>NW_023416309.1:48405703-49753703 GCF_014176215.1 Rousettus aegyptiacus | reverse complement strand
ACATATGCGAACATGCTACATAAACCAACTTCTTGGCGAGGACAGCAACAGTTCTTCTCAGGCTAGAGAGTGTGATAGTCTGTTTGTGCAAATATCAATACATGGAAAAAAGATAAAAGAGGAAAGTGCCGCTGCTTAACATTTCCATTAAAAAAAAGAAGAAGAAGAAAGCGTAACGACGAGACATCTGTGTGATCAGCATCACTGGAAGGAAGACCAGAGCGTGGAGGAGCGAACGGCGCGGGGCCACTCGGGGCCCCTCGGGGCCAGGCGCGCCGGGCACAGCGCGGCTTCGCACCCACGCGCGTTCCCGAGCGCGTGTCCGTTCGCAGTCACGCACGCGCCCAACTTACCCATTCTTTACCGTGTAAACAGGAGAGACTGGTTGGCCGTTTTTCGTTGTGTGTGTGTGTTTTTTTTTTTTTAAACTCTTGGTAGAATCATTTCAAACAAAAGCCTCAGGAAAATGAAAAAATAATGTAAACATTAAGGAGGACACTGGCATTTTGATTGCCGCCTAAGAGTTGTCAGTCGGTTTCCCACCTGAACGTAACCATGCATTTCAACAAGAAAATCAAATTGGAAAACAACTTTATGCAACACTCTTCCAAGGGGGAGAGAAAAATGGTCTGTAACCCAAAATATGTTAATTAGCTTAAAACATACTATTTTAGCAAATACTACCAATGGTGAGCACGAATTCAACGTTGTTGCAAAAATGACAAGGTTTAAATAAACTGGGACCCATACGTGAAAATTAATCACTAACATGGCTATGTGCACAGGAGTAAAAGAACATTTCTTTAAAAATATATATATTATATTAATCAAGAATTTATCATATTAAATTGTTATTTTTAGAAAAGCTGAAGAAAGTTTATGGTGCTCTACACATTTTATTATTAACTTTTTCATGGTCCCTGAATTGTATTTTTTTCTCATTTACAGTTTTTTCCCATATTTTTTGATAAGAATTCTGACCTTAAAAAGTTATAAAATTAGTTATTTTTGCTACTTATTACTCCAAAAGAATATAAGCATTTGAGTCCCAGAGAATGTCAAAATGCCTTGCTACCTAAAAGGATATTAATATAACAGAAATATCATCAAAGTCATGACATCAGAAATTTTGCAGCTCTTCACACAGGCATTAGAAACGCTTATTTCCTGAAGTTCCTTTGATTGTATCCTGAATTCAAGGACGTGCACTTTTATACATAGAACCATTATGATAAAGCCAATGAAAACATTAGACCACATTTTACTGAAACTGTCCGCTCAGTGGGTTCGTAATGGTTCTGTCCAGTTTACAGCGATGCTTCATTTACAGGGGCTTTTCGTCCTCTCTGCATGGGGTGGGGCTGGTCTGCTCCGATGGGTGCACCCTGCGGGTCCGTGTCCTTGGTCGCCCCGGAGGCGCTCTTCACGGCGAGGAGGACGCGTGGAACTTCACAAAGGCGATGGCCGCCAGCTCCTTGCAGAACTCCTCCAGCACGATGACGCCCTCCAGCAGCGTGATGTGGTCGACACTGCAGGGCGAGAGCAGGCGGTCAACCGCGGTGTTAGCACACGGTCCAGTCTGGCTGGAATTTCTAGAGAAAAACCCCATGTACAGCGCTGACTTACAGAGGGCCTTCCGGTTCCAAGCCCAGTAATCGCTTTCTGACTAAGAGGAGCTTGGGAGTGAAGTCTTGAATGCGCTGGATCCTAACCATCAGGTCTCCAACGACCTGCATTGCAGAGATAGAAGAACTCCGTTCGTAAGGTCAAATACATAGGGATGTCCAGGATAAAAATAATATTCCATTTCCTATTACTAAATGTCACCTTTCACTCTTCACATAACCGTCTTTGACAAAGGACCCATATCTATCTATTCCTTAAAATATAAAAGTTACATACATCACTTAAAAGAATGAATTTTTCTTTTCTTTGCCACATTTTGTAGTACATTAATTGCTTCTAAACAGTAGATACATAACATTCTTCAATATGTGACACAAATTACATACAATGACATGAAGATGTTACTTGGACAGGTCTATCAATCCTAGAGAATATAATAAAACCAATAACTCACCCTGACGATTACAGAGAAGAGAGATCTACAGCCAGAAGCAAGGTTCACATACGGATCCAAAAGGTACTCGTGTATGTGTGGATGAGGGAAGAGAGAGAGTCTAGATAACACCGAGGTTACTTGTAAATTTACATCATATGGCTGCAGACAGGTAAAAAAGAGACAGTTGATGTTATTTATGCTCATGTACCTGAGCACTTAATTTACCATTTCAATTTGTCTTTCAAGAAAGGAACATCTACCATCTTATTCTTCCTTCTACATGTTCTTCTACAATGAAAATACCTGTAACTAAATTAGCTCTCACCATCTTAGTCAAAGTGCATATAACATAGTCCTAAAACCTAAAAAAAATAAGCATGCATTTAATATATAGAAAAAACAAATAGTCAGAATGTCTCTGTTTTATGCAGGTTTTTTAAATTAACGAAATAGTTCAGAGGTCATCAAAACTCAACAGTGTCATATGTAATATTAATTATAAACAGAGGACACATTAAGTATAAGACCATAGACGGAAACATTAAAATCTTTTAAAATACAATAGTCTAATTTTAGAAATTAAATTCCTCATCTCTTAGCTTATTCAACTACTATCAATTACCAAAAGCATGTGTGCACATACACGATAAAATAAATACAGCACAGAAACTTGTCAACGGAATAAGAGTATTTGGGGGTAGAAATGACTACTATGTAACTCGAAGTGAATGAGAAGATTCGAAATGGTGATTATGGACAGGGCTCATCTCATTCACTGCAAGAGAATTGTATGTCTGTGCATAGTTCCTCATACTTTTTTTTTTATATGTATTACCATAATTTTACTTGAATTCTACTTTTTTTATTTTTATCTGTTTATTCTTCATAGAAGGCAGCTTGGAGGTGCTTTACAGAGTATTTCAAAATAAAAGCAAAAGGCACTGTATAGAAGCTGCTACTTCTGTGCCTGTAACTTCCAACAGAAATCCCTCAGCCTTTCCGGCCTTGTGAGAGCCAAAGGAAACTGTGGCTGAAACGAAACTGACTTCAGCGAGAAGGCCGAGAAGAACCTGGGTGACTGGGGGAGTGAGAAACGTATGCTGCGGCCTGGGGAAGGGAAAGATGATCAGGCCCAAGTCAACACAAGCCATGGAATCCGAATGGTTCACTCTCATTCACCGAGCAGCTTTTAAACCCTTGATCATAACGAATACCAAGAAAGAAGTGAATATTTGGCGTTCAGAGGACAACAAATGCTTGAGCAGGTACCAGAAGATATCGAATATACTGTTACATGAACAAAAACTCAAGTCCTGTGTTATAATTCTAATTTTAGTCTTTTTTACTTACCACTAGATTCACGAACACAGATTTTTCTGAAAGAAGACCTATCCTTGAGTCACTCTTAGCAAGATAAAGGAAAGGAGATACTATGCCTATTAAAGGATAGTTCGAAGAGCATATTTTCATACTTGATGACATTTGCAACAGAATAGCCTTCTCCAAGACTAAATTCATAACAAACAGTAAAATCACATTATATTTTAGGCACCGAGGAAACGAAAAAATCTTTAAGAATGCACTTGGTAAAATGTGGTATTGTATGTGACTTCATCTCAGGGAGTTCATAGTTTTAGGTCACTAAATTCTGCCATTTGCTGGTGCTTAAATAAATCAATCAAAAAATTTGGCTTTAAACAAGGCTATATTGCCACTTAAACTTTTATTTTCTCTATATGATGTTATTTGATTTTGATTTATTTGAACAAGAATCGGTCTTTGGTTGTTTAAAAAATTTGAGGCTAATGCAGATTATTTCGTAATGTTTCAGCTATATAGAAATTGTTCCACCATACTCTGAAATGATCTCTACTTCACATTGGTAATGACTTTAAGGCAAACTAGCCTTTTGGGGGTTGTTAATAGTGTTATATCGACTATTTTGGATCCCTCTATTTTGTACATTTTACAGTATTCACTTGAAATGAAAGCTAACCAGATTTTTCTGACATGTCAAATGCACATGGCCCATTTTTGACTGACCTCACACTAAATACAAAGTCTGAATTTCAGGGCAATAAACTTTGACTCAGAAGCAAACTGTCACCAGCAAACTTGGTCTTAATCTTTCTACTAAGGGCCAAATATGCAGGTATTTCAAACAATAAGATTTAAGTTAAATTTTTAAAAAACTCAACAACTTGACAGTCTCTGTAATTTCTACCAATACCTAATAATAATAATAACAACAGATTTTGTATTTTTAAAAGTATTTTAAATTACTTTTTTCATTTAATTTCATTTACTTCTTACAAGCAATTTTAGTAGGTGGGTAGGGCAAATAACATCAACTTCACCCTAATAAAAAAATGTGACAAGTGGCTTAGTTGCCCAAGGTCAAACTCTTCACTTTTCCTGGTATTCTTAATATTCTGCCACGTACCCTAGCATTTTACTATCTTTTTAAAATGACCACAGTTAAAAATAATACTGTTTGCATTATAAGGTATTTTTTAAAAAATTAACACGGTGACAACACAATAGTGTCATGAATACTTGATGTCACAACTTCTTAATAATAAGTGCAGAAATTAGCTACTTTATTAATTATCTGTAGTAAATGTTTAATAGTAGCCTGGTTATCCCGACCCTATTAGGGATACATACTAAGAAAATACAAGCAAACATCATCCTTGGCAAAAACATTTAGAAAAGATTAAACTAAACCGAGCCTGCTTAGTATACCAGGACTCAGGATTATCTTTGAGATCTGACTATATAATGTTCTTACCAAAAAAGACTTGGAAAATCCAGGGTTTTAAAGACAAAGGGTTGAGGCTGAGCTCCATAGCTCCCTAGCTGTTAATTCACATTAACTGAAACTAAGGATTCCTCATTTGTGATATAATACTAGAAATCTGCTTCGCCTGTCACTCAGGGTTACAGGAGGAATGCCTGAGACACTGTATGAATCACCTCTGCATTGTGAAGTGAAATCTCATAGAGGAAAAAAGAATTTTAAGCAGTTCGGAATATTCTGTCTCCAATAGTATTCTTTCATGTCAGCACTCTATGAACTAAAGGAAAAAATACTCAACAGTGATGAAGATTCCAAGAGGATCTTTCAATTCAATTCAGAAACTGCTTTTTTAAAATTCAGATTCCTTTTTAGTGCTTTTGGTCAAAATTTCTAAATATTGCTGGTTTAATGCTGATTGTTAATGTCTCTTGCATGTTAGCTTAATCAGATCCAAACTAAGCCTAGCAAATCAGCACCAAAAAAATACAATAAACTGATGAACTCTGCTATCTAGGAAGCTATACAGCCATGATGTATAGAGCATAATACCTACAACAGCTGGATTTGAATGCTTTGGTTGTTAAGTATAAAACAAACAAATGAACGAACAACTAAATGCTAGACATACAGCACAAGCTATTAAGAGGTTAAAAGAAAAAAGGACTTACTCTATCACTTTGATTACTATCAGAAACAATACTGACTGAAGTCTAACCTAGTGAAATACTTCTTAAATTATAATGTCTTTATTTGGCATTCTGGTTATTAAAGACAGCCTGCTTATGTAGTAAATTTCTTTTATAACTCCCTATGCTCACATAAAAACTAAAATGCTAAAAAGGGACAAGTACTTTAATATATGATTTTAAATTAATTCTGGTCTATGGCCATGCTACTCAGAACAAGCCTGATCCCGTCTGATCTCAGAAGCTAAGCAGGGTTGGGCCTGGTTGTTAGTACTTGGATGAGAGACCACTTAGGAAGTTGTAGGCATAAAAAATAAAAATAAATAAAAATAAAAGGGATTGTAAAATGACAAGGTCCTTGCAATCTGTGAGGTCAACCAAAGGTTGCCTCACCTAAAAAATTAATTAATTAGTTAGCTAGCTAATTAATTAATTAATTAATTCCAAACTGATTAACTCAATTTCTATGTTGAGGCAAGTATTATGCCAGGTTCTTTTGTTTTAAGTGTATATCCCAGTATGTTAGGCATTTTAAAGCTTAACTATCGCTTTGTCAATGAGAGGAAGGGAGGGAGGGATTCTATAATCCCATATTCATTTATTCTGACAGTTGTATTTTCACAGTGAAACATAGACAACAACATACCAGCTGATGATGATTTTTATCCACTTTGTAGTAAGTAAATTTACTTTTTAAAATTTCATCCCCCCCCACTTATAAAAATGAGTATCATTCACACATTCTTTGTCTGAAGGAGCAGCTTTCTCTAACACTGTTCTGTAATTTTACTGAGACTAGAGTGTTCAAGATTCAATTAGAAATATTTACAGTCTTCTGAATTGACCCTTACAAGGTTATAGCTGTACTAACTGTACTAAAAGGCTTTCTAAGTTAGTCATTACAAGAAAGCACTCTAATCACCTCCAAAACATGTTAAAGATATTAAGACAGTGGCCTATAATGAGAAGTAAAATATTCAATTCTGTAACAACTGTCAGGCCAAATAAATGCTTTTAACGTAACAAACGCATTGGAAACCCACCAGTTGATGGCAACCAAGCTGTACAAAAAAGTCATCTAGTGGAGAAACTCAGAAAACAATCAAATGAATTTCCTGATGATCTAAATTAAGATGAGATGAACCCAATTAGTATTTTAAAACTTATTACCTGATCGAGAATTCTTCCCATTCTGTCAAATAAAACTTTCAAAAAATGGCCTTCAAAGAAAGCTGCTTCTAAATTGCACTTTTCCAATGCTTTTGGAGAGCCAGGCCACTCCCATCGTAAGCAGATAGCACAGTAGTCCCGGAACTAGGAACAAACGTTTAGATCATTAAAGGAGGACTAATCAAAACCACGCTGAGAGGAAATAGAAATGATTTCCTCAAAGAGCCACATAAAAATCCATTTCGATGTGGCACATCCTGCTCCAGGTGAGGTGCCACAGGAGAGGGAAGAGGAGACGGCTCAGATAACACCCTAACCAGCAGCACAAAGTAAGATTATCATCACCAGTACCAATATATGTTGATGAAACAAAGGGATATTTTTAGTGTACCCAAGTACCCCATTAACCGCTGTGCTTATGCTTTTTCCATTAGAGGAATTTAACCCTTTACTTATTTTCATTACATATTTAGAGAATAGTTAAAAAGCAAAGTAAGTACTAGCCACGTTTTCAAATCTATTCTCCGATGTTACTGTTATTAGGTGGACAGATGCCCATCATCTGAGAAGGCGAGCTGGACTTGCCTATCATGTATCCGCACGAGGCACGCTGTTCTGATCGGAAGAAACAGTGCTGCTCAAAGTGCAGTCCCCAAACTGCTACCATTCAGCGTGACGAGCACAAAATCAGAGCGTGAGCACCTAGAAACCTCAATCGCAATTTAACTGAGAAAATTTTATGTCTGTTGAATCTAATAAAATAATCAAGGCTTAAAATTTGTGTTTGTTCTTTTTGTTTTTCTAGTAATTCATTTTTAATATATTTTTTAAAAGTGTTGGTTTGTGACCGATTGGAAATGATAAAACTGGTCCTTCACCACACAGAGTTCATCACTGGAATAAACAGTATGAATTTTTACAAGCACAAGAGTATCTCATAATAAAAATAAATTTTAAAAGTCCTCCTTGATATGTAATATACTTAAATCAAAATGAAAGAAATTTAGAGCACAGTTTTCTTCCATATTCTTGCCTTTTTTAGACTCTCCTCATCTGATAAAGCAAAATTACTTTAACCTCTCTAGTTTGGAAATTACCTGAAATTAAAACAAAACATATTCTCACCGTGAAGCACTAACTTCAACTTTTAAAAGAAAAACGTTTAAAATGAAAAAAAGCCAACTTCTTCAATATATTGTGAGTTTTAAATGATTTGGCTTTCAATACACGATTTTCTTTATAAAACCACATCCTAATATTTGGTAAAGATTTTCATATTAACATTTAACATTTCTGAAATTCTGACCTAGAAAGTAATAGTTAAATTTTTTTTCTATCCTTTTTACATTTTCTAATATTTCTGAAATATTAATAACTGCATTTGTAATCAAAAACTGGAAATGAAACTTTACAGAAAGAATAAAAGCAGTTTAAAAGTCCAGTTGGTACTACTGGGTTTGGTACTTTTATTGCCTTTACTGTTACACGAAAGTACATTACTTATTCATGTAGTAATGTGGACTTGAAGTCAGGCTGAAAGCATTATGAATTAACCACAGGCATACACGAATTATTTATATATAACAGCATACATAAATCCAAAGGATTTAAATGAAAATTAAATACATTTCTAACTTGAAACGTTTCAAAATTTGGAATTGTGTAAAATGTAAAATGCTATTGACAGTAGAGAGGACAGTGAGAAGGCCATTCAGTGACTAAGAGGAGGGCTTTGAGAAAGCAGTGTCAGGGAGCGAGGAGGCCAGAAGGCAGGGGACGAAGGAGGGACTCAGAGTGTGACAGAAGGGACAGTGCTGACGGATTATTCGTGGAAAAGAGGAAAGGATAATAGCCTGTGGATTGGGAGCAAGGACAGTGGCGGCCAGAATCATTTAAAGAGGTTTTCGATCAGTAAGAGAAAGGATTTGGAGGAGATAATAAGGTCAGGTACAGAAAGAAAGAAAAGAAAGGGAAGAGAGAAAGACAGGGAAGAGGCAACATAAAGAAATCTCGAGAATCAGATACACCGTCAATGAAATGAAAAGTAAGGTCATTTGCAGAAAGTTAAAGTACTGAGAATGGAGTTCAGGTCTCGTAGAGAAAGGGAAACCCGTGGAGAGATGACTGTGGGCGATGTGACAAGGTGTGTGTGTGTGTGTGTGTGTGTGTGTGTGTGTGTGTGTGTGTGTGTGTTCTTACTAGGTTTCATTTTAAAAAATTAGTTGCTAGGCTTACCTGCCTATGAGCATCTCGGAGGTAGGTGTCATATCCAGTGCCTTCAACGTGGTAGGATGATTTTGCTTCATCCGGTACCAGACAGAGAAAACTTAAATGAAAAAAGCCATAATCAATAACATAAACACTCTCATAATTATGTTTTAATATATTATCTAGTGATATCTTCAGTTTAGTCAAGTATTAAAGCAAGTGGAAACTTGAAAAATAAAATTATTTGTTAAGTATTCAGCTTAAATCAATCTTATAATTCACTGATTAAATACGCCTTCATTATTTTAAAGGTTTTATTAAGAAATTACTCATTCCACTAAAGTAGAAGCAAGCTGAAAATGATTTTCTTTTTACATTACAGCATAATGATGGATTGCCATGATATTTGTTAATCTCAATAAAACTGTCTTTTCAGTATTTGAACTTAAGATTTTTATGTACCCTAATTTAGCCACATGGAATTTTCTCTAAAGTCATCTGCCAGAACCGGGCATATGAGTAACAACATTGTAAAGGAAGAAAAAGGAGAAAATTGTCACAGAAAGGGCACTTAAAAAAAAAAAACATAAAAACACAAACTAACAAAAAAGAATAACCCTTTACTTAGCATACATGAGTACATGCCTAGTAAATATAATCTGTCCAACTGGAAATTCTCAATGTTGTTACAACTGGGAATTATTTAAAACTTTTTATAAAACAGTAGGGTACTCTGAAGGTCCATTTAACCACTGTTACTTGTTTTTATTTCTATATGAAGTAGAGCCTTTCTCGTTGCTATGGTTATTGTCCCCAGGTTCTCACTTGCTACGTAAGCATGACAAAAAGCTGACATAATCTTTAGAATAAAAGAGATGTAAGTCAGATTATTGTAGCAACTCACCTATTTACAATTTTATGGACTTCGGTTTTCCCGTCATTTTTGGGGTGGTCTGGAGTAGCGGGAGGTGACACACTAAGCCACTCTTGATTTGACAAAGTGTTATCTGGTGAAATGTCAGTAAATAATGGATCTTCTTCCAGATCTCTA
Organism: Rousettus aegyptiacus; assembly: GCF_014176215.1. NCBI lineage: Eukaryota > Metazoa > Chordata > Mammalia > Chiroptera > Pteropodidae > Rousettus > Rousettus aegyptiacus. Next base: position 49,743,726 of record NW_023416309.1, on the reverse strand, counting down.
AGTTTAATTTAATGATGTATAAAAAAAAAATTTTATTATATGTCTAAATGAGAAGATTCTCTGCTATGTTCTTAGAAGTAATTTCGTTCTTACAAAATTTTATTAAAAAAATAAGAAATAATGTATTTTATAGCGAAATCAACATTTTATACTAATATCTAACTCAAGAATATAGTGATTTTGTTCAGTTTAATGAATAGATAATATCGTTTGTATTTTTAAAAGGCATTAATAGCAAGACACCTGAATTTCATTTTTAAAAACTTTTACACTGTAAGAGGTTATTTTTTTAGGAATAAGAGAGAGAAATAAGAAACTTATGTTTCCATATGAAATGCTAAACTTACAGAGTTGGATAGAAACTTACACTGCTCCTGCTACCAATCCATTCTCCACCATGTCTTTATCTTCTGGGCACACAGGTTTATATTCTGTATAATTCCTTTCCTCAAGATTTCTTAGGACCAAGTTGTAAAGAATATGCTCATTGGGTTTTTGTAAAAGATGTTCAAACATTCTTAATGTCATGATGCTTATCTGAAACCGAAGAACATAAGGTAACTGAAAAAAATCTTTGAATAAATTCCTCTTCTTGCCCTCCTGTACTTCATGGTTTCAATTTGTAAAGCCACATAATAAAAAGACTATATTCACAACATCACAAGTGTATTAAAATCAGTATTTCAAAGTATTTAAGTCAAATTAAAAATCATTACATAACTTACCTCATCAGATATGTGATCACAATGTTCGATTAACCTATGTCTTAAAGGATGTCTGCTAATTTCTGCCACAGTTTCTGGTTCTCTCTGTTCTCCAAGGATAAAAAACACTATTTCTTGAAGCAAAACGTCAGAGGTTACTTGCCGAACAATGCGATGAAGTAGAGCAGTTGATGTGAGAATTCCCATCTCGGAACTGGCATCACAAACAGGGAATTAGTGGGCACCAACAACACAGACACGGAAATTTTTTTTTTTTTTTAAGGAGTCCACTCACGTTTGCATTAACTGAGGCTCCATAACACCAATGAAAAATCTTTCATGAACGGCTTTGGCGAGAGCAACAGCAGCAGTCTAGAATACAGTACAATCACCATTATCTTTTTTTTTTTTAGTGGAAAAGAGATTAATTTGTACCATCAATAAATCAGTTTGCACCTTCCATATGAATTAATGTGGAAAATAAACTTGCCTACTGACCGCCTTGGTGATGGCATAGGAACCGAGGTTAGATGTTAGTTATTAAGTTCTTTACACTTTATCTAAGTTTCCAAGAACAAGACAAACAGGATAAAATATTGTGCCAATCACCTTACGGTCTGAACATCTTCCTAAAAAGGCTATGGAGGAAGGCCAATGTTATCTCATGAAGGGCTATACTACAATACTTAAGGGAATAAAAAAGCAGAACTTCGAGTTGTAATTTATTCTAGAGTTATAATACACACACACACACATACACACACACATATATACACATGCTTTATTTGGTTTTATTTATTTTACTAACTGCTATACTCAGACAATTAAGATATATTTGGGGATATAAACTGAAGATTCAAATTTCATTTAATACACATTTTTAAATGATCGTAACCAATAAAAATATTCAAACCTTTTGTGCTTCCTTTATGAGTTGATCACAATAATCAAACCAGGAAAGAAATGAAATTAAGGCTCGTTTTCCTGGAAATGCCGAAGCATCTTCTTTATGACTATATGAGTCCAGGCTGTAGGAAGGGCACAGAAGAAATGCTAAGTATGAAGTTAACCAAAAGCATTCATCCCACTCAATACATATGGAAAACTGAAGGCAAATGAATAAACTTACACCATGCTATGTTTACACAGGCAATACTGTGAGACCACCTACCGGAAGGTTTTATTAAAGAAAGCCAAAGGTAAGAGAAAACCTTTTAAATAAGAGTTGTAAATAATCTTTCTTCATCATGTGAGAAGAGAGTATAAAGCAGAATAGAGCTGCAGGAGAAAACCATTTAGATGAGCTCCTCCTACTTCTGCCACAAATTTGGTCAAGTAACAAGAATGAAAAATTGGAGGCTCTCAACACTGGGATAGAAAAAAAGGAAGGTAAAGGAGGATCTGCAAAAAAAAAAAAAAAAAAAAAAAAGTGACTGGTCTGCTTCTCCTCCTGCCTTAAAATAAACAAGACAGCAGTAGAGTTAACAAATGTGTCTGCTCTATAGATGTTTACAGGATACAGGGTGGAAAGAAACAAGTAAAAACCAAAGAAGGGTTAAAAATATACAGAAAAACAGTAACGGGTTCTTATGTCAAAAAATTAGACTGTTTGTAGGTGGGATGGATTATGGGTAATTTTATTTATGCTACTTTATACTTTTTAATAACTTACAAATGTTCCAAAATAATCATATTTTCCTATGAGGATCAAGTGGAGACCCCTAAAAGATGGGTAGAAAGGGTGAAAGAACTAGGTAGGGAGAGAGATTCTACACAAGCGGACCCTGAAATATACGAGACAGCTCTACGGGCCATGGAACTTATTTATGAAAAAGGAAATTACTTTTCAAAGAATTAAACAAAAACAAACAAAGTTATTGGCCCTGATGTAATTAAGGTCTTGATCACTATAAAGGACAAAGGAAAAGGCGCCTAACTGTAACAGCTGGATTATTCCCACCCCGATTCATTACCACTAACTGATAACAAACTCAAAAAATAATCCTATTTAATGATCACTAGTCACGTTACATTTATTTTTCAAGAAGAAAGATTTCTATCTTTGCAAAGGAGAAAGAGATTTCAAAGTGCAGGTGAAAGAAGGCACTTTTATGGAAAGACCCAAATAATGGTTCTTACCCCCAGTTAATTGCTTCCACTGTTTCAATGTCCAAGGGGTCCACGAACTGAGGTAGGGCCTTGTACAGGGAGGCGAGTCTGTCCGTCAGCAGCTCGCACAAGCACGTGCTCTGCGTGAGGCACTTGGCAGCCGCAGGCTCCGGCAAGCTCACTAAGAGCATCAAGCCCTCGCAGGCTTTCACAGCTATTCGGCCATCCTGGGGGGAAGGACAGACACATGCCTCTTCAGTTCTTGAAGGAGATATATGATGAGTAGTTTGGAAAAAATTAACTTAAAAGGACCTGATGTTTTACACTAAAATATGAACAGATTTTTTTTTTTTTTCTATTTTAAATCCATATCACTGTGATCATATTAAGGGAAAAATTAAAGATGACGACTCACGGGACTTCTGGTAAGATTTAACAAAGAATTCACTAAATTGTAATCTTGGTTTGGACGAACGACTGTGGCCTCCGGCAGTGAGGTGACACTGAGATTATCCAAGCTCGTGGACAGGTCATCCACCTGACGAGAGGGCTCGTCTTCCTCTAACTCTGTCTGCTCCTCTCCCGCAGCGCCACACGGGTCCTCCAGCAGACAGGCCTGTCCTGTATCTGTTGACAAGGAATCTTGACCTTTTAACGCGTCTGCTGAAATTACATTCGGAACTCCTTGGGAAGCCAATGATTTCAACTTATTCTGAAAAGGAATACGTGTTTTGTAAGATCTGCATCAAAAGCCTTATAAAACAGAAATCATTATTTTAATGAATTTTTTCTATAACATTCAGTGTCTAGCCAACATAACAATAGAGAAAATTTTTTGACAAGGGAAAATGCTCAGACTTTAACTGTGTTTTAGGTATTTTAAAATTGCAGAGGTATTTCTGACACTCTACATCATCTCTAAAATGTTTTACACTGACCGTAAGCAGTGACCAATATTAGTGATAACTATCTGACTACTACTGAAACCACTCATGTTAGTGAGGAAAAAAGATTTTGGAGGTTTCAATAAAAGTTAATTGTTGGCTTATCACTGGGCTACTAAGAATATATAGCCTCAATGTTAATTCTTCTAAGATCAGTTTTCTGACTTTTCTATGCTTTTTTTTTCCCCCCCTTATACTTCTGCTCTATAAAAAGAACTCAATACTCTGAGGACATTTGTATTAGTGTTTTTGAGGACAAAGGTAAGATTTACTGGCTATGTTGGCCCCTTCCCCCACCATACCCACACCCAAATACAAAGAGAATCTTAACTAGAGTAAATTATTAGTTTCAAGGCAATAGTATCTTGTTTTCCATTTGAACATAAGAAAAAAAAATCAAATCACACACACAAATTTAAATTCATCATAAAACAGCTTCTCCGTAGGGCTTGTCACAGCATTTTGCCCATCACAGAAGCACATTAAATACTGAATGAATTCAAAGTTACTTCCCAAGTTATATTATAGTTATTATAAATCACTTTTATTGCTGTTTAAAAGTATAGTTGAGACCCATCTTATTGAGAAATTCAGCTCATAGCACATATACTAAAAGAAAACAATTCTATGGCACTAAACAAATACCACAAACAACTTCTCAATTTCCTATAAAATCAATTGCGTGTTATAATCTTTATGAATATAAAACATTTTATTCCATCAAAAAACTAACAACGTTGTTGGGAGTAGTATCTCAGATAGAACGGCAAGAGGAAGAATGATCTTAGAATGGAACTCGCTCTTTAAACTAGTGCTTCTCAAAGTGTGACCCGAGACTGTTGTCATCATGGTCTTCTGTGGGGCTTGATAAGAAAGCAGATTCCTGGGCCCCGCACCCAGACCTGCTAAATGGGAGTATCTGGAGGTTGAGCCAAGGAATATGCGGTTTTACAAAGCTCCCCAGGGGACGAGAAACTGCTGCCTTCACACTTGCACTTTGGTTCTCACTGAAACTGTTACCTTTCTACTTTAAGGATTTCACTGGTACCCCCAGCACATTTGTGCACATAACCCCCCGGATCTCTTAAACTCAGACTTCTCTCCCAAATCGCAGATCTGCAGTACCAAATACCTGCTCATTACTTATGTCCATCAAGATGTCATGCTGACTCAAAGCATCCAGAACCAAATTGCTATCTTCCCCTCAAAATAAGCTCCCTCAGGGCTCATTTCTTTCCATTAGCAGCGGCCGCACGGGTTTAGGCCCTCGCCATCCTCTCTCCTGCTTCCTGCACAAGACCACACAGTCTACCTTCGCTTCATTCATTCACTTCATTCCAACCCACTGCTTCCAACTTAGTTACAGTCCTTGTTACTCCATCAGCTTCTGACTTAGTGTTCCTGCTTTTTTCTCTCCTCAAAGGAATCCACTGTAAAAGACGCTGCCACCAATTTAACTTCTTAAGGCACAGGTGCCATTATGTAGTAATATCCCTGTTTAAAAACCTTCAGGGGCTCCCCAACAACTGCAAGTGAGCACACGTTGCTCATCCTGCCACTCGAAGCCTTTGGCAATGCCTAGCCTACCTGTGCAGGCCCTTCTCTTACCACATGTCCTAACCATACTGCTTCTTGAACACAACATAAACTTTTCTAACCTCGTTCTTTTATTTACGTGAACCCATTTTTATGTAAAGATCTGTCAAGGCTCATATCCATGAAGTCTTTCCTGATGACCTAGAACAGATATAATCTCTTCATTGTACAAACACTTAAGGTGCATTTATTATGTATCTTTTCTAAAATATCCACCTTACTCTACTTTAGATTACATATTGTACTGTATCTGAATATTAGTGTTCACTTCCTCACCAGACTATAAACTCCTTTAGGGCCAAGACAGTTTCTAACTCATTTACTGTGTGCACTTAATCCACAGTAGATGCATATATTAGCTAATATAAATCTAATACAAATTAGATTTCAAGGAATACATGCTTGAGAGCTCAAAGTACTTTTATGACTATACGTTCAAGAAATACAGCTACATTTATCTACAGATTCATTCATTTAGTATGTGTTAATTAAACACTTATTATGCCAGATACTAGAGAATCTGTAGGGGCCCAAAGATTAATGAGACAGAGTCCTTGTCCTCAAGGAGCTTAGTGACCATCAGGAGAAAATAAAATGCATATAAATAACTCTAATTCGAGGAAGACTGTAATAATTAACATTAAAAGCACACGAATAGTCAATCTCATAATTTTAATATGAGCATACTTTTAAAATTGGTAAGTGTACCATACCTCTAAAAAAAAATTAACCAAATAGGGATCTTCTTTCAGTTTTGCACATACAATACAGAGAAACTGAATTTCTTCATTTTCCGTTGGTGTTGCAAGGACTTCACCACAAAGTCGAATTAATTTCTGTCAATAAATTTTTTAAGAAAGGTTTCAAGTTAGGTTATTTTTTACAAACATGTAAGTAGCCATCTATTTGCCTTAAGGATATTTAAATATCTTGCATTATTCAGATAGATGACTATTTATAATCACCTTTACCAAAATAAATTTACTAGTGGTAAATTTTTTAAATACTTTACCCTAAAAAAGTTAATAAGATATATTAAAAAAAAAACTCTCTTTGAGATGTCATAAGAGATAAGTAAAAGGAAAAATTAATGTATAACATTTTAGAAAAGAAATATAAAGACATAAAGTACATTTACTATGTCATACATAATGAAAACGCAAGTATTTGCTAATGTGCATGTTATTTTTAGAATAATTTCCTTTATTATTTTTACTCAGGAAAATCACATATAATTATATCTACAACAAATCAAACCAAATAAGTTTATGGGAGGAGAACAAAATACCTGCACTGGCCTGTGCACGTTGATGTGTGGAAGCAGTGGCTGCTTGATTCTCCCCAGAAGCTTAGTGTAGAATACCAAAACCTGCTGTTTCATTCCTGGAGGGCACTGAGTATGGGAAGAGAGGAAAGCAAAGAGGAAAAGAGTAGACAACACAAATACACTTACTCAAAAGCTTAAAAAATAGAAGAGACAATGTACGAGAATGTATGCGACTCTCAAAAGTCAATGCAATTGGTCAGAATAAAATTCTTGATCAAATAGTAATGACTGGTATTCTAGAAATAACATTACTATATTTTATTTCTATATGTGGGACCAGAGACTGATGTAATTACAAACAGGATGGTGATAATACTCAGTTGAGATTGGAGTTTGATTCAGGCAGTGTCAATATGTTTATATTCTAAAACGCTAAGGTAACATGAAACAATTATAGTTAACTCTTTGGCCAAAGTAAAGCCAGAGTCTTGTTCCTTACACTAATGACAAATAATCAATAACTTTCTATCATATAAATACAGGAATAAATAAAGCCTTCTAACACATATATGTAAATATAAGTATTCCTATGGCATAAACTGTTGTGACTTATTCTAATAATGCTGTTTGAAATTAGTTGCACCACGGCAATTGATATTTAATAGAGAAATTTTTATAATATGCCAGCTGTTTTAAATATTTGCTGAAAAGTAGGTAAATCTGATGGACCTCACATTGTGGATTGAGAGTATGAATTAATGTTATATGTTCTATAATTAACCTACCTTATATTGCTTCACATTTAAAATACAATCCCAAGATGAGTAGTATTTCCAAAGCATCATCACAGATGTGCTATCTGGAGATAGTATAAACTATAATCTTAAGCACAACATTTTCTAGATAGCAAATACCTTACATTATTCAAATAAAATACTAATAGTTACAGTCACCTATATCAAAATAAATTTACTAATAGTACGATTACTAACATTCGCTCAAATATCAATATTGTTGTACGATCCCTCTCTCCAAAAGACAAGAAAAAAGAAGTGGGAGGGGAATGTACTGCAGGTATTAGGGAGATGTACTGCCTAGAAAATATAAATTGAATGAAATGAATTCAAAGTGACCTGGTATCATAGATTAGTTAAAAAGCACTTGTCTTTAATACTACTATTCATAACTTTACTTGGTGTTTAAACATGTCTATTTGTTTTTTTTATCAGTTTGATTTTCACATATAGAAATTCATAGAACAGAATCACAGATTTTTAGAGCTGGGGAGGCCACTGGTAATAACCTTGTTTTCAAAGAGGAGGAAGATTAACCAAAGGGAAGTGCCCCCTAAGCCAAACCCAAAGCTCCTCCCCTCCCTTCCCACCAGCACATGGTTCGAAATCTGTCTTTATAAGTACTGAAAGTTTTGTGCTACAGAATATTGTTTATATAATATTAACTTTGCAACGATTTCTCAAGATTCATTAGGCCTAAAAACTTGAATTGTCTCCACAAATCAGTAAAGTTAATGTCAGAATAATCAGTGACATTCAGGATTATGAAAAATAATTCTATTTTTGTAACCCAATTTTCATTGGATTCCTTCTCATTTCCTTTGATTTTAAGCACATGTATTTGAGTTTATTTTCACAAATGTTTATATCATAATTCTAAGTGGCCTAAGTATCAGTTGTTGTCTAGAGCATTTGGGAGGTTTGCTATCTCTATGGAAAGCTATATTCATATAGGCTGCACAACCTTCTTTGTTTCATATACTGACTTAAATTCTGCCATGTTTAATACATACCTCCATAATTAAATTTAGTACTTGGTGGCTGCCTTATCTCTAAGACCTTAATGCATGGATTACACGCTTGAGAATGTGATGTGGATTAGGCACTTACGTCAGCTTTCCCTAAGGTATATAATGTTTCCAAGATCTTGTGATGAAGTAAATATTCCATACATGGCCCCGTCTCTCCAAATTCTCGTTCTTTTTCTTCTTGTACCAATATATCTAACATTTGTTCCAGATGAGACGGAATATTTGTATCTGTGACTGGGGCTTTGTCATCTAAACAATAAAAAACATTTGAACATTTTTAAGCTGCATATTTGCACCTAAAATACTCTTTATATTTCCCTATTCCTATTCAAACTTAAAAAAATCAAACTACAAACCTAAGTGAGGATTATACTCATGGTATAATTATCTTTGCTAGAATTTAGGCCATGCTCTTGCCATCTTATTAAAAAACTGAATCAATATTCTGGAATATATTCTACAATCTACTTTTCCTACAAAATAATTTAGAAATAAGAGACATTTTTGTGGAAATGGGAACATGATAAAGAAAAATACATGTAATACCAGAGTTCTGTATGCACTGGTAATTAAAAAGTTTTTTTTTTAATTAGCCAGTTCAGGAGGTCTGAATTTTAAGTATCTTTATATAGAAACAGGTTGGCCTTGAACATTAAGCTGAATAACCTAGAAAGTGTAGAGGATCAGTTCTGCTTCGACTGCCACTGCAATACTTCTTAGCACTGAGAAGTCAGATACTTAATGCCCCTAATTCAGCTCTCTCTATGAGGAGCCCAAAGAAAAATGCTTTATTAAAAATTTCTACATCTTCACTCTTTAACACACAACTATTCTCAAAGTCAAAGCTGCTTCTCAGGACAATTCTTATTAAATATTGATTTAAAAAATTTTTCATTGGCACTTTTTACATATCACAGTTGGATTCAAAAATCACATAATTTTATCAACCTATCCTTATTGTACAAGACTAAATTACTCTTAATAAAGTGTGAAGTTTGATAGAATGTTTAAATACAAAATATATTCAGAAATATTAACTTCTTACTTATATGTCTACTGTCCTTTAGTTAGTACTCTATAGTTTGTACAACACAATTCTGGGATGCTGTGTCTTTGATGATACGCTGCTTTGTCTGTACGTACACAAATGCATGTATCCACACACAAAGAGAGAAACCCATAATACTAAGCCTTATGAAGCAAACAACGGAAAGACAAGGGTCTCCACTGTTTCCCAGAGGACTTAACGTATCAAATTTGATATACTATGGGATAATTGTTCAAAGCACAGGAGCTGGAGTTAGACAACTTAGTTCAAATACACTTTTAGGTGGATGACTTTGGTAAATTATTTAAGCCTCAATCACCAAAACCTGTAAAACTGTTTTATTCAATCACTACCTATCAGTGCTGCTGCATGATTTCAATGGAATAATTTGTGTCAAGCCCAGTGCCTGACTTAGCACATAGGAAGAATTCAAGAAATATTAACGTTGAGAAGAATATTTAGAAATATTCTTCTAAAGTGAGTAGCCTAATGCTAATAAAAGATAATTTGTATGTTTATTTGACATTTACTTTTTAAAAATGTTTTCCCCCTACAATTGTAGACTTCATATAAATGGTTTAGGAAAGAATGAGCATTCAAGCATGATTTAAGTATAGTTATTTATGAAGAAAAATAACCAGAAAGACTTTTTAAATTGAGAAATAAATAACCTGTAACTCTGCCTTGACAGGATTAAAATCCTAGCTCCTGAACTCCACTTAGATCTCTGTGCCTCTGCACACGCTATACCTTCCGCCTGGAATGCCTGTGCGTCCTTATCTGCCTTGCGACCTCCTACTCTATCCTCTAAAAGCCTCTTCCTGTTTCTTTGTTCTCTCACTGTGTCTGACACAGACTTATTTGTCCCCTACTTTATTGTACTACATAACCTTGTTTCTGCCACCAGATTGAAAAAAAAAAAAAAATCATTTAAAGCAAGTACTTGAGGTCTTTTTTTTTTAAAGCATCTTCTTAAAGTCATGGAGGGGCAGAAAATTCACAAGGGCCAAGAAGAGTCCTTTGAAAAGGGAGCTCCTCTCAAAAAAACTTTTCTGTAGATCTGCTGTCTAAGCATCCTAATGAAGTTAGAAATACTTCACATTTAAAGATACACACACATTGGGATTTTTATTCATTGCACAAATGTGATTTTCTTCTTTTAAAGGTGAATCACCCATGACCCATCGGCATGCCAAATCGTATTTCCTTTCAGTTAAATGACATGTCCAATTTGCATATCAACTAGTGTTTCCTATACATTCCTCAAGGAAGCCCACAGTGCTAGGCAGCAATGCTGCTGTGTTTCCTTCCTTCAGTGGTGGCCAAACTTAAACTTTGCCCATGGGACAGATCCAGCCTTGCCATCTGTTTTTATAAAGTTGTATTGGAACAGAAGAATGTTTAATTCTTTATGTATTAATGATGGCTGCTTTTGCACTACAACAGAACTAAGTAGTTGCAACAGAGACCATATGGCCTACAAAGCCTAAAATATTTACTATCTGGCCCTTTACAGAAAAAGTTTGCCAACCCTTGACCTAATTTATTCACATTTCCCCATATTCACTCTCATTCCTTCCTATTGACTAAGAAAAATAGAAGCAACCAGAAGATAACTTGTGAAGACTCACTATACCACATCTTGCCCCTTCTCGCATTTACATCCACATGTTCTGCTTTCTACCTTATTTTTATGGATGAAGTATCCACAAGCCTATTTAAGGCTAAGCCTCTACTGTGTACGAGATCCCATCCCCCTTACCTACTTAAGGGTATTACTTAGAAATGATCTTATTTAACTTTGTACCTATCTTTTCTTCTACTATATCATTCCCATCAAATAATAAATTGCAATCATAACCCTATTTTGACATCTCATCCCCCTCGACCTGTTGCTCCACGTCTCAGCTCCACCTTACACTCAAGAGAGCAATCTATCCGATATCTAGACACCATTCTCTCTTGGTTGCCTTTTACCTCACTGGCACAAGCGAAGTTTCCTTTGCTATTGTTCTCACCTTCCTAACGTCTAAACACTGAGCCCAGGGGCTCAGTTCCTGAACACTTTCTCTCTTCCATCTGTCCTTAACTCTCCAGATGACCTAATCCCTACTTTAAACCCTGCTTACGTGTGATGACTCTCAATTTCACATCTCTCTGTATTACAGGTGCCTAATTTCCAATTGTCTACGTGACACATCCAACTGGAGAGATAATGGGCATCTCAAACTTAATATGTTGAAAATTCTCTTATAAACCTGCTCCTCCTGTAGTCTCCCTATTCTCATAAGTGGCCCTTTTCCAACTGCATATGCCCAAAGCTTTGGAGTTATCTTTGACTCTTATTCTCTCTTACCCAATATCCAATCCATCAGTAAAAGCTTTCTTCAAAATACACCCAGAATACAATCACTTCCTAGAACCCCACCCGGGTCTAAGCCACCATCATCTCAAACCATTACAGTAGCTCCCTAACTGTTCAACCAGCTTCACCTCTGCGTACCTTCAATCTAAATTTTCACAGAAGCCGAACTGATCCCTTTAAAACAGATTCGGTTACAGCTCTGTTCAAAATCCTCTAATGGCCTCCCACCTTGGAGTAAACGCCAAAGCCCGTAGGACAGCTGACCAGGCTGTGTGGCTGCACTCCCCTCCCAACCTGCCTGAGGTCATCTCCTACCACTTTTTCCTCATTCACTTTCGCTCTAGCCACGCTGGCTTCCTGTAGTTTCGAAAATATGCCGAGCATACAGCACATTCCAGCCTCAGGGTTTGTGTGCTCAGTCTTCTTTCTGGAACTTTCCCCCAGATACTCCCCAGACTTGCCTCCTCTCTCCCTCGGACTTTGGCTCAGAAGTTACCTCAGGTGACTTCTCTAACCTAAAATAGCCAACTGCCCACCCACCCCCTCAAGCACACACTTCTATCCCCCTTGGCCTGCCTCATTTTCTCCTTGACACTTATCATCTGACACTATATGTATTTGTTTATTTATTGTTTGCTTTCCCCAATCAATATATTAGCTCGGTTATGGAGTTTGTCTGTTTGACTGCCTATCCCCCAGTGCCCAGAACAATGCCTACACATAGTGGGTGCTCAACAGATACATATTTTTAATATATCTAAAAGAGAAATTGAAAGTAAATTATTTACAAGTTTAAATATAAAATAACTTTGAAAACTAATTTGAAATAAATGTAGTATTTCACAAATTTCTGTTTAATTAACATTAGCATTGTTTCTTACCTGAAGTCTCTATGTAGTAATGGGTGATCGCCTTCCAGTGATAAACAAAATCTTCTTGTAAAGGAAGAGAAGGTGCCAGCTACATAAACACACAGACACACACACACAAAGACCACAGCGATTAAGAAGATGGCAATGAAAGTTTCCCATAAAGTAGAACTCTGTATTTATCTGCTAATGATGTGAAAGTAACCTAAACATAAGAGGTGAGCTTTAATTTGCTTCCATGTGTCAGATATCAAAGAGAAACTAACTGAATCAAATCCAAGAAAGTAAAAATGATTTGTTAAGAGGAAAAACACATTTAACAGCATTATTAAGCTACAGTATTTTTTTCTCTCCCCTGAAACTATTGACTAGATATGGCTTCAAAAGTAACAGTGGTAAAATAAAAACACACAATATTCTATTACTATAATATCGGTAAAATGAAATTATCAATAACCAGAGATCTTTGTACCTAGGACTTTGAAATGTAAAACAGTAAAAAGCTGCTATGTAATTAGTTACACATCACCACTGCAGAACATATACCAAAGTTAACCCTGTAATCTGATTAAAACTGTTCCCTACTTTCAGTGACATATAGATGTATCTTTTCTTTTTTAAGCCTAGATTAGGCAGAGTGTATTTTCAGCAAAATCACTACGTGACCAAGATATTACCAATTTAGAGTCCACGAAGTCAAAATGTTTTACATTTTAGCGTTGAAATTACTTCAGAAGTTTTAGGACCAAAATTATACCCCTTCAGCAAACCTAAGAGTATTTCAAAAGTGTGCTAAGTAAATAGAAAGAGACTTGGATGCACCTCGTACCTTTTCTTTTCCTTAAAAAGAGAATGCTCCCCCAGTCCTAGTATCATCAATAAATTTTGGTCAGAAAGTACAGTTGACCCAGCTTACTTAAGAACAAATAGGTTTCTATTCTGGGAACCTAAACATGGCAGAGTAATCTTCCAATTTCATATACTTCGTCTAAACAGATGACCTAAGAGGTCATGTTACTCCTGTCCTACTACTTGTTCCATTTTTGATTTCTTGGTGTTCCCGGCAGAGAACTCAAAGTTCGAAACACTATCAAAACAATTTCTACACTATTGGGCAAATTATCAACACTGGTCATAGACACCTTACGTATTTCAATCCAGAAGATGAAATGTACTTAGGAAAAAAAAAACAGACCTGAAAATTTGTCAGCAATGATCATCTTAATGCTAGCTCCTCTATGCTTGCCTACTTGCATCTATTACTGAGTAATACTGGATTAACAGAATATATGTACTCATCTTACTTTCAAATAGAGTGTTATGAAAAACTTTAAAAGACTCTAAGATCTTTAACAAAGGAGTTAAAAACTTTGGGATTACTATACTTTGAGAAGAACATGGGGAGAGAAATTGTGAAAAATTGAGGGCAAAATTTATAAAGAAAAACAAGAATGAAAGTGTTAACTTGGGAAAATAATCTTCCTGAAATTTTCAGATAAAAAATCTGTTTTAATCAACTATTTGATTTTAGAATCTTCTTCAAAACATATAAAATTTCTCATTTTTTAGGCCTGGTTTTTTATACACCATCTATATATAGGTAAATGTATTAATAACCAAGACAAACACAAATGAAATCTGGTGTATCAAGAAATGTACCTAGTTACTTAAATATAAGTGTGATTTGTCATATTTTTTCAAGAACCTCCTGGGTATATACAGAATTATAGCATCCTTGTTCCAAATTATTTTACCCATGGGACTTTATTTCCAAGGTAAGTCACTGAATCAGAGGTCTCATAGGATTTGTGTCAGGACCTTTGCTGTTAAGTTGAATCCAAAGCAAGATGCTAATATTTCATTATGAACATCTCTCTTCCAGGTGTATGATTTAAAGAAAAAAAAAACCTATTTAAAGAGACAGTGAAGCAGTTCTAAATAGCTAATAACTTGGTTTAGTAACAATCTTGTTCAAACATGAATAAATTTCCTTATTTATGTAAAACTTCCTGGTCAACTTGCCTCTTTCATACTAATTCTAACATGCAAACTACCTGTTTAGTGTTGCATAAAAACATTTATGCTCTGGGTTAAAAAAAGTGGGGAAGAGATGTGTGAATCATCTTTTTACGATATAGAGATAAATTTCTGAAAACTCATAGTCACTATCTCAACCACAAATTGACATGAATGCCTCACTTGCACACTGCTTTATTGGGAAGCCTTGCCCTGTTCTCTACCTAGGGCACAGTCTTTTCCACACATGCATGTGGCACCCTCTGCCAGTCCACCTGCTCTCTCCTAGCTTTTAACTCATATTTATAATTGTTGAATTATCCAACTTCTCCACTAGGTCATAAACTCTAGAAGGGCTGAGAATGTGTCATCTTTTTCATCGCTAAATCCTCAGTTTCCAACTCAGTGATGGCATAATAGTAACCTTTCAATAACACTTACTGAGTGAAAAAAGGAATGACGTAGCTATTGCTATCATTTAAGAAATAGTTATGTGCTAGACACAGTTGCTACAAAGTTTACACTTACTGTAAGGTCTTAAATTCTCACAAAGGGCTATTTTACCCAAACAAACTCCTATTATGGCCCAAAGCCAGACCTGCCCAAGGAAACACCGCTTGTAATTGGAAACCCAGACTATCTTTCTCTGAAATGCCTACCACCCTAAAGGATTCACAATGATAGTTCAGATGAGAACTAGTGTTCTTAAAGCCATATCTGCTTACTGTCCATGTGTATCATTCCACCCCTAGGTCTTTTAAAACGCCTTTTCCTCTCCACAGCTCTCCCAAATGCCGTTCCTACCTTCTCCGCCTCCCCAAAATCCAGCTCTGGTCTCACTTCCTCCAACTACCCCTATTCTCAGTGCTTGCTCCCTTCCTCCTGTTTAGTTCACTGGCTAAATAATCAATAATAATGGTTAACATTACTAAGCACCTAGTATGTGCTAGGCACTGCACTAAGCACTTCATGTGCATTATCTCATTTGAATTTTCACAATTCTGATAGGGACTGGAACTCTGTTCTACCGGGCTCTAGGGGCTAAGCCATACTCTTGTGCAGGTTTATACTTTAACTTGTGTATTTATTTGGTCTCCCAAATTAGACTGTAAGCATTGTGAGCCAGGACACGGGCACACTTTATTTCCCTTGCACTGTGCCAGGCTTTCACGGTGGGCTCTTTGAATGTTTGCTGAATGACTGAGTGACTGAGTAAGAGATCACTTGTTGGAAAGGAATAAACTTAAGAAAACACTGCAACACTGCATATGTTTTCTTTGAGGTTTTAATTCCCCCAGGCAGAGTAGTTTTTTAAAGAATCATTTGCCCCAACAATCATCATTATTTCTTAACTATAAATTTGAAAACACTCGAATCCTGAAAAACGACTTCAATTAAATCAGTTAGTTAAAATGGATAAAACTTTCTTCCCTGACACTGTCCTTTATCCTCTTGGAATAAATCTGCCCTCAAAGGGTGGAACTGGCTGGGATTTAAAAGGAATCAGTCCCTGGAAGATTACCTAGCACAGGCGAGGCTCTCAACAAATACTGGATTGTACTAAATGGAAGGCGTTTTATTTACCCTTTGGAGAAGTACTACAAAGGCCCAGTCCAACCTCAGAAATAACAATAAGAGAAGCCTGATTTCAGATCTGTGACATGTGGCAACTAACAGAACAGATTCATTTCATAACTCTTACTGGCTAATCATTTCTACACTGAGGAAAGACTGTAATTTCTGAAAAGGGAGGCAAGAATTACATTACAGTTGTTTTTCATCAAGGTGTGAATTTCTCTCCTAAACTCAAAATGCAGTCTATCAGCTTAATAACACACTTTCAAATACTAATCTTTGAAAACATCATTTTTTTTTCTTGTAAGTAGTTAACAGGAAGTGAGGAGAAACCATTAATTAAACAATAAAGAAAACTCTACTCTTAAACTTCATTTAAATGACTATCTGGTCAGCTCTAAAAAACCACTTAAAGGCTGATTCAATTGAAAAAAGGAAACCCTAAAAGTAATAATACCAAAACAGTTGGGAAAACATTACAGTCTCATACAATGACACAACTGAAAAAAAGTCCTGTCAGTATTTGCATACAGGATTATCTCCTGTCTCAGAACAATACTGATAATTATGTTAATTATAATAGCGTATAGGAAAATGCTAATTGAGCATACAAATTAAAAAGAGTACAGAGAAAAGCTAATGAAATGAACTGAGGAATGGTAAGATTAGTTTATAGAAAAAAATGTGGAACAAATAAATAGAAGTGAATAAATGGAAACCAATCTTGGGCTAGGAAAAAATATTCCTCAATTACAGTATAGATGGCTTATTTATCATCATGTACCAGTTAATTCCCAAGAGATTCGTTAAAAGAAAAAAATAAGTACGCCAAAATTTTTTCATGAAATTTACTCTCCTATCAAGATAAACTGGGAAGTATCACACCTGAAAACATAAACTCTAAACAAATAAAAACAATACTTTTATAAATGCTATGCATTAGTTCTGAGGACCAGGTGATTATAATCCACACTTTCTCATTAACCTCAGTAAAGCAGAGAACCTGGGTATTATAGAACCAGAGTCAGACAATTAATTTAGATGGATAATTTGGGAGATGCTGGCATATACATTATAAAAAGATAATGAGGAAAGATAACACAGGCCTCAGGGACAAAAATGAATCTTTACTGGGAGACCATAAAAGCCATCTTTTTCTAAGTAATTATTTCTGTACATATCAGCCTGACAGGTAAAGGATATAATTATGTAGTAAATTTTTATTCCCAGTTACCTCGACATGAAACTGTATTCAATGTTTAAAATTAAATGATTCTTGGTGTTTGATGCATGTAAATGCCACTGTTTTTTTAAAAATAAATTTTAAATTCTTTTAACCTAAAGATACTGTGGATTGACTATATATCACCAAGAAAGGGAAATTAAAGTCTCAGAATCTAAAACTCATTTGCCTCAAGTGTGATACTGCTCTTCATTTATGAACACGTGTCATTCTTGATTTGACACACGTTTTCTCAAGAACCTGTAGGAAAGCTGAAATGCTTTTGAAACATTTCCTACCTATCACTTAAAATAACTGTACTCAAGTTTATTACTGAATTTTAAAAATCCATTTTATTTTTGTTACCTACCCATATACATTGTCCTACTGTAGTAAATTTTTTAAAAAGTTGTATGGATTTTAACGTGCTACATCACACAATCTGAACACAGAAAAGAGAAGGGAATTTTAAAAATTAGTAAAGTAATAGTTTCTTCACAAGATGCACTTTTCAATTTGAGCAATTCTCCCGAAGTAAAGCAACTAAACCTCTTATTATTAAAACAGCAGCAAGACATTTTTAGCTCCCTCTCGGGTGTTATCGTCTGTCAGGGTATTTGAATAATGTGTGTCCACTCTGGGGTCTAAAATCATCAAAGGAGAGTACAACTGCAGCATAAACGGAGAGCGTCCAGGAAGACGAGGCAGGGGAGGAAACAGATGGCTGGGCGCTCCGTGGGGGCTCGGGGCCGCCTACGCCCTGCTCGGGGAGCCCCCCCCGAAGTCCTATTTCACATCGATCAATAAGGTCCAGCTGCGTTCCGCAAGGCCTGCGGAAGCAGAAGCTAGCGGAACCGGGCCGGGTGGGCTGCGTCCTCGCCAGAGCCGCCCCACGGTAGGAGCACACCGTCCTGCCCATCCCCCCCAAACAAACAAACAAACAAACAAACAAACCCAAGCCGGGCAGCGTTTGGCCGTTTCTTTTGTCATGCTCAAGGCTATCCACTTTTTGCAGAAGAAGGTTAACGGTCATGCAGTTCGGGGGCGCTCCAGTGGCTCCGCCAGGTGCGCCCCCACTCCCCTGTCCCCGTTAGGGGAATAAGGCGACCACCGACCGTGGCCGGGGCAGGGGGGGTACGGTCCTCCCGGGGCGCCCCCGCCCCACCTCCTGGGGGAGGGAGCAGGACCCCGCGGCCCGGGGGAGGAGGGAGAAGCGACCAGCTCGGAGCCGGGCCCGGGGCCCCGGCGCCCCGATGACCCCGCAGCGCCGGGCCCGGGTCGCGCCCCTCCGGGGAGCCGCGGCCGCCGCGGACCGGGCGGAGGCCGCCGCCTTCCGTGCGGCCGGCCGGGCGCGTAGGCCGCCGCCATCCCCGGCCTGTCGTGCGCCCGCAGCCCGCGGCCTTACCGCCTCCACGGCGTGCTGCAGGATGGAGGTGAACTTGGAGAACATCCTGTCCCGGGACTGCAGCAGCCTCTCCCGGGACGACCTAGACAGCTCCTCGATCCGCCGCCGCCGCCCCTGCTGCGGCTGCCGGGGCCGCTCCAGAGTGGAGGCCGGTGCGGGGCGCCGAGGACGAGCAGAGCGCCGAGGCAGGCCCGGCCCGGCCGCTCCAGGTGCGCGCGGGCGGCGCGGCGCGGCGGCTCCGGCGGGCGCTGCGACGTGGCGGGCCGTGCGGAGGGTGCTGCGCGCGGACTCGGGCCCCGCGACGCTCCGGCGGCGGCGGCGGCGGCGGGGACACGGTGGCAGCCCGGCTCGGGTTCCTTCCGCCTGCCGCGCCCGCCGCGGCCTGCAGGGGGCGCCGCCGCGACCCGGGACGCGCGGGCCGGGCCTGCTCTGCGGCGCAGCGGCCTGACGCCGCGCGGGCGGGAGAGGCGCGCAGAGGCCGCGGCCGCGGGGCCGCGGCCGCGGGGCCGGCGTGGGGCCGAGGGCAGCCGTCGCCCTCTCCCGGCTTCAGGGCGCGTCGGTCATGGTCTTTCTTAACTTTTAAGAATTCAGCCAACCTCGCAACAGCTTTGTTTCCAGTGGAAGTGACATGCCGATTTCGTAGGGGAACATAGCCATATAAGTATATGATATCCCGAGGTGCGTTCTTGCAGGGCAGATTTCGGTAAGAAAAAGCACTGTGTTCCTAAGGCAAAGTGGAGCGTGGATTTAAATGCTAAGAATTAAGACAAACCAGCTAATGCTGGCGAAATGGTTTAGAAACTGTAAAATTTATTATTATCATTATTATTATTAATATTATTTTATTATTATTTCCTCAACATTAAAATAGGGAAGCCCCAAAAAGAAATGTGGTGAGATGGTTCAGTTAATAATTTGTTACGTGTTTTATAGGTAAATGCAGTGAACTCAGTTTAGCATTTTCTATTCAGTTTGTCACATAATACTGGAAAACAGTGAAGGAAAGAATCCAAAAGAATTCTACTAAATGCACAGGACAGATAAGTGGAGCTACAATGTAAGCACTTGGATGGCGGCTCCTTAAAATACTATGCAACAGTGTATGCTGGTGAAGCCTTGAAGAAGCGCAATTCAGGCTGGTGCGTTTCAGAGTGGGTTGATACAAATTATGAAAATGTTCATATTCTGCAGCTCTTCATGTTTGTTTTTGCCAGTATTGGTATTTTATCAAAAAGACCATTAAGCCCTTGATAAAATGAGGGTGGAGCAAGTTTTGCAGAACCAGTAATGAAAATACGTACTTGCAGCTGAACTGAGAAAAGGCGGGAAAGTTGTACAGAGCGGTTAACAAACGGTCCTGAAGTCCTAGCTCTGCCACTCGCTGTGGCAAGTTAATTCACCTTTGCGCTTTAGCTTCCTCATCTCTAAGACTGGGGAGAAAAGCACGAGGTTGTGTGAATATTTATTAATATATGTAAAACACTTTAACAGCACCCAGTCCAGAGTAATGTATAGGAATTTTTATCATCATTAGTATTAGTATTGAAATATGCTCCTTACCAGATTTTGGCTAATTGTGTTTACTTCAACCAAGAGTCCATAATGTTTATTGTTATCATTCACACAGTTTAAGATGGTTAGTTATATTATTAACCATAATTATTTTCCTTACCTAATTGTTCTATGATTATGTGGTATTTTTCCTTTTCATAGTGCCTTGCAACCACTAATTGCATTTGATGATGCCTGTCTTTGTATACTTAGTATAAACATAATAAAATATATTTTACTCTAGATCGATATCAATATTTAAGATGATGATTCATCTACCTGATATCTAGGTTCTAAGACATACAAGTCAGACTAGAATTGTAGTTGAGCAGATCTTCTTACCTCCTATTCTTATCCCAGAATTCCTGTAGTGACACCAAGATTATCACAAGTCCTCTGTATGGCCACAGTTGGCCCCCTACCTCAACAAAGTGTCATTTGAGAAAACAAACAGAGGCTTCCCTTGGCCTTCAAAACCCTTAGATGTGGTTGCCTCAAACTCAATTAGAACTTTTTTTTTTTTTTTTCATTTCATTGGCTTCAGCCAAATAAGAAATTTAATCCCTACTAAAACTAAAATACTCTTGGGAGAGATAACACATTGAACTCTATCATTCATTATACCCCATGGCGAATGAATTTGTTAAATTTTTGTTCTGAATGAAGTTTAATCAGTGAGGACACAGAAGAATCCATAAAACTGAAACTCAGTTGAGATAGAGCTGAAAAAGAGACAGAAAGAGGAAATAAAGTTAGATGATACCTACTTTCAAAGTTCGTCAGGCTTCCGGTTAAATATATGAATTGAATTTAGCAACATTCCCTTCTCAAATCCCATAAAATTACAGTAAGGGGATTTTCGAAGGTATCAACAAATAAGATTGGGGATAGCAGCAATAAAATTTTGAAAATTGGAAAGCTGCTGTAAAAGGGGTAACCGATGTGGGTGACCTAAAAAAGCTGAATCCTAAGGCAGCAATTAAGAAAACCAAGAACTAAAATGCTTTGTTATTACATTCACACAACCTCTCAATGGCTCAGGAATTGGTGGCATTTGTTACCTCTGGAAGTGGAAATAAAAGTGGGACCAAAATTAGGATAGAGTGAAAGTTTGCTTAGAATTGGATAGATCTTTCTCCACTCCACAAGGTTGTTGGCTGACTGCCCCTTTCCCACCCTGATATGAGATTAGAGACATTCCTAGAAAGGACAGTGGTTCCATACTGGGAGAAAGAAAGAAGAGGATAAAGTGAGAATAAACTTTGCATATGTTGAGATACAGGACCCCAACCCTCATTTTTCTCTTGGCTCAAAATACAGGCATCAGGCTGATCTTTCCATGTAGAAGATACTAAGGGTGTCCTGTCTGGAGAAGCTGATAGTTCAAAAGAAAATACCTAATCTGCAGCGGGAACCCTGGCAACGCTACAGTGCAGCCCTCAGTTGATAAGCTTTATCCACATGTTCAGAGCTTTAATCAGTTTTTTTTTTTTTTTCATGAACCTCTCTTAAATAGGATCAGACAGCCTTGGGTCATCAACAATTTGAGGAAAGCCTGTAATGTTTATGATAGAGACTAGAAGGGGAAAAAAAGAAAAAAGAAACTTGGAAGAAACGGAGTTTCTTGCATTGAACAGAGGGATGGGGAAGGAAAAAAACCCAAAACATAAAAACAGTATCATTAATATTCCCAGAAAGATAAAAGAACATAGTGCATCTGTGAAACAAGGAGGGTGTGATATTATTTTTAAAGCAGCATTTAGAGAGCATTTAAAAATCAATAACATGATAAAAGAAGTTAAAAACAGCATATAAAAGATAGAAAATAAACTTGAAAAAAATTCCCCAAAACTAGAGTAAAAATGATATAGGGATAAAAAAAAAAAATGGGGTGAGGAGCTCTTTTAAAAATTAGAGGGCTTTTCTAGCAGATCTCACATTTGAATAATTTAAGAAAATAGAGAAAATCATTGAACTAATTATTCAACATAATTTTATAGATCGTAAAGATATGAGTATCCAAATTGAGACAGTTCATTAACTACCAGAACAATAAATGAAACAAATTCATTCTAGTGGCCGTTATGAAATTTCAGAACAGTAGGCTCAAGGAAAAGTCCCATGAAACTTGTAATAAGAGAAGAAAAAGAGAAAAAAAACAAGCTCATACAAATAATCAAGAATTACAGGGACATTGCACTTTTCCACAACGAAACGGGAAGTGAGAAGGCATTAGGGCAGTGCCTTCAAAATTCTGAGGTAAAATAATTTCAGTCCAGAATTCTATAGTAAGAAACTGTCAATTAAGCGTGAGAGTTTTAAAAATAACTCATTTCAGATGCTCAAGTTACTGAAAATTTTTTTCTACCTTGCACACTTTCTCAGGAAGCTATCAGAAGATGGTGCTCCATCAAGACTCGGGGAGTAGGCCAAACGACAAACAGATGCAGGCATTAGGCAACAGAGCCCACCATACGAGGGAGGTGACGAAGATTCCTAGGAAGATGGTGAAGCAGAATCCTAGGATGACAGATGTGCATCAGGCCGTGAGAGCAGCCAACCAGCCCAGATCGGAGCAGGTCAGAAGAAAGTTCCTCAAGAAGATGAAACTGATCAGTGGAATATCCATGCGTTTGGGCAGATTTATAATACAGGAGGAGAGTTTGATGTTGAATTAGTGATTAAATACAAAGAAAACTAAATGGGGGCAGGGGGAGAGAATCTAGATGTTTATTAACACCAAGAAAAACAAAACATCGTGCAGACACAAGCATAGTATACACGGCTCAACTGTAAATAGTGCAGACACAACCTTAATAATGTGAACACTGATCTAACTAAAATTATGGTGTTGCTATATGAGGAAAATGAAAAAAAAATGAGTGAGTGGTGGGGGTAGGGATGGGGTATGTGTGAGAGAGAAAGATAACTAAATACTCTGTGGTGAGGAAAAACAAATAAGAAGAAATTTGCATGTTATTTAAAGAAAGGGAGTAAAAAAAAAAAATAGTCCACTCGAAGTGTTGAAAAAGGTGGCCTCCGTGGAGCAGGAAATTAGGAGTTTTGGAGCAAGAAGGAGCTGTCGTAACAGACCTTGTAAAACCTCTTGACTAAACTGTATGCTGATGTAACGGAGATGCCTGAAGCTGGTTTGGCAAAGGGAGAAGCTAGAGACAAGAAATCATTTAGGGTGCATTTAAAAAAAATTCTTACAAGACATTATTAAGGGTCAGTAATTGTGGGACTAGAAAAGAGATGGTAGATTTGAAAAATGAGATGAGGGCAAGCAAAGTTTGTGATTAAATATAAGGAGTGAGGGAGAAGAAGTCAAAGATGTTGCTGCAGTTTCTAGTTGGATGAGGGTAGCTGGAGATTCCAGTAATTGACAGAGAGAATATGGAGAGGAAGAAAAATAATGAGATGAGGTTTTTTTTTTTTTTTTATTGTTAGGTTTTATTACTAAATGATGACATGCACATCAAGATATCTACTATGACCCAGTAAGTTTGGATTGAGAAATCAGGAGAGAGATCAGGGCTCGAAATAAGGATTTGAGAGCCATCTCTTAAAGATGGTAATTGAGATAAAGGAATCAAGTGAGGTAGTTCAGTGAAATGGTATAGCGAAAGAAAAAAAAGGTAGAATAGATACAAACTTGAGGACATCCTGGATTTAAGGATTGGGATATGGAAGAGGAATTCATTGACAAAGAGCGGTCAAAGAGATAGGGAAGCATACCGTGAAGAAGTTTAGGGAGACGTGTTTCTAATATTGGGAGGCTGGATCACGATACAGTGGTGAATTAGCACAGGCAAATGGCTTCATCTTCCGAACTCAACCCTATGGCTGTCACAGAAACAAGAGGGCGAGTGTAGCAGATAACTGGTGTTCAGTGTCACACCCTCTTGGCCCTCTTCTGATTGCAGTTGCGGCTGCAGTGGGCAGTTCTGTGCAGCTCAGACTCACCTCGTGACAGCATCTCACCTCAGTCTCATGCTACCTTCCTTAGAATTTCTGCCATTGAAAATTCTGTGTGGGAGGGCCTACTCCTTCCAAAAGCGCGATGAAGGTAGAACCCATGGGGACACTTTTCGCCACTGGAAGATGGAATCCAGTGTCCTACATATCTGATGCAAAACAGTTCTAGGAAGTGTTCTGAATTCTCCTCAGAAGGTCCCAGTGGGATCAAGTACCTGCTGACCACAGCTGGTGACCTCAATAGCCTTGTTATGCCTTTTCCTCCTTTGTCCTCATTCTCCCTACTTCCTCACTTCCTGGGATTTGAAGGAAACTTACAGTCAAGTCTTTGTCTCGGGTTCTCCTCTTGAAGAGACCCATTGTGTGTGGGAGTTACACTGAAGGAAGCCAAGAGAGGAGGCCAACTGCCACAAATTGGATGTAGAGATCCACCTTCATCCCACAGAGTAAGACATTACAGTCAAGGAAAGAAATTCCTGAAAATGAGCAGGGCCCTTGTAGGTCCAGCTGCATATGACAAAAACAAACAAACAAACAACCACAACCACAACAAAAAATCCCCAAATAATAGTGGCTTAGAGAAGTTTCTCTTTCAAATGAAAGATGTTTGCCTGGTAGGCAGTCAGGAGCAGTATGACGTCATTATTGACCTACACTCGAAACTTTCTGCATACCCCAGCACTGCCACCATCACGTCAGGTCCCCAAGAGGTGCTGGGGCTCCAGTTTTGAATTTTGGGGGGCAGTAGCAGGAGGTAGCCAGGGGAAAAGAGGTTCCCTTTGAAATTCGTTAATCCCTTTTAACAGACCCTTTCTGAAAGGTCCACACTTCTGCTTACACTTCACTAGCCAGAACTTACAAAACCACATCTAGCGGTTAGGAAGGAAAGGAGAAGTGTGGTATTTGATTCTGAGTAACCCCAGAGAAATAAAAGTACAAAATATAACTTTCAAACTCAGTGCAAAACTTTTTCCCCTCAACCCGATGGAATGTAGGGTGTGTGTGTATGTAAAAGGTATATAGGAAATTGTAAGCTTGAAGAAAATTGGAACATTAGTGGATTTATCATGTAAGACTTGCTCACCCAACCCCTGTACCCCAAAGAGGAAGAAATAAATTCATGAGAGTAGCCCCAGCATCCCTGAAAGAGTGCTGTGGCCGTTCTTCTCTAGGCAAGTAATTGCGGTTGCGAACTGCCACCATTGAACTGGAGCCCTAAATTAATTGGGATGATGACAGGATCCTAGGATGGCAGAACTGAGGTGGCAGCATTCAATTATGAAAGTCAAGGTGGACATAGTTACCATAATGGACGGCAGAGCCAAAGCAGTGATCAGAATAGCCTAACCTGGAAAGATCTTTGGCATTGGCTGGTTAGTTAATCATAGTGGCCCTAAAATGAAAATAAATGGGAATTCCTACTAAAGTTTTACTTGCTCTCTTACTCCAGGTCTAGTGAGCATAAGTCTGACTCGAATCACCAAAACAGAGCTCAGCTACTCACTCATTTGCTAGACTTGACCCATTTCGCAGATTGGAAGTCCCTTGAATAGAGAGGAAGTCAGGCCCCCTTGATAAAAGACCATGCCATACTGACAAATATTTATACTGTTAGTCTTCTTTCTAGCGTTGCTCCAAGGGACGTGTGATTATTTACCAGGGTGACTACGTACTGAGGAAAGAGAAAAAGTCAGACTTTTTAAGGGATTACTAGATACTAACTCTGAACCGACACGAATTCTTAGAGACCCAAAATGTCACTATAATTGTGAGAGCAGGGCCTTAGAGAATCGAAGTCAGGTGATCAGTGGAGTTTTGGCTCAAGTTCTTTTCATAATGGTCCCCGGGGGTACCTGCTCTACCCTGTGATTATTTGCCCAGTTCTGTAATGCATAACCGAAGCAGACATACTTATCAACTGACAGAATCCCCACATTGATTCTCTGACTCATGGAGTGAGTGTTATTATGGCAGGAAAGGCCAGGTGGAAGCCACTAGAATGGCCTCTATTTATGTAAATAGTGAGGCAATCTTATGTTGATGGAAGGATTACAGAGGTTAGTGCCACCATTAAGGACTAAAAAGATCCAGGGGTAGTGATCCCTACCACATCCTCATTCGACTTGCCTATTTGGCCGTGCAGAAGACAGCTGTGTCTTGGATAACCACAATGAATTTTTGTAAACTAAATGAGGCACCGACTCCAGTTACTGCTGCTGTTCCAGATGTGCTTTCATTGCTGGAGCAAATCAACACATCCTCTTACACCTGGCCTGCAACTATTAACAGGGCAAATGTACTTTCCTCTCTACCTGTTAGTAAAGACCAGGAATCAGCAACTTTTCTGTAAATGGCTGAATGGTAAATATTTGAGGATTTGTAGGCCATAGATCTCTGTTACACAACTTTGCATTATAGTGCAAAAGCATCTATAGACAATATGAAATGAAGGGACGTGGCTGTATTCCATGAAAACTTTATTTACAAAAACAGTTGGCGGGCCACGTTTTGTCTTTGGGCCATAGTTTGCTGACCTGTGGTAAAGATTATCAAGTGCAGTGTGTTTTCCGCAGGCAGGGCCAGCACTACGCCTTCAGTGTCCTAGCTTAGAGATATATCAACTCTTCACCCCTGTGCTGTGATCTAGTGTGCAGAGAGCTTGATCACTCTTCCATTCCACGGGATATCATGCTGGTCGAATACATCGATGATATTCTGCTGGTTGCTGGGCAGGAAATCACCACAATTCTGTACAGACTCTTGAGATACGCATGTGCCAAGAGGTGGGAAATGAATCCCACAAAAATTTAGGGTCTTGCTACCTTGGTGATACTTCTCAGGGTTCAGTGGTCTGGGACATGTCATGGTATCTCTTCTATGGGAAGGACAAGTTGGTATACATGGCCCCCTGCTACCACTAAGAAAGAGGTACAATAACTAGTGTGCCTCTTTGGAATTTGAAGGCATTCTGTACCTCATTTTTACACACTACTTTTACCCATTTACCAAGTGGCTCTATACGCTGACAGTTTTGCATGGGGCCTAAGACAATACAAGGTCCAGGCTGCAGTATAAGCTGCTCTGCCGCTTGAGTCACATGACCCAGCAGATTCATGGTGCCTGAAGTATCAGGGAAGGCAGGGATGCTGTACGGAGCATTTGGCAGACTCCCGTATATGAATTGCAGTACAAACTCAGGATTTTGGAGCAGAGCCATGTCACACTCTATAAATAACTATGTTTTTATTTTTTTCAAAGCAGCTTCTTGCTTGCTGTGAGGCCTTAGTAGACTAAATGCTTGACAATGGACTACCAAGTTACCACGAGACCGGAGCTGAGCGGTGCTTCATGAACTGGGTGATGTGTGACCCACAAAGTCAGCCATTAAACGCACAAGAGCCCTCCGTCATCGAATACGAAACTGGGCTCAAGAAGACCCTGAAGACACAGGTAAGTTGCACGAGGGCATGGCCCAGGATGTGCGTGGCCCTTCGCATGCAACATCGTTTTTTCTCCTGTCACTTATGGCCTCATGAGAAGTTCTCTTTGGCCAGTTATCTGATGAAGAAAAGATTTTGGTTTGGTTTACAGTTGGTTTTACAAGGACGACTAGTATACGTTGTAAAGGACAGCTACAGCACTACAGCCCGACCCCAAGATGACCCTGCAAAACAGTGGAGAAGGGAAAGCCTGCCTGAGGACAGAACTTGGAACAGCACACACCTGGCCATTTATTTTTCCTGAAAGTGGAGATGGCCAGAGATACAGGTCTCTCCTAGTTTCTTGGATATGGTTCGTGGTTTGGGTTTATTGTCAGGAAAGTGGAAAGAAAATAAGAGGGAGAGAGCTGGGGAAGAGCTATATAGACAGACCTCTGTAAGTAAGAACAGAGAAAGGGATATGTGTGTTCCATCTCAATGCTCTTCTAAAGGCAACCTCTGTGGAGGAGAATTTTAATCAGGTGGGTAGGATGACGCATTTTGTAGATGTTGGTCAGCCTCACTCCCCATCTACTCCTACCGTTGCCCAATGGGCTCACAACGTGGCCACCTCAGGAGGGATGAGAGATTAAACATGGAATAAGAGACATGAACTGCCACTCATCAAGACCAGTGTGGCAAAGCCAGTGCAGAGCATCCATGCGGCCAACAGCAGAGACCGACATTGTACACCCAAAGTGGAAGCATCCCCGAGGGGCAGCAGCCACCTTCCTACGGCAGCTTGATTCCATTGCACGCCTTCATCATGGAAGGGGCAGCTCTAAGTTCTCACTGGAATGGCCTCTTCCTGTGGGTACGAATTTGTCCTTCATCTCTCAATGCTTTGGCCAGAATCACTGTTTACGGACTTAAAACATCCGTTTACTGTCACTGTATACCATACAGCATTGCTTCTCATCAAAGAACTCACTTTGCAACAAATAAAATGTGGCAGTGGGTCCATGCACGTGGAATTCCCTGGGCTTGCCACGTTTCCCATCATCTTGAAGCAGCTGGCTTGATAGAATGATGGTATGGCATTTTTAAAACTTAATCACTGTGCAAGTGGCAGCATCATGCAGTGCTGAGGCAATGTGCTCCAGGTTGCAGTCAGTATATGCTCTAAATTACCATCCTGTATTTGGTGCTGTTTTTTTCCCTATAGCTGTGATTTATGGCATGCTGTAAAATTAATTCCTTGGTTAGAGCAAGGTTATATGGCACAGCATGATGAGAATAAGACATTGTTTAATTCTGAGGATGGTCACGTCAACACAAGCACTACAAATAGGAAAGGCAAATCCATATCCAGAATATGAATCTATATCAAAGAGGACAAATTGTCGCTCCTTTCGCAATGGCAGGGGGCCAATGGAATCAATCTGCCACCATGATTTTATATCACAACCTCAACCTTGGTTTTGCTTTTACCAGTTGCTCAGCAGAAGTGGTACCCCAATAAGCTTTGGCAAGGCAAAGTGCAGGTTATTGAGCCCATACATAGTGTCCATTCTGGCCACCATGGCCACTTTATAAATAATCCACTGAGAAAACACTAAGATGGTTAGGTAAAGAGGCTGAAAGACACCCAGAAATGTTTCATTTAGTTCACTTGATTATTGAGACACTCCTCTGCAGTAGGGTCCCTTTGGTGAACATTCACATGGGACAAAATTCCTTCACTCTCCGTGCCCATTCAAAGAGGTTCGGCCACATACCTTTCCCCATACCTTTCTCCTTGTCACCAGTATCGTAATCTTGCTTGCTATTGACCGAATGTTTGCAGCCCCTCAAAATTCATATGTTGGAACCTAATCCCTGGTGTGATGACATTTGGAAGCTGGACCTTTGGGAAGTGATTAGGTCATAAGGGTGGAGCCCTCATGAATGCCCTTATAAAAAACATTCCAGAGAGCTCCCTTTCCCTTTTTTCACCATGTGAGGACCTAGTGAGAAGATGGTGTTCACCACGCAAGCAGACTCTGAGAGCCACTTCCAGCTGTGCTAATTCACATTCAATCAGAATCTCTTGTAAGTGTATTCATATCAGTACGTTTAGCCTGACCCAATTTTGTATTCTTTCCTCCCTGGAGCAACACTCTTCAAAATCATTTCCAAGATATTGCTCAGGTTTTTGTCTTTCTGTATATTAGGAAAATCTGGAAATTCAGAGTATAAGCTGTGTCCTTCTGGGTCAAACTTTCCATCTATTTCCTTGGAGTACACTGAGATCTGAATAGTTATGAATCAGATTGCTTCATCCATGGGTGGTCAGGGTGGGTCTTGGGAGGGATAGGCATCTGTTTGCAAGTCAGCTTCTCTAAGCGAGGGTCTTTAAGCAAGTCTAGTCTCCTCAGACACAGGAGGGCAGGCTTTGTGTGCTGCCAGGAGAGACTCAGAGGGACTTGGGAGCTCAAACTTCTCATCTTTGTCCAGTTCCTTCAGAGGTCCCCATTCCAAGTGTCAGGTCCATTCCTTCTCAGTGCCGTCACTTTAACATAAGAGTCATGGCAACTTACCATTTTATAATGCAGACAATTAGATTTGGGGAATAATCTTCAATGAGTTTGACACTGCAGCTTTAAAAAATTGTAAGTTATCTTAGGGCCACCACAGATGCTCTCTACTTCCTTGACTGTGACTTGAGATAAAGTTTAAAACCTCGATGTTATTTTTTTTTCTGTAAGCTCTCCAGTGTAGTCGAAGCAGCCAATCACCCCGCAGTTCTTATACTCTGTTGTTAACATAGCAGTCAAGTGCAACAGCCACTTGGTCCTGTCTAGGCCACTTGTTTCAGTAGGTTATACTTTACAATCAACTACAGGTTGTACTATAGTTAATCATGATGCCCCAAATGACCGCAGACAACTAGATTCCCATTTATCGTGAAAGAGCTTAGCACTGCTTTCAAAGTTAGGGGTATAACCAAACAATCCCAGATCCCATCTTGGAGGGTCTGTTGCCTGGATCCACTCTGGCACCAATTACTGTATTAATTAGAATGCAGTTGGGAAAATAGAAACC
This sequence comes from Rousettus aegyptiacus, assembly GCF_014176215.1. Taxonomy (NCBI): domain Eukaryota; kingdom Metazoa; phylum Chordata; class Mammalia; order Chiroptera; family Pteropodidae; genus Rousettus; species Rousettus aegyptiacus. The sequence continues at coordinate 49,712,749 of NW_023416309.1, read as the reverse complement.
ACACCAGTATTTTCAGCAGAGAGAATTTAATATGAGAAATGTGTTACATGGATCAGACATTGAGGCCCAGTGATAATAACCCATCAGAGGGAAAAAGGGAAGAGTTTGATGTTTTGGAAACTAGAGGCTTAGAAGAGGGACCCCCTCAGAGCTAGGGCTTAGACCCTTGAGAAAGAGCTCCTGCCTTGCCCATACTGGTACCTGCGAGGGGGCACCGTAAGGCTAACTTCGGAAGTGTCAAAAGAAGCTAAAGGCTGGAGTCAAGTGCTGTTGCTGATGTAACAAATGACAGGAGCAGCACACAACAGGAAGAGGCAGTTGGTCTCCTCTCCCCTTTCCTGCCTCATACGTTCTCTAGCACCCCCTGTTGGCAGAACCAGAGAGTTACCCAACAAAAGAGAAAGGTTACAAAGACCCAGACCCAGGCCACAAAGTGCCGTACAGGAGAGTGGATTTGGAGCTGATTTGATAAGATTACGTGTTTTTTAACTCACAAATGCAGAGATTTAATTACTGAAGAGGACATAATGAAATAGATATTTAAATCTACCTGTGGAAGCAGCATAAAGGTGACAGCTATAAATCTATTTGGGTATTTTATACTAGTGACATAAATAATAAATGGTATTGCCAAGAATAATATGATTTTTTTTAACGTGATGAACAACTGTTGCTAATGTTCCAAACAAAATAATGTATCACTTTCTCTTTATTTGTAGAATATTGTATTTATGGAAATTTTATTATATATTAATGTTCAATTAATAGTAAGTAGGTTTTTCAACTACTAGACTATCCAACTAGAAATTTAAAAGTCCTATAGGATAAGAGACAGTTTTTTCTTTTATGAGGATATCCTATATATTGCAAGGTGTCTAGCACTGTTCCCTGAATGCTGTAGTCCTCCACGAATTTCCAGAACACATGCTAGTATAGGGTAGTACTGTCTTCGTTACGACCGACTACAAGAGAATCATACCATAGATCAAGGACATAGGGGTTTGAGATTTTGTTTTGAGTGAAACTAGAAGCCATCTGAGGATTTTGAGCAGAAATATTCAATTCACATTTTTAAAAGATCCCTCTGGCTGCTGCTGTGGAAAAAACAGGCCGTGGGGAAGGAAAGATGGGAGTAGCGAGTCCAAACGGGAGGCTCACGTTATTCCATAGGAAGTGAGGGTGGCTTGAGTGGTGGAGGAAGTGATGAGAAGCAGTTGGACTCTGGATACATTTCAAAAGTAGAATAGATCGGATTTGCTGAAAAATTGGAAAAGAATGGGGGAAAGAGCAAGATCGAGGATGATGCTACTATTTTGGCCTGAAGAACTGTGAACGCTGGTGCCATCTTTAAATGCGGACTATGCTTTAAAAACAGACACGTGTAAAGTAAATCTGTATAGTTTCAATAATTGAAGGAAATGTAGGAGACTGGAGCATGGGGAGGTTTTTTTTTTTTAAATTTTATGTAAACAGTCTCATTAACTTTATTCAACAGTTCATGAATCAGGCAACATCCAATCTCGGAGATGAAAGTCGCTCCCAGGAGCTATACCAAATGAAATATTCTATAGGCAGAAGGGAGCAGAAATAAGGCAGTTATCATAGGCCATAAAAAGCAGGTTGGTTGTTGCAAAGTTGCTTTCCTTTAAGGGATGGCAGGGGTTTATCATGCAGATACTCTAACTAGCATCGATCAGGTGATTCCTGCTTGGCTGGTTTAAGATTCCATTCTGAGGGAGCCAAAGCTGTAAGTTGGTTCTCAGTTTTGTGATGTGGGGCTTCGCAAAGTGACTCCATTTGGGCCTTTTGTCTTGTTTTTTAACAGCTCTTTGCTATTCATTGTATTATATCATTTCTTCTTTTATCCTCATTCAACATTCATACTTTTTGTTGGAAAATTAGATTTAATGTTCTGTACATTTACAATAATTTTTTCATTTTTTGAAAATGGCCAGAAATTTCATACACACATACACAATTAGTATTAATTTCATTTCTTTACTTTTAAAATATGCAGATTTTCATTGTTCTCCGACAGCATTGTTTTTGCTCATTTTATTTAATGTATTTTACCTTTACTGGTCAGTTTTTGACAGCACATTGATTAATATTTTTCCCTCTAGAGGTTATTTAATCACAAAATCATAATTCTTTATTACTCCTCATTTACATTTATCATTAAAAATAATATTAATGCCATAACCCTTTTTTATCTAGTTGTAGCTTCTTTACATTTTCTCCTCTTATTTTACTACCCAATAATCCTTTTTCATAATGAGGAGTACATCCCAAAATAGAAGTTACAGGGTCTTTGGGAAGATTTTCTTAAGACTCTCAAAGGCAAACCATAAGGAGAAATGCTGAAGGGTTTTACTATAGCAAAATTAACTATTTCTGTTCAGCAGTAGACATCATGTAAAAACTAACAGATAAGTAATGACTATCAAAAGACTTCAAAGTTGAAAACTGATGTATTAGCTTCCTATTGCTGCTGTCACAAATTACCACAAACTTACTGTCTTAAAACAATAAAAAATTTATTATGGTTCTTGAGGTCAGAAGTCCAAAAACGGTTTCACTGAGCTGAAATCCAAAATGCCCTATATTAAAAAAATGAATGGCATTAACAGAATTATTAATCTCACACATAAATACTATACATAGTATAGTGTATGATACTATATACCTTATATCATATACTTTATATAGTGAAGCATATGATGAAACAGTATTATATAAAGGGGACTGAAAATAATTGCATTTAACTTCACTAGATAAAAAATAGTCATTATACTATTACCTACTTTATAAACACAATTCATATTAAAATAGCAAATACTTTTTTACTTCACAAATAAAGGTAGCATTTTTTAGAACAGGTTCAACTGCGTGAGACATTTAACCTTGTACAAATACAGAGGAAAATGTGTTGTGTCATTCAGATAAAGTAGACTAGATAACATCATAATGCCAGGTCACAAAATAGAACATTTGGGAATCGGAGGTCAACTGTCCTGTCCCACCTAATCTCCTAATCCCCAGAAAGCCACACCTTCAACCTATAATCAATATAAAAAGTGATTAACAAAATCATTTATATTCTTTTTTTTTTTTTAATACTAAGTCTTTGAAACGTGGTGAGGATTTATCAGTTAGAACCAGCTACATTTCAAGTGCTCAGTATCCACCTGTAGCTGGCTGGTGGCTACCATATTGGACCACAGAAATTTAGACAAAGGAGGAAGTCAGCAGAAAAATAAAAGGACTACAGCAGGAACACAGGAAGATGGAAGTGAGATTACACAAGGTTAAAAAATATCAGGGATTTCGAGAAGGTGAGTGAGAATGACATTTTACGCACATGCGGAGAGACTGACTTCAGATCGAAGGCTAAATTCCTCTTTCATCATAACAAGAGGAAAGGAGGAAAGAACGGGTCCAGACACAAAGAGTCCTCAGCTAATGGATCTGTCTTCTTTGGGAAATAAAAGAGCAAATAAGGATGATGAGAGAGGCATATATGTGTGTTTGGCGGCAGGGGTTGGAATTTTGAGAAAAGTGAAGAATATTTGAAATAGCATCTGTGAGGATTTGAAAAGAGGAAATGATCGGGGAAACATTGGCTATGGAACTGGCGAATGACTTCAGAAGCCTGTGTAAACGTGAGGACCACGTGTCCAACCTGTACTGTTATGTGATTTTTCTCCAGCAGCCTTCAGTAACCTGGTCTTCGGTAATAGAGAAAGTACGAGATTATCAGCTGAAATGAATCAAAAGTAAGACTTTGCCAGGCAGTCGTGAAAGATGGATTATGAGACAAAAGGGTTGAGGAATCTCTCCAGAAAGTAGTTCAAATGGTAGACTTTAAAATCGAATTTGAAGTGTAAATGAAGTGAAGACAGGAGGAATGAAAGTAGATGTGGATGTTCCCTGGAGGTCATGGGGACCCACCTCAGGACTAGTTAATTAATAGAGAATTAGAAAAATAGAAAGTTACAGTCAAAGAGAGGTGATTGAATCTATTGCTTATAAAGTTGAAGAGTTTTGGTGATGACAGAATCAGGGTGTTGGTGTGGAATGGATTCCGAAGTGGAGGGGATGGGAAGGGCACGGGAGATGAGGAGGTTAAGGAACCGAAAGGCTGTGATGAAGAGTGAGTCATCCATGAGGACATGGAAGTCTTAAGATGATGGCAGCACTTGGAGTGCGAAGGACAGCTGTAAGCCAGGCGCTAATTCACAGTAATGATGTTAACAGCGACCAGGAAGTATAGAAGTGACAGCAAGATGGAGAGGTGGAGGTCGGTGATGCCATATGGCTTAAAGCTAAAAGGAATAGGAATTTCTGCACAAGAGTGAGAATCAAGGTCCGGATTGGGGAGAGAAGAGATCACCAGTCTTTAAGATCATCTAGTTAAAAGACCTCACTCTAGAGATGAGGAAACTGAGGTCAGAGAGTGCGGTAGCCAGCCTCCAATGTGATCCTCACCATTCGGTATTCACACCCTTGTGTGGTCGTCCTCTCCCTCAGTGTACCAGCGTTAGTTTACATGAGTAATAGAATACAGCAGAAGTGATTGTATGTTGCTTTGAGATTAGGCTATAAAGAATATTGCAACTCCTGTCCAGTTGCTCTCTCATCCTGGAGAAAGCCAGCTGCCATATCATGAACAAATCTGTGGAGAAGCCCACATGGTGAAGAAGCAAAGCCTCCTGCCAGCAGCCTTGCGAATAAGCTCAGAAGCAGACCCTTTAGTCTCAATCGAGCCTTCAGATGACTGCAGCTCTAGCTGATGCTTGTTTTTGACCTCATGAGAATCTCTGTGCAGGACTAGTTTAGTCATTCCCAAATCTCTGACCTGCAGAAACTAGGGGATAATACATGTTTGCTGTTTGAAGCCACTAAGTTTGAGATAATTTGTTAAGCAGCAATAGATAAAAAATACTGAGAGTTTTTGTGCCTTGCCCAAAGTCACAAAGCTACTTAGTGGCCAATTTATAATGATTACAGAGGGCTCCTGACTCTCAGCTCAGTGTTCCATTAGATGACACTGTATCCTGGTGTATCATGAACTTCTTTTGTACTAGACACATGCACTTGGAAAGTATTAGTAACTATTGAAAAGTGTTTAATTGATTGTAATTCTGTTTTTTCATAGACAAAATAAAATGAAAACTGGGCAGTGCTTCCTGACGGAATGCAGAATGAGATTCAGTAAGGTAAATATTTTCTTTGTCCTCCCCATATCGTAATGCATAAGCATTTCTAAAGCATACTTATATCTTTTTGCCACAATTTCTGGAAGAATTGAGATACTAATTCAATTTTGTGCAATAGCTTAGTGGTAAAACCAGAAATGTAATTTTTACTTGGCTTCTTCAGACCATTTGTCAAGAATGACAGAGAGTACCCGGTATTGGTTAGATCATTTAAATACTTCAGTAGTTCTGACCTTCCTGTGCAGTGAATCAGTGACAGGATATAGTGTCTGCATTTCTGCCTATTGTCTCGAAATGCAATATTCATGGAAGGGCATATTGCCAAAAAGGCACTTTGTGGCTTCTGTTTCCAGGCCATAGAGTCTGCCACTTAGATGCACATGTTAGAGAGGTTTTCTATGCCCTTTTGACTTACAGTTTGGGTCTCAGTTCTTAAAAATGTAATTATACAATATTCTTATTTTTTTCTTTCTTTCCTTTAGAATATCGCTAGAAAAGTAGGGGGAAAAGTAGAAAAGTAGGCTTGGGTTTCACAAGAACATCTATATTTTTAAAAATTAATCTCAGGTGTGTTCAAGGCTCCGCTTCTATTAACTCTCACAAAAATTCAAATATATTTCCCATTATTCCTCATTACAGTCAGTAAATTACTTTGCCGTCATATAGTCCCAGCGTTAGGGAGATTCTTGAACGTTTTCTCATTACGCTTGAAAAAAATATATTCGCCAACTACTGTATTCCTTATTCTCTTGAGAGTCACAGAAAGACAATTTTTACTCCCTTGACATTTCAGCCCTTTCCTGTTTATAATCCAGCTAATTATGCATGACTTGAGCTTGCTTGAGGAAAAAATGCTATTTCATATTTTATATTCAATAAATTAGCGATTAATGTATAGTTTGAATTTCGTTTTGTAAAAATTCAGCATTGTTTTGTATCACTGGCAAAAATGCAAAACAAAAATATGTTTTCTTAATTACCCATGCTACTAATTTTTCTAGTCGTGTGCTCAAGCTTCAGAAAACTCAGATATTCCTAATCAAACTTGTGTTTATAAATTCCTCTGTTTTATGACCCTGTGCGTGGTTTTAAATAAGAATTCATTCATTCATTCATTCAAACTCTATTGAGTACTTATGTACTAGGTACTTTTATTTATGTCGGGGGTGTGTGAGTGAATTAAATGTAAAAATCTCTTTTTATGGTGCTTGTGTTGTAGTGGGGGAAGAGAATCAACAAGCAAATAAACAAAATAGATATATTCTATGTTAAATGGTGACTACATTCTATGAAGAGAAAACAAGAGAGTGTAGAGAGCGATAGACATGTATATGTCTGGGGCAAAAGGATTTCAAAGAAAAAGACAAGTGCAAAGGCAAGCAAACCAGACCTAGTGCATCCGTGAATTGCCAGGAGACTTGTGTGGCCACAGAAGAGTCAGAGAGAGGGGATGAGATCCGTGGGGAGGCGAGGGCCAGCTGTCGTAGAGCCTACAGGCGGACATGAGGAGTTCGGTTTTAATGTGATCACTTCTGGCTGCTGTGTGAGGAGACGGTAGGAGTGTAACTGTGGAAGTAAGAAGACCAGCTAGGAGGCCGTGTTAGTCTGGGTCCTCTGAGAAGCCAAGTTGGGACTAGATGTGTAAGAGATTTGCTAAGAGAAACACCTATGAGGAGTGATGGAGAAGGGGCCAGAATAGGCTGTGCGGAGTCCTCAGACTGACATGCAGGTCTGACGCAGGTGAAGGGTGGAAAGAGGACAGGAGGGTTGGATGGAAGAGTGAACCTGCAGTTTAGTTCTATGGAGGTTTGGCAAGGCCAATGGGGAGTCCTTAAGCTAAAGTCGCCCACCTCCCAGGAATGGGCCTGCCCAGTGTTCCTGCTGTGCCGTCATTAGTTGGAAGCTGACCTCTGGAAGTGTGACCTCAGCATGAACACAGGGTCGGATTTCAGAGTGCAGCCACTGGGGCCACCAGTTACACTTCCTCACTGACCATCACATGGCCATCACATAGACTTTTGCCATAATCCAGGCAAGAGAGGTCATGGTGACTTGGGTTAAGGAAGGAGATGAATTTTGACTATATAGTCATCTAGATGTAGTTTGAAGGTTAAGTTGACCTCTTTTGCCAGTAAATGATATAGAGCGTGAGGCAGGGAAAAGGGACAAAGATTCCTCCAAGGTTTTTTGTTCTGAGTATCAGAAGAATGGGTTTGCCATTTTCTGAAATGGAGAGGACTGTGGGAGTCTTAACCAGAGGGAATTGGATGCTCATTTTCGCCACTTTTACTTTGAGATGTCGATTAGACCCCCAAATGGAGATATTGAAAAGGCAGCTGAATACACAGGTCTGGAGTTCAAGGGAGTGTACCAAACAGGAAACGTGAATTTGAAAATCATCAACAGATGGATAGCAGTTAAAATCATGGAACTGGATTAGTTTATCTAGAGAGTGTATAGAGATGGAGGAAGAATTTCACGGCCTAACAGGCCTAATAAAGGCCTAAGAGGAAAATCCCACGATAAGACTGAAGAAGGGGCAGCCAGTAGGAGGGAGGAGGAGACCCACCAAGGAGTGGTACCCAAAAGCCAAGTGAAAGAAGTTTTCAGGAAAGAAAACTTTTTAGTTTTCTATTTCTTTAATCTTGATACCTATTAAATGAAAGTTCTGTGAAGTATTAACATTTTGCTAAGTACACCTTCTAAATAACAAAGAAAAAAGAAAGCTTTTAACAATATTGGCTTTGTGGCCAATTCAAAACCTGTTTCCGCCATTTACTGTCGGTCCTTGGGCAAGTATTTTAACCTCTACTTCCTTCTGATTCCTCATTTCTACAATGGGGGTTATAGACTTAAGAGGACTGGGTGAGTTAATAGTTGTAAATGTCTGTTGAGACAGTGCCTGGTGCGTGAGATGTTCAATAAATGTTACATATACATAAAAAAATACTACAACTAACAATGCTACTGCCTCTCAAGTTTTCTGATGGCAGCAGCTAGGAGTAAGGGTTTAATGTTAGACCTTGCAGATTTCATTTCTCTGACTGGGATCCTAATGTACCTATTTTTCATTTTTCTTTTTCATATTTATTTTCTCTTCTGTATTTTGAAATAAAAGTTGTTTTAAAAATCTGCACAATTCTTTATAGTTAAAGCTTTTTAACCAGTTACCAGCAGAGGCCTTTTTTTTTTTTTTTTTTTTTTTTAGCAGAGCATGACTGGCCAGAGAAATAAATTCAAAATAAAGAGAAATAATTTCATAGAACAGGGCTTCTTAATCCTTTTTTGGGTAATCGATCCCTTTGGGAATAAGATAAAAGCTTTCCCCTGAGAAATGCGCATGCACACACACATGCACACATGTGTGCACACAACACACACGCATGCACACGTACGCTCACACACGCGCGCACATTGACACACACATTCACACACACATGCACACTCTCACGCATGCTCACACACACATGCACACACATGCACTCTCACACACGCACACACAAACACATGCACGCATGCACACAATTTTGGTTATATTTAGAAGGAGTTTGGATCCCTAAAGCCAACCCATGAGTCCTCCAAGCAGCCATGAGGCCAGGCCTCAAAATGACTACAAAGCCCACATTTTTATGAGCTTTATTTGCTTCTTGATTATTCAGTGGGTCCACTTAGCAAGATCTCAAAACATGAATTTTAAGTTACTCATACACTTCTAGTTTTAACACAAAGGAACTTCCCTTAGAGATACTTCAATTCTAAATTAATTCTGTTGGTAGAAGAATGTATGTTCAGGACATGGGGCCCGTACAGTCAGGGCCATGCTCTTAGAAGGGTCCCACACGTGGGTTAATGCTGTGCTGTTTTTGTTTGAAATTCTTCATAATTTTTGAACAGGAGGCTCCACATGTTCATATTGCATGAACCCCTGCAAATTATATAGCCAGAGACACAAACTCACACATACACAAACACAATTTAAGTTCACTAAGATTTTTCTTTCATTAATATTTAAATAAGAACATGAAATTTGGTGGCAATAAAATATTTTCCAATGTGTCTTTTCAAAGTTATGCTTTTACATAAGCTATGTGTTCTCAGTTTTTATCTCCTTACAGTGATGTATTATTTAATTATAGTCTATTATAATTTTGATACGTAAGTCTGAAAGTAAGCTGTGAACTGCAGGATAAAAGTATCAAACAATATTAAAAGACAGACAAACAGGAACCTCTAAATTCTAGGCCTAGTGAACTGCCTAAGCAAAAGAAAGATTTTGACATTGATGGGCAGCTGGTGCTAAGGCAGGGAGGAGCAGGATGGGAGCAGAGACATGAATGTCCTCACGTGCCCTGTTAAGGTACTTCTACCTTCTCCTGAGGCCAATGAGCAACCACTAAAAGGTTTTAAGCACCAGAGTATGGTCACCATTATTATCTGCATTTTGAAGGCTTACCAGATTTAGCAAAATAAAACTACAGGATGCCCAGTTAAATTTGCATTTCAAATAAACAATAATTTTTCAGTATTGGTATATCATATACAATATTTGGGGCATACTTATACTACAAAAATATTGGTTGTTAACTGAAAGCAGTTTGAAGCAAGGGTTCCGTATTTAATCTGGCAACCCTATGTTTTTGTTAATACTGATAAAGACATTTTAAAAGTGTCGCTGGGCTTTTCTTGCTACCTATAGGTGGCAGTCTTATCAAATAATTTCATGGGAGCTGCTTGGTAAATCTGAATTTAGTACTGCATTACTTACCCTGTATTGTTTAATAAGGCTATTTAACATTTTTAAAAATATTTTTTAAATATTAATTTTTGTATAAGTGGAGCTTTTACAAAAGAAAGCTAAATTTTGAAGTTGCTCAAAACTAAATATAATCCTTTCCTTATCTTTCCACAACCTACCATCAAACAGATTCAAACCCACATGTGGTCCAATTCTAGTAAGCTACAGTGCTTTTTATACTTTAGTGATACTTTGAGAATTTTGTAGTTTTTCAGGATATTGTAAATAGGACCTTTTTCCTTATATTTTCTAACAGACTACTTTTGATGTGTAAGATAGCTATTGACTTTTATATGTTTTTTTTTTGTTTTGAATCATACTTTATAGTTTAAGTTGTATTACTATAAATATTCTTGTATTTTATAATAGACAAAATATATGCAAGTAATATACTTTTCTCTTTTAATAAGTAGCAATAAATCTCTACTTTAAAAAACTAAATATAATTCTATTAAATATAAGTATGAAAAAAAGAAATAATTATATTGATACTCCTAAAAAAAGCTATTTCTATTAGCGTAAGATTTTGTATTCACTCAAAACTATTATTGTAATAGTTTAGTACTATAATCTGAAAATATAGCTATAACCTTATATTTATACAAAGATGACATAGAATAGAATTATACTATAAAAATAGAACCTCAATTATCTGTTGCATCTATACTTTGGCACTCTACCCCCCACTCATTCTGCTAAGAATGATTGTTCTCATCAGAGAGGTCTGTCTTCTTACAAAGCCAGAGGAAAATCATCCCCATGAAAATCCAATGAAGTCTCTAAGTAACTTATTCCCTTATTACATACTGTTTTATAGAGAAGAATAGTTATTTCTTTTAAGTTTCAGTGCAAGAGCCTTCGCTTTTTTTAATAGAAAAGTTACATTGCTTTCTGATTCCTACCATTTTTCATTGTTTTTTGAGCTGTGATAATGTAATTAGCACTACACAGTTCCTTTCTGTATCGAATGGGAAACCACCTAAGAATTAAAATCTATGCGATCATGAGTTTTGAAAGTAGCAGCTTTAGGTATTTTAGTTCACAGATATTTTAATGTGTGTTGATTTATAAGCTGTAAAATCGAATGGAAGTTTAAGTTTTTATCTGCGAAGTAAACTTTGCACTAGGTGGCACTGTTTGGGAAGATGTTATTTATGTTGAACTTGACTAGCGGTTTCATATACTTTGCTGTATTTTGGTAGTTATTCTGCAACTACAAAATCTATTAAATATTTTTATAATTATAGAAGGAATTTGTTCTCTTGATAAAAAATTGAAAAATGCAGAAAAGTATAAAAAGAAAAATCATCTTTAATTCTGTTTAGATAGCTTACAAAATTTTTTCTTCTTGGTCCCAGAAGTGCTGAATAAGCCATCAATTTTGTAGTCAAACAATCCTGAGTTCAAACCCTATCCCCACCACTTATTTGATGCTAGTCAGGTAAAAATCTTAATGTTACTGAAGTTTGATTTTTAAAAAAATCTCGCCTCTCTCCAGCTACCATTCATTTATTTTGGAAAGTAGCGCCCCGTCTTTCCTCTCTTACCTTCATTGCTCTCCTCAGCCCCGTTCATGCTGGCTTCTGCCCCCATAGTCCAGAATGACGCTTACCGAGGTCACTAATAACCTTCATGCTGTCAAATTCGCATTTTCCTATCTTCATCTCACGCTCCCTCTCAGCGGTGTGTTATCCTTGATCCCGATAGTCATGGTACTTGATAGCTATTTGTGTACATCTTTATCCAACTCCAAGTTCAGCGAAGACATGTTGGTAGCTTGAAATTAGCCAAGGTGAGAATCTTTATACCATGGAAATCTGCAAACACTACAAATCAATCTTTCCCCATCACAGTCATTTAGTAAACATTTGCTCACACGCTGTTGGGTATAGGTGGCCTTCACAGAACTCTTTTTTTGTTTACTCAGTACCGCTCTCTCCTGATTTTCCTCCCATCTTCTCCTTGGCTGGCTCTTCCTCTGTTCCTCTGCTACGTGTTAGCCCTCCTCAGGAGTCAGTGCTGAGCCCTCTCTTCTCCCCTTCACATTATTGCTTCAAAATTAATCTCACCAATTTCCACATAGTTAAACATTACCATTATACTGATCGGTTTGAGATTTGTGTCTGCAGCCCAGGCCTCTCCTCTAAGATTCAAACTAAAACATCAAACCACTTATTTAAACTTGTACTTGTCGTACATTTCAAACTCATGGCCAAAACAAAGTTTCAGATTTAATTCCATAAGCCTTCTCCTTCCTCGTCTTCCCCATCCCAACATTCTTCATTTCGGTAAATGGAAGCACCATGTACTTGATTACCAAACTCAAAAACCTAAATATCAATTTATGGCTCTTCCCTGTCTTTCATCTTTGTCTTTCCCATGTCCAATACAGCATCAAATCCTGTCAATTATACCTTCAAAATATATTTTGACTCTTATTTTTATTCTCCAGTTTTATTGCCCTCACATTTGGGGCTACCCTCATCTTTCAACTCGATTACTCTTAACAGCCTCCAAACTGATCTACGAACTTTAATTCTTCCTCTCCTCCAATCCATCTCCATGTACATGGATCATAAAAATGTAAATTGAATCACACATTTACCTGCTTAAAATTCTTAAATGGTGTTTCATTACCTTTAGTTTAAAAATAAAACCTCATGTCTCTGCTTATCTGTCCAACTCGAAGTGTAATCATTCAAGTTCATTTATGTTCTGCTCAAGCCCACAGTGGTTAGGTTTCTAGTTCCTTAGCATGCCAAGGTTTTGTTTTTTCCCCTATATGGTTTTCGTACCTGTCTGAAATGATCTTTTCCTTGCTCTTTCCGTGGTTAGCTCCTCTGTTCTTTTAATTCTCAAATCTACTAAAATCTACCTTTTCATTGTTCTTTATCTCAGCCCCTTATTTATTTCTCGATTAAATGGATGAATGAATTTACAAATATAAGGATAGGAATAAATAGTGAAAAATATTAAATAGTTCTTGGCATAAGGCCTGGTACAGTGTATGTGTTAAATAAATGACAACTTGGGGTGGGGGGGGCGACTAAATTACATTCATTAAATTAAATTAAAATTTAAGTTAAATTAAAATTTAATTTAATATTTAGCATTCTAGAATACCTGAATAAAGACTCATGTCCTGAAGGTGGCAGTATTAAAACTCAGGACATTCTCACTTCCTATTTTCAGAATTGGGTAGCTTTACTTAAGCCAAACGTCCTATTATTTATACTTTGAATTACTAAGTATATACTAGTAAGAAAAAGAGCTAGAATTGCTGATAAAAATGGAAATATTTATGGTAACCCAAATAGGATAAGAGAGAAAAAAACAATAAAATTATTAGGCCATAAATGCTTTTGTTTTTCCCTGAACAAATACATACGAAAGAGCATATTTTGATTTAGGCAATTTAACAAGTTAGACTGTGATGCTAATCATGCTGTGGTTATACGATTATAAATTTTGTTACTTAGTTTGATATCAGAGAGCTCTACAGTCTTCATCTTTTATTAAAAATGCAGCTTGTTTATCATTAGAGCACCCAGTGAAAGTGCAAAGATGGAACTGTTTTATTTTTTTTTTAAAAAAGGGAAGGGCTCAGAGAGTAACATCAACTTACTATACTAAGTACATTCAAGTAAGATAAAATTTAAAATGCACTGTAAATAATATATGTTCATAACATTTAAAATAACATTATAAAAAACCTATATAAAATAACTCTAGTATTTGCATCGAATTTTAAAATTATTTAAGGGAAGAAATTTATTCAAATAATTATTGATTGTGTCTCCTGGGACGTGATGGTCCTGATGCCCTAAAAACCACTAGCCGCTACCTCTGTGACTTTGCTGGAGTCATGAGAGATGTATGCACAAGGGACCCTCCAGGCAGTTGCACGCTACTTCTAGCTAAATCCTTAATCCTCATCGTCTCTGGTTTTTTGCTGTCGTCTTCCTTAAGGGATTAGGGCAGAATTTTCCTGAACTGCTCACTCCGTGCTCTCTTAACCCTGAATCCTGCCCTGTCCAGTACAACCTCTCAAGGGTACGGGGACACCCCATAGACTTTGTCTGACCACACAGGTCACGAAATATAGAAAACAGAGACTCAGGAGGAGAAAGAAAGCTTTGACCCACTTCGTTTTTTCCTACAGAAGGTTTCTCTTCCCTCTAGTCTGCCACTTCTTTTTTTGGCATTCGCATCGTGTGTCTCACGGACTTTGTTACACAACTCACACAAAAACTCCTCCCTCCTGGAGGTGAAGTGGTGAGGAAAGAAGACTTGGGCTTGCTTTCTTGTGTAAGAGTGGGAGAGTGCTTATGTGAAGAATTGATTTTCTGAAAACAGCAGCCTCAACTCTTTCGATCTGTCAGTGACAAAGGGATAAAAGTCACTGCTCACTGGAGGGCGGCTCGTGAGTCACCATTAAAAAACTTCCCCACAACCTTCATCCCCAGCCATTTTATTTCTAAGTGTCTTTGTTAGACATAGATTTGCAAATAAAGAGACACATTCAAGGATATTCAATGTAGCGTTCTTTGTAACAGTGAAATTAAAAAACAACATAACTAATCAACAAAGGAAAAAATGTTTAAATGAGCTATAACGCATCCATGCTATGGAATATATCCATACTGTGCAGGAAAGTGTAACTAAAACAGTCCTACATGATATGGAAAGGTCTTTAAGGCCAATTGTTAAATGAAAACAGCAATCTGTAGAAAAATAAATCTCTGTGTATATATACATACACATGCAATGTATATGTGTATATATGTGTGTGTGTGGACACACACACACACACACACAGCAGAAGGGTCTAGAAGGATACCCGTCAAAGAGATAGCAGTGATTACCTCTGTGGAAGAAAGTTGGACTTGGGCAGAAGTTAGATTAAAATGGTCATTTGCCTTGTTTCTGAATTTGTTATAATGTGGATATATTGATGTACTACTTATATAATTAAAATTTAAGAGAAAGGGACAAAGAAGGCAAGAAGGATAGCACAGCAGTTAATTTCATGGTCCCTGGAACGAGACATTCTAGAACTAGGTTGTAGCCTGCTACTTATTTAACTTCTCTATTCTTCACTTTCCTCCCCTGGAAAATGGGGATAGCAATAGTGCTTTCCTCGGAAGGTAGTTATAAAGGTGGAATAAGATGATATATATAAAGTGCTTGGCAACAGTATGAGTTATGTGTTAGTGAGTACTATCGATTAAAGAAATAATAAATCACTAGTGGTTCCACTTTAGTCCAAGAAGAATTACTG
The DNA here is from genome assembly GCF_014176215.1 of Rousettus aegyptiacus. Classification (NCBI taxonomy): domain Eukaryota; kingdom Metazoa; phylum Chordata; class Mammalia; order Chiroptera; family Pteropodidae; genus Rousettus; species Rousettus aegyptiacus. The sequence continues at coordinate 49,697,454 of NW_023416309.1, read as the reverse complement.
CTTTCTTCATATTTTGTCACTTGAGAGACCTCAGGAAATATACCTTTAAAAAAATCAATGTTAAAGAGCCCTGGAAATGAGGCTTCTAATGACCCTGCTGTGATCTAGTCATCTCGGAACAAAACGCATGGCACCCTGGGGAGAATACAGTCCAACCGACATTAATGCCAAACATTGCACCAGGTGCAGGAGACAAAAAGGCAAATGAGGCCAAATTTCTGCTCTTATGGAACCCGTTTTGTTTGATGAGGAGTATGGTAGAGGGAAGAATCAAATCTTTAAGCAGATCATTTCAACACGAGATGGTGCCCTGACACTATTACAGAACAATGAATGGAGTCAGAGAAGGACGCAATGGGTGGGAACAGGGAAAGCTTCCAGTAAGCGGTGACACAGACTCTGAAAAAGATAAGGAAGAATTAGTTCTGAAAATACAGAAGGAACCAGCACGCCAGGCCGAGGAAATCATGGTTTATTTGAAGGAACCACAAGTGTTGTTGAAACATAGTATGTGTGTGTGTAGGGATGTGTGTGTGTGTATGTGTTTGGATGGTGAATGGGAAGGGGGAGGAGAAAGGTGGCTGGAGTAACAAGTTTGGAAATATTGTGACAACCAAAGGTGAATTATTAGTTATGTAGCATGTGTTTGTAGTAAGGGCAGGAAGATTATAATGGGGAAATGACTGAAGACAACCTGCCTATCTGGGCAGATCAACGGATTTCTTGTAAGAGAAAACTCTGATGAATAACTGTTTAAAAAAAATATTACAAGCCAATTTCTGACTTCTGCTTCTAGGTGGAGTATAGCAGGTCATGACAAGCCATTGTTTCTGCTGTAAAAACTAGGGAGGAAAAGGATAAGTTACAAAATTCATAGCTTAAAAGATCAAAAAGCTGTGGAAACAATGAGTACTATGTGAATTAAAATTCCAGAGAGGGAAGAACTCTTCCTAGGTGACAATCTCTGGCCATTTTCTTCCCCGAGGATATTTGCCAGTTCTGGGCAAGGACTAAGAATCAGGCTTGGCCTGGAAAGGGGAACCCCTCTGGGAGAAAGAGAAATAGGCGAAGCAGTTGGTGGTGTTTCGGGGCTGGCCTGCCAGATTGTGAACTCGCAGAGGACCAAACACAAAGGAGCATTTGCTGGTTCTTAGGTGATGCAGGACACCAGGGGACTTGGCTGGAAGCTTGTAAAAGGCCGAGTGACATATCCCAGTTTCGTGGTACTTAGAAGACAACATCTCAGTAGGAGAGGTCCTGCCACAAATAGCCAGTTACCCACCTTGAGACATTTGCTAAATATTGAAACTTCTTGGAGTCAGAGGGCAAAAGCTAAACTCAGAACCTTTGAAAGGCAGAACTGACTTTGGAAAAAAAAAAAAAAAAAAAAGACAGAGACCAAGCAGGCTCTCGATGAAAAGCCAGGAGGCTACCCCTGAGAAAGAGGGACAAATCGCAATCCCTGCTTGGGCTGAGGTGATCTGCCTATTCGATGGAAGTTGACATCATCTGAAGCCTCTGGATTCTTTCATATACAATGTCTTGCATACAATCAAAATTACAAAATGTGTGACGAGATAGAAAACTGTGACCAATAATCAAGAGGAAAATCAGACAATACAAGCAAAGCCACAGATGTTTACATGTTAGGGTTAACTAACTTTGAATAGAACTATGATTACTAAGTTAAAGAAAATATGGGAAAGTAGATGAAAAGCTAGGTAAGGTCAACGGATAATTAGAATCTATAAAAAAACATCAAATGCACATTCTAAAAATGAAAAATATACTATACGAAATTAAGAACACTTTGGATGAGTTTAGCAGACAGGACACAACAAATACAGAGTTAGTGAATGTGATGACAAGTCAACAGAAATTATTCAAATCGAGACACAAAGAGAAAAAAATTAAGGAAGAAAAAGAACCAAGTATAAGAGACATGTGTCACAGAAACAGTCTAAAAACAGTTTAACACATTTACGCAAGAGAGGGAGGGAGAGGGAGGGAGAGAGAGTGAGAAGAAAACAGGATGTTCCAGAAGAAATCTTAAATAATAATGTCTTTGGGAAGACATTATCCCAAAGATATTTTAAAAGGCCACTGAACCCCAAGCAGGGTAAAATAAAATCAAATTACACGTGCATAGCATAGCAAAACTATTGAAAACTCAAGATGACGGTCTTAAAAACAGAGAGGAAAAAGACAGCTTACTTTTAAAGGTCAACTGTAAGACTAATTTTAGTCATTTAAACAGAAACTATGGAAAAAGAAAATGGAATAACATCTTTACTGCTGAAAGAAAAAATGTGGTAAAAGATGTCACTAACGCTTTAACCTACACTTCAAATGGATTTGTTGTCCACCATCTCATACTTACAACATGTATGGGATCTTTGAAACCCCTCACCACTCCAAGTTACTTGGCCTCATACCTTTTCAATATTATATAATTTGGGGCTTCACTGTCGTGTGGCATAAAGATCATCTGGGCCAGGTTATGCAAACTGTAGCTTTATTCTCCTTTAAGGTGCTGTTTACTTCTGAACTCCGCTGGCTTGGCTCTGCAATCAAATCATAGCCTCAGTGTCATCTTCTCATCAGGACTAGACATTGCTCTGACCCTCCCTATTAGCAGGAGCTTTCTGCCCGTACATGAGGAATACTGCTTGTATTAGAAGCCTCTATTCTAATTTCTGTAACATTCAGACCATCGTAAACATCGGATTTGGCGTTTAGTCGCAAACTGTAGAGCAGGTCATTTCTGTCACGTTACTTAGGAATTCCCTGCACTTAAAGAGTGGAGACAGGTGGAACGGTTCAGTCATATGAAAGCGGTGCCATCATCGGGCCGTAGGTGCCTTGGGGTGTGATTGAACATATCTCAACAGTGACCGAGAGGCTTTGCAAAATGTGTGGCTTTAGTACTTACATAGATCCATCATAAGTGAAACAACAGTGAAAACGTCCTACGGCTCCTCCGCTCTCCAGACTCCCCATGGAGCTTGGAATGAGCACCCAGTATTTATTGGATGCCTTACCTCCTTCCTGGCACCGAGGAGACACCAGCCAGCATCAGATGAGCAATCCTGGAGGATTAGAGTGAACCAGCTGCCACTCCCCATCCCTCAGATGGTCCAGTGAACATCCAGATCCCTTCTTCTCATTCTCAGGCCGTATGGATGCATTGTGTTTCTTGTTCTTGTTTCGTTGTTTTTGTTCTTTTGTTTTAAGGGCACTGGTTTCTCGGGTGGGTGCCTGTGGACAGCTAGAACTTTTTTTGCCTGACTCTTGCTAGGGACTAGAATCTCTTCTTATCCTGCCTTGAGTTCCTTGTACTGATTTCCCTTAATAATGGAGCTTACATCTAAAATATTTAACTTCCTTAAAATCTATATTTCTATATCTGAAATATTTAACATCTTTGCTCTACCAAACCCTGCTGCTGGCCCTCGTTTTTAGATTAGAGACCATTCAACTTTCACATTATTGCTGGATCTGGACTTGATTACTCATGCCTCTGTTTTTACTTTATCTCTCCATTTTCAGTCCAATTTTCCTCTCAATTTCCTCTCAAGTTACTGCTAGCTTCTGTGTGGCTTTTCCAGCATGCTGCACGACCAGCCTTTAATCCTCTGCTCCACGGTAACAGTTTCATTATGTTAAGGCCCCCCACGTAATGATAATTAAAGAGTTTACTATTTACTAAAGGATAGAATAGAAACCATTCAGAACATAATTCCTAAGAAGCTAACTGATATCAAGCACAGCAGTATACTCTGGCTCCAAACAGCCATTTTAAGTGTGAGATCACTTAATTTTCTTAGATGTGGGCACAGTTAGGAGGCTGAGATGAATTGCACACAGGTTTCAGAATATAAGTTGTGGACTATTGGATGGTGTCTTCAATCATTAGTTCAAAAGCTCCCTGGATGAACCATAGGACCCGAATGGGGATAGCGAGGGGTAGGATCCACAAAACACGCCCGTTATCAACCAAGAAAATAATTCAGTGGTCTATATTAAAAAGTCCTTTCATACATTATTGCACTTGCATTTTACAATACCCTTGTGAAGCGGTTATTATTTTTATTATGTGCAGCTTGAACCCAGCAAATAATAGTAATTTTATTGAGTGTTTACCGTACACTACATTAGGGTCACATGTTTAACATTCATTATCTCATCGAAGCCATAAAAGACCCCAAAGAGGAAGGAAATGTTTTTCAGATGAGGAAACTTGAGGCTTAGAGGAGCCGAATGTGCCTAAGGATGCAGGAGCAGCAAGTGAGAGAGCTAGGATGTTAAAATGGTGAGCCCTTTATTGTAAAGTTTGGAAGTAACTTGCCTAAGGTCTCCCAGCTAGGAATTTTTGGGACTGGAATTGAACCGAGGGCTTATGATGATTTATTGTTCATTTTTAAAAGCAATTTTATTCACGTAGCATACAATCGACCTATGTGAAATGTAAAATTCAGCGGCTTTTAGTGTGTTCACAGAGCTGTGTATCTGCCTCAGTCGGCTCAGACTGCCACAAAAAAATGCCACAGACTGGGTTGCTTGCACTACAAAAGTCATTTTAGCTCTTAAGGATAGAAGTCCAAGATCAAGATACCAGCATGGTGGGTTTCTCCTGAGAGCTCCTTTTCTGACTGACTGATGGATGGCAGTCTTCTTGCTGTGTTCTCGCGTGTTAAGGGGAGAGAAAGAGAGAGAGCAAGCCCTCTGGTGTCTCGTTTTATAAAGTCACTAATTTCATCATGAAGGTCCCACCCTAGGAACCTCATCTAAACCAGTTATCTCCCAAAGGCCCTGTATTTAAACATCCTGACATTGCAGAGTAGGACTTAAACATAAATTTGGGAGTCACAATTCAGTTCAAAGCACCTGATTCCTCAGATCAAAGGCCCCACAATGACTAGTAAGTGTCCTCTGTTCGAACCAAAATTCTCTAGAGAGAGCACTGGGTGCTCAGCCTATGTCAGATCCTGACTGCAGTGCACTCAGCTGTGGCCACAGCAGATCGCTACGTAATTGAGTGGTAGTGTGGTTTAACCCATTTCCTACTTAGGAAAAAAAAAAAAAAAAGTGCAGCTCGCTGCCAGCATTAATTAAATTTTACATAAACACACTCTTTGAGGCTGAAGCAAATCTGACTGGTTTTCAATGTGAAAATAAAATATAAAAACAGTTCTTGGAGTTATTTCTAAACAACTTGTCGGTAATCCTAATGTAACAGAAATGTATACATAGATCAGATTCATCAAATAAATCTTTGGCTCACAGCTATTCGAGAACAATGTTAACATCTCATGTAGGAATGCCGCGTTTACTAGGATTTGACATTTTCAGCGATGGAGAATTACTCTATTTTGTAAATAGAAATACCATTACTAAAAACAAAATGCTATAAATAGAACGGTGTCATTTGTTTCTAAAGACTATCAATATACTGGAGCGATATGAAAATAATAATAAAAGCGTGATATTTCATGGCAAACTTTGGGGGCGAGATTCGGACTGTAATCCACGAGTTATCTTGGGCTAAATGCTGCAGCCACAAAGCACTGCCGGCGAGTATTCTCGGGGCAAAAGGGAAACGGGTTAAAGAATTCTATTGCTTAAAAAAAAATTCACCATACAGTATTTATCCTAAATGATATATTTTCCAATTTGACGTGTTTATCTTTAAGATTGTTATTCTCCATTCTATGGGTAAATAAGTTATCACAGATCAGTAGGATGCCTTCACGGGCTGTTGTGAACTTTGTAGGGTAGATGTGCACCTTTGACTCCAGCAGTATTTTAACCTTCCTGCTAAAATGTGCCTTAGATTACCACCAGTGAATCACCACGGTGTCTGGTCAGAACTCCAATATCTATCTCCCAGCCCTGTGTGAACCATACAAGTTGTTCAGCTTTCAACTTTTTGTTCATTTTACCTGCACACTCATGGAGCATCACCTCGTACATTTGCAGCCCAGTACTCCGTGAAGCCTCAGGAGGACTCTCGTATAGTCCTGGAGCTCCTTCTCTACACAGTTTCTTCTGCCTCATGACTTGGGACTTTGTCCTAAAACTTCCATCTGCCTCAGCCTCCTGGGACTGTGATCTCCATGTGCTAAGTGAGGTCACTGAGCTCATTCGAGTTTCTCCTCCCTCCGCTTTGATCAGCAAATCTCCTCTAGTTAAAATCGAGGATGTTCATAGGACTCACCTTATTTGCTTTCCCTTTGTAAAGGATCACTGTTCTGAGCTTCCTATAGCTTCATCTCTAAAAATGCTTGTGTATTTTATCTATTTAGTTGTTTCATGTTGGGAAGATAAGTGCAATTCTTGTTATATCATAATGGCTGGAAGCAGAATTCCAGTCCACAGCCTCTTTCAAATACCTGCTCTGTCTGTAACTGTCTGTTTCTCTTTCTAATTTTGTTCATTTTTGCCTTCTCTTTTTTCCTTTTTACTAAAGGTTATTCATTTTATTTATCTTTTCGAAGAAAAGATTATCCTAGTTTCTTATGTCAAATGTATCAATATTTACATTTACCTACATATAAACAAAAATTTTCCCTCATTCCTTCTTCCACTCTCACACCTTTGAACAGGGATCATTTAAATATATTTAGTTATTATATTTTCTTATATACAAATAATGTACAAATTCCTTTAGTGATAAATGCAATATTTAATCTTAAAATAGCTTTATTTTGCCATCATTTTTGAAAGACAGCCTTTTTATGCACTTTTAAATGAATAGTTATACTTTGGAGATATTGCAGGTTTGGTTCCAAACCACTGCAATAAAGCAAATATCGCAATAAAGCAAATCACACAAATTTTTTGGTTTACCAGGGCATATAAAAAGTTATGTCTACACTCTACCGTAGTCCAGTATGTGCCCAATAATAGCATTTTGAACGAAAAAATAAATAATGTACACACCTTAATTAAAAAATATTTTGTTGCTAAAAAGTGCTAACCATCATTTGAGCCTTCAGAGTGAGTCATAATCTTTTTGCTGGAGGAGGGTTTTGCCTCAGCGTTAATGAAAATGCAGCATCTGTGGAGTGCAATAAAATGAGGTATGCCTACGTAGTCTAATCAGAATTCTACTGCCTTTTGGTCTTCATCATTCCCTTCGAGAAGTCTGTTGTAAGTCTGCTATTTCGTTCCAGGCTATGTCCTGTCTCTTCGACAGTTTTTTAGCTCAGTCATTAGTGGCGTTTGATTTCAGTGCAGTGTGTCTAGGCCTAGATTGTTTTTATTCATCCTGTTTAATATATGTTGTATTTCCTTTGTCTGTGGATTTATGTCTTTCTGTAAAAATGTCCTCAACTGTTATTTTTTTCAAATGTTGTCTTTTCTCTGTTTTCTATTCTCTTAGGACTCTTGTTATTTAAACATTTGACCTTCTCGTCCCTCTCTGTATATCTTAACCTCTCTTTTGTATTATCCATCTCCTAATATTTTGAAGCTGTATTCTTAGTAATTTTTTAATATTTATCTTCCATTTCACTAATTCTTTATTTGGTTCCAACTAATTTTCTGTTTTACCTACCATTGAATTTTACAAAAAATTTAAATAGTTGATATTTTAAATTTCCATTTGGTTCCTTTCTTGAAACATACTTGACATTTTTGGTAGTCTCTTATTGGCTCATTTTTGTGATGGGTATATTTTATTACATATTATTTATACATTTAATCTTTTATATTTTTTCATCCAGCAATTACAATATCTGAAGTGCCTAGTATCTGTATCTGCTCTGTGTTGTTTCTGCTCAGAATGGCTTGTTTTCTTGTGAATTTGGTTACCTTGATTACGGCCTCGTTTTTAGTTGACCATCTGTGGAATCCTAGAGGTCTAAAATGGAAATGCTTTTGTCAAAATAAAATTTTGTTCGCTTCTCTTGGGTGCCAGGGATACTACTGACCTGGGATCTTTTTACACCTCTTAGCGTCTTGAATTAATGAAGAGTCTCAGGTTTAGCCTCCCCACCATGTATGTTGTCTGACTTCACTGGCAGAACGTAGATGTCATGAGGACAGGGACCGTATCTAACGTATCTGTCATGCCTTTCTCATTGCCTATCACATGGTAGGTATTATAAAGGTATTTGTTGAAAAATTATTGAGTAATTTAGTCTGCCTTTTTTTTTTACTTGAAGCTATGTAAAAAAAAAAAAAACAAAAAAAACAACAACCCAGAATTATTCTTTTGCTATTCACGAGAAGTTTAGGTTCAGCATTAGAAGTGATGGTGAGTCAGCAATAGAAAAGCTGTGGGAGTAAGAATCCATATTCATTTGTTAAAAAAAAAATACTAAAGAATAGAAAACACTAATAATGTATATTAACTTTCCCTCCCTTAGAAGTTGAAAGGATATTTTTGGCAAGAATCAAGTAGTAACTTATCTTTTTGCTAATACAGACTGCAATGTGTTTCTTCCCATTAAACTTCTCTTTGTAATTTCAACCAAGAAATTATACTTTCTGTTTTCAGATTTCTAAGACTATAGGGAGAGGTTCAAGGATAATGTGATTGACCCCAAAAAGCATTTCAAAGTATCATAACTCTAAAATATAATCAAATCATCTATATTTTAAAATCTGAGTTGATAGTTAACCTGAAGAAGACTAAAGTTAAATTCATAGGGAAACCTTTCTTTAGCCTGAGTTCGTCTTTGATGGTGAAGTTACCATTTTCCAATGCGCCAATCAGGTACTGAGCAATATCTGTGTGTCTAACAGTATTGTGTAAGGTGTCTTATTTCAGACTTATATATGAGTATATTTTATGAACATCCGTGTAGCCTCTTATAAGCACCTTAAGGATAAGAGTAAGATCTGTTCATTATTAGGCTTTTGCATTGTACGTGTGGTTCTGGCGTGAGCTTATAAGGACCAGAATTACTGTGGCTGTCAAAAAAGCTCCGGACATTAATTACAAGGATAATAGTAGAAAGGCACATAATTCTGGGATCTCCCTATCTTATTAGTATGATACCTGATATAATATACATTCTGTAATATACTTCCAGAACCAATTCAGTTCATAAGACTGTCCAAATCTCTGATTTTAAGGAGTTAATATCAGCTGGGGATATGGGAAACACATTAAATAAGTGTAACAACAAAAACCATTAATTAGCGACACAAAACAGTATATTAAGTAAAAATAGGTGGTTCTAAGGATACAGGCTACAGAGGTTGAGAGAACGAAGAGCTCAGTGTGGGTTAAGGTAGCTGGTAAACATTACGCGAGGAGGTGGTATGTTAGTTAATTTGGGTGGGGAGGCCTTTGAGAAGAGTATAACAGTGATGGAGAGTAAATAGTATGTGTTATTGTGAAACAGAGGGGCAAGGGTTCTACAACAGGGCATTTGCTTAGGGGAGTAGCTAGAGATGATGCTGGAGAGGTAGGAGAGCATAAATCGTAGAAGACCTTAAAATCTCTGTGGACCTTAAGCGCCATAGGCATAGACAGTGTCTATTTTGTTCACCATTGTAACTCTAGTCCCTACCGTAGAGACTGGTGCAGCGTGTATATTCCATAAAGTTCTATTGAATGGGTTAATCGTGTGGATGAAAGCACTTTGAAATGTTGAAGGTTTATCTGGAGATCAGTGGGCATTCACTGGAAATTTAGGAGTACGAAGATGTCATGTGGTAAATAGCATTCTATAAAAACTATTCTCAAGGCAATGGGCAGAATGAACTAGAAGGGATGGAGGCTGGATGGAGGGAGAGCAGCTAGGCTAATCGTGTAATCATCTTTCAGGTGAGAAAGGTTAATAGTGGACTGAGGATAGTGGGAAAAAAGTTGTTTGAAGACTGGACCTGGACTGTGATTTATTGGCACGTTTTCTACCTAGAAGACAGTGAAAGGGATTATTACTGAGATGATTATTGAGGGATATTTTTGTAGTTGGTAGTTAAGTTTGAAAATAACTATTTTCACTGCTTATCTTTTTTATTTTTAACAGTATTTCCTTCCCCATATGGTCATTTGGTTAGGTTTCTTCAATGATGCTCAATTATCCACCAATTATTTTTTCTAGCGCTATTATGTCCACCTATTCTTTGAATATTTATGATTTGCCAGACCTGTTGTACAAGTCCCAGCATATAAGTATCGACTTGGGACGTAACTACATAAAAAATAACTAGGACATCTGTTGTGAGACTGGGCAGAGGCCCGGACAGCAGAGAAGGGAGTGAGTGACTTCCTGACGCTTGGCATCCTCCAGCCAGTCATCGAGGCTTAAGAAACTGGGCCTGTTCTCCCCCAAGCTTAGAATCCCACTTCCTTAATTTAGAACTTCTGGACCTGGTGGCTTTTGTTGTGTTGCTTACTAGCATGAAGCTCTAGCTGATAAACCTCCAGGGCAGTCTGAGTATTTTCTCATTTCGTACCCTGATATATAGATAAAATGGATTCGTGTAGAGTGTTTGCCCTACTCTGCAGCCCAGCCCAGCTCTGACACTTCAGAGTTGATCGGTGAATCAAATACGTCGTCGACAGAGGAGTGTCTTTTGATTCAAGACAGGATGCTGGGTACCCTGCTCTCCAGGACTTACCTAAGGATTGCTGAAATAAAAGTCCCTCCCACCATCCCACCCAGCTCACTTTGAATGGGCTCATCGGTTTCTAATTTTGCTTTGACCGGGTGAGCAGACAGCCCAAGGCCGCCTTCTTGCTAAGGGTCAAGCCCCCTCAGGCAAGAGAGGATCCCCCCTCCCGCGCGCCCGCCCCCCACCCCACAAAAGCATCACTTAGTGGAGGGAACAGAACAGCTCTCCTTTTCTTTCTCTGGGACCAAAGCAGGAGGCTGGAAAGCCACTAATAACAGCAACAATATTATTATTAATTATTATTTTTAACGAATAACGCGGGTCGGGGGAGGGGGAGAGCTGACACTTATTGCACGCCCCACCGCGCTTGGGGACAAAAGCCCCGCCTGGCGCCGCGGCAGAGTGAGTGGCGTGTCCCCAGCGGCTGCTGGACCGGGTGGGCGGGCCGGGGCGGGCTGGGGAGGCGGGGGAGCCGGGCCCCGCCCAGCGCGGGCCACTAGCTGTCAGCGTTGCCGCACCCGGGCGGCGGGTCCCCTTGGCCGCTCGTCCCCAGGCATCCAGGTGTCCTGCGGGAGGCGTCCACCGGCCGCGAGCCGCCTCCCCACGGCGGGCGCGTTTGCGCGGGTGTGCATTTCGCGGATATTTTCCTCTCCACGCCCTGCCGTGTTTCTCCTCTGCGCTCGCGGCTTCGGCTCCTGCTGCGCGAACCATGTCCGCAAGGGGTGAGTAGGGGCCAGGTGCGGACCGGCCACGGATCCCGCGCCCAGGCAGGGTGCGGCACCGCGCGGGGCAGGGTGCGGACCAGGGCGCGGACCAGGGCGGGCCAGGCAGGTGCGGGAGGGCGAGGGCCTGCGAGAGCCGTGCTGGCCCCAAATCCGGCCTGAAACTTTGCCATCAGATCTCTGGGCTCTGGGGGCGGGAGCGGGGGTGCAAGGAAGCCCTTGCCCTTGACCTTGATCCCTGGGTGTGGGCGAAGCCTGAGTACTAAGGTCGGTCCCCGGCTCACCTGTACAAGCTGCAGGTCTGAGCCGGGAGAGCGTGGGGGATGGGCTTACTGCTGCCTGTCCGGCTGCGGAACCGGCTGAAGGGCTGGCCCGGAGCGAGGAAGAGGTCTTTTTTTTTTTTTTTCTTCTTTTTTTTTTTTTCCTCCTTGTTACCATTTTGCAGCTCGGTTATGGAAGGAATCCAGGGCTTGATGCAGTAAGATTTAAAGCTGCAGTGCTTACACACCATTAGAAAAAGTAGATTCCCTACCTGCACTCCTCTTTGCATTAATTCCCACCCCCCCCCCCCCCACACACGCACGGTTTTCTTTCTGAAGTGAAACAATTACTGCAGGTGAAACTGGGTGAAAGAAAAAAAAAATCAGAACATCTTTTCAGGCAAGAGTGAAGAGAATGTATTTCTTACCATCTGGAGCCAGTGGTGATGCTGGGGAGAGCGGGGTTAGTCATAGCTCGGTGGCTGCTACTATGAGTGAAATATTAAAGAGATCAAGTCATTGTGCAGCTTGCCAGCAATGAAAACGAAGTGATTTGGTGGTTTTGCCATGAGCACGTAAGGGAAATGTTATTTTTAGAAAGTGTGTTTGCAAAGCAGTAATAGCACCGCGTTGGACACCCTGAAACTCATCATAACAGGAGTTGCAGAGTTTTCTTTTTTTTTATTGTTTAACTCTGAAGGGTTAACCCTGCTTTTGGGGGAGGGAGGGTGTTTAGGAATTTGATGACATGTGTTGGATGGTTAAGTGCTGCTTTTCAGGATTCAGTCCCGGGCACATCATGAATAGAGTAATTTCTATCCAGAATGTTTAAATTCCTTTTTAAGGAAACTGGTCTTTGTTGATCTAGCAATGTGATTGGTTGGTTCTGTACCTGGGAATGGAATGATAAGGTCTGGGCGGAATGACAGAATTTATATTTGCAGATATGAGGCCACAGAGGCGATATGGGGCCCAGAAATGGTACCTGCCTAGTGACGCCTAATAATGTGTGCATGTTGGAGAAAGAAAAAAGAGGGTGGAACAGATAGGATTTTAGGGGACCGGGTATGTATATGGGATCTTCTGAGTGACTCCAGCTGTATGGTCTCTGAACTGTATCCTTAAGACTGAGGCTTTCCGTTCTGACCTCTGTCTGTCCCATGCACAACAAGGAGCGTGTGGGGGAATATCTCTCATAGGTTGTAAAACTCTCTGTGGTCAGAGTCCACTTCTGGTCCAGCCCTACGCCACCCAAACCCCTAAGTACAGAGCCTTGCACACCATAGGAGCCAAGTAACTACTGGGAACCTTGGTGTGTCCTAGGAAGTATCGAGTTCGTTAGGTAACCTCCCCAGTGTCGCCTGGTCTCTGGCCCCTCCAGGGTCTCTGTGATTCATCTGAGGATATGAAGTGAAGAGGGCCCTAGTGATTCAGAGGGCTAGAGTCCGGAATTGGTCCTGAGTTCTCAAATATTTCGTCTTGAACCTGGTTGCAAGCAGGATGATTTGGAGTCAGACGCAGACATCTCACTCAGCTGTCTTGTTTCCCCCTCAAATTCCATGTTGATACTTAGCATTTAACTGTTTAAAATCTAACTAATCTTGCGGGGGGAGGGAACATGGTCATAACTATCAATTATTGCGTGATTTTGATATGTCAGGCACTTTACATGTATCATGTAACTGAGTTACATGTAACTGAGGCAAGTAGATACTGTCATCACCTCCCCATTTTGTAGACGAAGGTACCGAGGTTTTTGAGGGTTACATTACTCATCTGAGCTCGAACAGTTCATAAGTGACAGGTCCTGATATCCACCCAGCTCCGTCTGACTTCTGATCACATCCACTTTGTCTTACTGCTTCTCTATTATTAGTTCTTTGAATATTATAGGAAACAGCACAACCATTGATTGACTAAGAAACGAGAGAAAATGCCTTGTATTTGAGATGGAAAGGAAACAGCCTTTGTAAATAATTTGGAATGCTCAGTACATTTAGAAACATCTCCATGGACATATGCTAATGACACCGAGGACTGAGGAAATGCGCAGATATGGGGACTCTCTGTCTTTTCCATGATCGAGATCACAGTAATGAGGGAGGTGGTTGGGCATGATCGACTCCATTGTCCTAACTTTGGCATGAGTTTCAGTTGCAGACCGAGCCGAGTCCCTGGCAGGATCCACTGAAGGCAGAGAGGTGGTGAGGGCTGCCATCAGCTTTATAGAGTAGCAGCAAAGCCCTCTGCTGGACAGTGACTCTTTCCTAAGGTTGGGGTGCATTCGAGAATATAGGGATCAGAGCTACACTCATTTTTGTTGACGTCTTCAGCTTCCATACTTACGGAAGAGCTCAAGGAACATGTGGCTGTTAATTGATAAAGAGGAGAGTTCCGTTCTGTTTCTTCTTTAACCTCTTGTAGCTTTGCTTGTTATGCCTCTGGTTTTATCACTACGCCTTTATCAGATTCTTTCACAGTGATGTCGTAAAGATTAATGTACCAAGAGTCCTTATTTGGTGTTAAGTGAGGCAATTTTTCTGACCATTATCAGCTACAGTTTTTCTTCTCTTTGAGTTACACAACTCTCAAGCAGTTTATCAAACTGAAAAGAGAAGATATAATTGAAAGCCATAGTCATTATTAGTTTGGATATTAAAAGAAATTAAAACAGCAACGCACTACACTTCCGGGAAGTCCTTCTTTTGCATTTAAAATAAATGGGTTCCATTTCAATAGAATTTTTTTTTTTACATGAGAGAAATAATGAAATAATTTTTGGCATTGGTTTCTCACATGTGGGGAAATTATGTTTCAGAAAAGATTTTCAGAAGGTTGAATTATTTCTACATCGTATCTATGAACAGCATTACTTTTATTTATTTTTTTTGATTTAGAGAAGGTTGAGTTAATCATACTTCTCAAGTTATGGCTGGCTATTATCATCAGCTCTTTCGACCCCTTTCTTGTTTAATTTATTTATTGATATATTTTTCATCCCCATCCTTCAATCTCATTCTCTCTTCCCATAGGCAGTGACTCTAATATATGTAATATGTGTGTCCTTGAATTTGTAAAAAAAACAGTTCTTAGACCAGTTCTTATATTTAAAGCTATAAGTACGAAGTCATTGTGTGTGTGTATTTCAAGGATTAATCAAATTCTTGTTTGGATAACTGATTTTATGAACATATACATATTTCTGTTCTTATTTAAAAGTTGATATCACTTAATGCAACAGCTAGGGACTAGGTAGACAAAATGAAAAAAGGTTAGTCTGCCTCCCAGAGGAGCTCACACTGAAGTGTGTGTGTGTGTGTGTGTGTGTGTTTCTCTGTGTGTGTAAAGTTATGTACACAGCCGATAAAGATTATCATACAGGAATGATTCAGCTGGTATGGATGGGTCAACTAATCGTGACAGGAAACAGCTTCGAATTTGAAGTCGGATCTTGAAGGATGAATAGGAATTTGGCAGTAGAATGCTGAAAAATATGGTTTCCTTCCAGAAGGGGCCAAAGAACAGGCTATGTAGAGAGGAAGGAGTCAGTGATGTGTGAGGGGGGACAAGATTTGCAGTTGGGAGGAAGTGAAGAGCAGGGAAGATGAAGGAATGAGGTATCGAACTAGTAAGCCTTTACTTACACCAAAGCCTTTGCCTAAGGCTTTCCTATAGAGAACTATAGGTGTGAGGAGGAGAAGTGAGGTCTGTCCTTAGTACTCTCAAAATAACTCATCCCTGGTTATTGTTCCACTGCCCATAATATTAGAGATGGTATTTTTTTTTGTTTTTTGCCAAATTATACTGCAGTGAGTTACATTTTTTCCTGACCATGACCACAGTTCTCATTTAGGTAGAAATCTTGCCAAAGCCCTTCCTTGTGTTTCTTTTCGTGCAGCAGATTAGGCTATCTGAGTCTTATCTTTAGTTTTGTACCTGACACCAGAGCATCCCAGCACTAGGAGTGCTGGCTCTCGGGAGGAACAAATGCACAACCACCCCAGCAACATGTTTGGCTATATCAAGGGGAAGGAGCGAGGCTATTCCCCCAGGAACAAGTGTGCATTCTTCACTGACTCTATTTTTACATCCACATTACCAGTTCCTTCAGTTCTAGAGAGAAACGAAACAGTAGTACTTCATAGAGCCCTTTAAAATGAAAGACAAAATTTTGTAAAATTTATGGAACAATATCTTTCAGATGGTAAATTAGTCATCGTCTTTTATGGGAGAAACATTTCTTTTTTCAGGAGCCTGTGGTTTCAGGTTCTTCTCCAACTTCATTCACATGAGTGTTCATTGACATAAGCACTACTACTCACTCGATATGATTTGACATTTTTGTCGCTCCATTCATAAGACGCTAATTATTAAGACTTGAACTCTACTTCACTCGTGGCTGCCATTGTCTGCTTAATCATTTGTTTCTAATGTTCTTGGGTAGAAAAAGGAAAACAAACGAGAGTGGTTAGCATTTCACCCTAATTAAAGCAACAGTTTCTAAGAATATCATCCTTCCATCCTTCTATCCACCCATTTTTTCCCAGGCATCTATTCAGCCTTCCTGGAGTTTATAATCAAACTTATATCATTGAAAACACAGCTGTCTGTCTATATCCATTAAATTTTATAATGTCACTAAAAACTGACAGCACACATTGCCTTCACTAGACTAGTATAGCGGAGTTGCTCTTTTTCAAAACACATACCAGCTTGTGCCAAAAAGAACCTGTTTTGTTCATTGAAGGGCTTCTTAAGAACCATGCTAAAGTTCTGTGGTCTTCTCCTGCAGCCCATATTGTCACCCATTGTGACGATGGTGTGGCAAGAATAAACATGGACCTATGATGCTACCGCATGGACAGAGTGAAGCCGATGTTTTCTGTACACTCTGCGGGGCACTCCCATTTCTGGCTCTCGTCTTCTCCCCTACAAGAGTTGGGGTATACTCTTTAACCCCTTCGTGAATACCTCATGGTCTAGAATTCAAATGCGATCATTCTGTCACAGACAACACCTTGGGGCCCAAACCAACTCACCGACAAACCGGAGGGTGGAACTGTGTTAAGAGGTGAGGAGAGAGAGGGAGCGAGCGAGAGAGAACTTGAGGGCGCATGCTCAACAGAGGGATTGTTGCAGATTAAACACGACTATTAAGAATAGAAAACAGAGACACTGGATTTGGGTATAACTTAAGTTTTTGCTGATGTAAATTGAATTATCACATTTTTCTTTATTAAGAATAAAACAGAAGCTGAGAGAGTTGCAATTTATATTAGATATAAAAGGGATTCCATAGAAAATACATGCTTTCTTCTCTTCCTGACCCCTAAGAACATTCAGAAATGCCAGCCATTATCTGGCAATGTCCTAACAGCAAACAGGAAGACAGTGTGATGGAGAGTGGTTAACTCTTTTGATTGACCCACCCCGCTAATATTTAATCAGCAAGTATTTATCGAACCTCTTTCCTAGAATAGCCAGATTTATTCCAAATCCATTCTTGGTCTGATATGCCAATATGTTCATTGATGAAGTCATTTAACAAATATTTATTAAGCACTCTGGGGTGAGGATTGTTATGATTTTTTTTGGGTGGAGAAATATTAAAAAGTTTTAGAATTTGTGATTGAATGAGGCTGGAGCAAATAGGAGCTGATCAACATTAATCGGTCACATCTAAATATATACTGTATTTTACATGTATTATATAAGTTGTCATCCAAATAAGATGCTTCTGTCTAGGGCAAATGTTAAACTTGATGGGATGCTGGGACCACAGGTGTTTAGTGGGCTATCCCAGGCAAATTGGGACCGCGGTCCTCCTTACTAGTGGAGTTTTTAGCTAGCGTGTGCTTAGGTGTCAATGTATTCCTTTGTCTCAAAAGGTAGAATTTTGGTCAATATCTGAATCTCTGCCTATAGTGTTAGCCGCACTGTATGTTATCTACATCAAAATTTAACTTAAACCCTGGGCTGGCTATTTCCTCCCCTTCAATCTAGCACATTCTGGGCTGTTAACTCACATGGGAAGTAAGTATGTTCATTTATAGTTGCTGTTATAGACTGACATTTACTACAAAGTCAAACCCAAATGAGTTTTTGGAATGTTTTTTTGTTGGTTGGTTGGTAATTCACATAATAGTTTTCTTCTAGTGGGTTAGGTTACCTAGAGAGAGAACTGCTGTGGGAAGGAAGTGTTTAGCGCCTTTGGTCTCTCTGTAGTCATTTTAAATGAGTGGGTCCGTTTCTTCCGGTTAACACAAGATCAAAGCAGCTCTAAAATGTGTAGTTTGATTTACCTACGGTTATTTTTGGACACACTTCCTACCCAATGACTTTCTGCCAATGTATTTGAGATTTATTTCCCATGTTCATTGTATTATTTTATTGAGAAAATTACCTAACATGCATTTACCACTATAAAGGAATTGTTCATATTTCGTTTTATAATTATTGGGTGGGCAAGTCATTATGTAGCAGATATATTTATAAAATCCTTTGTATTATTTAGCCCAGCATTAGAATTAAAATGAAAGCAGGAGTTGTGGGTCAAGCACTCAAAATTACTTGCTGATTGATTAAAGGTCATATGGTTTGGATCTTTGTTAATTTCTTTTTCTTTCGGTTCATCAGAGATAGAGCTCTCCATGAACAATTATTGTTATTCACATTTTAATAAATTAAAGTTCTTTATTTTGTGTAGTGTGTTCTTTCTCCAGCTCTTTAACATCATTACCTATGTGAATAATATTTGATGGTATGTATGTAACTATGTTAGAGTCATTTTATAAATAGATACAGAAATATCCTATAATATGTTTTGTTTAAAACTGTATCCAAGGTCTTTATTCATGCTTTTCTTTCTCCACTTAATTGGGAATTCATTTAAAAAACACATCCACAACAGGGTAGGCACCAGAGACCTGAATGGTAACAATGAAGGGAAATGAGGACAATGAAGTAAACAGCTATTTCTGGCTTTCAGCTCCAAATGGGAATGAACAGAAGGAGAGGAGTCCCAGAGTCTGGGGGGAGGAGGGAGGGTGGGGGAAAGCCATAATTTTTTAATATTAAAAAAATGTAGAAAAGGGGTTAGGGTTGGTGATCTCTCATGGATTCCAGGGAGATTTTTGTTGTTATTTCTGTGTAAAATAAGGGAAGCTTAATTTTGATTCATTTAAGCATTTGGGTGAGTAATGAGCCTGAGCATCAGTGATGGTTTAGTTTACTCACCAGTTCCTTAGTTACTGTTTAGTTTAGGGGAATATATTCTCCGATTAGACAACTTTTATCGACATTGTAGAATTACACTTACAAATAATGTATTTGTTTATCCTGTCGTTCCATATTAACTGAGCACCTACTAAGTGCTTAAGTTGTTCTATGTATTGAGATGAAATAGCTACTTACTAAGTCAACATACATCATGGCAGGTGGTGCTATTCGTGAGATGATAATGGAAGGCCTTTTGATAAAGTGACATTTGAGCAGAGAGACCTTAGGGAAACGAGGGAGCCATGCGGATTCTGGTGGAAGGGTTTTCTCTGCTGTGAGATAAGCAGTCGTAGGCATTGAGATCCACCCTGCTTGTGTGTCCTCGGACCAGCAGGGAGGCCAGTGTGGCCTGGATCAGAGAGGACAGGGGGGAGGGATGGAGATGGAGTCAGAGAGAGAGTGTGTGGGGCGGGGGGTGGTCAGATTGGTCCTTGTAGGCCACTGTGATGATTTGAGTTTTCCTCTGGGTGAGACTGAGTGAGATAGGACACCCAAGGATAGTTCTCTATGGAGTTGTGACTTGATTTGATATAGTTTGAAAGGATCACTCAGTCAACAGTGTGGAAAATAAACTGGCGAGCAAAGGTAGACCCAGGAGGACCAGGTAGGAGGCTATCGTAATGGTCAAAACAAGAGAAAATGGTGGCTTAGACCAGGTTACAGAGGCGCAGCAGGTGTGAAGTCTTTGAATTCCGGGCATATTTCTAAGGAAGTGCTTATAGGACTTGCTGATGGGTTAGAAGCATGGAGTAAAAGAAAGAGGAGAATTGTAGATAACCCCCCCCCCCTTTTTTTAAGCAACTTGGAGGATAA
Source organism: Rousettus aegyptiacus (assembly GCF_014176215.1). Taxonomy (NCBI): domain Eukaryota; kingdom Metazoa; phylum Chordata; class Mammalia; order Chiroptera; family Pteropodidae; genus Rousettus; species Rousettus aegyptiacus. The sequence continues at coordinate 49,677,806 of NW_023416309.1, read as the reverse complement.
TATGTCATTCCCTGAGATAGAAAAGAGTGTAGAAGGGGTGTAGGGGAAATCAAGCATCTTGGACATTTAAGTTTGAGATGGCTCTTATCAATTCTATCATGAAGATGTTTATTATGCCCATTCTGCAGATAGAGAAAATTAGGCATAGAAAAGTAAAGAAACTTGCCTGAGATCATTTAACTTATAAGCATTTGATCCAGGATTTAAATTCAGGTCTTGTTAAAAGTGTGCTTTATCTACCACAATGCTGCCTCTTTTACATTAGGCTGAAAAATATGCCAGAAAAAAAATAATGTATCTGATTTTGATTTCTTAATTATTTATGATTTCTCATTATGTGAGATAATTTTCTGCATTTTTAAACATGGTTTGTGTTTAGCGGGGGAAAAACCCTGTCATCACATTATTCCCAATTCTACCATTTATTAATGTTATCACTGTTAGCATTGCAAAAACACTACTGAAATACGAAGAAACGTATTCCATGATTATGGCATCCATTCATTCATTTATTCGATGTGACCACCGAGTGCTCGCTATGAGCTCAGCTTGAGGGGTACTAGCTCCTGTAGTTACAGAGATCCTAGGCTATTGAAGGCGATAGATCTGTGTACAGAAGTGGCAGCACACTATGACCTGGCGTGATGATGCTACCAACAAGGTGTTGGGAGGAGCACAGAAGAAGGACCTGGGCCACTCCGATTGGATGAACACTGGGCCAAGGAAGACTGTACAAAGCAAGTGGTATTGGAATGGGGCCTTGAAGAACGAGTGAAATTCACCAGTTGGAGAAGGGGTGGAAAAGTATTCCAAACACAGGAAACAGCATGTTGTAAACTTTTTAAATGGTAATGAAGCATATTAAATATTAAGAATAAGACATTTGAAGTTAAATATAGCATACAAGAACAATATGAGGAAAATTTAAAAACTATACCAAGGAACATAAAAAATTTAAGTCATTGGAGAGACCCACTGTGCTCTTTTGTAAGACGACAATATTGTAAAAAAAAAAAATAATAATTTTCTTTAAATATCTCTACATAAGAAGTGAAATTCTAATTAAAATGCCAATAGAATCTTTTTTTATGATGCTATTATTCATTTTATAAAGTGAAATATATGAAATTCTTAAAAAGAAGTGTAATTAAAGGCGATCCGTCCTACTGGATATTAAAACATAATGTGAAATATTTGCTGGGGCCTCTGCTCACCTGGCCTCCCCACACCCAAACTGGTTTCTGTCCACTGCTTTGGCCAGAGGCTCCTCACCACAGCATAACTGATACTAAGGTGTGATTTAGAAAGAAAAAAGCTAAAAAGCTAAGAGCTTCTTTTTCAGTCCTAAGAACTATCATCTCTCTGTCCAGGGAAACTCTTTTGATATAAAAGAGAAAGGTATACATACAGTTAAATTCAAACAGAACAATTTAAATAACACATGAAAAGTGAAGTGTCCCCGTGCCTTGAAGTGAGCACTGTCCTCAGCTGCTGAGATTCACTTCCAGAGAAAAGTTTATGTGTAATAAGATACCAAACTTGATGTGTTTATTACCAATAAGACTACTATCTACTTACCTACCGACTTAAAAAAAACCACATTGCCCTTTTCACATAATATATCTTGAGATCTTTCCATGTTAGTGCATACAAATATAGCTTATTTTTTATGACTGCATAGTGCTCAAGCATACGGTTGCACTATACCTGATTTAATAGTCCTTTATTGATAGATACTGTGTTTGTTTGCTTTTACAGATAGTACTGCACTGAACATCTTTGTGCAAATGTTTTTCTGAGGTTTTTAGAACAAAGCCTTAGATATTAGACTATAACTTTCAATGAGGCTTTACTGTTGGTTCAGAGAAAATGGTAAGAGAACGTGGTCCAGAGAATACTTCAAACACCCTTCTGTGCTTGACTTGCCCTGGGTTCTGTCCTGTGTGGCCTCCTCAGTCTCTGCCTAGCTAGGAATAGCTCGTTTCTCGAGCACTAGAAAATGTTACAGACGTTTTCTTCATTCATGCCAATGGACAGACCACTTCTAGCTCAGATAAAAAAAAAGAATATTTATTTTTTTTCTCACTTCCTCTAAAGCCAACCTCATTGCCTGTTTGTTATGGGATCATTTTTTTTCTAAAATGATCCATTGCTTTTAGGACAAGATGTTGACTGAATAATCTGGTGCTAATATATTTCCCAAAGTCTGGATTATGTATTCTTATTCATGGTCCCTTGTTACCCTCAATTAAAAAACAGAATCTGAAAATTAATTCTTTTTTGGGTCGAATCCAAGTGTCCTCACTTAAAAATAACCAAAATGGCGGGCCCTCCAAAGGAGGCGTTGTGCGCTAGCGGGAAGCGTTGTATGAGGAGTTGGGAGACTTGAGATTTACACCGAGTTCTGCTCCCCCGGCTGTGTGATTGTGGGCACATCATACAACAGAGACCCTCACCTAGTACTCCCATCTAGTCCCTGGATGATCTGAGAAGACTCTCCACTTCTGAGTCCTGAAGCTAAAAATGAATTTCTAGATCAGATGACTAAATACGATTTTGACTAAATTCCTGTCATGTTTAACTCTTGGCCGGAGTTTCAGCAGCAGAAGCAGAGTCGGCAGCATTTCATGTCATGTTACTTGGACAAAGGGGTTGAAGAAGGGCCTGGCTGCTGTCTCAAGTCACACACTCAGATTTTAGTCTGCTTTTCACTTCTGCTTCTGCAGGATATGATTCCAGGTTTACTAGGAGAACCGACACAATTTCTGAGAAACCCACGATGCGTTTGGTGTTCTCAAGCCAATAAAAATGAAACTTCTTGAGTTGGCTGGTTGTATATCATTTTTAATGTTGTTTATAACACATCCGGTCAAGGAGCCCAAACCTAAAACTAACAGAGGGCCAACTTTGCTCTTAAAAAGGGTCATATGATATATATTAGGTTCACTGAATGAATTTATTTGGAAACATGACTGATAAGGCTTAATATAAGAATATCATATCTAATATATATAAAAAAATTAAATGCCAACTTTTGTATGGAGTAGAAGGGACTAGAAAAATGTCAGTATCTTTGTTTTTTCCATTCCTCTTCCTGTTGTTTCTGGTAACAAACAAAAATACCAAATGTTTATTTGGCAAAGAAGAAATGCACATTTGAGAAATGAGAATTACCGATTTGAGTATTCATTTGAGCAGCACTTGTTTACCTTATATAGTTTTTTAACTTTTCAATAAAACATCACTAACTGAGCTTTTTCCCCCCCTCTTCTGATGAATTTGGTAGATAAATCTTCAGTCTTTGAAATCATGATAGTCAAATTATACACCATCTTTCTCAATTAAGAAATGAAAGTATTGAAAGATAAGTTGGGGAAAAGGCTCTTACATGCTCAGTGGCTCTTTTCATAGTAAACAATGATTTCTACTTTTGTATTATTCATTGCAGAAGAAAATATTCTTCTTGAAACTGATGTTGGCAGGCAAATGTAATTTAAAAAATATGACTTTAATGCCTGTTAGAATAATTTTTTTGAAAAACTATTTTTACTCTCATTGACTAGGTCGTGTAAAAGAGATGACATTTAATGGAAATATATTTCATTAATAGAATGTTAGAAGAAAGATGTTTTGTAAGAAATTGTTGTCATTTGTAACATGCTTTTAAAATTCAGTAGAATGCTTTTGGAAGTTGTGCATATTGATGACATAAAGCCATGAAAGGGATGTATTCTATTTATCTTCAGCTTTGTTCAGAACGTTATCAACAACACATTTACTTTTTCAAGCTGCCTCTTTTCAAATTCATTTCTTAGTCTTTCTCTGGGTTTTGTATTCTGCTCAAACTAGATTATACATATATGTGCACTTATTATGAAGAATATTTAAATTTGCTTCTCTAAAGAAATGTTGGTAATGATTTCAAAAGGTTAACGACAGATTGACAAACACCCTAGTGGAGGTAATTTGACAGGCTTAACTTTATTTGGGAAGCGATATTTGTGGATATTGTTACCACCTTAATAGTAGGAACAATGTTGTAGTTGAATCTGTCTGCCCAGCACCCCGTATGTTCATTTCACAGTTATTTATTCAGCACCTATTCGCTGAAGCAGTAGATGCAACAGTGCACAAAACAGATTTTTAAAAATTCCTTGCCAGTGGGAGCTGAAATTTGAGTTACATTATTATATTTATGTAAAAATTCTATTTATGAAGTAAGTAAAATATATAGCATATCAGATAGTTTGGAGAAATGCAGCAGGGATGGGGAATGGAGAGTTCGAGATGGGGGTGATCGGGGAAGGCTTCATTGAGAAGATGACATTTACACAAAGAGAGGAAGAGAGAAAACAAGTCACGCGAGGATCTGGAGTAAGAATTCTCGTTAGGGGAAGAGCCATTGCAACCCTGAATCAGGCACGTGCTTGGAGCATGTCGGGCACAATGAGGCTGGTAGGTGGGGGAGGTCAGAGGGGTCATGGGGGTCGGAGGATCAGTCACGTGCTGTCTTGTGAATGAGCATAAGGACTTTGGTTTTTACACCGAGTGAAATAAGAACCATTGGAGGGGGTTGAGCAGATGAACACACTTTTGTTAAATGTTGACCTGAACTGAATATGCCTTTCAAGAAAACATGGGAAACCCTGATTCCTGGCTTTGACTTGTTTATTTATATAGTATTGACTCATGCTTGGGTTCTGTGTTGTGTTTGCACACATGCACAAGTGTGCAGGGCCAGGACTAGGGTGAGAGGAGTTAAGGCGCGCCCCTCAGAGTAATGCCTCCTTAACTTTTGCATTCCAGGAACCTCCCTCTCCTTATCCTAGTCTTGCCCTGGGTTTGTGTTTATTGTTTTAATTTATGAATAACTGTATGAAGAAAATTTAGCTCTGACTACTGTGCCCATTTGTAGCTAGCAAACAAAGTGTTATATCCTGTACCGCAGATCACTTATATTGTTGAGAAAGAAAGAAGCAAATGTAGCCAACAGCTAATGGGCAGTCATTGCCTCACATTTGGCTTAGAGCACTTGATAGCGTCCAGAAGAATAACTACTAGAGGAAGGCAAACCCCTTCCTTCTGTGGTTTCAGAAAGGAAAGGCTGTGAAACTAGATAACCACCCCATGAAGTGTGTGACTAAGCTTAGAAATCAAGATGTATGATGGTAAATTACTATATTTTCAGCGTCCCCATGAATTTTGGAATGGCACATCTAGCATGTTTTTGAGATAGCAACCAATCCCCTACGATAGAGATTAAATGCAGGTATGACTCCTGTCAAAAATCTGAGCTGCCATTCTTGACTGGTCTTCTGTGGTATCCACCAGGATGTTTCAGGGTTTTGTTTTGTTTTATTTTGTTTTGTTTTGTTTGTTTGTTCTTGAAAGCAAACTAAACGGAGGGAAGAGCTGGATTTAGTGGACATGCACATACATTGAACAGAGTGAGAGACAGGCACACACGGCAGACACGACCTCTGACGGCCCGAGACTGTATTAAAACAGGCACAGATAACGTTTTCATTGTTGTCTGTGTCTGCCGCTGCTTATCTGACAGTAGAAGCATAATTTCAGAATTGAACTGCCCTTTTTCTTCCGGATTGCTTTTGTATAGATTGCATATTGGAAGCTGGCCAACCAGAGACAGTATCTAATTTCATGTCTGTTTACTACGTATGCTTTTTAAGAACTGAAAAATAATAGGCATAAACGATAGCTAAATTGGGCTGATATAGTCAGCCCCATTCTCCAAACTTAGTTCATAATTCTCATTAAAATGTAAATTATTCAAGCACAGGACTTCACATGATTTATAATTGTTCCCCCCATCATTTTGGCATTTCAGCAGTTCAGTGCGATCATGTCTAAGAAAGTATGATCAGTTTCTAATAAAGCCTTTTAAGTAATTATTTTTAGGTAAAGCTCTTCTTAAATTTCAAGAATGTATAAAGAAAGCAATCAGAATTGTAAACTTGGTCATTTGTACAACTTTTATCAATATCACTTGTGTCTCTTTTTTTACTTCATTCTATGCATCACTGCCTGTTAATTTTCTAGATTGGCCTGGATTGTGGGGCTCCCACATCAGAAAGCTCCCCTGACCCCCATTGCTTCCTGAATTACCTTCAGATTCCTCCACCGCTGCATTCAAGGTTTCTTTGTGATGGATACCAGGATATCTTAATTTTTTTGGAGGGAAGAGGCGTACTCATTGGATGTGCGTATACAGTGGACAGAGTGGAGAGACAAGCACACACAAGAGAAATGACTTCTGAACTAATGAATTCTTTACAGTTTGATTTCATGGTTGCAATGGCTCCCCTGTGCAGAAAGTTCCCATGATGCCCCACTGCTCTTGAATTGCCTTTAGAGTCCTCTTAAGTGGCAGTCAAGACTCTTTGTGACCGGGGTGCCCTGCTTCACCTTTTCGTCTTTGAAACCTTTGCCTAGATCAAGCTAGACTCTTCATCTTTTCCAAACATAACTAACTGCCTTTGACTCTCCTTCCACCCTTTTCTTCATGACTTTCTGACAAAAGAGTATCTGCTTTTTAAAGTCCATCTCTACGTGCTATGAAGACCTTCCTTTTGAGAGAGCGTGAGAGATCAAGACCTGCTTTTCTGAAGTCTCTTGAGTAATAATGTTCTTTCTATTATGGAGATTTACGTGCTCTGCTTTTCTGAAGTCTCTTGAATAATAATGTTCTTTCTATTATGGAGATTTACGTGCTTCCTCATATTTAGGAAGGAAACTTTTTTTACGCTCCCATTTATTGAGTCCCCATTATGTGCCAGGCAGTGAGAGGCAGTGTAGCATGATAACTAAGACCAGTCTAGAACCACCCTGCCTGGGTTCAAATCCCAGCACTGCGGCTTACAGCGGGGTAGCCCTGGACAAGTGCCCTCACTTCCCTGTACCTATTTCCTCACAAATTCCAAGTTTCTTATAGGGTTATTGAGAGAATTACATGAGTTTATGTACCCAATTAATAGTGACGATGATTATTTGTAAGTGTCATAATTTTTTAGCCTAAAAAAATCTCTATGAGATTTATATTATCCCTATTTTAAAGATGAGGTGAGTAAGGCTCAGGGAATTTGAGCAACTTGTCCAAGGTCATACAGCTAGGAAACGGTAGAGCTAAGATTCAGGCCTTGGGTGGTTTGCCTACACATGTCTTAACCATTTTTAAAAATTTAGCATGATGCCTTGTGCCTAGTGGGAGCTCGATACATATTTCTCGAGGTTAAATTATGAGACAACAGAATTTATATTAAAAAAGCATAGGTTTTCGAGTTCAGATTTTGCCTCTGCTTCTTACTAACTCTATGAATTTCAGGATGTGGTTCAGTCTTCCTAACCTCAGATTCTCCTTTTTTTGGTAGAAGGATGATAGTGCTAACTACTCCATAGACTTAGTAGAGTGAACGTGTAGATTAAATGAGGAAACCAGTGTCAGGTGCCTAACGTCTGGAAAGTGCTCTATGTGTATGAGTTCTTTCCCTCACTTCCCTTATTATTATTTCTTAACTATTATCAGTACATTAGTCAAGTTAAAATACCGTGAGAGACATGGTTCTGATTAAAGCAGTCACATCAACCTATCAAAAAGAAAATACTGATCATTGTTATTCTAGTAATGGCCATGAAACATGAGAGGTTTGTTTTATGTTAGTGGGCATGATTTAGAAGTTTGAAGATATCCCTATGTTGCCTGAATTATAGTGATTAAAGATTGGGTTGTGTTAACCAGTATTATCTTTCAAAATGCAGTGTCATGGAAAAATCTTATAAATGACTTAGTATAATCTGATTGTTTTTCTTTGGACTTAACTTAAATCAGCCAGCATTGAGGAGAAAGGAGATTTGGTTTGGAGGAGGAAACATGAGGGGAAAATAGTTTTTAAGCTACAGGAATCGGCTTAAGCAGGAACCGAGCAGCATATAGGGTCATGGTGACCGTCGGTCTCTGAAGGAGATGAGAGAGAATTTACCGTCAGAACAACTCCCAGATTGGATCATCAGCCCTTAAATAATATTTAACCGCATCACTGAGCTGCTTTCCTGACCTGATTTCATGGGACAATTCCATCTAACAGGAAAAAGTTCTTTCCTCTAATAGGGCCATGGAGTATTTGTAATTAAAATCTGCTACTTTCTAAAAATTCATAACAACATGAAATCAAGGAAAAGTTGCCGTCTTAGTTTAGACTTCAGTTTTATTTTCAGGAAACAAAAAGATGGCAGTGGCAGAGTTTGACGACGTCTTCTTCTGTCTCCTTGGAATCTACCCACATTGTAATAATACTGCTCTATCATACTCACCTTCAGATTTCATTCAGTATCTTCTGATTTAATATGTCAAGTGCTAACCTTTTATGAACCAGCCGAGTCAGTATTTTCCTCTGCCTGATGTGCCCGTAGGTTGAAAAATAGGAAAGCCTGTACCCAACTCGCTCTGAGTATTTTTCTAGCTGAATAGAACGCGTTAGAGTACCAGGACTGGGAGGCGCAAGGGCAGCTTGTTGAGATGCTAAGCCATGCAGTAACGGGTTTTACAGATGCTTGTAATTTACCGAGCTAACTTGCACCAGTGCAGGCCTCATTCTTTGTTTGGTTTTGTGCTACTGTAACTTCCTGCTTATTAAGCAAGGGGATAGACAGGAGGAATTTCAGCACTCCAGGGAATTAAAAAAAAAAATTTATATTTTTATTTTTTCAGTTATCGTTGACATATTATATTAGTTTCAGGTATATAACATAGTGATTAGACATTTAGATAACTTACAAAGTGATCATCCTGGTAAATCCAGAGAGTCCCAAACAAGGCAGACCCAAAGAGGCCCACACCAAGACACATCATAATTAAAACGCCAAAGGTTAAAGACGAGAGAATCATAAAAGCACCAAGAGAAAAGTGATTAGTTACCTACAAGGATCAAATAAGCCAGCCCTTGGTCAGATATACTCTTAAAAGCGGGCAGGATCGGGTAGGTTGAGGAGGGAAAACAATAGTTTAAAAAATAACAATGCCGGAGAGTGAAATTTATTATTCTTGGTTTAGTTGTAGCAATGCGATGCTAACACGCTCTGTATGAATCTTATAAAAGGATAAATTGAGGGAACCGATCAGAGAGTACATGTTCTATTTTCCCTACTGCTTTTAGTATAATTTGGATGTTACAAAAAAGAGCATGATTGTTTATCATCCATTTCCTTTGAAAAAGATTCTAAAACTGGAGTCATTTCTGGATAGGCATATTTGAGAAAAACGGTGGGTTGTCAAGTAAGTTTCCTTCTAAATATAAAATTAAATGGAATTCCCAGGTTCCATCCAGACATCTGCAAACCCAGGCTGGCATTTTAGTAGGAAAGATGTATAAATGCAAATGCAAACCAAGTCCCCCCAGGGCCTACCAGCCAGTGAGTACAAATGAGGGCATATTCTTATAAGTGCCCAAATTTTGCTGGCTCAGGAGCTCTCACATGAAAAATTGGAAGAATTCAGCATTTTCCTCCATGAAAGTCTCTCCCCACCTTTACTGGTAGAGCCAAGAAGATGTTTCATATGTGCTGTGAATGCACTTCGCAAGTTCTAGTATAAGCTCCTTATCACTGCACCATAAGGGGGTTAAGGGTGCCCTGTGCAGTTAAAATTCCATGTGTAACTTTTGACGCCCCCAGAACTTAGCTACTAATAGCCTACTGTTGACCCGAAGCCTTACTGATAACAGAAGCAGTCAGTCAACAGATATTTTGTATGTCATATGTATTATGCACTATATTCTCACACTACAATAAGGTAGAGTTAAGGAAATGTTATTAAGATAATCATAAAAAAGAGAAAATACATAAACAGTATTGTAGGTATTTACTGAAAAAAAAATTCACAAGTAAGTGGGCCTGTGCAGTTCAAACCCATGGTGTTCAAGGTCAGCTGTGCATTTCAGCCACCACTCAGAATGCTGCTGCCAGGCCCTGTGCGAGGCGCTTTACATATGCTACCTCATTTAGGAACGAATGGCTCCTCGCAGCCATTAGATGGAGTAGGCATTCGCGTTTCCGTTTTACAGATAAAGAAACAGGTGCCCAGATGAAAGATTTATGGGGTTATTAAGCGGCATTCCTTGGAATTACTCATTTACTGGTTGCACAAATATTCTTTGGGGACCAGATGTGTTTCAGGCAGTGTTCAGGTGCCAGGCAGTAGCAGTGGACAGTGTAGTTAGGGGCCCCTGTTGGGGGACAGAAGGGAGGAGGACGAATGAAGACATAAAAAAAAGTTAGTTTCGAATGGTGATAAGGGACAGTAAACCACTTTTATGTGAAAGAGACTGGCCGGAGCGTGGGCAGGCGACTCTGAGGGTCACCGTTTTGAGAAGAAACCTTTGAGCTGAGATCGGAATGACAAGCAGGAGCCAGCCACCTGAGGATCTCCAGAGCCAGGGTTATAGGCAGAGGGAGCAGCAAACGGGAAGGTTCTGACGCAGGAAGGAGTTTGCTATATTTCAGGAACAGAAAGAAGGCTTGTGTCGCCAGAACGAAATCAGGGAGAAAGCTGGAGGGGAGGCTGAGGCCAGGGAGGGTCCTGTGTGCCAGATAAGCAGAGTCAATTCATTCTGACAGGAGTGAAAACCCAGCGGAGGGTTTTAAGCAGGGGCGTGATGCTGTCCGATTCACGTTTTAAAGCTTCGCTTTTGCTGCCTTGGGGATCGTCAGTTACAGGTGGGCAGGAAAGCAATGGGAACAGCTGGAAGGCTTTTCAGTGAGGTACGGGAGTTAAGGGTGCTGGCTCCGAGGAGCACAGGGCAGTGGAGGGAGGACAAGCAGACAGATTCATAGAGTATGTTAGAGGAGGAGCTGACAGGAATTACTGATGGAGTGGAGTTAAACTGTGAGGGGTGGTGGGGAGACCACCTGGGGAGATTGAGGGTTGTGGTTCTGTTTAGGGAGATAGAGAGACAGAAGTTTCAGAGTGGGAAATAACATCCTGAGTTCTGTTAACATGCGTTAATTTGAGATGTCTCCGAGACATCCAAGAGAGGTGGTCAGACAGGCAGCTGTACATCTGAGTCTCTATCTCAGGGGAGGCTCAAGAAAGACCTTTAAATTGGAGATTTGTCAGCATAACGCTTGGGGATGTTACCTAGGAAGAGAGTACGTGAAGAAGACACTGGCATTGTCTAGAGCAGCACTATTTGAAGGTGGTCTCCAGCCTGGTAACTACCCATGCCCTGTGAGCTTGGAACAATTGAGAGGAAGTTTTAGGAACATTTATAGCAATTATAGAAAACGCTTATATTCTGTATGCCCTTTGATTTTATTGTTTTGGTAATTCATTTTTATTGCATCTTACAATAGTATCATTGCAAATTAAGTTAAAAAAAAAAAAAAAAACACCTGGCTCTTCTCCCCAACATGTTAAGGAACACTGCTCTGAAGTCTGGAGGCTGAGGAAAGAAGGAAGAGATAGAAATAGAGCCTGAGAATAAATGGCCGGTTAGGAAGACGGAAAACTTTGATTTTCTTTTGATTTGAATCCAGCCGGTCAATCTCCAAAAGCACAGGCGCTTCCCTGCAATTTCATACTTACTGCCTTCTTCCCGAGGGAGTGACCTTAACGAGGCTGTGATATAACACCAATGGAGCCCTGGTCCCATCGTAAAACTTCCGCTTCTTTGCCCCAGTGATGGCTTCTGTTCTCCTAGGAGGCCAGCTTTGGTTGCCAGTAGGGGCTGCATTCCCATCGGTCCTCCCAGAAATGAGAAGGGTCTTCTCCCCAGCTTCTCGGCTCACTTCGTCACGTGGTTTCCCGGAGGACTCCTATTCATACTCTAGGTTTTAATGTTTTGTGAAGTCCCTACAGAAAGCATCAGGCCCTCTTTTTATAGAGGTCACACTTTGTTCATGTGGCAGAGTCACGTAACAGGGTCGCCCTGTCTTCATTTTCCAGGATCCACCATGGTTCCGGAGGAGTAAGGGGACATAATGGGGGAGCAGGAGGCAGAGGCAGCTGCCAGCCCTCGCTCAGCCAGGCCTGACATTTAACACAGACTTTAGGGTTTCTTATTATTTAAATGTGTTGTTATCAGTTAACGGTTACTTCCCCAGAATAGTTTTGAAAAGGACTAATTTCATTTTTAGAGGGTTAAGAATTCCTCATGCTTTGGAAAAAGAAAAACAAAAATAAAAAAATATGTATATATGTATTATCGTGCCCCTTGGACCGACTTAAAATTGAGTTTAAAACATGATTACTTCACAGAAAGATCCAAGATGGTTATTTCTAATTTATGCAAGAAACCTGGCAGAGTATTTGAGTTTGGCAATTTGAGCTTCAAAAAGTACAAGTGGTTCTACCATTGACCTTTAGTTTTCCTGCGTTCCAAAATATCTGATACCTTTAATAGCTAATTGAGTCACTTAATCCGAGAATGCTTCTATTAGGGACACTCGGGACATGCTGCCTGTAGCCCTACTACTGTCCGGGTTAAACTGCCCGAAGTCAAGACCAGCAGAATATAAATTCTATTCTGGAAGCTAGTCTAGATCTTCATTTTTAGGCAAAATTACCTTGAAGTTGCTTTTTTTTTTTTTTTTTTAGTTGCTTTAATTCCACTTTAACCACATCGGTGCTACTATTTATAGCCTCACATATAATAATAGCAATAATAATTTTAAAGTCATGCTACTTCTTAATAGTAGTCATGGTAATAATTATAAAAGCTAACATTTATCGAGGTGTTATATGCCACGCCATGTTCTAAAATTTTACACGGATTAATTAACTTTCAGTCCTTGAGGTATGTCTTCATCTGTTTGAGCTGTTATAACAAAATCCTTCAGACGGGATGGCGTAGCAACTGAAATGCTTGGCTCACAGTCCTGGAGGCTGGGAAGCCCCCGAATCAGGGCACCAGCGCGGCCCCGTTTTGTTAAGGGCCCTCTCCCTGGTTCACGGCTGGCACTTTCTTGCTGTGTCTTCACACGACAGAAGCGAGCTCTGTGGGATCTCTTTCATAAGAGCATCCGTGAGGGCTCCATTCTCAAGACCTGCTCACCTCCCAAAAGCCCCACCTACGAATACCATGGACTTTGGAGGTTAGAATTTTAACATGAATCTGATGAGGACACAAATACTCAGAACATAGCAAGGGAGGTTAATGTTATGGCCCCATTTGACAGATGAAGAAACTGAGGCACAGCGAGGTGACTGGCTCAAAGTCATTGAAAGAGGAGGAGATTTTTTTCATTATCAACTTGCTGGTCTGGATGTTTTACTTGTGGAAGTAATTGACATATAGAGTACAGATAATGGTATTTTTCTTTTGTATATAAATGGTTGGAAATAAGCCCAAATAACACAGTGATGGGACACATTGTATCTCTCCAGATTTTTTTTTGTGTGTGTGTGGAACCAATGTGAGCTTTGACAGTTGTTAGAGATGCTTAAGCATTTTGCAATTGATCGATTTTATAATATTAAAATAAAATAAAGCAATTATAAAATATTCAGGGGGTTTCAAAAAACACTTAGAGTTTTTTATATATAGTTTTATATGTAGTTTATTTTATATATAGTAGAGCCTTTATTTTATATTGCAAAATATAAAAATTTAGTTCTTTTTTGTCTTAGAATATTCACGTTTCATAGAAGGGAAACCAGCTGGACATAAGTTAGCTTTCTATTAAAGTCAATAAAATTTGTGAGAATTAAGGGTAGAAGCAATCTGCTCTAATAGTATCCCTAAACATTCTCGTTAAGTTGGGAAGTCTACAGGTTATGAATAGGTTACGTTTTATGTGTTTGACAAGAAGGTAATTTTTTTGTACTTATTTTTGTTAATAGTTTTCCAAAATCAATTTTCCAAGTCTATAAAAACTACAGGTTCTTTTCATGACTACAGAGTGTTGCTACAAACAAATGTAGTATAATATAAAGACATATTGCCAACCTGTTTTCCTGAAAGGCTTTCTCATTTGAAATTTCCACTAGCAGTTTGTAATAAAACCCTCACAGTTTCTGGCTTTTAACTCAAAATAATCTCTGTCAGTTATTTGCGGAGACTGAAAAGAATCTTATTCAATCTTACACGATTTCGATTAGGAATAATTCTGACCTTTTCCCATATACTTCATTTTGTGAATTGCCTGAGGTTTTCTGTTTGTTTGGTTGGTTTTTTGTTTGTTTTTATGGTGGAATATTCAGGCAGGGGACAGGAGTATGTCCCTCCATTTCTCTTCCTAAAGGTATTAATCATTTTTCTGATGTATGTTGTACGCATACCTTCCCTGTTAGTTATTGGCAGGTCTTTTGATTTTAAATCTAGTTCTCTTTCATTATTTCAAAAGATGTATATTTAAGAATAAACCTTTGCAGGTGTTGTCTAGTAGATTCTTTAAAGTGACTTGAAAGGATACGCCACCGCTGTTAAGAGGTTTTCATAGTGGTAAGACAGCATCTTCCCTGGCTTTCGGTCTGCAGATCACCTGAGCAAAGAGCTTTTTCTTATTTCAAAGGTCTTCTTCTATATCAGTCTGTCCAAGCGACTCTCCACTCCTAATGGGGACAGCACTCACTTTCCCGTAAATTTAGATTCGAGGCTGCAGCCGCTTCCTCTCCATCCATGCCCACAGTTTTCCATTTTAATGAGTTCCCTAGGAGGGCGTGTAGGAGTTGGGATTTAATCATGCCCAGATTTCCTCCTGGGAAGAATAAAAAATTTCCCAGGGAAGTGGTGCAAGTCTCCTAGGATTACTTATTTTGACACAGTCTCAAGCAGAGTAACAACCAATTTCCCGACCAGAATGCAGGGAAGGGGTGAAGCTTCTGCCGAGACCCCGTGACTGTCCGTCTGCGGGAGTGTGCCTGCTCCTCCTGTAGACAGTGTCAGCTTCAGGTATGAAGAGCTTCGACTGTCTCTTCCTAAAAGGAGGTCTTACAAATAACTCACGAAATGAGCGTTGCTAAAACTTGGAGGCACATACTAGCATATGCCCGTTAAGAATCATATAAATGTATATTAAACTACTTACTGCATCGTGACAGACTCTATTTCCTAGAAACACTTTTAAATTATTTTCGTATCCTATAATTGCACATGGTATGCTCAGGTTAAGATTTTAAATAAATTGGTGCTAACAGGTTTGTTGTTATTCTAGAAACATCTATCCTTACTTATCCTAGCTGAAAATAAGGAGCCCATCTATTGTACTGAAGGCCAGTCATGACATTTCGACCACTATCTCCTAAGGCCGTAATCGTTGGGATCTGTTTGAGTGTTCTCTGTATTATGTAGCAGCAAGTTTAGAGATATCTGAGCTGGTGGCTTTGAATTCTGTTTTTAGTACTCATCTCGATGTGTGAGATAAATATTCTTGAAAAAATGTTTACACCTGTCAATCATACAAGATCAGAGTCTTCTTTTAATTAGGATAAGGATTCAGCAGAATAGGAACAGACCCATTTACAGGGTCAGGATTTGGGGCCCGGGGCTAGGAAGGTTCGGGTGAAGAGGGATTTGGAGTGTTGAACCCAGGAAGGCAGGGGGCGTGAGGGTGATGCAGACCTCAAAGATCAAGATAGAAAAGCGCCTAGAGTTCACTAGGTTAGGAGATTTGAAAAAGCGGCTCCCAGACTCTGGTCAGGGGCTGTGCATTTTCTACCCCACTTTTTATTTCCTGCTGATGCTAGCTGCCACAGATAAATCTGGAACATGCCAACGAGCCACCACCTTCTGGAGTTGGGACAATGTTTGGCAATGGATAGTTTGAAACTATTTCAGATGGATACATTTACAGCATTACTACATTAAGTTGGTGTTTTAAAAGCACACATCTGTCAAGTAATATTTCTATCTATGTGTCGGTCACTAGATTTAAGGGCATTTTGTGTTTTTGTTGGCCACCTTGTCATGTGGACCGCTCATCTCAGTGCTATCCCGAGATTCATGTTTAGATGGCCGTCACTGGATGTACCATTTATATTTTCCCTGGCACAAATATCTCCTTTATGATTTTTAAACACTAGCTAATTAACATGTAAATTTGTCAATTTTATTACTTATAAATCATGGACTGAAATGATACCTTAGGGTTTTTTTTTTCTTTTTTTGTTTTTTGTTTGGCTTGATAATCAAACCCAAATGGCGATGAGGATTAAATCACTCTGGCTCGCTTATTACATTCTTATTTATGAGGTCTTTGCTTAACACAAGCAATGTCTATGTTTCCTCTCATGTCCTAGGGCCAGGCTAATCTTTGTAGATGACAGATGACATAATATTGGACTTGCAAAACCAGCGCCTTCTGGTTCCTGGGGGCACGTTAGGATTGTAGAAATGGTTCTAGAAAAACACCACCACCTGTCAAAATCTCTTTTGCAGAAACTCTTGCTCTTTTTGTGAATGCTTTATATAAAAACATTTCTTTGCCAGCAAATTTAGATGTCATACTGCCCTACAAATAGTGAGGCAGGGAGACCTACTGGCCCTTCATTGGTAAAGAATGTGTAGGTAGGTATTTTGAGAGTAATCTAGAGATTTCTGGTTACCCACCGTATTAGTCACCTAGTTTCCCAGTTTCCTAGTGACAGAGGCACACATACTGTGTTGTAATATTTGACTATTGGATTCCTGTTCTAGCTTCACAAACATGACTTTGACTTAACCACAAGAGCAATTTTACTAAAACACTTTTCATTCTCAGGCCAATTATTTGCATCTATTAATATAATAAAAATAAGAATTAAAAAGCAAAAGGGATTCCAGTTGGCATCCAAGTCCCTGGAACACAGGAAAGTGGACAATTTTTGTTCGTGTCCAAAAGAAATGAAGGACAGAGCTTTACTGGCCCCCCCAGAGAACAGGTAAGTGATCTTAGCTACTTGGGGAAGTCCTCACTCTGTAGACTGAGATTCTTCAGTGCTTCTCCAGGTATGGCCTGCTTTCTTCCCTTTCATGCTGTTCCCTCCATCGGAGACACATTACAGGAAGTAACTGGGGTCTTGACTTGAGCAAGCTTCTGGACTGCGAACTTCAGAGCAGGCACTCAAGGATCTATCTTATCTTTGTGAACCTTTGCAGTATCGACAATTGTTTTATGTACATTGTAGGAGGAGAAAAAAAGAATTCCAAGCTGTGCTTGCTCACTTGCCGCGTTTTATGCAGTCGCGTAATCTGCTTTAAACCCTTCCCAGAACCAGTGAAGGCAGCACGTCTTCTTTTAAAAATTATTCTAGGCAAGAGCGTTGTTCACCTCTTGAGTATATTTACTTAGCCATTTGATATTTACTAAGTTTTTACTAGATGAAAGGCATGTGGGAGGCACACTAAAGAGACCTCACACTCAGGAAATTTACCATTTAGTTGTGAAGAGAAGAGTTAACCCACATAAAATAACCTATCGAGGATTTGATGCCATGATAAATTCAGTCACCAAGGAAAGCACTTAGCCCTGTCATGTGCCCAGTGGTCTGGGAAGGCTTTCTCTCAGACAGAGTCGAGCTGGGTCTCGATGGGTCAGAAGGATTTGGAAAACAGAGGTGTGAGGAGGGCCTCCCACAGAAGGCAGAGGAGGGTAGCAAAGTAAGGTAGTAGGGGAAAACAGAGGAAGTGTTTGGGAGGAACCGAAGAAAACCAATTTGACTAGAATGGATCCTTTGAGTCATTCATTATAGGTAAGGTTGGAAAAATGGGTTAGGAGCATATCATAGAGGGCCGTGAGTATACAGTTTATACTGTGCAATTTGGACTTTGCTTTGCAAACAAAACCATTTAGAAAGTTTTTGAGCAAGGGAGTGACATACTCTAAGTGGTATTTTAGAAAGATTTGGTAGGGAGCCAGGGACAGAATGAATGAGATTAGGTGGAAAGGGGCTGGGACAGGGATCAGAGGCAGGAAGACGAGTTAGAGTTAACTGAATCCACCTATTAAAGTCACGAAACAGGGAGTTAGTGGTAAAAATGAAGAATGAGATGCCAAAAACATTTTACTAGAATGGGTCGGCAGCAGGGACTGTGTTTCTGATACAGTTGGTATCGGGCAGAAGTACCTGGTCTGTTACATACTGGGCACAAATGAGTCCTTTATCTAATTATAAGGAGACTGAATTTGGATGTTGTAAATCAATTTTCTCTTGTGCCACTTATGTTCCCTGGGTAGTGAAGAAAATGGGGTGTGACATCCCAGCAGGTTCCAGTTCAGTACGTAAACAAATAACTTCAGCCCAGCGTGCTACGAGAAGGCTGACTTTTAAATTGTTCAGTATGGTTGACTAAATTAATTCCAGAGACAAAACTTTAGATCTTCGAAGAGCATTATTTTTTCACTTGCCGTACAGCATTGCAGTGTCTGAATTACATATGATCAAGCCACATGAGTAGTGGGTTACAATATTTTTGTTCTAAAGAACAATTTTTTGGACTGCTTTGTACTGTAGACAATTCAGAATAGGGAGTAGTGGCCGTTGGCCACATAACCTTTATTTAGTGTGCTCTTTCCTCTCTTCCCTGCTCTAGCCCCATCGCCTAATTCACACACTATCTGGCACCCCGCCATATTTTCCTAAAATACCACTGAGATTGTATCACTCCCTTGTGCAAAAGCCTTCTAAAAGGTTTTGTTTACACAACAAAGTTCAAACTCTATAACCTTACACTTGTGGCTTTCCACAATATTATCCTTATCCACTTTTAGGATTCCTAATATGGAATCAATGATTTTAGCATATTCTTAATTATTATATTTATACTAAATGAACACAATACTATAGACTAGAGCATCTGAACATTAAACTAGGTTTGTTTGGAGCCCAAGTCGATGTGAAAAATTAACTTCCATATTTTGAGTTTTAAATGTTTTAGTTTTTATTTATTAAGTATTTGTCATAGATATTTTCATATATTAATCAATATAATCCTTTTCAGTGGTTATGACTTTTTAAAAAATTAATTCATTAATATATTCCTCTTTTCTAGAAGTTATTTAAAGCAGTTTACAATGATGTATTAAATATCCCAAGGTGGCATAATTCAAAGAAGGTGAGGTAGAAGAAAACATAGGTGTAAATATTTATGACCTTGGATTAGGCAACGATTTCTTAGCTATGACACCAAAAATATAAGAAACCAAGAAAAATAAAATAAAATGGACTTCGTCAAAATGTAAATCATTTATGTTTCAAAGGATATCATCAAGGAAATGAAAATAAAGCTCACCCAATGGAAAAACCTACATGCAAATTGTATATCTGATAAGAGTCTGTTAGAATAGATAAACAACTCTTACAACCCAAACAAACAAAAAACACAGATCACCTAATTTAAAAATGTACAAAGAGTTTGAATAGACCTTTTTCCAAAGAAGATATACAAATGGCCAATAAATGCATGAAAAGATGCTCGACATTATTAGGGAAATGCAAATCAAAACAACAAGATACCACTTTACACCCAGTAGGATGGTTATAGTAAAACCGGTGAAAATAGTGAAAAATTGGAACCTAACACATTACTAGTGGGAATGGAGAATGCTGCAGCTGCTTTGAACAACAGGTTGGTAGTTTATCAAAGAGTTAAATACGGAGTTACTATATGACCTAGTAGTTCTACTCCAAGCTAAATAACAAAGACGATGTCCGTAAAAAACCTGTACATGAATGTTCCTGGCAGCATTATTCATAATAGTCCAAAAGTGTAAACAACGCAAATATACATTAACTGATAAATGGGTAAAATAAAATATAGTATATCCATACAACGGGATATTTTCCAGCAATTAAAAGAGTAAAGTCCTGACATATACTACCACATGGATGAACCTTGAAAACATATTAAGTGAAAGAAACCAAACACAGAAGGTTTTATGATTCCGTTTATATGAGCTATTCAGAATAGGAAAATTAACAGAGACAGGGGCTGGGAGCAGGGGGAATTGGCAGTGACTGCTAATGGATATAGTGTTCCTTTATGGGTGATGTTCTGAATTAGGTAGTGGTGATGGATGTACTAAAAACCATTGCACACTTTAAAAGTGCGAATTATGGCATTATATCTTAAAAACAATGTAGATGAGAAAATTAAAACAGGCATGTAGGTATAAAGTGGATCCAGGAATAAAACTATTATCCTATGAATGCCTTTGCACTTGCTATTGGCTATGAATTTGGCTCTAATTTGTGTAATTTATGGATCAGTTACATAATCCATAATGTCATTAGTCCAGTGGCTCAGGATTTTTTCATGGTGACTGATCACAGCTTACTCAGTCATTTCGCTCTAGGTGGGATTTTGTATTTCGTTCAAAGAAACAGCACTCTAGCTATTTATATTCCACATTTTCCTTCAAGAAATACATGCTTTGTGTATATATTTTTAAAGAAAAGAAACATTACCTAGCTGTATGAACAGTAAAGCCGATTTTTAATGAAGAATGAAAAGCCACTGAATTAGGCAGATTTATTTGTGTGAAAGTTTATTGATATAATAATACCTCTGTTCTCAAAATGTTAATATTCTAGTGAAGTGGGTTAAAGAGTATAGAAACAGTTATTTTTCAATTGGCTTATAATTTTCCCAATGATTGTACTGACCAAGCCTGATAACATGGCTTTTTACTAGCAAAACAGTAAGACCGTAAGGCAAAACCATCAGAAAGGAGTTTTGCATAGCAAACTCCTCTTCCATCAAAATGTTGTCTTCCTCCTATTTCCCGTAACACTGTGTGTGGTACGGTCCCATTTTCTCAGGCCTGATTTTAATGTCGTCAGTCAAACTTTTCTTTTATGACTCATGCTCTTCGACCCCTCTTTAAGAACTTCTTCCTTACCCTGAGGTCGTTAAAGCTACTCTGTATTCTATTCTAAAAGTTTTGCAGGTTTTCTTTTCTAAGATTTTTAATCTGTTTGGAATTTATTTGTGTGTTTATTGCAAAGTAGGCCTCTAGTTTTTTCTTCCCCACATAGGCAACCAATTGACAGGAGCCCACTTCATTTAACTTTGGGAAATTTCTCAATTTGAGGATGATAGAAATATATATATATTTTGCATTTATTTTAGATATTCGATGGGGTTCAGGACCTGCTACCCCAAAATGTGGTATCTTGACATATTGAATATTTCAATTTGAAGGAATTTGAGAAATAGCAGGTGAAGGAAGGACTTTCTGACCTTCTTTGAAGCAAATTGTAAGACCTTCACCTGAGAGCTGCCCACCCTCTACCCAGAGGAGAAGAGCATCCTTATTCCAAGACGAGGAATGTGATGACACAGGCCCTGCCCTTGACCCCAGTTTCCTAAACTTAGCTTATACCCTTTGTCCTATCACATTTTCTCACAACTTCCCACTCTTCATCAAACTTAGCAAAAACATGGGACTCACAGATACAGAGAACAGGTAGGTGGTTGGGAGGGAAGGGTGGCTGAACTGGGTAAAGGTGGTCGGAAGGTACAAACTTCCAAGATAAATTGGGTCCTGGGGGTGTAATGTACAGCTTGGTAACTGTAGTAAGTAAGACCGTACTGTATATTTGGAGTTAAATAAATTTGTGTGGTTTCCTCTTATTAATCTTTCTTTTGTTACAAAGACCCAACCAAGAATCTTAAGATGGGTAGAGGAAAGATATTTTTCCTCCCTATATATTCTAAAATTCCACATCCTACTTCTTTGATATTGTGTCAAACCTGAAATAGAACTTTTTGAATTGTCGGTTGGAATTTTATCTTGTTCCTAAGGTGAGACTATTCTTTCTTGGTGAACGCTCTAAAAATACTTGATAGTTCGTTATGGCAAGTGACATCATACATTTATCTTAGTGTGCTAGCAGACCCACTTTAGAAAAGATGGCAGGGACTTGAAATGAGCCTGTTGATTCGTTTATGCCCTGAGGCATGTCAGCCTCCAACAGGGAGGTAAATACCTTCGTTGATGACATTCCAGATTATGTAGAATTTTTTTTTTGGTTGCTTTATTGCTATCATTTATATAAATTCAAACAAACAAAAAGCAGTTCCATAGTCCCTATTAATGGGTATTTAGGTGTTTCCAGGACTTTTTTGTTTTGATTTTGCTTTTATGCATGTCATACTATAGGTTCATTGCTAGTGGTGGAATTTGTTCACAGGTTATATGCTTTTCAAATTCTTCAACTTAAATACTGGAGATTTTAAAAATACATTCTGTAATGCTAATTTTGGAGTGAAGGCCTGAAGCTTGTTGAGGAAGCTTTCTTCTTCTTTTTTTAAAAATAGCTCTGAGTTATTTTGTGTGACTGGAGGTGGAGGAGAGATGGGAAAAGAGAAACATAAATTTACTCAGGGTTTATCTAAATATATGAAAATGTGAAGCATATTTTAACTTAATATGTTTGCTTTGCAGTAAGAGATGACTTGCAGGCTCATTTAGTGTCAGAAGCATGGCAGACATACCTGGTGTCTAAGGCCTGGTGTAGTTCAAGAGCACAGGGAGGCCCACCTGCCTGTCTCCCCGTTGAGGTAACTGCCCTGACCACCTCCCTGGCCTCAAGGCCCTCTTTGAGTCTCTCCTTAGGGTTGGACATGCCTGGTGAGGGCCTGGCCCCGGAAGGTCTTTTTAGAATGTGCCTGCTTGTCCTCATAGGAGGAAGGACGTACTTCTTTCTAGAATCTTCCCGGGCCTTGTTTATTAATTGGTGGGACTTCTCTTTACCTTGGAAGGCCTGGAAAGCATTACGTGCAAAGTAGATACCTTTCTAGAGAATAATGGATGGGGAGAAGAAGAGATAGGGAGGAGAGAAGCTCAGGCCTGGGGCTAGGGAGTATTGTATTGCCAAAGGCATTTTCGCCTGTTTTGCCCTTAGCCAGATGCAGGAGTTTTCTCCAATTTTAAGAATTCCTTGCTTCCATAATGGAGATAATGACAGTGGTTAACAGTTCCTATTTGAGGTGCTTTATGTTCAGGCTCATGCTTTGATACACATTCTTCTTGGGTCCTCACAGTGACTCTGTTTTATAGATAAAGAAGCTGAAACCCCCTAAAATTAAATAATTGACTCATGGACACACAACTAGTAAGTAACAGAACAGGGAGTCACCAGGAGTCTCTTGTCAAGGACTCTTTACACTGTATAATAATAAAAAAGGGAGGAATTTAAATATCATCAATAACTTTCCAGATGCGAAATGAGGAAGATTCTTTTTAAAAAGTGACCGAAATTTTGGAATAGAGGCATGTCATGACCCTCTTACAATGATCAAGATGAACACATGCCAAGATTTTATTTTGCTCTTTAATCGATGAGGGAGCCATGCCATAAACCATGTGATAACCAGTTTGAGAGTGAATTGAAAATCAGACACAGTTCTACATCAGGAATACTGAAATAAATATGTAAATGGAGGCAAACTGATTTTTCCACAGGACGGGAGGGAAGGTAATTGAACCTCTGCCAGACAGCATAGAGCCTGCATGTCTCTCAGTTACCTACTATACAAAGAGGTACAAAATAACTTAAAAGACAAGGACCAGGGCTAGAAGTCAGATAACCTTGAAGTGTGTGTTATATGCAGACAATGCATAGTTTTCCATAGAAACACAAGTCGATCTCTATGTAGTTTATATAGGAATGTCATATAAGCTGAAAAGTCGGAGAGGATGCCTTCAGGGTAGATCGGTAGCGAGGAGGAGCAGGGGCAAGATTCAGCCAAGGATAGATTGATGATGTTTTTCAAGGTTTTGAAAAGGTCAGGATGCTCACTGACCTTCCGTCCAGTCCTTTCATGCTGGCCTGGCTCAGTCCTCCAATATGGTCCCATCCAAACTCGTCCTCCTAGGTAGTATCTGTGTCTTCATTTAGTCAGTCCCTTTGCGGCCGTTCACATTTACCTGCCCCATACCCCATTGCCCAAGATCCCAGCTTTCAGCCAGGTGAGCGTTTGCTTTTTTGGATCACCTGGGTATTTGCGTAGGGGCCTGTCCCCCTGCCATGGAATGTCCCTCCTGATTCCCACAGCTTTCCCCTGCCCACTGCGGCTCTAGTCTTCTCCTGAGCCTGCCTCCCCCTCGTATTCCTATCCTTTGAGTTCGTTGCTCTCTCTTCCTCATCAAAATCTGGTTGGATACTTAGAGGGGACTGAGTAAGCAAGTCACATTAGGGTAAGTATTCATTTACTCCGCAAAGGTGTGCTGTGCTGCTCTGTGGCCGTGCGTGGTGCTGGGCACTGTTGGGACAATAGCGAAGGTGGGCATGTGGTCCACTGGCAGGACAGCCGTGCGCGCAGTCATCACAGCACGCTGTGCTCATTGCTGCGGCACGGGCGTGCACACCACGAGCTATGATTACGGAAGAGGGAGGGATTAGCTCCGTGCGAGCTCGGTCTTAGAGCACGAGTGGGATTTTGCTGGTCAGAACAGGGAGAAAGGAACAATCTAGGTGCCGAGCCCCACTGCCTCCCCTGGCTAGCCAGTGACAGGCAGCTGGTGGCCCCCTCAGTTCTGCCCACACAAGGACAAAGCATCTTCTGCTTAGAGAAGCATCTTCGGGCACCAGTGGGATTCCTGTAAGCAAAAGGATTTGGGATAAAAGAAATGCCAGGAAAGCAAATTTTCTCCCTCCCTGTATCCCTTAAAATCTGTGTGTATGGAAACATGAAATGGAAACTGAGTAAATGATGACTGGTTCTTTAAAATTAAATTTATTGGGGTGACATTAGTCAATAAAATTATATCAGTTTCAAGTGTACAATTCAGTGACATATATTGTCTGTACACTGCATTGTGTGATCACCACCCAAAGCCAACTCTCTTTCCTTCAGCATATATTTGACCCATCACCATATATTTCTTACTTAAGGCTAATGGATTGATTTAGATCTCTAGGATTTTATCAGAAAAAGAATTTGACTGGACATTGGAACCTGATTATAAGGCTTCAAAATGATCCCCGAGTGCGTTTAGTTGTCCTCCGGGTCACTGGACCGTCCCCGGAATGTCCCTCCCGACCGATCTGTCTGCGGAAAGCAGGGAGGCAGCAAAGGCGTGTGCTCGGCGGGCCCCGCTGGCCGCGGGGCGTCCACAAGCCATCGTCCCAGGAACTGTCAGAGTGTGTGCTCCTGACACCCAGGAGATTTTCTCGTGCTGCCTCCAGTCCCGAGAGGTGAAGGTCACCCAACGAGGGAGTGACTGCTAACTAAGAAAGCCGTCCCCAAAGAGATCAACCAGTAACGTGCTTGGGAAAGAACACAGTTAATCCCCATTGCCACCAAACTAGACTTTGAAAAGCTACTTGATCTATTAATAAACAGTGTTGCAGCCCTTCTTATCTTAACTGAACATAACTTCCAGTTAATTCCCAGAGCAGCCTTTTGTAGAGTAATTGACTTTTGGTGTGAGCCAGATTTATCAGCTGGGCTGAGCCTGGCTCAGGACCTCTGAGGAGCAGAGTTAGGGACCGGGGTCTCAGACATTCTGTTCGGCTTTAAGCTACAGCTGGAAAAAGGCTTTCATTTAGACTCACTTGTTAGTTATCCTTGTGTATTTGCACAGTTGGAGTTGTGAAGATTGAAGGCAAGTGGCAGGCAAAGGGCCGACAGGGATGGGAAAGACTGTGTTTGTGGTCCATGTTGTGTGGAAGAGTAGATTTGGTTGTCTTATTTTTTTTTAAGACGGAAGTTTTCATCCTTGCTGTTTCTGATTTGAATGCATTTCCCTGGTCTTGCCACCTCCGTAAGGAACTAGGAAGAAGGGATCAACAAAGAGGATTCAGGATGAGTAATTGTGACTCAAAGGCTACTAGAAGTCGCTCTTTCCTAAAGATATCTCTGTAGCTGTTCATTGGCCTTGAGTCTCCTAGAAGTCCTGTGAAAATATTTTACTTAAGAAAAATTCATTGGGCTTTTTCTATGGACTTTTCATAGATATTTCTTCACGGCTTAGTTGATAGGATTAATGATAGAGAATTATTCTGAAGACATGGAAGAAAAGGCAGGTATGTTTGATTCAAGATAGGAGATTCTGAGAATGTTCAGCCATCGGAAAGTGAGATTGTTCACGGAGGCCACCAGCATGCTGACACGGGGAGCCCCAGACTCAGGCAGGGCAGCCAGCACAATACTTCTGGGGTCACCCAGCAGAAGGGAGAAGTGTGACAGACACAAACACCGGCCATGCTCTTTCCTGTGGCCTGCCCTCCCACACGCCAACCTTGGCAGGGACGGGTCTCCCTTGCAGCTTCAGTACCGAGAATGTTACTATGTGCCTGACAACAGCCAGGGAAAGGCCTCTAACCTCCTACGAACAGTCCACGGGGTGAGGTCAGTGGGCTTGACAGGCGACTTCCACCAATGATCCGAAGATGTGTGGTCAAGTGGAAGGACAGGATTTGGCCTCAAGCTCAGACCTCAGTGTGGACATTTAACCAACTAAATGACCTCGGGCAAGGTCCTGATGTTCGTGTGAGAACAGAGTCTCTACTTCTCAGGGTGGTTAAGGTTCAACTGAGGTCATTCGTGTAAACTGCCCAGTAACATCTTGGGTGTAGTAGATAGTCAGAAAATGTGTAGTACAATTTTTTAAGCAGAAAGCCTAGGTGTTTAATTTTTCAGACTCTGTCAAATTACAGCCAACATAAATTCTTTCATTTAAAGCAGGGAGATCGGTGGCCTTCTGGGGAGAGGCATGGAATACACTGGCTTCACATTATCTTCCCTGCATTTCGTTATATCCCAGGCCATTCTTGCCAACGTTCCCCATGACGGTTGGTCATTATTATATAATAACATATGAATGTGAACAAAAGGTCAAACAGCATGAAAAGCAATTCAGTGAAATAAGCTTCCTGTGACCCCACTTATACTCCTCAGAGGTAGCCAATGTTAAGTTTCTTTTGTTTCCTTCCAGAAAATTTCCCTGCGTGTATAAACATAGACATCTTGTTCTTCATACAAATGAGAGCAGCCCATACACACTCCTCTATTCCTTGCCTTTTTATATATATATATATATAACTTTACATTGATAGTGAGTAATACAAAGCTAGATTATGAGGAAGACCTTGGACAAAAACAGAGGAGAACTGAATTTTGTTAAGAATCTAGGACTTGAGCACCTTTAAAACTGCAAGAGATTTAATTATTGTTCCCTTGGCTTCTGGTCCGATTCCCTCTGGAGGACCTTCTGGGTTAATTATGGTCCCAGGGACACTTGGCAGACGCAGCTGCCGCATTGCCGTTCCACAGAGGTAATTAATCATCTAGCCTGAATCAGGAGAGAATGCTTCATTCTTTGTCCTCATTACCAATAGCTTTAGGAGAAGGAACATTTTCTTACAAAATGGAACCACATGTGATTCTTTTTAGAATATACAGCAGGTCATGATAAAGGTGTATCCATATAGGGCTTTCTATCATAAAATAGAGGGGAAAAGCGTGTGTGTGGGGGGGGGGGGTGCGAGGCTGAAAACGATTTCACTCTTTGGGATCCCCTATTGATAAATTTGGAAGTTTAATTCAAAGAGACACTATATTCATACTTACTTCCTCTCTTTCTAGCTTCTTCCCTTTTAAAATACAAAATCCTAGTTTTAGGAGATGTAAGTAGTGACCTATTTCAGTGATACTTGACTGGAGGCAATTTTGTCCCCCAGGGAACATATGACAGTGTCTGAAGACATTTTTGGTTGTCATAACTGGGGTAGGGGTACTGCTTGCATCCAGTAGGTAGAGACCAAGGATGCAACTCAACATCCTGTAACACACAGTCATCCCACAGCAAAGAATTATCTGTCCCAAAATATCAGCAGTACTGAGGTTGAGGGATCCTACTTGATTGATCTAGTTCAGTGCTCTCTCTACATGATTTGAATTTTTTTGTTGGTTGTTTTTTTTTTACATTTTTATTAATGTATAATTGACATATAACATTATATCAGCCTCAGATGTATAACATAATGATTTGAAATTTGTATATATTGCGAAACGATTACCACAATAAGTCTAGTTAATGTCTGTCACCATACATATCCACAAAATATTTTTTTTCCTTGTGATGAAGACTTTTAAGATCTCTCTTAGCAATTTTCAAATATGCATTACAGTATTATTAACTACAGTCACCGTGCTGTGGATCACACCTCACGACTTGATTACTCTGTAACTGGAAGTTTGTACCTTTCGACCACCTTCCCCATCTCTCCCATCCCCCATCACCAGCCCACTCCCCACCCTCCCCCTCCGGCAACCACCAACCTGTTCTCTTTATCTGTGAGCCCGGTTTATTGTTTTGTTTTGTTGTTATTTTTAAATTCCACGTATAAGTGAGATACTGTGGTGTTTGCCTTTCTCTGTCTGACTTATTTCACTTAGCATGATGCCCAGTGTCTGTACGTGGCAAGATTTCACTCTTTTTTTCTGGCTGAGTAATATTTTATTCCATACCATATCTTCTTTATCCATTTGTTCAACAATGGACACTTAAGTTGTTTTTACATCTTGGCTATTGAAAATAATGCTTCAGTGAACATGGGGTTCCATACATCTTTTCAATTTAGTATTTTCATTTTCTTCCAATCAATACCCAGAAGTGAAATTGCTGAATCATAAGGTAGTTCTATTTTTAATTTTTTGAGGAATCTCCATACTGTTTTCCATAGTAGCTGCACCAATTTACATTTCCACCAGTAGGCACAGAGTTCCTTTTTCTCCACATTCTCTGCAGTACTTATTATCACTTATCTTTTTGATAATAGTCATATGACAGGTATGAGGCAATGTCTCATTGTGGTTTTGATTTGCATTTCCCTGATAATTAGTGATGTTGAGCATCTTTTCATAGATGTATTAGCCATCTGTATGTCTTCTTTGGAAAAATGTCTATTCAGATCCTCTGCCCATTTTTTAAATTAGATTATTTTGTTTCATTTTGTTTTCTATTGAATTACATTAGTTTTTTATATATTTTGGATATTAGCCTCTTATATCAGATATATGATTTGCAAATATTTTCTTCCATTCACTAGTTTGCCTTTTCATTTTGTGATGGTTTCCTTCTCTGTGCAGAATCCATTTTGTTATTTCTGTGTATTTCTTAGGACAGCAAATAGCTGTAACATTCTCAGATTCTCTTCACATCACTAAATAAAACAAACCAGTTTACTTGCTCCTGACAGACATTGAGGGCAAGAATTGCCACACTGGCGAATCATTTACAGATGGCATTTCCCATTTGCTGTAACGTTCCCAGGTCCGGGTCATACTGGGTCTCAGTAGACATTGGCTGAATGAACTGATGAGATGCTCTGGCATCACCGATGGGCTTGCAGCAGTGACGCAAGCAGAAATTTGGCACCAGTGATTACTTAGCTTCGTGATGACTGTGATTTTCATGGCAGCTTTATGTTCATTCGTTAGTGTCCATTAATGGAACTCGTAGTTTCTCCTGTATTCTCCTGCTGTTCCTGTTGATGAACAGTTTCAAGCAGTGCAAACAATTACAGAAGAATTTTATATATAACTGACATCTAGTGTGTAATGAACTCAGTTACGAGGACCTGCATAAAAACTACTCAGGTAGGTAGTGATGCTCAACATCACTAATCATCAGGGAAATGCAAATCAAAACCACAATGAGACATTGCCTCATACCTGTTATATGACTATTATCAAAAAGATCATTTGTTCTTGGGGTTTTAAAGGACTCGGTTCTCCCTTGGATTCCCAAATCATTAATACCTTTAAAACAGGAAGATTCTAACCTGGAAAATTTACATGAACTTAACAGTTAGCATGTATGTCCAAGATAAAGTCCATTAATTAGAAGAAAAGCGATTACTTAAGAAAACATCCTTTATAAGTTCAGGAGGTTGTGGTCCGCACATGAGAAAGGACATGTTTACCTTGACATCATTTCTTATCTTTCGGGGGCTGTAAGGAGATTTTTTTTCTCTCTCTCTTTCTACCAGTTTTAGGGCTTTTTCTGTGAAAAACCATCAGAACTTGTGTGTACTCACCTATAGTGCTTAATTATTACGGCTGGAGAACGGCAGCTGGAGCTGGAGAAACAGTTCCAGCACTGGGCACGAAAGGTGGAAGAATCAGATTTTCCATACAGGGGAGGACGTGCCAGACGATGGTGAAAGGTGCCACGTCACCTCTCCACATCGTGCAGCTCCCCTCCCTGGCCTCGGGGGCCTCAGACTCCAGAAGACAGTCTGAGAGAGAAATATGGACTCCTGGGCTGGGTGGGAAATGCAAGTCCGATAAGCAATCTATAACACGTTCATTTTATTTATGTTTCTCTCTACATGATATTTCTGCAAATTTTTTTTGTTGTTGTTGTTGTTTTTTAATTCTTGGTATGCAAATGAAAGAATTCAGAAGTTTAACATTTGGTTGAAAATTGTAAAAATTAGTGTTCAGAAGAAATGTTTTGTTTTGTTTTGTTTCGTTTTAGCTATATGGACTTCAGTTTTAAGCTTAAGTAGCCCCCAAACCCCAAGTGTTAAATATGTTACTGTCCATTTCTTATAGAAAGGAAAGGTCATGGTGAAGGCTGAGGCCATGAAGAGCACTAGGCTGAGTGAGAGCTAGTCAGTCAGTGTGGGTCTGGATTGGCTTATCAGGGAGGAGGCAGGGTTAGGAAATACGTGTCTTTTAAGGAATGTGATTAGTTTTTTGTTTTGTTTTGTTTTACTAAATGTGTTATTAGTAGGAAAAAAGTAGAAGATTCCCAAATTCCCAGGCTTGTCCTTTCCTAGAAACTGATTTTACTCTGAAAGAATTGCAGGAAGAGGGCTGGATACTAATCCTAGGTGTGTTTGTGAAAATGGATGAAGTTTGGCTAGCTAATTAGGAAGAAAGGGCAGTGCTCCCTGAGCAGAGCAGCTGGGATGACCGGAATTTTCATTCCTAGCTCTCTCTTCCAACTCCCTTGGCCCTCAGCCTGGCTAAGAAATCTTGTTGCATTTTTGCCCTGCATCAAATAAGGAAGTCTGTGTTTCCATGAAAGTAAGTTTATTAAGAAAAATATTATATTAAACACAGTGAACTTTTCAATGCATTGAAGTTTTCAGTGTGGTTTCAGCTTTTGTTTTCGTGTTTTTCTTTTCTTTTCCTTTTTTTCTCTCTTTAAGAATGCTCAAACGTCAACACTGGAAGCATTTCTGCCTTTACGGCACAATGAGGGAACAGAGGGAGGGAGAGGAGGAGGAAGAGAGAAATCAGAAGTCTTTTCTTACATTACAATCCTTCTTCTATATATGAGAACATGGGGTCAATTTGTTAGCGAGTGGATAATTGCCTTCTTAAGGCTTCCCCTTAGTTTTCTGAATCTGTAAATAGATTACACAAAATAATCTACTATTGACTTCTTTGCAGGCCTAGCAAAACAAACCAAACCCTTCTGAGCGAGTGCGTAATCCCTAGGCAAACGAGCCAGGAGCGAGAGTGTCTCCGCTCTCCGTGGAGCTGCCTACTGGGGCGGGAGGGTGGAGAAAGGTATGGCTGAGGCATCCAGCTGCGACTCGGGAACCTTTGGTAACATCGTTCACAAGGACAGCAAACCTCTGGAGTTCCCAAACCTTTTTTCAAATGCAGCTTTCAACCTAAGATGCCATGACCGCCGACTTCTTGCAATGCTGGTTGTTGATAGCCTCTCTGTGAATGTATGTCTGTGTTTGGCTCAGGACGCAAAAATGCTATAGCAGAAAAAGCCCTCGACTCTATATCTAGAAGCTTTCATTCGGGGCTCAATTTGTTAGCTGTCTGATCCGCAGCAGGTCAGGTAGCCTCGGTGAGCTGTTGTTGTCTCATCTGTAAAATGAGATGTGAAGTCTGAGGTGCCAAATGGATGATTTCACGATCTAAATGAAGTTAATTCAAAAACCAGGTCCGACCCTGTAATTAATAAACAGGAAGAGAAGGCACTCAGTCCCACGCTAAACAATATAGGAAGGCCACTTCAGAGAATACGCTTTTGGGAAGAATGTTCTGGAAAGTAAAATGTTTGTGAGGGCTGATTATGAGATAGATAGATAGATAGATAGACAGACAGACAGATAGATGAATGTTCCTCTCTAGGCATTTCTGTGAGATGAATTTTCAAGTCCAAATTGGTGTGCTGACCCTGTATATACAGCACGTTCTTAGTACAGAATGAAGTTAGCACAGCGTAGGTCCAAGCCAGCTTCCCATTTGTGTCTCATTTGAGCCCCTGTTAGCCGTCACTTGATCTATTGTGTGTGTGTGTGTGTGTTTTTTTTTTTTCAGCAGGGAGACACACTGTTCTCTGCAATAGTGATAATTAGCAATTACTATTGTTTGAATTTAAAAAAGAAGTGTGTGAATTCCTCACTG
Source organism: Rousettus aegyptiacus (assembly GCF_014176215.1). NCBI lineage: Eukaryota > Metazoa > Chordata > Mammalia > Chiroptera > Pteropodidae > Rousettus > Rousettus aegyptiacus. Next base: position 49,645,482 of record NW_023416309.1, on the reverse strand, counting down.
TTTTTATTATTCTATTACTGGAAGAAGTGAAGTTTTCTTAAAATCTACCCTTTGAAGAGAAACAGTCTTGTCGAATGAAGCTGGCTGATTGAAACAGGAAGCAAGTTATAACTCCCTGTAAGTTCTTTAGTGTTACTAAAAACAAAAACAAAAAAAACAAAAACTAACACAAATGAAAAGGCTCTACTTTCTCTAAGTAAGTACCAGGGGGAGGAAATGTGGGGTTAGGAGCCTTATAATTCCCTTCACTGGGTAATGAGAACGTTGAGGGATGGCTTCTTGACGATATCTGTTTTTCATTTTCTCTTTCCCTCCACCTTGCACTTAGTGTTTATTTCTCTCGGACATGTAGTTTATTGCCAGATCTTATTATTGTGTACTTAAAAACCACTGTTCCTTGGGGACGTGGCTCCCTCGTTTCTTTATAATAGAAAGGAATTTCAGTGGGATCTTGGGCGTTCCATCCGAAGGGAATTGTCCTGGACCAGTTTTCCAGCAGAGACCTCATGCTTGTTCATCTGCCATCCCTGGCAGCTCACACATGTCCCCCAGGAAGAGGCCAGCACAGTAGGAGTTGGCTTCCTCCTTCCCGGGCTAATGTCCACTCAGTCGTCTCTTCCTTTCAGATCCCGAGTCAAGTATCAGAATGTTCTTTCGAGCTATGTCATGGAAATAACTGAGTGAGAAGATGTGTATTTATTTACTAGATGGACCTGGAGGGAAAGGAGGCAGTCTACTGCTTTAGGGCTTGACTTATAATAAGTAAGAAATACCTATAAAAAAAAATCATTGACAGTTTTGTTGAGCAGATTCAACCACGTCCTTAAAAGCCTCAAATATTCCCATGTCAGAGATCAACCAGCACCCGGCGATTCCACATATCGCTGAAAATTCTGAGTAATGGCGTCAGAGAGGGGGCTGCCATCTACTTAGGTTTTATCCACTTAGTACGTGTGTGTCACCACATGGTGACGGAAACGTAGAAAACTAAACCAAGAAAGCCAGCATGACCTTAGGGTGCATGGCAAAGAGAAAGTAGCCTTGTGGTCAGTCCGACTGAGTGTAGCCCATAATAGACTGCAATCTTTTTGTTTTTCAATTTCCTATCTTACACATTTGTTACGTTGGTTTGAAAACTATCTTGTACCTCTAAACTGCCTTACAAAGGCATTATCATCGCCTTTGTTTACAGCATTAGTACGCTTCGTAATGAAAACATTGCCTCTCGCGTTCTGAAGGATGCGCCGAATACCTTCTACCTGTGCCTCCAGCTCCACTCCCTCCACCCTTCGTCCTGCTTTGTGCTCCAGGAGACTGACCTCTACGGCCGCATCGGTGGCTCCCGTGACCTCTGCTTCTTGTTGGGTCCAGCCTGAGGGGCACCAGTGGTTATCTGTCCCCGCATTAAATGCCACAGGTCCTGTCGGGGCGCCCTCTCCATTGCGCTACCTACTTCGATTGCAGTGAGGGGTAAGATCGTAGCATCTATGTTACCCCTCACTTCTTTAGGCCTGGGATAGAAACAGCACTCCGCTGTGGTTATTGTCAGTGTACATATCCTTACCTCACCTTTGTAAATATCCCCTTTATTCAGCTCTTTTCAAATGATCCAGCTCGAATGTTCCATCTGCTTCCTGCCACGACCCTGACTGATATGCGAGTCTAGCATGTGAGCTGGCCATGGCTGGTCCTAGAGTGGTGCATTTGTGACTGTGAGACGTGGCTCTGTCATAAACTTTACAATTCTTCAACAGTCTCAACACCGTCACCATGCAAATTGAACCTCAAAAGACAGAGGACATACCCAGTTCCTATAAAAGCCATCATATAGTAACAGGAGGGCTCATGGTGAGTTGAAATGGGATGACTGGGAACAAGACAATCAGTCTAAGAAAATTATGTAAAACCCTAGTGAAACTAAATGTCTAATAGGAGGCTGGATAGCAGTGTACATTGCTTTGCTTGTAACAACCAGAAATAAGATGGCTTTTGTTACTGTCGTTCCTGTGACAAGTGAAAATGTAGAGTCCCAGACAAAGACTAGAGACCCCAAAATGAAGTAAGAGTACCCTGAATATTGTCATAATTATGGATTGGCCTTTTCAAGCTTGTGTATGAACAGATATGAACTCATAATCCACCTGTGAGCGGGCCACATCCGAATGTCTTGGGAAATGTAAGGAACGAGTGATGGATGGGCAAATATTCCAGAGCCTCTTGTTTTCTAGTGAGATAATGGAACTCAAATGCTTAGTGTGCAAATGTGGACCCACACATTTCTTTCTGGAAAGCCAATGTGTGTATTCTATCGAGCTTGCATTTTAATACAATTCCAATAGTTGCTAAAGCCCTACTGAATCACTCTAACTCTGCATCTGTTGGGAAGTCGAACTTGTGAAATGAATGAATGGGAAGTCCAGTGCGTAGCCTCGACCTGGGGAAACCATTTACTTTAGAGAGTCACAGATTTTAGTTACACGACGGGTCTTCTCGCCCAAGTAAATGCGTGTGTGTGCATGTGTGTACACATGGTGGGAATGGTGGTATGTGTAGTTATTACAGTTAATTTAGGGGAGATCCAGGTTTTATAGAGCCTGAAGCTTATATAATTCGGGGGGCCCTCTGTAGGTAAAAGAATGAAACATTATGAATACAAAATTAGGTATAAAAATGAGTATTTAGGAAGAGAAAAAAGGGCCATAAGAAATGTCAAATTTTTAAAGTGACAATTACCAAATATCATAAAATAGAGAAGAATGACAGGCAGTTAATTAATAAACATATGACATACCTTTGTAATACTTCTCCCACTACATTTTTTTGATGGCATAGTCTATTATTGCCTCTTCATATGGCAATAATTTTTTACTATTTTCTATATAGAAAAATAAAGATACTTTCATCTTCTAGCATAGTTTATTGAAATTTATTTTTTTGTAGTACTCAGTGCTACAGTTTGGGGTCTACAAATACTGGACTCTGTATTTCATTTGTATTTCACATGGTGCCCATTTAAAAATGTATGGTGCATTTATAATTATATCTGTTTCATTATCAAGTATAGTTATGACAGGAGAGAACTGTTTTGTCCAGATGTTAACAAGGACTGGATTTCCTGCTTTAGATTTTACGTGACTGATGGCTGGAAGATTTTTCTATAGACCAGCTTTCTCCTTTGTGCAATTCAAACCTTGTTTTTCTTCTAGTACCCCTATAATTCTTATGCCAGATGCCACGGGACACATTCTTTTCATATGACCTCTGTTCTCACCTGTTCATGTCATGACACAAGGTGAGTCAGCATAGTAAGCAGTGGGAGTATTCCTGGGATGTCATTCTTACATTTTGCATTAACAGCCAGCAATAACTTAACTATACACAGAAGTGGCCAGGAACCCCATAAATATATTCCATGAACCCCAAACTAAAGGTGTGCCTGAATCAACTTCTCCTTAGCCAGATTCTTAAAATATACCCTGTGCTACCCCAAGACTGACCTACCGGAGAGGGAGTGGGCATCAAAATGGAAAGATAAAAGTCTTACAAGATCGTGATTAAAATATCTTTTGAGTGTGTGCCAATTTTATGAGCATATGACCATGTGAATAAAAATTAAGGCTCTTCCCAGGACTTTGAAAGGGAGCCCTGCAAGTGAGCATCCCTGAAGCTTAACCATCATTAGCTTCATGGAAATCCACTTCTGTTAATTATTTTAGAAAGGTTGTCTGCTACCTCACTCAAGCATTAAGAAACAGACCCTATATTTTATTATTACCTAGACTTGACTTTTAGGATAGGTAGATTTTATTACTTCAGTTTCTTTTTCTTTCCTTTCTTTCTGCCTTCCTTTGTTCTCTATCTTTCCCAGTTGCAGGGGGATTGAATAAGTACCTCTTTTTTAAGTTATTTAATTCATTTGCTTTTCTTTCATTCTTTCTTTGCATTCTCCCCACTTTTCCCCTCCACCTTCTCTTGACCTTTTTTTCACCAGAAATACACTATTGATTTTCACGGGTGTTGCTACTGTCTCCAATTATCAGCTCCCTCTGGTCTGAGGGATCCCATGAAAGGAGGAGTCCTCACCTTTTCCTCAGGCTTGGCAAGGAGATATTTGTGGCGCAGAGTCTGGAGAGAGAACTTGACAGTTAAGAGGAAGTACCTTCAGGTTAATACCGGCTGTTTTCTTGTTGTTGTTGATGATGATGATGATGATGTTGTTTTAGGTGAAGAGGTACTGCCGTGTGTAGAGCTGCTTTGCTATCACATGACAGCCTTGGGCTGGTGCCTGTGAGGTTATTTTGTTTCAGAATGTAGCAGGAGCTGCATCACTTTATCTAGAGAGCTCAGCATGCCTTTCACCCTTGCCATCCTTCTCCTGGTGGTTTCTTTTTCAGATTCCCTTTCCATGTGGCTGAGGAAGGCTTTCATAAGGCTTCTCATCTCCAAGATGGTTGGATTGTACATGCTTAGTCTGCACCTCCACATGTGAACAGTTAAAGACCTGCTACCATAACAGGCTTCGCAAACTGGCGATTAGCAAAGTAGCTTAGGGAAAATGCAGAAAATTCTGTTGGTAATTAGTTTCTAATGACTAGTATTCAGAAGGCCAAGGGCAGTGGGACTGACAGTTTAGTAAATTTAGTAAATTTGTCATTTAGAACAGAACCAAAGCCGAACTGGAGGACTTTGGGGTCTTGCGGCCTCCGGCTGCCCTTGTGGTAGTCGTGCTGGCCACATGGGGCTATTGCGCACTTGTCGACATTTTTGACATATTGGGTTAAATAAGAAAATTGTTATAATTAATTTCACCTGTGGTTTTTTTTTCATGTCGTTACTTGGAAAATTTAAATGACATATATAGCTCACATTATATTTCTATTGACAGCGCTGGTCTCTAATATGTCAAAAAGTATATTATTAATGATGCCTTACAGGCTTCCTGGAAGTCAAGGGAGAGGCTGTTTTGGTTTTCCACAGAATTGGGCAGGGTTTAAAAAAAGTTGTTTTTTTTGTTTGTTTTTTTGTTTTTTAAACTTGAACAAAACTCTGAAACATAATGAATCAGGGTAGCAGGCCACTCTCTTCATAGTGAATGGGAGTTAGGATAATGAAATCCCTTGGGGCCCGTAACAAGTCAAACAACAGAGCAGGTCCGCTGCCCTTAGGGATTTTTGCCTCCAGGGTTATCTTCTCTAACCCTATGGCTGCCGTCATAATTCAGCCGTGTTGGGTGTCTTTAGCCTCAGGCTTCATCATACTGGTTTCTAGAGAGAGAAGCAGTTCCCTCTTCCCTTGGCGACAAGCCAGGCTGGGTACGCTCCTCCAGGAAAAAATTAGGTAATGGGATTTTAATTTCCTGTTGTTTGTGCTTCCATGTTAGAATGGGCATTGACTTGTTTCTTGGGGACAACTTTGGTATCATCATTGCCAGCGGACCTTTGTGAGACTAACTCAGAGCTTAGCATTCAGTTATTGCTAAAGGGATCCCCCAAAACTTTGCCAATTGGTTGATGAGCGAGCTGGCACTACTGTTGCTAACACAACATGGTTTATGTAGCGTGGATGATAGAACGAGACTTGTAAAGAAACAATATAAAGTCTGCCTTAGAAGGAGGGCCTGTATCTAAACTGGTTCAGCTCCCAAAGCCTTCCTAACCCTTTGAACTTCCCTGTACTCGCTGTATGTGGTTCGTTTTCCCATCTCCTTATCTATCATATATTATTATTTTGTACATAGCAGACGCACAACAGATCCTCGCTGATTGTCAGATTCTGGGGGTGACGTCGAAAAGGAGATTCGGGTTTCAAGATTTAAGTTTGACGTGGTGATTTTTACTTAGATCCTGTCCTTTACAGTAAGAGTGGTGACTGCCTTGTATTAGAGTTTTTAGGGTAAATCTGACCTGTTGGCTATTTGTCTTGGGAAATAAGCCAATAAAATATATTAACAAACAATTCGATTTACCTCTTCTTCCCACTACCCATAGCCCTGTCTTTTCAAGATACCCTTCTATACATAAAATAAGACATTTCATATAATTTTAAACTTTTTGTTATGATTTTTTTTGTGTCGAGGTTACTGGCATACATTAAAATGACATCTTAAATGGCTTTCTTTGGAAGATGCATTGGCTTTATTTTCTTACCCTTTTCTGCTTTAGCGTGGCACTAAATTTCAGAGAGATAATTTGTTTTTGTGCCTATTACACTATACAGCCTCTTTCATCCAGGGTCTGAGTACATTTTTTGGGGAAGAAATGACTTCTTACATTTTCTTCCTGTCGGTGTCCTGTGTTTGCTTATCCCCAAACTATCTTTAATTCCCTTTTCCTTCATCTTTATTCATCAGGTTCGACCTCTGCAAACTGTTTTTCAGAGTATTTCCTCCAGCTTCTTCTTTTTGAGGTCTTTCCTCGCCCTCCTAATTTGCACCCTGCCCACTGGTGGCCCTTCTCCCCAGTAAACTGTGCATGCAGAAATCCTCATGGATGCCCTCATTTGACTTTGGGCTATAGGATGAGGACCAGCAAATATACTTGTTGGATTACTATGCTAGTCTTAAGTCTTTGTCAATAAATTACATTTTAGTAACTGCTTTAAAAAACAGCTCAGACTGGTCGATTCCAGTCAAGTCAGAATTCTGCCTGCTGTTTTGTTTTAGCATTTAAAAAATTCCTATGCTCTTGCCTAGAAGTCTTGAGCATGAGCACAAATATCCCTCTATCTAAGATGTAGTGTATTAAGTACATTTCTTCCTGGAGGCCATGGCATGGAACAGATACTTTTCAGCTCTTTCTTTGAGCTGATTCTGCACGTGTGTAGTTTGAGAACTAGACATGATGCTAATGAAGGAGAATGCAGACTTTTATTTCTTACTGGCTCATCATGTTGTTTAAGGTACTTCAGTGAACTTGGAAATTTTGGCACAACTACTCAATGCTTTGAAAAAGTCTTAAGAGTGGTATACATGAAAGGAATTATAAAGCAGCTTTTCCACTTCAGCTTATGAACTATTCATGAGTTTGTCTTTGAGAATCAGAATTCACTGACGTTGGCCTTGACTCCTTTTGGAGTCAGTGATCCACTAAATCTTTATCCTTGGAAACAATCTGTGGATTCTCTGTAGAAATAGCCTGTAACAAATTGTACTTTCACATTCCCAAGCTTGCCAGAAAAAAAAAAAACATTGGACCCCACAGTTACTCAGAAATGGAGAGAATGATTTGCTCTGTCCATTTAATAAGTCTTTTTTCTCCTCAGAATAACCAAAGGCAGGCTTTGCCTATAAATCACTTTATCGAAAATGATATGAAAAAAATAAATGAGCTATAACCAATTTAAGGGAAGCTTAAAACTGAGCATTAGCCAATCTCTGCCAATGTGCAGTGCACATCCTAAATTCCAGTCTAGTGGCTGGCCAAAGCTGATTTATAGATAATCCCTACTTATGAAAATATTCTACTGTGAAGCACTATATAGTTACCTTTTTAGTTTATGTGGGTTAAGCTCTTGTTACTGCAAGGTACCGCACATATGTTATCAGAGAGAGACAGAGGCAGAGACAGATACAGACATTATTTGAACCACTGAGCAGCCGGAAAAGCTCAACCACAGAAATGCCAAGTAGAATCCAGTGGCAGCCTGGATTTAGGCACAGGGGCTCTGGGTCTCTCAGACATAGAGTATCTGTATTATCCAAAAGTCAGTCCTAGCTGATCCAACCACACTAATGAGAAGTGGTTCATGTTTCATGAGAACATAAATTTAATTTTGTTTTTCGGGCATTCCTGGCTATGTGAGTGTACACCTTGCATACTGTTTCTACAAAGAGAATCCACAGATTTCTCCAGGGATAAAGATTTAGTGAGTACTGCGACTAAAAAGGAGTCAACCTCATTCCAGTAAGAAGGCAGGAAGTTTCATGCGAGACACCAATTCTCCAGTAGGGGGTGGTGATGGACCATGCCCTCCACCCACAGTGGGAACCTACTGAGCTCCGTTCAAATGAGCAAACTGATAAACTGTTTTAATTGAATATCCAGTTCTCACAGGACATATTATAAACTAAGACCAAACTCAAGAGCCATTTCTAGAGTGTGCAGTGAGTGTATAAAGTGCAGACTGGGTCTTCTCAAGGCAACGAAGATGACTAAACCCTGAACCCCTGAACTGCTTATGTGTTTCTGAGGCCAGTATGCATATAGCACGGGCCTGACAGATGGCTTGTACTGGGGCCGTGGTGCTGCCACTGTAGGCACAAATGAGACCTTCGGGGAAGTCGTTTCATCTGTCTCAGTCTCTGGTTTCTCATCTGTAAAACTGATTCAATACGCCCGTCACTTCTTCCGTCATTACTTTGGGCTGCTCTCAGCTCTACCCTACTTTTACATTGTCAAGGTCTGAAATATTTTAAATCCTCTCATTTTAATGCTCTTCTCGTTTAATATAGGTTAGTTTTTAGATTTGATACCCGATAGAAAGCATTTATAACATTAAAATTATGTAAATATTCTTAACTGCAGAAGTGCGTAGTGTGATTGGACCTGAAGAGGAGTTAGTATTTTATGCACTGAGTCTGTCTTGCTCTAAGAGAATATTCAAGCATTATCAAAGCATCTTCACGAAAGGGCCTTCTCCAAAAAAATATTGTTTTTGCCCAGAATTATGTTACTTTTTTACTCTGTTCCATATTTGGACCTTGATTTTTTTTTTATAGATACAGATTTTTAATTTATATAGAACTTTTAATTCCAATTCCTTTGAGCAGGGCTAAGCAAAGGACTATATTAATAGCATTCCTCTTAATTATACTAACTGACTGAATTAAGTGAAATCTCCTTTCTTGAAGATGTTTTCTTGGAACCCCCCGACAGTGCTCTGATTTGGGCTCAGTGGTTTCAGGATCTGTTGAATAGCGTCACGGTGGGATTCCCACTCCTCCCCACATTCCATTTTTAAACTAATTCTTTATTTGTTATTCTTAAACAAATTCTGTATTTCCTTCGTATCTGTAGCTTTATGTTTGGTGATTAATTTTTCCTTCCGTCTGAGTTAATCTTCAGGTAATTTGTTTTCAGTACGGGTGCTTGGGAGGTCAGTGAAATCCTTGCATTTCTGAAAATATCTTATTTTGCCCACCTGATACACACACACACACACACACACACACACACACACACACACACACACAAATTCAAAGGTCCGTTTTCCTTACAACTTGAAAGGCTTTGCTTTACCGTCCTCCTACATCCACAGTGGCTGCCAGGTCTGATGGCAGCTTTAGTCCTTTTCGTTTTTTCGTGACCCGATTTGCTCTCTAATTTGGTCTTTGGAGATCTTTTCCGTACCTTCAGAGGCCTGAAATTCAAGGGGGATACGTCTTGCTGTTTGTCCTTTCTCTTCGTCCCATTCAGCCCTTTTGCTATGAAGACCTGGGCTGAGGAATTTTCTTTTATTGTTTTCTCCCCTTACTTTCTCTGTTTTCTTTCTGAGACTCCTATTAAGTAGATTCTTACCAACTTCACTATCTCTAAATTCTTCTTTCATATTTTCTATCTCTCTTTTTTTTTTATTTTGTTCTGCCTTCTTGGTGATCTCCTTGACATTTTCTTCTTAGTCTACTTATTAAATTTCTTTTTATTTTCATAATTGTTTTTAATTTTCCCAAATCTCTCTTTCTCTGATTGCTTCTTTACTGTTTCCCCATTTTTATTTCATGGATGCAATGTATTTTCAAATACCTTAGAGGATATGAATTGAATTTGCATTTTTATCTGGGTCTTTTTTTGTTTACTTAATTATGTCTTTTCCCTGTAATATGTTTTCATTTTCATTTTGGTCTCCTTTTGTGCTCTTTGTTTTCCTTAAATGTCTAGTGATTCTGAGTATTCTTCATATGTGTTAAGGAATTAACAGGGGAATTAAAAAGGAGATTTCTATTTGAGGGATTAGTTTTTCCTTTTATTTCTTTGCCGGAGTGATTTTCCTCTATATTTGTGTTGCTCTGCCCGCATAAGAGGTCTCTAAAATATAATCATCAGTACATTTAATAATATATTGGTCCAAAATAATTTTCCCTTTAAAGCACTTCTTATATACCAAATGAAATGCCAAAGTAATATTTTAAAACTCCAAGGAAGATTATAGAATTTTTAATTAACACAAAAAGGTTTGGAGAAACAAGTTTAAAAATTGCCGATGTAAAGAGCTGACTTCCTAAAACTGAAAATGAGCACAGTCTGAATTCTTGAGGTTTATTAGATAAAACAATGGGTAGAGGCTTCCTTTTGAATCGTGAATGTCACTCTGACTTTAGTCTTGTTCCGTCCCTGTTGTATCCTGGTTGAGATGCCCACGAACGCATACTGTCGATTTCCTAACGAGAAGCCGTTTGCACGCACCCCGTGCGAAGCCGGCACCTCCTGACACGTCGGAGCTGTGCTGGTTCGCCGGCCTCCTACTCCTTGACATTTGCCGGTGCTGCCGCCCGGGGCTGAGTGGGCTGGCCGGGGCTGGCTCGCTCCTCCTGGCTGTCCTGCTGCACAGGACAGCTGTCTGGGAAGCCAGCGCCAGCTCCCCAGGACTCATCATCACCTCACGGCTCAGGAGCATTCACTCCAGGGCACGAGAGGCCTTGAGGGCCACCAGATTCCAGTTCTTCATTCCAGTTTGTACTTTTTAGTAACTGTTCCTATCTCTGACTCAGACTGTTTTATAAGTGCCACTTGAATTTTTTTTAAAAAATCCACCTCAGAGTGACCTTACATAAACTCGTGATGAGCGGGGGCAGGGCAGAAGCTAAGCTGTGTTGAAGTACACTGGGGCCGAGAATTGTTCTCCTCTGATCCCACAGATGAGAGAAGAAAAGGTCTGACCTGGAACTCCATTCCCTTCCTTCCTCTTCCAGAACACTCTGAGTCATGGGTCTGAGAGGTTCGGAGTATGATGAATCCTTGTTCTTATCAAACCCAGACTGGATGAGGGGCCTCCTCGCAGCCCTGGGACTTAGCGATAATGATGAAAAGATCCATTCAGCATCCGCTATGAGCTGAATCATGTCCTCCCAAAATTTGTATGTTGAAGCCCTACCCCCTCGTACCTCAGAATATGAGTAAATTTGGAGGTAGGGCCTTTAAAGATGTAATTAAGTTAAAACGAGGTCATCAGGGTGGGCCCGAACCTAATATGATCGATGTCATTATGAGAAGAGAACATTCGGACACAGGAGGAGAGAGACACGTGTACACGCACAGGGGTGACAACATGTGGACACAGGGAGAAGGTGGCCATCTGCGAGCCAAGGAGAGAGGCCTCAGAAGCCAAACCGGCCGACACCTCGATTCTGGACTTTCAGCTTCCAGGACTGTGAGAAGAGACATTTCCATTGCAGAAGCCACCTGGTCTGCGGTATTTTGTTGTGGCCGCCCTGTCGAACTTATACAGAATCTATAGTCAACAAATCCTGTATTCTTTTCCCTGCCGTCCTCAGGGGCAGAGAAGAAAGCTATTCCTTGGAGCCTGGGCAAGTAGCCCTGATCACTTGATTCTAAAACCCGTGTCTTTGACTTTATGACACTGGAGCCATCATGGAAAGGTTTTGACTAATCCAGCTGAGTTCTGAACTAACTGATATCAAGCTTGGATAGAGGTCCGATGAAGGAGATCAGAGAGATTGTAATTAGGAGAATTTCACAGGTGTGCAAGAATAATATTGTGTAGGATGTTAGCTGAGATGTGCTGATAAGCACCAGTTGCCACAGGTGAAGGCGAGAAAAATCTGGAGGTTCCAGTTTGCCCAATAAGCTCTTGAGTTCAGAGATGGAAATTTGAAGTCCCTTGGTTTGGCTGTGCAAAGCTTCATGAATGGAAACCCTTCTTTTGTATGTTTCCCCCCTATTTCTTCAGTGCCATTGTATTATCATCAGCATTTCTAGGAGCAGAATTTTTTCATTTGAAAAATTGGGATCTTGGTGGACCTAGTTCTGACCTGAGTCGCAGGTTGTCAAGTCTACATAGCTCATTCACTCTCTGTATCTTGATTTTCCTTACCTAAAAAGGGAGATAATTACTGCTCCCCACCTCACCGAGATAGGATTTTGATGTTGTAGACATCAATTTGTAGAAAGAGAATGGACTTCAACAAGGCCTTTTTTCCCCCTTTCAACTTGGCCTCGAGAAAACAATGTAGCCTCTCTGGGCCCCAGTCCCCTTATCTGTAAAATGGGGATGGTAATACCTTCTCGCAGGGTATCATGAGTCTTTGATGAGAACTTATGGAAAGCACCTTGCATTAATCCTTGTGTATTTTAAGAGCTCACTAAATTAAATGTTAGCCATTGATGATGATCACTATGACAATATTTTTAAATCACTGACATTTCTAACAAGAAGTGACTTCATTCCTTTGGATGCCCTCTCGAAGTATGATTCTGTCCCATAAAAGGAGAAATCTACTTTAAGATGCAGGTTAAGACTAATGAAAAGGGGTCTAGGATTTAGGATAATATATGGCGATGGAGCCATACGATGAGGTTCTATTCCTTTGACCTGCAGCATATACCAGCCTTCCTCCGACTTTAATATGCACACAAATTTCCCGGAGATCTTGTTAAAACGCAGATTCTAATTGGTAGATGGGAGTGTGGGCCAAGATTCTGCGTTTCTGCCGAGTTTCCAGGTGATGGCAAAGCAGCTGCCCCAGGTCCAGCTTTGAGTGGCAAGGCCCCAGAGCAGGGGCCAATCCATTTGTAAATTCTCCTTCTGTCAACTGATTATTATTTTCCACTGATTTACATTAAGCTTCAGAATCATTTCATTTTCATATTTCACCTTCGATTGGCAGAATCTTTCCCGCCTGGCCTCTCTGTATAGTGGTTAAATACTGTTTTTGTTTGATTGTTTGTTTAAATAAGATGAATAGCAACAATGATGACAACTAGGATTTATAGAGAGATTACGCTGTACCAGGAACCCTTTACTTAAATTCTCACAACTCTCCCTGAGGTAAATGCTGTAATTTGTCCCCACGATACAGGTAAGAAAGCTGAGGCACATGTAGGTATAATAATAACTTGCTCAGGTCCCTCAACCAGTGCATGGCAACTGGGATCATTTTAGGAGTTTATTTAAAGGAAACTTTGGAAATCAGAGTCCCTGGGGATAGCTGGGGCAGTCCAATCTAATTTACTAGTTTTTGTTAATTCCATTTTGGTTTCATCACGCTTTCTAAAATGTAGAGCCCGCCTTCTAGGAGCCAGTGACGGTGGCATTCATCCAGAATGTAACCTGACTAGCTACAGAGGCTAGGTACCCCGTGACGAGTGCCTAGCGTGACACTTGGGACTGGACCGATTCCGTGCGCCCAGCTGTGGTTCGCTAGGTAGAACTTTAAGAGCGAAGCTTGTAAGAGTGAAGGTTGCAGCAAGCAGATGGCATGTCCACATCCCTTCCTTTGAGGGTAAAATCAATTTTTATCAACCAAATATTGTTTTCAATTGGCTTATATTAAACATCAGACACTTTTCGTTTTCTTGTCTTAAATTAACAGGGCTTTTGCTACTTTTCTGCCCCGGGACTCTCTGTCTAGTACTTTTAAAATGCGTAAAATAATAATAAGAAGAAAATAAACCACCACCAACCCTGCGCCTGCAAGCCTGTGCTGTAGGCTTGTGGGTGGTGCTGCTGAGAGCCGCAGCTGCAGTGGGCGGCCGGGACGGGGGACGTGTTCCTCAGGGACTGAGTACGCGGCAGCGTGGGACGAGTGTGTGCACTGACTGGTAGTAACCCTGCCTTGGCCACTCGCTCATCCTGGACCTGGAACAGCTCACTTTCATTGGCCTTTCTTTTTCATTTCTGGAATGAAAGGATTGGACAGGATGGGAAGTTCCCAAGTGTATGTCCGTCTTTAGCTATGGAAGCTCCTCTTCAAAAAAGAACGGCTCATCTGGAAGCCCAGAAAACAAAGCAGATAAGCTGAAATTTCTCTAGCGGGAGGTGGGGTAGAGCCCAGAGTCAACCCTTCTCCCCTAATCCCTCAGCAGCCTCGGAGAGGCCTCATCACCCTGTACGTGGGCTTGGAAATGACCGCACTAGACCTAAAGGCTCCCCCTCGCTTCTATACTGTGTGTTCAGGGAATAGGGCGTGGGGTGGCAGAAGGCTGCTAGAAGAGGTATTTGACTGCTGAAGGCAATTTCGTCCTTGACCTTGGGTTGGTTATCAGAAACTCTAAAAAGATTCAGCAAGTGCTGATTTCTTTTGAAAGGTTTAAACGCATGTTGGGTTTTCCTCTGCTTTCCTTAAAGGTACCTCAAACTAGACTTACCTTCTTGAATTTGGAAGAGAGTAGAAAGATTTTGCTTTGTTTTTTTTTTATTTTTGCCTAGGTTTATAAAGTTGTGATGTGTATAGTTACAAACTAGCCTAACTCCCTTCATTGGAGTAAATAACGTTTTTCTTAGAAGAGAGGAAAGTTGGAAGTGGGCAAAGAGGGGTCATTAAGATTAAAAAAAAAAAAAGCCTTTGGAATAATTAGTTTGCATGAGGCCACAAATAAATGGTTGCTTTCCTTAGAGACTAGGAGCGAATGTTTCACTGTCAGTAAATTGTTAAGTAGGCAGGGTAATACAGAAGCTTAAATTAAATTTAAAGGTCCTCAAGTTAAACTGGAGAGTTTGAATCAGTGTTAGAGATTCAAAGTAGCATTCTCAGTTTCACAAAAATGTGGCCTATTTTCTCTTCCCACTAATTTTGAATGCAGCATCTAAAGAGAAGGTGGTGGACCAGTTTGGCACACTGAGTGAAAGATGCAGGAGAGATGGACTGTTGTAGTAACATTTATTGGGCAGGTATGTGTCTTCTATGAATATATTCTGTTTTCTTACCCTCCAACAACAACAACAAAAAATCATATAAAATGTCGTCCTCTGTGTACAGCGCAGTCAATAAATATCCTTACTCATTCCCTAGGGGTGAAGCGATGTGTGGAATAGTTTGCAATAGCTGTGGGAGACCAATGGTAATTAATATGGAAATATAAAGATTCGGACTACCATAAATCATTGTGATTTAACACCTTTCTTCCCTCATACAGTCTTCAGGGTTTAGACTGTTTGCAAAAAAGCATTAGCGGCCTTTAGGTATACTCTACATTTTTGGACTGCTAAACTCATGTTTACTGGTAAACTCCAAAGACATAGAGACAGTGTTGGGATCTCAGCTGATTTAATAGTTTGCCGTGAGCTGTTTTAATATTCTTGAGGGAGTTTTAGCATCCCGGGCATGGGCTCTGATTCAGTCTGCTTGTGCCCACGGCCCAGCTGTATCTCTCGTTAGTTGCATGACCTTGGGCAAATTTTTAAATGTCTGTCTGCTTCACTTATCTCATCTTTAAGATAAAGATGATAATGGTACCTGTCTCAGAAGACTGTAAGAAATCAGTGAGGGAATCTTTGTTCAATGCCCACAGAGAGTACACCCTCGGTAAATGTGAGTTATGAATAAAAATGAGGCCATTCGATTTACAGTTTTATGAAGGTGAGGTATATTAGGACCATATGTAGTAGGCACTGATATTTTAGTAAAGTCCATAAAATTTTATTTCCAGTTACAAAAATAATTACAGAGGATCCATTTGAGAATCATAAGGAGACTCCGGATCTAATATACAGAGATAGTTGTGTGCTATAAAGGCCATCAAGAGTGCTTTCTGTTTCAGTGTGTGGTGAATTGCAAGTTCTTTTCGTTCTTGAAACCGATCTGTCCGATGGAGTCACATAGCTGAGTGTGGGTTGGGGCCAATTCTTATTATAATTGAATATCGCTGGAACACGAGTTCAAGGAACATGACACATCATAATTTAACCTTTTTCCTATGCCTCTCTCGTTAGGATCTAGGTCCTTCTACCTTATTGGATATGACCTTTTAAGAAATTTAGTTTTCATCTTTCCCAATGAAATCATTTTTCTTAGGGAATTCAATTGGCTTGAAGTTTCTGCCTCTTCTGCTTAGTTTAAAGGGCAAGGAGGGCCCTGAGCATGTTTCGTTAGGGGCATCTGCTATTTGTCACTCTCAGCCTTGCCATAAATTGCATCATGCGAGGCTTCGTCTTTTATTCTGTAATTGCAAAGCAGACCCAGGACAGGTGCTTTAGCATGATCTCTGGTAAGATGTGCTGTTTGCCTAAGAGCACGGGTTATCTATGTTACTGGGGTGTAATGACATCACTGGGACCATACCCTACTTGCAAAGAGAGCCAGGTATGGTGGCCTACGGTGAGCATTCAAATAGCAGAAATGAATGTTGCCAGGCAAAATTGCGTGTGGCCTTTAAACTAAGAAGAGACAGAAACTTGAAGCAAAGTGAATTTTATAAGAAAAATGATTCCATTGGAAAAGATAAAAAACGAAATTTCTTAAAAGGTCATGTTCAAAAAGAACCTAGACCCTAACTAGAAATTCCCTGAATTCCTCTGGCTTTAAGATCTCTCATTCTTGACACTACGAAGTAAATGGTCTCTAACATCCCTTTTTGCTCTTGTTTTCTTGAGAGCGGTGTTTTCCAAACCCTGTTTCGTAGTAAGTTAACATTTGTGCTGGGGTTGGGGGTTTGCCAGTCGAATAAATTTAGAAAATGCCTCTTAACCTTATTCTTCTCTTGAAGAGTTACGAGGCACACGTGCATATTAATGTCTCCGAGGAATCCATGGTTAAGAAACCTGTTTAACTCTATATAATCAAGCATTTCTCAAATACAGGTGGATATGCAATTTAAAGCATCTTTTATTTACTAATTTTGCTGACAGTTGCTTTCCTGGGAAGAATTCTGAGGTGTGTAGTTTGGTAGATACTTCTCCAGGTTCCTAAGAGGACAGAATCATGTAAGGTGAAAAACGCACATCAGCACCTCTGATTTTCAAATGACATTGTTATGCGTACCTTTGTCATTTAATTAGAGAGTAGTACCTTTCAAACAGTTCTTAAGCTTTTGGTTTCTGGATTCTAATACTGCCAACTTCATTATCTCTGTCTCAACTAACAGAAGTCAAGTTTGGAGGACCGTGACTAGGCAGGAGCTTGCTTTATTGACTAACTTCAAAAAATCATTTTCAATACTGGAATGCCACCGCCCCTCTCTCCGGGCCATCCTGCCTCATAAAAGGCAAGGAACTAACGCAAGTTGCTTTTAAACGAGAATTCCTTCCGTATTAGACCCAGAAAAGAGCTACACCCCTACGTGTGGTTTCTTCTCCCCTCTTTCATTTAAAATCAAATATGAATCGTAATCTGAGATTTCAAGGGAGTAGGAAAAAGTCGCGTCTGTTCCGTTCGAAATGAAGGCTGATGATGGAAATTTAAAAAAAAAAAAAAAAAGCGCCTATAAAAGACTTCTGTTTCATCCTTATGGTAAGAATCCCGAGACACTAACAAGAACCATGAGGGCTAAAACAGGGACTCGCTGTCATGAGAATGCTAGGCATTAGGCGTAATCAGAAGACTTCAGTAAACGCAACGTGCCTTTTGGCAGCAGCGAACATGTGACAGCTTCGCAGATGCCAAGCATTTTATCAGTGAGTGCTCCAGTTGTGATCCTTTGTCTGGCGCCTGGCGCTTCGGCCAAGTCAGGAGGATGTTATCAGAGGCAGAAACTTCCAGGCAGTGGCCTGGACTAGAGAAAGGGAGGATAGGTGACCTGTGAGTCTGGCTATCCCCAGAGCCACCTAGAGAGGAAGAGAATAAGCTGAGAATACTTGATTAATCAGACTTAGATATTTAAACAGTCCTTTCAGTGGGGGAGACTGTGGGCCTCATATTAGGTTAGTATCACAGAATGGGTGCTTGGGGCTTATGTCTTTACTGCAGGAATTAAATGATCTACCTTCGCTCTTAAAACAGTTATGCCAATTTCCTTCTCTCTCTTAGCCAATACAAGTATCTGATGCTGGGAATATCCATCCTAAGCATCTTTTCCCATTTAAACTGTGTCTTTATAACGTTTCCAATTTGCAAAAGCCCTGGTGTTCAAAAATAACTGGGAGAAAAGTTGGACTGTGGGTGGCGGGTAATCCTACCCCCCGCATCAGGGCATTACCAACTAAAGGGAAAAATGCCTCTTTCCTGAGCCTTTCCGGATGAGGTCATTGTTTTCAGACAGCCTGTACCTAATATAAAAGGGCTCAAAATCCATGACTTGACTCATGCCAGCAGTTTGTCAGGGGAATGACATCCAAAGCCACGCCGAACGAATAACCAGGCTGATAGGAAAAGGAGCCTCTCCAAGTTATAGTATTTCTGTTAAATCCTAGTATTTAAAAAGAGTAATAAATAGCCCATCTGGTGAGATGACAATTCATTAAGTAAAAAGAGGAGACAGAAGACTTGAGAAAATTGATCCTTCTCTTTCTTCATCTCATGTGTTTGAGTTATTGTGAAATGACAGTGGCCAAAATCTGGATTCTGGATCGTGCAGAGTGGAGGAAAACTCGAGGAACATTCTGGGCGTGTTGAACAGTGGCTTCCCAACAGGTGTGCTGTGAGTGAATTGATGTGTTCCTAAGAGTGGTCTTTAGAATCAGTAGGGCACAGAGTAAGGGACGAGAAGAAGGGTTTGAGGGTTCTGTGCGTGAGGAAGGATCTAGAATCGTGCAGGAAACTCCTCGTTCTTCCTGAGCTGCTGTGGCACACCCTCCGAGTGGCACACCCCTCTCTCCAGAGTCCAGCTCAGCCCACAGACTCTGGGAGGAAGCCCAGGGCCCAAGCCTTTCCTGCCGTGGCCGTGGTCCCGCCGTGTGCCAGCCTCCTAGTGAAGCAACTCTGACGTC
This sequence comes from Rousettus aegyptiacus, assembly GCF_014176215.1. Classification (NCBI taxonomy): domain Eukaryota; kingdom Metazoa; phylum Chordata; class Mammalia; order Chiroptera; family Pteropodidae; genus Rousettus; species Rousettus aegyptiacus. Next base: position 49,626,666 of record NW_023416309.1, on the reverse strand, counting down.
TCAGAGTTTCGTGAATGTCAGTGACCTGGGAGCTGACTGAGCTCATGGACCCTCATCATGTCATCGAAGACAACCAAGGTTTGACCGTCCATTTTGTAAACTTGGCCTATGCGCTGTCGGACAAAGGCCATGTCTTTAAAGATGGAGAAAGACACGGGGACTTTTCTGTTGGTTAAAATAGTTTTACGCTTATTATAATGTTAACACTATTTATGTGCACAATATGTTTGTCTAAAATGAATATCTTATATATCAATGTATGTGCCAATACCATTAATATAATGAGATTTTTAAAATAGACGTGACTGTTTTAGCAGGAGTAGAGCTAAATTAAATTAAGTTTAGATAGATCGGTCTGTCGGAGCAATTTATTTTATTTTTTCGTTGGAGCACTTTGAAAGGAGTCAGTGACTGTGGGGGACACCTGTGATTGTCTGCCCACGTGCTCTTTTACCTTCATCCCCCGTTTTCACGACAGTACCTGTGTTAACATAGCTTTGAGACAAATTCTTTCGTCCTCCTTGTGATGCAGTGTTTGTCTTCATGGGTGGGGCATGCTGGGTGCTTTGTTTGAATTTGGATGCTGTCCCTAGACTCCCCCCCTCCCCCCCACACACACACAAACGCACACAGTTCTATTTGCTGGGAAAGTCTGCTCCCTGGTGAGGCTGGCTGCAGGTGTGGCCCAGCACATCCTGCTCAGATTCCCCCGGGGACCGCCAGCCAATGCCACAGCCTCAGAGGCAGCCCAGTACAGTCTTGCCGGCCGCCCCACTGAAACCAGCAGACTGTGTCCGTTCGTGCTGTATCTTTTGATACTAGACCCCGTAAGATAAGAGGTCAGAACTTATTTTGGTTTCTGGAAAGTAAACTAGTGGGTAATTTCACGTAAGCAGATACGCTTTGCACCCTCCTGCCTTCGCTTCCGAGGGGCCTGCTCTTCCCGGTTTAGCAAGGCCTGCAGCGAGCTCGGGTTTACTTTCCCACCCAGGACAGGTAGAACTGGGAGGCTAGGTATGCTGCACTTCACAAGTACACACTTGCTGAGAGGTACAAAGGAACTGGCGGTTGGCACACTCTGTGACTGATGAATAATTCATGGTGACTTCTTGTGCCATAAAAATTTTCTCCTGTAAGTGAACATTATTTTGAAAAACAATGCTGACTGAAAAATCTGGAAGTATGGTTGTATATTTATTGATCTGCCTCAGTCATTTATTGGGAAGACAAAAGTTGACAAACATCAGAATAATAAAATTTAAAGCTGGCAGTGGCCCCTTGTGGGCGGTAAGCCAGAAACTCTGCCCCGACTTCTTCCTCTCCGGTCCTTTCTAAAGCGTAATGTCCCCTGATGTTTACAAAAGGCCTCTAGATTCTTGAACACTTTCTGGGCTCTCGTGGAAGATAGAATCGGAATTGTAATGAAAACACTGTGCATATTAATTAGTATTAACGTATTACTGATATTTAGAGTTGGAAACAATGATTTAAGAGTTTTTCCTAACTGAAAGAGGTCTTAGAGATAAAATTAGAATATCCAAACATGTCTGTGTGTCTCTATTTGAATAAATTTGAAATCTTCTTCTCCTTACACTGTAAGAAAAGGTGGACTTGAGTTTTGATTTCCAGAAAAGATAGATAGAGTAGGTTCAGGAAAATCTCACATGACAGAGAGATTGTAAGTAAACAGAGTAAGTCATTTATCTGATTATATTTTTTTAGTGGTCAAAGCGGAAAGACAAGACATTTCATTTCTTTTCTCCTTTTTTTTTTTTTTTTTTTTTACTACTCTCCCCTTTTCTACTCTATGGTGTATTGTTAAGGTATCTGGAATCTTCCCACTTACTGCCAGCTGGAACCTACAGACAGTACATCCCTGAAACGCTCAGTGGTTGACTTGAATCTCAGTCATAATTCCATTAGAAGTTGGCAAATTACTCTGAGATTTCAAAACAGGCCCACCTTATGTTTGAAACATAAGGTATTTACTCTGCATTGTTTTTAAAAGTACTCTTCATAGGGAATATCGACAAGATATTTTAATTGCCTTTGAAAAATAAAAAAAGAAACCTAGAAGGATATTTCGAAAGGGATGTATAATGAATCAGTTTGCTGATGCTGAAACTGTGTCTCTTCTTCGCATAGCTGGGTCCTTGGCGCTTTAAAGCATGGACGCTCCCACTGCTCATCATCCCTCTGTAGTGAGAGCACATCCTCCCGTCCTTTCTCTCCGGCCACCTCGAAGGCATTCGCTAAGTAGAGGGCTGTCGATGTAAGACGTTGATATAGTGTTTTACTACCTTCTGCTCTAATGGATATGCTTAGAGCTAGCATCGGCGTGTAATTAGTAGTAATTTAGGAGTGTGAGATGCCCAGCCTTTTATTTTATATTAAAATCTAACTGCTGACATGTACTTCTCCATCATTAGTGTACTTTAAAGGTTGGAGTGATAGTTAGGGTATTAAAGAATATCGGAATTTAGCACGACTTATCTCTAAAGGCCATTCATTTCCAAAAGGGAAAAAAGAAAAGAAAAGAAATGCAACATTCCGATTAGCACTCCTTTTGGGTTTCGTCTGAGAGAATGGAATGTTGGACAGGTTTTCCGCTTTAACAGGCCGTCCCAGCTGCCACTGCAATTGAGCTCTACCAAGGTCGGTGACCGGGGGGTGGGTTGATTAGAGCACAATATTGCCAGGGTCAGGGCGAGCCTCCCCTCCCCTGCGATGTTCACAGGCTTCCCTGGGTTGCGACCACAGCAGGGTGCCTTGAGGATCCCAAGGGCACAGGCACTCCCAGGCCTGGCGTCACTGTCCTTTACAGTGGGATGGAAAGCATAGCTCATGCTGGCGTGCGCATCGAAGCGGTTTAGAGGTGAAGTGGGGTACACAAGTGCTCTTGGAAAAGTTGTCAAGTAAGTGGAGTGGTATTATTTCGTGAGAAGCACATCTCCACTGATGACTTTTAAATGGTTTCAATGGTCTTTTCTCCCTGTTTTTCACATATAAGGTGTTTCTGGCTATGTGAACACTCAAGCGTACATACAGGTTCGTGAATTTAATTAGCCATTTTGCTTTAGAGGCTCTTGGCCTCACCCGTGTCTTCATTTATTTATCTTTTGTACTTTAAAGGCATCCTCACTGTAATAGTCTGTCTCTAATTGGTAGCTTCATCAGGGAAGGTGTGCTGATGCGTCATAGAGCCCTCCCGGACTTGGCATTGGAGCAGCTCATTAACATTCTGTTTGTTATCATTAGTTTACTAAGCATCTTTCAGCAGGTGGCAGGCACTGAGCTAGGTACAGTTCAGAATTAATCTCTAGCATCAGACTCCATGATCTTGGAAGGACCACTGGCGTGAGTGTGCCAAAGATGTGCTGGGCAACTAACCAACTGGAGAAATCAGTACGCACCTGCGCAGGGTGAGGAGTGGAAATAGCATATTTCTTCTGGGCACAATGTTAAGCTCTTGAGCCCTAGAGACAGACACCGTTGGTTCGCATCTCGGCGTTGATACCTGCTAGCCGTGTAGTCTTGGGCAGCTTTTCCGCTCTCGCCACACATTGGCATGCCCCCTCCAGGTTAAAGTTAAGCTTTTCCCTCCCTCTTCGCTTATAGCATTCATTCACTTTCTAACTTCCAAAATTGTTGACATCTCGTGCTCTCTTTGGGGGTTCGTGAAGGCACAGAGATAAACATGTTCACAGCACCGTGTTTAACCAAAAGCTCAAAGTTTCTGTAGATTTTGGCACTCAGTTACCGTCTTATACTCTAATGATCTCACATCTTATTTCATCTCCTACAACAAAGTTTTAAGTTCATTGCTATTAGAAACTACGATATTTATATCTTTCAGAGATCTTAGTAATGAGCGCATGGTGGGTACTCACTAAATTCTTACTGATTATTTCATTTCTTCTGATATTTGGCTAACAAGAGATATTTATGTACATTACCTTTAAGAGTATAGTCCCATAAACACCAGGTCACTAAAAAACTATGACAACTTTTGATTTTCCCCTTTAAGATTCCAAGAAAATGTATTAGCAGTGTTTTAAGATGAGGTACTCTTGCATCTATTAGTTATCGCTGCTTCATAAACCATTCCAAAATTCAGAAGCTTAAAACAACAACCACCATTTTTCAAGAGTCTGCAGAGTTTTCTGGAGGTCAGCTGCTTTGGGCTGAATTGATGGGCAGTCTGATGAGCTTACTCGTGTGCGGGGATAGCTCTGCTCCCCACATGGGCACCATCAGGGTGTCTCAGCCGCGTTTTCTTTCTTCACGGTGAAGCAGAAGGACAAGAGACCAAGGAGAAACATGTGTGATCACTCCAGGCCGAAGCTCAGGGCTGCCGCGCTGTCCCTTCCTCCTTGTCGTCAGGCCAGAGCAGATCACATGGTCAAGCCCAGTCTCAACGTGGGAGGGCACCGCAAAGCTACATGGCGAAGGGCTTGGCCCCAAGGAGGGCTGATAGATTAGGGCCGCCGATGCGGTCTCCCATGCCTCCCACGCCACGGCAGTAGCGTTGGCGTGAAGGAACACTTCCTGGAACACGTCGAAGTAAAAAGTCTTATGTCCGGTTAACCTGGCTTTTTCATTTTTGATGAAAAGGACAATTCCGGCCTTACTATACTTGGGGAAAGCATCTACAGATGAAACCAACGAACAAGATGTTTACGGAACAAAAAGCTGAGAAATAGAACACTGTGTGTGTCTAGCCTAAAGCAAACTTTTGCTATAAAGAACCAGGTAGTAAAGATGTTAGCTTTCGTGAGCCAAATGGTCTCTATTACAACTATTCAACTGTGATCATAGCACAAAAGAAGCCAAGGACAATGCATAAATGAATGGACAGGGCTGTTCCGTTGGAACCCTTACTTACGAAACCAGATGGCAGGTATCAGTGCACAGATCGCAGCCTAGAATATTGAGAGAAATAAGAAAGAATCAACTCTGGAAGACTTTTTGAAAAAGGAACAATGGTTTTGAAGGCGTAAAAATTAGTTTAACTTAACAAGATATATTTTAGAGAGGAAGTCAGGGGAGGAAAAAAAAAAACAGTATGGTCATTCAATAGAGAAGTTTTCCAACAGGTTAATGTGGTTCAGTTGGAATGAAAAATCATTGGTCTTCAAAAGCATTAGTTGCTACAATTTATTTCTGCTTCTCAAAGCTCGTTTGAAAACATGTTTACTAAGAATGTTAATGTTTTTGCTTAGCTGGAGAATGAAAAGAAAAGGTTTAGGAATAAAATGAAAGAAATACCTAATTAAATTGATTTGATTTTATGCCACTTTAAATTTTTATTGGACTGTGATCTAGATTTGTATAAAGAAACTCAAGCGATTAATAGGGATGATTTATTTTTAATGATTAATCAAAAAATACCAAAAAATCCAAGTGAGTATTTTTCCACCTCAGTTGTATTTCACCTAGATTTTACTTAGCAGTCTTTGTGTTTTTTTCCCCATATTTGAAAATAGAAAAAAAGCTTAGAATACTGTTAGAAAATAAAGGGCTTTTTTTTTTTGGCTTGAAATCTTTGATATCTGTTTACTCAGTTACAGTCAGCTTGTTGTCAGTAGCCTGCACTTCTAATTAGATTTTTACTGATTAAATCCAGATGCTGAAGAGTTTGAATATAGCTTTAGAAAAGATGGAAAGAAGGAATGCCCCTTGGATAAGAGTCCTAATTCTATTAAAAAGCCTTTTAAAACTCGTATTTTTCTCAGGGAGTTCTTGGTTTTTCTCTCCTGGTGGAGATGTTGAAATGAACTCAAAAAATGGGGTCAGAAAGGTATTGCTTTATTTCCCTCATTTTCACTGTTATTTACTGAGCTCCTTCTTTGTACCAGTCGCTGTGCTGGGAACTGGATACAATAAGGATAAAGAGCCGTGATTCTTTCCTTTATGATGCTCAGGAGCCAGCAGCAGCTGTCAGTGTAGACCACAGTGTGTCAATTCAACTGGGCTCCCCAGGGAGAAAGCCAGTCTCCTCAGAAGCTAAAGCATTTTTTTTTCCCCCAAGGTAACTAAACTCCCTCCTGATTTTGCATACAAATAATTAAAATAAAGCTGCACCTTGAAAGGACTTAGAATTCTGCATTCCTAGTCATTGTACCTGAGGTTAACAATACAATTAGAAAGAATTCTTGAGAGATTTTGCAGGCACAAGAGTTTTAAATCCTCTGAGTTCCTTGGAAAAACACCATTTTCCCAGGTAACATAATCACAGAAATTCCCTCTCACTGATTATTATCTTACATTTTCTTTTAATTTGTTACATGCATGATATTTTCTTCTTTCCTTGGGAAGTTCTCTTTCCTCTATTTCAGTTAATTTCCTTTCATACTGTTATGTGCTGAGTTGCGTTCCTGCAAAAAATGCTGAAATCCTAACTTCTAGGGCTTGTGAATGTGACTTTATTTGCACGTAGGGTCTTTGCAGATGATCAAGTTAAGAAGAGCTCATTAACATGGGCCCTAATTTAGTGTGACTGGTATCTTTATAAAAAGGGAGAAATATGGACACAGAGATAGATACAAACAAAAGGGAAGTGACGTAGACTCAGAGGAAGAACCAGCTGCAAGCCAAAGACCACCTGAGGCCTCCAGAGGGGAGGAGAGAGGTCTGGGACAGACTCTCCCTCACTGCTCTCAGGAGGAACCAACCCTGCTGACACCTTGGTCTCAGACTTCTAGCCTCAAAAACTGTGAGATAGTCAATTTCCATTGTTTAAGCAAACCAATCTGTGGTACTTTGTTAAGGCAGCTCCAGAAAGTGAAAACATGTGTCTAACGTATCAAGTCCTTGCAAGCATTCCAGAAATGAACCTCTGTAAATAAATGTGAAGACTAGTGGCTATCCCACAGTACTTGTTTCTTTAGAGCGTAGGTTTCAGCCTGGGAGTCACCAACATGGGGCCTTTTATCAGCGATGACAGCTCTTTAATGACTGTGGATACCTGGATGCCCCTGGGACCCGGGGAACAGCTAGTCATCACCAAGCACACAGAGCGACTTCCTGCCATCACGTGAGAGCCACAGAAAGAGCCACGTGTTCACATCACCAGAGAGCCCTGGAGAGGGACTCAGTCAAGGACCCGCCAGGAAACTTGCTGACATTCTCTCTATGGAGAAGAAACGTTTATTTTTAGTCTCTCGATGACTCTCAGAGCATTCATATAAATTTCCGATTTTGAAGGTTTTGACAATTTGTTGCTTCCCTCCCTCTTTCACATCCACAGTAACCTGAAGAATAACAATAATTAAGATAGCTAAAATTCTTCGAGGGCTTATTATGTGACATGCACATGAACTAAGTCTTTGCATGTCATATTTTCTTCTTTAATTGTCTCAACAGCTCTGGGAAGGAGACACGATTGTTATCCCATTTTATAAAGGAGAAAACGAGCCTACAGAAGTGTCTTGCCCAACATCATGGCGGATTCAGACCCAACTCTTAAGTGCAAAATATTTTTCTTACTACCTTTCCACCTGAATACAAAGTGGCTAAGACTGTGAGAAGAAATTTGTAGCTAAAATATACATTTAAAGTATCAACCAGTCAACTTATTATTAAGGACTGAAACCAAATGTGCAGACAGAAGGTCCTTCATAAGCCGTGGTTTGCTAACCATCTAACCTGCCTCACTTTTTAAATTTTTTTCCTCTGAATACATTTGCCTGAATTTTTGCTTGTAATGCCATTTTCAATAAGTTTTAAAAAGCAACTCTAGGGATTTGAATTTTAATGAAAATCAAAGAAATAAGTGCTTATTAAACATAGGTGGCAAGGTAATTGGGAAATGGTAGATATGGTCCCAGCTCCGATGGTGCTCCCTACAGGTTTTTGGGAGGACAGACTTTGTACAGATAGTTGTATAATTATAAATTGTGGTGCCTTGAGAAAATATATAGTGTAGGGAGAGACTCTAATTTAGACTGGGGTACCCTGGAAGGCCTCACAGAGGAGGTGGCATTTAATTGTTGCATAATTAATTAATAAATAGGAATGAACATTGGCAGATATGGGAGCCATACAGACTGCCTGGCAGAGTGTGTGCGAGGTCCCTGATATGAGAACCAAGTGCAACACGTCCAGGGAACTGAAAGGAGGCCACTGTGACCATGGCAGAGTGAGTGGGGATGAAGGTTTCCAGAGATGAGGATGAGGATGCTCGTTAGTACATGCCATGGTAAGAAGTTTGGATTGCAGTGTGCAGAGACCAAATAGTGAGGGATTGCTCTACAAGTGAATGCTGTAAAGATTTTTTTGGTTCAAAATGATTACAAGTAAATCTGAATGGCACATGGTGTTTGTGGAGAGATTTTTTAAAATAGAGAAATGAAAGAGAATAGAGGCCAGGCATAGCCTCACACACATATTGTCATTTGATTTACAACAAAGGCGCCCCTGGACTTCAGTGCAGAAAGAACAGACTTTTCAATAAATGATGCTGGAGCCATTGGCTATCCATGTGAGGAGAAAGGAACCTTGATCCCTGTCTCACAAAGTTTACAAAGATTAATTCGAGATGGAATATGAACACTAAAGCAAGCTTCTGGGATAAAACATAGAGGAATATCTTTATAACCCTGGATTAAACAAAGAGTTCTTTATAAGAAGCAAAAGCGAGTCCTTGCCATGGAAGAGTTGCTAAACCGAATTTTATTAAAATGAGGAACTGTTTATTTAAAGACATCATTAGGAAAATGCAAAGACAAGCCAACATCTAAGAGAAGCAAGTGGCATTATGATTGCCTGAAAAAGTACTTTTATCTAATGCCCATCAAGAACTCCTACAAATCAATAAGAAAAAGGCTGATCATCCATACTTTGCAAAGATATATACTTCACAAAATTGCCAATGAGCATATCAAAAATATCTAACCGTCATTAGTCACCATCAAAATGCAATTGAAAAACCCAGTTAGACACTTGTTCATCTATCGGAATGGCTAAAATTATAGGGACTGATAATATTGATAAGAAGTCTTGGTGAGGATGTGGATTGATTGGAATGCCCCTGCACTGCCGGCAGAAATATAAGGTAAACTAATCACTTGGGGAAAGTGTTTGGGGGCATCTTCAAAAGTTAACATACATCTTGTTGACCTAGGTATATATTCAAGAGAAATGAGAGAGTATGTCTACTCACAATAACAGTCATAGTAGTTTTATTCATAATAGCCCCAAACTGGAAAAACCCAAATGTCCCCAAACAGGAGAATAGATAAATTAATTGTGATGCTTTCTTTCCGTGAACTATTACCCTACAAAAACAAAACTAAAAATAAAACCACTGATACACATGACATGGGTAAATTGAACAGGCATTACCTGAGCAAAAGGAACTGAATGCAGAAGAGGACTTACCGTACGAATTATCCTGAAGTTCGAAAGCTGGCCAAGCTAATCCACTATGATCAGTCGAGTAGGGGGAATGGAATACAACACCGACTGGGATTCAAGGGAACCTTCTAGGGTGTGAGGAATGTTCTAGATCTTGATCTGGGTGGTCATCACATCGTTGCACACATGTAAAACTTCACTGTGCCATATACTTGAGATTAGTGGACTTGACTGCATATAACATACGTTTCAATAAAAAAATTTACATGAAAAATTAAAACAATAGGTTTGAATGATAGAGGGGAAAGTTTTGATAAACCAGAGTTATAAATTGCATATGTAATGTCATCTGAACTACATAAAAAATTTCATAGAAAAAAAAATGAAAGAAAGTATACTGAAGAATTAACAGTGGTTTCTGGATGTTAGATATGTTATCTCCATTTCTTTATAATTTTCAATGTTTCCCAGATTTTCTCTAATGAAGTATATTACTTCGATATCAGAAAATGAAATGGAGAAAACTGTAGCTAAAAATATATTTGACATGACTTGACCCTCCATTAGAAATTAAGCTTTAAAATTTAGGGGTAAAGTAGCAATTAAGAGAGGGGCAGATTCAGAGGGTCGTGATTTAGAGGCGGCTTCGTGGAGCAGTAAACCTAAGAGGAGCTAGGGCAGCATTTAGGAAAGGAAGTGTTTGAAGGCAAGGATGGGGGTTGGTCAGTTACCCTTGTGTGATGTCTCCTTAAGCCCATGTTCTTCAGCCTAAATCAGCCTGACTTTGCTTCTGTCCACTTCATGGATTCCACGGTCCTTCAAGCATGTAATTGCCTTTGCTTCAACACTAACATAATGATCTTTTAAGCCATTTGTAATTTTTATTTTTTAAAAAAGCTCTTTTCCTATCCTTATTATTTTTAGGCAATATCATGTGCTCCTGTTCTCTATTTTAAGGCTGCCCTTTCCCCTCCTGCTTCCCCATATGCCAATGGGAGTTTAAAAATTAACTATGCCAAGCCATTTCCTCCTCCTGAAAAACAAATATATAAAAGAATCCCAGACACACAGACACATACACACTTGCGCGTGAGCTCGCGCGCACACGCGCTCTCTTTCTCTCTCTCTCTCTCTCTCTCTCTCTCTCTCTCTCTCTCTCTCACACACACACACACACACACACACACACACACACACACCTCCAAATGATCCATCTGTCCTGCTGAAGACATCTACCACCCACCTCATCCTGGTACAGGCTATTTTTGTTTGCTTTGTTTTGAGGGCTCCTATGTTGGAAGCCTTTAAAGAGTACTTTGGTTTCCATCTGAAAATAAAAAGCAAAGCCCTTTATTCTTCTATTTTGTAACTGTTGCAGGGCTGTGTGCAAAGAAATGCTCAATAAATACTGATTGAATCGCCTTCATACAGATCACAGCCTATGCCACTGTTGGATTTTCTGTGCACATTTTTACTGATGCGTGTACATTTGTAATCATGAAGCGAACTGCGCAAGGGGCAATGTACTTTAGAATTTGATATTTTTCTATATCTGTTTTCTGCAAACCTGTATCCTTTTAGGTGAGTTTAATCACTACATTTTTAAATTCTCTGTGACAAAAGATGAATTGAAGCCTTCTTTAAGTGCTTTTTTTTTTTTTTTTTTTAACTGCTTTTCTTTTCTTGGCAGGGTAAGTAATAGCATTATGCTGTGTTACTGGAAATTTCAATCAATAAAATATATGTGTCTTTAATTAGAATGCTAGGAAGTACTGCTGAGTCGGGCCATTTAGTTAATGCAAAATGTGGAGTTCAAGAGTTTCTGCGCAGAGGGTCAGTGTGAGTACATCAAGTCTCGTTGGGCAATTTTAATATTTTTTCCCAGATAACCTACATGAAGTATTTGTTTTAAGGTCCAATGTTCATAAATATTAGCAAAGCACCTCTCCTGAAGCAGACACAGAAATGAGCGAGACCACCTTTGCTTTCGAGGAGTTCATGGTCCAGTGACTTGTTCTCTCTCTCATCCACTCCGGTGGAAAGCCCATACTTTGGTGGACATCTTCAGTTGTGACTTCTCCCCTGAGATCCGGAGCAGCATTCCCAGTTATGTTCCGGATGTCTCCATGGATGTTCTGATGATGTCTTAAACTTGATATTACATCTGAGATTAGTTCATTATCACCTCCTTCCACCAGAACTCATACTCTTTCCTACGTCTCTTGTCTCGATGACTTTACTTTTTTCTAATCACTCAGGCACTAATCTTTGGAATTCTAACCACACCCCTTACATTAAAGATCTAGTTCCTCCTTAGTAAGCAACTATATCCTTTGATTGTCGCCGTTTGTCCATTAGAGTCTCCTTCCATAATCACTGACCCTCTTCGGTGTGGCTGAGTGTATGAATCCGTGCAAGAGAGGGATGGCTCGGTGGGGTACTCTACATTTGTGGGAAGATCTTAGAACTATCTCGCTTCCCTTCTCTCCTAATAACTTTGTCTTAATCCACTTGCTCCTTGGTTGTCAAAACGACCCATCTCTCTCCCCACCTCAACCTCAGCAAGGTCCTCTCCGTTTTCCTCCTCCCAAGTGCTGGTGCATAATTGATTACTCTCCCATTTCCACTTCCTTTTTGGATTCAGTGTTTCCAGAGACGCACAGCTCTTCCGATGGATTCCCTTCTCCAACTGCTGCCCCTTCTAATTTAGCACAGTCTGAAGTTTCCCCATTCCGAACACCGGCCACCCAGGTACCCGCCCCCCAAATCGTGGCCTGCCCCAATCAATAACATGGCATCAACACCGGAATGCTTTGGGACTCCAAGAGTAGGTAACGCATTTGTTCTGATTTCCAAAAGTTTGTGAAAGGGATGTTTACCATGGGGCAGTAACACCCAAGTTATGATTTATATCATGTTGGAAAGAAGCTGTGATTTTTGCATTAGGGGAGATAAGAGGTAAAACTTAGTGGCGAAACTCGGATGAATATGCTGATCAAAAGAAGCTACAGGCAAAAGGATACCTACTGGATAGTCTTATTTATATGAAGTTTTAGAATGTGCAAAAATGGTGCTGGAAGTCACAGCAGTGGCTACTTCTGGTTTGAGGGTGGGGACTGACTGGGAAGGCACACAAGGAAACCTTCTGAGGTGTAACTTCACCGAGACGTGGCTTACACGGGCAAACGCACTTGCCAGACTCACTGGATCGTTAACCTAAGATCTATACTTTTCGTTGTCTGCATCTATTACCTTAATTTCACAAAAGAAACAAAATTAAGGGAAACACTGCAGAGTAATATGTATAACAGTATCCTACTAGTGATTAAAGATAAAAGATTATATAATGTAGGTATAAGCGAAATAATATAATGGAGGAAGGACGAGCTCTTGTATTTGTGTCAAGGAAAAAAAATATGGTAAAGTTTGCTCTGGAAGAGCTGCTAGAATACACTCAGTTTTGGGGACCACACAGCCGCTTTTGCAGTGGTTCATAACAGAGATGCCAGAATTAAAGTTCAGTTTTACAGATGAGAAGGTATGACTCTTTTATGTGAAACATTCCATGCTTCTAAAGATCTTCCATCCCACTGCCTTCCCCCAGTACCTGAAGGAAATCACAACAGTTTGTTTTAAGCTTGGGTGAGGGGGAGGGTTTACACCACAGGTTTGAAATAACTAAAACACAGGTTCCAGACTGGTAGCCTGACGGCTATGGCAGGTCCGTGAACGTGTTCTGTTTTGTTTGTTTTTATTTGGCATAGGGGTGAGGGGTGGAATATGTAGAGTCTCTCTTTTTTTTTTAATTAGTTGCAAATGTTTGCAACTTAGGAGATTTCGCATAAAAATCTGAACATCTGGCAATGGTTGGCTTGCTCTCCAAAACAGCAGAGATCGCTTGAGTCTGAGTAGTGGCTCCTTTGGGTGGGGAATGTGTTTGACACGTATATCTCAGGACCGACCTACGGCCTCAATCATTGTTTCGATGTCTATTTTTAGCCCTATGAGTATTTGAATTTGCCGCCTTAGAGTTAACATTTGTTGAAGTCTTCTGTGTCTAAGAACTACAAAAGGCTTTAGTGGACGCATAATGGAGACTATCGCTATATCGATTTTACAGACAAGGTGATCAAGGTTTAAGTAAGCGAAAGACTCACCTAGGTTGCACAGAAGTGAGTAGCAAAGCCAGGACTTAAAAGGTTTTTTTTTCTTTTTTTTTTACTCCAAATCCCGTGCATTTACCAACCACATTGTTCTTCTTTATTTTCAACCTTGGTTTTACCCATTATTTAGTACTTCCCTCTGGTCAGTTGAGTTCTCATTGGTTTCCTCATGACTTATTTTGATAGAATAATACTTGGTCTCGAAACTCTCTTGATTTTGTTTCCCTAGTGGTTAAAAAAAAAAACCCTGCACATTTATGTGTATTATTTACTGATTAAAAAATACAATTGCATTATTTAATATTATGTGTACTTTAAAGCACATGAATATTTAAAACTGTTAAAGAATGAGATTTTATATACATGAGCTAGAATTTTCTTTCTACACTGAATAGATTATGTTTTAGGAATTGCATACTCTAATTTGGCAACTAGTAGAAGAAATGATTCCTGCACCATGACTCTGCCTGAAAGCATCTTTCATATCAGACTCCCAATTTTTATCCAATAAATTGGCCCTTCCAGATAATGGGTACAGCGAAAAGTCACCAGATCCACCCAGACTATGGAAAGACAAGAAAAAGTTCGTTAGAAACTGTAGCCACATTTAAAACACTGTTCTAAAACCTTTGCAGTCCTAAACTTCCGGATAGCCAAAGGCATCTTTTATGCATCCTGAAGCCTTGGATTTGCCTTTGGGGAGTTTGGGTTCTCTTCAAACATCTAATTCTGACTGTGGGTTTTATTTGGATAGAAGCAGCATCCTCCGGGGTCTCAGTTTCTCAGTCTGAGATGTGGGGGCTCCATGTTCCACCACCTCATTTCACAGGAACTGCCGCCATGATTAACAAATCTGTGCTTATATTAAGTACTTGGATGACATCAAGGGCTGAGAGAGGCTGCTAATGAATCAGTGTGAGATGCATTTGTGGGTCCACATCAAGAGCCTTCCCAGAGTTCTGACACTCTAAAGAAAGAAAGAATGGCAGTGAGCAGCCTGTCCAGAGGCATGTTTTGTGTTTGCTCAAAGATAATGCCATATTCTCTAACTAGAGTTGTTTGGTTGCATGTGGATGGATAGCTCTTTCCTTCTAAGACCTTATCTATGCTCCCTGACCCCTATCCTATCATCGTGTGTGATCCCAATAAAACTTTCTTCTGGAGCATTCTTTTCTGCCTTACCCTAATCCTTTTGTTTTCTTAGTAAGTTTTTCCTCTTCGAGGTCTAGATCGAACATTTTATTCTGCACAAATCATCCCACCAGCATCGGGCCGACTCAGTCTTTCCTTCTCGTGTACTTTTGAAATATCAGAGCATGGAGGGGGGACATATTGGACAATTGGACCCCCCCCGCCACAGACTTCCTAGCGGGCTAAATTTTTTGTGTGCCCTTCATTGTTGGGGTCATAACAGGAGTACATAAAATTGTCCCTGTAAATTGTGAAACATAAGCCACTTCTCATTCTGAAATATGTTTTCTTCGGTTAAGACAGAAAATTAAAAGGTACCACTAACCATTTTTAAAATTTCTAAACCAACCACCCCCACCCCCAACCTTTTGCTGCTGTTACTACACACTGGGGCTGTATTTAGCAAGTTGCAGTACGGTTAGGCATATGCATGCCTCCCTCTCCTGCTAATTCATGTGCTCCTTGAGAGCCCCTGTCTTATTCATCATTAAGGCAGCTAACACCTGACACTCATTGTAGGCACTCAGTAAATGTTTGTGCAGTGAAGATAGCTCCCTTAAAGACTGGAGGAAAGCCTGACGCTGATTTTAATCAGGTCTCCTTATCTACCTTACATGTAGTTAGAACTACAGGGAGTTCCTCTTTGAAGTCAAAATTTAAGTCCAGAGATTAATGAACTCAAGAAAAGGCCCCGACTATGACACGGTCAGGAAATAGATGATTTGGATGTTTGACATTTTCTAGCAAATTAATGGGGAACATGGGGTTTGCCAGAGAGTGGAGCTATTCTGTGTTGAGATAGATGAATTATAAATACTTTCACCTGTGCCCTTGGAAACGCTTCCCTGTGCACTTTTCCGTCCCAGAGGGCCGTGGAGGGGGAGCGGGAGCGGGCAGCCCTCACGCCTGCCCCAGGGCCAGCACCGCCGTCAGCAGAGGCGGGAAGAGTGCTGGTGCTGGCGTTTCTGGGTCTGCCCAGCTATTTTCCCCACCAGCAAGGAAGGCCTGTCTCCTGATGGCCAACCACTGGGACAGCTTCCTATGACCACAGTCGGCCTGGGCCTCTCAGCCGTGTGCCTGCCCCTTAGTGCCGCCCAGTTCAGTGACAATTAGATACGCTCTGACCAGCAGGAGGATGATTACATCCTATAACTGCATATGTGGGAATAGTTCTCGGACAATTGGTATAGAATGTATACATTTTCCTCTTCTGTTAAAGCAGTTACTAGTGATGAAAGTGAGTTTTGTCTTTGATATCCGACTTTTGTCCAAATATTGGGTACTCATATTTCATAGTGACTTCTTATTGAGAATTGTCAAATTCTCTTTACAAGGCACTGAGCATCTAGCACGTGTAGAGTCCTATGTAAAGGAAACACATTGGCAAAGTTAAGACTATTTCCCCAGTAGGGGAACTAAGACAGTCTCCAGGTAACCGTATTATAAGGCAGGAGATAAAAAATGCCACAACAGAGCCACTATTTGGGGACAAGCCAGGGAGAAATTGATTCTCATGGGAGTGATTCTGAAAGGCTTGATGGCCGAGGTAACAGTCGAGTGGCATTTTAAAGCACAGGTGGATTTTCAGAAGGATCAGATGGGAGAACGGTGAGGAATTTCGGGAACAGATTAAAAAACCCAGGAAGGATTAAGGGTCTCTCATGACGCAGAGAAGGGTTGGCAGCTGGAGGAGACCACAGCCTGGTGGGTTGTGACTGATACGTGGTCAGGAGCAGCCCTGCAATGCGATGGGAGAGGTTCCTGAGGCAGCCTTGCCTAACGTATGGGATTTGAGCTGGGGCGATGCCAGGGACCTTCCCAGGTTATTCCCATCTGCAGCTATTTCTTTGAAGTCGTTCTGAGGGTGGCCGTCACCACCATTTGGAAATCTTGCTTAAGGAGGGCGCTGTCAGAGAGTAACCTGAGACGCTTGCTGTCTGTTAAACTAATTATGCTTCGCCCCTCAGAGGGCCTTGATGCTCTCAACCCCGAATGCTCAGCAGATTTTATGTAGTATCTGAATTATTAATGGAGATGATATGGAAGAGGGGGCTTGGCTGCTCGTTCCATTTTGAGCAGCTCTTGGGCGGGTGGCATTACGGGAAGAGAGGCAGCTGCCTTGCAGAATGATGGACGAAGCAGGCCTTCCAGAGGAACCCTACCCAGACGGGAGCCTATGCGAGTATGCTCAGAAAATCACAGCCTGCTTTGGAGGGATGGGTAAGACCCCTTAAGCGTTGGGCTTTGCAGAGGAGATGCCCCAGGCTGATGATGCAGATGAAGAGAAGGTTCAAACTTAAGACTCGTTGGTGGCAGGGGTCAGGAATAGCTGCTGGAGCAGGAGAACCACAGATGGGCTCAGATGTGGGTGTCCGGAAGTCCCACTGCGCCCTTTCCGCGGAGCCCCACGCTTACAAAGCTGCCGTTTCTCTGCTAAATCTGTTCTACTCAGCAACCAAGATCATTCTGAGTATTGTGAGCTACTTCAGGTGTTTTTGATGGTGTCCTGCTGAGAAATTTGGTTTGCTCATTTCCGAATTTAAAAAAAAAAAAAAAAAGCAAGCAACCCTTTGTCACTGATGAAGCCACAGGCTGTGAATTCAGATCATTTTCTCTCTTAATATTTTTTTTTTCTTATCAGGAAGATTGTACCAGATGATTTAAAGGGGGAGGGGAACATTTGTCTGAATTTTTTTTTTTTAAAAAAAGGACCTAACTCATTACATAGAATAAAATTAAAGTCAGAGTTGATTTGTGGAGAACTGCTGTGGGAATTGACCTATGACTGGAGAATTCAGAGCAGTGTGCGAGGCATTGGTACCATGAGCACTGCATAGCCCCAAATGCCTGGCCTGAGGCCGGGTTTAGTGCATTACTGAGGTCCTACGGTGTGCAAAGGCAGCGTGCTCAGAGCCTCTCAAGGCCGGTTGAACTGAGTGCATTCGCCCACAGACTGTTTCTTTCCATAGTCTATCATAGAAGAGTTTGTTTAGGGGCAATGGAAATAGCAGGATTAGGGACGTCCTATCCGATAAAATACGCAGGTCAGCAAAATCTTGGGTGAAAGTGAAGCATTCGTAATTCGTAATTGGCTTTGTAGTGCAGTGCATTGTGATGCCTTGTCGTATAACCACATAAACTGTCAAAAAAAAAAAAACACTACCCTCCTTCGAAAAAGCTGTGACTGACTGATGTGGGCTGTGAAAAGAGGCTGATGTTCATACAGCAGTGGGGAAAACGGGCCTGTTTGAGCTCCTTTGGAGGTCTTCTCCATACTGGGCCGTCATGCTATAGTTTACTGTTAGGCGGATACTTACGATTGGAGGCTTGGCCTCTGTTGGTGGTTACCCTGAATTTATGGAAGAGTTAGGTTAAGAACTCTGGGAACCCTGGAAAGTGGAACTTAGTTCACAGGTGCCCATTCTCACTCCTGTTTCCAGTCTCCAAGCACCTAGCATCTGAACCCCTAACCCTGTCCACCACCTGAAAAAGGAGTTAGCCCCTCACATCTGCACACAATCAGACTCTCCTTAGAAGCAAACAAGCCTCTTTTACCTCATCACCTTTATTTATGGTCCACAATTAGTGTACTTTCTGTCCTGGCCTAAAATTCATAAAATATATTAAACTTCTTACATATAATTATTTTATTGAAGAAGAATTTTTTTTTCTTTTGCAGTCTGTCAGAACACAATTGCTTCTTGAACTAAATGTGTGGATCAGCAAATGTCAAAAAATGTAGGGGTGACCTGAATATGTTCTGCTGGTAAAACAGCTGAGCACTAAGGTAGAGTCCATGCTATAGAATTTAAGTGGGAAATGATTGCTGAGTTTAGGGACCAAGAAGGCAAAGCAGCTGAGTCATGGAATAGTAACACTTTTTTCGCTGTTATTCAGAAGATGCTGGATTTGAAGAAAACGATCATCTTATCTGTCTAAATTCCGTATTTATGTGTCTGTAGTGTGCACAAGAGCCTGTGTTTAAAGTGTCCGCATCCAGCTTTATTATATAAACACACGTACGTGTTTCACAAACAAGTCAGGTGAATACATAAGCAGATAGAGCTGCTCGCGTTCTCCGTTCACGAGGAGCGGAGCTGTAGGAAACTGACCACAGGGAGAGGGGTGGATGGTGCAGGGCAGAGGTCCCCACACCGCGCTGTTTATCACACAAATGCTCTAGAAGAACCCAATGTCTGAGATAGGCCTCAGGCATCTGCGTTTTAAGCAGATGGGTCCAGGAACCACACTTTGGGAAATGTCGATAAAACGTCTTCCATCGTATATCCCAAGGCTCTTCAAAACAGGCGAGCAAGAACTAGGACACCTACAGGGTGTTTTCCCTGCTTTGTAAACTGTTTTTAGAGGAAGATGTTGGAAGGGTTTTCTTTCTTTTTTTTTTTTTTCTGGAGGCAATGTTGGATAAGGCTTGATTCTCCAAATTTGAGAACAGAAATTTTACCATGTGACTGAGGTAGCAGACTGCTTGCATATTTCTGCTCTCCCAAGCTCTACCCAAGTCTGGAAGCCTGTGAGATGTAGTCCATCCCCCCACCCCCCATCTCCACTGTGCTTGCTGTCAGGCTGGAATCGTTCTAGCAAATTCGGATTCTCTGGTTCTTGAACTCTGTTGCCAAATGCTGCATTAAAGATGAGGAGCTGGTAATGCTCGAAGTAAGGATGTCCTTCCTCTGCTTCATCCGTCTACAGCATTTGTGGAAGGAACAGTCATAGCTTTGGAGTTGGGAGACCTGGTTCCGCCATGGAAAAGCATCATGGGAAAGTCACTTGGCTTCTCCGAGACTTCCTTTTCTCACCTTAAAGTTAAGCCTTGTGCTTCCTGAGGCCTGGTCTGGGGAGTCGACGGGAGTGTAAGTTCCTGGGCTCCTCTGTCCGCAAAGAATCTCACCTGGAGGTTTGAGCCAGTACCACAGATTTTGCATTTTTTGAAAGCCCTACAGAAGATTCTTATGTGCAGTGATATCTGGGAACCGCTGGACCAGGTCATCTTCGAAGTCCTTTCCAGCCCCATAATTTTATGCTGTTTAAAGTGTGTGAGGGTTTTTAATGAAAAGGAAATTTTATTAGGACATAAAAGCCAAATGACAGGAGAAAGAATGAACGTGGCTTCATAAACCCCTCTGACGTGTGACTATTGCGTGGCTATAGATTGTCACATATTGTGCTTATTTAACCTTGCTGGCTGGATGTCAGAGGGTAAATAATACCAGGCTCGTCTTTTTGTATATCAGCACTCTAATGGCATGAGGGTCCTGCTAGCTTGTGACTGTGTGAAAACACGCAGCTGTCTGCCTACACAGTAATTAATTCTCTCTCCATCATGTGATTCTGCTAGAGATTCTGCATTAGCAGAAATCCCATGAAACAACCTTTAAGAATATAGCCCTGAATTAATGGAAAGACGGAGAAGGATTTCCATGGCACTAGAGGGAGTGGTTTCCTTCTAGAAAATGGAAAAGATTACTGTGGCCCAGAGCTGGCTTTGTTGCTAGTCAAAGCTGGAGAACTTTAATTGAGGTCTCCCCTCTGTGAGAACTTGGGATTACTACCTCGAGTTTTTACCGATCGGCATTTTTAGATTATATGCAATATGTGTATACAGGCCTTGACGGATTCCCAGTACGCTTACCAAATGGTATTGCATGTGGATTCCTTTAGACATCGTGGCTATGTCCTTTTTCCTGCTCTGGACGTTCATCGGGTTTTTGAATGTGCATTCATGTCTCAAACGGACATAGTCTTGAGCTCCCAGTAGCAGCTGTGGTTATACCTGATCATCTACGTCTATGGAGCCCTAAGCTCTCGAGAGTAATCACTTAAATACATCTTCCTTAATCGTCTTTGCTGGGCAGTGAGAAAACACAATCAGGGGCAAGGAGAGTTGTGGAGAGGCACAGCTCCTTGGGATCCTGGTGTCCCCTTCTCGTTTCTCCGTAATCCATGCCAAGATGCCTTCCTTCCTTGGTTTAAAGTGTCTGGGGAAATTGTGCAGCTCCGGGAAAAGCACAGTCGCGTCATCTGAGAGAACCAGCGCCAGGCGCTCGTGCAGAAGGAGGCTGGTTGTCGAGGATGTGAGTGTCACTGGGAGCCCCCGCCCCACTCACAGGCGCGCCACCGTCACCCAGCTGTGGTATCTACCTCCCGAGGTCAACTGTACGCTCGAGCACTTGTTTAAGAACTTTGATCCTTCGGGTAAGTGAAAGAGCCTGCTCTAGCCTTGGCTTTGTGTTTTGTGATGATCTTAATGATAAAGTGCTGTCTAGAACCCTTCTTCTAGAATGGAGACTTCCAAGGAAACACAGTTCTCGATATAAAATCGTGAGGGTGGGAGGCATGGAGAATGTCGCATTAGTGCAGCTGTGGAGCTCATTCTGAGGGTATGTGTGTCTGTGATTTTATAACCTCAGTAATAAACGTGCCTCTTCCCAAGCTAAGAATCGTCAAAGTAGGAAGTGTGATGGGAAAGAAAGCTCTCCATCCGTAGATGCCATTCTTCAATGCCATAAAGGATGAACAGAAAAGACATATTCAGAGCAGCAGGTTGACATGAGTAAAGAGTGACCTGCAGGAGGTCCAGGTCTAATTTGTGTCACTACCTACGGAGGGCTCATCTTGTGAAATATTTAAAAAGAAGAGAAAAAGGAAGAGTGTATTATATCGGAAGAACTTGTTTAGTGAAGCACATTGGAACGTGGAGGCACCGCCTGAGGCAGCAGTGGCCAAAGCTCGCCTCAGTCGGGGGACAGGACAATTGCAGCTGGGAATTTTCAGACTCTGAAGTTTTCATGGTGCCTTTATAAATGATGGAGACACCTACCCAACTGCTCACTCCTTGTCCAAATCAGAGCCAGAAATCACACAGGGCGCAGAAAGCCACTAGACGTGGTCTCTACGGACATGAAAACGAGCCAAGTGAGCCAGAAAGCACAATATATGCCTGACAACTCTTAGCTAGAGAGGGAGGTGGAGCTGGATCAAGGTTAAGTGAGATGAGAGAGTTAACCTGTACTGCAGTGCTCTGTTTGGGTTGGTTTTGCGATGGACTTTTTAACAGTTTTGTTGAGAGATAATTCACATACCATACAACTCACTCATCTGAAGTCTATAACTCAATGATTTTTGCATATCCACTGACATGTACAACAATTACCATTTTAGAATTTTAGAATATGTTTATTGTCTCAAAAAGATACCTTGTACCCTTTAGCTTTACCCTACCCCCACCCCAACCTCCCCGTCCCCACCCCTCAGCCCTAAGAAATCACTAATCTACTTTCTGCCTCTATAGATGTCCCTATTCGGGACCTTTCATGTGAGTGGAATCATATAATATGTGGTCTTCAGGGTCTGGCTTCTTAGTGTGTTTTCTAGACTCATTCATATTGTAGCATGTGTCAGTACTTCCTTTCTTGTTATGGTTAAATAGTATTCACCACGTTTTGTAATATTCAACCCATTCATCAGTGAGCAGACGTTTGGATTGTTTCTGCCTTTTTCTATTATTAATATGGCTGCTATGAGCATTCATGTACAAGTTTTTGTGTGGACGTAAGTTTTCAGTTCTCATGGGTATATACTTAGGAAGAGAATTTCTGGGTAATCCTAACGTTTTACCATCTAAGGAACTCCCAGCCACAACGTTTTACATTCCCGCCAGCAGCGTATGAAGTTCCCAGTTTCTCCACAGCCTTGCCAGCACTTGTTATTATCTGGCCGTTCTGATGGGTATGAAGTAGTATCTCATATATGAGCTTTGACTGGGGACGGGGAGGAGCTGCCCAGCAGATCCGTGCCAAGGAAGGACAGGATACCTACCTGACAGATGGTGACGGTGACAGCTTCTTGGCTCTCTCACTCTCCAACAATCTTTACTTCATCCTTATCAGAGGAGCAAGGAATGGGGATAGAGAAAACGTGACTTCTGCCCCTGGCCCCCTGATAAGCTACCCTAGAAAAACTTTGTTCAGAACCAGTTGGCCATGCTTATTGCAATTTAGGGCATCTCTCTCAAATACCAGATTCGTATGCTGGCAGATACCTAAAATCCCTTTACTGAGTAAAAAAAAAAAAGGGGGGGGGGTTATTCCACAATTAGAAATAGATTTCTGCAGATTTCTGCTGGAGCTAACACTTTATTGTGAATGAGTTTGGTACTTCTACTGAACGCTTCTACAAAAGAGATTCAAATCAGATTCTTTGGAATGAGCTGTTGATGCTCATGACAGAGACAAATTCTGCCATTCAGAAAAGGCAGGAAGTCAAGGGAAGACCAAGTAAACTGTGGTTGAAGGAGTGTGTGCTGGACAATGGTTTGTCAGCAGTTTTAATCACAGGAGAACAAGGGAATAAACAGTGTCAGAGGGAGCCCTGGGTAAAGGTAGGGGAGCCGTTATGGAGATATTCGTGTCTTAGTGGAGGCAAATAAGGAAATCTGGGGGATTAGTTCAGTGTGTGGCTTTGGAGTTGGACATTCCAGAATCTAAGTCCCAGCTCATCTACTTACTAAATGTGTTGTTTTGGCAATTTAGTATCTCCAAGTCACAGTTTCCCCATCTTTAAGGTACCTGGAACAATGCATACCTTATATGATTGCTATGAGCAGGTCTGCCCATAGGATATATGTGTCACTGAGCAAGTATTTTTTGTGGGACCCCTGTCAATGTGTAGATTTGAGTTGCTCCAAATGAGTGTCAACAGCCCAATCTTGCTCAATCATGGGAAAGACATTCCACGCCAGCCTAAGGAAATGACTATCCATCAAACTCCCATCCTGGAATTGAACTAGTTCCAGGGTCCTGCAATAGCCCCATTGGTGAGCCCAGTAGCTCCTTGGGGCATCTGGTCAACCTTCTGCTCAGCACGGGAGAGAGGTAGAGGATAATCAGCGAAAGCTCCAAAGAGCTGGCTGGAGAGCCCAGCCTAGACAGCACTGCTGGCCCCAGCTGGTCCTAAGAAAGGCACTTAGACATTTTTGAGGAAGGTGTGGCCTCAGGGGAAGGGTCCCACTTGCCCAGGCCTAAGGGAGGAATTGATTATGAGGACAGGCATAGCAAAAGTGTTTGCTACAGTGGCACACGCAAGCATCCACTAAATTTTAGCTACAATAAAAATAGTTTATTATTTTAAGAAATAATAACAAAAAGCACAATAAAATAGTTAATTGTTTTAAAAAAGAATGATTTTTTTTGTTTGTTTGCCCGCCACTGCTGTGAAGCAGTAAAGGTCCAGTTTTTGTACTGCTGGGGCCCAGGACTATAAACACAACACAGGAAGTGGGATTCCCAGGAAGCCACGATGTGTGCTTAGAGCATCCTGTTTAGGACAGGTGCCTGGAGGAAGTGCGCCCTCCTGCAGTCATGCGTTTTCCTGTGCTAGTGAAGCCCCAGGGTGCTCAGGAGCAGCTCCTGGCAGGATGCTCAGTGTTATTTGGCAAAGGCCTCCGGCAGCTGCCAGAAAGAACTCAAGATGTTACGGCTTCCTGTTGTTGTCTGGTGCTCAACTCCTGTTTGAGTCGCATGGGGCTCCATGCTTTTCAGAGTGCCTCTACGTGTGCCTCCCCTTCGTCATGCTCAAAACAACCCTCGGAAGTCAGGGGGAAAGGAATTGTTTTCTCCATTTAAGAACAAAACAGGGATTGGCAAGAATCTGGGACCTGTTGACAAAGTAAGTATATCAGTGAACACAAAAAAATAACTTCTGCATATGGACGCAACTCTATTTCTGTGGGTGACTTAGATGCAGTGTCTTTCTAGAAAGTTGCCCTTCACCGAGGGCCTGCTATGTCTCAAACATTGTGCTTTATAATTTTCCCATTTACTGTTCCGAATACCTCAACAAAGCAAGTACTGCTTTTATCCCCATTTTACAAACGAGGAAACTACAGCATGTGCAGTGAAGAGACCTGCCAAAAGTCACATAGGTCGTGAGAAGAGCTAGATTTGGATGCAGGGTGGCCTGACACCCAAGTTCGTGGGCTTAACCATGATGCCGTATGACATCATCCTAGGAGTATAAGAACAGGTCACTCATGAGATCTGCTGACCGTTAGTACACTTAAAATTGGTAAATAGTAGTACTAATTAAGTACCTTAGCAACTCAAATTTGAAAATTAGCAAATATTTCTTTTCCCTATTTCATACATACAAGTGTCTGCATGGAGTTTTCTCCTCGCCCCACTGTAGGAACATAGCGAATGTTTCTGAACCTGTGTTTCTTTCTATCCCTCTGAGTTTTGGGTTTGGTACGAATGAAGGAGCATATTTAGGTTAATTACCTTCTTGACAAACAAACGGGAAGAGACCGGCGCTATTACCAAAAGCCCTACGGCTGTCTGGAAAGGGAAAGTGATTGTGTTGTCAGTGAGTCCACATCCAAAACAAAATGTCCTGGACTGGAGACCAGGGACAAAGCAGACGTGGCGGGTCCCCTCCCCGGAAAGCAGTTCATATTCCTGAAGATGGGAAGGTGGTTTTGTTCTGGTTCAAGCACCTGCCGTACCCAACTTTTTACATTCAGTACACCCCCGTGGATTGCCTTCTCTTGGGATGGTCCCCCCAAAACCCAGATCCTCAGATTTACCACATAACTGAGAGACCCTCACGGGTGTTTATATGTTGTTGTTTCTTGAAGTGATATCACCCTGTTTGTTATATGTTTACAACATATAACACTGTGATTTCATAACTTTTCATGTCCCTTTTAATCCCATTCACAGTCATTGATCCCAGCCCCATAGATTAGACGTGTATATCAAAGGGGTAGGAGGGCCTTGGGCACTGTGGGCTAAGACCACAAAGGACTTTGTTGTCCATAGTTCGAAGAGCATATTCCTCCAGGCTCTGTGAAGCTTCTCTATCATATCATCCTGGTGGTATTGAGACACTGTGTTGAGAAAACGTTTTTAATCCTTTGTAAAGCTCAGGCTCAACGGTGAAGACACTCTCTTACATTTGAAAGAAGTGTTTGACCCGGCCATGAAAAAAAAGTGACTCCTTGGAGACATGGCAAGGAGGAGTGTCTGGTTCCCCCTGCAGCCCTGCTCCCCTGACTAACGACTTAGCCTGGTGGCTGTTCAGAACACAGAGTAGTAACAGGACTCCAGTGCTTGCAGGGACGTGTGTTCCTCGTGGCCTCAGTTCCTCCAGCATGCCAGGCCACCACGGCCACGTGCCATTTGCTGATGGACTGTGCTCCCCTCCAAACAGCAGACTCACTTCGACTTTTATTCTACTGAGGACAGAAACAGTAGGCGGTGGACAGTTTCTCCTAGGTCTTAGGAAGACAGAGGACAGAGATTCGAGATTTCAGCTGTGTGATTAATTAAGCATTAGACAGTTTGATTATCATTTCCCAGAATCATAGTTTTAAGCTCTTGACAGTCAGGTCCTCCCCTTCAGTCATGTCCTACCATTAACCCCAAGCACCACCCAGACTTCTTTGTCACGATTGTTCAGAGGAAGCTTTCACCTTGGGCTTCCCACTGGACGTGCCGTTCAGCTGCCCGGCATACCCTCCGAGTTCCTCTGACTCTCTGACAGGGTTCACCTTAAGCTTTTCCTCCTCTGCACAGGCTCATCTTACCTCCTCCCTCTGCACTTCCATAGCACCCTGTGCGCATCGCTGTTAGGCCACCTATTTCTAAGCCCCTCTCTTTCAGTGCACCGTGAGCGCCTCTCTGAGGGTACAGAGGGGGCCACATTCATATTTTTGTTTCAGTATAGTACCTGGCACAGACATAGGCTGTGAGCGTGCGAGTAAATGCATGGATGAATGATTGCAAAACTCAAGTCACTACGTTAGAATACAATGGACATAAAATTACCTCCCTGCCTTCAAGTAGCTGAGGCTTGGAGAAGCAGTGTGGTGTGGTGGCCATGAATTCAGGACTGGGGGGTCAGACTCCCCTGCCAAGTTCAAAATCCAGCACCGCTCTTTTTAGTTGTGTGACCTGAACATGTTATTTCATACCTCTGAGCTTCAGTTTTATCAATGTAAAATGCGAATAATACTTCCTACATTGCGATAATATTATGAAGACAAGAAGAAAATATGAAAGAAAATATACTAGCATTTAGTAGGTTGTTGATAAAGATTTCTACCTTTTCCTCTTCTTCTCCCTATCCCAGATGCGTGAGAAGCTAAATAAATGGTTAGGTAATAAATATCATTATTTTTCAAAGAAAGGAAAGATAACTTGGGTCTGGTGTAGCTAGAGAAAGAGAAAATGGGATTTGAGCTGGACAGTAAATAAGATTTACCCAAAAAAGCGAGTAAAGGGAAAATAGCCCAATAATATGCGAGTAGAAAGAAAAAATAGAAGTAAAACTTTTTTTTTTTTTCTCACCTAGTTCCACTTCCTGACTCAGGCTGGTCCAGCCTTGTTTTGTTTTATTTCTTTGTTTTTATTTATTTATTCTTTAGGCCCAGGAATATGGACAAGTAACTATTTTTACAGGAAATTTTTCTATCTAATTTACTTCCTTGAGTAACTAACTATGCTGAAATAGCCCATTAGTTTTAATAATATGTACTTAAAAACTAATCTTACTTAAAGTCAAAGAGTAAGGCAGTCTAAGTTTATTGTTTGGCATCATTCTTATATCCTGGCTTTTAAAATTTTTTATTCTTAGTAAGAGTGGCTCACCTTCACAGAAACCCCTGATTTAGCATCATTTGATCCTCATGATTCTGGGGTATGAGCCAGTGCTTATGATTCTAGACTCCTGTTAACTTGGTGAATCAGCCATGAGTCTGGAATGACCCTAGGATACAAGATGAAGGCTTCCAGCAAGGAAGCTAGCACAGTCCACGTGCTGTTCATTAAGACGGAGAGGTCGCCAGGAGAGCAATGATTTTTCTCAAACTTCAGAAGGCCCTGCACCCAGAACACATTAGAGAAACCCTTCTCAGAATCAGAATTCATGGGACCTTCAAATTTAAATATGTCACAACTCTAGATGGTCAGTGGTGCCAGAGCCTCACGATAGGCCCTCAGTTGTGTTTGGTGGCTGTTTAGATACCTTTTCTCACCCATGTTCAGTAGCCATAAATGGCAACTGAAATGAATCAGAGGACTTC
Organism: Rousettus aegyptiacus; assembly: GCF_014176215.1. Taxonomy (NCBI): domain Eukaryota; kingdom Metazoa; phylum Chordata; class Mammalia; order Chiroptera; family Pteropodidae; genus Rousettus; species Rousettus aegyptiacus. Next base: position 49,598,856 of record NW_023416309.1, on the reverse strand, counting down.
AGAGGTGTTCTGACTCACAGTGCCCAGAAAAATCTCTCTCGCAAAGGTTCGCCTGTGGCCCAGTGGAGAGGGAGGATTTTCATGACATATAATGGATCCCCATGGGATAAAGACGGGCTTGGGAAGAAAGGTCAAATAGTTGGGGTCACTGCCAGCACCCTGCCTTCTCCTTTTCTGTCCATTAGGGGCTGGATCATTGTTTAAGGTCATTTTTTGACATCACTAGAATATTCTAGGGTACTTAACGTTTGCTTTCCTTGTAGGACACTTCCCCAGGTCTATTTCCTATCACTCTTTCCCCTGAAGTGCTGTCATGTGATTCCAGTATGTAGCTGGATATGTTCATCTGTTATCTTTTCCTCAGGCCAGGCTTGTCCTTGAAGAGCACAGACATTTGGTAGCCCGCGCTCCCGCAGGGGTACTGGCTACTTGATAAATAACTGCCAAATCAGCGAGGTTTCAGTCTCTCCACCGTTATCATTGTTGGAAATCCTTTGTGACGTTAACTATGTTTAGTAATACTTCAAATGAACTTGATCTAACATAGATCCTGGTTCAATTGGTCTATTTTAAGAATTTAAAAAAAGGATACGAGCAACTACCTCCAACACGTTTCTTGACTGGCTTCTTTATCTGAATACCAGAGGTGAGCTAGGTCATTTTCTGTCTGTAGCAACTGGTGAAAAGATGTCGAACCCAACCAACTTTCTGGAACTCTTTCTGTATTTGAGGAGAACCACGTTCTACTTGAAGCTTTTCTCTATCTCTTTTGCGGAGTGGCAAGCATTCCTGCCTTTACACCTTTTTATAGCATGTTCTCAGTATTTCTGATTCTGGTCCCTTTCTACCTCTTTTTAGAGTCATTTAGGTACCTGTGCTATTTGCCCTACTAGAATGTATACTCATCGAAAGCTTAAGCTAGGCATCTTTGATGTGTACCACTGTCTGCCCTGAGGTGAAGTTTAATGTATTGTGGATCCTCAGTAAATATTTGCTAGCAAAATTATTGAGTTGGCAGTAATTTATTTCTCTTCATTTGTCCTTGATTTTTGCCCACTTTGCCTTCAGTTATGTGATGCTATGGCTTAATGCTGTTTTTGTGGTTTAGTCATTTTTTATGTTTTGTTTTGTTTTGTTTTTCCTGTGGGCAAATTTAATAACCACTGAAGTATATTGGTAAATGTTCACCACTTTTAGTATATTTTTTTCAGGAAGGGAAAACCATATTGTGTAATTCAGATCCAAAACCAAGAAGAATTTTAAGTTCTAAATATTTTCCTTCCTGTCTTCCCTCTAATTTTCCCAAACCCCAACAAATCCAATACATATGCAGAGTATTTTCCTTCTTGCTGGGGAATGGTGACAAGGGAGGAAGGGGAAAAAACCACCCTCTATACCTCTTACAAAACTATAGCCATCTTGGCATATGTTTTATAGTACTAGCACAATCTTTGGTTGAAGTGTAGCAATGTGTAGCTATTTACAATTTTTTAAAAAGAAAGCCTATGTATATATTTAAATACAACAGAATATTATTATAAAATGACATATTTCTACAGAGCTTGATAAATGTCATATTCACATCATTGCTCCTAAAACATAACCACAGGCTTTAAAGACATTGGGGCGGGGGGGACAGTTAGACATGTGGGCTCTGCAGCAGTTAGTTCTCTGACCCCCGTGACCAGAATTAATCCAAGTAGGCTCATTTAAATATTTTAAAGGGAGAAGCACTTTAGCACAGTGTGTGTGCATACAAATTCCATTGTGTTTGTACAATGAAATGATCCAATTAATTATTGACTCTCTTGAGAAAAAAAATAATACATTCTGTCCGATGAGCATATTTGGTCTCTTCAGAGTATTCTCTTTTGAATCTACCTTTGAAATCCAAAGTAGAGGACTAGTCAAAAGTGGTCAGTGGATCAAGACAAATTTTTCTTTTTTTTTAACCATAAAAATATGGACAATTGAGATTCTGTGTTGTTGAACTCTGCCCCAAAACAGACCCTGCCTGACTCAAAGATTTGAGGGCATATCATTTATTTGGAAGGTGATCCCAAGAAACACTGATAGTGAAGTGAAGCTAATAAAAGGTGAACTATCAAACTAGTTGCCAGTGTGAGCAGCCAAAACTCAAGTGATTGGGAGCTCTGGGAAATAGCATAGAATATGCCTCAGGGATATTTTAGCTAAGGGACGAGGAAGCCTGGGTATTTCTCTGCTGCCTCCCCATCTGCCATTGTGATATTTCTAGTTACCAGGCTTGACTCGTAGAAGTGAATGCCAAGGAGACGAGCAATCAAATGAGGGAGAAACATCTATGTGTAAGAACAGAGAGGTCTCCGAGAAACGCAAGAAATGCTGAACATTCAGGCCTCGGGAAGCATAGAATTCCAGGCCACTCCAGGCCCATCGGTTCAGTTCTAGGGAGTGTTCCATTCTCCTCCCTCCCAGTTGGCTTCCCCTGACACACTACCCCTCGGAATTTTAGCATCCGCATGTCTCTGCGAAGCCTGCCCCTGGCCTAGTCTTACTTGATCTTTTAATACAAATACCTGCCACTGACTGGACATTTCTGTATGTCTCTTGGTTCAGATTCCCAGGAGTAAAATTCTAATTGGCCCAGCCCATCTTTTTCAAGACAGGATATAAATTTTAAGTGTTCAACCCTCTGCTAAACGGGTTCCCATCCTCTCCCTCAGTGTCTACTAACAATTTATTCAGCCATGGCCAAAGTGAGGAGTCATATGGCCCAATGCCTACTCAAAAGAGGGGTAGAATGGGGACAGAAGAATGGAGGGGTCAAAGTACCCCCAAGGCATGCTATTTTACCTGGGCAAGACCCTATATTGATAAATGAAAATCTTGTCATGGGGAATGCTATGACATTTTCATGAATATGTATACTAAATAACTACAAAGAAAAATAAAACCATCTGTAACTATCTATCTTAGTACCAGCATATCATCTCTTTTTTTTTCTTTTTTCATTCAGCAACCTTTCTGAAACAAAGATGCTATGGAAATCCTAGATCTAAATAAATAAGCAACAATTCTGGTTCTTGCACTAAGAATCTGGATAGAATCAGTACAAAGATATATTTGCCTTGTGATACCCTTTACCTTTCCAAGTTCAAGAAACAAGAGTTGAAGTATGCAAACAGCATCGTCGTTAAGCAAAGATGCAGCAGTTGGGTGGTGTAATTTGAGACTGTTCTTTAAGATGCTTAGAGCAAAAATCCTGGACAATCTGGTGCAAATAACTTTTTTCCTGCTGTAAAAACAGGGACGGTATCACTCTAGGACTTCTCTCTTACTCACCTCCTGGGTTTTTTGGTGTATTATTGTTTTCTTATTGTTCTTTGCTTTTTTGTTCCAAACATTGCCATTTTCTTCTATAGCCATAATGCAGTAATTAGGGTATCTGTTTCATATTTAATAGAATTAACTGCTTACTGCTAGTCCTTTACCACAATATTTGTATTCCTGGGCTTATTTAACTCAGCTCTTCATGGGCTACATGTTGTTGTTAAGATGTTTTCCTAAGAAGGGTTTGTGGTGTTGTATTTCTTGTGTTTGTGGTAGTTTGCCATTGCCTTTATGTCTGAGCAACATTTTGGCTGACTGTAAGGTTCTTATACACACCTTCATTCCCACGAGACTTCCAGGTATTGCTCCATTATCTTCCATGCATCAACGTTGCTTTAGAGAAGTCTGAGGTCAGCCTGAGTTTTTCTCTTTTTCTGGGTGCTGGGTTTCTTCTGTCTCAGTATTCAGAGGATGATATCCTTTGAAATCCAGAAGCCTTGACTAGTACTTGGAGTTAGCATTCTACATCAAATTATGCCAAAATATTATATCTATCTCTTTAAATCTGCAAGTTCAAACCTATTTTCATTAAAAGGAAATTCTCATGTATTAGATCTTTGATGACCTCTTCTGTTCCTTAGGTACTCTACTTCACGGACATACATTTTTTTGAAGTCTTCCGTTTTTTGCACATCTGTTGGTTTCTTTTCATTGTTTTAGGCTCTTTTGCATTCATTGGGGTTATCTCCAACATTGTCCCATGCTAGGGATTAGATATTTGATCAGTATCTAATCACCTTTCATTTACTGCTACCAATACCCTCTTGGTCCTCGGTTTTTAGTTCTTATTTCTATAATCATCGCATTCTGTTGTGTCGTCATCTCACCCCTGAACTCTTTTTAACTTCCTGCACCAACATCCTCCATCCGTGCCCACTCCCCTTCATTCAAGGCAGCACACAGAAGCCAAAAGGATCCTGTGGAAATAACAGATCATGTGATTTTCTCTGTGACTTCCCACCTCACTCACGGTAAAAGCCAGAGTGACCCACAGGGCCCCAACTCTTTCGCCTCCCTAACGTCACTCCTGCTCTCACGTGCTTCCAGCCTCACCGGCATCTTCACTTCCTTGAACACACCAGGTGAGCTCTCCCCGCCGGGTCTTTGCTCTTATTGTTTACTCTGCCTCGGATCCTGTTTCCTCATATCCATACGGCTCATTCTCCCATCTCTTTCAGATTTACTCAAATGGCACTTTCTCAAAGAGGCCTTCCTCGGCCACTCACTTAAAACCACACTCCTCCCCCCTAAAACTCTCTATTCTCCAGCTTTGATTTTTCTCCATAGGATTGGTCACCTTCTGTCTTATTTTGCTGTAAATTGATGAAGCAGTGAGAAACTAAACAAGAACAGTCATTATTACCCTTCCCTGCGCTCCCGCTCGATGTCAGCCACTGCGCCAGGTACTTTCATTCCGTATAGAGACTCTCTCATCCTCACCCAGCACCAGGCACATCATTTACAGGAAGATGGGAGGGCACCTTGTTCAAAGTGCAGGAATAAATTGCCATTAAAAGTACTAAAAAAAATAAAGCTTTTTCTTTACTCCACACACTTTTTCTCCCCTTGTCATTTTGTTTTTATTTGCTATTTAATGTCTTAAATAAAGTAACATTCAAAACTATTAACACGAACTTTACCTCACGTGTTTATACTGGGCAGGGCCCAAATTAAATGAAAATATAAGAGTATTTCACACATGCGGAATCACTGAGATCACACCGTTTATATTTTATAGATCGTAGATACGTATGTATTTCGTTCTTTCAAGAAGAGTGAGAATGCTAACTCAACTGTTTTTTATTTCTACACATTCTATCAACATTCTGCCTTTGGCTTACTGATGAGTAAAGAAAGGAAGAGGTGGCTTGCTCTATCTTTTCCTTTCCTTCTGTGTCATTATTTGCAGTTTAAGTGGCTGGGTAACAGAGGAAGTAAATCATGGGTAGGAAAAGACATGATAGGCTTTCTTGGTTGTTTGTGTTTCCTGGAACACCACTGCATTCTTTGTGCATTTGAGGCAAACGTTACGGTTTGAATGGAAACTGACCTCTCCTCACCCCTGTTTCCCCAATCATAGATGTAAAACACTTACCTTGTATTCACTTTGAGTCTCCCTGAGTTCCCAACCATCATTCCGCTGGAATTTTTTTACTCATGGGCAAACACTGCATGCAAACGGGGCAGCAAGAATAGCAAACGCACACACTGCACTATCCTGTCTGCCCACACGCCATTGTCCCCTCGGACTTCACTTCCAAAGCACAAGTTCGAAGATAACATTATTACGAATTTCAATATGGCAACAGCAAAGCATCCAACCACATGGAGGGCCCTTCTGAGCACAGGGCCCCATGCAGCTGGGCAGGTCACGCCCCCGTGAAGCCAGCCCCATCCTCATCACAGCCTCACAAGTGGAGCGTGTCATTAGCATTCACAGCTGAGCCTGCCAAAACCCAGAGACAGAAAAGAATCTGCCCAAGGTCCCTCGGGCTGTGGTGGAGCTGGAATTCAAACAGTCACTGTTTTTGACCAGGCTGTCTGTGTGGTTGGTGTGGCGTAATGAAATAACCACTAGGTAGGAAGTAAGACACCAGGCTTTTGACCCACTTTTTAAGTAATTGTGCAACCTTGGACAAGTCCGCCTGAAGACTACTTTTCAGCTCACATGTGCACAAAATTAATGCCGATTTTGTTTTTCATACAAGTTATAGTTTTTCACAAACCAGAATTATCAGTTGCTTGATCTCTTTGTATTAAGAACTGGGGTAAGTCACTGAGACATATGTTGGGTGACAAAGACACCTTCCTGTAGAAGCAAATACAGTAATGGCTATGTGCTTTGCATGCTTCGTTTGGCCTGTCCCTCAGATGAGGGCCGAAATGTCCTAGGAGAATGAGAGGGAGGCTGTTTTCTGGGCGTGTGCCAGGGCATAACCAGAACTGTAAGGCTAAGTGAGGAGAGCAAATGTAGGTTTTGGAAACCTTGCAGAAATGCCGTGACTCCCCTCTGCCTCTCCCCACCCCACCACCTGACTCTATGTAAACCACGGAAGGAGCGCACCTTGAGAATGATTACTCACAGTGGATGATTTGGCTTGCATCTTAAAGACCTGATATGTGGGCCTGGGTACACCATCTTCTCCTGTCTAGCCGAGAATGAGTCCAACAGGCCAAGGTTATGATGTTGTTTACCTGGCAGGTACTACCATAAGAAGTCCAAGAACTAATGAAGGATAAGGTATCAGGAGAGCAGATTGTTTTACACAGACAAGGCAAAATGCAATGTTTCCATCATGCCAGGTCCTTTGGAAATGCCAAAGAAGTCAGTGTACACCGAGTGCATCTTAACCCAAAAAGTGAGGGTGGGAGGGGCGGGGCAGGGAGACGGGCGGGGGGTGGGGGAGGCGGGCGGGGTGAGGGGTGGAGAAAGAGAAGGGGAGTATCTTTCATGACCTCTGTAGAAGAGAAGTCCCAAAAAGGCGAAAGGATGTCCTGTGGCTTCTATATTCTAACAAGCCTAACTCTTTCCTCATGTGTAAAGTATAATATTATTACCTCATCTAGTTGTTGTGAGGGTTAAATGAGGTGATAAATATAAAGAGACTACAATGGTAACAAAAGTAATGGCGAGAGTTAGTTATTAAGGGGACTTCGTAAAAATCACCTCTTGATTAAGTTCCATTTCAGCTTGCTTTCTCTCCACAGTAAGTCATTGGTTTGCATCCTGGTATATACTTTAAAGCAATGATTAAATCGATTTATATATGAGACTGAATTTACTTTTATTTGAGTTAGATTTTTTAAACAGTCTATTTGACTATAAAAATGAATGCCTATCTCGTGTTTTGACTCTCAATGGTCAGCTAGTGACATTTATTCCTTGGTACTCATCAACTGTTGCATTCCTACTTTGTGCCTGTCACTGTGTGAATACAGATATTCACATATATTCACAAGTGGTCCCTTCTCTCAAAGTGTTCACAATCTCTTGCAAAAATAGACATGCAAATCATCATTGCAGTATCTTCTTTCTTGACAGCTTATCCTTCATTAGTTCTTGGACTCCTTCAGGTAGGTGAATAGCATCCTAATCTTGGCCTTTTGGGCTCATCCTTAGCTGGACAGTTCAGGGCACTGGTCGCATTTAAGTGCCAGGAAGATGGGTGTGCTGCTCGGGAAGGCACTGCAGTTCTAGGTGATAGAAAGTGACCATTTTCTATTCTAATCACCGTGTTTCTTCTTAGAAAATATTAAGGAAAGGGATAAAGCTAATAGTAAACTGTAGAAAAAAATGGCCTTTTCCCAAATAATTTGGAGCTATTTCTGTATTCCTTGTGAACTTCTCACGTACCTAAAATTAAGCTAAAATCTGTGAAATTCTCTTTACTATCAAAAGATCCTTTGAAATCTGGTAATAGATTCCAGCACACTTGAAGAAAAGTGGCCTGTTTTGTATTCACTCTATATTTCCATCCTTAGTGGATTATTTATAGGGAACGTTAAATACACTTGAGTAATTTTTGTCATTTTCTCAAGCTGCAATGTGTTACTTAGGTCCAGACTCAGAAGTGTCTTCTGAGAAGGACCATGGGGAAGTTTTGGATACAAATGTAAATAATTCTGCTCTAAGAACTCTTGGAAAAGAACTTGGCTGAGCGTTGATTCTTTGAGATTCATATGGAAAAAATCCTAAGAATTCTCAGTTGAGGACAAGAGACTTAGTAGGATCAAGAGGGCTCAGACATTTAGGAATTTGACTCCGACTGTAGAAAACTTTAAAACGATCACTTCCAGTAAATTTTCATTAAGATCACAGTGACTGTCAGGGTGATTGTTATTTTGGCCAGCTGAAAGGATGGGTGTTTGTTTTCTTTAGAGGTGGTAGAATGGCGTATAGCTCTGTTTGTAAAACTCATGTTCATCCACCTCCTGTTATGCAGGCCAGTGTGCCAGGCCAGTGGTCCTTAGTCACGTGAGGAGCTGGATGCCGCGCAGGCTTCATGGCCGGGGAATCTGAGGCGTCAGACCTTGGGTGGGGACCAGGTATGTCTGCCTTTAAAGCACCCTCAGTATTTCTGTCCCTGGAGTCTGCAGACTATATTCTTGGGGGTCGAAAAAGCATGAAACCCTCCTTGCTCCCTGGAGCTCACAGCCTAGTTGTAGACATGAAGCCACTGCTACAGAAGAATAAATCAATTAGTCTGTGCTACCTAAATTGTTCTGTGTGAGATGTGCATGGCTGTCATGTTATTCCATTGATCAGGGAAATATTTAGATAAATAAGCTTAGACACTCCTTGGGCATCTATTACGTGTCTAGCAGTCTGCTAAAAACTGGGCATGCGCACATAGCACAACCCAGTTTGGAGGAAGGAGGCAGTACGGTTGGAAGCAGATCGTGGTGGACTTTGAAACACAGCCAAAGCCTTTTGCTCTTAACTTGGAATGAAATCGGTAGCTCAGGTTGATACTCTAACCACGTCACTTCTAAAGTGCACCCTCCTTAGCATGGCCTTCAGAGCCCTCCATGACCAACCATCCCAGCCCTAGCTTGAGCATCTCCCTGTATCCCATTGAACATGAACTACTTGGTACCTTCTCACCCCATGACCTCCACGTGTCTTACTCGGCAGCCCTTACCTGCCTTCTCCCTTCTCTCTCCTCCTGGAAGCCCATCCTGGCTCCCTGTTGGGCTCAGCCCTGCCCTGCAACCTGTGCGCCCTTCTTCTCTCCTAGCACCTCCCTAATTTCCTTGAGAATATTCGTGCGTGTGCATCTCCTCCACGAGATGGTAAGCAGCTCCAGAGCAGCGTTTTCTCTCTTGTTTTCATACTGCCATCCCAGTACCTGGCGTGCAGTAGATGCTCCATAAATGTCACAGTGAGGTTGACAGATGTAAATATGAAGTAGAAAGCAAATAAGGAACTCATTCTTGAGTTTTCTTTCAGCTGAATTCTGCTAGAAAGGATATGGAGTGCCCTTTGGCTGATGACGTGGAGGGAGGTGGGTTACTTGTAAACCTTGGATCCAGAACCTCCTGCCCTACAGGTGCACAAAAGTAGGCAGTTTCTGGCTCTGATGAAGACAGAGAGCCATAAGGAAGTGGATTCTGTCAGGTTGCTTGTGTTCAGTTTGTAACATTTTCCTCCTCATTGGCACAGCTTCTATTGAAATGATTTACTCTTGGAGTTTTGCCAAGTGTGGTTATATGCTAAACCAAGCTTTTCTCTCCAACAAAATGGTTTCTGTCCTTTGGTCACTTGCAGACAACCGTGGGCTTCATTCTGTGGGTAAACGAAAAGACGGCCATGAGTCAGTTTGGGAAATGAAACAACAAATAAAATCGTGAGTTGGAGTCTGTGTTATGAAGTCTTGCCTCATCTGAGTGGAATGAGATTGAGATAAAGTTCTTTGGAAATCATCCCTAGAAATAAGAATAAAATGTCTTGCCTTCTTATGAACTGTAAATTGTTCATTGTTTTCTTGATTTACTTTGCTGTACTTCTTGTAGCTTTAACCATGAAGTAGAAAATACCTATGCTCTGCTTCTGAAATCTCTGAACTATTGGGCCCCAGGCAAGGAGAGGAAAATAATTTGGGTCCACTCTCCCACATTCCAAAAATAACTTTAGTAATACCCTCTTCAGTTATCGTAAAAGTGCAGCGTGGCCGCTTTTATCCTAAAGTAGCAGTGTCTGATTGTTGGAGGGGACTTTAACCAGATGACTGTTATTTAGCAACTAAATGCCGGTGACTCATTCACTTTGACTGTGGTACAGGAAAATTCTTTCCACGGAAAACACAGGAGGGGGAGGGGGGACGTCGCTCTGAACCACTATGTAGTATTTTCCTTTAGAAAAGGCCTCTCTGAAAATGAACAGGCACCAGCTGTTCCTCAGCTAGCCTAGTCTCCAGCGCTGCCAGAGAGCTTTCGAAACCAGGGTTTCTGGGAATGTAACCACAAAGGTATACAGGTATGCTCAGAACTGTGATAAGGAACCAGTTCAGTTTATACATTTCAGGATGAAAAATTGTCATCCTGCGTAAAAGAGAAATGGAACTAATTGCATTCGTAGTATCGGGAACACTTACGTGTGATTGGTTTTGGACTAGAAAACCAATGGTGGTTTACTGTCACATTCCATCAGGGAGAGAGGGGGAGGGGCAGGAGGGAGGAAGCACTGCGCCCTTAGCTTTGAGCTGAGTAACAGGAACGCCTTGGAGAGGAGTGCCTCAGTGAGATGCTAATCCATTTGTGCAGCAAAAATATAATAAAGTAAATTCACCTGCTAGGCTCACAGCACCGAACCAACTCCGGCTCTCTGGGGTTGATTTCTGCTCGTCAGCATCAACTTAAGGTCTCCTGGGGCTGGTCGGGGCGGGGGAAGGGGACAAGTGCAGTTTCAGCCATGACAATTCGGGAACGTAAAGGGCTCATCTCTGTAGTCAACCCTGCCCATCCCTCTGGATTGGAGGTCGTGTTGCTCTCGTGCTTGGCTCGTATTTATGAATGGAGGGTAGAGAAGCTGCTTAAAGGTTCCTCAGTGCCGATCCCCCAGCTGGCCTCCGACTTGGGAAAAACGCCACCCTGCCGTGCTGCGGTGGAGGCAGGGAGTCGTGTGGGTGAAGTGTGTGTCATAGAAAAGACGACTCAGGGGTTGGAGGGGACTTAGCCCTTGCTTACAGGCTGAGACACCCAGGCTATTAATAGCAAAGCCCTGAGTCACAGATGTCGGAATGTCACAGCTGCTTGAGAACTGCTACTGTTACCCATCAGAAACCCAGCAATAAAGGCCTGGCTCCGTCCCACAAACGCAGTTTCAGCTATAAACAACCTCTAGTCAAAGATGAGGCAGGTGGATTGACTTCATTCCTTTCTATTACCCTGGCTCTCTTAGGCCCAACACGGCACAATATTTGCAGTAAATACAGTCTAATACTGGCTGCGCATTCTGGTTGAGAAAGACAGCGCTGGCCATCTGCTGCGCTCCCGCGCGGCGCTACGTCTGCCTTTTTGTCTCTTGCTCATCGCGTTCCCTCCACATGGTGGATGTATATGCTGTGCGCGGTGGGAATAGAACGAATGATCTGGGTGTGAGAGACAGGTACTGTCTTTGAGAACCCGGAAGTGCTCTGTTCCCAGGAGAGTGACCTGTGACCCCGTGGGTCAGATCTCAAAAGCCTCGCCAGCAGCCGCTGCTGCCCCAGCGGGCTCAGGCCGGTGGGGGGTGCGGGTGTGACCATTTGCCCCTCGGTTTGTAGCTAGGGTTCCTCCCCCACATATGCACACCCAAGAGGTTTGTCTAGAAAACTCTACTGAGGCAGAGAGAAGATAGAAGTCAGAATTCTGCCTACCTGGATAAGTCAGAATTTTACTTTGATCCGGAACTTGATCCTGGATAAGGAATTGAACCTTGAAGAAAAGATCCCCTTTCCCAGGCTCTCCTTGTCTCAATCCCCACCCGCCCCCCTCATTCAGGAAAACCAGGGCAGGGAGCAGCAGGGCAAATCGAATGGCAGCAGTATTATTATTATTATTATTATTATTATTATTATCATTATTATTTTCATCCTCGTCGAGTCTCCAGGACCTTAAAAGTTGAATAAAATGAACCCGAAGTAGCCATGAGTGTTCATTCTGTCTCTGCTGAGGCTAATTTTATTTATCCAGCCTGTGTCTGAAACGAGCTGTAGAAAGAATGACAGCAGCAGTAATAGGAAACTTAATAAGCTAATAATTGACTCGTTTTACTGATTAAACAGCCCTTCACTGTTTCTGACCCCCGCCCCCTCTCTGGCAATCATTCCTCAGACCCCGGGAGGGGCGGGGGCCCCCGGAGCATGTCCTCGCGCGTGTTTCTGCCCAGGGCTCGCGCGAGGAATGCAAGGTGGTGTCAGTGACCAGAGATTAGGGCAGTGGAATTTTGCATTTGTTACAGCAGCAGCTGTAGCGAGTGGTTTCGGCCCAAGGGCAGAGTCCCCGAGCAGGGCGCGGCGCGGCTCGCCGGCGATCGCCGGGGCGGGCACCTGGGCTCGGCCCCGCGCGCCGGGGGCGGGATTTTAGAAAGAAGCCCGGGACCTGGCGAGCGGATGCCGGGGCTTTTCCCCTCGCAGCCTCTGCCCCGGCGGATCGGCCTCCCCAGGCGCGCTCCGGCTCGGCTCGGCGGCTTCATTCCTCTCTCCTTCCGTGCGGCTCGCCAGAGGACCCGGTTGCCATGGTGAAGGAGAAAGGTAATTATAAATATCGATCACCGTGCATGGTCGCAGAATTTGGAATGGTGCTGCGGGGGCTCGGCCGCCTAATGGGGGATGATCAATGGAAACCGGGCGGACATATTCCTGGTGCGAGGATCTCAGTCTTGTGAAGCCTGGGTTTCCGTGGACCCCAGTCTTCATCAAGAACCTTTAATTTAGCCTCTGCGGCCAAAGCACATCATATTCCTGGAGTGTTTGCACAGCTGAGCTCCTGGGTGTGTGTCTCTTTTGAATGTTATTACATTTTGAGTTTGGGGTTGTGTTTGAGACTTGCCTACCTGCCGCCATCCCCAGCCTTCAGTCTCTTCCTCGCTTACCCCGACCCCAATCAATAAATTAATTAAGATGTGTCATGACAGGGTCGGTGCTGTTTGGGGACATGCCCACGCCTAGCTAAAGGAGGAGCAGGCTGTTTTGAAGGTTTCAGGTGCGCCGCTTTAATAACCCAGCATTTCAGCTACGTCCCCAATCACTCCTCCAAACCTCTCCTTCAAGGATGTGGTGTCAAAGGTGCCAAATCGCCTCTGAAGGAGCGTGTAAAAGGCAGAGGGTGGGGTGCTGTGCACAGGTGCAAGTGTCTGTGCGCTGGGCGTGGTCCTGAAATGCAAGCGAAATCTTTCGGCACTGAATTATAGTTTACATCAGTAGTTCATCCAGGAGAGGCAAGAGAGCACAGCAGTGCTGGGTTGTGATTATCCAGGCGATAGGTAGATACATCTTATGTTAAGGAAATGAAATGTTACAGGAGCAGAGAGAGTGGAAAGCGAAAGCTCCTCACCCCAACACTGTCAATCTCCATTCCCCCTTCCCTCTAGAGGCGGGACCGTTCATGTGTGCATCTTTCTAGACAGGAATTAGGTAGGTAGGTAGGTAGATAGATAGATAGATAGATAGAGGTTTAAAAATGGGATCATTCTATGATCATTTTTCTGAGGCTCAATTTTTTTTCCTCTTAATGATATGTCTTAGGGACCTTCACCACATGATTTGATAATGCGAGTGACCACCCTTGAATTTATTCTGCCACATTTTCTTACGGTGGGACATAACTTTCTCCATAAACACAGATGTCTTCTCTTTGGGGGGCTGTCTTGAACCATTTCAATGACTTATCTACATCTACTTTCTCTTAAAGCGCCTACAGGGAATAACTTTGAGGTGAACATGCTGAACTCAAATTGATCCTTGTTGCCGGAAACGCGGTTCGTTTGATTACACTAATGGGTGGGTGAAGAACGGGATCGTGACAGCAAGCAGTGCTAAGGCTGCGCCTTAGGACAAAGAGAGCATGGTTCTGCTCTGTCCATCCTGTTCCTGCGTACCTTTAGTGATCACTTGCTTTCGCTTTCGCCTTTCACTGAGTAAGTGGTAATTGAGTGACATTATTTGGTGTAAATAAAGGTGCTTCTAATAATGTCTCCCCTCTTTTGAGAGGCTTCTAGGAACTCACAGAGTAACAGATACAGGTGTTGACATTTAATCAAAATCAGGGCTCTTCGTTTTTACCTCCTACCTAACTAGAAAAACCTGGCCCTGATGTCTATTGCTAATGGGTTGGAGTTTGTTTTCCCGAGATGAGTAATTTATGAGTATTGGGAAAGGGATTGCAAAGGCCACTTCTCGATTCCATTCCCGTGGGGCCGTGGAAGTCTCAGACTTGCTCTCTGTGGCATGTGTCCTATGGATCAGTAGTCCCCCTAAAGCAACTGTATTTCTAAGTCACGCAGACTTCTTAAATCTCAGATTGCCTGGGTTCACTTTTGCTTTACAAGTCCATAGCCACTTTATAACTGGAACACTTTGGGTAGGCCACTGAAAGGTCACATACTAGTGTTATCTTAGTCCTTAGCCACTGGCTAAAGGCTGTTCCTTTTTTATTTCGAAGTCTGTGTCAGCCCATGCTGCTGCTGCCTCCCAGCTCTCTGATTGCACTGACCTGAGCCAACAGCAGAGGAAGGCGGGGTTCTTTGGCAGGTACACAAGAGCTGCCATGGAAAGAAAGGAATTTCATCATAGCTGTTAAAGTAAGAAGGGCACAGGGGAGCATGTAGTATAGGCATTCATCCTAGAGGTAGGAAAACTGGGGTTTAGAAAGGGTAAGTCACTCACTCAGGGACACACAGCAAGTGATTGGACCAAGTGCTTGTCCTCTGTGTTCCATCGAAGGTGCACGTGGATCAGTCACTGCACTCACCACAGGTGTTGACATCCACTGGCTCCATCACTAGACAGCGAACCTCTCAGAAGCAGCACTGACTCCTGACTCGTCTTTAATTTCCAGCACAATTACCTAATCAGGTGACACAGCACATACCTTAGCATCCACCCACCGCAGATTCTCAAATAGCTGAGACAGGTTCACCTGTTCTCAGAGCTGGGCCTGGAACCTGTGTCTTCTCGATTCTGAGAACTTTCCAGTCCTCTTCATTTCTTCTCGCTCCCAGAGGGGCCGTGCTCCTTCCCCTGGAGCTGACACAAATCAGCCTGGAGCAGGCTCAGATCATGGCAGCTTCCATCCTGAGAAGACGAGAAGTCTTCTGAAGGAGGGACGTAGATTCCCTCTTGTGCTCGCCACTTAGAGCTGGTTTCACTCACAATGCTTTGTGCCATCATTTTCTCTCCTGAATAAAGTTGCCATGTTTCTGTCTGCTTTGGGGTTGACACTGGAGAAAAGCTTGCTGGCGGATCACACCTCTGCTAGTGTGGAATGGCATTTGCGACATACTTTGACCCTTGGCATTTGCTGAGATACTTTGACCCTTGTTATCTTTTGGTCTCTTAACCAGACTCCCATTCGCCTCCAGTTGCAGACACTTATTGATCCAGGAATCTTGATGAAATAGTTATTTCTCTGATGTGTTCAAGGGCATCTTATCCTTGCTGTATCCTGTAACAAAGAAGCAAGAGAGATTTTTGTGGGTTAATCAGTCAATATCTGTCTTCCTGAATACTCTCATCAACCTAAACTCCAGAGGCCCACTATACTCATTTAAAAGCTATAATTGTCTAGTTTAAGTGTGCACTAGAGCAAGTTTTAAAAATATGCACAAAGGGATTTATTATTTCTCTTTGTTAGAGAAAAGAAGAATAAACAATACTAGAGATTTAGTTGTGTAAACACTCATCTAATTTAATAAGGAGGCTTATGGTTTGGAAGCCATGTGAGGGAGTAAGAATTTTGCAGCAAGGGAGATGCATCAAGGTAAATAGAGTTTTATACTTGGGCACAGCCTTGTTTGTTTGTTTTGTTTTGTTTCCTGGAGGCTTTCTGCCTTTCTTGGATAGCCCAACTTGTTTTTCGGGTAGAGTGGTATCCAGTGAAACTTACTCCAGTTCGCCCTTACAGGAGAGATGTTCCTGTTGCACCTGACATTCAAGTGCATGGGACACACACACGGTAATCTTGTTTCTTAGTGGCTTCTGAGAATAATGGTGTACTGTGTCTCAAATGTGTCCTACAGATTGGCACCAGAGTAATCCTCTAGGACACTGATGTCATCATATTTCCAGCTCAAAAACCTAAATGAGTGACAAGATAAAGTTCAAGTCTTCCTGCTAATCATTGACGATTCTCTCCAAGTTCTTAAATTACTTCCTCCCCACGCCTATCTAAGCCAGTCTTGTTTATTTTTAATGTTATTACATCTGCTGGTTATTGAACACATACTAAGTGTCAGGCTTTGTGCTGACGGCTTCACATACCTTATGTCTAATCTTCGAACCCATCATGGTCAGTCGTGTTCCTCTCCTTAAAGACATGGAGAAGACTCACAAGAGCTGAGAAACTCTCCAGAGATCCCTTAGCTAGAAAGCAGAAGAGCTTATCTGCCTCCAAAACCTCTACTAGTTGTACGTCCACTCTCCCTTCTGCCCCATTTTTTCTATTTGAATAATTATGGAAGGTATTTTCCTTCTTCTTTTCTGTATTTGTCAAGGATCTGACTCAAGTTCTGTTTCTTTATAATGCTTGTCAAAAGCCTATCCCTTCTTTACATTCTAGAATTACTCCATGCACCTAAGTAAACACCAGAGAAATTAAACAACTCATTCCCCTGTGGAACTGAAGTAAGAGCTCTGTCTCTCCTCAAGTATTTGTTGACCTCATATACAGTCTTGTTAA
Organism: Rousettus aegyptiacus; assembly: GCF_014176215.1. Taxonomy (NCBI): domain Eukaryota; kingdom Metazoa; phylum Chordata; class Mammalia; order Chiroptera; family Pteropodidae; genus Rousettus; species Rousettus aegyptiacus. The sequence continues at coordinate 49,582,107 of NW_023416309.1, read as the reverse complement.
GCAGCCTTTAGAGGTGTAGATGGTGGCGGCCTCTAATGGTATTTGCCCCTCTCCCATCCCTTGCCTCCTAAAACACACAGTCACACAGACACTACCTACTCGTGCACACAGCCAAGTGTAACCGAAACCCATTTCTGTTTTATCCTCAGGAAGTATGAGAACAGTAGGCCTCTTCGTGTGGTGTAATAATTCCTCATACACCCGGCCCCCTTGTCAGTGTATCATAGCCACTCCTGGATTCAGTTTTTAGCCCTACTTTCCAGATTGATGCTTAATGCCCCGCCCCTACCTGCTCCTTAGAATATTCTAGGTTCTTCATTTTTTTTCCTTGGCTTGAAAAGACCTGAGCTTTTCAAGGGGACACCAATGAGAAGGACATTTCCTAAGTAAGGACTAAAGGGAAGTTATCGATTAAAGGCGACATCGTGATGCAGAATAAATTGAAAAGTTTCAGAATAAATTGTCTCGATCAGTGCCTTATGCACACAACTCAGTGCAAGCTTTGCATGCCCCTCTGGAGAGAAGGGAGCCCCAGTTTTTGTCATCACATTTCACTCTAGAGAAAAGCACCCAAGCGTAGCTTGCTGTTATTATTTTATAAGCGAGCGTGCTACTCTCATCAGATTAGGACTCTGCCCAGCTCATCTTCACAGCAAAAGGGCCGTCCGGGTGATGTGATTCCCATGGCTAAGGGAAAGAATGTCATATTTAAAAAAAAAAAATTATAACAATTTCCTTGCCCTCTGCCACTTACTGATATCTAAAAAAAATATTTATCCAGAAGGAAAAAAAAGACTTCATTTCGACAGTTAGAGGTAAGGCTAGATGTAAATAAATCTAAGAGAAGGAACACATTGATCTAAGTTTCGCCAGAGCTGGTGAGAGCAATTTTTGATGAAGAATGAACTCAAGAACATGGAGACAGTGGGCATCTAAGCTGGAGGTTGAGCCACTCCCAGTCTTTGGGAGGTGGCCTGGCCTTTTATCTCTCCAGTTACCTGGTCAGGTGTCCAGGAAGGATGAAACAACCTCTACTGCATCATAGAAATGGTCTTCTAAAGAGTAACAAATTGACTTCTCCAAATTATTGCATAAAAAAACATCCTAAGGGAAGCTCGCCTCACCGAGAAGATGATCTTGGCATCTGATTAATTTGAGGAGGGGGCCCTCTGTGTCTTCATTTCCATAGACCCTGGGGGCAAAAAAGAAGGTCCTGATATCGTTGGCCAGAATCAAAATGCTTCCCGGAGCCAGCATTAGAGAGCCAGAGGACTTTTCAGAAGGTTCAGTGATCAGTGAGTGGTGCAGGATTTCTTCCCATTGTGGTTGAGCCTGATCTGGGCTCACCACACTAGAAACCAGCCCAGCTTCCTATTTCATTGTGTGCTGGTCTGATGGTGACTCATACCGAGAGGCATGTTTATCCCAAACTGGCAGGAGCTGTGTATTCAAGGGCAAATTTCGTTAACAGTGAGGAGGGCGGATATTTGTATGCATGACCTCTTTTCTCTGTAACGTTGTATTTGTGTTCACGCTGACATGATTAATGCTATTATGGTCCAACGTGCCCTGGGGGACACCAGGGGGAAGTTTCTGTGTACCATTGTCATCAAACAGGCTGACTTGTTTGAATACTTAACTGTGAAGATGCTAGCTTTCTTAATGCTAATGGGGAAATTAATATCTGGGGCAGTGATTCCCAAACATTAGCAGGTGCCAGCACCACTTGGGGGACTTGATGAAATATGCATTTCTGAGCCTCGCTCCCAGAGTTTCTGATTTGGTCGATCTGGAGAGGAGCCTGGGGTTTTGCTTTTCTAGCAATCCCAGGTGATGTCCATACTTCTGGTCCAGGGAGCACACTTTGTCTCTGTCAAGGTAATCCATGGTTTCTGTGTTTTGAATGATCGGCTTTCTAGGCAGATAAGTAATAACTATTATATGAGTAAACTCTCCGTTCTCTTTCGCTATCTTGCTTACAATGCAGAGATCACAAAGGGAAGATAAAGAGCATCCCTCTCACTCTGACTCTCCTGAAATAGAGAATGAAACTATAGTTCATTATAAAAACAGACCCGTGAGATCCCAGTGGCCAAGACATTGCCGTCACTATATGACACTGGGTGTACAGAGGGTGGGCAGGGTGGGCGTGGGATGGAGTTACAAGGCCCCTTTGCTAGGGGTGAGTTGGCACTCGGCTTCCCTTGGGGAAGGAAGCACTAATTTGGAGTCAAGAGACAGGGGTGTCATTCTCTAGGCATCATTTCTAATTCTCGCAGTGTTGGGTGAGCATTTTTACTGGGGTTCGCAGGGCTCTTTGGAATCCTTTGGTAAAAGATAGTTTCATTAGGTATCGTGGCTTACAAAGATCACAACTCCCTCTTTAGTCTGAGTTGCTAAAGTATATTATTAAAACCTGGAGTGTGTTATCCAGTACCACTATGTCCAGTCTCTGTTCTAACTGTTCACATTCATTCTGTTGTGGTTCTGTCATTGTTTATTATTTGAAGCTTTGTGGAGTAAGAATTTTAAGAAAAATTAAGAAAACAGAGAATGATAGAAAAAGATAGCACGGTTATTCCACACTGGAGGGTCTGGTGGGAAATGGGAGAGAAGCCTGAGTACCGCTCAGAAATATGGCAGGGACTGTGCGTTTCCAGGTCCTTGGAGAGTCCCATGAGTGTCACATGAGCTAGATGAGTGCCTACTGGCCTGCCGTCTGTGTGCCACAGGAGGGACCCCTGTTTGGACAGCCACTGAGGAACACAGCGCCAGGGCCAACGTGGCAGCGATGTCTCTTGGACTGGAGTCCAGTTATGCTGTTTCTGCTCAACTGGAAATCACGGCTAGTTGTGCCTCACGTAAAGGTCCCGCCTGAACAGCGAGCCATATGTCACATCTACTGGAGTCTCCTCTCCATAAGACATCTCAGAGATGACCCGAAACACTGAACAGTTTCTGCCTTCAGAAGGTCAACAAATGAGCCAGTGTCGGGAGGGGTGTCGATTGAGAATGCAAATAGAGGTGACACAAGGCAACGGAAGGCATATAAACAGTGTCCTGTGGGGGTTCAAAGGAAGGAAGGGTTAGTGTTCCAAAGGGGAAAAAAAATGGCTTTATAGAAAAGGGAGCGTTAAGATTGACCTTGAGAGGTTCTTATGCGGTGAGGGATGGTGTTTGATTCAACTTGTATCCTTAACACAGCGTCTGCTCTGTAGCGAGTGCTCAGCAAATGTTGAATGAACTAATAAGTGAATGAATGATGTGTATGGGTGGGGGAGATGGTCGTCCTTATTTAAATGTTTATTCAGATCCTAATAAGAGATAAACAATATAGATATAGGTATAGAAACAAAATACAGCTCTTGACCTGAAAGCACTCGCTTTCCAGCAAGGAGCATAGACAAGTAAGTAATTATGGTACAATGTAAAAAGTATTCAGTTGAGAGCCATTAAAGTAACATGGGACCACAGTGCAGGGAGTGGTCAGTTCTGCTGCAAGTCATGGCAGGCCAGGCTTTGGGGGATGGATAGGAGTGGAGCAAGTGGATAAGGAGGGAATGAGAGAAAAGTGGTCAAACAGGCAACACGGGAGCAGCGAAGAACACCCTCTGTCTGAGGAAACGCGGCCAGCTGGCTGTGGTGGGAGCTGCTGTTGGTCGCGCAGTGCAGCAGTGGACACAGGAGAGGTGACCGGCGGGTTTTGAGGGTCAGGATGAGCTGAAGATGGTCGGAACTGACGGTCGCGTGTGCAGGTGCCTCCAGGAACCAGGCAGGTGGCCTAACTGAGTGGAGACTGGTACAAACTGAACACCATGGCCCTCTCCAAAGGGAGAAGCCACTGAGTCACTCCATCCTACGTCCCATGGAGGGATGTGGGCCAACTGGCCACACCCTCCGATTTTCAAGAGCTACTAGAAATGGGGATTGCTATGTAAATCTCCAGTTGTTTAAATGTTGGCAAATGACTCAACTTTCTCTTCAAAAAAATCTTCACGTAGACCAACAAAGCATGTCTGCGGGCAGCACTGACGTAGCCCAAGGGCCTCCAGATTGTGGTCTGGGGCTCAATACAGCGCTCACCAAACCTACCCACAGGAAAAAGAAAAAAAATACGATTTCACGCATCCAGACTCATGACTGGTGCACATACACACATAAATGGCGAAAAGAAGTCACAGGAAACAGTGTTTACCTTTATTCTCCGCTATTTTCTCTTTTATTTTTAAACTATATTGGTCATGATTAATCTGATTTCATGTTTCAGTGAGTCAAGACTTGAAGTCCGAGAAGTATTGGTTTAACATCTACACTAAAGTTTTATTAGGTGAGAACAGAATGAGGTGTTTTGCTGGACGATCTTGTTTGCATCCTGGATGCTCTTACAGTCGTGTTTCATAGGCACATTTTGTGAAGTTGGGTTTCTTCACTTGCAACTGGAAAGTTTTGACAGAATAATTTCAGAATCTTTTATTGATCACTTTACCCTCAACGGAAGTTGGACAGAATCTGGTGTCATCTTTTTTGGGTGCTGGATACCATTAACAACTGACTCAGCTGCTAAATTCACAGTAAAATGCTGCTCAAAGTGCCGCAGAAAGTCCCAAGGGAAACGCATTCAGGCCTCCTCAGTTCTAAGGATGCTCTGGAGCTACTTTTCCATGCGGAAGAACTTCTCCCTGTGATTCTGCACCGTCACTTCCAGACACCGTGCTCCCTTCGCTTTTGCGCTGCCGCCGAAGGGAGGAGAACAAATTTGCAGCCCGGACTGGCTGTCATGCACTGTCTCAGCTCTCATCAGCTCTTAACCTCCATCTGTCGGGCCTCATGTGCTTGTAGCATTCATTTTTCACAGCATTTCCAGAAATATGATAAAGCAGGGGCTTTGGAGAGAGGTCACGCCTCCCTCGGGAATGTCAGAGGTGAGCTGTCGTAGCAAGCCTCCCATGCAGCAGGAAGGGCATAGGGCATAGCCGTTCTGTGGGTTCAGGGCATGTCTGCCGTCGCCTCTCTCTTGAGTCAGAAACACCCTTGCAACATGTGACAGGATTCAGAAGGAGCTCAGACTTTTGAAATAAGAGCCCATGGGTGGCTTCTCTCTTTTGGAAGGAGCTGCTGTGATGGACAGACCCTTAGGGAAAGGCCCTGCCAACCATGTAAACCGCAGGACCGCAGCGGGCAGCACTGCTTTGGTGGTTTTGCATAATTAAGCAAAGAAGCCAGCTACTAAGCTGAGTCAAGCAGCAAGGCCCAACAGAGAGCAGCAGGGGGATCCGTGCAAAATGACCAGGGACAGTGTTTGGGGAGGGGTTGGGAGGTCCCCTGGAGCTGCCTGCCTCCAGGGCACCATTCTCACCTTCGTATAGGAGAGCAGCTCTCTCCGAAGCTGTGCAGCCCATGACTTCTTTAACCCGGAGCCGGTGTGCTGCCCGTGAGTGAATGCTGGGATCGGCGTCCGATGAATCATGTCTCCGCCACCTCCCAGAGGACATAGAGCCAAGCTCTTACCCTGTGTGAGATTCAGTTGTTTTTTTTTTTTTCTTCAGTGAAAATAGTGCTGAGAACACCCACTTTTCTCTCCAAGCGGGGAGGTTTGATAAGTTATGTGATAAGTTTGAGCACTGGAAAGAATTATTGGTAGATCAACAATTTTAAAAAATGGTGGATTATTCCTCAGAAACTGGGCAAGTGGGAGAAAAGGAAATGATTATATCTAGGGGGGAAAAGTTTTACAAGAAAAGGGACTCTGTTCGCAGGATGCACAGTCTAGTAGAACAATAATTACATTCTCAAAGTGTGAACACTGACCACAGTTAGCCAAAAATTACAGTCTAGCCATATAAGTAAGAGCGAGGTGTCAATAGGTAATAGCTGAATTGGTGTAATTGGTTAATTGGTGTAAGCACAGTGTTCAGAAATGCAGTGATGAAGACTGAAAAAAAAAAAAACACCCAAAGTAGAACATATCTGCCTCTGGGGGAGGGGGGAGTAGTGAGTTAGGCAGTTGCCATCATGCATTATAAACATATTTGCTTTTTATTCATATAAGCCTATTTAGTTTCTTGAACTGTGAAAAAAAATAAAAACGTGGACAAAAAACCATACTACCTTCTTCATGTCTTTATTGTCAGGATGAATTTAAATGAGATAATAGGTGTAAAAGGTTCAAATGTGGCTCCTGCCATGCAGCAGGTGCTCAATAAACGTTAATTGAAGGCCAGTTCATCTGTAGGGTTTATTTAAATAGCAGGATGGATGCACAGCCCAGAGCTAAAGGGAATGGCCCAAGATTTCTTACAAACGAAGTAAGACTGAGACGTAGGTGGTGAGAAGAATTAAGTTTGCAACCGGATGGAGAGGCAATGTCCAACTGCCTTCGGCTGGGATTTTCCATCGAGACACGTTCAGAGCCTGAGCTTCTAAAGCCCTTCCCTATATATATCCATCTCCTTCTCATTTGTCTCTTGTGGTAAAATTTGTATCCCATTTGCCTTGGTGGCTTTGTAAAATTATCTCTCGAGCCCTTAGGATTTTCTGTGTTTGCGTGAAAAACAAGTTGTGTTTGTCAGCGGGCGCTCTGCAGCCACCCTGTGAGCGTTTGAATCCCAACTCCGCTGTTTACTCATCGTGTGACCTCGGGCAAGTCACTCAACCTCCCTGGACCTCAGTTTTCTCATCAGGAAATAAAGATGTTCATAGTATTAACTTCACAGGGTTGTCGTGAGAACTGAATCAATCAATACATGGAAAGCATTTGAAACTGACTGGCACATTGCGGGAGCTCAGTAATTGTTTGAATAAACAATTGGCTTAGTAAAATCAGGGGCATTGTATTCATTGATCTGGAGTTTAGTAATCAGATTAGTTTCAGGACCCAGGCAAGTAAATAGGGCAGGGACAGGTGAGTTGATTCAGAGAAGGCCTACCCATTTCTGCTGGGCAATCTCTTCACAGTTTACCTCAAACATAGCAAGACTTTGTTAAGCTTTGTTATGCCGCACTACTTTAGGACCACGTGGGTGGCTTCCTGTGGCCAGGAATTCCTACTATCCCATGATAGAACCTCACTCAGGAGTTCTACTTGCGGGGTTCTTGATTCCCGCATCCGCTGGGCACGTAAGCCAATGACTAGTTCATCTTTATACCGTGGAATGAAACAAGATGTCTAATAATGATTTAGTGCAGGTGTGGACCTTGTAAAAAAAAAATAGTCGTTTTAAAGTGTTGGAGGGTGGAAGTCGGGTATACTCAGGATCCTTACTGGAGGCAGCTGTCCACTCATTCTGCTACATCATCATCCCATGCTCTAGGGACACTGCAAGTAGCTCTCCCAAGGCTCTGATGCCACCTCAACTCTTCCCCGTAGGTCGGTTCAACTGGAAAGTACACTTCATTGTATGGTTCTCATTCAAAGAGAAGCTTAGCCAGAGTTAATTTGAGACAGGTGCATTAGTAAGCTCTTTCCTGGCATTAGTTGAGTTTATTGACATCATCAAAATTACCTAATTGATAGATACTGTTGGGGAACCCAAAGCATTCAACCAACTTTCAGTTTCACCAGAGGGCTGTGGCTACTCAAGAGAGACAGACAAATGTTAAATGAATTAACATATTAAACATGCTTACAGAGCACAGACCTCGTGCCAGGAACTGTGCTAGACCCTGGGAATACGATGGGAGATACCTCATGGTGGACAGGGCGGAATGTTTAGACGGTGGTAAGTGTAAAGAAGGTAAACAGAGGCAGAGGTAGCAGGGAAGCAGGGAGACTGCCTTTGCTGAGGTGGTTTGGGGGTGCTCTAGGAGGAGTGGCCCATGAGCTGCTTTCGGGTGAGGCCAGATGGAGGCGGAGCCAGCCTTGCAGATAGTTGAGAGACAACCTTCTGGGCAAGGAGAGGGTCACGTGTGGAAATTCTGAAGCAGCAGGAACTGGAGCTTTGAGCCATGTGGAGGCGGCATGAGAAAAAGCCGGAGGGGCTCTGTGGCCACGGTAGGACGTCTTGGATAGTGCACTGGAAGCTACTCGGAGGGCTTCATGTGTGACATGATCTGCTTGAATTATGTCCTTAAAAGATCACGCCAGTTGCCGTGTGGCAAAGGAATGGAACAAATGAGTCAAAAGCCCACACTGAAGACTCAGACTCCTTGCATTCTTTCCGACTGTCCCGTAAACCCCTCCTAACACCCTCACTGGTGAGGGATCAGTCACATTTAGGCATATTCTGTTGTTTCTGATTTTCTGGCCACTATCTGGTGCTCACACTGGTGTTGACATATCTCTAGGCAAGTCGTGTTTGAAAACTCCCACATGAGACATGAACTGGGTCTGATGATATCATTCCATTTTTTCTAAATCTTTCTATGGGCTCTTTCCCAAGAGAGCAGCAGAGATGAAATGATAATGAGGACATTTGTCAGGGCGGAGAAGTGTGGGTGAAAAACAAACATATACCTTAATGGGGAGGATTTCTTGTGTGTGAGTGAAGAATCAGGAGTCGAAGGCCATGGCGGCCGCGGGGCCTGCACTAAACCCCGTCTCCGGACCCACGGCCTAGTGCGGAGACACTGCGGGCCTCTCTCAGCCCCGCTGAGACCACGGTCTCTCCCACCCCTGGAAACATGACTGTCCAGTCCATAAAGATGAGGTGTTCTGCCAGCAGGGTTCAGATGGAAGGCACTGCCCTATTGTTTGACTCGATCTATTTTTAAATAGAATCGCTGGGGCGGGGGCAGTTTGAGATCCCTGGGTGACCTTACAAAGCTCCATCAGATTTCAGAAGGGATCTTCGTCATACTTCAGAAATTCCCGTTCATACAGGTTAGTGACAGCCTTTGCCGACGTTCGGCTGACACGAGCATCTGTGTGCCAGGCCGGTGCTGGAGAGGATCCACGAGGAGAGGACCCCACGTGGTCGCCCCTTCCACCTGTGCAGTGGGACATGTCTTCTCAGCCTTGTTACAGTCCCCGGGAGGCGGAGGCACAAGGCGGGAGAGGCGAGGCTGGGAGTCCGGTATCTTAACTCCTGATCTAAGAGCCTTTCTAATTACAGTTGGGGAGGGGAGGTGGGACTTTATATACATGACTGTACTTCAAGGTCCAATTACGAAGCACTGTCAGAGGAAGGCTAGCGGAGGTCAGAGAAGGATGTCGTCTCAGTGAGTCATCTCAGTCAAAAGGTGTGGCTAGCGAGTCACTCTCTCAGGAAGAGGAGGAGAAGGCACCAGGCTGATTTTCAATCCCTTTCTAAGTTTAGCCTTCATATAGAGGAGACAAGTTGTAACACATCAGGGCAATTGTGTCACGTGATTTGCAAGAAGGAAGTTTCCTGGCCGAATTATCATAATCCCAGTACCCCTTCGCCTTGAGAGAATCAGATTAACTGGATCTGAGCCTGGGCCGTTGCTATAAGCGGGAGCCCCAGCTGACCAACTGCTGACGGTGTCTTTTATGTTTAGAAGGGTAGCAAAGACGACTGACTGCACTGCCTCAGAAAAGGCAGACCGAGCACCGGTACATCGTACAGGGAAAAAGCCGCTAGTGACAGGGGAAGCCTGCCCGCTGGGAGTGTTTGCACCAAGGCAGCCCTGCGCTTTGTGCCAAGTAATAATTCTGATTACCAAACTAACATAGTGTAAGAAAATTAGGTCGTGGAAGCCAATTAAAGAAAGGGAGCATTTTGGACAACTAATGACAGGGTAACAGTGTGTAGCTTCGAGTAACTACCACTTGCCACAGCAGGAAATGGACTTTTAGGTAAACTGCAAATTAAGCATCCTGTGCATTTATTCACACTCTCGAGTGTTTCGTTTCCTGGGCCCCCAACCAGTGGTACTTGGCATACAGAAAGGTAGTAGGAGGTGGCGAGAAGCAGTAAGAATAGGGAGGACGCATCTCTGTGATGTGTTTGCCGTCAGACGGGAACTAGGGTGGAGGCACAGGAAATACCCACCCCTGGTGGTGAAGCGGTCTCTCTGCGACATAGGCTCACAGGAGAATCCGAGTCCGGTCTTTAAGCAGAAGCCAACCTCGCCAGCAGAATATCATCTCGTGACCGCAAATCCAGACCAATCCCAACCAGAGAGTTTTCCAGCCTAGGCGTCTGCTCCGAGTGAGGCATCCGTGACGGCCCTCCTCCTGGTGGGCTGCATTTTCTTTCCGCCTCATCCTTACCCTGGAGGCGTTCTTTTCCCGTCAGTTGCTGCATCCTGGAATAATTTCTTTTGATATTCAAAGTGTTATTTCCCATCTGCTTGTTTACTAGCAGGTGTTACCTTTGGGATGATGATGCAGCCGGGTGTCCACTGCTTCCGAGCTGTGTAATCAGAACTTGGTACACTGCGCTGGCTTGACTTCCTCCTATGCTGGCTAAGACTTTCTCGTGGAAGTCCCCTTACCCGGTGCTTCAGAGCGTAGGCTCTGGAGGCAGACTGCTTCTTAACTATGTGACCTTGAACAAGGTATTCAGCTCAGTCTTGGGGTCCCCCTCTGCAGCACGGGAGTAATAAGACAGCACCCCCATAAGGACATGCGTGAGGATTATCTGTGACCGTGGGTATAAATTAGTTGTTACAGTGCCCAGAACATAATAAGTATTCAACAAATGGTACCTATCACAATAATATAATGGTGTTCTAAACAGAGTTATGTCCAGAGATGTCATCCATTCAGGATTCTGGAGCTTCGCGTGGGAGGTGACCCACTAGGGGTATTGGGTGGTAACTGTATTTTCTCTGATCCAAAAATTGAACTAAGGAGTACGGAAATGACAGCTCAGGTTATTTGTTAAGTGAAATCAGAAGTAGCCCAGCAATATGGAGGAACTGACCATTGAGTTTATGATTTTGTAGGGCCAGGATTGATGCATTGTGGAACAAAAGCGACATAAGCACAAAACAAGAGAAAATGAGGTGCCCAGTGACAGTACGGGTATGTGGTGCCGAAGGGCTTGGGGGAGAATGAAATATTGGATCCCTATAAGCCGTAGCGAAAGCTTCGGAGAAGAGCCAGGACCTGGGCTGGGCCCTGTGGGTCGGGTTTGATCTGGACGGGTGAGGAAAAGAGAAACCATTCCAGGTGAGGGAAACAATAACAGTGACAGCTCCAGGGACATGAAGGTCACGGACCAGGAAGTGGTCAGGGGCCCAGCCAAAGCGGGGGTTGACACACAGTGTTTTAGTGTGCATTCCTCAGGGTTGTACTGTCTGAGTTCAAAGCCACTCGGCACAGTGACAAGCACTCAACCAATGTGGTTCCTCCCCAGGTACCTGAATGGCTGGTGTGAGCTGTGTTACGGAAGATCTCCGAAGCTAGGCAGAGAGCTTTAGACTTGATGGATTGGCACCGAGAGAGCTATAGGACTTTTTCTGTTTTTGTTTTTATTTTAATAAACTTTATTTTTTTTAGAACAGTTTTTGATTTGTAGAAAATATTTGAGAAGACGGTGCAGAGTTTCCATACACCCAACACCCAGTTTCCCGTAGTAGTAACAGCTTGCATTAACATGATACTTTTTTACAATTAATGAACCAATATTCATACATTACTAACTTAAGTTCATACTTTATATTTCCGTAGTTTTCATTTTATTTCCTTTTTCTGTTCTGGGATCCCATTTACCCTACCACGTTTACATTTAGTCGTCATGTCATCTTAATCCTCTCTCGGCTGTGAAAAGAGGATTTTCCCTTTTGTTTTTGATGCCCTTGATAATTTTGAAGGACACTGGTCAGGTTTTTGTCAGATGTCCTTTAATTTGAGAATTCTCTTACGATTGGGCTAAGATCATGGGCTTTCCTGGAAGGAAGCTCACAGAGGCAAAGTGCCAGTGTCACGACGTAGCAAAGGTGCACACCGTCAACGTGATTATCACTGTTGAACTTGACCTCGATCACCTGGCCGAGGGAGCGTCTGGCAGATTGTAAAGTTTCTTTTCCTTCCTTCCCACGCTGCCTTCTTTGGAAAGAAATCACCAAGCACAGCCCTCAGTTAAGGAGTAGGGAGTGGACTGCCCTTCGCAGGTTGCATTGTAGAGGAAGGAGCCGGGGAGTAGGAAATTCTCAGCAATCTGAGGAAAAGGGGTTGAGGGCTGGACTCACTGGTGAGAGAAGAGATGACTGAGGGATGTGAGCGTGGACGTCATTCAGTGTGAAGAAGAGGGTGGCATCAGGGATGACTACAAGGTTCCGGGCGTCAGAGATTAGGGGATTGTTTGGGTGTGAGGAGCCCTGCGTTAGTTTACTGCCAACTCTTTATTTTTTGGCTGTCACCTTGGGTGAGTCACTTTGTTCCTCTGAGTCTGTTTGCCCATTTGTAGAATGGGGTTGACAGTCCCTGTTCTTCCTTCCCCGTAGAGCTCTTGCGTGGGTGAGCTGTGAGGGCTCTGAAAGCCATCGACACAGCACGGTATAGTTTCAGAGGCTGATGGAGGGTTGAGAGAGCAGGACACCTGGGAGGGCAAATTCGTCTGGGACATCCCGAGTATTTCAGATATTATGGGGCAAGTTCTAACTCACACTGAGTATTCTGTCATAGGTTTGTGAGAGTCACCTGCTGAGGAGACTTGCATTTCAGATATGCTTTCTCAGATGGTATGTTTCTGGTGGTCTAGTTCCATGGTCTGTCCCTCAGACAGGTAGCTGAGGCAAGATGTGGCTGGTTCTGGATTAGAAGGAAGGGCTCTGCCTAATCTTCATGGCCTTCCTCTTACAGCCTGTAACGGCCTCCGCTTGCGGGCACTGAAGGTTACTGGGATTTCATTAATGGTCTCAATTCTCCAGTCTCATCACCAGAGATATCTAACAGGCATTTCAAAAATAGTGCATCCAAAATGGAACTTTTAGATTCTGAGTTTCAGGAATGTGACATTGCTTTACTTGACTGTGAGACAGCATGCAGCTTCTTAGCCTTGCAATAGGCTGTCTTATCTGTGTATTTATTCTGTAGCCAGAATCCCTCCAAACTGGGTATTTTGCAGTGCAAGAATACCTGTACCTTTTCAGGCAAATAGACTCTCGGCCAAAGAGTCTTTCATATGTATTTCCTCGTCTTTCAGAACTTGTGCAATCATGCTTTTGGTTTTCATTGTACTATTATTTTAGCAACAAATTGATGAGCCATGGAAGATTGTAACCATGCCTGCCCGGGTCTCAGGGTAAATCACGGTTCACTTGCTACAGTACAAAGAGTTGGGGAGCCTGAGTACTAAGTGTACCTCTGCCAAGAACTTGCTGGTAACTTTGGGCCAGGAATGTAAGCTCTTTGGGCCTCAGTTTCCCTATCAGTAGAATGAGTAGGGACCACCCAGGCTCTGAAAGATGGAATGGTCAAGTATAAATTAGCAACAGAGCCAGCTGGCAGATAAGAGGAATGAGGAATTAATGGCATTGCTATATTGCAACTGACTCTGCATATTTCAAAAATGTAGACTTGAGCCAAGGAACATACATTTGGTATTAACCAAAGTGCCAAAAGCTGTTATGTAAAACGAACCTCTTTATTAATCTTTAAAAAAGAGAGAAATTCTTTTGTCTACGCCGATTTGAGTTGGGATGAAATAAGCACTACGTCTCTTTCGGTCTTTGGATTCTGTCATTCCTTCACAAGTGAGCCATTCTGATACGTGTCTGCCCAGGCCGATGGGTGACGGAAAGCCACGTAAACACGGCAGGGCCTCTGCTCATCTCAGGGTGAAATGGAGGCCATCTCTGGGCACGGAGGACTTTGCAGTGTAATATATATTTCCAAAGGGAAATGCTTGCACAACGCAGATGCTGGTCCCAATCCTGACCTCAGCGGCTGGTGCCAGCAGTTGGCCTGGCACCTTTGTTCAGACAAAGGGAAGAGCCAAGAAGTGAAGTGATATTTTCCTCCCCTCATCATTACTCAGCATGGCTTGTTTGCTCGGCTATAAAAAATTCAAGTGTTAAGAGAAACTGCAGTGCAGTTTCTTACCCCCAAATGCATTCTCCCTTATAGTCGAGAGATCCACTGCGATCATTTTGGTTTCTAAGAGGATGGTCTCGTGGATCATTCCTTTCTCTCTCATTCTCGCCTCTCTCTGTCTCACCCATATTGTTAGTTCTAAAGGGAAATAATTCTTAAATTGTAATATGCTTTAGAATCGCCTGAGGGACTCACTGAAACGACACATCCCGACTCAGTTCGGTGGGGATGTGGAATCTGCATTTTAATACATGGCAGGCGGGGCGGGGTGGTGGTGGGATCTGATTGGGCAGATAGGCAGAGCCACCTTGAGGTTACCACGTGGGCGCCATGCCCAGCTGTGACATGATCACATACGCTTGCGAGTGTCTCCTTTGTAAGCCGAGTCCTAGCTGCTGCTTTTAGAACTGTACTTGAGCTTGGCTAAATAAATCATTGGCTGACTTATAGCAATCATCACCTGACTTTTAACCATTTTCTGCTTTAAACAGATAGCATAGGAGGAGCATGAGCTTGGAAGCTACAAAGTCCTGTGTGTAGATCTTGGTGCTTCCATTTACTGTCACTGGGACAGGCTGTTCAGTTTCTCTGGGGCTCTGTTTTTTCATCTGTAAAATGGGAACAGTATTACCCAACTGACAGAGAGAGAAAGAGAATAGGAAACAAAATGACTTATGTCTAAGCACCTAGCCCTGTACCTGACATTTAATAGATGCTCAGTAAATATTGCTTTCCTCTGTTCTTATAGAAAGCAGGAATTAACTTTAGGGAAAAAAAAAAAACTCAGATATTCTCCACTAGCACTTGAAGCTTATATTGTTGAGAAACTATTTTTTAATGCCCAGGCGAATAGACGTTTGGCCTTTGTTACAAAGTCACTGGTTGTTTAGAGATCTGGAAAGGATGCCCCTCCTTAATTCCTTTAGATAATACTGGCTTTGTTTTAAACACAGGTTTCCAAGAGAGATCCCAGCAGGTAGATAAGGAAATGCAGGTGTATCGCAAAGCTGGTACCTTTGCTGGACCCTCACTGAGGGTCCAGCTCAGAGAACTCGATCAGGAGTTTAACCTGAAACTACTCCTGCTTCTAGTCTCAATCGCACAAGAAGAACCTTGTTTCTCAGAATTTAGCTGGTAATGGATTATTTGGACTGTCTTGCTCAGACTCTTTCTAGGTGAAGCGAGAACATTGTAGTGGTCAGAGAGAAACAATGCACCATTATGCGTGTAGTGAGCAGGAGCTCCTTCTGTAGCGCCTGTCTAAATTACGTTTCTGCAAGATCTGCCCACAGCTCCCCCGCCCAACCCGGTTTTACTGTTTGAGGGGGAAAAAAAAAAAATCATCTTCATCCTTTGTGTTGGCTGATTAATTTTAGGTTCGCTGTTCTTATCCCATATCATGCTCACGTAGCTATTTCTACTTATGTAATACATTTTTATATATCACACGGTTCCTCCTTTGAAGACCGAAATCAGAAAAAGAACTGAATAGCAAAAAGTGCCTCCGCCTTCTCCGGCTGGAGGGACTGACTGCAAGTTGCATGAAGCCCTTTGGTTAGCTTAAGGCCACAGGAGCCCGTCGCGTCTGTCCCGGCCCTTTGTAAAGGGGGCGGGGTGCTGTAAATCCTATTTCCACACTGGAAACCGAGAGAAAGTCCCTGTAAGCCCCATCACATGATTTTAGAGCCTGCAAAGACCTTCGAAATTCTCTTGTCCAACCCCCTTTGTTTTACAGGAGAGGAAACTGGGGTTCCAAGAAAGCCATGTGGTTACTATTTAATTTTTTTTAAAAAAAAATCCTGCCTGTAATGCGTGTATCAGGAACTGCGCACATAACAAGGGACTCATTATAGGCCTCCAGCAGGTTAAACGAGTTGCCAGGTGAGATGAGGAGTGACACCCTGGCAGAGTTAGACGCGAGACCAGCCAGCACTTACTAGTAGGTAAATAAACATTCGCTCCATCTTTTGGTGCATGAGCTGTGTGCTGTGTTCTGAGGAGCTGAGGGGAAGGGAGAGGTACAAATGAGGAGGAAAAAATGAACAGTCAGAAATGGTCCCCATCCTCAAGGAATGTGCAGTGCAGGGAACTGCTTGCTGCAAGGTGCTTTCTAAATCAAGATAAAGATGTATTACAAATACTTATTACAAAACAGGGAACCAAACAAGATCATATATTTAATGACCCAGTTATGTCATCCTAGGGAAGTCTGGGAGGAAGAATGAGAAAGGCTGGCTCCCCGAGGAACAAGCCCAGCGTGTTCCCTACTGGACTGTTCAAATCACAACTTTCTCACTTATCTGCAGATCCCATGACTGTGGCGTTGGGGGGCGGGGCTCAGCTCACACTTATGGAATCAATATGCGGCTCATTCGATACCAAAACCGTGGGGATCTTTGCGCATGCCTGTGAAGGAAGACCCCTTTCGTGGGAGCGCCCTCTGCTCACCAAGGCCTTTCGCTGCTTGTCTTTCAGTGGCCCACCCTCAGGAGCCTCACCACCCCGCCGAGAAGCCTGTCATTCACTGCCATAAATGCGGAGAGCCATGCAAGGGCGAAGTGCTTCGGGTCCAGACCAAACACTTCCACATCAAATGTTTCACCTGCAAAGGTATGGCGCGTTCAGCTTCCCGACCTGGTGGCACGTCACAAACAGTGCTTGCCTTGGGGTCCACCTCACCCCCTGACTCCAAACAGGTCGCCGGATGATAAGTCAATGTGCTCAAAAGCCCAGGCATCGCTGATCTCCCCTCGTTTGGGATTGGATTAGACTCAAGGGCGTAACCGAGTCCCCCAGGACCAGTGGGACACAGGCCGTTGGGTGCTCCCCCAGCCCTGACCTCGGAGTGGGGCTGATTACGGAAGGGCAGTGAAAGTCCCATTTTGCTTTGTACTTAACGTTTATTTTCCCGTGAAGCAAAGGGCTCCTACCACAGGCACCCTAGTCGCAACAGCCATCATTTACAGGAGGGCTGGAAAACTTGTACGATCGAGTACTTAGTCACTGGCTCCTGTGGGGCGTGTGCGTGTATGTGTAGAAGTAAGAATTAAACCAGAACACTTGGAAGACCTCCAACCAGAAAAATACCTCCCATCCAAGAAGCTACCAGTTTGAGCTTGATTTCCATTAACAAGCGTCTCTTTTGGGGTTTATAATTGTTGGCCTTTTAGTATGAAATATGCTGACCTATTATTCTGGAGCCAGGCCCTGGCCAGGTAGGGGTGGGGAGAAGAGAGAGTAGTTTCTGTGCGTTTATTTGAGAAATAGGTTACTCGAGCTGAGGACAACTCTGGGTAGCTCAGGTTGGGTTTGAGGGAAGTAGAGGGAGGTAGGAAGAGAGATGGGAGAGGTACAAGGCTACGGGCCTGTCGTATAGCTTGCTCGGCACTCTGCATATGGTACCCACTCTCGCCCCTGGAAACTGTTTTATTTGAAGTCTTTTGGGGCACAAAGGCTTAGCGTTGCCATCTTAAGTCACCCATCCGTGGCCACGAGGGCTGTCAAATAGACTCCAGGCTGCCTGGAGGCTCTCAAATACATACAAAAGGAGGGGTGGGGCTTTTCGGATGTCCATAGATGTTTCTTTCACTGAGCATAAACTTTTTAGGAGAACGAGCCCTAGCATATGGATCAGGTGAGGAGATGGGTGAGAGGAGGGCCTGAGCTTCATGCCTGTCGAGCGTGATGGAGATGACAGAAGGCTGTAATGCGCCTTTTATAGAGAAGGATTTTTTAAGCCTCCTGAAAGCCCCCTACAAGTAAGTCCAGTAAATCCCCAGCATTCAGACCACCTAAGTGGATTATCAGGAAACATCAGGATCGCACCCAGGGAACTGACTCTGCCACGACTCTGTGTGGCTTGGGTCCTGCCCGCACCACTGAGTAGCTCTGTGATCTCAGGCAAGTTACCTGTCTGCAGCTCCCGTGTTCTTGAATGTAACATAACAAGACTAGATTTTGTGATATTTAAAATCTCCCCAGGTGTGGATTTACAGATTCCATACACACACAACCATCTGTGTGTGTAACATAGATCCCAGAGGTACTTAATTGGAGCTTCTTAGGTAGCACGGCCCAGAAAAAAATATTTCCTGGTTACATCCAGTTCGTAGATGTTAACTTAGAGTCAGGCATGACATTCTGTTTTATTTTTTGCTCATGAATTTCCTGAGACATGGCTCAAGGGGGGAATTTGGCATGAAATTCATACAATCTGTAAATGATTGCAGCCCTGCATTTCGTGTTTCTAGTTGAAAGCACGAAGCGTCAGTTTCAGGAGCGGGTGGGTAGTCAGTCTTCGGCACAGCAGAGTACAGAAGACTTGTTAATTTATCCTCTCTGGGGCGGAAGCTTCCATGTTTGCTTTTATTTTCTAGTTTAGATTTAAGGACTGAGTGTAAGTTATTTTATGTTGGCAGGTTATACCGTATACTTTGTTTCATGTTATCAGTGTATATCTGAAAAGTTGAATTTTTGTATAAGTTGCATTGTTTTTTTGAGAGCACTTGCTAGTGTAGGAATTATTTTTAAATTAATAAAACTTTACTACTATATATGTCATTCTTGTAAATTTGTATTTTGTCATACTTAATCCGTTAATGTCTATTGTCTATGTCCCCAACTTTCTGGGGTGACCCTTTTCTTTAATATCCAGAGAAAGTAGTTCAAGTTCCTCACGCCCAATATTCTAGCAAGTTCATGCCTTTTCCCCAAGGTTCTAGAGTAGTGTTGTCCAATAGAAATATGATATGAGCCACATATGTAAGTCTAAATCTTCTAATTCAAAAGATTAAAAGGGACAGGTCCAGTCCACTTTCATAATATATTATCCCTATATACACACAATATTATTATTTCAACATGTAATTAATATAAAAACTTTTGAGATTTTTGACATTTTTTTTTTCATACCAACTTAATGGCACATCTCAGTTTGGACTAGTCACACATCAAGTGCTTGATAGTCACATGTCGTGAGTAGCTACAGCATGGAACAGCACAGTTCTAGAGATTCCTCGAGGTCTGCATTCTCGTGGTTCCCTCTTGCTCCAAATTCTTGCCAGCACCAAATTCTTGGTCTCCCTGTACGAGTGCTGTGTCTTTTGCATTGCTTCATTCCGCACTCGACACAAACCCTCTTCTTCCTTTACCCAAAGTGTCACTAACACAAGGCAGCTGTTTTGAGCACATTTTTCTATTTTCAGTGAGCCTTTCATGGACTGTCCTGTGTAAGATTTCAATGTCTCCCTCTATGACATCTCTTCCTGCTTTATCTTTTTTTCATTGACACTTGCCATTATTTGACATACTTTATTCATTTATATTTATCCCCTACTAGACAGTAAGCTTCTTGAGGGCAGAGATTTTTGTCTGTTTTGTTTCTACTACATACTTGGTACCTAGAACGATTGACATGGTGTGTGCCGAATAAGGGAAATGAATGAATGTATAATAACCATGTATTTCTTTGGAACGTGAATGAATATTATGTCATGTCAACAAGATTATATTTAGTCAACAAGATTTATCAAGTGTTTACTATGCTGTATGTCCTCAAATGGTTACTAGACAGTAACACATCTTCTGAAAAGAAAGAATGTAAGTAAAGGTATCCATCATTGATTACAGAGCTACATGTCTGCCCAACAGATATAACAGATAAGAGAGCCCTGCTGAAGGCTGCACTCAAGCAACTCTTGGTTAAGATGTTGTTGCTGCTTAGTTTTATATGCTGGTTTAGACCCTTAGCTTTGTCATCTGGGTTTGCATAGGCAGACTAGATGTGGCTTATTTGAGGGCTCAAGTAGAAAACTGATAAAATTCTAGTAAAATGGAAATAGTTTCTTATATCCTATAAGAGCTGAGCTCAGGCTGTTCATACCTATTTAGAGAGTCTTAGTCATTGGAAGTTGAGTAAAAGGTGGAATTAACTGGGATAAAAGAAGAACAAATGTGATACAAATGTGTTCTTAAAGCAAATGAGAAATCACTTTCATACCATCTTTTATTTATTAAAAGAATCCCGAATATTTTCTTTTACATTTTGTAGCATGTTAAAGTGTTACCTAGTCAAAGAAGTCTAATGTAGGTTTTTTAAATTGTTAAGGTTTTGAATTCTAAACTGGAACAGAATAAGGATTCATAAAGTCTCCAAAATACACTGCTTAATAATTTTTACTTTTGTTGGGAGATGGTTATCCATGGGTGCCTTGCGAGCAGAGGCTCTGGTAGCTTTTTTGTTCTGAATTATCTTTTCAATGCTGTTTGTACAGCAAACAGCCTTAGAAGATATAGTGTTTCCCACTAAACTAGAGGGCTGATTTGTTTGCAGTCTAGTATCCTAAAGATAATATCTACCCCCGGAGGAGGCTAGCTTGCAGCTCATCATAAAAGATTGGGGTTTCTAAGCTCGGGGTCCTCAGCTATGACACAAACCCACTGCAGTTGCAGCATCCAGCCAAGCCTGCTTCTCTTGCCTCTCAGGGGTTTGGGGAAAATGGGGAAACAGTCGCTAATATGCAGCTGATGTTGCCTGCTGTCCTGTGAGTAACAAGCTCTTTTGCTTCTGATCTGGGAGTTTCATGTCTCCTGCCAGCGTCTGTAAAACGGAGGCCGGTTAACTTGTTATCCCGCAGGTAAATTTTCAGGTTCTATACCGTTCTTGACAGCTCTAACTTCATGTCCATGAAAGCTTATTTCTTGAGAAGGAGAGTGTTGAAATTCACCGAAGTCAACAAAATTTTCTAAGGAAATGATGTGTTACAACAAAGGGTATGGGAGTGTTTACACTATAGAGGTGGGAGAAAGCTGAAAATTTTCTCAAGCATTTTTAAAGCGAGCATTTAACCAGTCGTATTGCTGGTTCTTTTTATCACCTGGAGTGCCCCATGCTCAGACCTCATCTCTGGCTCTGCTTTCTAGTGATTTTACCCAGTCTTATAGTTTAAGTACCATCTATACCCTGACAATTACCATCTCTATACCTCTCTCTCCCCGAGAGTCCGTACTGGTTTCTTCAAAAGCCTTCTCAGCCCCTTCCATAGGCATTTCACACTGAACTCCTCATCGCTAGCACCATCCCCACGCCTAACCTTCTTCTTTTCCAGTCTTAATCTCAGCAGTTGTCAAGACCTTTTTTCCCAGTTGCTGGGACTAAAAACCTTGGAGTCATTCTCAACTCCTCTTTTTCTCTCACATGCTACAAGTAATCCACCCACAAATCCTGTTATCCCCATCTTCATAGTGTGCACAAAATCTGTCCATTTATCGCTATCCCAAAGATACCACACTCCTCCAAGCCACCATCATGTCTTACCTGGATTAATAATTTTGTCGGGTCTCCCCACATCCGCCTTTGCCCCCGCCTCCCCCTGCAGTTTATTCTTAATGCAACAGCCAAAGTGATCCTTAAAAAAAAAAAATGTCAGTTTCTGTCACCTTTCCAAAAAATTTCCTAGTTCTTCAGAGCGAAATCCAAAGACCTTGACTTGACCTTGAAGCCCCTCTCCACTGCGACTCCACCAATCACTTTCAGGCTCATTCTGGCTGAGCTCCCCTGGCCCACTCGGTCATTCTCAGACAAATGAAGCACCGAACAGCCTCCGGATCTTGGCCCTCACTGTTCCTGCTGTCTGACGAGCTTTTCATGTGCCCGGTACCCTGCCTCACTTGCTTCAGGTCTCTTCTCAAAGGTCACTCACCAGCGAGGTCATCCTTGACACCCTGCGATATGGACAGAGGCGTATGTGCCTCTCTCTGTGTGTGTACGTATAAATAGGTACATACGATCTCAATCGTGTGTGGTCTGCCTGTTTGCTGCCTTCCGCCTTCGCTGGATGTGGACACCAGAGGCCCGTAGTTTGTGTCAGCAGTCCTTAGACAAAGGCCAGCTCACAGCAGGCAATCAATAATATTTGTTGAACGAATGAATGAAATGTTTATCACCGAGCGATAGACGAGTTATAGATCGTAATTTCCAAACTATTAAATCCAGATGACTAAGACTTGATTTCAATCAATGCCTTTCTATGTGTGGGAAGGACAAAATTGACTTTTATGGTTCTCAGACATAGCATTTCTCACAGAGTAATAAAAAAAAAAAAAAAAAAGTTCTCGTTTCAATCCTTTTAAAAAAAATCTTCTGATGTCATGAAGCAGGTCTTTATAACAAAGAGAGAACAGCTTTCAGGCCTAGGGCCTTGATCAGGCAGTGATAGCAAAGCTCAAATTTAATTACACTATTTAGTATTTAGTGTTTGTGTCTGCAGATCCTTTATGTATAGGGGAAGTGACCCAGAAGTATATTTGCCTTTAAAAATAATTGCACTTCATAAAACTGAGCTAATTAAAAAAACATTAATAAAATAAAATAAATAGGTCGAAACTATGGCAGAAAAAAATAGCGAGGTGGTATATGAGTGAATGTGGGGAAGTTTGGGAAACACAATCCTGATGGTGTGTTCGGATTTGCATCTAAAGTGATGAGGCTATTTTCAGTGTGATCTTGGGACTTGATGTACCGTGTCAGAACCATGACATCTGCTGAAAAGTAGAAAAACTGCACTTGTGTAAATGGAGTCAAAGCTTTTTCATTGTTGTGAGATTTGCCACTAATTCGATTTAATTAGTGAGGTCTTGGTTGTGATTTGAAAAGTTTCCTGTAAGAATCGACTGTGCCTTGGTCATTTTTTTCTTTTATTTAATCTGAGAGGGGATTTCGATAGTGTCTGGAGAGGTGTTATCATTTGAGTGAGAGCCAGAGGTCAAAAGTAGGCTCCCTTAATAAAATCAACCGAGATACAAATGTAATAAACACCATAAAAACTTTCGGTCCACGTTAAAGCCATACAGAAGGACTTGGGTCACCTTTCTCTGTGATGGAAGTGTCATTTGTGAGGTACCTTCAGGTATTCTGTGATACAAATGAACTTTTCCTCAGCCTTTCCCTGTAGGTTCCCCGAGTGCCCCATCATCTGCTGGGGAAGCCCGTGTAGGGCCACCGGGTGAGTCCTACTCTCTCTCCAGGAAAAGAGTATTTATCATGTCCCCAGGAACTAGTGACAGCCTTTCTGCTACGTCTGGGAGCTTCTGAAACTTTGAGTTTCTCTTTATTCATCTTACATAGATGATAAGTATGGGGAACCTGCGTAGGTATGATATATCAGGAGATACTGTGTATGTGGTTTGAAAGCTACCTGGAGGAGGGTGATAAAACTCCTTAGGGCAGAGTTTATAAAGCACAGTCTGAGAAGCACCTAGCCCAGCATAACCTGGGTGCTGGCTAATGATTCAGATCCCTGGTGTCACCCCAGGCCCACTGATCTGCATCTCGGTGGTTCAGGTCTGGCATTTCCAACCAGGTCTCTAAGTATTAGGCCCACCAAATTTGAGGACCACTGCTTTGTTGGCTATGGGTCTTAAATTGATGGCAGGTGATGAAAGAGGGGAAAAGTACAGGTCTATGAAAAGAATAAAAGAAAGAGTATTTCAGTAGCCTGCTCAGAACCACCTGCATAAGGATTCTCTGGTCATGGCCCTTGTGGCCTTTGAAATTCCCAGGAATTGCGCTTGTTTGTAGCACAGCTTCATTGATTGTAGAACGTAGGTATGAAACGCTTAGCTAAAGAGTAGAAATAAAATATAAACATACCCGACTGGTAATATGGAGATGGACAGAGTCGTGGTGTCCAGATGTGTCCTACGAATTTTAAATGGGACAAAAGAAACAAGGGTATAGAACTCTCTATGATACGATTTATCCACACCCACAAGTTCAAAGCTGAAAACTGAAATCAAGTGACTGTTAGTGATGAAACTGGCTAATCTGTAGCATATACTATAAATTCTGAGTGTAAACAGTAACAGTTTATTCAACAAATATTTTTGAGTATCAAAGTATACAAAAATAAATTATATGTCATCAGCTTATATATACAAGTTAAACATAATCTCTGCATTTATAGAGATGAACCATAGACTGAATTTTTGGGTACTCCCTCCAAATTCACATGTTGAAACCCAGGTCCCAGTGTGGTGGTATTGGTAAGTGGGGCCTTTGAGAGGTGATTAGGTCATGTGGGTGGAGCCCTCACGATGGGGTTAGTGCTCTTATAAAAGAGGCCCCAAAGAGCTCCCTTAGTTGGCCGCATGAGAACCCAGCAAGAAGATGGTCGTGTATGAACTAAGAAGAGAGTCCTCATCAGACACTGAATCTGCCAGCACCCTGATCCTGGATTCCCCAGTCGCCAGAACTATGTGAAATAAATTTCCATTGTTTATAAACTACCCCCAATCTATGGTATTATGGTATTTAGTTACAGCAGCCTGACTGGACTAAGACAGGATTCAAATCAGATGTTCACAAAATTGTGCAGGTATGATTTACAACTGCAATTGGTGCAGTAAAGGGTAAATAGAAAGAGCTTCATGAACAATGTGAACTCGCCCCAGGAGGAGTTTGGCATGTTTGTGGTGGGAGGAGGGGCAGGTGGTCCCAAAAGACAACCCCTCCCCCACTCCCAGCACCTCTCCAGGAAGAGACGTTTAAGCTGACAGATAAAGGATGAAAACACAATAATCACTTAATTTCTCTTAGTAATAAGTCAACTATATGGACTTAATTATTCCAAAAAGTAGATTTACATTCTTTTTTTTTTTTTTAAGGAACTTAATTTTTGCATAAACCGACCTAGGAATTTTGACACTTGATGGCCTTCAGATGAAGGCCAAAGCTGAAATGTTTATGGAGCATCTAACATCTGTCCATTCACTGTGCCAGGCTATCGAGGGTCAGAGGTATATATGATACGGTACCTAACCCCGAAACCTGTGATCTGGTGGTAAGCAGTATGCTCGCTAGTAGAGCCATCGCTGGTAGCAGGACAGGTGGAGGTGAGTGGTCAGAGGCTGTGGTGATCACCTACATCTGGGGACAGTGACAAGAGAGGGTGACGCATGGATGCTCTAGAAAATGTAACTTTTCCAGGACTGAAACAGAGAAGCCTGCTAGTCGTGGTCGGGGGTAGGTGCCGCCTTGTTCAAGACAGTAGGTAGTAAAGACAAGGGTGTGGCTAGCGTTGACAGTGGCCTTTATTTGGGCAAACAATTTTCTATCAGAAATGAATGGGATCATGATGTTCCCGTTGTCATTTGAAAGATGGTCCTTTAACCATTAATTATAGTAACTATTTTCCTTTCCAAAAGTGGGATTAATGTTTTATGTTATTTATAACCTAATAGTTTTAAAAAGAATTCTGGACATTGAGTATCTGTGGAAAATTTTAAAAATCAGGTCACATTAACTGTTCCCTCAAGGTAGCATTGGATTGGCAGAAATCCTCACATAGGATTACATTTTAATAGAGACCGTTGTCACTTAGCGATGGAAGTCTTAACTATGTGTTAGAAAGAAGATGTGGAAAATGCTACCTTTTGATAGCTTTTGAAGATCTCTTGGCCTCTGTGATGTTCAAGTCATCAGAGAGCCATAAGCATCAAAATTATTTTTAAAGTGTTTATCTAAAACTACTAAAAATATTCAGGTTACAACTTCTACTAATGTCAATGAATTACAATCTATTTTTCAAGAATTAGTCTTTAAAGGTTGGGTTCTGTGAAGGAGCTTAGGGAAAACATCCCGTCTCCGAGATCACTGTCCATTTTTACCATCTTAGTGTTTGTAAGATGTTTACCAGGTCAAGATCATTCCATGTAGAATATGTGCATTTGTAAAGTGCAAGGATTTTTATGGAGTAAAATGGGTGAAAATTGGAGGGTTGAATATAAGCTTAAGGGTTTTCTGTGTTCAGATGTTTGTTTTTTTAAGTAAAATTGTATTATCTAATTGATATGCTAAAAGAACTAACTCTTTGTTTATATCTCAATTCCAAAATGGAACTTTGGAAAGTGGTAAAATGATGAATTTGGTATTCTTTTCATTGCAATATAACCCCTGTGACTTGACCTAAATAAATAGGTCAGGAAAGCAACAGTAACATGTTGTCCAGATCCAAAAGGATAAGGACGCTCGCTGTCCGGGATAGAAAGGTCATTTATTCTCTCATAAATATTTCCTAACCATGAATATGGTACAGCCTCTTTCAGAAGCCTGTTCCCATTTGTAATCACCTCTATGATTATAGCCATAAGCTTTTCTAACCTCTATCCTTGGTACATGTAAAACAAACTTTTCCCCATTTTATTCTCCGTAGATGGAAAAGAGCTGATTATTGATTTTCTTAAAGTACCCACTGTGCACTTGCAGACCATTATGACCTTGACCGCTTTTACTTTGGTCTAATCCCAATTCCATCTGCTTGTTTTGCTTTAGTGTTCTCTCCCAGCCCTTTCATTACTCCTGTTGCTGCCCAGATATCCCATTCCAGTTTCTTGTCATGCGCCTTAAATCGTTAAAGCACGCAACCAGTCACAGTCTTATTATCTGTCCCCAGGGCCTCCTTGGGATTGCTAAACAGAAAGTAGAGAGCATTGTCTGACCCTATGCACCGCACCTGGGAATGGAAGTCATCTCTTGAGTTGCCAAGTTTTGGTTAGTTTCAGTGGCTAAGGAAGTTCAGTCTTAAAAGTCTGGAGAAGTTAGGAGGGGGTGGAGTTACCACTATCTTGTAAAATCAGGTACTTTAAGAAGCAGAGACCGGATTGCTGGCTCAAAGTCATGCCTGAAGGGCCGTTCCTTATGCTGTGCCATAGGAACTTGGCTCTGCCCACACTGTCAAGACCAGCCTGGTTTAAAGCAACATGGAATCACCGGGAAGGGACAAGTATATGCCATCTCTCTAAGTATGATGAACGATACAGTGTAAGAAGTGGTCTCTGCCTTCAGTAAACTTGCATTGAGATAAGGAGAAAGTCACAGTGGGGGTATCAGGTACAAGACAATATATTATGCATGAGTAAATGTCAATAATTATTCTGAGCCCTGAGGAACTGGAGCTGGGAGGACTTGGAGGAAGCCGTCAGCTTCGCCAGGAGGTCAAATCTGAGTGAAGCCAGGGAGGCCGGGTAGGGACGGAGTCAGCAGGAGGTGCGGGGGGTGTCCGTCCGACACGGGGATGGGAAGGACTGGAGCAAAGTGCTGGTCTTCAGGAACGACGGCATGAACATTTGGAAGATGCGGGGCCTCAACCGGAAAGGCAAAGCGTTTGGCAGAACAGAGAAAGAGAGCCACTTGGTCAAAGCGATGTCTTGCTCGGGAGTGCTCAGGGGAGAAGCTGGAGGGAAAGAGCCAAATCTGAGGGTTACTAGACCCCATGCTCACTGCTTTCTGTGGTTTCTGGCAAAAATAGCAACGCGTCTGCCCCTCCGTCCGTTGTCTTCGGGGTCGGCGTATGGACACACGTGCAACGTCACGGTCGCTGTCTCCTCGGTGCCCGGAAGTTCAGAACAGGCAAAGATCCATGACGCAGCTCTTTCTGGGGACTCAAAAGGGGAAAGGGAGTGGAGGGAGTGGAGGTTTTTTTGTTGTCTTCGAGAAACATTCATTTTATTTTATTTATTTTTATTATATATTTATTGCTTTTTAATTTATTTATTTTTATGGTGACATTGGTTAACGAAATCCAGTAAGTTTCAGCTGTACACTGTAACAGTAAGGCATATATATATTTACACTGCGCGTTCACCTCCCATAGTTAGATTTCTTTCTGTCACCACATATTTGACCCCTTTTATCTGTCCTCCCCTCCCTATCCTCTGGTCACCACTAGTCTATTGCCCACGTCCATGAGTCTATGTCTGTTTGTCCTGCTTGTTTGTTGCTTTTAGGTTTATATCCCTCCCACATACGTGATGTCATGTGATTTTCAACTTTTTCTGTCTGGCTTATTTCACTTAGCACGATCATCTCGAGGTCCATTCATGTTGTCGCAAATGACAATATTTCATCTCTTCTTACGGCTGAGTAATATTCCATTGTATATATGTACCACAGCTTCTTTAGCCAATCATCTATCACAGGACACTTTGGTTGCTTCCATGTCCTGGCCACTGAATAATGCTGCTATGAACATTGGTATCCAAATATCTTTTTGGATATGGATTTTCAAGTCTTTGGGATAAATATCCAGTGGAGGGATTGCTGGATCATACGATAGATCAATTCTTAGTTTTTTGAAGAGAAAATCATTCATTTTAATGATTTAAAAGATAGACCAAAAAATGATAGGTAAAACTGAGGCAGTCGTAAGAAAAATGAACACAGTACAATGGGGAGTATAGATTTAGTAAAATCTGCCTGCGGGCCCAAAAGTCAGACGTGTGGCCTGGTTTGAGGTAGGCTTACCTGAGGTGCGCAAGGTCCTCTGAGGCGTGGCCAGCCTCCCTTTTCTCCCTTGTTCACATTTTCAGCCCTTATGCCTGATTTTGCTGATTATTAAAGTAATCCGTGCTAGCATGGGAGACTTCAATACTTGTTTCGTGTTATGGGCCAAATCTTAGAAGACACACAAACAAAGGTATATTGTGTGAGAGATCTTATTCTGGATGATGTTTCTGTTATTTGAGCTGGTTATAATTAATATTATTTGCACAGCAAGTTTTGCTAGTGTTAAAAACAAACTTACTGCATGGTCGAAGACTTAATTAATAAAAGAAATTCCAAAATGATTCCCTTCCAACCAGTTCTCTTATTCTTGTAAATTTGAGCTCTGAATTAAATGCAACCATTGCTTTGGGAGCGCGTATTTGCCATCTGGTTGGACTTCTTAGTATCTTCTTTCCCAGAAATGATCATTGATTTTGATGGGCATTTAGAAGTTAATGTGAAAAACTATTTCAATATGGTCTTCTAGGGTTCGTATTTGTTCCTAGGATGATACATTAGCAAATAGTTATTTCTGGTGGGAAGCTGCCTCCTCACATAATTTTTTATGAGTCTCTGTTCATCTATTTTGAGCTCTGGGCTACTGCGGGTGGTACTTTTGAGCTTCAGAGCATGATACTTTCAAACACACTGTTCTGGGCTTCAGAGCGAAAACCGATTCAGTAAGAGCCACACCCTGATGGAGTTTCTGGTGGTTTGGGAAGACACTCTGTCAAAGTCTACCTTTGTATTTCCTATGAAGAAAGCGTTTGAGAAAATAAATAGAATAACATTTCAGATGAAATGTAGTTCTTTAAAGTTTAGTTGGAGTAGAGGATGGAGCAAGAGGACGGGAAGTGTTTGATAGTCACGGTGCTAAGGTGCCAGGGAGTGTTTCGGAGTCCCACGCCCTGCGCCTGTCCCCACCGCCAGCTCAGGGCTTGGTGGCCCACGAGGGGGCACGGATGGTGCTGGCCCAGGCAGGGTGGAGCCGTACTTCTGGAGCACAGGGCCCTTATGACAAGAAATGAACTGGTCTGACCGCGGTTCCAGTCATGCGGGCCTCCACTTCTCTGTGATGGGCTGACTGTTTGGTATAGTGCCAGGCCGAAAAACAGGCGCCTGCCCTAGAAAAGAGAAGAAAGGAACCACCTCAGGCTCCTGGCGCCCTGCGAAAGCATCATGTCGCTCACAACTAAACTGAAAACATCGCTCACATTTGCTTAATACCCCCTCACTCCCTGCCTCTCTTGCTGGTATGATCTGATTAAAACACACACGAGAGTGGGAGCCCATCAGGGATGTTCGGTCTACTGATATGAATGAAAATAAATAAATTATACACACACACACACACACAAACACACATATCTTTTGCGTTTTACCCCTAAACCCACCTTTGGGCAGAGTTTTAAGTATCACCTGTTCTCCTGCACTGTTGGCAGTATGGACTACTCGACAGGCAGATGGAGTGTCACCGACATGAATCAGTTGCAACATAAAATGTTAACTGCTGTTTTCAGAGGGTTGAAGAAATAGTTGCTACTGCAGCGCTGTTCATGCCACTAAAATGCTGTTCTGTTGGCGCCCCTCTTTGACGCCTCCAGACTTTGTTCCCCTCCTGTTCCGTGGTATTTTTATAACACAGGCAGCAACTTTGTTTTTTTTTTTTTTTTGTAAGATTCAAGATTTTGAAATGTGCCCGTTACTAATTTTACAACGTTTATATAAAATCGCTTAGATGTACACATTCCCACTTAACCAGTTGATAGTACTTGGTGGCTTGCAGAGAAGGAATTCAAGAAACCAACATCTACGAGGCATATGGCTGTTCGCAGCCTTCGTGATCGCAAAGCAGCAGGGTTCAGCGAGGCCTTGAGTGGGGAACGTTCTAAATCATTTATCATTGAGAAGAAAGCAGTTCATCTCTCACTGGCAGCTCTATTTTTTTTTTTTTTAATAAAAGTAATGTCTTTCCCTGGGCATGTTAATTTTCAGATAAAGCAAAGACACAGTTAAAAATCTAAATATTTTTTAAAATCTAAAAATCTACTGAAGTTTGACCTTACTAATTGAGGTTTGGTGATCACTTGGATGTGAAAGTTTTGCTTTGTGCCATCAGTTAAAACTATTTCCTAAGCCATTAATAGAAAACAGACCAAAGCCTTCAAAAAAAAAATCCTTTAGATGTTCACCATTAGATATTTTTGATTAAAAAGAGTAACCCCTTTGTCAAAGCATTTTTTCCAAAAGTTCAATATATAATACTCATGCAGCTATAGAACGAACATGTTTCAAAGATTTATGCAACTCATTAATGAGGAGCCAGCTGGGTGTTAAAGCCGGTTTGGAGGAGAACTGAAAGAATGAGCTATAAAGGCATTCAGGAAAGCGTGTCAGGGTAAGATGCCAGGGTTAGATATAAACTGCTGAGCAGTCCAACAGGACAGTAAAACAGGATGGAAATCCCCTGCATCTCTAATGGACAGGAGTCTTTAAGTTACCATTAACTTTCAAACTCTAGGCCTTCGGTCAGTAGTAAAGAACCCATCCAACCCAGATCCAGCCCCTCTGGGTAACGAGATCATCCTTGTGTGAGCCGTTCATACCCCACTGTGACGTTGCAAGAACATGCTTCCCTCCCTTACCTCCTTTACAAGTTTTGGATAATTTTTCTCAACATCTTATTATTAAAGTGAGCTTCCACTTATATGAGGTACCCAAGTAGTCAAATTCAGGGAGACACAGCAGAATGGTACTTGCCAGGGGCTGGGGAAAAGAGGCAATGGGGAGTTATTGGTTAATGGGTATAGAGTTTCAGTTCTATACCCATTATGTTCTGTGGATGGATGATGGTGTTGGTAGCATAACAAAGTGAATGCACATAAGGCCACCAAGCCGTACGCCTAAGATTGGTTAAACGGTAAATTTTATGCCGTGCTTATTTTACCAGTTACACATTTTTAAAAAGTGAGCTGACACGTAGGCACGTGAAGAAACATTCATTCTTCGTCCTCTTGAGATAACCAATTTAATAACCCTATGTTTGCGTTTACTCACATTTCCTTGTCCGTAAAAACATAAGTAGACTTTTTAAAAATAGGATTATTAAAATTCTCTACTCTGTGACATTTGTTCTTTTCTATTAACGATATATCATGGAAAGGCCTCTGGGTGGTAGATGTTGGTCTCATCTACTCTCTTTAATATAAGCTCTGTAGACTGTACATTTATTTAACTATTTATTTAACTATCCATAACTGTAATTTATTTAACTACTGCTCTACTGATGGAAATTCAGGTTGTTTCCATGTTTGGGGGTTGGGGGTGGTTTCTGTCTCTCTCTCTCTCTCTCTCTCTCTCTCTCTCTCTCTCTCTCTCTCTCGCCAGTACAAACACTGTTATAATAAAATTGTTTTGCTATAGAACAGTGATGCTGCAGGCCGAGATCTGAGTAGTGATGGCGAGAAGGCAGAGAAGGGAATGAATGATCAAAGCCATGTTTTCTGAAGAAAATGGAGAAAATGGTTTCGATTTAGTGGCCAATCAAAAATTTTGGTGTAAGAATGACAGAATGAACAGTGCTACCATTCTATTAAAAGAGGGGATAGAAGAAGACTAGCCGAGGTTATAGAGGGCGTGACAGAGAAGCTGAAAGGATAGGGTGGTTATTTTCTTTTAAATGCCAGATTTGAGATGCTGTCTGCGCCTACGGGACAGCTAAAAAGTGGAGTCTAAAGCTTGAGAAAGGCATCACAGATAGAGACATCGATCCTTTGCACAAAGTCGTAGTCGAAGCTATGAGAATGGGTGAGATCTGTTCCCGGGGGGGCTGCATATCGTAGGAGAAGGAGATGGTGTTTGTGGGGGTCACCTGTGTTTGAGGGTCTGGCTGAGGAGACTGAGAAGTTGTATTTGGAGGAGCAGGAGGAGGAGGAATGGGCGAAGAAAGCCTGGAGTAGCGAAGAGGGAAGAGTCGGAAATTGTGTCAAGGCCAGTCCATTCTCGGGAAATGTAATAAGGCGAAGTATCTTAGGCATTAGCAGCATGGACTTCCCTTCTCACCACTCGTATGTGCCTTTGATGACCCCTGCCTCTGTGAGTCTTTCTTCAAATGCTGGTTTTCCTGTTGTATAAAAGACCAGAAACAATAGTACAATTTGGTAAGCCAGCTTGGGCTACTGCTTTGAATTTAAGGACTAGACCAAATCAAATCGCAAAGGGGCGGAGTACGGTGGCATTTGACTTCTCTCAACAGTAGTTACAAAGTTTTTTTGTTTTTTCTGGCTACATTAGGTTCAGATAAACTAGGACTTTATTAATAAAGTATGTCAATTTTGCAAAACCACGTAAACTAAAAAGCCTTCACCTAAGGAAGCAGCAAATACAAGAAATTTATAAAACACTTGGAATTAGTTTTGAAACTGTGTCAACGATCTGTATTAACGCAAAATGACCCTGTTGCCACCAGATCTTTTTATAAGGATCTGTACGTTTTAAAACATACCCTAGGTGAATGGAGGAAAGAGTAAAGGGAATTACCAGTAGCCCGAACACATTAATTTGTCACTTCTCTTGGCTGTGAGAAATACCCAAGATTAGAAGAGCATCTGGGTCATCAGAACCGCTGATGTCATGAAGAGTTGAAATCTGGGGGAACTCGCCAAGTTTGAGGCTAGAGTCAACTTAAATAAAAAATTGTGTTTCCAGTATTACCTTAGATACCGTGGTTGAAGGTTCCCGAAGAAGAACCTAAAGAAGTGAAGACGAGGACTCTTAGCCATCAAGCACTTTGTCAATGTGGGTGAAAATAAGATATGTACATAGGAGAATATTGAAGACAAGTCTCTCAGGTGTTCTGTGACGCCCAGGATTGTGGTTGTTGCTGTTGAAGGAATTTGCAGGCACAGGGAGATTAGTCTATACTTGCATTCTTTCCCTCAACCTGCAAGACCCATTTGTAAGGAAGAAGCAGGTGTGAGAACAGTGGGGATGCTGGCAGGTTAGAGGAGGCAGCAGGTGGTGAACGAGCTGGTTTCCAGGTAATGTGATCACAGTGGTATTTATAGGGTGGTCATTTTCAGGTGTGATGGACTCAGGTCCTCATCTTGGGTTACCTGGTTGTAAATTATAAAGAAGGAGGTCATAGCTTTGGAGTGTGGATCTAAACAAAGACTGACGAATCCACAGTGGAAACTAGTTTATGGGTTCTGTGTCACCTTGAATATCTTCAGTAGGATTAGCCAAGACCACTTACTGAGGGCGGGGGAGTAGTTGCCTCAGTCAGAATCTTACTGTAATCAATACTGGTTCATCTAAGTGCATTAATGAGTCATGGGAACTAATCAGAGGAACTCTGGAAGAGTTTTAGTAGGTCTTTAGCCAAGCAATTTAGTAATTGAACTCGCCTCATCTCAGCCCCCACTGAGGGCTGATTCCAGCTGCTTGTGGGAATAATCAAGAAGAATCCTCCTGGCTTCTTTGCCTAAGACCCTCGACTGTCTAGGAGGCACCCAACGCTGGGGATTGAGAGATTCCAGCTTTAGCTGCTGCTTCCCAGTCCTTCAGCAGTAGAAAATCCTTACGCTCAGGGGCTGCGTTCGGCTTCATTTTTGGACAAGTCGCTGTGCCCTCCTCTGGTCTTGTCAGAGAACAGGCCCAAGCCCTTGGCATCCCAGGACTGTCTTCTCTGAACTGTCTCCATCATCCAAAGCTGCACAGTTCAGAAAGAAACACCAAACTATAGACACAGCAAAAGCATCCTCTCTTGCATGCACTGAGGTCCTGAACGATAATTTTATCTTGGACAAGTTCCCTTTTCTTTCCTCTTTTGCTCTGTTCATTTTTGTCTCTGTCTCTCTATAATATATAAATAATTGGCTTATCCTATTTACTGCACAAAGAGAAAATTAAACATCTGAATTTTTCATAGCTACAGGGAGAGTATTTCCAGAGTGTGAAAAAATAGACATTGGATATTTTAGCTACTGCTTTTGGTATAATGGGAATTTATTACTCAGTTCAGTAACAATCTTGGCTCAAACCAAGCAGTTACTTGGGCAAGCAGTGGGTACCTTTCCTAAATAGCACTGCCAGTGACGGCCTTGTTCATATTTGAGACAGCCTGAACCATGGGTATCTTTCCATCAAAGACTATTTGATTATCTCTGCATCTTAGACATACCACAAAAGTCATTGAGACCTGGCCAGTGGATTTTACTTGTATGAGTTATTGCATAGCTCCCAAAGGAAGGGAAACAAAAGGGGAGGGAGGCAAGAGAGAAATCAGAGCCCAACAATAAATAGCTCTTTGTGCCAGTCCCCTCCCCTCACCCCTAACCACTGAGATCACAGAGTAAGTTAACAGCATGCAGTGGAAGGCAGCTGCTGCCCAGCAGCTTGGCAGATGATAACCAGATGTGAACTTGTCTTTCTACAGTGTGTGGCTGTGACCTGGCACAAGGTGGCTTCTTCATAAAGAACGGGGAGTATCTTTGCACCCTGGACTACCAGCGGATGTATGGGACACGCTGCCACGGATGTGGGGAGTTCGTGGAAGGAGAGGTGGTGACTGCCCTGGGCAAGACCTACCACCCCAACTGCTTTGCTTGTACTATCTGCAAGTAAGTGAGGGCTTCCCAACGGGGAAATGCTGGCTTCTGCTGTGAAAGCTTGGGATATGCCTCTTTAGTCTTGAGTTGTACTTAGTCTTAAAATATTCTTTTCTTATGTGTCCTTAGATGTCTTTATCTTTCTATCATATTATCAGCCTTAGTCAAAAAGTAATTTATGATGTCCACCATTAAATAAGATGACTGCTGTTAAGTGGTCCGAAACCAAGTCTGAAAGCAGCTCTAGATGTGGAATATTTTGAGCAATGAAACATTGGGAGGAAAGGGCATGACTGCTTCCCAAGATAAAGCTTATGTGGAGGTGAACGATGAGTGGGAAGCTGTGCATTTATTGCTGGGCTTTGAGTGCTACACATTATAGAACTTAAATTGGGATTGCTTCCTGTAATGAGGAGATTCACCGACATGGGTCCACACCTTGATCGATCGGTTCTAATCGGGCAATCCCATGGCTGTTGGAACGGTGGTGATTGTTCTAGGCTCCATGGTGCTCTGCCTTTCTAAAAGCTGCAGTTCAGAGAAGGCATTTTGTTTTATTTTTCAGCATTTCATGTTTCTCCGCCAGAGAGTCATAAACTCTAAAAGGGTACAGTTAATTTTATGTAATTAACTAACAAGGCGATACTGATCGATGAATCATAATAAGATATAGAGGCAATATTCATAATATAATTATTTTAATCATTGTTATAATTGTTATCATGATTAGCCCATTTATCAATACATTTTTTAAAATCATAATTTAAAATTTTGCATTAACAAGATGAAAATTTTCTCATATTTAATCAAAAACAGAGCTTCCTCTTGACCTCTCTCTCCTGTTTCGGGCATTCAGGAGACCTGAGGTCCAATTCTATCCCGTGCTGACTTATAAATTAACTTTTCCAAGGCAGTTGTCTCGTCTGTAAAATGAGAGGCTGCAGACTAGATACGAGCGGTTCCCCAAACCTGGATGATCACTGGACTCTTTTGGGGGAGTTTCTTTTTAAAAATATCCATTTCTAGCCTTCTCTCCCCCAAAACTCTCATGCTTATTTAATAGTTTCTGGAAGGTTCCCGCATGTGATGTAACTCAGCCAGGTTGGAGGCCCTGGCTCAGACGAACTCCAACAGCCCTCCCTCCTGACCTTGGCCCTGAGAGATTGTTTCAAAGCCGGTAGCAGTGGACGAACACATATGTACGGGCGATGGCCCTGTCCTTGGACGTTCGAGCCAGCAGGAGGTGCTCACTGTTGCTACAGCTGCCGAGTGACCATAATTCTACCTGAATTGGAGGCCTCCTTCGCAGTGGACAGATGCATTCGTGTAGAATTTCATTTTGCTCTCTTAGCAATTCTGGGACATCAGTCAGGAGTTAGTGTCCCCATGTATAAGTGACTCCGAGTCCCAGAGTTTAAGAGACTTTCCCGGGTTAACATTGCAAGGCTGAGATTTGAACTCAGGTGTTCTGACTCTCCATCCAGTGCTCTGTGTACCACGCGCATGCATGCCAACAACAGAAGGAAGCGAATCCTCACAGGCAGAGAGCATAGGAAACTACGTGAAAAGGGTCATTTATGAAATAACGAAGCTCACGGTTCAAAAGACAAGGCCCTGTTTTGAGAACCGGACTCTGGCTTGTCCCATAATGGGCCCAGATAGGATTCAAGTCTAAACATGTAAGCTCAGATCAGAGGCAAGGCCTGGACTAGGGTGAGACCAGGAAGGGTCCTGGGGGCTCTCACTGTCAAGGTCGAGCAGCGCAGGGGCGTCTCCCGAGAGCCTCCTTACTGTGCGCCCTGGGTGCTTGCTGGCCTCACTGCAGTCCAGGTCATGATCGGATGCAAAGAACCTGTGCTCCTTGTGCTATGAACCCTTCACTCCCCGAGGCCCTTCTCACAGAGCAGGTTCTGAGTTGGCCGATGTCACCTGCGCCTGCCTATGACCTGGTCTCCCTGGCTGTTCAATCCAGGCAAGGCACGTAATCTCTCTGGGTTTTATCTGAACAATGGAAAGCAACATAGCACCCTGAGAGGAGAGGAGACCACAAATCTGGGGGCGTAAGAGTTTAAAATTCTACTTTTTTTAAAAAAGCTATCTGCTTGCTGAACTGAAAAGAGAAGAAACTGATAATATACGTGCAGAAGGCAGTATTTTTGCAAAATGCACTCTTATTGATGGATATCTGATCTGAAAGGAAGTTATCTTCCTGATAAGAAGCTAATACTTTTTAAACAGATATTTCCAGCATTGTTGTATTTCTCCGCAAGAGACCGGGTCCCAGCATTATGATACATTCAGGTCACCTATTCAGATGTCCAGGACAAAGTCTAATTCAGCATAATTTACCACACAGGTCTAGGGAACTGAAAGAGTTAATTGTTTGACCTGTGACCAATTCTCTTGGGGAAGGGCCTTAAGCTTGAATAGGAATTTATGGCATTTCAAATGTTTTTTTTTTTTTTTTACATGAAGAATTTCCCATTTGGAAAATGGAAAATGTTACTGTGTGCCCTGCTGAGCGACTTGCCGGAACATCCCTCCGCTAGTAAGTGGAGGTGAATCATTCCCTTTTACTATCTGGTTGCCCGTAGAAGCAGTGCGTTCTCCCTTCTTCTCAAAGTGAGGCACGTTTATTTGTTTGGACCACATCCAGCTGGCTGGCTGGCTTAAGACTACATTTCAGACATTTTGGCTGGGGCTCCTGCAAGAAATGAATTGGCATCGGAGTGCAGAAGGAATGAGGCAAGGAATGAAATGGCTGGAATAATCTAGAGGGCAATGTCTTTCTGTCTCCAGGCGCCCGTTTCCACCCGGAGACCGAGTCACGTTCAATGGGAGAGACTGCCTTTGTCAACTCTGTGCCCAGCCGATGTCTGCCAGCCCTAAAGAAGCCTCCTGCTCCAGCAGTAAGTGCCCCCAGCCACCCATTGACATGAGTTCCTCATAGCTCAAAGGTAGCTTAGGTGCCTTTCTTTTTTTTGCAAAACTCTGTTAGCTGGGGCCGAGAGTCGTCCTATAAGAGGTATTTTCAATTGTAAAACATGAAACCTTGACTAAAACCCATGCAGTGAGAAGCATCTTCCTCGTTTCAAAAAGACGTACATAGAATTGGTCAATCACCTGTGCATTTTGGCAGCATTTGAGGGAAAAAGAATCATAAAACTTTACATTAGGAATGCTGTCTCAGTCGTGGAGGTCGCGACCTGAGAGCATTTGGTGGTGACGTGATCGACATTTCTGTATTATAAAAAACTGTCCCCACTGTGCCTCAAGCAGCTGTGCTGATTTCTACTTCTCCTTAAATAATTGTGCATTCCACCTTACCCTTAAATATTCGTTATTCACCCGAATGGTTTCTGATGTTTATTCATTGGGCTGATAATTTTCGAGTGCCTGCAATGTGTACTGTCTGCACTGGTGACATAAGCGTGACCAGAACGAACTCAGCACCCTCAAGAAGCTTACTTTCTAGTGGGAGCAGATAGACGAATGCCTACAAAAGTATTAGGTGAAGAAAAAGTAGAAAGGAAAAGGGTACGGGGACTTCATTGATATGGGCCTGGGGGGAGACTTCTCTTAAAAAGGGACATCTAAGGGGACAGCTTAAACAAGTGTGGGAACAAGCTACACATATGTGGAATGTGTAATTCTGTATGACAAAGTCTTGTCCAATCCGTGGGAATCCAAAGAAAAACGACCTCCCCCAAATAAAAAGAGTGGTCCATGCCACCGTTTCTTCTAGTAAATAGCAGTGAGTAGGCCAATGAACCTTCAAGTGAGATGTATTCTGAACTCTGGCGCCAAGAAAGAAAACTCTAGTTCTGCCCGCTTCCTGGGCCATTAGAAAGTGGGCTAGAGGTTTGCCTTGGTTTCCGTGGACTTTGCTAGTCCTTGGAAAACCTGGAACAAATAAATACCTTTAAGCCCTGCTGGTCTCGGCGCCTAAGAACGAGACAAGCCACTTCTGCTCCGGAGGAATTCTGTGCGATTCATAAGAGTGATTCCAAATCTTCCTGTTAAAGTAGAAGAATCCTGGTACCTGTTAAAAATAAGAATGTTCCGACGAAATCATTTGCATAGAAATTGGATTTTGACCATTGGGAGAAAAGAAAATAAATGGTAGTGTATCTCACTCAACACGACTTGATCCTTAACATCAGGAAGTGTATGCCCTGCTGGGATCGTCAGCGGCCTGGGTAGAGCAGAGGCTACAAAGCACCACCTAGGCTCAGGCCACAAGTAGGATGTTGAGTTCTTCACTGTCTTGCCTACCCAGCCCCGAGCAGGTGATTGGGAAGGTGACGCGGGGTGGGCATAGTCACCTCCAAGGCAAGGAACGCTTGCTTTGAAAGAACATTACCAAAAACATTCGAGGAATTCTTTAGACTCATTAAGATCAAGGATTTCGTGAGTCCCAGGATAGGATGACAGATATGACAGAGGATTATGTCCACAGGCCTGTAATAGGAATGGCTACATCCTTAAACTCTGTGGTTTCAGCAAGTCTTCTGGTCCAATTGTCTTTCTTGACAAGTGGGGAAATTGAGGCCCATGGGCATACTCAGGCTATCCAGAAATAAGGTTGGGTTTGAGGCAAGCCTTCGGGCTCCTGGTTTGGGGCTTTCTCTTTCATTTTATCTAATATGCCTCATTGTTTGGATTAAGAAGCAGAAGTGGGATGTTTTTAAAGGCTTCCAGTCCTCTCCATGCATGCAGTTTGGGAACCCACCTCCTGGTCACGGCTATACCAAAATGGTTATTCAAATTTTTATTAAACACCTTTTGCTTTATCTATACTTTCTATTTTCATATGACATAACATGTTATGCACATAAAAAATAAAATTTTAGTGCAAAAAACATATGTTCAAATATTTATTACATCTCCAACGCTAGATAATTATCATTTATGTACAAATTGTTAGAGCAGATCATATTTTCTCCTTTGTTGCCAGTGGGTGAAATCCCAATTCTAGGCAACTGCTTTGATCAGTTTGTTGTTGTCCTCAGCAAGTACTTGTCTATTTCGATAAGTACTCAAAAAGCATTTGTGGGGCATGTGGGTAGGGGTGTCTGTCAAGGAGGAAGCTCTTACATGTAGATACACATGCAAAACATCCAAGCAAGGCAGGCGCGCAAATACCAGGGCAAGGGGATTTTCAGCAAGTTTCTCAAATTCACTGGAACAAAATTAGAAGAAACACTTGGTTGTTATTTGTAATTCTCGAAGAATTGCCTTGTACTTTGAAACTGTCCTGATGTGACTTTGATTCTTATTTAAAAAAAAAAAAAAATTAAGTCAGCAAAGCTTCCTAAATAAACACACACACAAAAAAATGAAACCCTTCTTTGATAAAGTTCACAGCTTTGATGAACTGTCTCGGAGAGCCAGGATCCTCTTTTTCCTTTGAAATGTTCTTTCAGAAATGAGTTCACTCCTCTGAACTGCGATTTCATTTCCCATGCTGTGCCGTTTTTCCATAACCACCGAATAGCAGGCGAAGACAGGGTTCAGAGGGACAGAAGCCAAGAGCGGCCAACAGACGCCGAGTGATTTACAGGAATTGGTCTCAGTTTGAGCTTACTAGATAGAGAGGCAGTTTCTATTTTGGCCGCTCAGGGGCTGCCGTGTGATTTGGGGAGAACTCCCAGCGGAATGCCCGTGAAATCACAGGCACTTGGCTCTGTGCTTCCTTCCGCCTTAGAATAATCCTGCTCACCTTGACATCTATTTTATTTTCTTCGTCGAACATCCCCATAGTCCTCATTGTGTATCAGGCACTGTGTAACCGTTCTGAAAATTTTAACTCCTTTAATCCTCATAACCACCCTGTAGGTTGGTAGTTTTCACAGGTCACAGAGGTTAAATGATTGTGCCCAAGATCACACGCACAGTGAGTGGCGGAGCTGGGGCACACCCTAGCTTTCTGGCCCCAAACGCCACGCCACCGTGCCTGAAGTTTATTTTACAACATTGCTACCACTCTCATTTTCAAAGATGGCCGCGCTGGGCCTTGGAGCGGTGACCTGACTTGTCTGCAGATCTGTCCTCACGTCCCACCTCCAAGGGCTGTGCACTTTCTACCTGTCACGGTCGCCTCCCTGTCGTAGCAAGATTCATTCGGTGAATGGAAACCATCAGGAAGTTATTCATAAAGACAAACTACTCCAATTAAGGATTATTGCCCCTGAATTAATTAAAACTCTTGCTGCATCCAGTCTAATGCAATTTGAGTTCAATAAGCAATAAACCTTTTATAACATGGAGAGGATAGTAAGTTACCTCACAGGGTTGTGATGAACATTGCTTACACTACATCTGCTAGTAATAATAAAAAAAATCGATTGCCTGTGTCTAGCTGATCCCTACTTTAGAAATACAAATGTATGTCCAGAAGACAGTAGACTCTACCAGAGGTTACAGATACTCCTCTAAGGCTTAATTCCACGCCACTCTCCATGTGTTTGCCAGTAACTGAGGGACCAGATTCCCACGGGTTAAGGAGCCATGTGAGGGGGAGTCTGTGTGTGACAACCTAGAGCATGGGGAACCAGGCTGGATTGTCATTTGCTACGCGGCTCCTGTCTATTTCAGGTAACTGAGCAGGAGTGGGCCGCTGTCTACAATTACTCTTTCCATTTCAAGTGGCGTCTGACTAGTGGGTTGGGTGGATTGATGCAGGGAACACCCACACACAAATACACCCAAACCCATCTTCTTCTCTCCTCTCCCCTCTGTACAGCGTTGTCATTCTGACTGCCGTTGGGACTCCCGCAGGTCTCAGGACAAAATACTCTACTTGGACTGAATTTTAAATCATTTCAGATAAAGAGTCACATGCGTGTTTTCAAAAGGAAGGAAGAATTTTTCAGTTATTTTACTTTTCTATTTGGCGCAGTAGCTTTTAGGAGTCGCAAGAGAATTTCCCTTTTTATGTTATCTCTCAAAAAATCATTCGCCAGTCGAGTGGGACTTGTCTGCTGAGGCACCTAACAGTAGGTGGAGTAGTGATGCTCTAACACTTCTCAGCAGTCCCTCTACCTCTCCATCCTCTATTTTCCCATCTGTAAAGTGGGATCCTACTAGATATGTACTTTGTATGGTTCACCAAGTAAATAAAGTGCTGTATACTTATAATATAATAACTTACTCTTCAGGCATCGCTTTCTGAATTTTTGTGTAGACAGTTCTTACTTTTTGTGACTCGGCTCTTTTTCCTCTTCTGTGGATGATAGCTGTCTTTATTTGCTCATCCGATATTTTCCACCAATATCAAAGCCAGTGAAGGCAGGAACACACCCACCCATGTAGCCCATGGATTGTTGAAGTTTGGCTTACAGCGATGTGTTTCATGGCAGATTCTCCTTCTTTAGACATATTCTTCCTGGAGGACAGGGTGGCAGAGGAGGTTTGGTAGGGCACTGCTAAAGATTATGGGTTCTGGACAGATTGATAGCGGGTTGTATTCCTAGTTCTACCACTTAACAGGATGTGTAGCCTTGAGAACTCAATCTCTTTATGTTTCTGCTTCTTTGCCTATAAAATGGTAAGCAATGATAGTGCCTTTCTCAATGGGTTGTTGTAAGGATTAGTGTAAGTATTTGTATCAGTAAGGCATTAGGATTAGTATACAAGTCATGACATCTAGTAAGCACATCTGTATATTAACTAACCATTGTTCTTTAAGGAAGTTACGAGACTAGAACTTGAGCTTAGAGATACTAAGAATCAGAAAGGAAAGAAGGAAGAGGACTTGGCATAATGGTTAAGAATGTGGACTCTCCGTTTCAGAGTGCCTGGTTTGAATCCTAGTCCTGCCTTTTCCTAACCATGGAGCCTTGGGAAGGTTATTTGAAGTCACAGAACCTCAGTGCCCTCGTCTAAAAATCGGAGAATAGCCGCTTCCAAGGGCTGCCGTGAGATTAAATCAGATACTGCATGGGAGGTCAGTGTAAATGTGGAGGGGACACTCATAAAAGCAGTGCAGGGGGACCCCAAACAGATCAGAGGCTCTGCCGGTCCATGTCCCGAGGAGCGAAGCTGGGAAGATGAGGCGGTGGGGCCGGGTCTCAGAAGGCCCTGAGGGGTCCGGCAATGGGGAGCTCCTGAGGAGAGTCGTTAGAGGCTGCCCAGATGAAAACAATGTTCTGGAAAGATTAAGGG
This sequence comes from Rousettus aegyptiacus, assembly GCF_014176215.1. Taxonomy (NCBI): domain Eukaryota; kingdom Metazoa; phylum Chordata; class Mammalia; order Chiroptera; family Pteropodidae; genus Rousettus; species Rousettus aegyptiacus. The sequence goes on along the minus strand of NW_023416309.1, from coordinate 49,539,071 downwards.
GGTAACAGTGATAGTGGTATGCGAAATCAGTGATTTGGCATCAGTGATCAGGGTTAGGGAGACCACTAATTGTGGGCGCAGGTAATGGCTGTGAGAAAAGATGAGGAAGACGCATGAAAGGACCACGTCATAAAAAGTTATAGGATGTCATTTGTGCATTCAACAAACATTTCTTTGAGCACCTACTATGCTCCAGGCACCAGCCGAATTCTTACCATAATATATTACTATGATACATTTGTCACAACTACAAAACCAACATTGGTACATGACCCATTGCATTTAAAATGCTTCTATGTGCGTCCACCGCCACCACCAAGATAATGAATTCGTTAAATATAAGGACCCTGTTGTCATTCTCTCTTATACAAGGTCTAGCACATAAAGGCCTAGATCATCATTCTGGAAATTGAATCAAAACCATCTCTATCTCTAAACAGGGCTAATATAACAGTCTCCTCTTTTTAAACACGTTGCATTATTCTGGATATTGCTCTACGTGCTATAGACACATGGTACAATTTTACATTCTTTCCCATAGCGTTTTGTTCACGTGTCTTCTCATCAAAAACCAATTATTCTTTTGAGTGTCACACAAAAGGCCGAAAGAAAGCCTTGCATTTGCTTAGGCCCCTTGGCACCAGGGCCAGCTCCCAGGTGTCCAGGCCGGAGCCGTGCTTAGCATTCCTATGATGGCGGTTATCACCATGTAGCTGTTATGCTTTGTATGTTTATCTTTCTAACCAGACAATGAGCTGCTCGATGGCAAGGACTGTATTTTTTTTTTTTGTCCTTATGAATAGTGCTGTGCCCACAGCAAGTGCACAAATGTTCATTTAGTGAATGAATTGATGCCATCTCAGGAGAGCCTCTGAGGAAGTACATCTCAGCTGCCAGGGCCGCGGTGTCGAGTTGTGACAGCTGCTTGAATGGAGGGGTTTTGTCAGATTGCACAGGTAGTGCATGGGTGCATGGGAGGAAGGGTGTATTGGCATATTTCAACTTTCATTTTCTTATTTATAAGCTTTTTTCATTTAATAAGAGGGAAGAAAGGTGTTGCTTCAGATAAATGTGTTGATTACAGAATCACAAGTTTTTTGGATTTTTGTTTATTTTTAAGTAGAAAAGTCAAGGAATGTATTTCCCCAACTTTGAGTGTGACCTTGGAGGGAGGCCTCACCTTTTTGGGCATTTAGAGTGCCAGCCCCTGGCCTGGAGGGACAGGAGTCCAGCCTGGCATGGCAGGTCTAGTATTGCTCTCCTGAGTACGGATTGGGGTCTGGAGAGAATTTAGGATTTACACAGTAGCCAAAGGTTTACTGCAGAGAAATAAGGTATGTTGCAAAGAGGAACATTAGTATTCAGATTTTTCAGACCAAAATCTGTAACGTTTATGAGTCAGGCATAAAGATCCCAGAGTGGCACATCTTTTCACGTAAGCAGAGCATCTATTCTCTCAGTCACAAGACGGGAAGAAAACTTTCTAATTCATAGGAAATGGGTATAACTAATGGGGAAAAAGTGGAAGTGTATATAAAAAGTGTTTTCAGTGGATGGAAAGTTAATGGCATTTTGTCATTTGCAGTTTTCATGTCATTAGCTATGCTTCTTATGTAATAAGACCCACACCTAGCAAGTTATCAGTAAAACTAGAATTTTAATGATTGAAACAGAAGAAGTCATTCCTCAGTTTATTTTTAATTTTTCAGTAGCAGTAAATATTTAGCTATTCAAAAGACTGCTATGTATACCTGTAGTTATATATTCCTATAATTGTCCCAGAAGGATATCAAGAAATTGCTATTAGTACTTGTCTCCAGCAGGGAGGAAGGGAGTGGCTGGGAAACAGGAAGAAAAGGAAATTAGTTTTGCTATATGAAAAAAAAAAAAAAAAAAAAACAAATTTAACCATGTGTATGTTTCACCTTTTTAAAACCAAAGTACATTAAAAATAACATAATGTTAATTTTACAAAATAAAAGGCCCATGCCAGACCGAAGTCTCACTGCAGCTTGCCCTTGCTATGACCTTCAGCCATGTGGTATCAAGTGACTGGTCACACGATGAAGGTACTGAAACTGACATTCTACCCCTTTTCTCCTTCCTGTCTCTGGAAGAGAGTGACTGAGCTAATGTTTGCTAAGGACTGCTCTGTCTGAGAAACTGACAGAATTCAAGCATGATTTCCTTTTTGGCAGGAGCCCATGATGCTGGGTGACCATAGCCAGCTAAAGATTTATTATGAAGCTCTTTACTGGTTACAGTTTATAACTAAATTACGGAAATCAGTGCAAGAATAAAGCTTCCTGGTACAATATTTTTTTTTTTAATTAAGGGAAAGTTCACATAACATAAAACGTGCATGTGAACACACACACACGCGCGCGCGCGCACACACACAAACACACAGAGTTCTCTTTGATATGATCTTAAACCTAAAACTGGAGCTGATGACAGAATAATGCTAATGTTTTATGCTAACGTTTTTTATTTCCCATTTAAGCATCTCTATTACTTCCCAGTAAATACAGATGTGTTATTATTTTTATTTGTTGTTTATGGAAATGGAAGAACATCCCTTCAAGAGATTCTTTGGCAGGACAATGGATAATGTCTTGGAGCAGTTCTCAGCTCAAAAGTTCTCAGCTCCTAAAAGTTTTCAGCATCCTTTTTAAAGCATTTTTCTGCTCCATAAATGTATACTCTCAGATATGTGGCATCCTTACTGTACAAGGCACCCATGTCATTCACCCTGTTCTGAGCATGTCATGAGACATGCAGCCTCCATTGGCCCATAGAAATCAGTTACTGAGTCCAGTCCTGAGTGCTGTAGCATGTTTGAGGGCAGTCAGAGCCATCCTTCAAAGGTAATTAGCAGAGAGTCTCAGACTTGATTCAGAGAGTGTAGGTCTGGGTTGGTGCTGAATCCATTTCTTTGATGGTCACCTTCAGGCCCAGCAACATGAGCCATGGGATTCCTGCTTAATCATTTCATAGTCAATAAAGGGAGAAGAAAGGCAAACAGTCTGGCTCCTTCTAACTTCCCATTCAGATCCTGGGCATGACTACAGGAAAAAAACACACCCAATACCGATTAAAGGACAGAGCATCTTGACCTTGAGAATCCCTAATACTCTTTATGGAATTCAGTGAGCACTGGTTTAGAGATCAGAATCAAAAGTTTCAAATGTGTAAATGGTCTATATTTATGAGTATTATGACCAAGGTAATTAAAATTCTGCAAGTGTACAGGATATACACTTAACTGAAATTCAAAAGTATACAGGATATACTCTTTAAAAGGAGAAAAGGGGATTCTTTGCCAAATATTAAATTATAGAGAACTTGGAAAATGGCCGTTGCCAGGCCTGACTTCAGCAGATGTCAGATGAAGGCCGGTCATCTGTTGCTATTATGGCCCATGAAAACGTGTTTGTTGTGCAGTATTTGTTTTCCAAAGACAACAAGAACCTTCCTTAAAATAGCAGGTCAGAGGCTGCTCTGGCTTGCGATATGTCCATCATGGCCATGAAGCAAAGGGAGCAACTGACCTAAGCAGGGGCGTGAGTGGTTATGGAAAGTCCGGTTCAAGGTTACATATTCAGGCAGCACATAACCCTTTAAAAATAATCCTGGGCCATTTTTAGTGAATTTGAGATGTCAATTATAGCATCGAGACCCCTTTGCCACAGAGGGGCATATACATTGCACCTATGTGAAGGTTCTACCCACCCCCAGACCCCCTACCAGTATTTGTCTTGTGATGTCATATCACTTTTTTTAGCTAATGGCAGCATAGCATTTCAGAAGTTAAAAAGTACTTTTTAACAATGATACCTGTCCTGTCTTATTGTGGCCCCATATCCGGCTGTCAGCTATGACATGCTTAAAAAGAAAATCGTGAACTTATTACAATGACTTGGTTTAAACTTTCTTTTAAGAAAAAGAAAATGGACTGTCGCCAGTCAAAATTTGTCAACTCATACGTGTGTCCTTTGGAACCTGGCCATAATGAAGAGCCCAGACAAAGACAAAACGAAGTCAGCATTCAGTAATAGCCACTTGTTAGATCAACCTTCTCATCACTATGAAAAGATGTGCCTTTTTGGTCAAGGAAAGGTTTTCAAATACTCAAATCCTTTCTACCTTAAAGATATTAAACCTCTAGGCCAACTCTTAGAAAAATTAACCTGGGGAAAGTCTTTTTTGAAATTTTTTTTTAACTCGTGGATTACAAACCGAAGGTCCTACAAAAGCAGGCCATGCTGGTTACGTAGGCGCGCGTGGTCAGTTCAAGTGTGACAACAGGAGCCAACTAACATCTAGACCCTGCGGAAGAATGGGCGCCCTCGCAGACAGGCGAGATCGGTCCTGCAGGAAGGTGGCAGCCATGATGTGCCTGCGGTTATTCCCATGAAGGAATCTGTGTCTCAGAGGCTGATCTGACGTGTGTCGAAGGCTCGTGCCGAAGGCAGCTTGTTAACCAAACACAATCCGACCCACATTCGGGTCACTCTCTGCTCTGTCCCTTCTTCCTCTCTCTTTTGGACAGAACAACTGTTCTCCAGCATTCTACCTCCTCCATTTTATCACACAAGATTATGAGAAATCCATGGCCCCTAGGAACAGTTGAATGACAAGATATAATGTCATTAAATTCAGGACCTCAAGTTAGCCAAACCCTGGAACTTAAATTTGTTATTTGTTTTCCTTGACACTCCCTAGATTGAGTCCCAGCCAGGCACAAAGTGCCTGTAGTTAACAGTCTATTAAAAGGACACCACTTGAATATTTTATAGGGTCTCCAAAGTCTTATTCCACTTTCTATTAATAACAACCTAAATCTGAAATGATTTTGTTTCTATTTATTTTTCATCCACGTGTATAGCCATGAACTTACGTGATAATCTTTGTTGGTGACAAATAGAATTTCTTTTTCATTATTTATGAAAAGGAATTTTAGGGAAAACTTGAATTTCCTGGAACATATATGGGCAACAATTTCAATACTGAAATTTGATTTTTTTTTTTCATTCTTCATTATTAAAATTTTACAGCAAAGGAAGGAAACGCTCTGAACTGACTGAAGATCCTTGCGGACATTTTATAACACGTCAGGATGTCAGCAAGCATCATTTAAATTAGTAAACTCTGTGGTCCCGTTTACGATTTGTATTATTTTCACTATAAATCTGTATTTATACAGTCTTCCCCCTCAGGGGAACCTCATGCTCAAGTTCCAGCATGGCCGTTTTTGTCCACTGACAGCAGAAGAGACAATGACCGAGGGAACAAACCCATGATTAGAGGTTTGAACCCAGAGAAGCCTGGTAGGCTGTAGAGGCCTGAGTTCGTGTGCCTCTGAGAACAGAAGGTTCTCCCTCTGCAGTTCACTGCACGTTGTCTAGCTGTGTGGCCTCGTGCAAGGCCGGGACCCACCCTGGGCCTTAGCTTCCTGAGTGTAAAATGAAGTCTCTGTGTCAGCTGGCCTTCCTGGTTCCTCTGGCCCTCAAATGTTCTGCGATCTGTAAAATGTAAATAATCACCGACCTTCCAGATTAGCGGAAGCCCTAAGAGTGAACTGAGGTAACAGAAGTGCAAGACCTTCTAAAAGTTAAAAGCTGGATACCGCCAATTATAATAATGTTAATACGATGATGGAACCAGAGAAACGAAATGCCTTCCGCAGAGGCTGCCAGGGAGCTGCAGTTTTTCGTGAAGGGGAAGAGGAAATGTAAGTTTTATGAGATTATTACAACTGCGAGAACGACACACACACACTGCGTGTCTACCGTGAGCCTGTCACCCCACTCGGCGATCACGCACGCTCCCTCCAATCCTCGCAGCAGGCCCGGAAGGCGGGCACGGTTAGCCTGCACCTTTTACGGACGGAGAAACCAAAGCCCCGTAGCTCGCCCAAGATTCCGATGCGGTGTGAGAGCTGGAATTTGACTCCAGGCCTTTCTGCCTCCGAAGCCTTTCATCACTGTGAGTTGCACGCTCACAATGAATATACAGAATTAGTGTACAATCAGCGTACAGAAGGGGCCAAAACACTCATGAGACAAAACGATGAAAAACCTTGTTCCTTCCTATTGCTACTTTTATTATTCTCCATCAGAGCTCACTTTCCCACCTTCATACTATCTTAGGCAGATCTGGTCACTTTCAGCCCTTAAAAAGTCCAGTCTGGTTGAACACTTTATTCTCACATTCATCTTAGCGCCCTGTTCCCAGCTCAGGCCAACCCAAACGGGAGACCCTCAGGGAGGAAGGGGAAACAGCCTCTGACTCCTTCTTTACCTCCTTCCGGTCCTACCTGTGTCTCTTTCGAGGTCTGGGCTGGTGGGAGGGGGATTAGAGGTAGAAGGGACAAGGCGTTCTAACTCTGGCATTGTCATGCTTCTCTTGCAGCTAATATTGGCCGAGGCGCGTTCTTTGACAAATGTGAGCGGTTTCTGGCTAACCTGTTCGACTAGCCCTTGCCGCCTTCCCACCCTCAGGTCCTGCTCCCTCACGGTCTCTTTATAGCCCCTTACTAACGAAGCCCCCCACCCTTGGCAGGCAGCTTTCTCAGGCGGGTTCATTCAAGATGCTTGGGCATGGGTACGAGCCAGAGGACACAGATGCATCCAAACAGGTGCATGCCACTCTCACGTATCTTAGTTGGCAGCGAGGAGGACTCCAGCAGCTTTCTGCCTTCTAAATATTCCAGAGTCAAAGGCTCCAAACTTTTTGTTTGTGAAAGCGTCTGCGCTGCAGGACATGCCACTCGATTTGTCCCAGATATCTAGCATCAAACTTCTCGTGGATCCCATGGCAGCACTAGGGCCTGAGCGTCCCCACTCACTACACATCTTGGGAGGGAGCAGGAGGCCAGCCTCCCCCTCTCTCAGGGTCCTCCGATCCCTCTCGCAGCAGGAGGGAGGGAACACTACCACACTCCTGCTGCGTAGACAGCTCCCTGACAACTCTCTTCCATGCCTTTTCGAATCTCTGATTTCAGAGGTAAGGAGATAATAGCGGTTGAGAGTCATCAGGTGGATTCTCCTGTATTTTAGTAAGTCCAGCAAGGCTATTCCGGGACACTAGGAAAAGTCCCATTCCATCTTCTGGAAGCTTTGATGCCTCCTGGGCAGCGGGTCTGAATGGCAGTGCCCACCTTCGTTCATGGTTCCTGGCGTGACCGCAGCATGCAAGCCCAGGAAGGCGGGGACCGTGGGGATTCAGCAACCACAGTTCCCTTTCCTAGAGCTCCAGGTCCTCAGCCCTCTTCCCCAGAGAGGCCTCTTCACAGAATGAGACATCTTTTGGGCCCCTACTCTTCCCAAATGGGAAATTCTAGAAAGGCAGAAATAGTTCTCAAAGAGAACGTAGGTATTCGGGCTGACAGGACCTTAGTGCTCCCCAAGTGACGACATCTTTCTTAGCTTTGGAACACCGGTTTCCTTCCTGAGAGCCATTTGTCACTTTCTTCAGCTTAAATACTTTTGAACCCCAGGTGTCCATGGTCCTATGCAAAAAAAAAAAAAAAAAAAAGACAGGCAGGATCCCTATCATCAGGGATGTTTATTGTCTTTGAACAAAATGGTATAAATATGAAAACCGAGTGTGTATTTGGTTGTTGATCTAACTCGGACGTGAGAAGCTGAACCCCTGCTTTCCTGTCGGCTGCTGGCGTGGAGGATGAAAAGGAGGGGATGAAGCGTTCGTGTTCATTGTTGCTTTTCTTTTTCACATTCAGGGACGGTTTGCCATGGGGAGTATATACTGGCTAGTCGCTGAGGGGTTCGATTTCCTTGACGCTGCTCCATACTCACCTATGTCTGACTTTGGCAATAATTCCGGTGCCAATCACCAGCGTTCTATATTTATCAGCAGCTGCTTCTGTGATGTGGAAACAATTTTCTCAACAGCTGAAAAACATGAAGATGGAGAGCAGGACATGTTGTTCTTCATAGAGGAGCTTAATTAGCTCGAATGAGCGCGGAAGGAGTGGACAGTCCAGCGCTAATCTTGTTCGTCTCTGCGTCTTTTTCCACGTTGCCCAGCATGACATCAGGCTTAAGTGGAGAATATGGTCTCATTCAGAGAGGAATGGATGGGTGGCTTCTGTGGAACATCCCAGAATGCTTTGCGTCAGCTGGCGTGGGCCAGTATTCTCCTTGCTAAGGGGTGGTCTTTGTTGACTTGCTTGATTTATGTCTTGAGGTTTGAGAAGCAGAGGCTCATCCCTGGCCTCTTCTTCCAGCCCAGCCTTACCAGCTGGCCGGCTCCCGGCATTCAGCCGTTGTTGAATGCTTCTCTGTAAAGCATTATCAAAATCAGTTGCAGAACGTCTGCCCTCCGTGGGACACTGCAGGGTGTGGAGGATCAGAGAAGTAAAGGACACCACCTGTGAGTCATAGGCTTCTGGACTATACGGCACTTGGACTAAATGACCATGAAGAATAAATGGTCCCACATCTCTAACCACGTGGTGCCTGGTTCGTCAAAACCCTCAGTGCAGACTGATCAATGAGGTTGTTATTGCTTTCAGATTGTGTCTCAGCTGCTTTTGGAGCTCTAGAATATCCAGACATCCATGCGCTTGTAAGGAGAGCGAGGCTTAGAGTCAAGGAACCTGGTATTTAGCCCCAGCCCTGCTCCTTCCCAGTAAAGGGGGGACCACCATGAATGCCCAACATGTTCCAAGTGTTCTGATTGGTATAGAAAGCCCTAGGCAAGGGCTCTCCTCTCCCTCATAGCGACCTAGGAAGTAGGCCAGCATTTCAAAGATGAAGAGGTGAGGGTCTAGAGAGAGCAACTTGCCCGAGTGAGTGTCCAAATCTTCCTAACACCAAAGCCCATGTTCTCACTGCCCATGTGCCTGCCGTCCCCCTAGACCTCACCTCTGTGCAGGGGGTGACCTTGAACCACTAGGCCAGTCTCTCTGGCCCCAACTGGCTTCAGTTGTAGAATTGAAGAGCCATCTCAAAAGTTTATTTTCTACTTAAAAAAATTCTACCAATCAGCAGTTTCCTTATTTTAAATCTTTACTGCCACCTAGTGGGCATGATCTAATCAGAATAATAAAGAAAAGTTTGGGTTCGACTTGGATTAAAACTGTCAATTCATCTTATATACATACAAACATTATGGCCTTCCATTTTTTATCTTTATAGTAAACTGCTAGATGTGAGATCCCCTTTTTAAGGTTTTTGGTGAGATCCCGGCATACATATAAACCCCAGCTTTTAAAAAAAGAATATGTAATGCTTTGTAACCATGTGATATACACTCACCTTATAATGGGCTATACTTAAAGAAATTCTGATCTGCAGTATTTATAACATATAGCAGATATGTTTTTAACTTTATAAATATTTACTCATTGGTTTTTTTTTACATTTTTACGGCAAAACAAAAATTTAAACAACACAGAATGTAAGCTAAAAGGTAAAGTCCTCTTCCGTAGAGAGAAGTGTCTTAAGAATTTTTAGGTTGTTCTTAAAGGAATGTTCTATGCAAGTATGTGCACAAACACACACATACTTTATTTTTTTTACTGCTTTTCTATCAATGAGCTTATGCTGTGCATACCATCCTACAACTCGCTTTTTTTTTTACTACTCTTTGAATATCTTTCCATGTCCACATGCAAATCTACCTCATTCTTTTTAACAGCACACAGCGTTCCATTATTGACTATGCTATGACTACTCGGCTCTCATTAACATCCATATCGGCTGTTTTCAAAGTTGTTGCTACAAAAAAAAAAAAATGCTGCAGAGAATGAATGTGTATTCAGGGGACACGCTCTCTCTTTTCCAAATTTACTTGTTGAACAAAATCTTAGACATGAAATTTTTGGGTCTAAAGGTACGTTAATACCCACTGACCAGAAATCACCACAAACACATCTACAGTTACAAAAATAAAAGTTAGGTTGACTTAACAAATGGCAGCCAGAGACACAACCAGAGACATTGTGGGTTATCTCTGGGTGGTGCTTGGAGGAGCCTCTATAGGGTTGGGCTTGTGCTGAGTGATTTCAGGGAGGAATTCAGGGGGGGAAGGGTGCAGTTCTGGGTTGGGTGTAGTCAGGCAACAGCAGCAGGTCAGTGACTGGGCATCTTAATAAGTTTTTCTAGGAGGAGAGAATTAAAGCTGGGCTAGAAGTGTCGTTAGTAAAGGAGCAGCCGTGCCGATGCAGGCAGAAGAAGGGTTTTAACCATTCTGTGGTTAAAACCAACCAAGCAGCCATGTCTGGACATTGCTTTCTTCCATGAGTGCTTGTTATGACCAGCCGGGGACACCCTGGCCAACCTGCCAGCAGCATGTCCTTTCACTGGTACATTGGTTTTAAATGCCTGTAGATGTTTAAGTTGCTTGTAAAAAGGTTGCACCAATTTACATTCTTCTGGATTCTTCTAAAGACTCAACTTCCCTAAAAAAGAAGTACTTAATACTCAGAATAATGATGGCAATTGTAATAATAGCAAATGTTTATAAAGTGACTACCTACGTGCCATCGACTGTACTAAACCCATTATTTCATTGAATCCTCATCGGAGGCTTGAGACAGGCACTAGTAACATCCCAGCTTCCATATGAGGAAAACAAGGCTCAGAGAGGGGGAGAACCAGCCTGGGCCACATGGATGGCCAACAAGGAGTTGACCTGGGCCTCCAAACCACCTCATTCCGAGGCCCACATTCTTTACCAGGAGGAAGCACTTTCTCCTTTATGTGTTTCATAGGAGTCTGCCGAGGAGAATTTAAACCTAAGGAATTAAGAGCTATTTAATTGATGATGACAAATCTTCCAAAGTCTGTTTTAGATTGATAAGGAAGTAGAGTCCTGTTGACAAAAAAATGAGACCTACGGGCAGCATTCCAGGGCTTATATATATAATGTCGAGCGAGGCATCCAGCCCGAGGGACTTTAATTAATAAAGTGTCCTTAATTAATAAAGGCCCGTGAGAGCGTTCTGAAAATCACAACCAAGGTACGATAATTAAATATCGCCCGGGCCAGCTGGAGCTCAGGGGGTATTTAAATATCCCCTAAGGAAATAAACGGATGAAGGACCCTCTGCGGTTCACGAAGTCCCCATGCCGTGCGAGGACGGGGCCTGCGAGACGGCTGGGAAAGGTCTCGGGCAGGGAAGACAGCGGGACGAAACGGGCCCCACGTAGATGTCCGCGGAGTGTGCGACGGCTGCGCACTGGGCTTCCGGGCTGGCCTGAGCGCTGGCGCTGAACAAAAGGAACGTGGAGTGACTGCTGGCTTCTGCTTTTATTTTTTTCCAGATTGTGCCGGTTGCGGAAGAGACATCAAGAACGGGCAAGCCTTGCTGGCCCTGGAAAAGCAGTGGCACTTGGGGTGTTTTAAGTGCAGGTCCTGCGGGAAGGTCCTCACTGGGGAGTACATCAGCAAGTAAGTTTGGATGGGGCCCTGCTCTGGGGGGTCCCACCCCAACCCATAACAAAGGACAGTCACACCCCACATTCAATATAAACTTTTGATTGTGAAACTCTCACAATGAATTTTCTTCTTCTGTGTTCTCCATAGTTTTGCCTGCTATCAATGTAATGAGATGTTAATCATTGCCTAATTTCACAGCGAGCAAAGCTGACTTAATGTTACACTACACTATACGTTGTAACCAATGAGCATTTAGCAATTTTACCTTCACTAATTTTTTTTTTCTCTATTTGGAACTGGTAAACCTTCCAGGTCTTCAACTATCTGTAGATGCCCCAAAACACACACAGGGTCCTAGCCACTGAGGCTGTGAGGACGGAAGCATAAAACAGCCCCCCGGGGCGGGTTCTTGTTTGAGTCAGATGCTGGGGCGGGTGATAACCAGAGTAAATGAAATCCAGCTATTGTTTTGTTTTGTTTTGTTTTATGTAGCCTGGAGAAACTAGTTACAATGGCTACCTTTTGAGTTAAGGAAGAAAGCATGGGCATGGGATGTCCAGTGGCAATATGGAAGAATTTTCCCCTATACACCTTCTTATGCTTTAGAAAATGTTCTCCCACCAGGTGAATAAATCACCTGCTCAAAAATAGTAAATGAATTTAACTTAAGAATGTAGTAAAAGAAGCAAACAAAGTAGCTCGGGCCCCACCTTCTAGAAATCCAGTTCCGTGGGTCGAGGGTGAAGCTCAAACAGCTGTATCAGGAAGGGAAAAACTCCACAGGGGACTCTGAGGCACAGTGAAAGTCAGAAGACAAAAATGCCCAGCTTTCAAACTAACCGAAGGCCGCGTGGGAGCAGGTCGCCGGGCCACAGGGAGTGGTGCCTTGTGACTTGTCCGTCAATGGCGCACAGTGATGTTTTCACTGTGCACCGAGGTGCATGAAGGAGGCTGAAGAGCCCAAATGAGAAGGCCGGAGGCCCCGTGAGCCTCCTGAAGGCTGAGGCTCTGGCCTGTGAGGGCCAGGGGGAGGTAGGGACAAGGCGGCCTTTGGGCCTCCTTGGAGGAAGAGGCATGCTGAGACCGCGTGCGAAGCCCATGCAGCCTGGTGGTGGGAGAATGATGCCAGGTGTTTATTAGCTCATTAGGTCTGAGACCATCAAAGGACCCGACCGTGGTCATGCGGCGATTTGGCTGTTCCTTCTGTGTGGCCGGGAGACCCACAGCGCGCTCTCTGGCTCATTTGGTTTCGTGGATTTCCATCATGTCCGACCACATCTCCAGGCACATGAGTGCTGGGTGGGAGAGACCTGATCTTACTGCCACGTGGAGGGCTGGAAATGTGGTTTCGGTGTCTCCCCAGTCCTGGGCCGCCGCTCAGGAGCCACACGCTCTTTTGTCTTGTAGGGACGGTGCTCCGTACTGCGAAAAGGACTACCAGGGGCTTTTTGGGGTGAAATGTGAAGCCTGCCACCAGTTCATCACAGGGAAGGTCCTGGAGGTAAGTGACAGACGGGCTCCCCTCAAAGCCACCATCGTTTTTGCCAGAGGCCCTCCGAAACGCACGAGAGTCTCTTTTGCCATGTTTTCCATCTTTTTCTCATCTGTGGAGGAAAGAAAGTAGTTGCAGATGACTAATCTCTTAGAGATTTAAACATGTTGTAGTATCCTCACTGGCGATTTCTACTAAATGTTCACTTGGAAATTGGAATGATGGAGAATTTGAAGGGAAAGAAAAGAGAGATAAAGGGGCTCTGGGGAATTGCGTGGAAAGGAGGGTTACGTTAGGCTGTTTTTATGTTTGGAAGTCAGAAGCGAGGACGTGAAGAACACATTAGAGCCACATGCCTGTGTGAATACGTGCGCATATGCGCGTGTGTGTGTCTGCGTGTGGACTCTACATGCGTGCGTGTACATGTGCACCCACGCGTGTGTGGGAGGGGGTGTGTGCGCAGGTGCACATGAACATGAAGTGTGCACAATGTGCATGCGCTCTCGTGCACGTGTGAGAGTGTATGGGCTCGGGGAGCAGAGGCTCAGAACCAAAACTAAGAAACGGGGGATGAAAGGTGAAGGCGGAGACTCCCCCACCCTTCAAATCCACATCCTGTGGGACCCAGAGCACCCTGCGGCCCAGGCCGAGCTGACACCTGTCACATTTAGGTGTGACTGCGTCGCGCCGGCGAGCTTGCTTGCCTGCTCCTCAGCAGCGGCCTTGCCTGCTTCGGCCTCCGGGCTGAATGAGAGGAGAGGCCGCCCGTGGAGCTGCAGAGCCTGAGTTCAGGGGGAGTCACCGCCCCACTTCTCACGGGCCTCTGGGGCGTTCACCAGCTCTGACGGCAAAGGTACAGATTGCCTCATAGCCGGCCCGCATTTCAGGGTGGAGGATGTCCTGACGGGAGGTGACTCAGGACGCCCCACAGCCAGGAATGTGACTGACTGGTCCTGCAGCTTGTCACGTCACCTCGACGGACACCAGGGCACTTCATCCACGTAACCACATTCAAGCTTTCTGGCAGGGCGTGTTTCAGAGACACAGGACATCAACTCCAGAGGCCCCCAAGGGCACCTTTCAGGGGTTCCATAGCAAGGCCGGCATCACCATCCTCACCTCAACCGGAGCTGCGATGCCTTCCCGTCCGTAAAGCACCGACGGGCAGTGTTGGCTCCATGCTGGGACCTAGTGCAGCTGACTGCCTTCGGGAGATAAGGAAGCGAGTGTTGTCCTTACCCAGGGGACAGGTGTTCCAGAGAGCGGGAGCAGCGTAGACAGAGGCTCAGGCGAAGGCGAGCACAGCACATGCAAGAAACAAAAAGTCAGAAGTGCAGGCGTGAGAGATGACGCTGGAGGAGTGGGCAGGGGCCAGAGCGTGGGGACCTCGAAAGTCACCTTCAGGAGTCTGGGTTTTATCCGGAGACTGGTGGGAAGCCATGGAAGTGATTGTAGCTGGAACATCACGCAATTGGACTGGATCGGAATGGGGGGGAGCACTCAAATACGGGTACGCCCACGTTCGTAGCAGCTCTAGTCACAGCAGCCAGGTGGAGACCCCCGGCTGCCACAGATGAATGGATGAACAAGATGTGTACACGAACAGTGGAATATTGTTCAGCTTTTAAAAGGAAGGGATTCCGGCACATGCAACAGCATGCATGACCCTTAAAAACATCCTGCTGAGCAGAAGAAGCTAGCCTCAAAGGGCCACATACGGCATGATCCCATTTAGATAAAATATCCAGAATAGGTCAATGCAGAGACAGGAAGTAGACTGGTGGTTGCCTGGAGTCGGGGAAAGGGGGAAATGGGGAGCGACCACTTACTGGTAGCCAGTTGGGATGACAAAAATGTTTCGGGACTAGATGGAGGTTGATGGATGCCCAACACTGCGAAAGCCCTGATGCCAAAAAAATTGTTCACTTTAAAATGGTTAATGTTATGTTGTGTGAATTTCACACACGTAAAACCAATTTTTAACGGATGGAAAAGGAGTGAGGTGGAGACAGACTGCCAGGAGACTTCTGCACAACTCTGGACACAAAACAGCGGCGGCCATGGCTTCAAAGGACACCCACCCTCCGCACACCCCGTTAATGGAGGAGGAGGAGTTTTAGTGGTCTTCCAATGAAGCTTTCGTTGTCAGCTGTGTGTTCGGCCCAGGGTGAAGCCATTGGAGAAAGTGGATGTGAGCCATCCACAGGGTGGCTTCGAGACCAGCAGTCCTGTCACAGGACTCGGACCGCGGTGGCGGGTGCGGCCCTGCCTGCCCCCTGCATGTGTCCCCTGTCCCTCCACAGAGCAGTCCTCTCAGGAGGAGCCCCGCGGGGGGTCTGACAGCATTCCCACGTTCGATCTGCTGCACGGAACTGAAATACACCTGTCGAGTTGGGAGCAATTGGGAAATTTCATTTCCGAACAATAATAATAAAACTCCAGAACCGTTTCCCAGATGTTTGGCTGTAGGAAGAGATGGGGGGGTGGGGGGAGATACTGAACAGAGTCCCCAGATTCGAGGCAGCCACATTCGAGCAAGGCACAGTCATAACAGCTGTCTCGTCTGTCCACGTATCGAATTGTGTTCCCCAAAATGAGGTAGGGAGACAAAGGGCTGGGACAGGGGTGCTGATTGCCTTCAGATTTGGTTCAACAGCTGTGGGAAGGAATGGCTAAAGTAAAACTAGACCCAAGAACACGCCGTTTTGAAGAAGCATCCGCTTCCTCACAGAGGCCTGAGCATTTCAGCGTTTGCTGTGGCCGCAAAGGCCCCGCACCAGGTTGGCTTCAGGTTTCCCTGAGGGCCGTTCACGAGGTCGAAGGCCTGGACGCTTTCCATGTGCTGCCTTCAGAGCTGGGACTTCTGGGAGCAGTTTGCACCAAGGTTCCGGGTAGACTCAAGCTCCACCCAGTGCGGGCGCTGTCCTCCCCAGACGGCCGTGTGGTCTAGGAACTTGTCCCGCGTGGATAGTGCTCTGGCACGTCTGGCCTGGTTACCGGTCGCTCAGGCCTGGGCTCCACACCCTGCGCCTTCCTGCCCTCTGCCTCTCATTCTCTGACCCTGCTGCCGAAACGTTACGGTTACAGATTTATTATAGATACTGCAATTCTTTTTGTTTTTCCCCCAAATTTTGTTGTCATGGTAAACTACTCAGAACATAAAATTTACCAGTTTATCCATTTTAAGTTTATAGTTCAGTGTATTAAATACATTCATAATGTTGTACAACCAACACCACCAACATCTCCATGACTCTTTAATCTTATAAAACTGAAACTCTGTGCTCATTAAGTAATAACTCCCCATGCCTTTCTTCCCCCGGCCCCTGGCAGTGACCTATGAATTTGTCTCTATAAATTTGACTCCTCTAAGTATCTCAAATAAGTGGAATAATACAGTATTTGTTTTTTGTGACTTGACTATTTTAGCATGACTTTCTCAAAGTTCATCCATGTTGAAGCACGTGTCAGAATCACCTTTTTTATGGCTGAATAATATTCCATTTTATAGATATACCACATTTGGTTTATTCTGTGATTCTTGTTTTTTTTTCCCCCCTGATCAATTTTATCCATAGAGATTTTAAATGCATTAGTTTTCTTTGATATAACAGTGGTGGCCTTAAACAACAGAAATTTATTCTTTCACAGTTCTGGAGGCCCGAAGTACAAAGTCATGGCCAGGGCCACACTCTCTCCAAAGGCTCTAAAGGAGAATGCTTCCTTATCTCTTCCAGCTTCCAGTGGCAGTGGCTGCATAAGCCTAATTTCTCCCTCCATTTTCACGTGGCCTTCTCTCCCATGTCTCTCTTCTCTCTCTGTCAAACCCCCCTCTGCCTTTCTCTGAGGACACTTGTCATTAGATTTAGGGCCCACCCGTATCTTTCATGGTGATCGCATGTCAATCATTAGCTTAATCACATCTACAAAGACTTTTTTTTCTAAACATTCACAGGTTCCAGAGCTCCGATGTGGACCCATCTTTTGGGGGCCCACCATTCAACCTACTCCAGTAAATCTAATAACTTACACGAGTGTCATCCAAGAGAGGGCAGTAGCTCCAGTGTGGTTTTCACTGACCCCTAACTAAGCATCGGAGGTGCCCTAAGGTTGTCTCTCTGGGTGTGGCTTCCCCTAAAATACCACCAGAAACCTGAGAGCTTTAAGAAGGAGAAAGGCCCCTGGGCAATGATCGTGAAGCTCCAGGCTCAGCTATGTCACTAATTCCTGAGTGATTTTGGACAAGTCATTCAGCCTCTTTGAGACTATCGTCATTTTACAGGCAGAAGGAGTGGCATGCAACCTCTGAAACTCTATCCAGCCTGATCTAAAATGTCTATTTCCCTCTGTCATTCCTTGATAGTCATAAACCCTGCCCACCACATCGCCTGGAAGGGGTGGGGAGGAGAGCCGTCTTGTGTTTTAATGGAAAGGGCTCCAGGTGACAGAGAACCAGGGATCTGCTCTTGGCTCTAGCTGGGCGACCTTAGGCAACTCTCTCAACTTCTTTGAGCCTCAGTTTTTCCTTAAATACAAACACTAAAATATTGTGTGTGTGTGTGTGTGTGTGTGTGTGTGTGTGTATTTCCAAGCAATGGGCCACTTGACAAGTTTGTTAGTCTCCAAGGATCTGAATGTCGTAATTCTCATGTCTTAGACTTAAGGGATCAGAGCCAGCAATTCTTTCTTGAGAGATTTTCTGGAAACTGGCCCATAACACTCAGCATATAGTATACACTCAAATTGAAGCTTTATTTATCCTTAGCTTGCTTTCAGTTTTGTTTTTGACAAGATTCTCTTTTTAGAGAGATCTTACTATAAACGGCACATCTCTAAAAGCTTACGCTAATTAGCTTGTAAATTCAGGAGTATTCTGAAGATGTTTACAACCTGCCTCCTAATGAAGAAGTTCAGGAGCAAATTAGCATGAAATACTGGAGTTTGGCTATAACCTTTTGTCTCCATCTCCACCTCGAAACTCTTCTCCGAAGCAACCTTCCCTCCTCCCTTACGACTCTCCCTGTGTTTCCCTTCTGCCTGAGCAGCTAATGGGACAGGAAGCTCGTGAGATTTCAGACTCAGGTCCCAGATGTCAGCAGACGTCAGGTGGCATCCCTTGGGTATGAATTTCCTTCCATCTCCTGTGGATGGTCCTAGGAGATCTCTGCCTACATCGAACTTCCTTTCCTAGGTTCAGGTTATTACCTGCCAACCTCACAAAGAAAGAAAACAACAATAAAATAGTTCCAAAATCAAGGCAGCACAGTTTAAAAAAAGAGTAAATGTCAAACTGGAAACAGACTTTTGAAGGAAAAGGAAAAAGTCTTGTCCCTGTGTCCCCTCCCCCAGTCTTGGGCTGTTCTGTCAGCAGACCAAGGGTGGACTTCTCTTAGTCTCTCTGCTCTTGCACAATTCCCTCCCCCCACCCCGGGGGCTTCATGTTTACTCATTCTCCAGTATAACACTGATTCCTTCAAGACGAATGTTCTCATCCGCTGGCTCCCCAGGGAGCCCCGCGCCTCTGCAGATGGTGCCTCCCTGAGCAGGCACCTGCCAGACCACACACTGGATGCTCCTCGTGTGACAAGGCAAGTTGTACCGTCTGGACTCTTACAGAGGAGGGAAGTGGGGCTCCAGTTTTCTTGCTGGGGTCTCACAGGCGTTCCCTCGCCCCTTCTTCCTCTGTCACCACACCCAGGATATCAGCCTTCCTATCTTTCCGAAAAGGCTGGTGGCACCCGTCTCTGTGTGGTGTGGTATTTATTGTGCCACTGGTGCTCTCTGGGGAGGAATGTGCTACCCATGATGTACTGGAGAGACCCTTCGATGTAGCCCGTGGCAAATCCTCCAGCCCTTTTAATGCCTTTCCATTCATACCTCTGGGAGTGACTCTGCCCTGTCTTACCTGTTAAGTTAGAAACAATAGACGAAAGGACAGGGTTTAGACCCTCCTGAGACCCCTTCTGCTGAACTCCTGCAACGTAGGAAATAGAATCACAATGTGATTCAGCCAAATCCTTTTTCTGGATTCTCTGAAGGGTTAAAAGTGGGTAGCTTTGTTTTACTTTTCGACGGATACAGCTTTTTCATAAATTCCAGGGACAAATGTTTATAATGTTCCCGTGAAACCAATTCGTGTTCTAAATTGGAGGTTCTCACTCCCTTTCTTCTTTTCGCTATAGGTATTTTAAGCATGTTATGTTGTAATAGCCACAAGCAGCGAATAGGCCTTGTTCCGGGCAAACCTGTTTAATCCGGTGAGAGGAAACACAGGCTGCCCCACAGCGTTTGCATGGCCTTCAGTCCTTCTGCCACCATCAAAGATGCAATTTGCAAAAGACGGGCTGCAATGCCAACCCCCCTCCTTTCTCGTTTTGTGTATATCATACGCATGCAAAGCAAAAACAATAACCCACGTTCATGCAGAAAACTAAATGCATTCTTCTCACTGTTCAGAGGGGTTCATGCCTTCTTCACTTAACTGGACCCAGCTATTTTTGAGGATCAGGGAAGGGAAAAGAATCAAGTAATCTTAGTAGTATTGTTTGGGATGGTCTGTGTCCCAGTGGACAGTAAACCACCACAATCTCCTGCTCTTGTATAATATTTTTAACATTTACAAATGATCTCATAAGTATTTAATCCTCACAACAGGCCTGTGAAGTGGTCAAGGCAGTTACTACTGACCTTATCTACGGATGAGGCCCGAGACTTGGGGGCTAATTAGTAATAGAACCATGGTGAGAAATCAGATCGCTCAGTTCTCAGAAGATAGAAACTCACACACACACACACACACACACACACACACACACATGCACACGCAATGCACACGTACACTCACACAGCTTCATGATCCACCTGGCAGTAATCACTGCAGAAAGTGAGTAATTAATTTGCCTCTCACAATAAATTAAGGACCAAAATTTACCATTCCTGGTGACGTGGAGAAAGTCTGTCCCGTCAGTGGCCCTGCTGTATCTGTTTCCAGGACAGTGAACATTTGATGCTCGTTTGGTTTATTTCGTACCAGGGACCCTGCTCACAGAGGCTGTTGTATTTCCATGCAGTCGCGCCTTGTTCTGTCTGGTCCCTTTCATCAGCTCTGGGCTTCACAGGGGCACCTGGCATGGACCTTGGAGAACAGTGTAGATAGAAGATGCTGTCACAAAGCTCTAGCCTAGGACCCTCCCGAGCCCAGTGGATAGCCAAGACGGTCCTGTGGGGCAGGACCCTTTCCAAATTCAAAATGGTGGCTTAGTGCTAAGCTGTAGAAATGGCCTCATTTTAAAAACGAGTTAAGCAAGATATGGTCTATCTAGACAATGGAATATTATTCGGCAAGAAAAAGGAATGAAACACTCATACGTTCTATAACATGGATGAACTTGAAAATAATTATGCTGAGTGAAAGAAGCCGGTCCTGAAAGACTTCATATTTTATGATTCTGTTTAAATGAAATGTCTACAATAGGCAAATCCACAAAGACAGAGTAATTAGTGGTTGCCAGGGGCTGGGGTTATGGAAAATGACTGTTAACAGTATGGGGGTTCGGGGGGGGGTGATGAAAATGTTATAAAATTAGTAGTGATGGTTGCTCAACTTTGTGAATATACTAAGAACCACTGAATTGTGCACCTTAAAAGGGTGAATTGTTATGGTATGTGGATTATATATAATTTAAATATATATGTACACATATACGCACATCTCTCTATGCAGAGGCATATAAGGTGATTGTTGTAATACTGTTATCCTCAGTTTCCTTGTCTTTAAGATGAGAATTCTAATTGCTACCTCATAGGGCTGCAGGATTTATGGGGGGGTGGGGACATGCAAAGCCCCCGATATAATTAGTAGCCAGGTTAGGCCCCTTCCCTCTCTTCTTCTTTCGTCCAGGCTTTGACGGTTTAACTTACTAGGTATAAAAAAGTGGGTAAAGGACAAGCATGGAGATTCAAGTCAGCAAACGTCGTGATGCAAGATTGTATGCAGGTGCTTTTTTCCCTTCATAGGCATTTAAACTTTTATTCCCTTGCATGGCCACAGGTTGTCATCACGTAGAACCATGCCCTTGATCCTAGTGTGACTCGATTAATATAGAATCTTCGTGATGCAGGAAAGTGCACTGACGTTTAACGTCAGTGTCGGGTCGATGATGTGTTGCCCACAACATCTTATTTGCAAAGAGTCACAGGTGCTAATATTTTGTCCCCTCTGTCATCGACAGATTGGGAATGGGCCCAGAAGGACATAAGCACAATAAACGATTTTAGGAAAATCTATCTTAATTCATCCAAGGTTATCTACTTTTTCGTACATTAACGACAAGAGGAAATGGGTTGCCGGGGTAACAGAAGACTGTTCACAGGCAGTAAAGAATCGTTATTTATGAAAAATCACCCCCATTTCCTGCCAGCACAAATGGTAGGGCTTCCTTCTCCGGAAATGACATTTTGAAAAGAATTTGTATTTTGAGTTAAAAAGATGTTGTGTTTTTCAGTGTTAACTTCAAAGAGTTTAGCTCATTGCTGGTGAAACGGGGGACAGGGGGCGACAGTTGAACCAAGTGGTGGAATGTGACTCTTCCAGAGAAGTCAACAAGTAGTATGGAATACGTGCTTGTGGTCCAGCATTGGGGGGCCACAGAAGTAGGTGTCAGATTTGGGACCAGTTCTCAGATAAGGTGCGAATTTCTAAAAGTAGTAGAGTATCCAAGTCTAAAACTACACCCCCTGTAGTGTCTGGGGGACCGTCAGGGCTCTTGAGTGCCCAGAGCTATTGCAGCATCCTCAATCGTAGGGTGACTCTCGGTGGTGGTGTTGAGCTTGAGAAATAAGTAGGAGCCAACAGCAGAGTGGCAGCCTGCCTACGTAAGCTACCGCCAAGCACGGTGAAGGGATGGGTCTCCTGGTCTGGCCACTGCTCTGGGCACGGAACTGAGGACTCCTCAGAACCATTTTTTCTGCTCTCCAGGACCCAAAACACCCTAGGTCCAGGTGAGCCCACAAAAGCCAGCCTCCATCTGAAAGTTGGTCCCTAGTAGAAAATGCTCACCATCAACTTGCCATCCAGGTAGGATCTGCCTACCTGGACATTGGTGGATGGCTAGAGACAGATGGCTCTCTACACCCAGAACTGGCCCTTCTCCTGAAATCTGCGTTGTGCCTCCGGTGGGCATTAGGACAAGCCTTTGAGTTTCAAACATTCTTCTCTAGCTTCCGGATTCATAACTCAGACAATACGAGGTTGCCTTAAGCCAAGGGTCCCCAACCCCTGGGCCACGGACCAGTACCGGTCCATGGCCTGTTGGGAACTGGGCCGTGTAGCAAGGGGTGAGTGAAGCGTGAGCCGGCAAAGCCTCATCTGTGTCTGCAGCCGCTCCCCAGCGCCAGCATCACCGCCTCAGCTCCACCTCAGATCATCAGGCATTAGATTCTCATAGGAGCACTGGTCCCTGGTGCCACAAAGGTTGGGGACCGCTGCTCTTATGCTCCCACAGCTCTATTTTGTTCTAGTGCTGTTGTCCCCTTAACCTCTTTCAGTGAGCATTTAACTTGCGGGATATATCGAAAAATGGCAACATCCAGAGGTCACCGGGACAACGTCTATTCTGGGCACAGACTTCTCTAGGTAACAGTGTCAAACTTTCCACAAGGACCGGGGAGGTGATCAGTGTTGTAGGGAGAATGGGAGCATTCGGGCCCCTCGGCCCCAGGCCGCGATGCTGTCCTCTTGCCTGTCCTACTAGAAACAGGTTTCCTCCTCTCATTTTCTACCCGAATGTGCTTTCTTCCTGGACTTCACAGCTCCCCACCTTGTGAAGGAAGTTATGCCAGTTCCAACAGATGGACCTGTTTGGAGTTTGCCAACTAGTCAGGAAGAGAGACCGATAGGACCGGTGCCCATTCAGCCGAGCGGAAATGAACCGATGCAGTAATTCCTCCCCATAAGGACACTTTAGAGTGGCCTTGCAAATGAAACCTCTTTATACGCTATCTTTCTTCATGGCCCCGCAGCAAAACTCAAAGTTGCAGGCATCTTGGAAACATGGATAAGATCTGGAATTTTTGAGCTTGAGGAGGGAAGAGTGGTTAGTAGAACAGCCGACATGCCAGGATTTGATTCTAGGAGCTACGTTAGGGGCTGAGTACTGGTTAGCAAGGTTCCCGTCAACTGTGAAATGTGGATAATAACACTTAACCTCTTCAAGGGGTAAATCAGATAATAAATGGATTGATCATCTGGCATGGTGCCTGACGTACAGGGCTCAATATTTTGAATGAGCTCTGTTCTAATGAGGAATCAGGCTCACCCCTATCTACTTCCTCTCTGATATAGTTTTATGTGATTACTTCAGATGCACAAGTTAACAGTCATGTTAACAGCCTCATTGATGCTTTGGCTTGAAAATTTCTTATGTCACTTAACTTTAGATATTCACATGCATTCGTGCTCACAAACTCAATGCATCATTGTTTCAGCCAGAATTTTCTACTATTTACCACGCACCTAGCAGTTGCTAAATAAAGATGTGTTGCTGAATGATTATTTTTCCCATTTTGAATTTTTGCCATGGTCTCGAGCCAAAATTATTAAAGATTCCATATATTTTTTGGGCATAAATTCTCACCACCCTGCTAAATACCTGTTCCTTTCATGCACAAGTGAAGTAAATGGCCACATGCCTTTCTCCTCTCTGTTAATGCCTTATCCTATCGCAGTCACCTGAGTTTCAGCATGAACTCCTGAAGGATTTGTGCTGTTCTGTTTGTTTTATGTGATACCCAGCCCATTTGCCCAGTCAGTATTAAGGAGGATGAAGAGGTCTCGTAGCTTCCGTGGACTGCAAAAGCTCCTATGTCGGCTCTTTCACATAGCACTGAGTTTCTTCGGCACAGTTTTTTTTTGTTTTGTTTTGTTTTGTTTTGTTTTGTTTTTTTTTACCAATTACCCCTTTGATTAGTAACACCTTTGTTTATATACCGTGTAATTCACCTGGGTTAAGTGTGCAATTCAGTGATCGTTAGTAAATTTGCAGAGCAGTCATCATCAGTCCAATTTGAGAACATTTCCATCACCTCAGACAGAAATATGTGCTCATCCTTTGATTCTTTACCCTTCACTTTCTTTTTCCAAGTCACATCCACATGACTGTACAGAAGGCAAGTGGACAGGAAAGGCATTTCATTCATGCTCACCAAGGATGGACCGAGCGGGCAGGTTTCTTAAATCTCTTGACTCCACATGGTGGTGATTTTTTGCCCTTTCATTGGGAAACTCACAAATTTGGGAATTTGCTTGGTAAATCTGAAGACAAATCATCTTCTTTCTTCCCATCCTGGAAGACATAGAGGTGGTTAGTTAAGATGCACAAGAGGAGCCAATAGTCCAAATATAGAGGAGCAGGAGTCCCGATTCTAACACCTGGTACCTTGAGCCATGGTGACTGACAGCCCTACGGGGTTGAGTTTCCTGTTGCCTTTGTAGGGAGGGACTCCTTCACTCTTCTGACAAACAGTAGACTGCCTCTGAATGTCCCAGACAGGAGGCGAAGTTCTGGGATTACAGAAGTAAAAGGTCCAGCTCCTAGCTTATAGCCCAGGCCAGGGGTCCCAAAACCACTGTGCTGTCCCTTGGCTATCTTGTTTAAAATCTAGCCTCACTCAGAGATTCCAATTCAAGGCTCCAGGCCGGGCCCTGGGAATTTGCACGTTAACATGGTACCTTCCACCCCGCCCCAGCACAGGGGGTGACTCTGATGCAGGAGACTGGAGAAGCCTACAGATCACACTTGGAGAAAGTGGCCCTACCAGTGTGTGGCCAAGGCCCACTCATGGAGGCTTTTGACTCCTCGGGAGAAAAAGACACCAGAAATTTAGCTGCTCCCCTGTAATTATCATAACGTGCAATCGAGCCGCTTCCTCTTTGTTGTAGAAGCACAGCTTTGTTGTTACAGACCTTGCATTTCTTCAGCAATGTTTGGGATTGGTTCCAGACCAGTGTAGAGAGATTACACACACACACACACACACACACACACACACACACACACACAGCGTCTTTTTATTAGCTGATCTTCCTGAAGTAATCTCCATAAAAAATTTCGCTAAATCACTTTAGTCTTGCAAAAATTTGCAGCAGTCGTAACAGCGTCTTGCCCTAGTCCTCAGAAAGGAATACGTGAAAAGGCTCCACACTGTCACGGTAGATGCCTGCTGCCTATCGGTTCACGTACGTGAAGAGCCTGTGACTTGGCCTTCGGGTGCAGATTCATCTGGGATTTCTGCAGGATGGTTTAGTTGGCAATGAGGCAACATGTGTAAAGTGTCTGAAATGTAAGTAATACTTTTTTTTTTTTCTGCAATAAACAATACAAAATATGAATCATGGAAGCTTAATTGATAAGCAACATTTTGAGGGGTCACATCTTTCTCAAAATATATGAATACGAACATGACAATTCTGAATAATGAATGGAAATTAAAATCAAGTTACACTCTTTTATTATGCTTACATAAAGGGTCCCATAAAGTGTGCCTCAGAAATAGGGACTTGGGAGAGGAGGCTATGAGCTGTTTGTTAGCTGTGCTCAGATGCACACCTTTCTGTCATCTCAAATCCAAGAAAGAAAGAAAAAAAAAAAAAAAAGACTCTGCTTTCAATTCAAGCCTCTGCCCTGGGGACGATTACTGTCAGAGTTGTGATGCAGACAGTTGTGAGTGAATGTGGAGAAATGGTACTTTCCCAGTCTGTGTTTTAAAAAAAAAAGGAAAACTACCCCCCTTCCTTTTTGGTAACATGGACCAGCCCGTAGTGGTTGCTGGTGTGTTTAACTAGTAGGTACAGGGAAGAGAGGGAGGCGTGAGAGCGCCTGCCCCACTCTGCTCTTTCTTTCCGGTGTGTGTCTCTAGAGAGTCACATTTGCAGAGAGCAGCCTGCCGAGGTAACCCAGGCGGGCAGGGAGCCCAGCCCCAGTCGGCCGGGCTGAGGTCCGTCTGGCGTTTGCAAGCCTCTCCTCTGTGTTCTGTGTGTGGAGCCCCAAGGAGTTCCCTGCTGAGCACAGCCAAGGGACAGAAGGAGAAGGAGCCCTGGCAGCAGGTAAAGCAGGCATTGCACGAGGCGCCTTTGCTTTGCAGGGCAGAGGTGAAATATCTGGCTTCCTTGGAAACTTTGGAGACCCCAGGGTCCTCCAGATGTGGTCTGCCAGATGCCGGCCACAGAAGCCACTTGCACTGGCCTGAAGTAAATTTTACTTACACTTTTTGTTTTTCTTATGATACAGAATGAACTAAGGAGCTTTGTTTCATTGGTACTGGAGTCCTAGAGTAAAGAGCAGGAAAGACTGGTAATTTGAGAGTTATAGAGGCCTTTTAGACAATGTTTGTGTTTTCTCAGGCTACTACTCTCCAATTTGAGAGTGTGGTTTCCAGATTTGTTTTGTCTGTGGTTTGTGGAGCTCTGTGGAATTTATATTTGAGATGAAAGGACTTTAAAGTCGTATTTAGGGGATTTGGTGGTAAAGTGGCATGGGGAATCGAGTAGGTTTGTCTGTTACTATAAATGTATGGGATTTTTTTTTTTTTTTTTTTTAAAGAAGTTCCCCATGAATGAAAATGAGGAAGCAAAACGTTTGGGTGTTATTCATATTATTTTACAGCTACAAGTTAAAAGAGTTTGATCGTTGTTTCTCTTACCATCTATGGGCAGGAAATGGGAGAAATCTAGAGATTCTTGCCTTCGTAATGAAACAACTTTTTCTAAAAACCTAGTTGTTAGTTGAACCTTGCTCTAAAGTTTATTTTTTTTTTTTAGGAAAAAAAAAAGTTTTAAAATGCACCGTGCAGCACTAAAAAAAGGGATGAGACAGGAAAATCATCTCAACTGTGTAATAAATAGATTTATGATTTGGGAAAGTTTCTTTTAACGAGTAAGTCCCGCCCCAAATCAGCAGGAGCGTAGTCACCGTAGCCGCTTCATCTATCTCTTAACTGGGAGCAGGAATTTAAAAGAAAATTGAGCCTGTTTTCTCCGAGGCGTTCTCATGAGGAATGTTAAGAGGATGTGAGGTTATTTAGATTATCCAGACAGGTTCTGACAAGTCAGTAAAAATAACTAATTAAAATATAATTGTTGCCATATTCTACAATGGATCAAGAGGCTTGTTGATTCAGGATGTACTTACAGAAAAGGTGAATTTGCCACGGCTCATTGGTATAAATTACTTTTGAAAAGCCTATTTAAGACTACGTGGGCCTTGCCAAGCTCTCCTTATAGCACGTCAAAGACATGTTTTGAGCCAGTGTTTTCGAGCGGGTTACTCAGGCATCTTTGTGTGTCAGTGAGTTTAATCCTTATACCAGCAGCGTGTCCAGCCAGTTCAGGGAATATCATATCATGACAACAGAGGTGTCTGCAGAGTTTTCCCTCTAACTAAATAATAGCTAACTTAAGTGAATGGAAAAGTTCAAAATACTCAGAGTATTTGCACCCCAACTTTGTAGACAGACAATCATAGTTTTGCCTCCTGTAGGCCAGGGTTTCTCAGCCATGGCTCAGTGACATTTCGGATGGGGTGTTCCCCAGTGGGGGACTGCCTCGTGGGGTGCTTACCAGCATCCCTGGCCTCTGCCCACTAGATGACAGTCACACTCCTTCCCCAGCTGCGACAATCAAAAATGTCTCCAGACATGGCCAAATGTTCCCTGTGCAGCAAAATCTCCCCCACTCCAGACTGAGAGCCACTGCTATAAAAAGCCAAGTTTGAGATCCCTGCTGCAGACATGGAAGAGAGGCTGAACCCCAGGGGAGGGTGGCTGAGTCAAGGAACTGTGACAGGACAAATATTTTGCCTTCACCGTTTTTTGATGTTTATTTTACTTTGTTTTTGTTTGCGATCACATCTTGGGCTGGGCAGGGAGAAAGGGTCAAGCACTGTTCTGGATGCGCATTCTGCTCCTGCTCTCTCCCCTGACGGTCCCCAGTGGGCCTTATCGACATGGCGCCTTGGTTGTATAGTAATCAGACTTCTCTACGTTGAATCCTATCTTAAGTGCATTTCAAGAATGTACTATTTTTTTTCCAAAAAAAAAATAATAATAATAATAACTCGTATAATAGCCCATTTTATAAAGCCAATAATTAGCCATCACTTATCAGATCTGTCAATATAGGTTTTTGGATATGTAGGCGTTGAGTAAATCTGGGCACACCTATTTGTTTTTTTCTTCTGGGACCTGCCGCTGGATGCTTTCATTCGTTTTTGCCTTTCCCCTTCTGTACCAATGGGTCTTCCATTTTCTGATTATCTGAAATTGGGTCTCATTTTGTCAATGAAATAGAATAGTCACAGCCGTTTTCCAATTCACAGATGATAACAAAGTCAATGGCTGGAATTTTTTTTACTTAAAATTTTCCTTCCACCTTTAGCATATGCTACTGCTAGTTTGCTCTCAAAGATTAGCAGGTTACAAAATAAATGAAGTTGTACCAAACAAATACTGGCACAAAACTTCTGAAACAGCCAGTTTTGCTTAGTTCCGCTTTACTTTTTTTAGTGGATTCTTATTCCAATTAAAGCTTTAATTTCATCAATATACATCCGTGGCCTCATAAAACAGTTCTCCTACAAACGAGTCAGATATGTTACATTTTCATGGTGTTTCTCCACGAACACGGCCCACTGCGCTGAGTGCCATGACTTTGCCACCCAAACAGGATGAGACAGGCCGCTGTGTTGGGAACTCTCCTCGAGTCCACCTGGGGTGGGGGGTAGCACTTGGCACTGGCCGCACATTTTGGGAAATACCTCTGTTCTTGGACTCAACTATGGGGTTATAGAAGGGTTCCGTTTTCCGCTTTTGATTTTGTGAAGCAAACTTTCCTTCTGCCTCTTCCTGGAGGGACCAGCGTTTCGTATACCATGTGCTCTCTTAGAAACATTTCCTCAACCATTAAATTCATCCCCTTAATTACTAAACCTAAGAGCCATGAGCACAGAGGATGCTAATATTTTAGGTCCATGGTCTCC
The DNA here is from genome assembly GCF_014176215.1 of Rousettus aegyptiacus. Taxonomy (NCBI): domain Eukaryota; kingdom Metazoa; phylum Chordata; class Mammalia; order Chiroptera; family Pteropodidae; genus Rousettus; species Rousettus aegyptiacus. Next base: position 49,510,139 of record NW_023416309.1, on the reverse strand, counting down.
CCAGGGTGTAGCACAGTGCCATATTGGTTGCTCAATAGTTGATGAATAAACAAATGAACATCGATGGGTTCCATAGAAAATCCACCCAGAGGCTTGGTCTCCAAGAAGCTCACATGCAGCCTGTGCTGTCCACATACTCTGTTCTGTGTCCTTTTTTCAAAAGAACAAATTCAGTCCCCATCCAAGCAGCTTTTAATGCTTGAGGGGCTACCAGAGAAACCTTTTAAGGGAAATGGTTCTGTAGGTTGAAGAATTTGGAGAGGGGGAGCTTTATAAATTTTTCTTCACGAGGCCCAGAAATTAAACTTCTACCTTTATTTAAAGCCCCGCATGCCGGCACTGCCTCTTGGAATCAATAAGATAAAGTGCATACGAACCCTAGGATTTGACCCAAAGACAAAGTATTCCCAACTGGATAAGGAAATTATCCAAAGAACTCGTAGATCTCCTATAAAAAAATGTGCCTTATTTACTCTGTGTATCCTCGTATGAAGTCCTAGAGGATTGGGAGTGTCTGCTGGGAAATCGAAATGGTGCTGCTCTAAAGAGCCCACATTCCCTGGACCAGAGATGAGGAGATGGGGTATTCAGATGAGGGGACAGTTTGAAATGGGAACTTTCCAGGAATGTGTAGGACGTAAAGCTGCTGTAGTGAGAGAGAAAGAAGCCGAAGATAATCTTAATGCCGAAGCTCACAGACTGATTCCAGCTCCGTTTTTCTAAGCAGAGCCCCTGGTATGACTCTATGAGCCAGAGGGAGTCTAACCAGTGCCTTAAGCTGCAGAGGCTTAAGGTGTGGCCTTGAGGAAAGGGGGCCTAATAAAATGGGAAATAAACGCTGCTGCTTTTCTTGTTTACCGAGCCCAGAATGTTTTTTGGCAAATATGTGACTGAGGCCTCGTAAGCATTTGCCGGTTCACACTGAGGTCGATCTTTGCTCATAAACATGAGGTGAAGCAGAAATGTTTGCTTACACTTAAGACTGCTTTTATCTTTCCTTAACTGCTAAATAATAATTTTCTTAGTTGGTCTTGGCTCTCTGCAGCAGGCTCCTCGCATCCGTGCTTATATCCATATACCTTGTCCAAATAAACATACTTGAAAAGATAAAGAAACGTGTTTTGCCAAGTTGAGAACATCCTCTAACAGGGTTTGAGCCCAGCTCTCTGCTTTGCTTTGGCAGCTTGTTTAGGATGCGAAGTGTCCCTTGTTCTGGCAACAGATTAAAGGTGCTGGTTCTTAACAAAGTTTAGGGCCTAACGACTGGGTAGGGGTGGGGGGAGGTAATTTTCAGTCTTCCTTTGTGTTTTTTAAAGTTTTAAAGAATGAGGAAAAAATAAAGTGCTTACTGGGTTTTTTGTTTTGACTTTAAACCTCAGAATTATAATAAAAACCCGTTGGAAAACCTTGTCTGGGCTTACACAGCCTGCTGTGGTTAAACTCCTGCACCGCACCCCAGCCCCAACCCGGTCACCTGCATCTCTGCAGCCCCCACCCTCTTTCCTTCTGTCCCACAAGCGTTCACGCTTTCTGTCTCAGGGCCTTTGCGATCCCTGTCGCCCTGCCTGGAATATTCTTCCCCCGTCATTCAACCTGCCTGGCTGTCCTCGGAGAGGCCTCCAGGATCACTATCTAGCTGAAGTCACTTCCACCTGCCTACGCAACCCCCAGGTCATCTTCCATATCCTGGCCCTGTTTTCTTTTCTTCATGGCGCTGTCTTCCCCCATGATCTGAAACTCTTATGAATCTGTATATGTGTCTATTAACTGTCACCTACTGCTGGAATGTAAACTTCATAACGGGATGCCATATCCCCAGCACCGAAAACATCCTCTGACAGAAGATAAAGACTCAACAAATGAATATGTGGATGGGTCAGTGGATGGCTGAGTGAAGGGGAAGGGCGGGCTGTCTGCCTAGGAAACACCTGCTCTCCTCTTCTGTGATGCCTCCCTGCCTCCCCGCACGGTAGTCTTAGACAGTTTTCTGTCCCATCTCCCCTTGCTTGGCGCATTACACCCACCGTCTTATTATCTTATGGTCACCTGTTTGTCAGCCACCCCTGCAGGGTAAGCTTCTGGAGGGCAGGAGTGCCTAATAAAGGTGATTGCTTGTAGTAACTGTTCTCACCACCTTGGCACTTTATAAACCTATCTCTTTGTTTTGCAAGTAAAGAAACTGAGGGTCAGCACCTTTCCAGTAGGCACACAGGGGACTACCGTCAAGGCCAGGATTTGAACCCAAGAGGCCTGGCTTCAAAGCTCGTGTTGAACGGCCTTTTTCGCCTCATGAGGTGACTAGCGCCTGACTCACAGGCCCGCCGTGGGCTTTTGCCGAATGAATGAAACTTCAGACCTCACTCACTTCCTCCCTTTCTTCCTTATTATTTGCTTATAAATATTGTTTATGACACCTGTAATATTACATAAATATTATAAATATGAGCTTATCTCTAAGGATAACTAGACAGTCTATCTTAGGTCAGTTTTTTTTTTTTTAACAGGGTGTAATTGACTGTTTACACTCTCATTTTTCTTATGTAAGCAAATTAGTAAAAAGTTCAGCTGTGCCGAGTCACACATATATATTTTCACAGGCAGTTCCACTGGGCAGCCCCAGGAATCAGCTCCTCGTGTTACATTGAACATAAAGCTCCTACTGAGAAAAACACCATAGCAGCCATAGTAGGTAAAAATTTCAAGCGGAAAAAAACTAGGAAAACTAAAAATTTAAAAACTCGGCATTTCTTCTCTATTTTTGACATAACCAAGGGTTTCTAATCATGTGCCTCTCCTCGACTCGAGTCTTTATGCGTGTGGCCCCAGGACATTCCTTTGGCAAAGCAGAAGCCAAGATCGGAAGCCCTTGCTGATATGTCGGTGGGATTCTCCAAGGCAGCTCGAAGATGATGAAACCGCTGTAATTACACAGAGTTGAGGTCCTCATGGTGGACCGTGCCCACGTTCAGGGTTTCTGCACCTGTGGTGTGGCCCTGTGGCGTGAGTCTTTGGGAGGGAACCAGGCGGCCTGTGCTGGCATGTCAGGTACAAGTCCTTCGTCATCTGACAGCTTGAATTTTCCAGCACAGGACAATTCCTGATGACAGCTCTAACAGGGCAGAGCCTACAGCCTGGTCGGGCTGGTCCATCAAAGCATTCCTTGGCATAGAACCGAGTTTCACACAGGTTCGGGGCCAGCCCAGCTGGTTCCCGTCTTCCTCGGTGGAAGGCATGATAAGCAGGAAGGTGATGCCCATGTGCTGTTTGTGGACGTGAGTAAACTCAGCAGGCCACCAGCACTGGAGGTAGGCGCGTGTGAGGAATCCGCGGGAGAAGCCCAGTGTGCCGTGCGGCTTCTGTGCCCATCACAGCACAACCGCTGTGACCTTTGCCCATCTTGGAGGGGCTTTGACTTTTTAACACAGCTTCTCAGATGGCAGGACTAATAAAATGTCTCGTGATTTGCAATTTAACTTACTGTGCAGTGAGAGGATTGGCAAGGAGTTTCCTAGTAATTGTCCACTCCCAGCCCAAAGCCATTTGGTAATTGGGACCTCACCTAATATGAATTCACAGCCCAGAGCAATTTGGCAATTGAGGCTTCACCTAATCTGAACTTACACCAGCGCAAGCTGTAACTTGGCGCGTCCCCAGACCTGGCCTCGCACCAGAGATCTCTTCTTTACCTGCTTTTCTGTGTTAAAGGTGATTCCTGCTCAGGACTCCTAGAACTGTCATGGCAGGAAAGGTCTGTAGATTTAGTCTAGTTGGACCTTCTTAGAGTTGACACTAAGACTAAACATAAAGGCTCAGCACCTTGGTGTGGGAGCCAGAAGGACCCCTGAGTCCAGGGCTCTACCCCCGCCCCCTAGGCTGCCCCCTTCTCTGCTTATTGTACAAAAAAAAGCAGGCATCTCTTAAAGGACTAGTATAGTAAAGCCATTATGTACGCACAAGGTGCTTAGGGAATCGAGTAGATTTCTCTGCTGGCATTCAGTGGATATTCGAGAAAGTTTTGCTCAAACCTTTATTTCATATTCTCTTTGTTTTGGAATACCTTCCCTTTCCCAAGCCATTACATCCTTTCTTCTCATGCTAGAATCCCCTGAGTCCTTACGTGCTTCCAGGAAGATTGCGAATGATTGTGTGGGGGTCCCCTGCCACTGTTTCAGCAGACAACTTCTAACAGTTTTCTTTACAAAGCATTTCGTGCTCATTGTACGTAAATACATGACTAAACAAATAAGCACACAGTATAGAATTATACAAAGCAGAGGGCAGCAAACTCTGTAACAGGCCAGATAGTATTTTCAGCTTCGAGGACTGTACGCTTTCTGTCAAAACCATCAACTCTGCTATTGTGGGGCCAGAGCAGCCGTGGGCACCATATTAGTAGATGGACGTGGCTGTGTTTCAATAAAGCTTTATTTATAAAAGCCATTTGTGGACCAGATTTGGCCCATGGGCTATAGTTTACCAACCTCCATTCGCTCCCTGACCCCACCCCCCAGAGGTGGCTATTTTGAGTCCTGTCTGTGTTCTGCCTGTCATGCATAGAAGTGTTAACAGATGTGGAGTTTAGTCACGTAAATTTTGTCACACAGAATGTATAGTTCTGTCTCGTTTTTCTTCTGTTTCCTAGGCACAGGTATGTGTGAGGGGCACGTACTCCTTTCTGCACAAACAGGACCATATTTATGGTGCATATTGTTCTACAGTTTCCTTTTCTTCACTTGGCAGTGACTCAGTGTCAGTGCTTAGAGATTTATGACATTATTTTTAATGGCCACAGAGTGGCCTTTTTCTTTACCCTCCACCCAGAAATCATACCAAATACAAAGGAATCATTTGTAAATTATTAACATGTAAATAACTGCTGGCCAATGGTCAAAGACGATGTCTCGTGTACTTCACGTTGTCCCACATGTCCTGGTGGCACTCGGTGTTAACGTTTCTGAAGAAGGGGTTGCTTCAGCCTAACTCACTCCCAGCCAGACACTGCATGCAAGTGCTGAGTTAACATGATTTTGCATGACCATGAAGGAAGGGCTCAGGGCAAATTTTAGGGGCATCGTCATGGTCGATTATGAGATTTCTGTGAAATCTTGAAAATTCCAAGTTTTTGGTAATTCTGCAGAATGTGAGTTGTGGTAAAGAGGAATAGACCCCACACAACATGCTTTAAAGTTCCTCCCTTTACAGTCTGCATTTGGAGGTGTTCTGTGTCTTTCCTATTGGTGCCGTAACAAAATGCCACAAATTTGGTGGCTTCAAACAGCTTAAAACAGCTCTCATAGCTGTGGGGGCCAGATAGCTGAAATCAAGGTGTCAGCAGGGTTGGTTCCTTCTGGAAACTCCGACAGAGACCCTGTCCCATGCTTTCCTCTAGCTTCAGATGACTTCGGGGAATCCTGGGCATTCCTTGGCTTGCAGATGCATCATTCTCCATCTTTGCTGCATCTTCACATGGCCTTCCTCTCTACGTCTCTGGATCTGTCTACTCTTTTCTTATAAGGACGTGTAATTGGATTTAGGGCCCACCTTAACCCAAGATCCTTAATTACATCTGCAAAAACCCTTATTGCAAACCGAGGTGCACTCCGAGGTTCCAGGCGGACATACCCTTTGGGGGCCACAGTTCCACTCACTCCATGAGCTCTGTCTAAAATTCAAAGTGCTCTTCCTTCTCAGGCTTTTCCTCTTATCGGTGAGGAAAGGGGAAAAGCCTCATTCTTGTCATAATCAGCAGCCCCACAATTTGAGGGGAACCCTAGGAGCCCCAGGAATGGTACGTGCTGCCAGCCATTGACAAGTTAAGATCAGTCACAGAGAAGCACCTGCCGGAACTGCCGGGTTTCTAGGAATTCTCAGCAAAATAAGATGCTAATGATAAAGGTGTTTGCATGTCTGATACTTTAACTGAAAAGGAAGCAGAAGGAAACTTTCTTTTGTAACCCTCAGGAGTTCTTAGTTCAGTTGGTACCACCCGAACGGCAGCTGTCTCCAGAATTACCCAGTGCTGATTGTTGAGTTTTGAAGTTTGACTGGATTCAGCGTGAGGCTCAGATAACTAATACTATCTATTTATATAATTTCTTAGAAAGTTGTATTAACGAAAAAACGAAAGGTTGGGGCCGGGTATGTGATCTGCTTTTAGTAGTTTGAGTCAAAAGCTGTTAATTTGTGTTGCACAAGGCACTTGGAGGCAAAAAAAGGTTTTAAGTGTTTAAACTGTGGAATACCCACTCACTTCAGATTGAGCACCTTTGGTCACAAATGACAGAAAGTCACGGCACACAGCCGTCTCAGTGTCCTGAGGCTGCCATAACAAAGTACTACAGAGTGGGTGGATTTAACAAAGCAGAAATTTATTCTCTCACAGTTCTGAGGCCACAAGATCAAAATCGAGGTGTTGGCAAGGACAGCCTCTCTCCAAGGCTCCTAGGGGAGGAGGCTTCCTGCCTCTTCCAGCTCGCGGTGGCCCCAGGCATGCTTGGATTGTGGCGTGTAACTCCAGGCCTCCTTGCCCCTTGGCATTCTCTCCTTATCTATCTCCCTTTCCTCTTATGCGGACACCAGTCCTTTTGGATGAAGAGCCAAGCCTGCTCTGGTGTGTCCTCATCTTAATCAGTTACATCTGCAGCAAACCTGATTGCTCATTAGGTCACGTTGTGAGGTGTCGTGGGAGTTAGAACTTCAACATAGCTTTTTAGGGGACACAATTCCACCTGTAACACCAGCTGAAACAGAAAGGGACTAACATCGCCAAGCTGCTGCAGGGGACAGAGGCGACAGAAGCCAGGGCCTCCGGTGCCCTTGGTGTGCCCTCAGCTCTGCCGGCTTCTCCACGTGTGCACGCATGCTCACAGACTCACCCTCCCTGTGTGAAGAGGGCGCAGCTGCAGCAGCCGAGAACTTCTCAACTCCTCAGAAAAGGCTCTTTCTCCCCTAGAGGGAGGTCCCATTGGGGAAGATTCCATTGCAGTTTGGTCACCTATCCAGCCTGAACCATTTGCCATGGCCAGAGGTAGGTCATGGAGAGAATGGCAGCTCCTGTGTCTGAAGTTGGGGGAGGACGAGCCTCCCCACAAAAGCAGGGTAGTCTTGACAGGCTTCCTGGGGGAACTGTGAGCTTGGTGTCACCACAGCTACGTGTTACTTTTAAATGACCCTTGTCTTTCCTTGCTGCTGTTGTGATCTTGTGTATGGATTTGTTCTTTCTCATCCCCTGAGCATTAACCTGGACTAACCCACTTACAGCCCTGGGAGATGTCCTCAGATGGGTTATTAGAGTTTTCATTTCTCTGAAAGGTCAGTGCATTTGCATTCGGGCAGAAAGCACAGGGAAACTAGTAATTTAATCTTTAATCCCAAAGGATGCGATGGTGGCAGATATCAATGGCAGGTGCTTTTTGCCTCTTATTTTAGTTTTCAATCTAAAGCTTTTAAACTTCTAAACAGGATCAAACTAGTATAGAAACTAGTAATAGACTTCTAAATGGCCTGTGGGAAGCCTGTTTCCTGTACTTTGAATGCCTTTTTTTGTATGTGTTCTCATGCACTCACTGCTAGAAAAGGTACTCTTTCATGTCAACTGTAAAAATTAATTCAGGGGATGACTGCATAAATTATCGAAACAGCTCATAATTCAGAATGCTCATTCCACTTCTTAATTACATTTGCCTCTAGCTAATACTGAGAAATAACTTTTTATTCTGAGTCTACTCTGAATAGCATAGAAAAAACCTCCTGAGATAACTAATTTGAAGTTAATCCAAGAAGCGATGTCATATGGCCTAAAGGCAAGACATAGTGATTCCTTTGGTACAATTATTTAAGGGATGGCATCACTTAGAAACTTTTCAGGCTTGTGATGACATTTTTAAGAGTTTCTGTCTTGGAAATTATAAACATGACCCAAACTGGTAGCTAACTAGATTCTGCCAGGACACTAATCCTTGCTGTCTCTTTAGTAAAGAGTATATTTCTTGGCGGCATTGAGATCATCACCTTTCACGAAAAATCTATTGGTTATATTCATAAACTCTGGACAAGACAGAAAGTACTAGGAACCCATTTAGCAGTTCTTATGTTCTGGGTTAGTAAGGATGACGTTTGCTCTCACCAGCCACCAGAATTAGTGAGGGACTTTAAATTTACATGGACTAAGTACACTAATGCCACAAGCCAGGTTGGACTTACCGCTGGTCATTCACTACAGGTTAGGAAGGGGTGAACTGAAGCCATGTGGACCTGACGAAATTGCAGTGATGTGCTATAAACCAGCTCAGGATAAATTGAGTGTGAAATCATTACTATCAGATGTTGCCTGCCAGCGGGTTTTCGTGGATGTATGTGACCATTATTTTTGCTTGATTTAAGAGGTGGTAGAATACTGGCCATTACTGAAGTGAAGCTAATTTCTTTCTGTTCTGAGCCATTATACTGAAGGGGCGTTTGAAACACATTTTTCACCTAAGGTAACTGCTTTTCTGCAAAGAAGAACCAATATTCTCTCTTTCTACCCCTTTTGTAATTTTGTTCTCTAAATTCATCCCATTTATCAGTTAAATGCACAAGCAGTAAGAAATGAACTTTCAGCTGATCACTGCACATAGAAATCATATAGAAAAGTAACTTTAGATAAAGAAATGTCTGGTTTTCTGGATTTGCTTTTGTCGATAGAAAATAAATTCTTGCGTTTTGGTACGCAGAGTAATGGAAAGGAAGATCCTTCTTATCTTTCTAATCTCAACTTACAGGTACATTTTACATGAAGTCTTCTCTGATCCCTTGAATCATAATGCGCTATGTTGTCCACACCTCTTGATCCAGGGGCACAGAGTCTTTTAGGCAATGAATGAATGCTTATTGAGCGCTTACTGTTTGCACAAATTGGGGGTGCAAAGATGAATAAGGCTCCTGCTTTTGGCCTCATGCTGGCAAGCCTCTGGCCCCTAGAAGACACAGCATGACCTTAGTATATACTAGGTTTAGTATATACTAGGTACTCAGCACATGTGTATTGCATTGGGTCTTAACGCATTTTCTTTCCCCAGATGGTTCATCCTGGCCTCCATTATGCACAGGGAAAAAAAACCAGTCCTTTGTTCAGGCTTCCGACTTAATACACTCACTACTTTTGAGCTCAGCATCCCCCACCAGGCTCACCTGGGTGAGCTTATGCACATCACAGCTGGCCTGCAGCATGAAGCCAGGGCAGCTTTACTGTCCTAATTGGACAGAAGGCAGTTGACTCGTCTTGAATGGGGAGTGCCTGGACTGGCCTTTCTGCTCCAGGAAAGTGCTGAGACAGCATCTGTCCCCCTGAGATAGTTTGTTAATAAGAAAATGATGTAAACTGTGATGATATAAATGATATAAATGCCACTGTGTTTGCGTTTGAGCTAGTGGAGGAAGGAGAACTGCTTGGTCCCACAGGAAGGGGAGGCCTTTAAACTTTATGGTACTCTCTGGGTGGCTGGGAGGAAATGTTGGAGAATATAGGTAGTTGGTGTTTCTGCTGAGAGTTGCAGGTAGTTTCTGCAGGTGACCTGTTTCTGGCATACTGGAAGAATTAGAAGTACTCTTTGCCAAGAAATGCGCTAGGAGTAAAATTACAAAAAAAAAATGGGACTAACCTTACCAAAAGGGTGAGGGGATTATAAAAAGAACTTTTAAAAGAGAAACATAGCTTAGAATAAAATAAAATCTAAATGTGGATTCAGAGATATAGCTGCCCTCGCAGTTTTATTCTGCCACTTCTCTGCAGCATTACAGTTTTTCTCGGCATTAGCATGCTCCGGGTCTCCTAGTTTGATGTATAATTCATTCTTTAAACAAGAATTTAATATTTCATGCTAGCTGATTGCATAATTATAGTTATAATACGCAATTATGAAAGACACAGTCTCTGCCTTGATGGAACTTAATAGTTGGTGTTAAATCGTAAAACACATAAATATCTACAAGCTCAAGGCACCACATGAGTGGAATAGATAAGGTTCAGAGGAGGGGGATCGTTTTCAGGTGAGATTGAAAGGAAAAGGGCCCCAGAAAAGGCAGCACCGGCACCAAGCTTGGAGCGTTGGTAGCTTATTATCGAAAATAGATGATCTTTACAAAAATACCTAATATATACTCAATACCCATTGGGCTCTGGAAATGCAAAAAAAATGAGTGAGACAGGGTTCTTGTTTCTAAGACGTTAAAGACTAGTGAGAAAATCTGTTAAGTAACCAGTGGTTGTAATATAATTTATTGCATCAGATAAAAGCTGTCTACTTTATACCAGCGTATAAAAGGTGTATATTTGGGACAAGAAATAAATGCAAATGGAAGGGGATGCCTAAGTCTGGGGAGCTGGAAGAGGCTCGTTCTGGTTCAAAAGTTCTCAGCCTGGGCTGTACCCGGGAATCGCTTGGCGAGCAATTAAAGGTGTCGACCCCCAAGCCTTCCCCAGACCTACTTTGCCTTCCTGAGGGGCCCCTATATTTTTTGAAGTTGGACAGGTAGGTTGAGGCCAGATTATGGAGGCTGCTGATTGCCAAGATCAGGAAGTTCAACCTTCGTTAGTAGCCAATGGATGACGTTAGAGACTTCTTATCCAGAGAGTGTTGTGATCCACACGGTGTATAATACAAATCAGCCTGGTGTTGAAATGTCCTTAGCTCCATAATGGGCTTCTGAGTCCAGGGTGCTGATGAGCAGGAAGGGAGAACTGACCCAAGAGGCACCTCTGGCATTTCTGTGCAGAGTAGCCACTTCGCCTGGACAGCCTGGCTTGTCCTTTCTGTCTGTCTGTCTGCCATCAGAGGAGCTAGCTGGCTTTGACCGAGTTCAGTAGACTTGGCTGCTGAGGACTTGGATGCCTTGACCTCAGAATCCAGGCCAGCATGTCACCCTGAGCTTGCCATCAGCTCTGGTTGCACAGACTGACACTTGGAAGATTACAGAGCTATGGGACCACACAAAACAGGAGCCTAGATTTCACAGAAATCTCTCACCAATGTATGTGGCTCAGGCCGTCACCTCGGTCCCAGGGTCCAGCCATGGCAGGGTCACTGGCTCCCCTCTGAAAGGACCCCTGTCACCCAACTGTGACTAGTAGGAGGTGCAGCAGGTGCAGCTGGCAGGGCACCCGCCTGCACAGCGTCGCCCGCTTATCCTGGCTCCAGTCCCTGAGGCCTGCCCTTCCAGAGGAATCCAGAAGACTCGGGCAGGGCAAGCACCCGCCCAGCATGAAAAGTCTGGAATGCGAATCTGAGTATCTGTTTCTTTGCAGGATACAGAAACACTTTGATTGTCATCCAAAGGCCTAAGACTCGCCTTCAGTGGGCTCTGATTTGGGGTATTGCCAAACCTAGGGGTCCTGAATTCTTTCATACATCTCTCCTCCTCCTTAGAATTTACTTTTCACTCTGTTTTTTCTTCCTACTGACAATTAGAACTAATACTCAGTAATGGCTAGAAGCACCCCTCCCCGCCACTCCCAGTAAAAACCATCGAGTCTGGGCTCTGTTGATTCTGGGCAGGAAGGCGTAGTTATTGTCAAAGGAGGTGAAGGCCAGCCACAGCAGGAGAGGAAATCAGACAAGGACGTTTTTAAAAGCAAGCTGTGTTTTTCCGACTGCTCTGGGATTGGTTCCCACCCTAAAAGGCTCCTCTAACTCTGGGGAAGAAAAAATATTTTTAGTCTGATAGTGTGCAGTATAGGCAGCCCAGAGCTGAACCATCTGTAAAGGAGTCGATAACTCAGAGCAAAAGTTTTAGTGGAACCAGCTTGTAAGGGATCGCCCAAGACCGTAGAGCAAGATGCGGGCTACGTGCAGGGCTACGCGCCTTGTCCGACTCCCAGGAAGCCCTTTAAGAGTCATTTTAGAAGAGAAATAATAAAGAAGGAAGCGAGTACAGTGGGAAGGGGAAATGTTTAGAATTCTTGGAGCGGGATAGAAATCACAGAACTGGAATGTACTTTAGAGATAACTTGGCAAAGATACGTGGTTGAGGAACTGGAACCTCACTGATGTGGGATGGCATGTTCGCTGTACACTGTGTAACAAGTTTACATGTTTTTAATGAAGAAAAATCCCTCCCTTCTGCATGCGTCCTACAGGTTACAAAGTCGTTACTAGGATAGTAAATAAAGGGGACCCCTGTCCCACGGTCTGATGCCGCCGGACCTCTCCCGCCCCCTCCTCTGCATTTAACTGTGCCATTCGGCCGCCAGGACGTGCATATTGATCATTGATTCCCTTGAGGCAGCAGATATGGAAGAGTCCCTCCGGCTTGCTGTTATCATGCACCACTAACTCCAACGTGCTCTCGTGTTGGAAAGGAGACTGGGAATGAGATCATGAGTAATAAGAAACCTTAAGTGTTTGCCCTTGCACAAGAGACAAAAATTATCCAATTGGGATTAGATTTCAAGAGTGTTGAAGTTGAAGGCAAATATTTATCTTCTGGTGTTAAGAAAGGAAAGGATGCAAAACCTTTGACCTTGACTGTAGGGTGGTGTCTGAGTTTGGAAGGCAAGGTCATATGAAGTCAGAAGCATGATGGGTTTCTCTTTGTCCTTTTCCTGGAACGATGCTAATTGCTCTTACCCCATGCAGAGTGCCAGCTGACTTGCCATCCTGCTCAAGGTTCACAGCAACATTCCACTGGATTCCAGAGTCTCTCTCTCTCTCAGGCCCAACTTCCTGAAGAGACCCCTTTAAAATTCCTTTCTGACTATAAGTATTTGGAAAGAAAACAACCTAGAGTCATCCGGTGTTTTACAACCTTCTTCATCCTCTCCCTCTGTCACATTCCTTTAAGTGAATTTATATTAAATTAACATTTCTTTTACCTACACGGCAATCTTGAAAGCTAGGCAGAACCACTACTTTTATACCCTTTTAAAATAATAGAACATATAAGTCTTTTTCAGAAAGTACATAGGATTGGAGGAGGTAAACATTTGGGTCTCTGTGTGTCAGTCATTCTGAAAACTCAGTACAAGGTTCAAAACAACAGATTTCTCAAAGCTTGTTGTCATTCCTGACATTGCACGCACAGAAACTAGGGCAGCCTAATAACATGTCTAAAATGGGCCGATCAGCCCCTCCTAAGGAACTGGGACCTTTTTCTTATCAACAATTTCAAATTGTCGTCACCTCAAGTGAGTTACCTATTGTGCAAGGCCTACTGCATCTTACTGAGTGGTGAGCTTCTGTGCTCCGTGATGATTTGTGGAAGGATGGGAGTAAGGGGGGAAGAACACTTATTATTTTTAAGCTTAGCAAGCTACCAATTTTCGATCTTTCTGACCTTTGACGTGTAGCAGGATGAAGGGGAAGGTAAGAATGAATGGAGTTAATCAAAAACCCTAGATTTGAACACTAGCCCTATAACTTTAAAGACTTTTCTTAGCCTATAAACAGACATAAGAATAATAGGGTACCCATCCCACGAAGCTTTGGGTGGATTAAATGTGAATGTGCTTTCTAAACATTCCACTATAGGATAAATGCAAGGGGTATTAGTAACAATAAAAATGATGAATAAGAAACGTTTACACTCAGTCATGAGGGGAAACATTCTAGATATTTTAGTAGCCACTGAAGTCCATAACCTTCCAAACCCAAATCTTTTTCGCTGTTTCCAGTGGGCCTTGGACCTAACTAGAAGAACACATTTGAGGCTTCATGACAAAGACCTGCAAAGTGGTGCAGACAATGCCAGCCATTGCCTGCTGATTTTGAGTGCATTTAGGAATTAAATACGAAGGTTATTTGCATTCCATCTATGTCTTTCCGTCAGTTCAAAGGATATTACCAACGAAAGGATGAGGATGAAAGGATTGAAAATCACTCAGTGGCACTCTGGAGGAGGTCGAGCAATAACAGATACCTGACTGCATTAAACTATAGAGCTTTTACTTAGAGACCATTTTATTAAAAAAAAAAAAAAAAAAAAACACAGATCATTCACTTCACAGAGGTTAGAAAAACACTTTGGGAATCCATTTGGCAAAGTACTCTTAATTTGATTCTCCTTATTTAATTCCTTCAAATCCCACTCAGATTAAAATCGTAATAAAAGGCAAAAACCACTTTGCACAACTGGTTGGCAGCAGCTGCCGAAGCTAAACCTAAACATACCCAATGACCTTGCCATATACCGTCTACTCACAGGTGTGTGTACGATAGAAGTATGTATATATAATTCATCAAAAGACATGGGCAGGAATTTTCACAACAATATTGTTCAAAACAGTCAACATCTATGACCCAAATGTCCCTCAAGAGTAGAATAGATAAATAAAATGTAGCATATTTACACAAAGGAATACTACGCAATCATGACCTAGTGAAGAACAACTACTCGCACATCACGGATAATTCTCACAGTGTCAAGTCAAAAAAGCTAAATGTATTTGCTTCCATTTATGTAAATTTCAAAAAAAAAACAAAGTTAGCATGTGGAGTTAGAAGTCAGCATAGTAATTGGATGGCTTAGTGACTGGAAGAGTCCATATGAGGGCTTCTGGGTGCAGATAATGTTCTCTTGATTTAGGTACTAGTTGCATGATGTGTTTACATTAGTAAAAATTCACTGAGGTATAAATTTACAATTTGTGCATTTTTCTCAGTGTACGTTACACTTCAATAAAGAATACAGAACTGTATCCTTTACTTCTCTTTCAGCTGCCATCATGGTACAGGGAATGGTTGCTAACTGGTTTAGAGGGTTTCAAATAAGGGTTTCTGTTAGCATGTTTATTCTCCAGACATTTCTAAAGAAATTGCTCCGTGGAAAGCGAGAGAGATCTTAGAGTTATGGAGACACAGGTGTGGACCATGTCTTTAAAGAGATGTGTAACCTAATGTGAAAGAGGGGGAAAGATCACCTGCATTGACCGATGCCAGATACTTTGCTACTTACCTGTGGTTAATTTTCATAACAGTCCTACATGGTAGAGTTTCTCATGCCAGTTTTTATAGATAAAGAAATAAGTCAGTAAAGTGCTCAAGGCCAGAATGCAGACCCTGGGTTCTCTTGGTTTCAAAGCCCATCTCTTTCCACTCTGAGTTGCACTGTGGGGTGGGGCAGACAGTTCAGCCTTAATAACAGGAGGTAGAATCAAACACGTGGACAATACGAGCACAGAGCGTGGGAGCGCCAGGGAGAAGAGGTTAGTCCTAGTGCGAAGGTCCATCCTGATTGCTTTCAGATATATGTTTTGCCTTCAATATGGTTATTTACTCTGCCTTGAAAATCGGTAAAATATCCCAAAATACATGTTAATAAAATGTGTCTTCTCAATCATCTTAGCCATCTTTTTTACATCATACAAGAATTATTTTTCTAGTTGCCTAAGATGCCAAAAATGAGAGAAGCAAATTATGCATTGTAGTGATAATTGGTACAGGGAATCAAATTTGTGTCTGAAGATCCGGGTTGTTTCCTGATTGTGACACGTAGCTGTGTGACCTTGGTCTTGGTACAGCCAGTCACTTGGCCTTTGAGCCTCAGTTTGATCACCATAAAACAAGAAGAATGATGTCACCTATTTCTAAGGATCAGAGAAGAATCCATTAAATACTGTGTGTGAAAGCACACCGCCGCAGACCTGGCCGGGAGATCCCCAGTTGCTGCACTGGGTTAATGCAATAGTCCAGATTTTCATTTCAGCTTCTCGTGGGGTCCCGGGAAAGTTAATAATTGCACCACAGTCCAGTTTCTCTTTACATACAAAGAGAATAGTAATTCCTCTGAAGACAGAAACAATGACTTAAATTTTTTTTTCATGTCTCTTTATTAAGAAATACTTTACGTACCATAAAGTTCACTCCTTATAAGTGTACAATTTGATTATTTCATTACACTTATACAGTTGCGCAGCCATCACCACAATGCAATTTTAAAACTTTTCCATCCCCCATTCGATTAATCCAATCCTAAATCCTACTCCTAATCCTAGTCTCATCTCCATTCCCAGCAACCACCACTCTATTTGCTATCTCTAGTTTCGCCTTTTCTAGAAATTTCATATAAATATCTAGTCTTTTGTGTCTGCTTTCTTCCACTTAATATCGTGTTTTCAAGGTTCTACTACGGTGTAGCAATAGTTCATTCTTGTTGCTTAGCGGCGTTTCATCACTTGGTCCACGTTTTGTCTGTTCACCAGCTGACAGTCATCTGGATTGTTCCCAGTTTGGGGCTGTTAGGAATAACACCGCTATGAACTTTTACGTACATGTCTTTGCATGGACATATGTTATCATTTCCTTTAGTGCGATGCTTAGGAGTGGAAGCGTGGGTCCCATGGTGTTTTAATGTTCAGCTTTTGGAGACACTGCGAAAGAGGCTGCCAGAGTAGCCATATCGTTTCACATTCTCACAAGCACTGGATGGGTTCCACTTTCTCCACATCCTCCTCCATGCTTGGTACGGTTAGTCTATAGTTATAGCCATTGGAGTTGGTGTGTAGCGGTATTTCATTGTGGTTTTAATTTTATTTCCCTCATGACTAATGATGTTTGAAATATTTTCATGTGCTTATTCGGCATTCATGTAGCTTCTTCAGTGAACTGTTAGTTAAATCTTTTGCCCATTTTTTAATCGAGTTGCTTGGCCTCAATTTATTGAGTTGAAATACTTCTTTATTCTGGATACTTTGTCCAGTTTTAGAAATACATTTGCCAAAATGAAATTTCTTTCAGTCTACCCCAGGTCTTTCTATATTAATGATGTCTTTGGAAGAAAAAAAGGGTTTTAATCTTGATGACATCCAATTTATCAATTTTTCTTTTATGGATTATGCTTTTGTATGATATCTAAGATATTTTTGCCTAAACCAAGGTCACAAAGACTTTCTCCTATGTTTTTTGTCTAGAAGTTTTATCTTCTATATTTAGATCTATGATCCATTTAAAGTTACTTTTTATGTGTGGTGGGAGGAAGGCGTTTAGTTGGATATGGATAGCCAACTTTCCCATCAGCATTCGTTGCAAAGGCAACAAAGGCCCTTCCCCAACAGATTGCTTTGGCACTTTCTTGAAAATCAACTAACCATAAGTGTGTGGGCTGACTTGTCACTTTCTCTATTGTTCCATTGACCTCTGTGTCTATTCCAATGCCAATATGTTGCTGTCTTAATTACTCGTGGACTTATAATAAATTTTGAAGTCAGGTAGTTTAAGTCCTCCAACTTTATCCAATTCTTTTTCAAAACTTTTTGACTCTCGTATGTCCTTTGCATTGCCGTATAGATTGTAGGATCAGCTTATCAATTTCTGTAAACCAGCTGGGATTTTAGGAGAGATTACATTGAATCTAGATATCAGTTTACAGCTACCGGTTAAGTCCTTTAAGAATGCATACCTTTATAGATAACATTTATATAGCACAGTTAGATTGCAAAGACCGCTTTAGAGTTTTTGCACTTTATTCCTTGGCAGGAGATGAGAAAGCAGTAACTATCTGCAAAAAGTCATCATCATGCCTTTGCTCTGGGATGTGGCCATTTGTTGTGTTCTTTACCTCCTATTAAAAGAAGGGAATTGGTGCTCTTTTATATTTTGAGCAGCTTATCAAAGGAAACCAGAACAATGGAAGCCAGTGGTATATTTCTTTCAGCACTATTGTGTGCATCTTCACTGGGGAAGACAAGCTGCCACCCCTCCCTCTGACATAGCACATGTGTTTGAAGCAGGAGTTGCGGTTGGCGAGGTGGAGGGGCTGCAGGATGCTCTCATCTCTGTAGCCTGGCTTTGCACAGACTTCTGTAGAGCTCCCTGGGCTTTGTGAAAGCTGTCTGAGCAGACTGGTTTATTCACCTTTGCCCAAGTAACAAACTCTGGGCTAAGGCACACCCTCATTATCCTGCCTGTTCAGGATGTAGCATCAGGAAAAAAGCCTCCTGGAATAGGTGAGTGTTCAACTGGAAGATCAAGCCAGTCCAGTCGTGTTGGAAATCTCTCCCACTTCAAGGGACAAAACAGCAAACGCAGAGGAGGCTGAGTCAGCCCCCACACTGCCTTCCTGCAGGAGTGAAACAGAATTCGCGTGATTCTCTCTCCCTTCCCACCCATGCTCCTAGCACATAAGCAACACATTTCTGTTACTCCTTTGTTTCTTCATGTGCCATCAGGTTTGGCATTTTAGTACCACCCAGATTGGTGTTTTCCCATTTCATGATGCTTTACATAGACTCATTTCAGTGCTTCTGAAATGAAAAAAAGAGCAGCTCACTTCTGGTTCTCACCATAGGGCCGTCATTCTTTACACCCATTCTTTAAAAGGCTCTTGGGTATGGCACATGCACAGTATATTTAGAAAACGGATGTAGACCAACACATCAGACTCCGATCATTTGTATGTCCTTACTCTGAAATCACCGTCATCCAGAGCTGTGTGTGTGGGTCTCAGGGGCAAGAAAGCATTTCGTTTATTCCTTTGGGTATTCTGACTCCATCTCTGAGTCAAGTTAGAGCTCTGAGGAAAAAACAAAAAACAAACAAACAAAAAAAAACAGACTTCAAACCTAGACCTCGATAGTTTAACTTCCTTTATGGAAATGACTTCATTCAGTTATCTTTCAGTGCTACGCCCTTGGTTTTTTTTTTTTTTATTTCCAAGGGTCTATATGAGAAAGAACTATTTGGACATTTCCAGCCGTCAGCGGAATTAGTGTGGAAGATGTTTTTTCTGTTCAGAGCTGATGTCGCTCTGTGAGGCTCCCGTTGGTCCTCGGAGGAGGCAGTGCAGTGACAGTGGGCAGGCGTGGGGTCAGGTGACATGGGCTGAAAGCCCAGCTCCACTTCTCGGAAGCACCGAGAGCTGTGGGTAAATCGTTCACTTCGAGCTTTAGTTTCTCTGCTTGTAGAACAAGATTGTAAATAGCATCCACCTCACAGGGCTGTTTTGAGACTGGTCACTTAATGTCCTTGGTGCAGTGCCTGGCACAGAGCAAGAGCCCGTGGAGCCTCAGCCTAGGATTCCTGTCACGAATTTAGAATCGGAAAACCTTGGCCTCTCCAGTGACAATTGTGTGTGGCCGTTTTTTCATACGGTGAGACTTTCGCGGCCCATTTTCGCTTTTGTTCTCACCTACTGAGAAGGTCAGATCACGACAAACATGTTTGCCTTGCTTTGGGGCCTTTTGATTTTTTCTTTTCCTCTGAAGCTTTTGTTCAATTGTTTTTAAATCATGGCTTTCTCTGATAAGCATCTGCAGGTCCCTTTTGGAAGTAGGCAGGGCCTAAGTTATAAATGGCCGAAGGTTGACCTCAAAGGCCACCTTCCACATCTCCTTGGTTCGCATCAGGAGTAGAGCACTCCCAGAGAAAGGGGGTGAGGAGAAACTGAAAAGGGACAGTCAGCTGTCCAGGAGTTAAGCAGATTATCAGGCAAGCAGATTATCCGATCAAGGACCAAGGACGGGGTCTATATTTGCAATTCTCTTTTTGTCCCCCTGGTGGCCTATTATAGCTGGCCCAGGGCTTAGTCATGACACCAGCCCTTCTCCTGGGGATCAGACACTGTGGAGTCATTGCTTAAACTCCATTCCATGCCACCAAGAATTTCCTTTCTCTACCCAAATTGCTTTTCTGTTGACACTGCCATGCGAGCTTAGGGAAGTACGAGATTTCTCACAGAGTCTTAGAATTTTATAGCTGAATGGGACTTGAAATCGTCTAGTCCAGCCCTTCATTTTTTACAGATGAGGTACCTGGGGCTGGAGAGGGTAAGTAATGACATAATTGTGGTCTCGTGATAACAAATTAAGGAAGGATACCCAAATCTCCTGATTCCAAATATGATAGCCTTTTCCAGGGTCAGTCACCCCCTCACCACCCCATTTCCACAAGGAGTTCAGAACTCCTTTCTACTCTTCTAGACAATAGATTTCATCAAAAAGGTGCTGCCTTACATTAAATCCTACTCCAAAGTAGGCAGTATGTAGCCAAATGTTATTCTAGCCTGGACACTAAAGTTCATATTTCAATTTAGAGATTAACCAGATAGTCATTACAACTACACAGATCTGACTTACTTGGCATATTAAAGGCAAGCAATGTTTAGCAGTTTGAAAGTGTAGGCCGGTGCTTTACAAAACTCAGCTAAATAGGCAAATTGTTTATTGTCCGTAGAGGTTGGTGTCAGCCAGAATGTAGACTTTAACATGTGCTTTTTGAGTATGTGAAAATGAAAAAAACAAGGTTGTAATTTCTTTAAACAGCGTACAAAGATGGATGGAGACTGGCGATGGCAGGCATGCCTAGAGGTACATCTGGCCTCGCGGGCTCAGGCAGAGCTAGAATGGCCATGTGTGGGCCTGGGGCCAGGTACCCGGTAACCCCTGCTTGTGAAATCACTTGTTCCAACAAAGCTCACACTGTGCTTTAGAAGTTCATAACCAAAAACCTCCTATCCACAATGAGTTGTGAGTTAGTTATCTGTCCTTATGTGGGCACTATTTAGTCTTTTATTTTGCTTATGATCTAAAATTCTTTTCCTTCTTCTAAAAATGACTTCAATTTAAATGATTTTGATTCAGCTACATCCATTTTTCAGTTAGTTTGCATACGACCCCGCGTCCGTGTTCAGCTCTTGATACTTTTCCTGGCCCTGTGCACAGGGCTTGTCTGTGAACCGTCACGGGTGCCTGTGTAAGAAGAAATGAAACAGATGTGGTGGCTCATGCATGCAAAGGAGGGGCTCACTTATTTTTGAGCATCCGGCCCCATGGCCCCCCCCAGGCCTGCACTGCTACCTAACAAAGGCTTTTGAATGGCCGTGAAACTCCCCTTGGATTCTGGCTCACTGGATATCTTGACAAGTTCAGCATCGTGGGATGAACCTAGTGCCTGGGTCAAGACGGATGTCCTTGGCATTGCGATGGTATTGTTCTTAGCAGTGCTTTTGCTGCTGATTGGTAGAGAAAAGCCCTGCCCCCTGGGGCCTTGATGTATCTTCCATCCGCCTTCTGTGACAGTTCACATAAGACAGTTATCTCTCAGTGTCTGTCCCTGGGAAAGGGTAGCATTCAGAAAGGCTTTCTTCAGCCACGCCAGCAAGCTTCTTTTTATGAATGGCACCGGGACCATCTCTGTGCAGAGGATTATTGTATTGTTATTCCTATTATTATTATTCCTATTATTATTATTCCTATTATTATTTGTAGCGCATCACACCATTTTCAAAATGTCATTTGATCATTTGTCCTGACAGTGTCACTGTGAGGTAGTTAGAGCAGTCGAGTACTACATGGTTATGGTTACTGGTTATAGTAGCCGTTAAGAACATGTTCTCCATACGGAATATGGTCAGTAATAAGGTAATAACTATGTGTGGTGCCAAGTAGGTACTAGACTTACCGGGGGGAGGAGGAGGTCATTTTGTTTGAAAAAAAAAAATAACATGTACTCCAGAGCCAGACCGCTTCCCCGTCATGTGACCATGGACAAGTTTCTAAACCTCGCTGAGCCTCACCTTCCTCACCTGTAAAACAGGGAATCATAGTAGTTCCTACATTCCTAGGTTATTATGAAACAAATGACTAAATATTTACGAAGTACATAGAATAATGACTGATATAGAATAATTACAATAAAAATGTTCGTTTTTATTATTATCATCAACATCATCGTCTCTACTTTGCAATAGAGGTTCCAAGAGTTTGTGATGTGCTCAGGACCATATTTCTAGTACAGGCCGGGGTGAAAACTCAAACCCGGATGTCATGACTCCAGGAGACGTAGACTCTTCCTCCCCTCTGTCTTTATTTTCTCATTGCAACACAAAATACATTCTCGCTGTAAAGGATCGAAACGATACGGAAGAATACAAAGGAAGTTGGTAGGGCCCAAGCCCTGCTCTTCCCTCCCTTTGAAGAGGTAGTCGCAGCGAAGTGATGCTTGTGCATTCTCCTTATCTCCTCTCCTCGCAGGACGCACTATGATATCAGCGTACGTATATACCTGTGTGCTGTCTCTGACATGAATAGTAGTAACAGGGCCCGACTTACAGGCCTGATGAGGAGATGCAGGCAGTATGCTGGTCTGGTCCTCTCTTCAGCTGCATGAGGTGCGTGCTGTTCTTCTACCCATTTCATAGATGTGGAAGCTGAAGTTTGGAGAGATCGTCGCCGTCACAAGACCACATAGTGCTGAAACTGGATTTGAATCCAGTCTCGCTTACCCCAGTGTCTCCATACTCTTGACTACTACTCTACATGACTGTATTATAAGCAGTATTTTTCCACGTGATTTTTTTTCTTTCCATGGTAGTACATATACATTTACTTCATTCTTTTAATGGCTATATACAATTCAGTATTTTACTTAACCCCTTTCTTATTTAGGTTGTTTTCTGTTCCTTTTTTCTTTACCATTTTATATAATACTGAATATCTTTTGGGCATTCGCTTTGGGGCATGTGGGAGAATTTCTGTAGGATAGCTTTGAGAAGTGGAATTTGTAGGTCACGGAGTACGTACATATCACATTTTTATAAATATTTCCAAAGTTGCCTTCCAAAAAGGATTTTGCTCACCAACAGTGTGTGAGAGTGCCTCTTTCCTCACACTAGATTTTTTTTTTTATCTTTGCCAATTGGATGAAGAAAAATTTTTTTGCCCCAAATTGTGTTTCTCTGATTCCTGGTGGAGCTGAGCTACTTCGTTACTTTTGGGGCCATCTATATTTCCTCTAGAAATTGCATTTTGCCCATTTGCTGTTCATTTTTTATTAAAGATGTTCCTCGTATATTCCGGATGATAATCTTTTGTCTGAAACACGTGGCATGTCTTTTCTTCCTGTCTCGTTACTTCTCTAAGTGGGGAACCCATTGCTCTCACCTCTCATCACATCTGTGTTTTCAACTCATTCGAAACACCGCTTCTATCATGGTCCTGTGTGTGGCTTCTCACCTGTCTCCTCTCCTGTTCCACTGGCTTATTTTCTGCTCCTGCACCAGAATTAAAGTACTTTAATGATTTCAGCCTTAAAATATCAGGAAGGGGAAATCCCCCCTTTCATTACTGCTCTTTTTTTCAAAAAATGTCTTTGTATTTTTGAGCATTTTTTTTTTCCTTCTGCGCGAGCTTATAAAATTAATTTGTCTAGTTCTGAAGAAGAAACTCCTATGAGGACTTTGAGAATGCATTGCATTGACAGGTTCATTTTAGATAACTTGGTATCTTTACCATATTTAGCTCTCCCATCCAGAAATACGGTGTCTCTAAGTCTTTTATGTCCATCAGTCAGTTAAGTTCTATGGTTTTCTTTATGTAGATCTTGCACTGAAGGGTTTATTTGTTGCTATTACAAATGGGGTCCTGTTTTCCTGTGACGCTGACTTAATTTATATTGCTAGTGAATGGGGAAACTATTGGTTTTTATGTGTTAATTTTTTATCTAGCTACTCGACTGAACTCTTTCATTAATAACCTTTATTATATTTATTTCTTTTCCTTGACCGATCACATTGGCTAGGACTAAAACAATGTAGAACAACACTGGTGAAAGTACACGTCCTTGTCTGGTTCCTGTCCTTAAGGAGAATGCTTCTGATCTTGTACCACTAAATATGATGGATAACTTTTTCAGCTCGAATACAGTTCTTTCTATTCCTAACTTACTGAGAGGTATGCTTTTTCACTGCGCCAGATTTCTATCAAGAAGCCTTAATTTTTTCCCTTCCATTTTCCTTGAGAATCCAGAGATTGCCTTGACTGGGGCCTCCCAGCATGGTCACCCCAGCTGAGCCAGCGTGGATTAGGACTTAGCAATATCTTCTCCCTGCCTCCTTGTACTCAGATCGAACCTCGGATGGCCTGAGGGAGGGAGCTACTTTGCATTGACATTCCCTATGCTCCCCTCAGCCCCTGCCTCCTGGGGGGAAAAACTAAACATACCATGCCGACAGGAACAAGAGCACCGCTTCTGGAATCTTCTGGCAAATACCACTGAAAAGATTGTATTCCTGGCTTTTAAATGACTTCAGATTTTTTTTCCACTCGATTATCTTGAGCAGCCGAGTATCATCTCACACTCTGGTTGCTAAGCGGCTTTCGCCATTTCTACAGGAGGGTGTGAGATTTGTAGTTTTCTATAGGAGGGTGTGAGAAAGGAGTCACTGCCTGCCCTCTGACTTCCCGGTGAGCTTTCCTGTAGGCTCAGGGTGCACCCACTTCTAATCCTAGGCTCTCTGCACTGCCTTGCATATGGTTATTAAAAAATAAATGTTTTTCGCAATCGATTGATAAAATGATTTAATCACAGAGTACATTTGAGACTGTTTAGGCGGTAAGATTTTTTTTTGCTAAGCTATGAGCAAAAATATTTCATTTCGTCAGGCATGTATTTGGAGCATGAATCTAATGTGACTTGGCACCTGTCTAGAGAATCATCCCTGTGACCAGTGACATTTTGCTTCGGGAAAGTCAACACCTGCTGCGGTGGCATCTGTCATATTCAGGAGCGTAGCATGCCCATGGGTAATGCAGAGCCACCTCAGGAAAATGCCTTCTGTAGAAAACAATTAATATAAGACTTTGGCAAAAGGTCATTGTAAGCAGCGCAGAAGAGACTTTGGGCTCCTTTTGAGAGAAAGCAGTAGATGATATATTTTACTGTGGTTTTTCTCATCTTGATTGTAAATAAGGTGGATTTGATGATTTTCAGACTGTTTAGCTAAGAAAACAAGAACCTGCTAATAGGACCCTTTCATTTTATTGCTTTACTACAAACCATCATTAGCCTCCAACATCAGTTCGTATGTTAATGTTTTTGAGATGGGTTTTTTGGGGGAGGCGGGGAAGGGCGATGGAGCGGACTCATCTCAGGCATGTGATGTGTAAGCATCCAGGAGAACACAAGCCAAGAGAGAAATGAAAGGCAGAAATCGCAAGAGGCAAGGCAGCCCCTTCGTAACAGGCATGACTAGCTGGTCTTTGAGACCCTCCCAGTTCCTGTAGTGTTGGCTTCACCTTCTAGGGCTGTTGGTATAGGAAGTTTGGTTAATCGGGCAATTATTTTTCCTGCCTCAGCTTCTTTTTTCCTCCAAATCCCAAGTCCAGAAAAGAGGCTGGAGGCATGACCAGAAGAGACTAAATGTTCCCTACCTCTTTCTTGCAGGCAGGTGACAAACATTATCACCCCAGCTGTGCACGATGCAGCAGATGCAACCAGATGTTCACAGAAGGAGAGGAAATGTATCTTCAAGGTAAGATGGACTCAAGAACCCACTAAGTTCTCTCCACCTGGGGAAAGGAAACCTTTGCTCTGTTTGCTTGTTTATTTGTTATAGAGAAGGAGGCATTTCATTAGCTGCAAGGCCACACGGATCCAAAATGAATGTGGCCAGAAGTTACCTCATCAGTTAGTATTAATCAGCCAAGCAATTGAGTTGCTGGCAGTGAGCCCCCAAGGCTGTTAGCAAATGGAAGTGTTGCTGCTGGAATGAATGAATAGGACTGGATGTTTGGTGCTTTGGACCTAAGGAAGATGAGGAACATCTCCTCCCGCCCTTTCCATGAATGTGCTTGGGAAATAACATATCAAAAGAGAATGCTGCTCATTGGATAGCTGCTTGGTCTTTTCCCCTTTCACTATCTTGCCCTTAACCAGGCTTTCAGGAAAAACAACATCTCATAGTTAGTGAATTGCAAGATGACATAGTAAGATGACATAGCTCTCATTTTGAAAGAGAGAATTAGAGCACGCCCAAAGTCCCTGGAAGAGAAATAGAGAAGTTTCTGGTGGCATTACCAAGGAGCCATTAGATTTTTTTTTTTTAATCGACAATAATCTTGAGAAATTTTCCCAGTGTACAACTCTGACTAGTTTTTGTCTCCTCTAAAATTCTGAAGCTTCCCAGAGAGGCTTTAGGGAAAGATTCTTTTCCAGTCAAACAGTACCATCTGTGCAAGCATTTACTATTTTTAGCTGTGAAAGCATCATTAAATAGACAAGGGCTTATCAGTAAAATTAGCAGGAGCTGTAAGAGCTATTGCTCATTCAACTTTGGTAATTACTGGGTCTCATCTGCCTTCGCATATCATTTCTTCCTTTCTCTTCGCACATAACACTATGTGTATTTTTAATGAATGGTTTGTTTTGCTGTCAGTTTTTTCATGCAACCAAGAAACATCTACAGAAATTACCCTGGAATATTAAAGCAAAGCTTCAGCCCCTCTCCCCTGAAACACACTAGATATATGAGAACTTAACCACCCAAACATCCTTTTAGCTGTAGAATGATCCCTTTTAAAAATTATAATTTAAAAAATCACTGAACTCTACAGAGCCCAATAAAGACAAGTGACAAGAACCCAAATCTGTGGCCTCGTGCGGGCTTTATATGACACGGTTCCCTGAGGACAAGCTGTACATTCGCAGTAGCAATAGGCAGGTGTCACTTTGCATTTTCAGAATGGAGCAGATTTATTCTTCATTTGGTTTCCAGGCTTTTTTGAGGTTTTAGAGTGTCAATTACAGCACTCAAAGACACGAGAGTGCCTGTCAGCCCTGCGTCTGCTAGGAGCTGCGACTCAGGCTCCGGGTGCAACTCTGCACCTTCACCTGAATAGAGTGATTTCCAGCTGCGCACGAGTGCAGCACATTCCCACTGCAGATAACCAGCTGTCTGTCCAGGTGGGCTGCGTCCAGAATCCCCGGGATTGCTGTACGCCTTTTCTTGGGTTTCAGTCCTCTTCACTTGCCCTCTCGGGCACATCCTTGAAGAATGAGCAGTTTCATCTTCCTCGGCATCTGACTTCTCTGTGACACACTCCTTGTGTGCCTGACCCCTGGAGAACAGTGTGACACTGTGTGCAAACCCGGTGTCTGGGCCAAGGACTCCCACTCAGTAGAAGCTTCACAGCGAACGCTGCTCCTGGGCCCGACCCCGAGGGCCTTGGCTCTGAGCTGAGATCATTTCCCGTGCTTTGTCGCCAGCCTCAGAGTCAGCGTTAGTGCTGATGGGACTGTGTGTCTGTCCGGTTTTTGTTTGTTTTTCTTTTTTTCATTTTTTTTTTTTTTTGGCTCTGGGTTAAGCAAGATAGAAACGATTGTTTAAAGGGATTAAAGTATCATTCTGATATGAAATGTATTTTCCTCGTCATTAATTTAATATGATTTTAACTCAGTGGTATAAATAATTCAGGAATTATCTTGATTTGGTGTCTTTTCAACCACACACAGACTGCTGCTTGGAGAGTTAAAGATTTCAACAATAAAATGTAGAAAGCCTAATAGTCATACTGAGACTTTTATTAAATTCATGTCATTTACTCACTGCTTTCCACTTAGTAACTTTATTTGCTCAGTCTTTTTGAGTGCTTCTTCTAATTCTCCTGCCCATCGCCACATTCGGACATGCCCTTATGTGAACATAGGACTTACATATAGGTCTTACCCATAGTTGTATAAATGACACATATTTAGGCACACAAAATTATATAGGCTGGCTTGGATTCTCACAAGTTGAGAGCTTCCTATCGGAGGTAGGTGTTTTGCTTAGTTCTGATATATTTGTACCATCCGTGGAAGGGCTTCATACTCTGAGAAAATAAGGCATTGACTCAGGAACAGAAAATGACACTTAAGTAGTAGCTTTATGAGTGTACAAGTGAAGACTTCTTTTAGTTAATTAAAAGGTTGCATTTGTCATGTAACTTTCAACCTTTCTATTAGTTGGCCTGATTGCCCATATCTGTGTAGGTGACTATGTGTGATTGGAGTAAAATATTCATTGAGTTTTGCTTCTGAATGTAGCCTATCTGGTTTGACATTACTTCCCTCACCTGAATTGCTGGGTTGTTTTTGATGTTATGTAAACATGGCCGATGGCTTATATTTCTGAAATTAAACCCAGCTTGTAGGAAGCACAAAAACACTCTTGTGCCCAGTCAGTGGTCTCCGGTCTGGAATTGTGACCTTTACAGAACGAGCTCAGACTAGACGAGGAAGACACCGGGAGTCCGGAGCAGTCAGGGCTCATTTGGGCACAGCGCCTGCCCATGCCGGGGAGAGAGGGATATAAACCACTCTTGGAAGTTCTGGGACGACTGTGGCTTCGTTCCATTTCCCTTGCCCTCAGCTGTGTGCTGTGTCTTTACAGGTTCTACCGTTTGGCATCCCGACTGTAAGCAGTCTACCAAGACGGAGGAGAAGCTGCGGGTAAGGAAGTCGTTACAGCTGCGATGGCAGGTGTATTTGCAGGCCATACGTTTCACAGTGACTAATTCTTGGGGCTGGAATTCGGGTGACATTTTTTTTTTTTTAATGACTTCTTTTCTCTATAGCAGACCAAGTTGAAAGGCCATTTAGCCAGGGAAGGAAATTCCCTCCTACCTTAAATTGATTGTGGTTTTTGTTTCAGATGCTTGTGTTGGACAAAGTAAGACTTGCCTCACTAGTCAGATTCTTAGGAAAGCATTCAAGGGAAACATCAAGACATAGAGATGAGAAAAAATGATTCATGAGGTCATAGGTCCAACATCCGGTGGCCTCCTCACCAGACCCTTTGCACTCGGTTCATAATGCGCCACTCCAGTGCCCAGCTGTGGGTACATTTACTGCCCTCGCAGATCCAAATTTACCAAGTAGCCGCCATCTTCAAAAGCTGATGGTTCATCATATAAAACCTTTGGGGAAAATAATGCTCGAACCCAGACGTGTCAATGTGAGCGAGCATCCTGGTTAGTTTTAGAACTTAACTCAGCTTCAAGATGTTTTAGTAACTATCCTAGAATATTGAGCACAAGGGCAAAAAGGATCGACCCCTTCTTTCTCTCATTTCTAAAGCCGTCTCTGGTCTTAGCCCATTCTCGGAGCACCTCCAGATGACAATACTTGATCTGTTTCAGACGCGAAGAGCAGTACACAGTCGTAAGGTCATTATCATAATTTGTTTCCTATTCAGATGCCCCCAGTTTTTTTTACCTGGGCTGTGAAGTCTTTTTCAAAGCAATAATCAGACTAGATCCCAGCCCACAAGGCTCTCTCTGTTTAGCTAACTTCGTGGTTCCCTTGGAAAAACTGGAGTTTGCTTGTATTCTACTTGGCATCTCAGCGTAAAGAATGGACCGAATTTATTTTGGTGGCCAGACTCTAGAGTGTGGTCTCATTTATTCTTAATCTGCCATTAGTAATGTATGTAACCCAGTAGTGGCTTTAAGCATTAAAAATAAAAATAAAAATAAAAAATCTGCTTTTCTCAGAATAGTCGAGCGAATATAAGACAAACTAAAAAGGAATTTACCCACCAATATCAGGCTGGTTTTGGTTTCTATTTTGACATACAGCTTCAACTTGAGCATGTGTACGTAACCTTCAAGTTCAGTGACCAGCAGGCACACACTGGAACATCACCCATGGGTGCCAGATTCTGGGATCTTTGAGAAACCCTGGATGCTTTGGAAATGGGTTATCTTTATAAAGTCCTAGAACATGAGAGAGAGTGCTTATTGTCACTTTTATCATAAGAATATAAAATTCACAGTATATTTGGGGGTGCTCTCCAGAAACCACCCAAGTAGCCAGTGGCTCACACTGTCTCTACAGTGCTGCTTTTGGTCTTTTGAATAATCCTTTTTTTTTTTTAACTTCATCTTGTATGAAGTCTTTTGGGAGACAAAGAGAAGAATGCTAATGAGGCAGACTGCATGGAATGCTGTCTTTTCTCTTTATGGAAGGATTGCTCGAATTTGCAGATGGTGTTACTAAAATGATGAAAAAATAAATCAACACTCTTGATCACATCTTGATGGAACTCTCTGGATAAGCTTATGAAAACAGCTAGTGAAATCCTTCCACTCATTCCGGCCAAGAGGAGCTATTGTTTTTTCCTTCCTTAGGGAAGGTTTCTAGAGAATTCCAGAGCTCTTCTAAAGCCAGCCTTTACCGTTGGGGAGGTCAGGTCAGCCCACAGCTCATTCACCTTGGGAAGGCAGCAGTGAGGGGCATGACGCACCTCTGAGGGAAGACATTCCAGTTTACCCGAGTGGGGTACGTGCTGACATGGTAGGATCTAAAGGAGAGTCCGTTTTTGAATAAGGGAACAAGTCTTATGCTCTCTTGAGGGTGTGTCCACAGATCACACATCTCGAGCCAAGATTTCCCGGCCTTTCCCTGGGTGTCACATTAGTGCAGTTACCATAGCAAAATGAAAATGTTTTAAGAGTCTTTCGGCAATGGCACTGAGTTTTCCACAGTCTTGCTATTTAAGAACTCAATGGGGCGTTGGTAACAACAGATTTTTAAAAGAACATCTCTCAGTGGCTTCAGGGGCTCCTTACTCTTCATACGGAATGCCTGAGCCAAAATAAATGGAACAGAATCACGGGAACAGAATCACGGGGGTGGGGGCTTGGGACATAGGTAAATATGCTGTGACTTGAAGACCAGCTAATGTGCTTTTAAACCTGGGCCCAGCACGTGTGCGCGTACACACACACACACACACACACACACACACACACAACTTAAACGATGACTCTTGGTGTTTACTGTCAAATTACTTTTCTGAAAGGTTTTTTTTTTTTTTTTTTTGGATAGTGTTCTAAATTGAGGTTATTTCTTTGTTCATTCTTCCCTTTTTTCGTGTCTCACGGCAGCCACCAAACATTCAGCGTTCTTCATCCGATTTCTTTTATCCCAAAAGTCTGATTCGACGCACAGGACGGTCTCCGTCTCTCCAGGTTGGCGCTGTGTCCAGGCCGGGGCTTGGAGCCGCTGTCCCGGCCCCAGGCCTCTGTCGCTTTTCCCCCCTGTGCTGCTCTGTCCACTTAACCGCTCCAGCTCCTGCGGAGGCAGACGCTTTTTCTCACCCCACAGAGTGCCTCTCACATTCTGATTTTGGCTGTTTTCCTCCCTGATCGATGTTTTCATGTAGAGCGGTGGCTAAAGCAAGCACGTTAGAAGCCACCCTTTGGTCCTGTGTGTTCACATGTTTGTTCGTTGAACAGATATTTGCCATCGCTCAGCTGTAGTGTGGTCTGGAGGCTGTAGACGTAGACTAGTAGGGAAGAGAAGGCAGAGAAATAATTATGAAATGGTACAGAAACATATCACAGGTTATGGATCAAAAATCATCAGACGAGGGAAAGGATCTCAAGAGGCCACTTCCTGGAGGCTGGGTGAGATTTGAGCGTGTGGAGACGATGAGACAGGGGTCACCTGAAGAGAAGAGCAGAAGCACAGAGTTGAGGAAACGCTGCCTGGATAGGGAATGGTTTAGTTCAAGAAAGAAGCAGTGAAGTGGAAAAGGAAACAGGAGCCCTGGCAGCCCCTCTGCAAACGCCAGGAGATTTACATACACTCGCATTTGGCCCTTCTAAGAACTCCCATGAGAAGGCCGTCCTTATTCCCACTTAACAGATGGAGAGACTGAGACCTGTCATAGTTAAGTAACTTCCCCCACAGGTAGCGTGCCAGTTAAGTGGAAGAGCTGGGACTGGAACCCATGTCCTTGTGAGTCCATAACTCATGTTCTTTCCACTATTCCATAAGGAGGAAGCGGGGGGGGGGGGAACGTAGGAAGACGGAAAGAGGAGTGCCTTAAACTCCGGCTCCGTCTGATGGTGTTTAAGGAAGAGGGTGTCCTGCAGGAGCGGGGGGCGGACTCAGCCAGCCCTCCAGATGAGCATTGAGGCGGGAGACTGGGTTCTTGGCACATACTTACCCCTCTTCGGGGTCTCTGAGAATCAGTTGAAACCTTGGCCTGTTAAATTACAAGCGACTCTCCACAACCCCACCTGTGCCCACACGCAGCCCCTTTGGTAGCTCTGCTGATGGTTCAGGATCGCGCGCAGCGCCTCCGTCTGGCTTTGCGCCCACACCTGTTTTCTGCGCCAGCCAGAACTGCACTGACGCTCAGAAAAGTTGTAGTTTAAGCTGTGCCTTCCAATGATTTGAAAGATGTTTGAAAGTATAACGTTTTAGAGCAGAAAGAAATCTTTTAGATATCAAACCCCTACGTTTCTTCATCTGCAGAACAAAGGCGGCCCAGGACTACATAGGCCGTAAGCCTTGACTGCAGGTCCCGGGCCTGGGTGTGGTGTGTTGGCCCATGAGCTGAGTGACACAGCAACTCGCATTTGTCCTATGATTTCCACTGCATCTTAAAGCTTTAGCTCCAAAGGCAGAGTTTTCACATAAAGTGACTTCAGCAGAACAACCAAAACTGGTCCCTATTGTGTTGCTCAGAATTAGTACCTCTACTTGGCAAGAAGCTTCTTCTCCAATCGTTTTTGGGGTGTTCCCCCCAAAACAATATTTTATAATTCAAATAGTGTCCTATTTTATAGCCTAAGGCTATAACCAACTGATGCGTTTTCATGATTTGACGAAAAATACCGAGCAAGTATTTTGGTTTACTCCATATACTTAAGACTAAGACATAGTGGAGCATCTTGCGAAATGGTGAGTTAGAGGAGAGAGAGAGAGGAGAGAGGAGAAAAGAGAGAGAGATCTGTTCTTAATAACATCTCTCCTTCTATCCTGTTTTTCAAAAGGGACATCCGATCCCCATTATCCAGCCATAAATATCAATGAAGTCAACCGTAGCTTCGTTGCAGGGAGTTGTAAGCAGCTTGGGACCTAGCAAAGGAAATGGGACATTTGACACAGTCCCCTTCACCTACTGGCCCTCGAAGAACAGCCCACCAGAACTCTTAAGAAGTCTGAACACCCTAAAGCAATTCTCAAGTTACACAGACATTTTGATTTTTTCAAATACCGTGGCCTATATAGTAATTAATTCATTTTCCCAGAGAGTGTCAGACACATTTGGTTATTAGGTAAACTGACTGTGTTCTTTACAAGGCCATGCAGCACTCTACCCCCCCCGAAATCAGCCTGGGTTTTGTTGTGGAGGAAAGTCATTTTATTCTTTATGTTCTAAAATCGCTCCTTCTTTCCTCTTGCTGAATAACAGATCAAAGAAAATGATTAAAATAGAATTACCTAAGAAAAACGTATTCCAGTTCTGCTCACTTGGAAGAGTTTTATATGAACAGCAAATTGTGTCTATAGGTAAAACTCAGTACTGAGCATTTGTAATTCCTGTTGCCATTCATCATGGACGAAACACATGATATTCCCAGGACCAAGTTCGTAATAATCCGAGTGAATCACTTGCTTTCATTCTAAAAAGGCCACACCGCTGTGTCTTTGGAGACTAGAGCATGAAAGGGCTGCCATACAAAATGGGTGTGAGATTTATTTTTTTCTTTTAAAACTAACATTCGCCTCTTAAAACATATGCGCTCGCAAACCTGTAACATACCAAACAAATACGGTGTGTGTAGTTTTTAAAAGGAGCTAAGTAGGGCTTTATGTCTAGAAAGGAAATAATATGGTCGATTATTGTTCGTGGCACTACAACACGTACCACTTTATTCCCAGCTTTCACTTCGACTATTTTATTCTTTTTGGTCTTTACGATTCATGCTGGAAAGACATCCCAGCCTCTTGGCTGTGGTAGCGACTGATGGCATTTGTGAAACTCTCCTGAGAAGGGGTTGGGTGCCCGTGAGCCCCTCCTGCTTCCTCTCAAACAGAAAGTCTTTTTTCCAAAGGAGTTGATTTCACGCTTCCTTGACTTGGGAGTGAGCATTCAACGTACATAGATTTTAAAAGGATTCCTTCTTCTACAGCTCCTATCACCACCTTGCCTAGTGAACTTCAACAAAAACCCAAGGCAGGTACTGTCAACCTTAGCAGCACTTCGTATAAGGTGTCGCTCGCCTTATACCAGTAGTCGTCCTGTAGATGTTCGCAAGACCTTCGCAGTCTGGTTGCAAGTTGCCTGTAGTTTGTCTCCCTTCGTAGAGCATGGCTTTGGATAAATGCAAATTAGAGGTAGTGGTTGCATCCTGCTCCTGCTGAGTCGGTGGGGAGGTGGTGGTGGTAGAGCGCTTTCCAGCACTCACCTGGGAAGGGACCAGGTGTGCATGGTGGCCCATAATTGAGAGTAAATAGAAAAATGTCATTTCTCTGCTTACTCTCCAGGCAGAACTCTGGTAAGTTTTTTTTTTTGTTTTATTTTGTTTTTTAATGGTCAATATTTGAAGAATGATGAGAGCTGGAGTGGAAACATAAAAAGGTTTTTTCAATGTCATTTTCATTCTGTGACTGTGCCTTCTGAACAGCAGGATAGACGGACAAAGTCAAGGCATACGGGAAACAGGGTGAAATGTGGTTAGAGGGTTTTTGCTTTTAAGATTTCATACAGAAGATGAAAAGACATGCATTTTTAAATATCTCCTATAAGTGATTAAATGCCATTTTTTTCTTTTACCCATTGAAATGAACTACTCGTCTTCCGGCGAGACTTCTCTTTGCTGATTTTTTTTTCTTAGGCAAATAAAAACCTTTATTGAAATCAAAAGAGAGTATGTGAAGGTATACTGAGGAAAGAAATGTAGGTCGTATGGACCCCTTCTTCATGAGAGATGGAGTGAGGGCAGCCATATATACAACTAGAAGTGTCTTACTGAAGGCATCTTTCCTCCTGTTGCTGAAATAATGATTAAATCATTTGCCAAATCTTATTGGCAACATACGTGGAGAGATCACAGACTGTCTCTAGTCCTTTCTCTATCTATATGCCTCCTCCGCCCCTCCCCCGCTCCCACTTTTTTTAACCAAAGAACTGAATTATTCTCACTGTTCTTTCAAGTTGGTTTTTTCTTTAAGGATGAAGGAAAAGGTGCTTAAAGGAGAAGTAAATTGCACTTGCTTTTCACAGCTTAGTCACAGGTCCTTGTTTCCTGTCTCTACAGAAGTGGGCATACCTTTAAGAAGAAATATTTAAAATTTATCTTTATTTATAATATAGGCACGAGAATAATTTTGTTCATCATAGCTGTAGCTCTCACAGAAGATTCCAGAACCAAAGGCTGTCGACCCATTGTGTCACTGAATGCAGTTCGTAATTACTGGGTCACTGTTGTTAGCCCGGATATTCAAATGGGTCGAAATAGTAATTTAGGTTAAATAATTGTGCATGAGGATCATCCGTGGAAATATGGATCATCAGTGAAACGTTGTCACAGCTCAATGTGGTGACACTAGGATTAATGGAAAGAAGAAACCGTCATTGTGAGTCGAAAGAGGGAAAGCGAGTCAGTAAGTTGTCGCTTTTGAGGTTAAGATGAGTTTCACTTAGAGTGGATCCGAGCTGCTCTGTGGGAAGACAGCGCTGGGTCTTTTGAGGAGACCTTGACCCTTGAGACCCTCAGCGAGTTATGTATTAATTAAGGGGAAAAAAATACAGCTAGACGAATAAAAAGGGATTCTTTTAATAATAATCATATTCATTTAACAGTCAACATGTTTAGAATTTACATGTTTAGAATTGAAATATAAAATTCCAAGTATTTGAGATTAAATAGTTCGGTCTTAAAAATATTTTTATTATCTTTATAAGGGAGGAACCTCTCTAATCTCTGCTGGTTCAGGAAATGCACTTCAAGAGCCATTAGGGAATGTGACAAAAAGCAGGCGATCCATGTGCACTGTTTAAGCTTTGAGCACAGGTCAAGAGGCAGCAAAACCAGGAATTGTCCTGGCAGATGAGACAGGCCTGTCCGAGTCTTCACCGCACGGCATGGAAGGGCATTAATTACCGGAGCAGAGACCTAAGCAGGAAGTCAGTGTCTCGGGAGGATACAGAATCACTTCATAATGGAGTTCTCAGGAAGGGGAAGGACATTTGCCAACTCCAGGTGGGACTGCTGCCCCATCTACTGTGATAAATTACTTAACACATCCGAGTTCGATAGGAAGGCATCCAAGTGTGTGGCGAAGTCCAGTCTCTGTAGCTCATGTTTGAAAGGACTGTCATATCATAAGGGGCAGAAGGAGGCAGTGCTGTCGTTGAGTATTTGAGATGAGCTGCCTGATGTCAGATGTCTGGAAAATGCTGGGTACTTGCCCTGTGTCAAGCAGGGTGCTCACAGCTTTATCTATATTGTCCCATTTATCCCTATGAAACAGTAGTTGTTAGTACCCTCTCCTCCACTCTGTAAATGGAGAAGTCGAAGCCCAAGGAAGTCAAAAGAAAAAGGAGAGAGAGGAGAAAATGTAAAAATCATGTACTGACATACAACCAGTAGAGCCAGGATTTGAATAAATTATTTGACTCCAAAGCCAGCCTTTTAACCGCACTATATTATACAGAGTTGTGTTTTATCCCATTATTTCATTTTAGACAGGAAAACTGAGAAGGACTACTGTAAGAAAATAGGCAGGCAAGAATGTAACCCAACCCATAAACAAGATACCTGTGGAAGTAAGTTTTACAGTAAGGTTCGGAGGTCAGAGTGAAGCAGAAGCAAACAGTGGTGACTGCAGTGAAAGACAGACAGCTTCTGAGTCTCCAGGGGACGTCCTGAGCATTTCTCCAGTGACGCTAAGAGGTCTGAAGACGCCCATGGCGGGTTTGGTCAACACCGACTTGACTTTGAAAACGCTCTAATTCTAAAAACCTAAAATCTTTATTTTGCAATCAGAGAACCCAGGGCAGGGGTATACAAATTAGAGGTGATCCAAATCTGAAAACCTTTAAAAGACTCAAATGAGACTTGACAAACATTCCCATTGTTAGATAACTCTTAAAACCATTAGCCCAACATCATCAATCGTGTAAGTGAACCAGATAAACACTCTGAGAAAGCCTGCGTAACCCACAGGATATTCTGATCCAGCGAAGGAAGGAGGTAGAGGAAGACTGAGCTGAAAAAGGCTAGTGCAGCCAAGAGACTTCCCTCTCCGTGGAATTTTTCAGCCCTGGAAGACAGCATGCAAGGCCCCTTCCTGACATGCACTCACATCATTCTCCAGCTGTGAGCACACATAGTCCACGAGAGAACAAAACACTTCAGAGCCACCCCCAGGTGCATTGAGAGAAGAAAGGCCGAAAGCAACCCCCACCCTCGTTTGGCAAAATCAGGATGATTCATGTGGGAGAGACCCTAAAACTCATTGTGCACTTGGTCGTTCACACAGTGTCCTCACTGCTTGTTACTGAAAATAGGCCATTGTCATAGCAACAGCAGTAACTGAAGATGCCCGCCTGTCCCGCACCCTCTCCTACCCCACCCCAACACAGCTCATTCTTATATATGCAGGGCGTTCTCATAAAGCCAGTGGCAGTATTTTCGGTTTGCAGGCACTAGTTGATCTCAATATTTTTCTTTTCACCTTCTTTGTCCCATAGCTATGTTGCTGGGAAATGCATGGTCGCACTTACCTTACAATATGGGGGAAATTTTAGTGCAGGGATTGAGAGCTTGGACTCTGTCTCTAGGGTTCAGATCCTGACACCCGTCTACCTGTGTGGCTTAGAGCATTCATGCTTTTTCCTTATCTGTAAAGTAGAGACGGTAACAGCAGCTACCTTGTGGGGTTATTGAGAGGATTAAACAAGATCACGCCTGGGAACTCAGCACAGGGCCTGTCACATAGTAAGTGAGCAATTAACGTTAGTTAGCTGCTGTAAACGTTCTTCTGTTGTTACTTAAGAGGTTTCATTTTGATATTGGGTTTGGCAAATATTAGCTCCTGGCCACTTGAAGATGAGGATTAACCGATGGTTAATTATTATCCCACGGAGGTGGATATTGGCTCAATTTTATTAAGATGTGCCATCTTTTTTTATTTTTTTTTAAGAAGGGCTGAACTTTGGTTATGTCACGTCTATTTTGAATTAGATCAAGGAATTGGACTTTTTGATAGTGTTATTATGTGAATCCTTTCAATATACTCCGAATTGGGAATGTTCTCATACTGAGATGTGCCCATGATTGGAAAATCAGAACCTCAGAAGGAAAGTACTTGTGTGTGGCAGGTGTTGGCCGGAAGCCATGCGCCTGGCACAGCTCTGCTCATGCAATGCGGGTTCCCCAAGCCCCTTCACCCTGGTATCTCGCCAGCCGAGATGACTGGCCACAGCCCTGCAGTAAATGCTTCCTGTTAGAGCGAGTGTGGTCACTGCCTGCCTCTAACTGGCCCAGTTCATTGGCTTTCTTTGTTTCAGATGTGAATTAACTTAGGGAGGCAGCATCCTTGTTTTTGGAGGCTCTTTTGGCTCAGCTACATGCATATTCAAGGTGCTAAGTGTCAGCAGAAACAGTACCAACAAGGAAAAGGTTCTATTCCTAACTTAGAATAATCAAATATTCCCTCCAAGGAATAGATAGCTGCATGCTGGGGAACAATAGACTATAAGCCTCCGGTCTTGTTGGCAGAACTTTCCAGAACGTGCCAAGCAGAGATAGGGGGCAGTGAATCCGACTTTATGCATTTCCCTCCCACTCTCGAAGCTTATATTATGAAGTCTAGTTTCTTTTATCTTCCCCAGCGGCTGACCTCTCACCTCACCTCAGTGACTCTGTGTGTGGTTTGGCTCAAGTCATGTACTTAATATGAGTCAGGTATCCACAAACTTAGTATTTGTTTAAAATTCACAAATTCTAGCTCATTCTCTCCACAAATATTTATGTCTTCTTTGTACCTGTGTAGATCATTAGACACATACAGTGAAAAAAATAAACCGTAGAGATCATAACTAAAGTTAATGAGGGAGGTAAGAAATGATGGAAGGAAACCAATAAATATGGACATAAATTTTGTTTACAAAGGGAAAAATAAGAATGACACTATGAAAGAAAATAACGAGGTGAACCAATTCTGGATTGAAAGGTCAGAGAGGGCTTCTTGGAGGAGGTGATATTTAAGCCAAGACTGAAGGAGGGGGGAAAAAATCAACCAAGTAACGTGGATCAGAGCATTTCAGAGGGAGCATCAAGGATCAGAGCCCTGAAAAGGGGATAATGAACCGTGTTCTGTGGGTGATGGTGGCTCGTGGGTGATAGTGCTGGAGAAGAAGGCAAGGACGAAATCCTGAGGTCCTGGGAGTCGTGACTTTATTCTAAGTGGGCATGGAAACCACAGCAGGATGGAGACCATCCAAATTATATTCTTAAAAGACCTCTCTGGCCACTGTGCGCCAGGTAGATTCAACGAGGACAAGAATGAAGGCAGGAAACCCACAGAGGAGGGGATGTTGCAGTAGCCAAAGGAGCAGAGGTGGTGACCGGGGTCGCGGCAATGGAGACAGAGAGAAACGTGCCTGAAGGTAGAGCCAGAAGCTCCTGTAGGGAACATGGAAGAGGAGACAGAAAAGCCACAGATACATTTTTCAAGGCTGATTGTACAGCTAATTCCCATTTACCTTTCTCTCTAGGTTATATTTTCCCTTATTCGGAAAAGTTCCCCATCTTGGTTCTTTTCTCGGGCTCGGTTTTTAGGTAAAGCTTAGGGACGTAGGCCAGTCTTGATTCAGAAGCCACGGCCTGGAATCTTACAAATCACTGTTTATTTTACAGCCTACCAGGACTTCATCCGAAAGCATTTATTCTAGACCAGGCTCCAGCATCCCTGGTTCTCCAGGCCACACTATCTATGTGAGTATCTACTTCCCGAAGAGGCACTTCTGGGACAGGCGAAGTAGCAGATGATAATAGCGGAGTAGCTAATCCAGAACCAGAACAATTCAGAATGATTTCTATTTCTGTTATGAGATTCAGTTTTCATTTTTGTACATCAGCTTTCTCTCTATCATGTTTTCCTTGAGTAATTAAATTTATAGGTGACCATGACCATCGGTGGAGTGATTGAGTAAATGACCCATAAAATATAGTAATATGGCGCAGGGCTTTAAATCATTGCACCTAACGTGCGTATAGAATATATGGGGATTAATTATATGCTTTATTATGCTGATAGTAAGTGTTCTTAAATTCTGCCACAAAGGTATTTAAATATTTAGTTTATTAAACATGCAGTTTTTGTTTTTCAGCCATCTGGGAGGATTTTTTGACCATCTGTTTGAGCTTTTCCTTCTCTGTAATAAATTTAGGAAATTATCCTGAAGGTGTACAGGTTTCTCTACTTGATGAATTCCATGTAGACTTTTTCCTAAGCTTATGATGACTTATTTTTTAAATGTGATTAACATATGGTATAAATGGGCAACTGTCTAAAGAGTTCGGCTCCACCAAGCAAAGTGTTTTGGTTTAATAGTAGTTCCTCAAAGAAACGGCACTGCTGAGTAACTTTTCTTTCTGTTTAACTTCGCCAGGCAAAAGTGGACAATGAAATCCTGGATTACAAGGATTTAGCAGCCATTCCCAAGGTCAAGGCAATTTATGATATTGAACGTCCAGATCTTATTACCTATGAGCCTTTCTACGCTTCGGGCTATGACGACAAACAGGAGAGACAGAGCCTGGGAGAGGTAATAAACTCCTGGAAGCTGCGAGTTGTACAGCTTACTTCTCTTCCTTACCTGTGTAAGAACGACCGGTTAAAGTCCAAATAAGTCAGAGGGCCCTTTTGATTGCGCCCTATTTGCACAACTTCCAGACCAGGCACTTTGTGGTATTCAGAAACCTGGCCCACTGTCCCTTTCCTCAGGAGGTTACAGAGAGGTGGGGAGCGGAACAGCCACACAGAAAACAAGTGAAAGATGAATAAGCATTCTAGCAGTTTGCAGGACGGTGACGCTGGCATGCCGAGAGGTGTTTCCGTAAGAAACATCCAAACCCGTAGAGAATTTTTATAAGAGTTTTTATTTGAGCCTTAACTGATGACATATGCCAGGGAGCAAGATCTCCAACGCTCCAGAGGATAAGTTTTACAGCCGATTTTATGCATTTGGAATTTAGGAGGGAATGAATATAAGGAAGATTTCCAGAGGGTTGGAGAAACCAAGGTGGGGATTGGATTACAGGCTCACGCTTTAGAAGGAGGGCTCCGAAAGGGGGCGTTTCAGAGGTGTGTGAACCTAGATGCACAGAAACAATGGACGGGGCTTCAGACAAAGATAAGCCTTTTACTAAAGACGTTATGTGTCTGGGCATCACTATCCACCGTGACCTGCCCAGTTAGGGATTTGTGATTTATCACAGCACCCCTTTTTGTGCCCACAGAAGAAAGCCACAGTTGTCATTCTGTGAGCTGGGCAGAGAGAATAGGGAAGGAGGGGTTTGTGGGGTGGGGGGTTGGGGGATGGTCTTGGTCTTGGGGCAAGCTGAACTATGTGGGGATCATGAGGAGAGAACGTACACTCCCTAAATTTTGACAGCTGCAGTTTCTAGCAGAGTAAGATAGAGTGTGCAAAATTAGAAAAAAAAAAAAAAAAAAAAAACAGAGAATGGCATCACAGTATAGTACAGGAGTATGAGCCAGGGTTGTGGAATCAAGTTACCAGAGCTCAGCCTGGGGACGTCACATGCCGGCTGTGTGACTTTGGCCGTGTGACATCCATCCTGATCCTAGTTCCTTCATCTGTAAAACAGATAGGGTAATGACAGAATCTTCCTCATGGTGCGTCAGTGTGGATTAAATAAACTGTCAGTTAGAGGTTAATGTCTATGTAATATCTAGATAACTTATCATCTGTGAAAGTTAACCTGTATTAACTAAACCTATACAAGCAATGAGCAGAGAGCCAGACTCGTAAATATGCAGCAAATGACAGCTACTACTATCCTCGGTACCTGTCCCCTTGGGGCTTATTCGTGCGCCCCCCGCCGACCCATCCTGCTGCTGGACCAGCTGCCTCTCCGCCCCTGGGGTGTCCCCACCCCTGTCCCCCTTTCAAGGTCAAAAGTCCCTGTTGTCACCTCCTACCCCGGTCTCATGAGCTCCTGTTTTCCCTGGCCTATTCGCCACACTCTAAAAAGTTTTACCTTTTTATTTTTTTAAACCGGAGTCGTCCATAGACTGATCAGAGTCCACTCACGTAGATGTTACTCAAGTAATGGTCCAAAATCAGCATTCAGCCAAGGTTAAAACACGCTGGAAACTATCCATCTGTAACATCCACACGGGGCTTGAGGTCGTGTGTGAAGAGGAGGCATGAAAATGTGATCATGTTGTTTCATTTGTTATCAATTATATACAATGTTTATTGTTTTATAATTACATTTATATTTATCCCTCATTGTAATATATGTTATTCTTTTCGCTTATTTTCCAACCTGGATTTTACTCCGGAGCAGAACTCTGAATTGAAATGGTCCACGGGTCAGGAAGTGGTATCTGTTTTCATATAGTGCCACCTAGTGGTCAGGTGCATCCATGGCAGCTCTCAAATGCAGGTTGGCAGGGCCTGGGTGGTTCCGTTGCCATTGTGCCCTGGAGAGTGAATGCCTGGGGGATAAAGGACGAAGGGAGATTCCTGAGCAAAGTGCACAGGGGCTGGACCTGGATCAAGTGGACGAGAATTTCCTGGCATCCAAGTCATACAAGCAAGGGGGAAGTGAATTGTTCCGTGGCGTTACGGGTTCGGGGGTGTGTGTATGTTGCTGTGTGTTTCCCAGTGCTTTCCGTTTTGGGCGGTAAAACATAAGCACTCGGGCTAAAAACATAAGAGTTCAGGCTTTGAAGTGGACATTTCTGGGTTTAGAACCAGGTTCCGATACTGACTCACTTACGACTTTGGGAAAATTACATATTTCAGTCTCCTCATGTGTAAATTCCAGATAATAATAATACCTTAGAGGTTTTCTATAAGGATTAAGTGAAATATTCAGGTTAGAACAGTACCTGGCACATAATAAGTAGGCAACAAAAATACTGGCTGCTTTCATAATCAGCATCATTACTGTCACAACCTGGAATGATGACCTGTGGGTTCCTCCGAGCAGAGACTCTCCGTGGGAGGATGCTCCCGGATCAGAAATCAGACATGTTAACGAACTCTTCCCAGTACTTGGATCTTGCAACTAACTTTACAAGCTATGTGATTATTTATTCCTGTAGTTATTAACACGTCTTTCATAGAATCCACATATTGCCTCTTTAGAAATCCTGGAGGAGTAGACTTGAAGTTCTGTGTAGCCATCTGTGCCTTCAGAAAGCGTAGATAGGTGGATCCAGAAGCCTGCTGTCACAGGGGCAGTGCTGTGCCTTCAAGGGACCCCAGAGACAGGCCGAAGCTGCAAACCAGACCAGGAAGTCCAAAGTGCAAGCGAGCCCGGCATCTTCTTATAAATTTGGAACGGGCAGATCCTGAAACAGAAATCTACCCCTGGCCATGCTCTTCGGGATGCTCTGTTTGCATTTCTTTTCTATTTGAAAGCTGTTTGTGCATATTTCTTTCATTAGTTAGGAAAAATGTGTCGGGCACCTAATGTGTGCCGGAACCTGTTCTAGGCACTGGGGATACTCAGTTGTAAATGAACGGAGTCCTTGCCCTCGTGGAGTTTGAAGTGTAACGTGAGAGACACACAAGAAGCAAACGAACAGATATGTAATTTTATAGGGTGATAGTGCCACGAGGGAAAACGAAGCAGAATGAGGAGAACGTGTGCCTGGGCTGGGCCGCCGCTTTAAGTAGGAGGATCTCAGAAGGCGCAGTGTGGTAGTGTCTCTGAGTAGAGACCTCCCTGCAGGTGGGCCCGAGCCCTGCAGGTGCCTGAGCGAAGAGCACTGCTAGAGCAGACAGCAGGAGACAAAGGCCCTGAGGGGAGAGAGGGCGTGGCCTGCCGATGGCCCCCTGGAACCCTGTGTCCATGAAAGGATGAAGCCTGAAGGTATATGGTGGTGAGGTTGGCCACCAGGGTAGGATGCCCGTGGTTATCATGAGCCTATGTAGTCATTAAAGTCATCAGACTGTTTTATGTGATTGTCGTGGTTATAATTTAGTCAATAACCATGTTTATAAAATTCTGTCTTTCAGTAGATACTGTACGTAATTCATAGTAGTATAGTTTGAGCGTATAGGGGAAATAGTTCCAATTTGTCTAGCTTAATTACTTAAAGCGTCACAAAGTATATTATCAAAGCCCATGGTTCTTAGGCAGAGATGTGCACCATAGTCCCTTGTTAAATTGATACCTGTCCAAACCCTACTCTCAAAGTACTAAATTAAAAGACGGATGGTCAAGGGGTGATGGAAGGTGTAGTGTGAATGATGTTTCCAGGTGATGCTGATAAGCGAATGATAAGTTAGTAAACATTGTAACTTTAAATTCTCTTTTATTCTTCCAGTCTCCAAGGA
The DNA here is from genome assembly GCF_014176215.1 of Rousettus aegyptiacus. Classification (NCBI taxonomy): domain Eukaryota; kingdom Metazoa; phylum Chordata; class Mammalia; order Chiroptera; family Pteropodidae; genus Rousettus; species Rousettus aegyptiacus. Next base: position 49,466,066 of record NW_023416309.1, on the reverse strand, counting down.
CTTTGTCTCCTACCCCATCGGCAGAAGTAAGTGCCATTTTTGCAAGTTATAATGGGTGGAACTGGGGAGTTACTTGGGTCTTTCCTAGACTGGAATTTGAAGAAGAGGACATTAAAAAATAAGTAAACACAGAAGAAGATTATGATGAATGTAGCATTCATTACTTGTAAGATATGACTATAAGATAGAACAGTAAATTTCTTGTTAAATGGAGACTAAGGGGAAAAAACAGCCTTATACTGATCTGAGCCCGTGTCTCTAAATGGTAGGAAAGGGTTTGCAGGGAGTTAAGCCTCTTGGCCCAACATGGGGCTCCCTCTCCTCGTCCGTAATCCATTAATCTGAATCCTAATATACTGAATTATCTGAAATGGCCAACAGCAGTCATAGTGTATTCTATAAACAGAGCCATCGTCATGGGAGGCCACTCCTTTTAGTCTAAAATCCATAGTCTTGTTCCCTCCTCAGGGTAAACAGACCTTGCAGGGGCTTTCATCGTCCAACCCACCAGGCTGGCTATTCCTGTGTGTCTGGACCACATAGAGCCATCGGTGATTATCCCATAGTGAGCACTGGGTCCCATATCAACCCCCAAATGCTCTTCCACTCTGTAGCATTCAAAACCGAAGACACAGCGCCCAAATCAGTTACCCTCACAGCCCGTTTTAGTAAAGGTTCTTCAGGTGGCCGAGCACACGCATCTACTAAATGGAGTGACAGCTTCACACTGCCCCCGCCCACCCGCCACCCAGTTTCAGTGATCTCTTGATTTGCCCTCCCCCCTGTTGACTGCCTACTTGGTGACCAGAGACCTCGAAAGTACTTTCTGTTGTCCCTGTGTGATTTTTCCCTTGCGGGGGCTGGGGGGGGGGGGGTGTTGCGGGGTGGCTTTGAGGCCAGTGGCCTAAGGTCATACTGACCCACCTCAGCGCGAGGCCCAGCACCAAGGGCTTCCCCGGCACTTCGTTTCATTTTCACTATTACGGATAACAACCAAAGGATCGTATCTTTAGCATGTTTCTTATTAGTTTGCATTTCCTCGTGTATCCAATAACCAGCCTCCTCGGGAGTCAGGTCTACCGCCATCTAAAAAGTAGTGACAAAAAATCAGTAGCCTTGTCTTAGACCCAAACAACTCTTTGGATGTTCTGCATAAAACTGGACTGATCTTAGGCGATCACTGTAAAATTCAAGATCGTATAAACTCTATAGTGTTCTGATGGTTTATGATTGAGTCCTATGAATAGTTAGTTTCCATTAGTATTCTGATCATTGCAGTTTAAGTTATGAAGAATTAACTTCCATTGCTGAGGAACCGATGTATGTGAACACGCTTCATAAGCACAATATAAATATGGTGTTTGGAATTATCCCCTTTATCCCAAAGCTCTATCAACATTGGGGTTTATCATTTTCACATGTTAAAATTTTGGTAAACACCAGTCCTGTGGGTCTCAAACAAAATGCATTAACTGTAGAATATTTGTTTGCATAATATTGGAGGAATACGGCCCTCAATGTATACGTGATCAGGTGGACGTGATGGTTCCTGGGGACCTTTCGTGGAGCTTGATGTCACCTGAATGTGATGATAGCCTGAATGCATGTTTTGTGCTCACGCTTTCTCGCACCGTGTTTCCAGGGGTACCAGGACGTTCGGGACCGGGTGATGCACCGCTCCACTAGCCAGGGCTCCATCAACTCCCCCGTGTACAGCCGCCACAGCTACACCCCGACCACGTCTCGCTCTCCCCAGCATTTTCACAGACCTGGTAAGGGCGGCCGTTCCCGGGATTCGTTTTAGGATAATCTGTGTTTCGATGTGATTTTTTCCCCCCATCACTGATGGCTGGCTGCCAGATACATACACACCCCTCTCCCAGAAAAAAAGGAAAGAAAAAGAAAACTCATATCCAACTATCATTTGTATTATATCTTTTTCTTGAAACGAGTCATGCTATGGTTATATTCATTACGATGTGTGAACTAATTACATTTTTATAGTGAATGACTGGAAGCAAGAGAGTTTTGGGTTGATTTTTTTTAACTTGAAGAAAACCTCATTGCTTTTAGACTTAAAATGAAGATCTCTAAAAGAAAGCGTTTTGTTGTGCCTTTTAGGCCTATCAGCATCATCTAAAATCCAGTATTAGCCGTTTATTGATGGGTTCATTTTGTTTCCCTTATCCAGGCACATGGTATTACCAAGCATGCTGGGTTAAGCACCTTCTAGAACAAAGTATTGTATACAAGCTCAGGGTTGCGTATATCTTTTAAGATCTATTCCAACCTTAAAATTCTGAATCAGTTGCGGGAAACATAAAAACATTCGCGATGGATTGTGATCGAGAATATGAAGCAGCCGTGGGTTTTGGCTGACTTTGACCTGTGCAGAATTTAGTCCCTGTCTCTATTGGGGTGTGTCCCATCTGTGGAGTAGAACAAGAATGGGGACCCCAGCACAGACCCAGAATTCCCTGAGAAATGGAATCGCGAAGGAAGATTTGGGCCTCTTAAACAAACTCAGTGGTGACGGTGTACGTCCGTGCAAACTTCATCTTAAGCTTCTTGCTTCTGCTGAGGCCAATGTAGCAATTCCACTCATACGCTAACTTATTTTATAAAACAACACTGAAGGAAATGAACAGAATGTGAAAAGGCCGCAATCTTCTCTTCGAAGCCATAGATTGAATGCTTATAAAGGATTGAGTTTTTATTATTTAATCCTTCAGTAATGTATAATTTTCTCTAGGTTTATAAATATTTACTCGATATCTGCTGAGTTACATTAATTTTCATTTTAAAGTTAGAATTTTAAAGAAATGAATTCCTTTCTGTTTTCCTGTACAACATGTATTCATTTTTCATGCCCTGGACCTGGGTCTGTATTTAAGCCCTTGTCTATCAGGGTGACAAGAGACCCTTTATGCTGCCACCACCGTGTATGGGCATATGCTGAAGTCACTGAGACCCCAACCGTGACCCGTCAGAATGACATGGGAGGTTGCAGGGGAAAATGTTCCAGAGACTTCTGAATAGTGAGAGAGGGGTCAGTCCAGCGACATTGTTTTCCTGAAAGGTCACGTCCTTCTTGAGCACTAGAAAGTTCTTGTCTGTGCCATCCACAGTTCTGATGTCAGTGGCCTTTAGAACATTCCCCATTCTAAGCATTCCTCCCCTTGTCCCTTCTCAATATATTACAGATATGCATGATGTCAATTGTTAAGGTTCATAAGTTGCCCACTCTAGACATGATGTTGCGAGGCCCGGAGGTCTGGGTTCAGTTTGAATGGTCCATTCTTCTTTTGAGGTAACTAAGTTCCCAGGTCCCCAGTGTGGCCACTACACAATTCTCAGGGTCGAAGTAGCTCTTTGACACCCAGGGAACACAAATAGATTGCTTGTTTGTTCTTTCTCTGTAGGCAAAATAAAATTAAACTTCCAGTGGAAAAGTTTGCAGCTTAAAAATAGGAATCTGACCCTTACATATAAACACTCCTTTTCAAGGTTCTTGAAATTATTGTCATTTTTTTATATGCTCTTCAGAGAGTTCTGTTTTGTCAGGTGCTTTTTAAAACAGCCGATTTCGAGTCTAAATGACGTGCCTGGTGCAGGTTCAATGGCAGCCGTTGTCACCCTAACAGAGAGTGTGGCCTGGTGGCCATCTGTCCTCACCAAAGCCATTTTTTCTCAGAGAGCCACTCTGCACTGACCTAAACCTATTTATTCGCAAATCCTCCCCACTTTGCCTCACCCTTAGCAGGTGCATTCTTAACCCTTTTTCCTTCCTCCTTTTTCAGACTCCTGATTAACAACCTTTATCTTCCCCCCTTGGAACAATGACGTGGTCCCCGCTCCTGTGTTAATTTCTGTTCTTCTCTTCTGTTTCCACCTTGTCCTGCCCCTGGCTCCTTGCCGCACAGAGCTGCTGTCTCCTGGTGTGCAGAGGTTGTCCTACCTGCGCACCAGCAGCCTCAGCTCCACCCACAGCGACTCCCGCCCCAACTCCCCCTTCCGACACCACTTCATTCCCCATATCAAAGGTAAGGAGGCAGGCTTCTTCAGGCAGCACCCCGCATAGCGGAGATTTATTAGCACCCTGGGAAGGCTAATAAGGTGTATCTCCAAGAGTCAGCTCCGAGCTTTCGACCTCTCCGCATGCCTGCGTGTGCCGTGACTACACCTAACAGTGTCTTAGAACTGGCATAGCATCTCTCCTTAGGGGAAATATGTCATTTCTAAGGGCTCTAGATGAAGAAACAGGAAGTTCGTTTAAGACCATAAGATTTATTATCTACTCCTTACAGGGGGAAAAAAAAAAACGCATATTATTATTTTGTTTTTCTACATGTCAAAAGCAAAATATAATATATAGTTGGAACATTTGCCTGGTTTTAATATGCAGTATGGCTCAGCAAAACCCAACAGTATTTAGCAACAGATATCCCAAAGCTAACTTAACCACTTAACGATATTAAAATGTTTGGACAGTATAAAAAGATCTATGGCAATGTAACTTAAATTTCGGTTTGAGCCAACTGGGAACAATCTTTTGGCTTGTCCTCATTTCTACATGATGGAGAAGAGAGGCTTCGCCGTCTGTTTTCTGTCCCTGCCCCACATTGATGGCCATCCTCTATGGCATTTCCATTGTTTTCTTCATCGTCCATTATGCTTCTGCAGCCGTCCTCAGTCATGGCTCCCGTTCCCCTCCATGCATTGGGGGACACAAGAGCCCCAGAGGGGTTGTTAGGAAGGGGCCATAATTTAAAGTAAGTGTGAGCTCCCAGAAAGATGCTAACTTTTACCAAATTAATCAATGAAAGCAGCTGAAGGAGGGAGTAGCAGGCAAGCAAGATGTCATCTTGGGTCTTCGCACAGCCCTGAAGGGTCACACTAACGCTGCGTTCCGGGTGCTCATGCCGCGAACGTTGACCGCGTAGTTTAAACGCTGCCGTAGTGCACTTCCACTCGCAGTCTGCCCGAGCTGTTTTCTTTTTGCTAACTTGGATTTTTGAGGCAACTGAGTCCTAAAATATAGATGCACCCTACTTATCAGCATGTAGTAATTTTATATGTGCTATTTTGGCATTTTCTGTGCTGTGAAAATAATACTGCTGACATGCTTAAAGACACATAATCATGTGCCATTAGCTAAAAGATCAGTAGTTTTTGGTAATTGCAGCACTTTCTAAAACTCTTGACAGATTATTTTAAGTGATTATTGCTAATTAGTGTTTTGGAGGAAAAACTTTTTTATCTAGGTATGAAGATCACACTTTAGAGAATGTCTATAAAACCACAAGGAATTGTTGGAAAACTTCAGATGTATTTTAAAGAGACTTTAATATAGAAGCCCTTGACCAAATTAAGATGTTTTTCGTTTGTTCGTTTGTTTCTAATATGCAAGAGAAAATACATTTTTAATTCATTAAAATGTAAGCTGCCTTGTTTGGTTATTATATGTTTCATCTTTCCGAAGAGATACTTTTTATAGAAAGAAAAATGTCATGTACTGTGAAGTTACGCAGTTTGTATGAGTAACATATCACAAAGTAGCAAGATTTACCTTATGTCTAAGAGCAAGCAGCCTTGTGGGGCGATGGGACCCCCATATGGACACTGAGTCCTGGGTTAGAATATTATCTCTGGCTAGCCCTGGGACCTTGGATTGTTGGATTGTTGACAACTTTTTGAGTGCCAGTTACCTCATCTATGAAACCTCTCGTAGGTCATTAGGGCGTGGGAGGTACAGTGCGCCGATGCGTAGTGAGCTCTGAGCTCACGTCCACCCGGCGCGGTGCTCTTAAGGCACGTCCATTGCATCCTTCCATTTGCTCATCACGGCGTCCCTGTGACGCAGGCGCAGGGCAGAGATGAGGGAGCTGGAGCCTAGTTCAGCAACCCGCCCAAGAGCTCATGACCAAGAAGCGGCAGCACCTGGACCAGACCCGGGGCCTTCTCGCCCCTCATTCAAATTAAGGGCGCACATTTCAGTATAAATGTACATGAGGCATAATTTATAAAGCGAACTTTTATTTTCCATCTCTTTTTAACTAGAAAATTGCACTCTTATTCAGGATAAGAACAGCTACTGCAGTCATTTAAATTACAAAATTAATACATTTTTACTTTTCAATAAAAATAATAAATGGTATGGAAATTAGAGTACCTCTGCGTGCCTAAATGGTGCTTCATTAAAAATGTAGACATAGATTCTTTTCTGTGTCCAGTCTAAATAGACACAGTCTAATATTATGGATTTAAATTATAAAAAGCATTAGGCCCAGAGGGATTATCATGGCCCTGAGCTTATATATAAAAATGTCTAATAGTCTCTCTCTCTCATTCTTTTTACTGGACAGATGCCTATAGTTTATTCATGTGAAATAGTTTAGATACTTCAGATACAAAATATAACGTACCTAGCAGTGTACGCTTAGTTTTAAAATCAGATGCACCTTTTGCTAAACTATAAAATAAATCACAGAGAATTTGTATATTAAAGATGTGGCTGTAAAAGCCTAATATAGTTAAATGGCTAAATGCTGATTCTCCATGGAATTACTTCTTGGTCATTTAAAAAAAAAAAAAAAAAACACATGTATCCACGTACATAGAAGGCTTCTCCAGCACTGGGAAATTTTAGCATGGAGGGAACTTATAGCCATTTGAGAAACACATCTAAGGTATCTTTAAAATGGGGCAAAGTCCCCCGGGATTTTCCATAGCCCTTCGATTGAACATCTACTTTTTATCTTGGAGCTTGTCTAGTGGTCTCAAGGGAGTTACACCAAATGTGAGCTAGGGGTGCGTGAGGACCCCAGGGTAGGATGACTGCCTCAGGGATGCGCGGTTAAAGGCGGGGGGCCCCTTGCCGCTCTTGCAGTCAGAAGCCCAACCTCCCATTGCACAAGTCACTTCCTGGTCCTTATTTGTCATGCATGTGACCCAGGTCCCCAGAATCCATTGCGCTGAGGATGCTGCATGGCCATGAACGCTGAGGTGCACATCACAGACTGGCTCTATCTCATTGGCTTCCCCATCCATTCTCTGTAACATCCGTCTTGTTTCCGGATGTGTTTTTATTTCTGTTTCTGACCTTCCTTGCAGTCTCATTCCGCATCGGTGTGTCATTGTTGGACTGTTTTGACAAGTGCATGCCTAGAGATTCGGAAAAACGATTTTTGCTTCGTTTGGGGCTCTGTTCGTGCCTTGCTTTCTGAGTTTCTCTTCCCTCCCTTTTGAAATACTGTGAGTCATTACGTTCTGTGTCCATGAAACATGAATCAGATTTGGGACCAGGAGGGCTACTTATATGAAGTCTCTTTGAAAGAAATCTTCCCTGTGTTACTATAGATATGAGTTCCTATGATGCAAATATGTATTTGACACTTGCTGAAGGAAATCGTAAGAACACTTATTGAAGCCTTAGACAAGAAGCAGCAATCTTGAAACTCATGCAATTCTAGACGCTGCCAATTTTAAGCTCCCCTCAAAATATTCATCCATATTCTGGAGTATGAGCACTGAGCGTCCAGAAAGCTAAGCCGGTTCCCACAGCAGACGCAAGCACAGCCGTCTCAGTCTGCTTGTCTTAGGATCTTAGAATAGTCACTTAGGCTGTCAGCCTGCCTAAAAAAAATAATGAAAGTGGGGACAGAGCATATGAGTTTGTTAAGAGAATCCTGCAAGGAATGATCTCCCAAGGACTGAAAAACCGGCTTCTTAGGTTGACATGGAAGGAGCTAAAACTAAAGGTTAAGAAATATATATGTGTGTATATATAAATAAGCGCGCATGCGTGCGTGCGTGTGTGTGTGTGTGTGTATTAGCTTCTCATCACAATAGCTAAGATCACTAACAACTTAGAGTGAACCAATACAGGGGCAAAATGGCTCTGATATATACAATATTATATGATATATACACTATTATTTTTCAACAGTGTCTTAACTCTGGGCTGATAGATGATGATGGTGATGTTAATAGCAATACCTTCCATATAGGCTGTTTCATCTGACGCCTCATACATTACTATGCCTAAGTAATGAAGTAAGCACAAAAATAACATTTTTTAGGGCTCTCATCAGTTATTTCCTTCCAGGGTGGGGTTAAAACCTTTATCACTTAAAGATAGGGGTTTTAAGATAGAATTGGGAAATAGGCCTCACCTTGAGAATTTTTCTTGGAAAAAAATGCCAAAATTTTGCAATGCCTTTGGTATTTCAAGGGCTAAGAATCTGGTACCTAACATCACATCTTCTGAGACCTTATTCCCAATGAGTCCTTGTGACATGTGGAAATCATGTTGTACAGAATCGCTTAGATGAGTGTGTTGCCGAGTCTCCCTTTACCTAGTGTTTTAAAATGTTTACTGGGAAGCTTTAAATGATGATAGAATTAAATTTACTTACAAGGACATGAACACCCCAGTGTTTTTTTCTAACAACTAGAAAGGTCAATGGTTGCGAAAGATAGGCAGCCAAATAAAGAACTGTACCCAATGGAAGCCAGCATTTATCTAAAATGCACCCACCGGGAATCCAGACAGCCACTCCGTAGCCTTCGATAGTTGTCAGCCATAACGGAAAAGTGATGGGCTTCTACTGCCCCTTGCCAGCAGAGCGTCTTAATGATAGAAAGATTTTTAATACTTGGGTCATCCACAAATCCAGCAAGAAAGTCATGTTTCTCTAGAACATCTTCTGAGCATAGCCCATATGAATTAGTCTGTTTTGCAAGTATAGATTACTCTTCTAAATAAGTTCTAATGTTTATTGGAGTAAAGAATACTTCTGCAGTGAAACAATTACATTGGGGTTATTGAGGACCAACTCTAATGGGAAAGTCATGAAAAAGGGGGTGCTATTGGGATCCCGTTGCTGTATACTAGCTTCTGACCGCCTTTAATTTAGAGAAAGATGATGGCCCTTCCTGCAGCGGTGCTTCCTCTGTTAGGCCATTAATAGCTGTAGGATTAATTATTCGGCTTTCTTCAATCATTCATTCACAGACATTTACTAGGCACTTACTATTGGCCAGGCACTGTGCTGGGCACATAGAGATAAATGAGACTTACTACTAATTCAGCCTTCAATTTAGAGCAAGACTTTCTTCTAGACATAAATCATGTTCTTCCTTCCTCTGCTTGTTTCTACCTGCGTTTATTTTTTTTTTTTTAGACATGAATCAGTTACTTCTCCTTAGGAGACTGGTAGTAAATGACATAACATTTTTTGAAATAAACTTTTTAATAGATCATCATTTTAGAGTGAAGCTTCATAATTTTTAGAGGCTAATACCTCAATTAAGTAGTAAAGTCTATATATTGGGATCTAGATGCTAAAATGACTTGAGTTAAAAAAACACAAAAGTTTCAGAACATAATAACCAAAAACCTAGAATATAAGTTTGAGCCAGTTAACAAATTCAGATCTCATATCTGGATTATCTTACTGCACGTTTGGTACAGATCTGTGCACTTGTTACCTAAAAATACACATATTGAGAAATTAAAACTCTATGAAACATGTTATTTTAAAATTCCAGCAATTGACATTTTTTTATATTTTGCTAGCTATATTTAGAACCGTGTGCTTACCTGAAGAAATTGACTCTGGTACACCTAAAGTAATAGAATGTTATAAGTCAATTATATCTTATTTTTTTTAAAAAAAAAAAAAAGAGTGAAAAAAAGAAATTGGTTCATGCTCTCTATTTTTGAAGACCTATGGTTAGTTTAAAGTTGTTAGCATTAATCGATAAATAGGACTTTAGCGAAATTTAAAACTTTCATGCTTCAAAGGATACTGTCAAGAAAGTGAATGACCACCCACAGATTGAGAGAAAATATTCGCAAATCAAATATCCGAGAAGAGACTTGTATCCAGAATACGTAAAGAACTCTTATAACTGAATCTTAAGTAATTGCATTACTAATTCAATAACTTTTAGTAGTGCTGCACCTTCCGCTGTATTCTGGGGACAAATATTTGCCCACATGTGGGGAAGGAGGGCGACCTGGGGCAATAACTGATCTCTTTCCAGTTGTGCACACGTCTCACTTCATCCCGGCCAGTTCTCCTGGCCAGAGGGAGTGATGGTGGCTACGGTACCGCTCAAGGCTTTTGCAGCCAAGCCCCAGCAATCCTGTGCAGCCTCTTCCCCATTCTCTCCTCTAAGGGCACCATGCCGTCGGGCAAGGCAGCCAGTCCAGTGTTCCCACCCACTGGGAGTCTGAGCCTCCCCACCCGTCTGCCCGCCACTCACCTGGCGGGCTTACTCTTCCATGCCCAGCTCAATTCTAACTCTTTCTGTAGCTTTCCTGAAGAATTGATGACACACACCTTCATGTGAGTGTCCGAATTTTTCAGATCCCTCTGAGCAAGCAATTACATGGTATCATATTTATGTCTTAAGTCTGTCTCCTTAGGTAGATTCTGAGCCCCTTGAGGCAGGAGTAAATCTCATTTATGTACTTATCCTTGGCCGCAGCTCAGTGCCCAGCCATGGTAGGTGTTCAGTAAATGTTTTGCGGGTGGAATCATTAGACCGGATGGAGCCTCATCTTTGAAGAGAACGATCGAGACAGGTGTAAGTGGTCCCACTGCACCTGGAAGAAAGGGGTCTGACTCTGTCTTGCGTATTTCAAAGTGAGGAGCAGAAGCATCTGCTGCAGTGAAGGCACTTGGTGTTGCCAAGGGGAAGGGCTGCGTGAGCACACAGGTTCCCAGACTCAGCCTTCTGTTGGGAGAATGATACCCCAGTGGCCAGCCTCCGCCGTCATGCCTGTTGGTGATTGTTTTGGGGTTCGTGTATCCCGCTCCTTTAGATGCTTAGGCTTTAACCATCTGTAAACTGGTTCCTGAATCATTAGTAAGTGACTTTCCATTCCTCTTAATTAACTTTCCGTTTAATCAGTGTGCTGCTGGCTCACAGCCTTCAACTGCATGCCATTGGAATGATGCATCTTACTGCTAGCTGCTTTAACAGAGTTCCACTTGAACTCAAATCTCTCCTTTGGAAACCTTGACCTTATATCACCTCTGCAAGCCAAGTGAATAAATCGAGTTCGTTTCTTTTGTTTCTCCTTTTTGATGTACTCCTCCCAGTTTGTTGTTTTGAATCTTTATTATGCTTGCTTTGTTTCCTTTACTGCTCTCCCTTCTCTCATTTTGTTTTCTCCATTCTTCTCATTGGAGGCAATGAGCCGTCCAGCGGCCGAAACTCCCCTCTCCCCTACCGGCCAGACAGCCGCCCTCTAACTCCAACTTACGCTCAGGCCCCTAAACATTTCCATGTTCCAGGTAGGAGCTGACACGGTCTATGTCATGGTGTCCTGTCACAGTGTAGAATGTAGCCTCGTCACCTCTGTCTCGTCTCCATTTCTCATGCTCTTTAAATCGGGATGCACACAGTTAACAAACCCTAAATTGCAGGATCTGGCTTAGAGGGCCTTTCAAAACGTGTATGTGTGAAATGCCAGGTTTAAATTTTCTCAAAAAATTTTGAAACCTGGTGGGAGGCAGAGAGCGAAGGAATGAGAGTTGAATTGTTTTGTTTTCTCTTAACTAAAATTTTAATTTTCTTTTCATATTAGAGCCTTCTGAGATATCACTCTGTGGTCTGGTGTCATTGATTAATTAATATTGCAATGGCAATCGAGTTACCTTTCCATTCTAAAGATTGAACCACAGCGTCGCTTGACAGTACTTTTATTTCTTCCTGTTTGTCTCCAGTGTAGAGATTCTTTCCATGTTCTTTTTGGAGAGAAATAAAACGGAATCCATTTGGTGTTCCTTCTGCAGCGTATAACTAATGAACCACATGCAAAGCTCACAAAGATATCTTGCAATTTAGGCTTGGTGCTGCCAGCTCTGATCTGTCACAGTACATTTGCTGTCACAGTACAAATAGTGACTTGCCATCAGGCACGGTAAAAACCAGAACCCATTACTATCTTAATGTTTAGGGTCAGCTCAGTTTGTAAAGGCAAGATAGGCTCAGAAGTCACGGTATTATTTTCCCACCGGAAGTACGTGGTTTCGCTTCTGTTAGCTACTGAAAGTGGTTTAATAAATTACCCATTACGTCGATGTTGGTGTACATATTTGGAATCTGTAATAGCTTTCTCTTTTGCATTCCAAACTTACCTAATAAACCAGAGAAAACTTGAGTGAGATTCATACCATTAAGATGTGACTGCTTTTTAAAAAAAAGTTGTATCGCACCTTGAAAATCAATGTTACACATTCGAACTCTTTTTTTTTTTTTTTTTTCCACATGAAGAATGCCCCACCAAGATATAGTGCCTAAGATTCTGGAGAAACAAAGCTTTTGAAATTTTCTGAGTATTTGCACTCAAAGTGAAATGATAGCATGATCAAATGGAGTCCTGTACAAATATATAAATAATCATTTGGCATCTCTGTTTCTTTTTATAAAATTCGGCCAGTAGAAATTGGGAATTTGTTAATCATCCTGGTAGCATATAAGACTAGCCTTGTGCATAAAAGTGTTTATGTATTTAAAAAAAACTCTTACTATATTGCTTTCCACCGTTTCACTCATTAGCCGAAAAGTAAATTGAGCCACTGGGATCTACTGGGGGCTCAATTTCTAGACAGTAGCAATTTGGGGATTTTTCCCAAACTGGTTATGTCTTCCTCACCATTAAAGTATCTCCACTGCTTGCATTTCTTCCTGTTTTAATCCCACGTTCAGTGAAGTATGTATTTGAAATAAATGGCTCATGAATTAGTTACACCTCTATATATCCAAAGATGTATTACAAAGGATTTCATATCGCTCGTCTATAGTAATTCTCTCATTCCTGTAATTGCCTCTTCCAGGAATCTCAATCTTTGTAATACAAGTTAACCTTCTGGGTCGTTTTTGTTCAAGAGTCTTCAGTTTGGTTTGCCTCTCAGTTGATCTGTTTTTCCCATCGCCGAACCGGTTCCCATAATCACACATCTTTGCTTTTCATTTCCACAGATCAAGGGATCAACATTTACCGAAAGCCACCCATCTACAAACAGCATGGTAAAACCCGCTTTTCTCCGTGTAGCTTTTGAGTCGCAGCCTCGGCTGAACTTCTCTTTGCTGTGCTCCGAAAGGCTTATCTGCCGCTGCTCTTGAGAATCAAATCGGGGCGCCCGGCATATTACGCCTTTCTCTTCTCCTAAGATGCAAATACTGTGAAATTGGTTAAGGACACTGAGCCTGGTCAGGAAGCTTCTAGTTCATTTCCAACCCCATCAAACCATGTGCCATTCCATTCATAGAGAAGGGAAAGTGTCAGCCGCACAGTAATTTCACAAACACCCAACCAAGGCTTTTGTTTTCTTTGCCGTTAAATGATTGAACCAACCTCTCTAATCATTTTGACCACCTAAAAATTTATTTAATTAAAACTAGTGAAAGCCAGTGACCTAGAAAACAATTAATTTGACTGAGCCTACATCAGCTTGGCTGTCCAGGGCCCGGTTTCTTATGGGGCATGCAGACGTCTATGTCCTGATGGCGGACCAGGTCCGGTCCACCCGTGTGACCGGACGTGACACCTGCCGGCACAGAGGTCCTAGCCCTCGTCCCGTCTCTTCGCTTAAACCGCTCTGTGACTTAGGATGTCATGGACACGATGTCCCCGTCCCTCAGTTTTCTCATCTCTAAAAACCAGTGAGTTAGGCTAGTTTGTCTCTGAAATCCCTGCGAACTAAGACTCACCGACGTTTTCCTTTTCTGGGAATATGGAATTTTGAAACCCAAGGAATCACATGGCTCTGTGTAAGTCACATTTTCCTCCACCAGTATTAGGTCTCTAAAGACTTATCCGCCATACATCTGGTGAATGAATAGAAAGCCAAGACTGGTCTTCAGGTCTTTCAGATTTCAGAAGACTACACACAATCTGTGGCTGGAAATTTGAAGGCTGCCTTTAGAATGCAGTTGACATTAATGAGTCCTTAAGGGTTAGGATACGTGATAAACAAATCAAGTTGAAAATGCACAAGGAAAATATTTTAGGCCAACGTTTTAGGGGAAAAGAATGTATATGTTGTAATGGTTCTGGGACTATGACCTTTTTTCCTCATCTGTTTGTTGGTTTTTTGTTGTTTTTTTTTTTAAGATTTTACACCATGTGCTTGCTTTTTAAGTTTGTTAACATTGTTTTTGTTTGTTTTTTTATGGTTTAATGTCTTCTCACCCACTCATTAACATGTGAATGTTTACTGACTTCACCAATTCTAATGCGTAAGTACTGTTTGAAGTCATGCTTTTTTTTTTAAGTTTAAGACTAGAATTCCCAGAGTTTATCAATTTAGAGGCCTTTTTAAAATCTAAATTCTATAGACCCTACCTCTCTAAACAAAAATAATCAAATAATTAAGATTAATGATTGTATATTCTTAGATTATTTATTTGGAAGGGATGAATTGGCTTCTTGAAATTTATTTTGGCTTTACTCTTTACTTTTTTTCAGACTATTGTAATTAATTAAGATTAGCACGGCCAAAGCAGCACTTCCCAAAGGCGTTCTGCAAAACAGCAGTTAGCGTGATAGAAATAGACAGTATCCCCAAAACTGGTATCTGTGCCCTGATGCATTTAGAAAATCCTAGATTTATATAAAGTCACACTTTTTTTTTTTTTGGTAGTGCAGACCTCAGTCTTTAATATGCTAACACATTTTGTCCTTCTTTAAGAAGAGGCTATAGTATCCAGTGTTTCTAAGCTGAACTTTGTCTTTCCCATGAATTTAGAAAGTCAGAGAAACACTGCTTCATGCCTGGCCAAGACTTTATTCCTTATTATTATAAAAGACAACCTTGATCAAGTCGCTTAAGCAAACCGAGACCTAAAAGGTTTCTACAAGAATGGGGAGTTGGTGCTGAAGATTGAAAAAGTTTCTTCCAGATGAAAAAACCTGTGGGCCCAGAAAAGGGGGAAAGTTTTATTTAAATCATCGTCAATATTTTTTGAAATGTGTAGTAACATCCCAGGTCAGTTTGCAGAATCAGCTAGATTCAGGAACTGACCGTTTATCCTGGTTCATTTTGCTCCATCTTTGTGATTGGATGTGGGGCTCTGAGCCAAGGACTCCTCTAGGCACAGCCATTACGAACCCCATGAACTCACACTGCTGCTAGCTAGCCTGGCTTTTGTTGTTTCAAAGTTGGGTGACTCACTTGTATGTGCAGACCCTTAACCAAGACAGTGGATGGCTACAGCAAACATACGTCGTAGTGCTAAATTCCCGCAAGCCAGAAGTGGATTTTCCCAGTTCCATTTCTCCTAGGATTCAAAGACATATATATAATATATAAGAATTTAAGCGAACCGTATCAATGTATTTGTGGGTCAGAAGCCACAAAGACAGAGCCAGCCAACCTTCTTAATGATGAAGAGCTAGTCAAATGACAATAGTTCATGCTTTTAATTTAACTCCTTAATTTCAAATTACTAATTCAAATTTCTAATTGCTCAAGGAGAGTATTGCCCAACAGAACTTTCTAGGTTGATGGAAATGTTCTATCATTGTGCTGTCCAGGACAGTAGTCACTAGTCATATGTGGCTATTGGGCACTTAAAATGTGGCTAGTGCAACTGAGGGACTAAAATTTAAATTTAGTAATTTTTTTTTCATTTAATTTTATTAAATTTAAATAGCCATATGTGGCTAGTCTTGGACAACACAGCTCTAGATCAGGGTTTTTCAGGTATAGAACAGGTAGATGTAAAACGAAGCTTTGCTTCTGACGGAAAGTCAGGAAGATGAGTGGAGTTGTCACTAGTCACCACCAAGTTGACTGGGCAGTTGGTAATAAAGAGCTTTATGGAGTCGAAACATTTGCCAGGGAACAAGAAAACTGTGTATGTACGTGGGCTTACCACCCTAGCCTTGCAGACCGGTAGCTAAGCAACCCTGATTCCCACCTAGATGCAGCTGCCTTGGCAGCCCAGAGCAAGTCTTCAGAAGACATCATCAAGTTTTCCAAGTTCCCAGCAGCCCAGGCTCCAGACCCCAGCGAGATACCAAAGATTGAGACAGACCACTGGCCTGGTCCCCCGTCACTTGCCGCCGTAGGTATGCAACTGTCACAGCTAAGCCAAGTGGACGAATTGTTAGAAGGGTCTCAACATGAAATGCTTAAAAACGTACAAAAAAAGAAAAAAGAAAAAAAGAAAAATGAAAAAGAAAAAAAAATGTGTCCTATTCTAACGGGTTTTCAGAAAAATATGACCAAGAGGTAGAATAGTGGGAAGAACTAATGTGGTATTAATGTGTGTACAGAATGCTTCAAAGTTACAAATGCCCAGTCACTAGAACCTTGCTCTAACCGAACCACCCAGATGCAGAACTGGTCTAAAACGAATAAGGCGCATGGACCCTCAGAGTTACTACTGCAGTATCAGTAACTCTTTTGAATACCACTGAATCAAAGCCTCTTGGCCAAAACATTGTTCTGTATAATTTGAATCTAGTGGGTGAATTTACCTAGTGTCCACAGAAGTGTGACTTCTTTCAGCTAAATTTGTTTTAGACTATTTCTGGGTTATAATTACAATTCTTTTAACAACCAATCTAAACACTGAAGCACTTTTACTTTTCTTATGAGCTCACATTCTCCATCTATAACCAGGGCTGTTACAGAGTAGCGAATGTCATGAAATATTACTTGTGTAAAGTTACGTGATTTTACATCTATCATTTCCATGAATTCTGTGCTAAAATGTCACATTTGAGCTGTTTCATTCTTTGCTTTGACCCACAAATTTATGCTTTAGAATCGTGTCTATGTCTTTACTGTTTTGTCAGTTATGAAATCACTTGGCCTAAAAAGTGGTATTAGCAAACTCAGAAGCTAATACTGAAAATTTAGCAAGTCAGCTTGACAAAGATATGACTATCTTACCACATTTCTGTTGGCAACCTAAAAGGCCTTCAATTTTCCAAAATGTCCAAATTTTCTTCCTCATGCTGTTTTCATCAAGTTATTTTTGCGATCAACTTTTACGGGCAATATAAGTGGATTTTAAAGCAATTTATATATGTAGAAATAGTCAAAGGGAAATATACTTCCTGGGTTCATTATTCACAAGTGTTCTATACGTGATGTTGACTTGAGATGTACCTGATTCTTCCAAACTTGTGTCTATTAATTTTTATTAGTACAGACTAAAGAGAGAATGTTCGCTGACATTGGTAGGAACAGACATCACTTTCCCTCTGCCAGCCCATGCCCGCCAGGCAGAGCCGAGTCCTTTGAGATTCGTTGCTAAGTGGGGATACTACAGCAGCCACACTTTTGGGGAGAATTAACATTTTGTTATTGAAACTGTCATCACTAAGCCATTCAAAACTTTTTTGAGTGCTAAAATTAAGACAGTTTCTAGCCCATTAGTCAAAAAAAGAAAAACAGACTGTTAGTTAAAGTTTATTTTGATTAGATTAGCAAACTTTCCTGTTTCCTACCACAGCCAGATTAATCCAAACAAGTTAGAGAAAACAATAATTATCTTGATTTTCCAACCATGCAGACGGATTTCTTCTTTTCACTCTGTCTCCCCTTCACCAGAAAGTTTAAAAAATTATACATGATTTGCAATATTGTACCCAAGAAACTTTTTAGTTATATTGCTGTATTACCAATTTTTATTGAGTTTCATTAGTAGAAAACATATTTCTGACCATTTTTCAAAGGATCGATAAAAAGTAAACATTAGAAACCCATCCCTTAAGATAAAAATAAAAAGCATACTTGTTAACGAATTTATTAAGGGTAGAAGGCAGGATGATATTATTAGAGTAAGTCTATATATTCAGGAAAAGAAGAAAGCTATGAGATGTTAAAACTTGTCATTCGAGAGTGACTATCTTATTTAAGGGTATGTAGATGAATTTGGATTCCCTTCTATTTGAAAACTGACCTCAGGGACATCAAAATAGTAAGTGTAGGTGCCCCGGCCACTTACTGCGGAGAGCTGTGACCAGTGGTCAGCAGGATGACTCAGACCCAGTGGCAATGGCAACCCTGAGCTCTAACCGAGCAGACGAGTTACTGGGAGGCCAAAATCCATGCCTTACCGGACCACACATTCAACTGGTCAGACAGACCTGTGGTCTCGAGAAACCAAACAGTAGTGGTGAACTGGCGGTAGGCTCTTTTTTTTCCTCATGCTGTTCATTAACGTTCAAGACCACCGCCGACTTTGCCAGCCTGACAAGTCGACACAGGTGGACTAGTGCCTTACGCTCCCCTCGCCATGGGGCTAATGTGAGAAGTTGTCTTTGCTGTGGAATTAGGAGCTGACACGAGACGCAGATCTAGTGGCAGAGAGGAAGAGGATGAGGAACTTCTGAGACGCCGGCAGCTTCAAGAAGAGCAGTTGATGAAGGTTTGTCCTTAAACTCCTTTGCTGCGGGCTTCAGGGAAGTTCTGTTTGTTCTGTATTTTTTAAGTGATTGCTGTGGGCAAGCCACCAAGGTGAGCAAGAAGTCATCCCAGTGCTCAAGGGCTTCATCTTGTGACTAATAGGGCGAAGTATTTAATAGATTCTGGAAGAGGTGACCTGGAGGCCGGAGGTTAGAGAGACATGGAATGTTTGAGCTTTTGCAAGGAGACTGAGACTCCATGCAGGGTGTGTGTGTGTGTGCGCGCGCATGCATGTGTTAAAAGGATACTCAAGGGTCAGGTAGGGCCAAGGTGTACACCTAGGTGGTGCAAGGCCTTCCTTCCCTCGTGCAGGCTCTGTTGAAGGAATTCCCTTGAGATTGAATATTTCTCCAAGTCTTTCCTTGGGACTCCTAGGACCTCGTGTGTATATCTGGGCTAGGAGAGAAGGGATAAATCAGACGGCCACCAAGAAGCCCTCATTATACCCTCCCACCTCTAACACAGCCTGCAGTGTCCCGGAAGACAAATAGAAGGCGAGCTGATTGTAGCCTGGGATGAGGGAGCCAGGAAATTAAAACTCTCCCACCAATAGAGATTGATAAATCTCTTCAGTGACATTTTCCAAAGATACTTAATTATGTGAGAAATGCACATGATACTAGTTTATGAATGGGTAGAACACAAAGTCACATTTGTATCATCCTAGTTTTGTATAATGTGTACATAGAAAAAAAGGTGGATATAAATCAAGATGTAAATAATTATCTCTGAGTGAATTATGGGTTACTCTTCTGGATTTTCTGAAAACTATACAATGAGCACATATTACTTTTTTTTTCTTATTTTTGAACAAATCGGTATAATTTCTTTTTAAAGGCTGCTGTCCCCAGTCTCTCCTTTGCACATCAAAAATCCACACACACTCCCACATGACTCCTGAGGTCACCTGCCAGCACTTTGGGGGAGGGTAAGGGAGAGAGAGCACATCTTCTGATGTGGAGCCTGACTTAGGAAAATGGAGCCTCGACATTGAAAAGGCTAAAGGGTTCAGGGTCCCAAACCTGGCCTATCTCTCGAAAAACCACCAGGCTCTTACATGCATCCAGGACTCTCCAAAGTCAGGACCTTCTTGCAGAGCCTTCTAAAAAGAAATCACACTTCCATAAACGTAACCACTTTCATTTTTCCTTTGCGAATAGCTCAACTCAGGCCTAGGACAGCTGATACTGAAAGAAGAGATGGAGAAGGAGCGGGAGAGCCGGGAGAGGGCCTCCCTGTCAGCCAGTCGCTATGATTCTCCCATCAACTCAGGTGAGCCATGGACCCCCTCCCCCCATTCCCTGAGCCGAGAATGGGCCCCCTGCCTCCAGGGAGCCAGCATTGGCTGCTCCACGAGAGGGAGGGTCAGCTCTGGTGGAACCCACAGAGTGTTCTGTGGAAAAAGAGAAGTATGGAAAACACACTTCATGTCAACTGAGCTTGTAAGCATGTCACGACTCTTCCTTAAATATGCGTTTCCTTCCCATTGGAAGTTGGGGAGCCCTTAGAGGACCTCAAGAACACGAGGGGTCAGTTGAGGACGGTCATCTCAGGACGAGGCAGCATAAAGGAAGCCCACAGAGGGAACAGGTGCTCATTGACAGTAGGCAGCATGGATGGCATTTTCTCGGCATTACAATCTTACATTAATACACTCAGCGCAAGAGCTGAAGACTTAAAAAGACGTTTTTGTC
Source organism: Rousettus aegyptiacus (assembly GCF_014176215.1). Taxonomy (NCBI): domain Eukaryota; kingdom Metazoa; phylum Chordata; class Mammalia; order Chiroptera; family Pteropodidae; genus Rousettus; species Rousettus aegyptiacus. The sequence continues at coordinate 49,445,929 of NW_023416309.1, read as the reverse complement.
ACTTTTAAAGGAGATATACTTATATACTGGGGCTGGAATAGTCCAGCAGGGTATTTTCCCCTGCTTATGTTTGTCATAAGCCAGTTCTCTCCCAACTCACGAGATTTCTTCTCCCATGTTCCGAACGAGTACATAATTTCCTGAGCATTCCTTTAAATGCGTTTAGTGTTTACTATCTGCAAGCATTGTTACCAAACATTATTTCATTTAATCTTCACAATGTGCCGGCGAAGTAGGTGATATTGTTACTATCTCATTTTGTAGCTCGGGGGACAGGTGTAAAAAGTTTAACTCACCCAATGTCACATCGCTAGTAACAAGCAAAACTCGGATTTAGGAGTCCAACTGGGAATACTCCGCTGACTCTCACAGATGCCTCCCTGGCATTGACCTTGGATAGGTGGTTGAGTAATCTTCAGAGTTCCACCTAATTCTGTGATTCTGTTCCGTAAGACTTATAGCGTTATACCTACATGGGCCAAAATACAAAAACTTAAAAAGATGGAGTTTCATGCCCACAGACGCAGAGGTGTTAAGTAGCAGAGCCAGAATTCAAGCCCAGGTCTGCTCTCCCCAAAGCCTGGAAGTCTATGAGGAGTCTACACCTTTGATTGATGGGCCGACATCCTATCCTAGGCCTTGCAGGAGTCCACCCGTGCTTGGCCAGTACATCTTGATAACTGACATGGTTGACTTTTGGGTCAGTGATTGCTGCGTACCAACTGAGACATGGGCTCAGATTGTTGCTCAGCAATTTATAAGCTGAGTGACCCTGGGCAAGATACTGAACTTTTCTTAGCTCCCATTTCTTCTCCCGTAAAATGGAAATAATAACAGCGTCATTGGGGGGTGTACTGAGGAGTCAGGGGTAAAGCATGCAGAGCACTTCCTCCCCCCCACCCCTGCCAGCCCATTCCGTGCATCACCCAGTACAGTGGCACTTTGTGGACATTTGAGCCCAATATTATTTAGGTTATTGTCCTTTTTTTTTTGAAATCATCTATTCTGTAAGGTAGAAGATATACTGCTGATTTCATTAAAGAATCAGACTTCCGGTTTCCTAACTGTTTCTTTAATCTTTTTCTCATTTAGCTTCACATGTTCTATCATCTAAAACCTCGTCTCTCCCAGGCTATGGAAGAAATGGGCTTCACCGGGTAAGATTTCTCAGTCGTTTCTCAGTGTATTCCCTCTTAGGTCCCGGTTGAAGTATTGAAATAATGCCTGAGTACATCTGACGTTATGATCTCAGTGTTGAAATGTAATGAAAATCCTAATCTCCTTGATCTCCTGGCAAGGAAATTTGAGTCACAGGCAAAATAAAATGCTTCTATTGAGAGAGAGAGAAATTGACTTTAGATCAAAGAATACCATATGTAAGTTTATGGGAAGACTAGATGAGGTAATAGGGCGGCAGATATTTCTACAATCAAGCAGAAAGTAATTGCTCGACCCGTCAGCTCTGCTGTAAAAAGGTACAGGAAGGTTTGTTGCAACTCCCCTCCCCGGAAAGCATCATGGCATCAACATAACTGTGAACTCTGTGGAGAAATGTCTTTTTATTCATCGGCAAGAAATACTTGCTGCCCAAGGACCTGCTGAGCTGCGGCACTGGATGGGCTACCAAAGACAAAGAGAGTTCATCGTAGAAAAAGAAATAGGAAAGAAAAATGATGAGGGTCCAGGAATTCAGCTTGGGAAGAAGTCTTAGGTTTTGTAAATTCTTTCTTCCTCTTCACGAATCCAGAATGAGCACTGTGGAGTCGATTTTCTAATTCCGTGTTTTCCTTCCTCTCAGCCTGTTTCTACGGACTTTGCTCAGTACAACAGCTACGGGGACGTCAGCGGGGGAGCGCGAGGTGAGCGCCCCGCAGCCACGCCGTTGCCTGTCTGTGGTCGAGGGTTAGAGAAGGTTGAGTGATCACCAGAGCGTGGGCAGAGGTCACGCTGTGTCACATTCCGAAGTGGGATCACACCTATCCTCCATGAGCCAACAGGTCTTAGCAAATGATTAAAATCTCAAAGGATCTCTAGGGAAATGAGACCGTGAGAAGCAAGCTTGTGAGAATGAATTCATTGCCCCTACTGTGCGCTGAGCACTTGGTCAGACACCTGGAGGGACCGCGAGGGCCCCTACCTTTAAAATGCACACAGCTGTGTGAGAGACAGAGAGAAGCTCTGTACGATAGATGCTATGATGGACGATGTAGAGAGAAGGCAGAAACATCCTCATGACGTCAAGGCAAGCTTCCACGAGAAAGGGGTGTTTTAACTGACAACTAAAACCAGAGCGGGCACTTCCTGGCTTCAGGGAGGCAGACAGGCAGCGTGTGCCAAGACCCAGAGCAGGGAGAGAACATGGGTCATTGGGGAACGTTTGGGGAATTACAGTGGGGTATCTATAGTCTTTCTATTAATGTGCCCATGTTTCCCTATGGTCTTTCCCTTCTGAGTTTCTTTTCCTTTCTTTTCCAGACTACCAGGTATGGAACACTGTCTTTCTTGAGTTGGCTACACCAGCAGAATAGCCGTTTTCCAAGCCAGTTGTGCGTTGCTGATCCGGGGAGGGCTTTTGTTGAGAAGACGCTGGTTTGGGTAGATCTGCGTGATCATTAGTCTGTAGCTGTGGAGAGCCACGGGGAGCAGGCTCGCCCGTGCACAGGTCAAGCTGTCCGTGCAGGCCTTGAGGACATGGCATGAACCCCGCCAGGTGTTGGGGCGCTCTCTTGCTCCGACTTCGGAGAGTTCTTTCTGGGATGGAAATGGACCAGCATCAAGGGTCCACCCATGTACAGTTTATTTAATTTTTTTAAATTATTACCACCTAGTATTTTTGGGCCCTCCCTCCTTTGCCTGGTCCCAGATGAAAAGAAACTCCTGTCTTGGCCCAAAAGGCTTTGGTGCCATTCATTTTTCCTAGAACTGAAACCTTGTAAAATTATCATGGAGAATGAGAAAAGGAGAAATATGCGAGGAAACCTAAAATAAAAATAAGGCATTAGTAATCATAAACTTGGTCATTTTTTTGAGGTACCATATGCTTTCATGCACTCAGCCTAGATTCAGGGATTAGCCAATATGATTAAGCCAGGGTATTTCCCAACTTGATTATAAAATAGCAGTATCGCTGCTCTTATTCAGCAAGGACCTTGCCTTGAAAACTCTGTAGTAATTAAGATGACACATCTCAAAAATGGTGATGAGGATTCGAGACCCCAACAGAGAGGTCTGGGAGCCCACAGAGGTCCCCCCCACTCCGCCCCCGGCTTCCCACAGCGTCGTGAGCTCCTTCTTGAACCAGCTTCTCTGTTGCAGAGCCTCCCAGACGGCCACATGCCAGGAATGAGAATGGACCGAGGCGTGTCCATGCCCAACATGTTGGAACCAAAGGCAAGTGCCGCTGTCCCCTTCCCTCTCGTACGGGGACGGCCAGCTGGGACAGGACCCGGAAAGGATTCGGTCGTTCTGTCTTTCCACCCTTCTCAGACCGAGGAGGCCTCCTGGGCTCTAGGCTGGCACGTTAGGCGAGCCGTGTCCGGACGCGCCTTGCCACGCTGCGGCTTCGGTCTCACCGAGCCAGCAGGCTTAAGCCCCGACGGGGCGCAGTGCCACGTGCTTCCGGGGAAGCACCAGCGTGTCTCCGAGGACTTCGGCCGTTCACTGGGCTCTGCCCCGAGCACTGCAGGGCACACCTGGTGCTAAGCGGAGCCGCGGCAGACAGCTTCAGAGAGCGCACAGCACGCCCCAGCCTGCCCAGGGCTTTTCCAGTCTCAGTACTAACAGCCTCGCCTCCCAGGACCCCCCTCAGTCCTGGGCAAACCGGGGTACTTGGCTGCCCCAGCTCCAGAACATCCTGTACCTCCAGAGGCGTCCAAGGGCATGCTCCCTGGTGACCGTAACTGAGGCTTATTTCAGTATGTCACCCACCAGAACGCTGCCCCCGGGCCTGCCTGGCTCCATGGGTTCGTGAGCCGGCCATGGGACAAGGTCGTGGAAGGATACATAAAGGTCTCCCGCCATATCAGACGTGTCCCTGTAACTTCAGTTCTCTTCCAGTTTTTACTCTCATCCCCAAGACATAGTACACTCATGTCCTTTCACACAACAGAGCCCTCCCAAGGTGCAGCGCTGTATGAGATGCTGGGGGACAGTGGAGAACAGGTCAGAGCCTATCCCCATGCACAGGAGGCTTGATGGGTGAACACACATCGCTCAGATGCTCTAATCATAGTGTCTGAGAAGCTCTGTCTTGGGAGCACAACATTTTAGGTAGATTCTGCTTGTTAATAAAATGGACAGCAGTGTTCTAAAGAGGTGTTTTTCTTTCTCAGATCTTTCCATACGAAATGCTCATGGTGACCAACAGAGGGCGCAACAAAATCCTAAGAGACGTGGACAGAACCAGGCTGGAGGTAAAAAATAAATAAAGAAATAATAATGATAAAATAAATCTCATTCCAACCACAGATCCCCCCACGCATTTCCCCAAACTTTCCCCTAAGGGATGTTTCAGGGAAGGCAAAAAATTAAAAGGGTCGACCTCATATTGTAGGTAGACTTAAGAGATGACTTGGGAGGAGAAGCCAAATTTATACTTAAAACATCAGCATAAGTAAAATCCAGAAGAACGACCGGGAGACACAGCGTGACTTTAGCTCGGGAGCCTGATGTGGCCGTAATTATGGCCGGTGCTGTGGCGTGGAGTCTCTGTCTTGCGCCGGACGTCCCCAGATCCTTATCTTTGCCCGAGCCTGGGGTCGAGTTCATGGAGAGAGAGGGGAGGGGACGGCTAATAAAGAGGTTCGTACTGGGCAGGTTTCTCGCTGGGCTCCTTCCGCGTTCCTTGTGGAGGGGTTAGCTCGGTGCGCCTACCCGAGACCTCCTTAGACATGGAAGACTGGCCTTTGTACTTTTCCGGCTGAATGATTTTAATTAAGAAAAGCTCTGGCTGCCAGTCTCGTAAAGAATCGTTATTTTTTTTTTTTTTCCTTGACAAAAAGCAGTAGCTTTGTATCTGAGGTCAGCCTGGCACAGGGAATAAGGGAGCTTTTCTCGCAGGGATGACAGACACGTGGCCATTCTCCTCTGCAGCCCAGGTGTCTACCTCAGCTCCTGTGGCCGAGCCGGGGGGGAGCCTGGGGGCACCGCAGGGCCCGCTCTAGAAGTGTCTCTGTCTCTGGCTTTCTTATTGCTGTGGTCCATTTTCTCGGCATCTTCTCAGCACCCTAAGGACCTGAGTAGAGTCACCTCCAGCATACTAGATCGCCTTCCCACGTCCCATCACCATTCAGTGTTGTCGTGACCATCGTTAACACTCCGCCAGCGCTCGCGTTCAGTGGGGCCGACGGGGCCTCCCACCTGGCCCGACCCGTCGGGGCCGGCCGACAAGCCTCAGGTGCTCCCCTCTTTCCGTCGCTCCGCCTCGCTCTTCGAAACGATGTCCTGCGAAGCGGAGAGCGCCTCTCACGGCCGTCCGTCCGTCCGTGCGGACACCGGGACTGACCGCAGTCCGTTTCTCCCCTTGCAGCGCCACTTGTCCCCGGACGTGTTTCGGGAGATCTTCGGGATGTCCATACAGGAGTTCGACAAGTTACCTCTCTGGAGACGCAACGACATGAAGAAAAAAGCAAAACTCTTCTAAGCCCCACACGTAGACGGCGATTCGGGAAAGGGCCGCCGAGGGCAGTGGCGCGCGGGGTGCTGTGTTAAGGCCCACGCTTGATTGGAGATTTTGCAAACCGCTGTCCCCCGGCAGCGCCGACAAGGGGGGCCAAATACCGGGCCGACCGACGGCAGCGCTTGCCGGGGAGCAGTGGGGGGGACGTTTCCAGGCCCCCACGCTCGGCAGCAGCGATCACCTGTGTCACCTCACGCACGCCACAGGAGCTACTTCTGTTTCCCCCTCACCGTCGCCCAGCAGTCGAGCCGCCCGTGCGGATGAGAGCCAGCAAGTGCCCTTAGGACGCCACATGGAACGAGGCGGCCGCCCTGACTCCGAAGCGCGGGTGTGTTTGTTCCGCAGCCCCGCGGCCGCGAAGGACAGCCGAGGGCCGTTTCCGTGTGGCAGCCGCCGAGCGTCCCTCTCACTCCTGTCCTCCCTGGCCCCGTGCGGCTCTGCCTGTGCCCCGCCAGGGCGGAGAGCAGAGTCGGGGGGCCCAGGGGCCCGGCGTGAGCGGGCCGAGTCGCAGCCAGTCATTTTTTTTTTTTTCTTTTTAACAAGCTCCTCGTTCTCTACCATTTGCTAGGACCTGGTTCACAAATTACTTAGCTGTTATTAACCAAAAAGAAGAAAGAAAAAAAAAAATAAGAGAAAGGAAAGGAAAGAAAGGAAAGCCTCCCTTACCTTTTTCTGCTTCTGATTCTGTGCTCCATTCTTCCTCCCCACCAAGGACGGGCGCCGTCTCGGGTCCCCCGTTTACAAAGAAAGGAAAGGGAAAAATTGTCTCCGGAGTGGCCTCGTTGCATGCTGTTAGGTGATTTTTTTTTTTTTTTTTTTTTATTGCCCAGGGACCACAGTGCTCTTGGCAAAATAATAATTTAAAAAAAGCCCCGTGTCCTCCCAGGGCCAGTTCTTCAACCCCACAGCCTCCGCCCTGCATCCGGCATCCTCTGAATCAGACCGCGTCCTCGCCGGCTTTGGTCTTTTAAGGTCTTCTCAGTAGTAGCCTGGGCAAAGGCATGGTTTTCTCTTTTAAATCTCCACAACCCCAAGGTAGAGCACCTCAAACTGATTGAATTCGGCCTTCCCGGGTGCGCGCGTGCGTTGGCGCCCACGGGCTCTGCAGACCGCTCTGGCGGGCTGGGCCTCAGGAAACCGGCTCTCCCTCGGTCTGGAGCCGGACCGCGGCTCGCAGCTGCGCCCCTTCAGCTGTCAGTCGCCTCTTGCTCCATTCGACGTTTCTGCTGCCCTATCTTCTCTCCGACAGTCTGCGTGTCTTAGTCCTTGCCTTGCTCTGGCAAAGTACGAGGGGTGGGGACCCCAGTGCGCTCCCAATGTTTCCCTGCCACAGTCAATAACAGGAATGTCCAAGTGGGTCCCAGCGCTAGGCTGGCAGAGAGAGTTGGTTTGTTTGTTTGTTTTTTCATCATGGAGAAAATAAAATACTCTCAGTGTTTTCGTTGGTTAATGAGCTATGCCCCCAAGCACGTGCAGACCAAATGGCAGTGTAAGAAAAACTGCAGTGATAGTTAAAGAACTGAACCCAAAATCTGCTCCTACTAATGAAACTCTCCTTCCATTGTGTCTTTTGCATTCGTTTCTGCATCCAACTTAGAGGGGAGAAAAGCTGCTCTCCATATCAAGCGCATTAGCAGATTTAAATGCATTGCCAGAAAATGCCAGCAGCGTCCTGTCTGCAAACAGAGCAGCGTTGTGCTGGGGAGCGGGGGAGGGGCTGGAAACCACAGTGCAGAGGGGGCTCCCCACCTCCGCTCCCCAGCAGAAGGCCCCAGCTGGAGGGACGGGCCATGGAGCAACCCGCCTCTCCCGACTGCAGAATCCACACTACGTGGGCTCCAGTGTTTTTTGTGAAACTGGACTCAGCATGCTTGTCCTCAGAATGCCCAGGCCACTGCGCCAGGGGATCGGTGTTCTCTGCTCGAACCCCGCCCTGCACGTAGACATTCTCGTTAACGCAGTCAGATGCACGGGGATTGTTCTCTCTAGGAGAGGAACGGCGTGCGTGACAGGGCCCCGTTTTCGAGCATCGGGCTTCCTTATGCTCCTTCTAGCACAGAGTGTGGAGTAGAAGAGGCCTCGACATCAATATGAAAGTCACTGCCTCCTTTGAAGTTTCTTCCAGAAAAGCCAGGATACCACTTAGTCTTCCCGTGTGTTTTCCGGCGAGGCATGAAGAGCGTGAGGAAGCTTGTGTAGCTAGCTGTGCATCCGCATTGTGGTTTGGGTTAGTTCTAACGCGTTTGTAATGTGACTTCAGTAACTAAAGATAAACTGCTGTTCTCTGAAACTTTGGACAGAAAAGCTAGAATTAATGGGTTAATAAGGTGCAAAAAAAAAAAAAAAAAAAAAGGTAGTTTTTATCTGTCATGTCCTCTGACCTCTCCCCCTTCTCCCAATTCTGTTGCTTCCAAGCCGAGTTTCCTCTTCTGAGAGGAGATTGAAGAAACTCTTGTCCTCTCGATTTCATTATGTCAGACAACTCTGCTTGGAGAAATCTTTGCTGGAAACGTTTAGGAAACGTTCGCCCAATTTCTTTACCCTTGAGAGCAAACCTTTTTCTAAAGAATTGCTTCTCAGATGATTATATGAAATATATACGCTTTTGCAAGTTTAAGAAAGGCAAATTAACCACTCTTGACTAAGCAGGTCTTTCTACAAACTCTTAGGCAAACTTGGGGTCTGCATGCTGAGGGGCAGGCGCCTGCAGGCCGTGGGCTCACAGAGCCTTCTCTCTCGGTCAGGAAAGACGGCAGAAGGAGATGAACTCCGCCTCACCAGCCCGTCTGTGTCCTCCGAAGCAAGCTCAGTCTTTACGAATCATCCTCTTCTGTATCTCTGGCCACTGTTTAACCAATACTTTCTAAGCCAATCTTGATTTTAAATATCATTTTCCTTTGACACACCAAGCGTTTCTCAGTGTGCCCTAAAACACTCAGTATTCTTGAAGACCGTTCTATCGAGAAAAACAGATTATTTTGGACTTGAGATCTGCAATGACCCCAACTTATAGAGATGTACATTAAGAAACCTACCCAACTATGTTTTAATGAAAAGAAACTTTTACTTTGGCATTAAAAAAAAAAAATCACTGTCTTTCCATTCGCTTCCCGGGAAACCATGGGGAGATGGTGACTGATAGATAGGCTTTGCATATGGATTTTTGTTTTGAATGGCAAACTCAAAATCGGAGGGGGAGGTGGTCAGTTTAAGCTGAAAGAAACTTTGTAAACGATGTATGTGTACACAGCATAATTAAACAAATCCAACATTTTCTGGTGTTTAGTGTAATTGAGTGGCGATTGTTAACCATTAAATAAAATCCTTCCCCGCAAAGTGTCTCTCTCAGAGTGAAGATGCCACGCGTCAGTCTCTAGTCCCATTCACCAAAGGCATAAGGAGACAGTACCGTGTCCCCCACACTCACGAAGGTGGGGAGCCGGTTACCCTTCGTGCACGCACGTTTCCTCACCTTACAGAAAACAGATGTCCGCAGCACGGAGGTTCTTTGGGGAGATCGTTGCAGACTCATCTGTAATGACCGGGTGTGATTTCGGAGCTGCCGGAATCCTGCATCGACGCTCTCCCGGCTCTTTCATTTCCGGTCGGGCCTATGGAGTTCTTTTCCAAGGGTCGGAAGGGCTGCTGTCCTGTGTGCCCTCCCAGAGCGAGGAAAGCAAGTATTTGCTGTGTTAAAAGATGTGCCGCCTCCCCTGGGAAGGTGGCCAGGCGTCGGTCTGCACCCCGAGCACCGCGTGCCAGTCCGCAGAGGCGGCCAGCGGGCCCGTGTCGCCACGGCGACCGACCGGCCAGCCCACGCCCCCCTGCGCCCTGCTCCGCGTCTCGGTTGTGCTCACGACTCGGTGAATGAAGTGCGTGCTTTGTTCATACATGCCTCCCCGGCCCAGTGTTCCTGTTCCTCTGCTCCCTGTAAAGGCCGGTCCCATTGGAAGAAGTACCAGCCGAACTTCCGACAACCAAAACAAAACCAGAACCAAACCAAGGTCTCAGGAATGTGTTTTTATCACGTGGGAAGGCCGGTCAGAGGGGGAAACGCGACAAAACCGTCATGGGATCTTCCAGGGTTGGTCAGCTATCCGTACCACAGTGACCAAGCCAACTAACAGGAAAAAAAAAGAACAGAGCTGTTCACGGGCTGGCGTTTGGTTTCGCTTGTGCCACGATGTCATCTGTTAGACAAGGCCGAGGATTTGAGGGGGTTGGAGGACCAGAGCGCTGGGCGGCCACAGGTGCGGGCCATTTTACTAAGAAACTAGAATGCGGAGGAGGAAAACATCCGTCGAATCTGTGACCGCCCCTGAATTGTTAAGTTTTCAGTGAACACCATCTCCTAGCTTTTGATGTATTTGATCTTCGGTGCCAAGATTTTGGGTTTGCCAGAAAATACAAGGACCTGCTCATACTCAAGGCAGCCTACTCTGCTCCTAGCCATTCCCGACGTCTTAGTCCATTTGGGCTCCTGCAACAGAACGCCGTAGACGGCGTGGCTAGAAGAGCAAGCGTTTGTTTCTGACAGTTCGGCTGTCTGGCGAGAGCCTGCTGGGTTTGTCGATGGCCGTCTTGTGTTCCTGCTGTGTCCTTACTCGGTGGAGAGCGGAGAGGGGAAGCAAACTGTCTCGTGTCTCTCGATGAGGGCACTAATCCCACGATGAGGGCTCCACCCTCATGATCTAATTACCTTCCTCAGGCCCCGCCTCCTAAAACCTTCCTCCTGGGAGCTAGGGTTGCAACATGAATTTGGGGGCCACACAAGTACACAAACGGTAACAGCCGTCCAGGGGCCGGGTGCGCTAGCATCCATGCGGACCCGCCCCCGGAAGCTGGGAACAGGTTGTTCTCGAGACAGTTGGCGCATTTAGTTCGCTGCTGTACAAAACAGGTCTGGAGGCCCAGCCAGAGGCCTGTGTTCTACTCACTTCTGTCCCCACCCCCCTACACCAGCATCACACTTCGGTCCATAAGGACCACAAGCCAGCGTTGATCTTCAGTCCTCATCTTGCACTCTCTGCGGCATTTGCCACTATGGATCACCGTATCACTAAGAACTGACTCTGCCTCACTTCAGCGGTTAGCCCTCACGCGCTCACAGCAGAGCTCACAGACTTGGGAATCCAAGATCCTTCCGGACGGCTCCTTGCCTCACCCACTGCTCAGCTTCTCCTCCCCCAAATGCCCCGCCTTCAAATCTTGCCCTCCTGCCCTTCCAAACCACTGAGAGTTCCCTGAACACACCAGGCCCCCTCCCACCTCTGCAGCTGTGGGGACCAGAATGTCTCTGCTCTCCACCTCCTTGAAGAGTTGGGCATTGGACAGAAGTCCCCAGGAAGGAGGCACCGGCAGCTTTGACTAATTAAAATCAGCTGCCCACAAAGCTCTCTGGAGTTACCATGTGAATTTCCCACGGGTTCCATTGCACTAAATCAAAGACAAGCCCGAGTTCACACCCTCTTTACGAGCCTGTCTTGATGAGTCCAGCCCAACGTGCCCAGTAAATTCTTTGCATGCCTGCACTTCAATGTCACGTTTGACAGTTTTCAAGCACTGCCTAGCACTGCTAGCTTTTTACGCGTTTCTGCTCCTCCATCGAACTTTAGTGAGATCTCCATACTGTGTGCAAGCTTTGTGTTAACTGTATCCCTCATGACAGCCCGCAAGACGGGTAATTGTAGCTCCACCGTACAAGTGAGGAAACCAAACCTCAGGGCCTAATTAAACACACGTGATGGCTCAGCTGGTGAGCCCAGAGCTGAGATAAGCCAAGTGGGTCCCGCTTCAAATCCCACGCTGTTTTCCTCTGCGTCCCACTGCCCATGACCTCCCTAAGGCGAGGACTACGTCTCCTACATTCCAAACCTCCCAGAACGCTGCACAGAGGAAGTTCTCGGTGTGAGAACGGCCTGTGCCCTTCAGTCTGGCCGTGAGCCCCATCACTGCCATCGAGGCGCAGTTACAAACAACACTTGGGGGGGTACTCACTAGCCGTGTGTCTTAAGGCCAGCCATTTAGCCTCTTTAGGCTTTGATTTGTTCATCCACAAAATAGACAAAATTAATAATACCCATTGGGACATTGTTGCTAAAACATGGTAATAACGCTGAGCATGGTGCAGTACCCAGCACAAAATAATTGCTCAAGAAACTTTAGTGCTCTTTATTAAGAGTAATTAGCCACTTAGAGTTGAAGACCCCATTAACTCTGAGCCTGTTTCCTCGTCAGTCAGGAGTGGATACCTGCTCTGGCTATCTTGTGAGGACAAATTAGGTAAGGTAGAATGCTCAGACAGAAAAGCATTATATTAGCAGATGGTGTTGGGTAATGAGGGTTTCTTGGTATTTCTTCAGATAGTTTAATTATTTGAGAATTTAATTTTCTCGGTTTTTTCCCCCCTTTATTCATTATATGAATACTTCAGTATAAAAAAAGCCCAAGAATATGCTTTTGTATGCTTCAAGAATAGCCCTCTCTTTGTCCAATAATAGTCTAAGGTCAAGGTCCCCCGAAGATGTGCTAATGAATAGTAATAATAACAAAGTATTACGTGACAGTTGAATGCAGGCTGTAGTGTCAAACTGCCTGGGTTTGAATCCTAGTTAGCTGTGTAACTAGTGATAATTTGCTTAACTTCTCTAAGCTTTAATTTATACTTCTATAAAATAGGAATGACGATAATACCTACCTCAAAGGGTTACTGTGAGAATCAGGTAGAACAGGATCTAGCCTGATACAAAATAAGCACTAAAACATTAGCTTTCATTAATAAAGTTGCTGCCACATCACATGGACTTACTACTTGCCCAGTCCTGAGTTCAGTGTATTACATGGTTTATTTCACATGGCTCCCTACACCGACCCTCCACCCACCGCCATCTCCCAGTCCCATGCTCAGCATGTGGGCAAGTGTCATGCAGAGAAAGGCTCAGGTGCCCTCCCAGGTGATGTGGCCAGCAAGGGTGGCAGGGTGCTCAAAATGGACACATCCCAAGGTGCCAGCTTGGGGCTCTGCTCTGCTCTGCTCGAGGGGTTTTAGCACAGCCAGGCCTCAGTGTCTCCTGATGGGAGGATTTCCCCAGCCTATGCGATGGATGCTTAGAAGCACCAGCTGCGGAAGAGTTGAGGCTTGTTCTCGTGAAAGATGGCTTTGGTTCCAGAAAGATCTTTCTAACTATATAACTCACTGCAAAGCAATCAAAGGCAACGGAGGCTGAGCTGCCAAATCTCATGGTATTTGGGGACATTTCCTGGGCTCCAGAAAGTCACCAGTCCTACTCAGCCCCTCCTGCCCATCGCTGGCAGGGGGCTCCTCCTCCTGGAGGAGCCAAACAGCCCTGCCCGGGTGTGTCGCCAGCCCTACCCTGCCGGATGTGGCCCATTGTTGGCCGGAAAGCCCTGGGAAGGGTGGAGACTTGGGGCTGGCAGCTTTTGAGAAAGCCCAGGGTGGTCGAAAGACGAGTGCCCATAGCTTCTGGGAATCCCAACCCCCTCCTTGAGGACGTGCTTTCACACCCTGAATTCCTTTCCCCATTCCCATCCTCCTTCCACACCCAGACCCTGCGCTAGGCCAGGATTCTGATGAAAAGTGCCCCTTCCACTCCTGAGGTGCTCAGAGGGAGGGCCGTAGCAGGTCAGGGCCCTGGAGGAGAGTGTAATATGACCACATTTATTTTACTTTCAAATCTCAACTGGACGAAAATGCTCTCGGGCCTGCCATTGTACTGAGCACAATAGCAGCCCCTGGAGAGGCTTTTCTGTATTTATTTGTGCTGTTCCCTGCTGCCTCCTCTTAGCTCAGCCCTTCCCTTCAGATAAAAAGAAAAGTTGGCTTGAGAAACCATCCCCCCAAAGCAGAGGCTGTTTCTGCTCTGCCCTTAGCATGATTTACTAGTAGAACGTTGCAGAACATCCTGCAGGGCCTAGAGGCAGAGGCAGAGCCGCTCGGCTTCCAGACCCAGAGCTTGGGACTCGGGCTGCAGGGTACAGAGTCCAGATGACAAAATGAAGGTGATATGACAGGCGGCAGGTAGCATTTTCTGAGGGCCTCCGGAGTGCCAGGTGCTGGGCCAAGTACTTTGTGTAGATTATTTTATTTAATCTGTGAAGGGTAAACCCAGCACTGGGAGAGGCCCACTGAAAAGTGGGTGGGACTCTAGCCCCCTCCCATCAAGTGCAAAAGCCACATTCCTCCTAAGCAACCACAGCTCTCAGGAGTCTCCAATTTAGCACGTGGCTTTCTAACAGTTTGCTGAAAGGACCGTCTTTGCAAAGGTCACTACCAGCATTTCTCAGCAAAGTGGAGCCTGGCTGTGAGTAATATTTTGTTCTAAACTAGACAGATGCTGGCACCGAGGGTATAGGTTCTTTCATTCCTGCTATTGTCTCAAATATATGCTTCTTAATGAAAAGTTAGAAAATGTTGATGACAGTTACACTTCCATCAGATAGGAGTAAAAGTCAGCAGGATTACCGTGTGTTGTTTTTGTTGTTGTCCGTTTGTTTGTTTAATATGGAGAGAGCAAATATTCCTCTCCTCCACATAAAAACAAGGTATTTCAGACAAGTCAGAGTAAACTGCTAGTATTTGTTGATCATTACTTGATTAAATGGCTTCCAGTGAATGTGGCACTTTCACAAGCATCGCCTGTGATCCTGGGTGATGTCCTCTGTACAAAGAGCAGAGCTTGTCCAAGCTCACACGGGTGTCAGGGGAGGAGCCAAGTTGTGGCCCCAGGTCTAACTGCAAGGCTCACCCTCCCGTCCTCAAAGAGGTTCTGATGTGGTCGGTCTGGGGTGGGAGGCGGGAAGCTGTATCTTAAAGCACAATTTAAATGCTTCCAGGTGATCTTGATGATCAAGCAAGTTTGGGCACTCCTGCCCCACCCTGTGTGTGGTCTCGGGTCAAGAACGGAGCTGGTCTGTAACTAACCAAGCATTCATCACTGGGCTCTGTCACGGGCCTTACCCTAATTCATGGGGCCAGAAGTCAGACAAGGCCAAGGAAGTCTGCCATTGTAGAGAGGCCTCTAATCTCCGGAGGCCTCCCTAGAAAATCACTAGCATCTTCCTTCAACACCGCAGGGCGCCCGCCCTCTGAACAGATTCTGTCAGAAGCTGCTCACATGTCACCTCGTTGGCAAGGAGATGCGGGAGATTGTCTCCATTTAAAGAAGCAGGAGATGAGCGAGAAGCGGTCAGGGGCACAGGAGAAGAAACAACCCCCTGGCGTCCATTCTCCGCCCTTTCTCCACTCAACCTTGACAAACCTCTGAAGGTCGAAAAACTTGGCCTAGAAATGCTGTTATTGTACTAGACATCGTTTTCCCTTGGTGTGTTCACTGTTTCTTCAGCCTATTGTTCTCTAGGCAGATGAGTGCTAAAAACTCCAGTCTTAAGTTTTCTGTTGAGACAGTCGTCACTCCAGGGGAATTTAGTAGCTCTCTGGAGGGAGAGTAAGAATAAGAAAGCCAGGAGTTGTGATGGCAAACTCTTCTTTTACATAAAAGCTGTCATTTTTACTTTCAAGCTCACAGATGCTAGCATCTGCAAGTGGTTGAAATAGTGTCTCCAAAAGACACGTCCACCCAGAACCTCAGAATGTGACCTTATTGGGGGGGGGGGGGAACCTTTCTGTGTTGGGGGAAAAACAGTGCAACTGAAAAAAAAAAAAAAGTGCAACTAGAGGTAAAACAGGGAAAACTAGAGCGAAGTAGCCCTGAAAGCTCGGCCTTGTCTTTTCATATCTGGTCCTACTCAAGCTCTCGGTAGAAATTGATCTTCCATTTTTAAGGCTCTATCCATTGCTACTTTGTACCTGAATGTGTTTCAGATTTCAAAAATGTCCTATTGGACATTTATGGTACAACTCTGTATTCCTGGTTTATGGGTAACGCGATAAACCCTGTTATAAGAAGGTGACGTAGGATGAAATACCTTTCTGGAGGTCTGGGCCACTAGGAAGCATTGAAGCGTCTGGCACATAGTAGGTGTATTGTGCATAGTAGGTGTATAGCTCCAGTCAGTGTTTATTGAATGCCTAGAAATGATTTTTTCTAGTCGTACAACTTTTTCTCAATTCTCAATGGGATGTAGTCCTAACACTATTCTAATATCTCATTTTTAACTTCAGGTAATGTTTATTTGGTACATAAAGTGAGAGAGACACAATGTTTGGTGTTGAGGAAAATGCGAACATGAATAAGGGACAGGGATTAGGGTGGGACGAGCGAGATGCCGAGGACTCACAGTTTAAGGAAATCCCACTCAGAGGCATGAAAAAGCCTGCTCTGAAAAACACAGTCCCTGCCCTCGAAAAGCTGGAGAGCAACATAGACAAGGAAATTATAAATTAGATTCGGGACCTAAGCAGATGAAAATTTCCGAAGATAAAAAGGAAAGAAAATGAACCAAAGGCCTAGTTGTAAACCCTAAACCTGTAAAATTTCCAGAAGAAAATATAGAACATTTTCATGACCTTGAGTTTGGCAAAGAGTTCTTAGATATGATACCAAAAGTGTGATCCAGAAAATGTTTAAAAGCGACAGACTGGTCGTCATCAACATTAAAAACTCCTGTTCTTTGAAAGATATTATAAAGAGAATGAAACAGCAAAGCATCAGCTGAGAAAAAAAAAAACATTTGATATTCTGGAAAAGGCAAAACTATAGGGAAAGAAAACCACAAATCGGAAGTTTCTAGAGGCTAGGGGAAGGGGAAGGTTGACTACAAAGGGTCACATGGAAATTTAGGGGGTGACAAAATGTTCTATGTCTTAATTATAGTGATTACATGACTTATACATTTGTCAAAACTCACAGAACTATATGCCAAAAATAGTGAATTTTGCTATATGTAAATTATACCTTAAGAATAAAATTATAAAAAAAAAATATATAAAACAGTTGAAGCCAACAAAGTTTTGACAACCCTAGCATATTGGGGTCTGTGAGATTTTATAAAGGAAATGTGATATATACCCAAACTTGAGAGGCTTACAGCCTTGCTATGAAGGAGCCACTATGTTAAGTACTCGAGATAAACTAGCGAGTAAACAGACATGAATCAAATAATCCTACAAATAAACAGAGGAGTGTACGTGTGTGTACAGAATTACTGTCCTGATTGATTCTAGAATTTTCAGCAAAGCCCTTCCAGGAAATGCTTCTACTTGACTTGCAGCTGGACAGACGTGGGCCACAGTGGGGTGGAGGATGGGAAGTTGAGGGCAGCGCAAGGGATCGCTGGTAAGTTTCTGGATGGCGCATCGGGACAGCAGGCAGAACCTGCAGCGTACTTCGGAGGGAGAGCAGATGTGAGGCGGAGAGATCATGAGTTCAGCGTGGGAACAGGAGTTAAACCCGAGAAAGCAACACCTGGTTAAGGGCATAGCTGTGCAGTGGACTCAGCAGAAATGAACACACACGTCCACACAAAACACTTGCATGCGAGTGTTCAGAGCAGCATTATTCATAGCAGACCAAAAGCGGAAACAACTCAGATATCCATCAACTGATGAATAGATAAATAAAATGTGATGTATCCGTAGTATGACATGTTATTTGGCAATATAAAGGAATGACGTACTAATAACGCTATACTACACTGAGCCTTGAAAGCATTATGCTCTGTGAAAGAAGCAAGGAACTAAAGACCATAGAATAGAGTGGTCTTTGGGAATATTGAATAATCTCACTTACATGACATTTCCAGAATAGGCAAATCTGTAGAAACAGAAAGTAGATCAGTGATTGCCTGAGGCTGGGGGCCTAGGGAGAATGGGGTGACTAATAATGGGTTTGAGGTTTCTTTTTGGGGTGGTGAAGATGTTCTAAAATTAATTGTGGTGATGGCTGCACAACTCTGTTAATATCTTAAAGCTACTCAATTGCACTCCACCTGTTCCTCTGCCCCGCAAGACCTGAGCGCTTACTCAGCACACCCACTACCTAATTTTCCGAGCCCTCCTCAATGTCAGACGTTACACTAAGGTTTTTCGTGTGCTTCATCCTTCAGCATCTTCACAACATGTTTATGAAGTCAGTATTATCATCCCACTCTACGGATGAAGAACCACACTCAGTGTCACACAGATCGTAAAAGACGGAGCTGGGCTTCCCACCAGACACTCCAACTCTTCAGTCTGAAGGACACTTAGGATCCAGACATGGCCCTGCTCAGAAAAATCTCACAGCTTCCCAAGCTGTCCTACTTTTACAACCCTCTGAAGGAGACCCACCTGCTGGCTAGACCGTGGATTCTAAGACACCACTTGAATGCTCCCAGTTTGTGGTTTGAATTAAGCGACAGTAGTTGTGTGAAGTAGGATCCGAACTCTCAGGTCGATGGGGCAGAGAGATCAAAGAACAAACCCCCCAATCAAATACACTTGCAAGGTCATTCTCTGAATGGTCCAAGTTGTCATATCTTTACATGCTAATAGGTTATTCTTTTTCTGAAGAAACTGCTCCACAAGCACATTAGAGTGTTGTTCCTTGCTGTCTAGGACCTGCCCGTTCTTGGCTCCAAACCCTACACCCCAATCCATTCTGCTCTGGGACCGTTTGTAAACAGTGCTTAAATTACACTAATAATTCTGATCGAGTGACAGAATGAGATCCCCAGACACCGTATGATTGTAGTGGCCTGGTTTCAAACGTTCTTCCCTGCTAGAAGTTCCTCTATTAAGGATTCCCATGTACTTTCTCTCAGTTGTTTCTGCCAGAAGAAATTGTGGCTACCTGAGGCTGGCTCCCAGAGGAAGCTGGGAAGCTGCATTGTAATGACTGTCCTCTCTCTCCTTCCATCTCCATCTTTCGCCCTCCCTCCCCCTTAAGTATTTTGATCTTGAAAGAAAAACAAGCACAACCGTGCCATCCAGCAGGAGCACTGAAGAGAGCTCATAGTAACACAGTGGTGCGAAATGCTCAGAGACCGGGCATGACCCCAGCTTGCATGATGAACTCGCCTTGAAGATTTTGTTCCAGAATTTACCAGTATGAGATTTTCTAGACACTTCATTGTGGGCCCCGTCAGATGTCGAAAGAATGTGCAGCCATCGGCGGAGAAAAGAAAACACCATTTCCTCAGGATGGCCAGCTGTGGGGAGGGGCAGCTTCTTTAATACTTGGCTTCTCCACCTGTGGTCCTGGACCAGCGGCCTCAGCATCACCAGGGAGCTTGTCAGAAATGCAGAATCACCGGTCCCACCCCAGACCTTCTGAATCAGAATCTATCTGAATCTGACTGTTAACAAGATTCCCAGGCGAGTCCTATACCTGTTAACGTTTATGAAGCACTCACTGGCTCTGTAGATTAGGTTCTTCTGATTGTGACAATGGAATTTCTGGTTTGAACCCTTAAGGGGTTTGTATGATTTATGCAACAAAGCACTTGGCACTGTGCTTAGCATCAGACAGAGAAGTGGAGGTGGAGAGCTGAGTGGGCGGGCAGTTGAATTTGTAGCACCAATGCCATTCCCTGGCTCTGAGTAGAACCCTTCTGCATGTAGCAATTGCTGAAATGACTGAGTAGTAGCTCTGTTTTCTCTGCCGTGGGAGGCATGAGTGATTCTTATCGCGTTATCGTCGAAGGAGGGGCTCCCTCACTTCTAGCCATCTTGATAGTTATCGCATCTAACATATGTCGTGAACTTATGTATCAGACACTGAACTAAATTCTTTATGTATTTTATGTAACCCTCACGACAACCTATGAGGTGAGTGTAACTTTTATTCCCGTTTGACTGGAGAGGAAACTGAGATACAGAAAGATTAAGTTGCTGGAGGTCACCCAGCTAGAAAGAGCTGGAGGGGAACGTCTAAGCAGAGACTATATCCAGTGTTTCCTAACCTTCTTTTGCTTATTATCACCTGCCTCCAGTAGTCTTTTGAGACATTTTGTCCTAATTGTACCCTGTGATATTGTGATTTATAATAAGAAATATATATTTGGCCTGCATCCTAAAACCCTTGGAATTTCCTGATAAGAGTGGTAGAGATGTCTTGATATTCGTAACCAACCCCTTTCAACTACACCTGAATTTATATTAATGTGGTAACTTCTGGAAACACTTTAACTAGGGGGGGCTGGTTGCCAAGGGAAGCAACCATGTGATTGGAAGTTTGGAACTTTCAGTCCCAGCCCCTGACCTCCGGGGAGAAAAGGGGGACCGAAGGTTAGATCAATCACCAGTGGCTAATGACTTAATCAGTCACGTTTATGTAGGGAAGCCCCATGAAAACCCCCCAAGAGGCAAGGCGAGGGTTTGGAGAGCTGCTGGGTTTGTGAACACCTGGAGGTTTGGGGAGGGTGACGTACTCAAGGCGTGGAAGCTCTGGGCCCTTCCTCCATAACTCACCTTCTGGCTCTTCCTGACTTACATCCTTTTATAATAAACCAGCAATCTAGTATGTCAAATGTTTCTCTGAGTTCTGTGAGCTGCTCTAGCAAATTCATTGAACCTGAGGAGGAGGTATTTGGAAGCAAATCTATAGCCGGTAGGTCAGAAGCACAGGTGAAACACGAATCTTGTGATTGGCATCTGAAGGGAGCAGGTGAGCGGTCCTGTAGGACTGAACCTTCAATCTGTGGGATCTGACACTGTCTCCGGATAATGTCAACTTGAATTGTAGCGTACCCAGCTGGTATTGGAGAATTGTTTGATGGTTGATGGTGTGGGGAAAACCCCACACATATAAGTGCTGGCCAGGCTCTTACCCCACCATGAAATTTTAGTGCCTCAGATATACTGTATGCCTGTGTATATATTGCATGTATGTGCGTTTATACATGTAGGTAAGATTTTTGTCTGCTCTGGGATGCAATTATGCCACGCAGAGTCCCTCGCTCTTTTATGAGTGGATTATGGACACTTTCTCTGTGTAAGCTGTCCCCTCAGTGAGAAGCCTGTTGAGAGTCCCATAAAAGCTCTCTCTGAGCAGAACAGGACTAGGGGCCGTGGCCAGGTGCAGGAACATTTCCCATCTTGGAGGAAATGGTTAAGACCCTTGGGCTTACCCCTCAGCACAGTGGCTGCTGCGGGAAGAGCCCTGGATTACGAATCGAGGGACCTGGAGTCCAGCCTTGTTCACGTGGCTCTGAGTCAGTCATGCTCTCTCTCAGCAACTGTTTCCAATCTCGAAACCGAGGGGTGTGAACTAAATCGGCACTTTTAAATAAAAAAACATGCTGTGGATCTAAGGATTGGCAGATTGGTGAGCTGGACACAGCTCACAGGACCTGCTGGGGAAGGATCTCAGTTTGGAGCCACTCTGTGCCCTCCGTTTGGCCTTCCGCTCCACTCCCTCCTGCCCCAGGGGCTGCTTAAACCAGCGCCCACTGCTTCTTCTTAGATACTAATAAGATCTTTTTCTGCAGGATTAGGCCAATCCCTAAATAATTTCTTCCCATTTCCATCTTCACCCCAATCAATGACTTGGGGGAAAAAGTGACTTAAAATTTCACTCCATCCAGCCGACCACTGGAAAGGGGTTCAGAAGAGTCCCCAAGGAGCTGGAAGTAGTAGTAGATGTGTCCACCAGGAGACAGGTGTCTGAAACCCGAGAATGAGAGAAGAATAGGCCCAGCCACATCTAATGAAGAAGGATTAAGTGAGGCTGAGCTGCCCTGGCCTGGGGAAGCACCTACCACGGAGAAGGGATGACTCAGCATGCATGGCTGCGGGTTCTACGACCCACAAGAAGTCTATAAACCCAAACACAGGGGTAACACCCGAGGTCTGCCAGCTCTGACTGGCTACCAAGGGGCCGATACTGAATTCCTGCCTACATGATCCTGCTCAGATAAGACCTAAAAAGATGATTGTTATTTCCTGTTATTAAATGAGACATGCATCTTGGGAACAAAGTTTTGCAGAATTTCAAGAATCCTTTCACTCCTTCAATCTTCACAACACAAGATGTTCTGGGAAGAGCTGATGGAGGAGGAATACCTCTGGGCCGGTCTGGAAGGACAAACTGGGACTCTGCAGAGGTGGGGAAGGGCGTTCCGGAAGGGGACAAGCAGGAAGCAGTGCTCTTTGCCTCCCGGAACAAAGGAGTGATTCCTCTCACCGAGGTCTCCTTGTCTGGGGACTCTGAGGAACCTGCGGGGCTGCCATTTCTGGTCTGGCTGCATATCTGCCTGAGCCTCTTCTGAGAAGTGATGATCTTAGGAACCACCGGAAGAATCAGCAAACGACAATGAAGGAAGTGCATCCAAGATCTAGACCGTGCCAACTGCCAGGCCCTGAAATTCAGGCAAACGTTAGTGGCACAGTACAACTTATTCAGGATGACACGGGGTCAGAACACCCCAGGGAGAAAGGGAGGAGACGGATGAGCTCTTGCTGGATACTCTGTCTGGGCACTGGTGCCACTACCAGCTGCTGGCACCCTTGGGCAGGTGCTGGCATCTCTCTGGGTTCCTGCACCCTTAATGTCAGGTCGCATAGTTGGATCCGCTATTGATTCTAAGTTTCCAAACAGCTCCAAAATATTCTGCATTGATGGGTTGGGAATCATGGCAGGAAATGGGAGGCAAAGGGCCTGGAGGTAGACCAGGGAAAGTATTAGGCAAAGATAAAACGGCGACACAAAAAAGGAACAAAGATGCGTTTTTCACCCGAGTTACAGGCCCTCTGATTTCGGTGGGAAGATGCTTGGAGAATTTTTGTCTTTTTGTTCTCTAACCCTCACTTAATGGACAGAAGACCCATTTGACAGATTGAGAATCCTGCCTGTTAGCTAACAGATGTGTGATTTCAGGAGGAAAGTGAGAAAGGTATTGAGGGAGGGTCAATCCTCGATCTCTTCAGGAGAGTGTGGGCGGTGGGGGGCAGCACGTCAGAGTCTGGAGGGTGGGGTGTGGTTTATGAAAGCACCCAGTGTGTTTTTCCAGAGCAGTAGAGAAAGGGTGGGGGCCCAGCTAGCACTACAAAGCTTTGAGAGAGTGTAACCTTTGTCTAGCCCTGCTCATCTATGGTCCTAGGGACCAGGAAGGCCCAGAACACTGAGGCCCCAGAAAGCAGGCCTGAAGGAGCCTAGGTCTCTGGGCTGTGAGCCCTGGACCGTGAGCCCTGGACCCACAGCGTGACCTGGGCAACCACACGCTTTCCCGGATTTCCTGACCTCTGTGTCTGCAGTGAGGAGGTCCACATCCGCCGCTGCCAAAGCTGACATGCTTGGACTCTTTGATCTTCAGCCACGTAGGTCTTTGGAGAGTCACCTTTCATTTACTCTACCTCACAGGAGTATTTAAAGGAACTTTGTTAAAATAAATAACCCCTTTACATCACCTAAATCATTATAGGAATATTGACCAGAATAGACTAGGAGTGTTTTTCACAGCTAAGAATCTCCTAGAGGTGCAGCTGAAAGCGATCTTATTCGCCCCAGTCTGTAGGCCTGTAACCCCACTGCGCCTGGGGAGACATGCAGGTAAGGGCAACAGGAGGCCCAGAGAATGGTGCGGACATTTATTTTCCCTGTTTGTCATCTGCTGAACACCCGGACGCGGTGCCCAATGGAGGGGCGCCCAGGGGACCCCTCCTGTAGCTTCCTTCTCCTCCCCTCCATCCGCTCCCATTCTTTTCAGCCTTGGTTTTCTTCCTTTAATCAAGCCAAATAGTCACAGGTTTTTACATTCTGCAGTATTTCAAAACAGCTGGCTGAAAGGCTCAGTCACGTGGGTGTTTAATGAACGCTTCCAACTCTGGGATGCCAAGCCTCAGTTTCCTCAAATGTAAAACTGAGGGGATCGGACCCCAGCCGGCAGTCCTCACAGCATAATATAGACGACTCACGGAGCAACCACTCAGATTTAAGAAATGTCAGCTTTACGCCATGTTGACTTCAGAGTCCTAACAAGGAAGGAAACCCACTGGGATGCGTAATTTTTAAAAGAAAATAAGTGTTGGCAGGAATGTGGAAGCACTGGAAGCCTTGTGCATTGCTGGTGGAGCCACTGTGGAAAACGGTTTTGATGGCTCAGAAGGTTAAACATGAAATTAGCACAGGAATCAGCAATTACACTTCAAAGTCTATACCCAGAAGGATGGAAAGCCGGGACTCGAGCAGGTATTTCTACATCAATGCTCATAACAGCATTATTCACAACAGCCAAAAGATGGAAACCACCCAAACGCCCATTGATGAATGAAAGGATAAACAAAATGTGGTGTTTACATGCATGGAAATATTATTCAGCCTTAAAAAGGAATGGAATTATGATTCATGCTACAACATAGATGAATGTCGAAGACACTAATGTTAAATAACTCAAGCCAGGCACAAAAGGACAAATACCGTCTGATTCCACTTACACGAGGTGCTTAGAACAATCGAATTCATAGAAATGGAGTAGAGTGGTGGGTGGTTGGGAGAGTTATGATTTAATGGGTACAGATTTCCTGTTTGGATGAGGAAAACTTTCCGGACATGGGTGGTGGTGATAGTTACGCAACAACTTGAAGGTCCTAAATGCAACTGAACTGTACACTTAAAAATGGTTAGAATGGTAAATTTTATGTTTTGTATATTTTTTACCGCAATGAAAAAAATTAATTCATCCCTTTGAGGCTTGGTTCACCCTGCCGCACACCCAACCAGACCTCGTGTCCTGCGGTAGTTATCCGTTTCATCAGTCTGGACCAGCAAAGACATTTTGTGCATGACTGTGTGAGCGCGCATGTGTGTATTTCTTTTCACAGAAACCCCAAGAGGGAATAAATGGAATAGTCGTTGATCCATTCGTTCAACAAGCATGGAGTGTCTACTCTGTGCTGTGTACTATATTAAACCCGGGGACAAAGGACCTCCATGGCGGAGTAGAGCTATGCCGAGGAGGGGGCGGAGGAGGATGGGGAAGGGGACTGTCCTCAGAGGTGGTGGCTTTTGAGCTGGCTGCTGAAGAACGAGTAGGGATGAAGTAAAGAATAGTTGTTGGGAACAGTTTTTGACAAAACGTGATTAGAAATGATAGCCTGGTTGGGAAGACAGGGATGCTGCTCAAATGCCTCGGCCCTGCAAGGTGGTGACCTCGGGCAAGCTACTTACGGTCTCCCAATGACAGTATCTGCCGCTTGGATCCTTGTGAGGCTTAAACAGGATAAAGTTTGTAAGGCAGCTGCCTTGCTGCGGGCGCCCCTCCTCACTGCCTCAGCTGTGGCTGGGGAACCCTCTGAGCCAAGAACTGGTTGAGGAATTATAGTAGAGCAAGCCCTTCTGGAGTTCAGTGCTCTGTGTCCCTGACACCTTCACCCACGCACTCAAAGGGCTCAGTGCGCCTCCACCCTGCTGAACTTGATGGGAACACCCACCACCAACACCCACCACCGAGACTCCTGGATGGGGGTACTCAGTTTGGTTTCGGGGATGTCTGCAGAACAGCTCACTGCTGGATCCTACAGGTCTGGGGTAAGGTGGGGTGGGCTATGGGGTCGACTGTAGCACTTGGAAGGTTGAGACTGAGCTGAAAACCAGCTCACCTCATCCCAGGGGCCAGAAATCCAATGAATTAGAATTTGAATATGAGTGGCCCTTCTGTGGAAGTTGCAAAGCAACTAAAGACACAGGATTAAATAGCACCCAGGTTGGGGAAAGTGGGTATGAGAGGGGAGGCAAGACTGAACTTGTTGGTTTTAAGCCAAGTTTCAGTTTTGTTCTTGGAAAAGGCAGTGAAATCCCATTTTAAATTCACTCTGCATAGATTTCTGATTGATTTTTGTCTAGAGGCTCTAGGATCTGCCAAGTCTCCATCAATAAAAAGGGCTGGAGCCAGTGGGGGAAATGGGAGAGACAGGCATGAGCTACTCCCTCCCACCCCTCACAGGGCCTGCAGAGACAGGGTGCAGTTACAGGAAGTGCTTACTGAGATGGCCACCAGAGGACTTGCTAGGGTAAAGCCCTGTCCAGTTAGAACCTTAGGAAAGCCAGAACTGAGGGATGTGACAAAGCACAGGGTTTGGAATCAGGAATCCAGATTTCTGAGTCCCAGATCTGAAAGAGAGATTACTTGGTGACTTACGAAAGGCCCCTAACTTCTTTGTGCCCTCATTTGTAGGATGGAAATAGCTTAATCCCTACCTTTTATTCTTAGTGACTTCAGCCAGAGCCAGCCTCGCCTCACCCCTTCTGGGAGAGTCAGCTCACCCCAGCTGAGTGGGGCTGGACTGTGTAACCTTGTCCCATGGCCCTACTGACTGCTAGAGCTGGAATCTGGCCAAGAGTGACCAGTCACCAGATTTAGGGCTGATTTCAAAACGATGAGCTGCACAGATTCTGAGAATTTGAAAGGAAACCCTTGGTCCTCTCTTCCCCATCTGGGTTTCTACCACCCCAGCAACCCCTCCCCTGGTGGCTACTGCCTCCTGCTCTCCACCCTCCTCTGAAGCACCCTCCCTTTTCGGCACTGCCCAGTCCCCTTGCCTTTTAGAGTGCCTGGGCCCTCAAGCAGGCAGGTCCACCTGTCCGGCCTCACCAACTCCACTCCCGGCCTCTCCCGTTTGGCTTCAGCAACACAGAACTCGTTTGTTAATCCCGAAACGGCTCACCTCCCTGCCTTTGTCCCTGCCGTCCTGTCTGGAAAGCTGCGCTCTGCCGCCTTTCCCGTCATCTCACTAGCTCTAACTTGTCTTTGCAAACTTAGCTCAGCCATCACCTCTCCTAGAAGACTTACAAGGCTGAGCCAGGTAGTTCAGGGCCCACCACTGGGTTCCCATAACCCCTTGTGCTTCAGTCACATCAGGGCACCTACCTGGGCTGCTGTCATTGTTCCCTGGTCTTCGTGCTCTATGTGATGTTAACAGACACCCTGGCCCTTCCTATGAGTGCTAGAAAAGTTTTGTGAAGAAACATCTGGAAGCAGGAGACCTGGGTTTAATGTGTTCTTTTTTAGCTGTGTGACATTGGGCAAGTTATTTAACCTTCATAAACCTCAGTTTCTTCAACCATATAGTAGAATAATTATCTCCACATCACAGGATTATTGGGGAAATTAAAGGCCTTAGCACTATGCCCAGCTTGCAGCGAAAGCTTCCTGGACGTTAGCTGCTAATACACCTAAGAAAAATATTTCTAAGACTGCTGGGGCAAAGGTCTCCGAACATCAGCGCTAAATCTGCTGTTCCAAGAAGTCTTTTGGAAAACAGCAGGAAGAACCCAAATCTCCCTTAAGTGTTCCTTCAAGGAAGTTGGGGAAGGCCTGTCCTGCACAAACCATAACTGAGATGTTCAAGTGAAAACCGAAAAGTTTAAGGGAAAACAGGGATTTCCTTCGGGGGCAGACGGGGGAGGACTTGGGTTTGTTGAGACGGTGGACGGACAGATGGCAAACGATGAAGGACAGAAGTGTGGCGCTTGGTGGCAGCGGCGCGCGGTGGAGTTAGAGCCACCACCGAGCGTCCTGTGGAACAGAGGCCACCCCGCGCAAGGCGGCCGGGTGCCGCGCCGCCCGGGAACCGGCTCTTGAAATTCTGACCCTTCTCAGCAGAGCCTGGAACAGCGTGGGCTCCAGCCGAAGGCAGCAAGGAGCCGTTTCACACGCCCTCGCGAGTGCAAGGCAGAGATTGCCCAGAGCGGCTGCGAGAGGGTGGGAGAGATTCACGCAGAGCTGGGGCGGGGGTGGGGGGCAGGGTTCTGTTGTCCCCACCCTTTTCTCCTTGCCGCCCCTCGAGGAAGGCCAAGGGCAAAAGCGCGCTCGCCCAGCGGTCAAGCGGGAGGCGCTCTACGCACGTCCCTGCCTCCCGCCCAGGCCTCAGTCTCCTCCTCCGGGCAGTGGGTTGATTGATATCCCTGCAGCTGGAAGAACAGCTCCCGAAGGCCCGCCCAAGCCTGCCCCTCCCCGGGGCCTCCCCCAGAGTTCGGGCACATCCCGGTCTCGTTCCCTCCCGCCGCCCCCGGGGCCTGGACGCGAAGTCGCTGCCAGGCGGGGAGCCGGCCCGGCTGCGCGGGGACTTGCGCGCTGAACGTCCGCCCGGGTCTGCGGCGGAGCTGCCCCAAGGGCGCGGCACGGCGGCCGGGGCCGGGGTCCGAGCGCCCTGGGCGCGGCAGCCGCGCCGGGAGGTCGGGCGGCGAGCGTGACCTCACGGGGCGGGGCCAGCGCGGCGCCCGGGGCGCGGAGCCGAGGCCGGAGAGCGCAGCGCCGGAGCCGAGCGGCCGGGAGCGCACGCCGAGGTCCCGATGGAGCGGTACAAAGGTAAGGGTGCAGGTCCCCGCGCGGCGAGCACCCACCGCGCTCCCACCGCGCACTGAGCGGGGAAGGAGAGCGAGGGGCGGCGGGGGCGGCGCCGCGTGCGCCTCACGCCCCGCTGGGACCCAGGTGAGAAGAGCCGCCTGCGCCTTCCAACCCCTGACCGGGGCCGAGGACCCGGACCGCAGCTGCGCCGCGGCCGGGCAAGTGGGCTCCCCGGTGTCGGCGGCCGCCCGGGCCCTTTGAGCCGCCCAGGCGCGGAGCGGGGTCGGCCTGGCGGAGCTCCTCACCTGTTGGTGGAGAGAGGGTGCGCTTGGCCCCTCACCGTCCAAACCCGGCCGCCTCGGAAAGATGCTGGGGGCTCAAGAGGCCCCGAGTGAGGTCGGAACGGTGCGGGGCGACTTTGGGGGGAAAGGGGCGAGTTGTCGGGTCCCGTCGCCCGGGCTCCAGCCGGAGCGGAGGGCTTCCTGCTGACTGCAAGAAAGAGCCTGCTTGGGGATGCGCTTTGGAGGTGGGGTGGGTGTGCAGCCCTGCTCCCACCTTGGTCGGGCCGCCCCAAGCGCCCAGCCGCTCCGATAACCGTCTCCGAGGGAGCTGAACTGGGCGCCCGGCAGGTGGAGCGCGTGGAGGCGTCCTGGCCCGAGGGCTTAGCTCAGTGCGCAGCCGAACAAGTTTTGGATTCGGCCGGAGCCAGGGATCTTGGCCAAACCCTGGTGGGCGGGCCGGCCCAGGTCGTGCCCGGTGCCCAGCTCGCACCCGTGCTCGGAGCCCCGGGACTGAAGTCTAGAAGTCTCGGATTGCAGATCTTTCGGGAAAGGAGCTGCCCCTTAAACGGGACGCTGCCGGTGCCTCTTTACCCCCCTTTCTTTTAGGAAAGTCTCTTGCACTTTCTTGTCCTGGACTCGGTCTCTGCCAAACCTGACGGAGGAAATACCGTTTCTATATTTATTTTCCCCTGGGAGAGAGTAATAGACAAATGCTCCGATTCCCAAGGAATCTCGCTCCCAGTAGTTTCTCTTTACTGAAGTTGACATTAAGGAAATTTGGGGGACTGGCTTTAGTTTCCTCAACTAGCTGTGTCTTTTGATTTTTCCCATTGCTTTTTCTCATCTGGGTCACCTGGTTACAGGTGAGGGCGAAAGACCTAAATCCTAGACAGGGCTTCAAGTGTAAATAAAGGGTCTTTGCCAAGAGCAGGGAAGACAGGGTTAAATTAGTTGGCACCCTTCAGTTTCTTTCTGTGAACCCTCCCTGGAGCCTCTCTCACATTTCTAACAGGTGGGGATGTTTTGTTTTGTTTTTGTCTTAAATTTTGCTGCGATCAAGTCAGTTTTGTGCCTGCATGACTGAGTGCACCCTTTCGAAGTCTCAGAATGCTTGAGGAAGCAGCACTCTCTCATAAAGTGGCAGGTCGCTGCTCCCTCCCTACACCCCTTCTGCCTTCTCCCCGCTTTGTGAGCGACCCTCACAGGGAATTCAGGACCCGAGTTCCCCTCCCTGACAGGAAGCGGTCGTCCCTGCAGTCCCTTTCAGCTCAGGGTCTGCCATTCCTGAACCGTGTTCGCTGCAGGATGCAAGAGCTACTTTTTCAAATCAGGATAATAATAGTTCTAAGTTAGAGCAAATTTGGGGTCCACTTTCCAAACATGTAGTTATCATCAGAAGGTTTTTGTATTAATAGCTTTTGACTTGGCCCTTGACCTGAGAAAGGCTTCTTCCTTATCTTTTCCTCCTGAGAGCTTAAAATCCTCCCACCATGGAAGATCAGTTTAAGGCTTTTTGCCAACTGAAGGAAACTTGGTTTCCAGTTCAGAGTGTTTGTTTTTACTAACACGTGTATCTGCCTCATCATTTAGCAGTAAATCAGACACAGAGTGATAACTGGCTATATTCCAGAGTTATCTGAATTGCAGAGGCTAATCCAGCTTATCTTTCAGTATTTGACTCCAGAGAAAAATCTCCATTTCAAGTCTACTGGTGAATGCTACCTATATGATACTATGTACCTTTCAGCTGAGGAATATGGGGTTCCCCCGCCCCCGCCATGGAAAATTCCCCATTGTTCTGAGAATCAAAATGAATTGTGCTTTGAACACTTACTGAATTAAAATGTTGGTCTGTGAAAAATCAAGCGTGTTGGGGCCCAGCTGCAATTAAGCAGTGCAACTCTAACTAGAATCTTAGTTTCCTCTTGCTTGTCAGAGATTGAGGGCCTGCCCCTTTTTAAAGTAAGATTGGATAATTATGGAATGACTAGGTATAGTGGATTTAACAACAGAGTTAAATGGAAAAGCAAAATTTAGTTGGGCTGTCAGAACTTATGTAAAAATTGTGAAGAATTATTTGTGATCCTTTTAGAATTTGTTATTGAAATGCCTCATTCGATGTTCCTAAATTCCCAACTTTGAGCTCTGCCTCTCCCAAGTAGGTAGACTGTCTCATTACTGTCTTCGGACTCCCAAAATGTTTTCTCTGAGTTGAAAATCTTATCAAGCAGTTACTGTAGGAGAAATTGTTTTCTCCATTCCCAGCCTTCAGGTTACCTATAGTAGTACATCCCTAAAACTAGCTTATCATTTGTAGGCTCTGGCCTGATTTTCCATTGTTTTGTGGGAGGTAAAGAGATGTCCTGAGCTAAAGAATGGTGGGACTATCACCCTATGTCTAATACAGAGATACATCCAGTCTTTCTCCCCATTTCTTCTAAAGCATTCTGCTGGACTGCTGTGGCTTCTCAAGCAAAAACAAGAGTGGGGTATCTTCCCAGAGGGAGCTTTTGTGAGAGTTGTCATTTAAAGTGATGGTAGAGTTGCTATATCTTGTATGTGAATCTCTTTGGTGTTGTATAAGCAGTGCTAAGGTCTACGGGGTGCCCCGAAATGTTCCCATCCTTGGATGTTTACGTATTTGTGACCCTCGGAAGGGCATCCTAGCATGACTTCTGAGCCCACTGGCTGAACTCACCATGTGGTCAGGGACTCTGGTTCCTGCTGCTCTTCCAGCTGGTGAGTGTGGCTAGGGCCCAAAGTGACTGACCTCCTATCTGTGGATTGCGCTGGGGACGCATGTCCATGCCAGAGCTTCCTGAAATTGCATCACACTTGGATACAAACAGGTACAATTGAGATAGTCACTTTAATTTGGACCATAGTAATTAGGTGAATGCGTAACCATTCTCTTGTGTATTTTTTTTTTTTCCTGAGTGGGATCACCTGATTCCTAGGAGAGGGCACTCAGTTTTAGGTTACTGCAAGGTGCAGGTGAGCTGTGAAGAGGTGAGCCAGTAAAAATACTGGAAAGCCTATATAAAACTCCTGAGATCCATGGTCAGGAAGGACTAATTTCACCTGCAGAGGAATCGTATATTATTTTTCCACGCCTAGGAGCTCAGATTTTTCCCCGTTGAAGTTCTACCTAAGGCAGTGGCGCTTAACCTTAGCCACACCTGGGAACCATCAGGGGATGTATAGGCCCCACCCAAGGAATCCTGAGTTAATTGGCTCAGGGGTGTGGCTTAGGCATCATAGTTTGGAAAGGTCTCCAGGTGATTGATTCTAACCTGTAGCCAAAGTTGAGAACCATTGAAAAAAGATAAGTAATTACATACACACCTTCTTCACCTGGAAAATCATAAGCAAGTGGGGGGTGAAGTGGACACTCCCTTTTTACTCACACGAAGTGCTTTAACTCAATCCTGTGATACCCACAGAATTGTATGTAATTCACCTTGAGCTATTAGAGGCTTTACAAGGCTGTGGGAACGCTGCTTTAAAACAAGTTTCAGAATCCTGAGCTCAGGGTTTGCTCATGGTTGTACTTGACCTTGAGCCCTTCTGACTTTGAAGCTCTTTGTGTGGGAGCCCTCGATGCTTTGGAAGTGAAATAGACTGAAACAGAAATATGGAGAGGTCACCTTTGGTGCTGCAAGGCCAGGCAGGGTGGGGGGATTCTGCTCTGGGCCCTTCCCCTCTTCTGAGGGGGTGGGAGCTCTGGGAACTGGGCTGGTTCCCAGCACAATTAAAGGGCCAGGAGAGGCCAGTGAGCTACAAAGCTTGGGAAGCTGTGCCAGTTTTCTTCCAAATCCCTTTAATGATGGGAAATGTTTCTCTAAAGACTCCTGTCATTCAGAGAGGGGAGACTTTCCCCCAAGCCAAGGGAGGATGGCATGTCTGCTCGGAGCCCAGGCCCAGTGGGGGGGGGGGGATGGGGGAGCAGTCACAGTGCAGCGAAGAAAGCCATGACGGGAACCAGGAGACCCACATGTTCTCTTTCCTGGTGGCCCTTCACTGAGCTCTCCAGGCCTCAGTTTCCCCATCTAGAAAACAGACTCTGGCATTTGTCTGTTTGACTTTCTGAGCACTCTTCAATACTACTTGCCTTGTGGTCGGTGAGGCATCTTTGGAGGGAGGAGGATGTCTTGAGGAGGAGAGGAAAATGAGGGAGGGCATGTGGGTAGCCCAACAAAGGTCAGTTTAGAATTGTGATTCTTATAAATAAAACCAATTTCCTGTTGAGAGCAGAGAGCGGCAGACTTAGTGGGAAAGAGAATGCCATTGGCCATGTTAGGGATTTGTTTCTCAAAGACTTTTGTGTGAATTGGTCTCCAAAGACCAGTGAAGCCCAGAGCCACCCTCTGAAACAGAATTAGTCACTCCCATTTGAGAGACAGGTCAACTGAGGCCTAATGAGATTAAGCAAGGACTCAGGACTCGAGGGCAGAAAAAGGATATAATATCCCTGAGAACTGAGTTGCTAACGGGTAGAATTTCTGTCCTCATAACGACAGGGTTTATTTAGAAAGAACTACTCAATGCAGTTTCAGACTCAATCTTTATCAGCGTATCTTCAGGCAGGAAGGGACTAGCTCGCTGCTCAATGATGCTCCTCAATCTCCGGCACCTTGCCCACGTGCCTCCCCTGCCAAGAAGCCGCCTCCGTGTCCTCTGCATGCTCACTGTGTTAGGTACAGCCTTATCAGTGCCTGTCACATCATAGGTACTCCACAGGTATTTGCTGAATTAATGTCACATCGTCTCACATCGTCTTACGTGCATACGTCTGTTTCTCCTGTTAGACCGAACTCCTTCAAGACAGGGATCTTTCTCCACCAAGTGTCCCTCCTGGTGCACTGCCAGGCACATAGTAGGTGCCTGGGACATGCTCAGGGAATGAACGGATGAATGAATGAATGAATGAATTCCAGGGAGCGAGAGCATGTATCTTCCCATGCTCCGGCCCTCAAGAGCAGACCTGGGTCACAAAGGGAAGCGCAGCACAGTCTCAAAGCCACATTCCAGAAGTGGAGGAGCACACAGTGGCCGCTCAGGGCTTTCCCCACCTGAGCCTCGTTTCTGTCTGTTCCAGCACAGGGGTGTTGCTGTCTGGTGGTACAGAGAAGGCTCCTGCAGGTTTCTGCTTGTGAGTATGAATGAGCCTGCCTGTGCCCTCTGCCGCAGCTCACCTGGCCTCCAGGGCTCCTGAGGGTGCAGACCTGGTTCTGCCCATGCTCTAGGTAGAAGGCCGAGGGATCTCGCGGAGCTGGGCACCAGCCTGGGCACTCAGGGGCTCAGAGTTCTAATCTGGCCTTTGCCACTAACTCGCTGTGCGACCTTGGGCAAGTCAATTAATCTCTCTAGGCTCTGTTTCCTCATCTGGATGAATGAGGATAATGATTACTAACTTGCTTCACTGGCTGCCTCGTGGAATAACTTGTAAGAACTACTGGCATATACTTCAAGAAGGGGTGATGTTAAATTCAGGGGAGTAGATGCCCTGAAACCTCTGTGACATGGTTCTGACCTCACCAGTTCTTGCCTTCTTTGGGGTGGGGAGGGATTCCTCCCAGTTACCTTGGGCACTAGCTGTGGCCATCATGTGCTTTTCGAAGCTGTTGGGAGCTCTGAGTTGCCGATGCTCAGCTTGTTCCCAGGCAACCAAGCTTCTCAAAGAGAGCATCCATGTGTTTCCCTGGATGCCAGCTGGAAAGGCAGTGGGCAAGGCCTCGTGCGGAGCCACCTCCTAGCCCTGCCTGACTTTTCTCTGACGTCTCAGTAAATTGATCCAGGTGAGACTCTTACATTCTAACAAGAACTTCAAGCTTGTTACTAATTTTCTGTCACTTGGCTCTCACTTTCTCCCTAGTTAGTCTTAAACTAACCAAAACCCCATTGAGAGAGAGAGGAGTAGGGACAATGTATAGAAAAAGTAGGAGCCGGCTTTACCCGGGATGCATTGCATCAGACTGATGCAAAACCAGAGTGAGCCCAGGGAAGCTTCAAGTCACGTCTCTTGGTGTTAACTGTGAGGGAGGAGTGGGGAGGGGTGCCAACACCAGCAGCAGCTCTGCTCTGCTGTTTTCTAAACAGACCCCTGAGTTCCCTTCTCACTTCCTTGAGCGCCCCTCGCAGGGACTTCAAAGACAGCTGCAGGCCTGGTGAAGTATGGTGAGCTCTATACAGATGCTCGGGCTCAACAGACTGCAAATCAGCCTTCTGCTGGTGATCAAACTGAGAAAGGAGAGTCAGCTATTAGCTCAGTGAGAGCAACCTGCTGCTTGCCAGAAGGGATCTTTAGAAGTAGCTTTCCCAAGAAGGGCTGCTGACCATCCTGCTTTGCCTGGGACTCACCTGGTTTTCCCACTGAAAGTCCAGGGTCCCAGGAAACCCCTTAGCCCTTGGCAGGCAAGGATGGTTGACTACCCTGTTCTTAGGCCTCAGCTTATTAAAAGGGCCCTCAATCAAGAATTTGGTGTCTCCATAGCAAAGATAAACTGGAGCCAATCATTTAGTCTCTTTGACATGAAAGTAAAAGTTCAGGACTTAGACACTAACAGTTGGTAACTAACCACGAATCACACACACCACTATGTTGCATGGAAGAAGCCAGACGCCCACACACTGCCTGGTCCCATTTATGTGACTTTCTAGAAAAGGCTAAACTGTAGGGAAAGAAAACAGGTCAGTAGTTTTAGAGGCTGAGGTTGGAGGTAGGGGTTGACCACAAAGGGGCAGGACAGAAATTTCTGGAATGATAGAAATCTTTAGTTTTCAAATCTTTATGCTGGTAGCGGTCACGCAGCCTTGGGTATTTATGAAAACTCAGAACTGTGTAGTAGCTTTTTCTTTTTCCCTGTGGCTAAATTATTTAAACCCAGACAGCTGAATTTAAAATACACCCTAGCAGTTTGTGAGGCTGTGGCATGCTGCAGGTGAGGGCTCCGGCGAGTGCACAGTGGCCATCACAGGTTTTAAGAGAGCCTGCGGTCCAGGCGTGCTCATGCCGGCCGCGATTTCGAGGTGCAGCAGAAGAGGGTGAAGAATTTTGGTGCAGAGCGGAAGGACTGACTCCTTGATGGTGTCCTAAGTGCAGGAGACTCTTCCCGCAGGCGCACACAGTGTGATGGTGGACGGTCTCCCTTTACTTAGCTAAGGACAGACGGGTCTCCTGAAGCCCAGGCAGCGATGAGCCCAGCCGGGCCAGGGCATGTGGAAGCCTTAGCTCCAGTTCCCACCCTGGGACTCCACCGCTGCACACACACGGACCGAATGTATTGACTTTGGCAGGCTTTCTTCACGTCTTTTTTTTTTTTTTTTTCCACCAATAGAGTTATTGAATTGGGATTGAGTGCCCAAGTCTGCACCATAATTTTTCCTGGCTGACTTCTTGTTTTTGGCAGTCTTGCTTGTCTAGGCTAGCTAGGGTTGATTTTGACTTCAAGAGGGGAGAGAGCCCATGATTTAGCATAATAATGTGCTTCGTGGCATGTGGCGTTAGGGCTCAGTCCTGGTTCCAGGCACGGGGAAGCCTCTCGAGGCAAGGGCGGAATCAGCAGCCTTCGCCGCGTCAGGCCAGGAGCTGAACGTGGAATCCCGCGAGAATGAAGGGGCCTCACTCCGGTGGTCCTTGCCGAATCTGAAGGTCTTGGTGGTTTCCATTTAAATAAAAAAGCATCACAACCCGAGTTGAATTGGCTCGTTCTTCAGGTGAACTGTGTCTGGCTCTGTGACCCAGAGTGCCGGATCTGCCTTCCCATTGTCCTTAATTACTGCTTGTCAGCGGGCTGGAGAACCTCCATCCATGAGGACCACGTGGGCCCAGATCACTGTCAACCATGATGACACAGAATGTCACAGGTGCAACTGTTCGGTTGTTTGTTTGTTTATGCTTTCAGCACCTGGTCTTCCTAGGTGGTCTCCCATCCGAGTATTAACCAGGCCCTGCTTAGCTTCTGAGAGCATTTCTTCTTAATTGCCAAGTATGTCCAAGCCTCTCGTCAACCTGGAAAGACAGGTCTTCCACCTGTTTGGGGTGTATCCAGGAAGAGTTGCAGAATTGCAGTTGGTGTAGCCCTTAGTTCTAATCATCTCAACTTTTTGGCGGGACCTTGAGGTGTGTGTTGGGGGCGGGGGGAGGCAAAAAAATTTTTTTTGTGCACATTTGAAGTGAAACTCCCCTGATACATAGTCAGGCCTGGGTTGTGGATGGATGGTCCACATAGGAAGGGCCAGGTTTGGGGCAGCCCAAGGTCCTGTGTGGCAGCCCCTTCTAGCTCAGTCTTTGAAGAAATAGAGTTTGAGTGCGAGGATGGGAGAGCTGCAGAGGAGAAACCAGGGATGCACAGCTGGGGAAATTCCAGGTACTTCCTTACCTGGATCGCAAACCATTGCCGCCATCTCCCCCGGGCCACCCTGGCACACTGGCATCCTTTTGGGTTCTGGGGACTGTCTTAGCCTTCCTGTTGGACCAACAAGCGGGAATCCTGCCATTTCCTTCCATCCTCCACCTCCCTTTTTTCTCCCCTAGTTTTTATACAACAGGATTTATTCATGTAAACGGTATTCAAGTCCCCAGATGGGGGGAGAAAAAAAATTGTGTTGAATGAGCTTATTGTTCAGAGATTTCAGTGACTTCTTTTATTTCATACCCACAGTCCTAGAACATATTGAGCTGATTTGCTAAAATTCAAACACGGTCCTTCCGGAAGGGACTCTGCTAGGAGGCTGGGACTTATCGCGTGGCACGTTTGCTCGGGGCATCTCATCTTCGTTTTTACGGTCTCCTTGGAGGCAAATATTTTCAGCTACAATCTCAGACTCCTCGTGAGCTTGAGATGGCCACCGCCCTCCTGCCCTTTGCATTGTCAGGCCCCTTGTGGCATCTCCTTCTAGCAGTTGACAGAGGCCCCTGTGGCTTCCGCTTGGCAGTGTCCAGCACAAGCAGAAGGAAATAAAGAGTGGTGACATGGCAGATCGTGGGCAGAGGCAGCAATTATCAGCTTCACGCCTGGCGTTCCAATGCCGGGGGCCGCGGGGCTGGTGCTGGCCAGGCGTGGCGCCGCCGGAGTCCGCGTCTTTTAGCCGAAGTCCCTGCAGTCGGCATCGGCTGCAGTCGTGGCTGAGGACCCGGGTGCGTGTGTGACGGCTGAGTGTGGCAGTCTGGATGGCTGAAGCCCAGGTGCTTCGTGTCCACTCCGGGGGTCTGGGAAAGCCACCGCGGGTGGATGCTTAAGCCGGGAGAGGCTCCTGCCCCACTGGAGATGGTGGGAGCCTGTCTCTGGTTCGGGTCGGTAACGTTCCAGATGCCCTGAAAGTTAGTCTGCGGCAAAGCAGCTCGGGTCACCGACAAGACTTGTCACACGCGAGCGCGGGTGTAGTCGGGGCGCGCAGGCTCACGGCCACTCCCCTGCCTGCGGCGTGTTCACCCTCGCTCTCTTTTATTCATTTATTCTCCCCTTTTGGCTTTCTCCCACTTTCTCACTCTTTTTTTCTGCCAATTCCAGTCAGGTCTCCTGGGTCTCGAGTCTAAAAATGGGGTCCCCCTGAGAACTCGAGGCCAGAAAGACACAGAGAAAGCCTCCCCTTGACCTCGGGTCCCTGGGGCAGCCCCAGGCTCTCATTTCTAGTTGCCGTGGCTCAAATCCCAGGCTTCCCCAGGAGGAGCTGGTGACCTCAGACTGGGTAGGGAAATGGGGCCTGCTGTCAGCCAGACCATCTCATTCCCTCCTGGAAGAGGAGGCCTGAGTGGAAATCTGTTTGGCGTGGACCCTGTTGCTTCATCAGGCCCTAGAAAGTGTTGCCGCACGTGGCCTGCTGCAAAGGCCACCTTCCCCAGCCCTCACGGCCGTGTGCTGAGCCCGGGACCTTGCCAGCCATCCCAGCTGGCCCAGTTCACCGTAGCGTCACCGTGATCAGGGTTCCCAGGAAAGAGTTCTAGTCTTCTCTCTCTGGGTCCTTAAACAGCCCCATGGCCTGCTGACCTCGTAGGGGTGGAAGAATCAG
Source organism: Rousettus aegyptiacus (assembly GCF_014176215.1). Taxonomy (NCBI): domain Eukaryota; kingdom Metazoa; phylum Chordata; class Mammalia; order Chiroptera; family Pteropodidae; genus Rousettus; species Rousettus aegyptiacus. The sequence continues at coordinate 49,407,778 of NW_023416309.1, read as the reverse complement.
TCTCAGCCCTGTGTGGGGCTCCTCCCCCTGCCACCCCGAACTCCCTGGAAATGAGCATCAGAGGACGGCCTGGCATCCGCGCAGGGGGAGCATGAGAACACAGCCACAGTTTGGTTAAAAGTTCCAAACATGAAGGCTCAGCATTGACTAAAATAATTTTTCCCATTGACCTCCTGGCCTCTCAGCGGGCAAGCGTCCATCCCCCGCCCCTCCGATGCTGGTTTGGTGCGTGTAACTGTAAACAGTTCAGGCCGCGAGCAAATCTCTGAGAGTGATGGGATCCAGGTGTCACTCCCGGCTCGCCTTGCCGTTTCCCTTGAGAGTGGGAAAGGCTGTTTTGTTCTTGGAGAAGTTAGTTTGTTCCTTTTGAGATCAAATCCTTCTGAAGCATAATTCCTTCCTGTACTCCCCCCCAACCCCCAGGTCTCCACTCAGGGCTAAAGGAGACTTTGGTGGGAGGGTGGGGGGTGGGCGGACAGGGAGAGAGTCTCTAATTCATTAGTGAATCTCTTAGTGCGAGGGGCTTTGCTTCTCTAACCCCAAGGTAAGGGTCCCAAGGTTCTCAAGCAGGCAGGGAGGCACTGGGTTGATGTTGATACTAAGCAAAGCAGCGTCCCGCCTCCTCTGTGTGAGTACGTGTGGCCCACGACTCAGAGGCCCGTTTCTCGAGTCCAGTGGGACTCCTAACTCAGGCATGGCAGCTGGCAGGCAGGAGCCTCTTGTTCTAAGCAGGAGGCCTCTCGGAGGGTGTAGGTGGCTTTGGGCACTTAATTACCCCCCTTGCCCTACCAGTAGAGCTGGGAGTCATCTCCCAAAAGTGGTCACAGGAGTTGTGTTGGAAAACGCCTTTGGTGGGTTGGAGGGATGTAGGGGCCACCGATCTTGGGGGCCTGACTTCCTCCCCTCCTTGCATCCTTAGAGCCCTAAACACACCTGGGTGATAGGCCCTGTTGAAGGGGGAACAAGCTGATAAGTGCATTCACTTCACCAGGCATGACTTGGGTGCGTGCGTGCGTGCGTGCGTGTGTGGAGAGGAGGTATCAGGTGACCATCCACCCCAGTTTCTTGAAACTTCCTAAAGCTATTTACTTAGTGCCCTCAAAGGATAAGATTGCTGTCCTACAAGATTTACTTTTCCGCTCTGGGGAGGCTAAGGCAGCTTGGAAGAGAGAAAGTGAAAGTGACCCGCACACTGTGACCTGTTGGGGTGAAGTGATTTCCAGGTTCCTAGCTTATCTGTCAAGTCTCACTCAGCCTTGACACCTTGACCCTGACCCCCTGAAGTCCAGCTGCCCGCTGCACCTTGCACAGTCTCTCTGCCCTCTTCCTTGGCCGTCTTGTGTCTGCGCATGTGCATTTCTTCTCTGGCTGGAAAATATAAGGGTCGTCACATTGCTTGGAGCAAAATATTTTCTATAAACGACTTATTTTTCCTTTAAAAAAAATTACCATAATCGAGTGTGAAAGTGGTTCCTTTTCAGGAGGAAACAGCTAGCTGGCAGAGTTCCTGGTGGGGTCTTGGGTAAGATTCCGCTGTGTCACTAATGACTTTTTTTCGGTACATTTCCACCGCGAGCACACTCGGCAGCAGGGAGGTTTTGTGGCTGAAAACTTTTGTCGAGGCAAGAGCGGCAGCGGGAGCAGCTTCCAGCGGAGGCCAGGAAGAGAAGCCTTCGTTTCATTCAGGACAATTCAGACCTGTTTAATGGATATTTCTTATCTGCCTTGGAAGCTTAACTTGGATGCTCATGAACCATTTTCTGTCTAAAATACTCTGTGCGTTTCTCTGAGACTTCAGTACATCTGTGCCTATAGCTAAGGTGAGCCTAGATTTCTGAAGGCCCCGGAACCGGGCCCTCTTCCTCGAGGGCAGACAGTGCTTAGAGCAACGCGCTGTGCTCACTGGGCTGAGTCTGAGCTCCTCCTGTGTGTGACCTGCTCCTCTTTGTCCAGTGTCTGTGGCCATCCCTCACTTGCTCTGTGCCCCAGCCACGGTGGCTTCCTTGTGCTTTCCCGAACTGGGCTTTTGCATGCACTGTTCCATTGGCCTGGAACATTCTTCTCTCAGGGTTGCCTGCCAAGCTTATCTGTCAAGGCTTACTCAGGCTTGACACCTTGACCCCCTGAAGCCTGTAACCCTTTACCTTGTACAACCCTCCATGGCCATGGTCATTGTGTCCATGGTATAGTTGATGTTAAGTCTGTACTCCCAGGAGGCTATAAGCTCCTTAAGAATCAAAAGCCATTATTCATTCCTCTTTGCGTCCACAGCACCTAACCCCATGGGTGGTATATTGTGAGTGCTCAAAGAACTGGAATTGTATGACTGAGAAACGGTTGCTGTCCTCAAGTTTTCTCAGAGTTTGATTACAGCAAAGTTAAGGGCTTCTGTTCACTAGCGGGCGTACTATCAAAGAAGGGAGAGACGTCTACAAAGTCTAAACCTCCAAGGGATTAACATTTACAACACATAAGCAGCTCCTGCACACCAACCAGAAAAAGGCAGACATCTCTATAGAAAAGATGAATAAAGGGTACAAATGGGAGTTTATAGGTGAAGGGGCCTCCATAAAGCTAATGAGCATCTGATGAATCGCTTGGGCTCCTTTAGTCATCAGAGACAAACCAACCAGAATGACCATCCAGGCAGCTGGGAGCAATGAGAGGCTGCAGGATGCCAAGGGTTCTCAAACCCTGCAGAAATATCTTGATGGACCCACATGGGCAGGTTTGAGCCTGATCCTGGCAGCATTATTTGTGGTGGTGGAGAGCGGGAAGCAAGCTCAGTGTCTCTTGGGAGAGTTACAGGTGAACTATGGTGGCGGATGCATGTCCTGGAGATTTATGCAGCGGTAAGAAGCAATGGATTAGATGCCATCCAGCAAGAAAGGCAAGAAGCACAATAGGACATTTGACAATAGCATTGACAGCCATTAAAATTTCATAAAGCGGTACACATGAAGCAGAAACGCAAGCGAAAAGGTCCACATTAGAGAGATCATCTCTGTTGGGGGCGGAGAACAGGCGCTGGGGTCGGACGGGAATTTGACACTATGTTCAATATCAAGGCGGCAGCAGCAGCTACAGAGCAGGGAAGGTGAAGAAAGTCGGGGTGGACCTGTGGGAGGCTCGCCCCCAAATAGAGATAACGCTGGAAGTCAGGAGAGGCAAGATGAGTGTGTCCCAGGACACCCAGCCCGACCCAGGCAGCAGCTGCCAGGAGGCGAAGGGTTCCTTGGGTCCAGAGGGATAGCCAGGCCAGCAAGGTGCAGCCTGCAATGGTATGGGTGCAGGGGGGTGGGGGCAGGGGGCAGAGGACAAAGCTTAGTCAGCAACAGGGAGGATGGAGAGAGAGGAGGCAGGAGAGCTGGACCATGTGAGGAATTTCAGTCTTATTCTGGGAGTTCAGTACCAGCATTGAAATTTAGCTTTCTAGCCTAGTGGCTGCTATCCGCTACGCATGGGTACATTATCACCAGATAGACTGACTGCCTTGGATTCCAGTCTTTTCTATCACAGGAAAAATGCAAACATATCCTAAAAGAATATTCTCCTTCATACTGTTCTGAAGAGGTTGAGGTGCTGCAGACCCATTGCAGTTTTTCACACTTTACCACAGAGGATTCTGAGGGTAAAATTGGGTGTAGAGTAAGCCTGCACGCAGGCACACAGCTCCGTGTGGCAGGTGTGGGACAATTGCCCAAGATTTCTGAATGACGGCTCCGTGTCCTTGCCATCAGGCACAGCCAGGGAAGGAAGGCAGCTGTTTGATCCCTAAACCACCCACAATCTCTGAAATTGCGTCTCCATTTCAGAGGCATTGGATGCCGCATCACCCCCCCGTGTCAGGTCGCAGGGCACCTGATGATGGCTGAAAGTTGCAGAGTTGACACGGGCCTTGTTCATATCCAGCCTGGACACTTTGGCCTCGGGCAGTTACTCTTTCTGAGCCTCAGTTTCGTCATCCGAAAGGGGCCAATTACACTCTTCCTTGGAGATTTGTAAGGACCGAATGAGACCTCGTGCCTAGAGAGCTTTTTAGTAGGTTCAGCACACGATCAGAGCCCCAGAATTGTAGTTATTGGTGCTGGATTGTGGTGGAACGAGACATCGAGCTCCATTTGCCGTAGATCTGCCATGTTTATTTCTGACGCCTGAAACATTTGCTTTCGGTAATGCTGCCGCTAAGGCTATGTGTAGGGAGGGCATGCTGACTCGTGATTTCCTGTTTCTGAACCTATGCCTCAGGCCTCTATCACCCCAACTTTTCCATCTATAATAATCACCTTCTACTCATCTCACAGGTGTGTTAGGAAGATCAATGGAAAACTGCATAAAAATATTTCAAAAACTAGAAAGCGCTGAACCCACATGAAAGGTAATTATTTCAGTGTTGGATTGGGAACTGCAGTTCCAGGCTCAGGGAAGTCCACAGTGTCACCCTAGTCATTGCCGGTTTGTTCCAGACTATTTCCCAGCCCTGGTGTATTTATGGCCAGAAGGCGCCCAAGGGACCCAGGGCTGGGTGGAATCACATTTGAGGTTGGCTCGCGAGTTGAGCTGTTAGATGCAGGATCGTGGTTGACAGTGACGTGAAGGCTCAGTAAGAGATTGTGAGGCTGGCGATATTCAGTCCTGCAGGCAACGGACCCTTCCATGCCAGGGTGCCAGTCTACGAGATGCATGAGATGGTAAGCCCTCTGCAGTCACAGAATGGACACCGCTTGCAGCCCCAGGAGGACATCTGCTTGGGGACATGCTGTCGCTGGGTGTGCTTTGCTGCACCCTCCGGGTCTGGCTGTGGCGTCTCTCCGGGCTCAAGAAACCCCTGGCCGCCTGGCAGCTGCTGCCCGGGTCAGGCTGGGCTTCTTGGGACACATTCATCTTGCCTTTCCTGACTTCCAGCTTCCAGCTCCACCTCTGTTTGGGGGAGAGCCCCGCAACCACCAACCCCGACTAGCTTCGTCTTCCTAAGCATAGCATCAGGAATTAAGAGTGATTATTAAAAATAACAGCTAACGCTAGTACCTTTTAATTTTATTTCATATACGTTCCACTTTTATTTATTTATTTTTTTGGTCTTCACAAATATCCCAGTGAGATGTGCCAGAAATCTTGTGACAGCTGTTTTCTCCAGGGAAGAACTGTGGACCTGAGTCTTTTAACTGTCACACAGCTACTGACTAGGAGGCTGTTCCTGCTGGAAGGTGTGGTTTCAGATTCTCAGCCGGGTCTAAGCCTTGCTGCCCGCATCTGATAGGGGCCGTGCCACAGGCTCATCAGTGGCATCTCTCCCCCGGGCGTTTCATTCCCACCATCTCATTTAATCCCTAGAGACTCTGGAGATGTGGCGGTGGGAGCCTGAAGCACCTCCTCGCACCCTCCACGAGGTCCCTGTATCCTCCCCGGGGGTAGCTGAATACTTGGGAAGGTTCTGATAGGAAAAGCATTTTAGAATCTTTCAGTGACATTCTTGGCATTGCTTCGGTGGAGAAGTCCCCTGGAATGCAGGGACTTGTTCCCCTGAGCCTGGCTGAGCTAAAAATGTTACTGCAAGGCTTCCCAAAGCTTTTCCAACAGACACTTAGCCTCATTTTATCCCAGGCCAGCAGAGTCAGGACTGGGTGTAGGACCAGGGTGGGAGGGGGACAGGGCGGGGCAGGAATCCAACAGGAAATGTTACCCTTATTCTGTGGATGTAGGAAATTGAGGAGCAGCAACCCCGGCAAAAGCTCATAGCCAGTCCAGCAAGATCCAAACCCAGCTCTGCTGGATTCTAGAGCATATCCTGCTGCCTGATCTAACCTGGTCAAGCTAGACCTGATCTCCATCTTCAAATGACTTCAAACTTGACCTGCACTGGGTCTGTCGGCTGCAGTCCCACCTTCCTCGTGTACTCCTCTGGGATGGGGGGACGGTTCCCTAATGTTGCGCACAGCTGAGGCTTGGTTCTCTCTGCGGGGAACTCTGGTCTGAAGAAATAGGCTTTTCTGAGAGGAGGCTTCTCGGTGTGCCTGGGTTTTGGGGCCCCTAGCTCCCTCTTGTGTTCCCAGCGGGGCCAGCCAGGCCTTTGCTCGTGCTGTTCTTTATGGCAGGGAACCTGCTCCCATCCCCTTCGTCCGCCGTCCCCTCCTGGGAAGCACCGATCACGTCTGGCCCTAGCAGCTCGTCTCCACATGGAACCTAGGCGGCATGACTGTGCCGGGGTGTCAGGGCCTCTGTTCCTTGTATCCCTGTTTGTCCCCATGGCTGGTTTTCTAGCTCCCAAAATGCACAGCAGAGCATTTGGCACACAGGTGGGCATTCACTTGGTTCCTGGTAATTCCCAGGAGTTTCTGTCTAGTTTCCCATCTGCCTCTTTCAGCTAGGCCTGGAGCCTTTGGAAGCCCCTGCTGAGCATGGAACTGGCCCTGCCGTGGGCATGTGGTGGCCAAGAGGCAAGGCATGGTCCCTGGCTGTATGGCACGGCTTGCATGACCTGGGAATTTCTCCTGGCGGGCCTAGAGGTAGGCGTGTAACCGGCCCGCAGGAGGCCTTGACCACTGATGTGCACCCATGATGTCTTGCATGCTGTGTGGTGAGCAAGGTGACTGCAGACTCTGGCTTGGCATGGGGACGGTGAGCCTTTCCCTCATTTCCTATGATTTGGAAAAGATAAGTGAGGATGTTCTCACGTGGATAATAAATCTCGCTGCAGGCAGCATTCAGCCACACGCCATTTGAGCCCAACAGCTGTCTCTCATTTGTTGGCAAATGTTCATGGTGATGAATGTCCCCCTTCCACGCACACAGCCACCCCTAAATGGAGGCTTTGGACAAGTGTGGGGGGAACAATGGCCCTTCTCAGAGAGCCCTCAGCAGACGCTCCCAGTGAAGTTGGTTCATCATTTGGAGCTGGGTCAAGACCACAGACAAGATGCCATTGATTCGGCGAGGAAGGCCCTAACAGCTATAAAGACAGAGGGGCTGAAGGCAGCAAGAAGCAGAGAAAGGGATGGGATTCATGGCTGCTGACAAATCAGAATGAATGATTCCACCTCTCAAATACTGTCTTCTAGAAGTTAGCTCACGGGATGATGGCCTCCCCCTTGACACATTTGCAAAAACCCTTTGCAGTCATTATACGATCATAGGGTTTTGGAGGGTCTAGTCCTTTCTAGGGCTGAGTGTGTTGTCACGTCCACTGTTGTCGAATGGCTGAGGGTAGTGGGGCTAAGAGAGATGAAGGGCTAGCGCCAGGACCTGAACTTGACCCCAGCCTTCTGTCCTGAATCACCCTGCTTTATTCTTCACGTCGCCAGGCAGAAGGGGCTGATAGAGAAAAAGACAAGATGAGCTAGGGAGTTAGGCAGAGCCGACGAGGGCTTCTGACCTCAGTGCGAGGCTTCAGCTTGGAGTAGGGAGGTGGCGTCAGCTTCAGACTCGGGGTCCAGGCCCCGCTTCCACCAGGCTCTGCCTCATTCTCCCTCTCTGGGACAAAGGTCAAGGATCCGCTTTCCAAGCTGGTAGGTTCCACCTGGAGAAACTCAGTTTTTCTTTCCCTCTCTTTATTCTTTTTGTTCCTCCCCACCACCACCCCAGTGGAGTTATTTTAAATAATTTAAAATAGCATAAACAACAGCTACACATTTCACATTGCTATTTCACTCTGTAAGGAATTCAATCTGGTGATTTTACATCTGTTTTTTATGGCAAAAGTCATACATGCTCATTATGAAATATGCATATGTAGCAAAAATTTATAACATGGAATGTGCAAATCTCCAGAATTCCACCCTCGGTGATAATATCTGTCAAGGGTATATTCGTCCAAATACTCTCCCTCCTCTCTGCAATAATCCTGACTCCCGTCCCTTCCTGTTTTCTCTCCTTCCCTCCCTTCCTCTTTTCCTCCTGACCTTTCTGTTTCCTTTTCTCTCTTCCTCCCTTTTTTTCCTTCTCCTTCCTTTCCCCTTCCCCCCTGTCCCCCTATCCCTTTGTCCTCTTCTTTTCAAACCCCGTAGTATAAAGTTTTAAAAAGCAAAGGGCACAGTAAAATGTCAGGTCCCCCTCAGATGGCTGTTCCTTGCTGGAGGCCCATTTTATTACGGAGCCTTCAGCAAAACAGTTCATATATCAGCAGTCATATAACTATAATTTCCCCCTTTTCTCCCCAGTAGAGCAGAGTCACTGGTAACCTTATTTAAATTAAGGTTGTTCCTTGGAGCTCATTCCTGATCTACTGCATTCTTGGTAATGCTGCTCAGTATTTATGTGGGGATGGTATAATTTATGTAATCATTGAGCATTAATTATTTTCCCCCAATCTTTCGCTATAGCAAACAACACCACCGTGAGTTTCCTTGCATGTGGGTCATTTCAGACACACGAAGGCTATCTGTAGCATAAAATCTCAGAAGTGGAATTGCTGGGATCAAGGATCTGTACATTTACAATTTGGTTAGATGTTGCCAAAATACCCTTCTGGGAAGTTGTGACTTTTTTACTCTCATCAGCAAAATGTCAAGAGTATCTGTTTCCCTCTACTCTCATCCACACGATGTATTATTACATTATTTCATCTTTGTCTGTCAGCACGAGCAAAGGTATCTCTGTATGGTATCTCTCTCTTTTACTATAAGTGAAGTTGAATGCCTTTTTATATGTATAAAAGCCATTTGTGTGTGAGTATATATGTATACACACACACATATACATACACTGCTCATATGCATTATCCACTTTTCTATTGGATTGTTAGTCTTTTAAAATTAATCTTGTAGGAGCTTTCTCTATGAAAAGAAAATTAAACTTTTGGATATGAGTTGAACATTTAACCCCCCAGTTTCTCACCTTTTGACTTGTATTTACGTTTACTTTTCCAAAGTAGACTTTTGTGTGCGATCAGATTTTATCTCCATTTATGGCTTCAGGTTTTGCTGATACTTAGAAAGTCTTCCCCTAAAATTATACTTAAAAATTTTTTCTCTTTTATTAAAAACAGCTTTATCATGGTATTTACATACCATACATGTCACCATTGAAAGTGTACGGTTTAGTTTTTAGTATCGTCAGACACGTGCAACCATCACCTCAGTCGATTTGAAAACATTTTCAGCGCCTCAGAAAGAGGCATTGTGCCCTTGAGCTATCACCCCTTGCCCTCCATTCCGTCTCTGCCACCCAGCCCTGAGTAACCGTTAGTTGACTTGGTCTCTATAGATGTTCCTCTTCTAGACTTTCATATGAAGAGAATCACATAGTATTTAGACTCTTGTGATTGATTGGCTTCTTTATTGGCGTGGCGTTTTTGAGGTTCAGTCCAATCGTAGCAAGTTACCAGCACTTTATTTCTTTTTATGGCCAAATAATATTCCATGGCGTGTGTGAGCATAGATAGATAACACACCGCGGGTAGCCACTCATCCGTAGGTGGACATTTGTGCCGTTTCCACTTTGGGGCTATTATGAATAATGGAGCTATAAACATTTGTCTACAAGTTTGGGGGTTGACATATATTTTTGTTTCTCTCGGGTATATATTTACTTAGGGATGGAATTTCGGGATCATGTGGCAGCTATAAGCTTCTAGATGGCAGAAACAATTTAATCAATTGAGGAACTTCCAGACTCTTCTCCAAAGTGACTGTACCATTTTACATTCCCACCAGCTACGTTTTCTCCTAATACATTTGTGATCTTTTTTTCGCATTTTAAGTTTTTCAACAATCTGAAATTCTTTACACAGTACAGCATAGAGGTCTAAATGATGGCTATGCTATTGTACAAACCATGTTTTTCAATAATGTCTGTATCATAAATGAAATCACTGTGTACACTAGGGCCCATTCTGTACACTCTAGTCTTTTCCTTCGATCTGTTGGTTCGTTCATATGTTATTATAATGCTGCTCTAACTTTGGTAGCTCTGCGACATGTTTCCTTACTCTTAATTTTTTAAAATGGCACTCATCACAAACATTTATTAAATCTTATCTGTTTACAATACAGAGTGAGAGCCCATGCCAATCAAATCCAACCCGCCATCTAGAAGCTTGTAGAAAATAAGTTAATTCTCATAGCCATTCCCTCTAATGAACACATTACATGAATGGTCCTATTCACCTTTACAATGCTATGAGGGTAAGTAGAGTTTTTCATTCCCATTGAAGACATGAGGAGAACAAGACTTTGAAACAGACAACCCTGAGACGGAAAGAAGACAGACAGGGTTGTTTTTCAGAAAGTTCTGAGTCAGGTGTGCTTGGGTGCCTGTAGAGAGGCCAGTGGGAAATTCAGGGCCTCCCCCAGGAGCTGGTATCTGCTCTCTTGTTGTGAAATGACCTAGGTAAGTGAGCCTTTTGAGGAGAGCCCTACAGCTTGCAGTGGGAAGTCTCTTCAACGTAAATTCAGTCATCCCCCGGCACTAAATTGCCATCGGAAGCCCAGACAGTGGAGAAGTGATGTCCTTTGGCTACATTCTCTTCCCAGATTGTGACTCAAATCCCTGCCAGAAATACAGCCCCCCCCCCTTTGCAAAGGAGAGCGAAAGTATTTGCCACATAAAACATACAAAGGTCCATAAAGTCTCAACCAATGAAATCATCATCTCTCCCCAGGCAGACTCACTGTCCTGACCTTGGCTGATTTTCACTCTCTGGGGGAGTCGTCAGGCAAGGGAATGGACTGACTCAAGGAAGAGACCTGCTTAACTTTCACTTCCTCAGACTTCATCAAACACTTGGGGTTTGGGGGTTATGGGATTAAGAGTACCATGTGACTGCCTTGGAAGCGTTCACTTGCAGGAATGTGGGAATAAACCCATGTGGAACAAGAAATCTCAAAATGATTTTGCTTAATAATGGCAATAAAAATGCAACCCAGTTGCTTCAATATTTTAGAACTTCCACTACAGAAGAAACTGTCCGTCTGTCTCTTCTTCTCCCTAATACCACCCCCCCAAAGACATTCGTTTTATAGGAAAATTTTCCCAAAGTTTTAACTGTTCCCCTAGGTGATAGGTGATTGTTTTTTTTCTTTTTTTTTTTCTTTTTTTATTGTGGGACAATAGGATATTTAGGCCAGGTCAATGTGACCTGCTGTGGAAGACCCAGGTTTTACTGACTTTGTCTTAAATAGCACCACTGCAGAGGAACCGGAATGGGCAGCATACACAGACAGTTGGTGTAGTACCTTTTCCATCTGGTGATGCGCTAGGATCAGATGCTTCCTCGTGGCGAGTGGGTCTGGGATCACTGGCCCAGACCCCCAGCCGGTCCCCTTTGGGGACTTCTCTGATCGTGGGGTCTTGGGAAGCTGGAAGATGCACCATTACTTCTCTGGGCCCTTACCTATGGTCTTTGTAGGCTAACTTAATTTCAGGCATCATGTTGGAAGCAGAGGTTTCTGCTTCTAACAATTTAGAAGATGGTGCATTTGCAGGAGAAGCAAGACAATGTTGCTTTGCAGAGACACCATTTCTCTGGGCTTTTTCAGCATTTGGTTCATCTCTATCTTGCTGAATTGAAATGGAGGCATTTGAGGGCAGAAACGCACCTTATTTGTTTTTGTAGCTAGAAGAGTATGAGAGCTCAGTAAATATTATTGAATAATTCCATCACACTGGGGAAAACTGGGAACCATTCTCTCCATTAATTGACATTTTACCGAGACTGGTTCTGTCGATAACATTGACCACTGATGTCAAAGTTATACTCCCTTGATTAAATACATATGGCACAGTGTCTGTGATCTAGCAAATGGTCAACAGATGTTTGTGTCCTTCCTTCCTGTCTACCACTCTATCATACTTTGATAGGCACAATGATGGCTTCTTTCCAAGTAGCATGTCATTGTCCTTGGTTGGACTTTACTCAGAGTCATCTAGCTTACAGATTGTGCTTTGTGATACACTTGATCTTGCCCTGAGACTGGCCCCTCAGAAGAGTCTTAGAAAAGGGGTATGCCCCTAGGCTTTTCAGATAATCTGTAAAGTATTCCATCTGCTTAACTTATGTAGTAATTCTTCATGTGCTAGTTAAGGTGAAGTTCGCAGCATCTCACATTTGGTTGTTCAGAGGTGTCCTTTGACTTGGGAAGTCAATGGGTAAGAGGGAGGGGGTAAGTGTGAATTAGTAAACTGCGGGTCGCAGGAGATGTTCTGTGCGTGTATTATGACCTTGACTTGTGTAATGCCCCTAGCGATATTTGAAAATGCTAAGCAAGTACCCTTGGCATTCTGTGTGTTGGAAAGGCAGGTGAGGGCTGTGCCGAGCCCAGTCCCCTGGGCTCTTCCCACATCTCATTCCCTTTCCTCCTGGCTCATGCTCTGTGGGTGGTGACTTCTAGGGAGGCCCGAAAGCTCCAATGGTTTCTCAGGCTCTGGCTAATTCTGCCTGGGTGGTCTTTTATTCTTTCCATGTTTCTCTCTCCTTAAGTCTACAGTATTTCTATCTCTTGGATAGTGTTGAAGTCGTTGTGTGTTTTTAACAGCGTGTCGACAGTTGTGGATATAACAAGTTTAGCAACTGCTTTATCAGTGTCCGTGTTTGTAGTGTCGTTTCAGCCCGTGTGATTATTTCAAAATGCTCTGCCTTGTGGTTTTCGAGTTGGGTAATGGCTGTAATCCTCTCCTGAGAGGAGCAGTGATTGTGGGGGTTGTTCAGTTCTGAGTGAGAAAAACTGAATATTCTCTACCCTAGGTTTCAAGAAACCCCCATACATAGGCTCCAATGAAGACTGCTTACATGCAAGTCACATGCTACCATTAGCAGCGGCATTATTGTCAAAGTTTAGTTCTGTTATTTAACTGGCATTTATTCCTTCTCTAAGTTCAAAGTCCTTAAATATAGATATTTCATAGTTCTTTCTAGTGCACTCACCACCCCTACCATATCTCCACCTCTACCAGATCTGAACCCATAGTCGATGACCCATACATGTTGGTTTATGTCACAAATCACAGTACTTAATCACCAATGAATACGCATGATCCTTCCTCTGGAAGATCTCCCAGTCTCTGAACAAAGTTTAGTGTATGTGTGCTTCTTTTAAGAGGGTGACTTTGGGGGCGGGGTAGGGAGGAACATTACAACTGACTATGTAATTCTTTGTTGGGCCAAATCCAATTAAAAAAATTTTTTATATTTGTTCTCAATTAGGCTCTTATGGGACTGCAGTGTGAAATCAGAAACTTGATTAGTATTCCGTTTTGTCCCGGCCAATGGCCTTCAGGCTAAGAATGGTTTTTACAAGTGAACATTTGCAATTGATTTAATGATAGAGAATACTAACTTTGAATTCAAATTGAGCAAAGTGTTTTCCCCTCAAAAAAAAATAGATTTCCATTATCATTAGCAGATCTGTATGATCGCACGTAACATTGTGTATTATTATTTTATTTTGAATTTTGTCAATAAAAATTTTGTAGATGTGTTTTCTCTTATTATAGTAGTACCTACCTAATATCCTTGATTTTGCCTATTGGCCTGCTCTAGAATAGGGGCCAGAAAACTTTCCTGCGAAGGGCAGCAAGTAAACATTCTAGGATTTGTAGACGTGGGATCTGTGTGGCAATGACTCGACCCTGCCATGATAGTGTATAAGCAGCCGTAGGTGATATGCAAACAAACAGAAGTGGCCATGTGCCGATAAAACTTCATCTGTGAACACCGAAACTTGAATTTCATGTCATGTCCCTGTGTCACGAAATACTATTCTTTAGATTATGTTTCAACCATTTAAAAACGTAAAAGCCGTTCCTAGCTCAAGGGCCAATAATAGGTAGTGGACTCCATTTGTCTGGTGGGGCATCATTTGCTGACGCCTGTTCTACAGGATGGGGCAGCAGCCCCCAGCGGTGCCTGACGTGGCTAGGTTAGCTCCAACACCCTAGTGAACCTGACATAACACCAGACCAGCTAACGTCTAGTCTAGTGACCAACTCCCTTCTCAGCTCAGCTACCAGGCCTGTTTCTGTTGCCACAGGCCACTCCTTGGCTCTAAGAAATTTCAAACCCCTCACCAACCTCTCCCGCCTCCGCCCCACTCCCCTCTATCCTACAGACCTAGTTCTCCAAAATCTGTCTAGGAAGGAGTCTCTTCAGGATGCGACGTCAGCCCTGGGCCCCTTCCAGCTCCTAGTTGGACGGCCCAAGGATGGAGAAGCTGAAACAGCTGCGCGATTTTTCTCTTCTAGAAGCATCCAGCGAGGGGGTGAGTTCAGGACTCTGGCAGCTCCTGTGTAAATGCTGAGCTAAAGACAAATCTGGGAACAAATCTGGAGCAAACCCGGCTGCTCCTAAACCAGTGGGAACAGTGTCACCAAAGCCAGCGTCATCTTAGCATCTGCCTTTAGTTTGAGGCCAGGGCTGGGGAAGGGGAGCAAGCCTCCCAGAGGGTCTTCAGAGACCCACGGGGACTCTCGTTCAGCTGGGTATCTGTGGAGACACCCTCTCTACCCCCCTCCCAAGGAAGAGCACCTCTGCAGCTCCTTAAATGAGACCACGGTCCTGATCGTCAGGCCAGGGAGTTAGCCAGCTGTGCTGTCTGTCTCACCGAGAGAGTTTCTAAATCTGCTTTTTCCCTTTCTGCTTGCATGAGCAAGTTACAGAAAAATCCAATGATAATGTGTAGGCGTTTGAAATCGTAAGTTTAGCTGGGATGTTTGGGGTCATGTTGCCTAGGAGATTTAAGGGGTGGGCACGTTCAGGTCTGTGAAGTAACTGACAACTTGTTCTCCAAGCCCAGAATGCTGAGCCAGGAGCGAGAGGAGCCAGAGGAAATTGTGCACGGAGTTTGTGTGAGATGGTTCTAATCAATGGGAACATGTCATATGACTCTTTGTCATGACATGGATCTCCGTGAGGACAAGGGCTCCTACCTTTTGAGCCTTCTACAAACGCTATGCAGGTGTGATCTAGGGGTCCCAGTCGGCGTCTTTGTCCACTGTGGACCCAGGTCTCGCTGATGTTACCAGCAGGGGTGGAGAAGGTTGGCAGGTAACCATGGTGAGAAAGGTCTGGAAAACCAGGTATGGAGGCAGAAGAAAACCCTGCATGCCTGGCCGTTATCTTCCCAGGCCCTGTCTTCTCTGCTGGCCACCAAGTGAATGTCCCCTGTCATTTCAGGGTAGCCTATGGGGCAGGGGGATTTGGAAATGCTGGGATTGAAAGTTAAAAACACTTACGGGGAGGAGGGGTTAATAAGATTTTCCTCATCACTATGTATTCCTTGTAGTGCAGGTTTTGCAAAATAACTACGTTGTATTTTATAAACGAAAAGCTGTATTTTAAAACACACGTTGCATCCCTTCAAGGGAGCACCACATGGCTCTTAACAGGAATGAGACACATCTATGTGTTGCCCAACGTGGATCTCCAAGGGACGTCAGCAAGTGAAAAGAGCAAGGCTCAGGATGCCGTATACAGTGTGGGTTCCTTTGCTAGTCTAAGGAGCTTTCTCTTTATTTTTCTATGTGTGTTTTTTAATGTAGAATATTATGCACTAGAAATTCCTGGTAGGACACACAGTCCATCGACAATAGCCTCTGCAGAGGGGGCTGATGCTAAGGGGTCCGCAATGGAGCCGAAACTTTTCATCACCAGCGTGCGTACTGCTGTTTGTTACAGTTATATTTATATCTCTGTCTATATTTTAACCATGTGCATACATTCTATTTTTTTTTCCAGTAAAAATTTAATAAAAATAGAAGAAAGTACACAACAGAAGTCATTGAGATGGTATTTTGGCATCACGAAAGCTTCCGGGGCTGGTCACCCTCAGCCCGTTCTTGGACATTGAGATATTGGGGGGGGGGAAGCAAAAGAAAATTCTGGGTTCTTTCACTGGTGCCAGTCCCTGCCCCTCTCACCCCGCCCAGCCTGATGCCACTTTTCTTATCCGAGCCATGAATCCTGGGACAAACAATGGCAAGTCAGGCCCAAAGCTGTGCTCGAGTTTACAGCGGGGAAAACCTGGGAACCCTCTCGAATGAAGAAAGGGCACCAGGCTTCCGGGCTGGGAGGGAGGGCTCCCAAGGTGGCTCTGGGGCCTGCCCAGGTGACTGTGCAGGGACCCAGGGACAAGACCAGCGGTCATTCTGGGGTTAAACTCTCCAGCCACCCTGATATTCTCCACAGCATCACTCCTCAAACTGAAACTTCAATTTGGAGCAAATTAGTCAAGAATTTTGCTATTTCATCCAAATTGAGGGAGATAAACCTTCCTTGTTGCTGTCTCTACAGGATGTGACTTGCTGGGGGGAAGTTAATGTAGTGATTCTCGGGGGGAGAGACATTCCATTTTATCTTTTTTCCCCTGATAAAGTACAGTAGAACTCACTCATATTACGCACACTGGAATCCTATTTAATTCTCTAGGTTTATGAGCTATAAAGGGGCCTTTCTCCCCCGCACGCCGCCAAAAAATCTTCCCTCTGCTCTTGTGCTATTAAAAAATAAAATAAACACAGGACATTTTCTGTGGCCCAGATTCTGACGTTGGTACATCTTCTCCATCGTACGTACCCCCACTCTGCACCCCCAAGGACGAGAGGCCTTTCCCTGCCTGTCTCCTTTCTTTGGGATCAGCATCTACAACCACCCGCACCAGAAGCTTTTTATTCTGTGATCTGCCTGTTCCCAGCTGAGCTGAATTTCTTTCCAACGTGGTGGCCATATTTGGGCCCTTCCCCTCCCACTTTGCTCCAGCACGAACCCACCTGGCTTTCTCTTTTGAGCACTGAGTGCGTCGACAGGCAGAGAAGCGTTTTCAGCATTACTTGAGCGGCTCTGCCCAATAGCAAGTGGGAGGAGACCAGGGGGAGCGAGCCGCAGCTTGGTCCCTGCCAGCCAGTGGCTAGGCACTTAAGGAGTGTCCCCTCCGTGGGCCCTGCGGGAGGCCCAGCAGACAGCCGCCTGTCACAGTGAGTAACTCCCGGTATTTCTGCAGTCCTCAGAACGTACCTCATGGTCACGGGAAATGTAAGTCAGTTCATTATAGCCTTGCTGCACCTAAGCCCTGGAGGCTGGGGAAGGAGGCGTAAACTGGGCTTCAGCAGATAGGAAAGTCGAGGACGAGGGCGGGAAAGTTCCAGGTGGAGGGAAATAATGCGAGTAAAAGCTTGGAAGTGGGGAGAGGGCCACACCGTTGGCGCTTTCGGCATACACGGTGACTTCCGATGGGCAGGTATAGAAGGGGGCACAGGTCCCCACCCCCAGATTCACTCCCCATTCACGTGTTAAGTAAGAGCAAGTCTTAGGCCGAAGTCAGCCGCACCCCAAATATCCGTGAGCAAGCAAGCGGTCCTAGTCTGTTCTTTGGCCCCGATGGCACCCAGCTCTCTGGCGTTAAGGTGGTCGGTCCTCACCTAAGGCAGGTGTGAGAAAATGCTCGTTGTAGGATTTAGCTGCCCTAAGTGGCTCAGACAACACAATCTTCCAGTAACGTGGAAACACTGTGCTACAATTTATCCCAGGCCTAGGATGTGTGACTCTCAGTGGTATAGGCTGATAGGCTTACCCAGACTCTTAATCTGTTTATGTGAGGGTGGAGGTGCCAAAATAGGATTTCCAGCCTCTCTTTTGGCTGGAAGGTTTAGCATCCATAAAAATATCCAAAGTCTGGCTTGTGGACTTCTGATTGGAGTCTTAACTAATCAGCAGCCCCTGGCATGTGTAATCAATCTGATTAGGGTACTTTAACTATTAGCCACCCCCCCCCCCCGCCCCTGGAGGGCGCACTCATATATTGTACTATTCAAAGAAGATTACAGTGAATTATAGCTGTTATTACAGCTAACCAGCGAGCACCCTCAGACCCCTGAGAATAGCAGTGTTTGGAGTTTGGCTAAAACCTGAAAGACTAACCCTTCTGATTTTTTATTAGTGGTGAGAAAACTAAGGGCCAGGGAGGTCAATCAGCCGACCCAGGGTCATCCTGCTTGGTGGAGGCAGGTAAGGTCAGGGTGTGTCAGACCCTCCCTTTTTTACCTTCCACATCCTGCACGCAGGCAGAGGTGCCAAGGTAATTGGGCGTGGTAATTTTGTTGAGTGTGATCATTGCTTTTGAATTAATGTAAAAACATTTCATCTGATAGAGGTACATTGAGATATTTATGCCTATTGCAGTGCTTAAATTTCATTTTGAATGGATTCGTTTTAAATACTTCAGTGAACGGGGGAGGTTGGGGGAGGGCGGTCAGAAATGAAATAAGAATGGCAAAGTGTTTAGAATTGATCAGCCCAGTCATTGGTTCGTGGGAGGGCTCACTTTTCTAGTTTCTACTTTGTATGTTTGACATGTTTAATTTAAAGTTTTTCATAAAAAAACTTTTTATAAAATCATTGATTAATCACACCTGACCAAGAAAACCAACGTGGCAAGGAAGACCTGAAGTTGCCAGCCGTAACCGGTTCTCGTGAAAGGCAGGATCTGGCCCTTGTTCACCTGTGCCGGAGTTCTGACCTAATGGCACTGGTGACTGAGCCATCACCCCCTCGGGGACCTGTGCCCCCTTCTATATCTGCCCATCGGAAGTCACCGTGTATCCCCTGAACTTCCAGGGCAACACCGCCCCAACCCTCCGTGGATTCTCATGCTTCCCATCTCCGCTCCCCGTCTGCACCCGGAATGGTTAACGCGTCTACACAGTTAAATATCCCACGTGCCACGCTTCAGCCGGGCCCGCCGGGGTGGGAAGAGCCAGCTGCATTTCTGTTTGTCCTCAGTGCGTGCGCATTCCCCTGGCCGTCAGCTGCCAAACATCCCACAGTTAGAGAAGGGTGGAGAGCAGGCTTGCTTCCGCCCCCTCTGCCCTCCTCACCCTCCTTGCCAGGGGGCCGGGAAGGCTTTGGAATAACCTGAAATAAACTTGCAAGTTCAAGCAGAGCCTTCGTTCCTCTCTCCCTGGCAATTAACAGTGATTTACTGGAGGTTACATTCTAGCACGGCCTCCGCTCTTCTGTTATCAGCTGCGTGGGGGGCTGGGCTCATTCTTGGTCACAGTCTTTTGCTGCTCTGCAAACAGCCCTTTTCGCTTTTAGCTCCTGCCCACAGCCACATCCTGTCCCTTTAGCGGCGTCTGGTGTGGGGCTGCCGAGCCGATGCAGACAGCCGCCATGGAGAGATGGGCCGAGTCGCCCAGTGCTTTTCCCTCCAGGCACTTTGGAGATGGAATGCACCCCGAAACCTGCTCTCTGGAACATGTTCTCAGAGAACAGAGCTTGGCCTCATCCGAGTGCAAATCCCCGAGTGTCCGTCCGCAGACAGCTGACAGCGTTTCGCCCTGGCATAGACGGCGTGTTTGCAGAAGGCCATTTGTCTCCTTGCCTTTTGTCAGGAAGACTCCTGTTACACAGAAGAGATGGGAAGCCACCCAAAGCTCTGTTTTCCCTTAGGCTCAGCCAGAAAGTGATGTGTGGGCTGTCACCTCCCACGCATTTGGGGCCTGGTTCATGGGCGCGGCGTGGCCCCGCCATCTTAGCCGACCAGCTTGGTCCAGCCGCTGCCCGTTAATATGAAACAGCACTGGAGGAGCCTTGATCTGTCAATGTGTGGAGTTACTCTTACAGCTCAGTATCAGGGGAAGGCTTGTCCCTCCCGGAGAGCTGGTACGCTTCCTTTGAGCTGATGAGAATGATCGCCCCTCCTCCTCTATCTGGCTTTTTTGACTACGTCGAAAGGCAGAGCTCGTATTTCATGTTCTTTGCAGCTTTAGCTTAGGTTTGGGGTATATTTTCTTTCCCCTTCTTTCTGCTTGGGTGTTGGTTTTCGGTTTCTGTTTTCAGAAATCCTCCGAGACGTGGACAGGCCCCAAACAAGTGAGCCGTTCAGAGGCCATGATGCTGCGCTCTCCCTTTTCATCCATCACAGCTTTGTCCTTCGATATGAGGGACCCCGTACAGTCCTCCCCGCAGAGAGTCACGTGCGTTGTCTTGACAGAATCCCTGCCACCTGCCTTTCCTGCCCAGGCCTGCCTCAGTGGCACCTTTCATGAGTACAGGCATACCTCACTTTATGGCACTTCACAGGTGTTATTTTTTTTATTATTTTTTTTACAAATGGAAGGCAAGACCCTCCACCAGAAAAAAAAAGATGACGACTCGATTTATTACCATGGCCTGGAACTGAACCCGCAGTATCTCAGCTATATCCATACAGTCATCACTGCTTTTCAAAGGGGATGCGTTCCGAGAGCTGTGTCGTTAGGCAGATTCATCGTCGTGCGAACATCATGGAGTGCACTCGCACAAAGCAGTGGCCTAGCCCGGCGCCCCCAGGCCCCAAGCCCGTACAGCACGTCACTGTACAAGACAGCACAAGATCAGATGGAGCACAAGAGAACATGATGCAGTCGAGAGACGCAGTAAACATGGGAGGTGTGAGGCAGCTCTTTCCCAGCACACTTTATAAGCAGGAAGGGCACACTGCAAAATCACAGTTAAAAGTATAGCATCGTGACTATGTAAACCGGTAACAGTCATTTATTATCAACAAGTAGTATGTACTGTACAGAACTGTGCGTGCTCTGCTTCCCTACGACTAGCAGCACGGTAGGTTTCTCTACGCCAGCATCGCCACAAACGTGAGTAACATCACCAACTGCGATGGGGTGATGGCTACGGTGTCACTAGGCGGTAGGAAATTTTCAGCTCCATTATAATCTTAAGGGACCACAGGTTGCATACACAGTCTGCCTTTGACTGAAACGTCATTATGCAGCTCATAGCTGTACTTGCTTTATGGCGGTGGTCTGGACCTGAACCCACAGTATCTCCAAGATATGCCTGTATCGGAGAATTTTTCCCTTTTTACTAAGAGTTAGCATCTTGTTGCTGTGGAATGAGACCCAAGGCTCTTTACTGCAATTAATGAATCTGCTCACTAAACAGTCCTGTGGGAACACACATAACTCTGTCAATCTCGGCCCTGACGATATAGTTACAAATGCATAATAGGCATCTGGAAAATCAAGGATGCTCAAAGAAAGGTTGCTCCTTAAACTGATTGTAGTAACTGGATTTGGATGGACTTGGCCGGAAAGGCATTTGTGGGGGTCATGAGCTCTCTGGGGACTGTGGTAGGGAATGGGAACTAGTTCCTTAAAAGCTGTCGTAGATGGTTTTCTACATTGCATAGAGATTATGTTTCTCAACCTGAGCCCAAAATATTATTTGTTTCTCTACGAGTCCTTTATGGTGACTTAAAATTTTATATTTTCATTTTGGTTGAAATTATAAAAAAATGTAAGCCTATTCTGGTTCCTCAGGATGGCCACTTTAGGACTCAGAGGTTGAAGCCTCATTTGTATTTACTATCAGGATGGTACCCAGGGATCACCAGAAACGCCAGTAATGACTCCCCGAAGGCTCCGCCGGGTTTGCCTGGGGGTCCCCGGATTATGTGTGAGCCTGGGAAGGAGAGAGAACAGTATACACCCCTAGACGCACCTGCACGTTTCACTGGTATAACACTGCGTTGTTATGTTACTGAACATCATGCAGGGCTTAGAGAAGTTAGCAACTTTCTCTGCCAAAAAGGTCACGATGATTTAATAATTGTGTGTGCTGAGAATTCCTTCCTGTTGAAAACCCTCAGCGTTGGAGTCCTGATTTCAGGCCATTGGCCTCGTAAAATATGTCGTTAGGGGTTTCCGGGTAGTTTGTAGGGTTCACCAGAAAACTCCCAGTGCTGAGCCTCTGAGTTGTGAACTTTGAGTGTGCGGCTTGGCTGGCGCAGAGATGGGCTTCAGGTTGCTGGTCTCCCACACACCCCAGGCAGCTAATTCTTCAGTAATCCTGTTTCCATTTCCGTCATCATTCCTCTGCCTCAAGCGATCCGTGACTTCCTGTTACCAGCCGAATGGCTTCACCTGGTTGGCAAGGTGCGCTCAGGCCAGCTCAGCCCCCTCTGAGGGACTCGCCTCTCACGGCATGTGCTCCAGCCGCTCTGTCCCCTCAGCAGCCCGCAGAGCCCCGCCTCACCCTCATCCCTGCCCTGAACGCTGTCTTTGCCCCATCTCCATTTAGTCAGATCCTCCAAAGCCCATCTCCATCTTGCTTTTCAGATCCCCCCAGTTACCTGTCACTGTCCTTTTATCTCCTGTAGAATGACAATTACTTAACATATTCTTACTCGAGTTCGGGGGTGGTGAGTTGGGTCGTTTGTCCCACCTTTTGGATTGTTAACTCGGATGAATGGCAAGATTCCCGGTGTGGCTTTGTCTCCTTCTAAAATGCCCTTCGCAGTAGCTATGACCATTTGTCTACTCATTCATTTAACAAACTTGTATGAAGCAGCTGCCGTATATCAGTCACCAAACTCGGGATCACGAGTAACCAATAATTGATTGCCTATGACTTACCACCTTTCTGGAACCAATGGTTTAATCAACTTATGTCCAGTTCTTAATCCTGTGTGCTCATTTGAGTCAACTAGGGAGCCTCCAGATGCTTGAACCCAGTAAGAGAGAACCTAATTTATGTGGTTCGGGGCATGGATGTTGAAGCAGAACAATAGTCAGTGTTCTGAGGGGGAGCAGGAGGACCCGAAAAGGCTTCCCGTCCTGCGTCTTCGTAGCCAGCCTTTGAGTCCGCTCAGCCCCTTGTAGCTGAGGGCGGAGGGCCTTGCTCAGTGCTGGGGCCACAGGTGAGAGGGCTCTGAAGAGGGGATTTATTTGTTTGGGCTTCTCTGGGCCCTTTTCTGGGTTGAATTGTGTTCCGCTGAAAGCTATATTCAGGTTCTAACCCCCGATATATGACTTTATTTGGAAATAGGGTCTTTGTCTATGTAATCCATTTAAGACGAAGTCATACAGGATTTGGGTGAGCCCTTATCTAAGAAGAAGGAGACCGTCTGGATAGAGAGACACAGGGAGAATACCTTGAGTGACAGGGGTTGCACCAATGCACCTGCAAGGCAAGGAATGCTGAGGATTGCTGGCCACCGCCAGAAGCTGGGAGGCGGCGAGGCAGGATTCTTCCCCAGCTGCTCCGGAGTAAGCGTGACCCTGTTGACACCTGATTTTGGACTTCTGGCCTCCGGGACTGGGAGAGAATCTATGCCTGTTGATTTAAGCTGCTCGTCTGTGTGTGGTATTTTGTTACGGCTGTCCTAGGACACTAATGCAGGTCCCCAAGGGCTTTCCCACATCAAGGGGGACACCAGGACCTCCCCTGACCTGGGCAGCAGGAGCCCAGAGGCAAACCTTGCAGCAGCCGACACAGCTGTGACTTTCTTGAGTTTTTAACACAGCAGCAGCCTGCACAGGAGAATGTCAGCAAGGGGAAAGGGACTCAGAGTTAACAAAGTGTAAGTGGCAGCTCGGTTCTCTCCCCCTTGGCCTTTAATTAGCTCCACAGCAAAAGCTTCTGCTCAAAGATGGCTTTATCATCAAGTCCGCGGCAGGACCAGGGTTTCGTGGCGGAAGAAGGATGAGCCCTGGCTTCAGTCCTTCTCTGCTTCACAAAGCCGTGTGCCTTTGAGTAAGGCACTTTTTCTTTTGGAGACCTCAGTTTCCCCATCTGTAAAGTGGGAATAATGATATAGTTCCTCTAGGGTTGCTGTGAGGATTAAATAAAATAATGTAGATAGAGCGCCTTGGTATAGCAAGCCATCACATAACAGCACCGTAACTCTAGTGGTATTTTAGTGGATGTTGGAGGACAAAAGCCACTGGCCTGATGATGGAAGGCCTCCCTGACGTGGGGGTGAGGGCTGGACGCCGTGCCAAGGATCCGGGCTTTGGTTTTACCTCTGCCGCTGGTTACTTCTGTTACCCTAGGAAAGGCGCTTCATTCAGCGTCCTCCACTTGAAGGGTGAAATCTGTTTTATAAGGTCGTGGAGGGTTAAGTGAAATGAACCAGATTCGACAAGTGCCCAGCCAGGGCTCGGCTTTCAGTGAACGCTGGTTCGAGGCTCAGAGAGCACATCCCAACATCGGTCGGGACAGGAAGGACCAGGACTCAGAACCAGAGCAGGGGCTTCACCTCCTCCCCGCGGCTTGGGACTGCCTGGGTCCCCGGGCACCGACTCTGGGACGGCACCGTGGACAGCCGGCCTGCGGCTCGGCCTTGTGGCGTGTTTGGCACACACCGCAGGCTGCATGTGGGCGGGAAAGCCAGTGGGCTCAAGGGACCTTTCAAGAGACACAACTTGGAATTTCTGAGTGTAGTGTACATTCCAAGAGTTGGCTCACCCCGATTCCCAGAAACCGTTTTTCCCAGGCTGCCGCTCCTTTGTCCAGAACCCGCTCCTGCAAAACGGCGCTCATTGCACGAGCAGCTCGGACCCTGCTGTCGCCGAGGGCACCCGGGCGCGTTCCCCTCCCGTGATCTCCATGCAGCTGTCTTGCCTGCACCTGTCCAGCTCCTCCGCCTGGAAGCCCTGGGCCCATCATCTGCTGCCTTTTTTTTTTTTTTATATATGTAAGTTGTTGACTGTGGTTTATGGCAAAAATGGAGGGCTTCGTTTCACCAGAATGGGTGTTTTCAAATTCAGAAGTTTTTGTCCTGATCTATTTTAAAACTAATCGCATTCTTATAGTCTGGTGGAAAATCAAGCCTTTTCCAACCAGGTTCATCTTGGCTAAGTCTGTTCCTTACTAAACTCTTGGTTTAGTAAGTTGTGGTTCCTAAGCTATGTACAAATCTTCTGCTCTAGTTCCATGAGTTCAAAGGTCGCCGTCAACAGATTACCACAAACCAGGTGGCTTCAAACAACAGAAATCTATTTTCTTACCTTCCGGAAGCTAGAAGTTTAAAATCAAGGTGTGAACAGATGACTCTACGGGAGAATCCGTCCTTGCCTCTTCCCGCCTGTGGTGGCATCTGGTGCTCTTGTCTGTGGCGGCATCAGCTCCATTCTCTGTCCACGTGGCTTTCTTCCATGTGTGTCTGTCTCTCAGAGCTCCCTCTCCTCTCTTTTTTACATGGACACCAGTCATTGGGTTTAGAGCCCACCCCAAATCCCAGATAGTCTCATCGCAAGATCTTTAATTACACTGGCAAAGACCCAGTTCCAAATAAGGCAAAATTCACAGGTGCTGGGGGTTCAGACTTGGACATATTTTGGGGGTTCCACTATTCAACCCACTACAGAGGGTATTAATAACAAAATTTATCGACTAATGCGTCGTATCTGGTGGTTTTTATGTGTTGTTTCATTCAGCCCCCACGGGGGACCCTGCAAAATACGTATGATTTCTCCCCACTTCTATAGGTGGGACGACTGTGCTTCAAAGAACTTAAAAAACTTGCTGAGATTCACACAGCTTTTTAGTGCAGGCACTGAATTCTTACCCAGCTCTTTCCACTACTCTGGGTCATTTTTCATTATGAGAAGGAGAGAGTTTAAGAGCTGCTATAATGAAATAGCTGTAGAAAAAAACCCATGTTTTCCGCCACCCACTTATGGACGGAGAATCACAGACTGCTAGGACATTTAAGAATACCAGGAATTTTGTATCGATGTTCATTCAAATGGTACAGAAAAGTTAACATAACTATATCTAGAAAACTTATCCTGAGGCATGTTGATATACCCTCCAAGAGGGCCATACCAGTTTTATTTAGAAGTCGAATCTGAGGGTCTAACGCATATTAAGTGGTCCATTACATTTTTGTTGAAGAAATGAATGCTTGAAGAAATGAAGCTGTGAGAAGCATAATGACAGGGTCAACTCGAGACAACGCCCCACTATAGGGTGTGACTCCCAAGTGGCCAAAGAGACGTCAAAAGATGGTTCCACCACTTTGCAAACTCTCTGTACCAGAGTTGTCCTAGCCTCTCTGTTCAGATGTCACGTGTGCAGTGGGAATGCTTTCTTCACGTGAACACTGTCCTTAGGCTTTCGATTTAATGTTTGGCGGAATTCCTCCAAGTATTGCTCCTCTGTATTTAAAGGTCAGATGTCAGGAGTTTGGGAATAATCTTGGTAATCTCATATTTCTAGACTGGGATCAGTCGAGACATCACAGTAATGCTTCGGAATTCCACAGCTTCCCAGACAGAAATTTGCCCACTGTTTTCTACCCTGATTCATTTCCTGACACTCGGTCTCATGATTTCACAGGTATAGCACATTTGTCAATGGAAATTGTTGTTCCGGTATAGAAATTTTGCTTGGAAAAGAAAATGTGCATCCGAAGTACTGAGAACTTTTGACCCTCAACAGCCCAAGAGACTGTTCAGATCGTGAGGTTTTGAACTACGTTTGTTGGAATAAATTTGGGATAGAAAAATACATAGGTTTGAGGTTTCAGGACAGTAGTGGTAAATGTTTTAATTCTCAACCTTATGAAAAATTTCTTGCCATCTTCTAAATGTCTATCAACTTGACCAAGACATCTTGGTTCGCAAAAGCTCTACATATTGGGGTTCTCCAGAGCAAGAAAACCAATGGGATATCTATTCATCTGTCCATTCATCCATCCGTCCATTCATCCATTGATCTATTTATAGGAAAATATTTATTTTAAGGAATTGGCTCTTGTGATTACTGTGGCCCGTGGTCCAAGCTGATACCTAAAATTCACCACCACTCTCTTTCTTCTGTGCCATTTGTTCATTCTTAGCTCTGGTGAGGTGGCAGTGTCATACATATGACCTTTTTTGGTGTCCGTGGCAGAGACACACTCAGTTTGATACAGGAGTGTCGTAGGGGCCAGGGCAGAAATCCAAACAGAGGCTAGTAAGGTGGGATGTTTTCTTAGTCTTCTAAGTGTCTGTTGGCCTCCTTTGCCTCTTGCCCTGACCACGCTAGTACCTTTTTTAAAAAAATAAATAAAAGATGGATAAGAAGTGTTATTCCAGTGCAGGGGGAGGTGTCTGGGTTTCTTTGACCTGGTCTGCACTAAGCCACAGGTCGCTTGTTCAAAACCTGTTCCCAGTATCCAGAGGAAGACTTTGATTAAAATATCATGTGGCAGTCACTTTCGTTACCTTCCTGTTAACTATCCCTGGGAACCCACTCTGACTGAGTAGACCTGCTGTGTGGGGTGCAAGGCAAGTTGATTCGTTTCTAGAGGACTTGGATGAATACCTCCAGTGGTATTGGTCCATGGATGCTCATTTACCTTTGTTTCCCAGTTGCCGTGATGAGACGTCCAAGGCATGTATATATGGAGCTCACAAAACACATTCGAGCTAATTTTATTAGAAGGCATTTAGTCTTTTTTAAACCAAAAGTCATTTAAAACCCAGCAATAAATTTGTTACATTTTGCCATTTGGCCACCCATGCTTAACAAATATTGCATTAGCAAAATAACACAAGATTTCCTGGAAAACTTGTCAAGTGTTTGAACAACTCGATGTCACACACCAGAAACTTTAATACAGCAGTCTCTGCACCTATTGTAAGTTTAATGGATTTCCTGAGTCTTTTTCTATTCTTTTTTTTTTTTTCACTGTGTTACTGTTCTCATAGGATATTTTGGTCACAGACAACTTGTATTAATAAGCAGGGTTGAAATAGACTAGCAGAGTTCCATATTTATATATAAATCTAGGCAAACAACATTCCCTTAGATATGCCTTCTCTGCTAGCTGTTTTTAAGTGTGTGCGTGTGTGTGTGTGTGTGTGTTTTACTATCTGGACTTGAAAGAAGAAATTGCAAGGGATGCCAATCAAGGTGATGGCAGGAGGCGTCAGAGTAATTTGAATTCAGATCTGGATTAACTAGCTGTGTGACTGGGCAAGCCGATTACCCTCTGAGTCTGTTTCTTCCGGGGACCATTATATCCACTGTATAGGTTTATTATAAGAGCTCAGTGTGATAAACGGTGTCAGTCATTGGCTGACTTTATTCTTAATAAAAGTAGTTTCCCCGTTTTGGTTTGTATTTCTTTTTTACTAGTTTATTCATAGAGTTTTTGTTGTTTAATTGTTCTATTTTCATAGTTTTAAGTTTTCAGTAGAAAGTGGCCCATCATAAAGTCTGTTGCTCCTTGTTGCTGAATTTAGAGTTCACTGTGCTTTTGCTTTACTTTGCGCCGCGTTACATTCAGAATAATGGTAAGGCTGCCTTATTCCTAGGCTTTTCTAATTAAGCCTCAGTTCTAAATAAGCAATTCCTGAACCAAGTGTGGGGTTCAGGGCTGGGAGACGCTAGATGGGGTCCCAACAACCAGTTTTGAATGGAAAAGACAGGGGTTTTCAGAGCCATGGGCTGGAAAGGGGATTCCTCACCCAGGCCCATCGCTACCTTCATAGGTCAAACTTCGGATCTCCTGCTTAGGGCTGGTGCCTAACAGGTGCCTGTCCAGGTGCCTGAGGGGCTGCCTATGAACTGCCTGTGAACTCCAAGACCCGCCGCTTGCACTGTACAGATCTGGTTGGGGGTTTGAGAGAGACACATTGTTAGTATTCACATATTTGAAAACATTAGAAAGTAATCTGTCGCCCAGAGAAACTTAGTGCAAAGAGTCCCCTCACTGTAATAGAATGGAAAATCGCTGTGGCTGGTAGGAGAGGAGCTGATTGCGGAATGATTCTAAGATGTCCCTGATTACAAGAAGCAATTTAGTGGCGCCACAGTTGAGGGGAGGGAATAAGGGAATCGCTACTACATTACACAAACAAGAGTCGCAACATGTATTCTTATGATTTCAAGGAATGCATGCAAATTAGAAATAGGGAACTAGGAATTTGCCTGTTTTTCTTCCCTATGCCATTGCTTAGCATGGCACTGGCAGAGAGTAGGTGCTCGGTACATCTTTAAAGAGATGACTGATGTCCAGCCAGTACCCAGGAAATACTTGTCGACCAATTGGTGTGGGTAGACAGGGCCACGGCGGCGGTGTGATAGGGCAGGGCGTGCCCATGGGATGAAATGACAATGGCTACACATTAGGGTGCTCGGAAAGCCTGATTTGGGGGTCAAAGGGATAACAGTTCAGAGAGAGAGAGTGGTGTGTGTAGGTGTTGCATTAGAGAACTTGGTTATGCCAGTGAAAAAAGTAGCTAAGGACAATCGCAGGGTGTTTGAGGCGGGGGCCACAGTGTTGGAGAAATTGGAGCAGAGAGAGGAGAGAGAAAGGGCCTGGAAGCTGAGAAGTCCTTTTGAGATGGGCCAGGGAGGGAAAGGGAGATTTGAGAAGAAAGCCAAACGCAAACTTAAAAATGTTCCCTAAAACAAATGCACTGGACAAGTCGGAAATTGCACATCAGCAGTTTCTTTTGACAAATTTTGGCTGAAACATAAAACAAAAACAATGATCCAACTCAAAACTCTGTGATACCTTTATATTGTTTATATAACAGGGCTTCAAGGGTTTAATTTAGAACATTTCTAGAATGAATAACTGGCGCTTGTTCATGTAAACGAGCACAGCCTGCACCGCGTAACCAAATCTTTTTCGTGCAGGTCACAGCTGTTTTCCTGAGGGAAAAGTTTCTCTCATCCTCGCTTCTCACCTTGGCAAATCACAGCCAGCACATTTAGAAGGCTCTACCTTTCCCAAGCCCTCGTCCGCTGCTCTCAAAGAATGACCCCTGTTCTTTCCTCACTCTCTAGGGTTCAAAACTACTTGAATTTAGGTTTAGAAAGCCTTGGGCAGATACAGGAAATTTAGTTTTCTACCGACCACGACCACGTGATTTAGGCAAAGTCCCTTGCTCTCTGAACATTGTTTTTGTTTTCAGCGGAAGGATGATTTTCTTCGTAGTAATGCTGAGTCTACAATAGGTGTTTTAGACCAGTGCAATCAACATGTAAAGCAAAACATACACACAAAAAGTTTTAACTTAAAAAACAGGCGAAATTCATTTCGAGGGTGTTATTTAATGCAATCTCCAACATACCGGCATTTCAACATTTAAGCAATATTTTTTTTAAAAACTCTGTTGAGATATTTTACATCCTTTGAAATTCCATCTCACACAGCACATCGCAATTCAGAGTAACCACATTTCACGTGCTCAGTAGCCACGTGGGGCTGGTGGCCAGGGAATCGGACAGCACCTCTTGAGAACGTCAGTCACTGAGTGAGTCCCACTCACAGCCCTGCGAACTTCTTGGGCCTTCTTTGCGTTAATTCGTTAAGAGCTTTGTGTGAGTTCACCATCATCCATGAGGTCTCTTTTATTTCTTTAATTTTTTTTTTAATGCCTACAGCACCTGGTCTTCCTAGGTGGTCTCCCATCCAAGTACTAACCAGGCCTGACCCCGCCTAGCTTCCGAGATCCGACGAGGTCCGGCACGTTCAGGGTGGCATAGCCATAGACGAGGTCCCTTTTAAAAAAGAGAAAATTAAGCCAACTTTGAGGAAGAAGAAAAAAGACTGAGAATCCCTATATAGGTTCACAAGTTCATCTCAAATACCAAAACTTGGGAAACTAGATTTTTTTGGTAAGGTTGGTACCTATTAATTTGAAGGCATCTGAAATAATGCGAGGCTATTTATGCTCTAGTGAGCCCACATAGCACACATGTTTGAGTATTTCGCCGTAGAAATTTTAATGTTTTATTCCTAAGTGTTTCCCTAGACCTTGTTGGGGGAACGTGCACCATGTTCCTTTTCTAGAATCCGAAATATGCTGAACTTCGAGGCTCTTCCGGCTTTGTGGGTTTTAGATAAGAGCCCACAGGCCTATAGTAGTGTTTTTCAAACATTTTTGATTGGGACTATGGTAAGATATGTATTTGACAAACATATTGTGTCCCGGGACACACACACAAACCTGAAACAAAGGTTTTATGAAAGATCCCACTCCTTGACTAGATGCAATGCATTTTGATATTTTCTACTACTACTATTTTTTTTTTTTTTTTAAGCTTGCTGCAGCTAACTCACTGAGTTGACAGCACGGGCCCCTAAATGGCGGTGCCCACAGTTTGAAAAGCACTGCTGTAGGCCTTGAATTAGGGACCATGGACAGCAGCACAAAGATGTGGGTACCAGGAAAAAAGAGAGATGTGCTCCTAGCAGGGAGGCAGCATCCCTCACCTGTTCCCAGGTGTGCTGCTCTCCGCTGTGGTTTAGACAGGACCATCACAGCCATACCTTCCATGTGAGTTCATCACTGTCAGCAGTTTTTCTGATCGTTTGGACACCATGTGAATTATCCAAGAAAATTACCTAGCCTTGTAGGCTTTGTGCTTGGACCTTTTAAAGAAAACAGGGAATTAGGTTTACTCCTGGCCCATTTAATGGCTTTGGGAAACTGAAGTATACCTTATAAAGGAGGTGACTGACATGGAGCCATCGTTTGTTCAACCTTTACTTCTATATTGATAAGGACTTTCTGGTAATTAGTGACTGAAAAGCAGCTTATGCGGAAAAGGGAATTTATTGGTTTCTGTAGTGGGCAAGTGCAAAGTTAGCTTCGGGCATGCTGGACCAAGGGACTCTAACAGTGTGGGTGGGGCTCCGTCTCTTTCTCTGGTTATCAGCTTTACTCCCCACCTCTGATCACTGCCTGCATTGTTAGACTGGAAAGGTAGGCGTCTACTGCGGCTCCAAGTATTCATCCTCATGGCTTGTAATCCAAAGAGGAGAAAGACCTCTTTATCTCAAAGCCCATAGAGCAAATCCTAGGGGCCTTGCATGAACCCATCCCTGGGGTCGGAAGGATGGCCAGTTCTCAGCTACATCCCCACCTCCTATGGCTAAGGTGGGGTCAGCAACGTCTGAACCGTATGGACTAGGTTCTCCCATTTCCAAAAGGGAGAAAGAATGCTAAGTAGACCGAAATAATGAATTCTCATCATTTATTGATTCTAATTCCTGCAAGGCCACTAAAGGGACTGATTCCAAATGGATAGGGTTCACATCAAGGGATTCTATACGGCTCTCAGCCTGATTATCAGTTCTTGTCCGTTAGACATGTTCTGCTCAACAGAGGCAAGGTTAATCGAGCTCAGAGGTCCCTAACCTTTTGACACTAGGGAGAATCCGATGATTTGAGGTGGAGGTGAGGTGGTGATGTTAGCGCTGCGGCTGAAAATACAGATGGCACTTCACTCGCTTGCCTGCCACTCACCTCCTGTTGTGTGGCCCGGTAGACCAGGGAGGGGACCCCCTGGTCTAGCTAGACAGCCACTCAGAACTGCCAGCCGTGTGAAAACTGGTCCCCTGGGGACTTTTGCTGTTCCACTCTTCCTGATAAGGACCATGTGAGGCAGACGCTTGTGTTCTCCCGTAACTTAACAATCACACCTGCCCATTTCATCAGCTGTTTTCACTCCACATCTGGCCCTGGCACTGGGGAGTCAGTCGTGGAAGTTTAGGGATTGGGTTCTCTGCATGGCTGTTTTGCTCCCCGAGTCACGAGTTGCAGCTTCCAGCCTTGTTTTTCCCACAGGCTGCCCTGGAGGGCTTAACTGTCTTGAAATCCATCAGCACTTCCCGGAATAAGTGAAAGTCTTTGTTCAAATCCTTTCATTTTCCGAGTTGTCATGCCTGACTCCTCTGTGAGCCTTTGGAATTCCCCTTTAGTTTCCACTTCTGACTTATGCCTAAGGTTGGAAGAAGTTTATTCCTAAGGTTGGAAGAAGTTTGTCTTCACTGCCCTCCACCCACTTGTCCTCTGCCCTCACCCCGGGCCTTGGCGACATTTTGTCCCAGGCTTGTCAGGTGCTTTTATTCCCCGGGTCTTTCCTCACACTTCGCTTTCATTAGAGTGTTTCTGAATTCCAGTTTCTGCACAGTCTGTTTTAATAAGCAAGTCTTCACCAGTTTAAAGTACACTCAGATCATTGGAATAAACTCCCGAAGGGCCTGTTGATTCTGAGCTCCTCTGGCCTCAGATCTCCCCTCCGTGAAATGGAGGTGATACCGTCCACCTCACAGGATGAATTGAAGTTGTATGTGCAGACTGCCTGGCCCTAATTCTGGAGTCAGAAAGTGTGCTATGGTAGTTCACTCTCTGTAAGCAAAGGAGACCCAGCTCAATCTGACTTATTAAAAAAAAAAAAAAAAAATGGACGTCTTGGCTATAAGTAACTAAGTGGTATAGGGGAAGGCTCGTTTGAGTTGGAGTTGATTCCTGGGGCTGAAACGTTGTCATCAGGAGCCTCAAGATTCTGTTTTCCTTCTCAGGTAGCTGTTTCCAGAGAGAGCCGTGGCAAGCTGCCATTCTAGCAGCTCAGAGACCGTGGGGAAGGAGAACGTGCACTTCCTTATAGTTCCAGGAGGAGCCCTAAGGCCGATGCTCATTGGCTCGGCTCTGGTCATGAGGCCATCCCTAAGCCAGTTACTCTAGTGGGGGGTGAGGGGCGAGAGGGAATGCTCTGATTGGCTAGGTCCCGAGTCATGTAGACACATACGTTGCGCAAAAGGGGATGCCCAGAGAAAAACTGAGTGCAATTAAGACGGGCAGGGGGCTGCTGGGGAGGGGAGAAAGCGGCAGATAACCACTGCGCAGGCTCATCATGCGTCATCCCTTCAGAGGCAGCATTTGTAATAGCATTGTACTCTTTGCCTGACAGGGTCAGCTGTCAAGGCAGGCGGGTGATGGCGTGGAGGCAGGGGGTTAGCCCAAAGATGGAAATGAAGCGAAAGGCCCTGAGAGCTACCTCTCAAATCACAGCCTGGCGCCGACCCTCCTTCTGCCTGTTTCTGGGGTAGGTTTTAACCCGCTGAGGCCTGGGCCGGGGGGGGGGCCACAGGAAGCTTTGGGAACCTTCACTCGTTTTGCAGCGCTGCGTGCTCCCCCGGAGCAGATTAACCCAAATTCCACTTTAACCGCCCTTGCTGACCACCTGCCAGGACACGGTAGAGCGGTCCTGCAAAATCAAGCAGAGGTATTTCCAATCGCTTGTTTGAAGCTGTCCTATTAAAGAGTGTGTGTGTGTGTCTGTGTCTGTGTGTCTGTGTCTGTCTGTCTATATGGAGGGTTTTCTGTGTCCATCTGTAATTATAGGAGGAATATAAGTTTTATTTAGCAGCTAACGTTTAACTTAGTATACGCACCTTATGGGATTATTCTGTGATCTTTATACCAGTCCTACGAAGTAGGTATTATTGTTAACCTTGTTTTACAAAGGAGGAAACTGAGGCACGCAGAGACGTTGATTAAGCTCTCCAAAGCCATTCATTCAGCCAGTATGTGCTGAAGCCAAGCGTGAACCAAGATCCGGAACTAACATGTGGGCAGTTGGAATCTGGGACCTGGTACCGGTGGGAAGGGCGTGGAAGGCGCTGCTCCCTCTGGACCAGGGACCCCGAGACAAGAAGTACGTGACACCCCCACCCCCAGGACATTCCAGCAGGTCATAGGGAGCACGACGGCACGGGCCGGACACTCCAGATCCCAGCAGCCTCCAGGGTCCAGGCCAGACAGACAGAGAGGCCTGGGAGGCTGGCAGGCCTCTGTTTTCCTTCCCAGCTTCCTTGCAGGCTCAAGGAAAGACTTGCCTGTGTATACGCCCTGGTGGGCCCTGAGTCGCCCTGGTGGGCCGCCTCCCGCCAGTCAGCTCCAAAGACAAGGTGGCGGTGGTGGTTTCGGACTGCTGGGGCTGGCTCGACCTCGGAGGCGGAGGCCCGAACAGGCCTCACAAAGCCCACCGATCCAGTGGTATTTCATTACTTGTGCTAAATGTTGGAAAGAAACAGGAAATCTGAAAAGTATGGCGATGTTTTCTTTCTGTGCATCTTTAGTTTGTGTCTTTTTTCCCGCTAAGACAAATAGCGAGTGACTAGGGACAGGCCTAAATTTGCAGCCAATGCACCCAGTGTCTTTTCTCCCTGTGATAACTCGCTGCTCTGCTGTGTTGAGGAGCAGGGGAGGGTATAAAGAAGGAATGAAACATTTCCCGTAGCTCCTCCACTGAGAGATAGCTACT
The DNA here is from genome assembly GCF_014176215.1 of Rousettus aegyptiacus. NCBI lineage: Eukaryota > Metazoa > Chordata > Mammalia > Chiroptera > Pteropodidae > Rousettus > Rousettus aegyptiacus. Next base: position 49,373,013 of record NW_023416309.1, on the reverse strand, counting down.
GTTATTTTCCAGCCTTTTTTCCTATCACCCAGTACTTCCTAAGCTTCCAACGTGAACTTGAGGGATCTCTGATTAGCCCGTACTTCAGAAACTAAGCTGGTTTGTGCCAGTTGTGTGACTTGGCACACAGGGATCCACCCAGCTGAACCTTTGCACCTCTCACCCACGTTACTGGCCTCTGCCTGAGTCTAAATGAAACCAGTCTCCTGGCAGGTCGCACTTAAGGAACGTCCTAACTAGGCCCAAGGAACAAAGGCCTCTTGGTCTCCCAAAGCCTCTTTGGCCTGGGTCCTGGTGAGAGCTAGAACCTAGGGCATCTCACCCCTACCCTCGTGTGCACCCTGAACTGCCGGAGTGCCCCAGGGGGCTGACCACCTCTGGCCCTGGGTTCCTGGCCCAGAGAGGGGCAGCCATCTCCAGGCCCTTCCTTCCCACCTGTACCCTTGAGAAAGCCCCATCAGAGCGCTGTCCAGAAGTGAGATGCCTCATGGGCTCCCAACTCCATCAGTTGCCAGGGACTGCCTCTCGGCGGTCATTCCAGAGATGGTAACTGGCCCACATGGGGACCAGAATTGTGGCCAGGGACTGGTGAGCCATTTGCCCAGGCCTACTGGACAGAGTAGCCGAGAGCATTTTAATAGGAGACAACTCAAGAGGAGTCTTCATTTGGGGGGGCGGGGGGGGCGGGGTGTGTGTGTGTGTGTGTGTGTGTGTGTGTGTGTGTGTATTTGTATTTGTAAGCTTTATGTACAGCAACTAGTTTAGCTTTTCATTTCACTGGGGACAAAGGATTTCATTCATGGTACAAATAAGCAGTAAAGGCGGAATAATCACCAGGTAATAGCCCATGTGCTCCGGGCTGGGTGGACAGGTGATACCTCTGGGCTGGCCAAGGCGGGATTAAGGTGGTCCTGGGCCTCGTTGTCCTTGGTTTGATGTCTTCGGCTGTTACTGTGTGAATTTCCGAGGGGCCGTATCGAAGCAGCTCTGGTTCCAGCTGGCTCTGTAGCCGAGGTTGGAATTCTGCTTGTGGGGAGGTTTGTTCCATCTGAGAGGTCACCAGTGAGCAGCTCGAGTTGTTTTTCCAGTAGTGCAAGCAGCAGCAAAGCGTCTGTCCCATCTTTTCAGCCTGTACAGCTGATCTGGGAATGCAAAGGGTGGCTTCTTGTTGGGGAAAGTTTTAAGTGATGAGACTCCAAGATAGGTGAGAAAAGGCAGATCTTGGCAGAAATCATGACAAGCTGACCTTAAGGTCTGGCTCAGCAGGGAGCCGTGCATGCACAGTGCTAGTAAATGAAGCAAAACTCTCTCCCCCTCACCATTTCTTGGAGGTGGAGATCAAGAAAAACTCCAGGAGTATTTATCCTGGAGAAAGTTATTTACATTTCTGGCTCTGTCTCCTGGGGTCCAAACAGGCGGGATCAATGACAGACGTCCGGGGTTGGGGCAGCCCGCGAATCTTTTAGATGCTGATCGTCAGTGATGAGAGATTCCACTTGTTCAAGCAGGACAAAGAACTGAGTTCAGTGATGTGTAGACGTATAGATATCTTGGTCCTTGCTGTTGACAGCCTTACTGTCCAGAACGGAAAGCACTTTTGGAGGGTGGGGCCTATTAACAGGCACAAACCTACAAAGTTCTACATGTAAAATCAGAATTGAGTCATGGAGAAGCACTATGGAATTTCGTTTTTTTAAGGAACCTTATAAATAATTTTATAAAGTAAAAAAACATCATGAAGCAACAGTCACACCATTATTTATCTCAGTGGTTCATAACCTTGACTGCACATCAGAATCACCTAGAAGCTTTGAAAACTCCTGAGGCCCAGAGCATTATAGCGGGGTGTCTGAGGGCACGTCCAGGCGTCAGGAATTTTTAAACTCCCCGTGATATTTTGGTGTGCAGCCGCTGTTGAGACTTGCCGCTTTACTCATTGTTTACATGTCCCCGAGTGGTCATCCACGAAGTGCATGAAGGTAGGCGTGCCCTTTAACGTCAGCAGGAAGAGGCTGTCAAGAGTATGACAGACTGGTCTCAGGACACAGGAACCCGCTGTGTCTGTGTAGGAGCATGCTATGGAGGAAGTATACGGACATGTGGAGACATGGGGGCTTCCTTTATCCACACAGTGGAATACTATACAGCAGTCAAAAGGAAAATATCATATACACAACAACATGGGTACGTCTCCAAGGCCTTATGTTAGATAAAAGGAGTCAGACTCCAGAGGCTATGCGGGTTGCTGGGGCCTGGGACTGAGGAAGGGGTCACCTGTCAAAGGGCACAAAGGAATTTTTTGTGGGGGCTGGGTGATGGAAATGTTCTATATCTTGACTGTGGTGATAGTTACCACAGCTGAGTGTGTCTGTGAAACACTAGAATTGTATAGTAAAAATAGAGGATGTTACTGTATGTAAATTATACCCCATTTAAGACACTTTTTCTTTGTTTAAAAAAACCCGTTTCTTCATTCATGGTGAATGGGTAAACAGAATGCTGCAGTCTATCCATACAGTGGAACATCATTCAGCCACGAGAAGGAATGAAATCCTGATGTGTGCCACAATATAGATGAACCTCGAAATCACTGTGCGTAGTCAGAGACGCCAGACCCGAAAGGCCACCTATTTTATATGATTTAATTTATGTGAAATATCTGGAATTGGCCAATCCACAGAGACAGAAAGAAGATTCATGATCGCCGCAGACCTGGGGGAGGAGAGAATGAGCAGTGGCTGCCCGATGGGTTTGTTTCAGGTGGCAGGAAGGTTCTAGAAGTAGATAGTGGCGATGGGGGTTGCGTAACATTGTGAATGTACTTAATGCCACCGAATTGCAAACTTTAAAGTGGTTGAAATGTTAAGTTTTATGTTATGTGTGTATTAGCACCATAAAAGAGAAAAAGGGTCCCGCTTCCTGTTAACATGCCAAGCACACAGCGGGGCCCTGGTGCAGAGAGGCCGGCGTGGTATCCGGCACTTTAAACGAAAGGGGCTTGGTGCCCGATGTCTCTGATGAAGGGATGTCTCCTTTTTAAAAGCTCATCCCTGAGAACGTGAAGAGTCTATGACCAGGGAGAGTTGGAGTGCCATTTTCCGCCGTCCGTCCTGTTGCCCGTCGCGGAAACTTTTCCCAGGTTCATAACTTTGGTGGGTCCCCAGTGTCCAGGTTCATGTGGCTTGATCTTGGGAACTGTTGGGGCCAGGAGGGGGTGGCGCGTCTTCGTACTTAAAGGATAGATCTGCTTAGTTTCACGTTTGGAAGGAAAATCATGCTCAATCATGTGTTTTCAGCAAATGCAGCTGAATAAATAAAAATGTGTGTATAAAACAGCAGGGGACCTTGTGAAGGGCAGCCTTTTCGGCATGTTGGGAAGACGTGTAGGGTTGGGAACCTAGTGACCACAAAGCAGGACTGCCTCAAGCTGAGGAAAGCCGGGGGAGGAGGTCATCGGGAGGCAGAGCTTCGCCGAGGCCAAGGGCAGTGAATGGAGCAGTTGAACTGTCCAGCTCTGCGTGGGCCTTGGAAGCCCGGAACAAGAATCTTATTGATGACTTGTCAGACCCTGAGCAGACAACTCTGAACTTTAGCAGAGCCAGGACGGAGAGCCTGCACAAGGGCCTGCAGTTTCCAGAGTGAACAATACCCTTATTTTTCCCTCCCTCCGCTGGAAGATGAGGAAGCAGCCAAAATGAGAAGTGGGGGTGGGGTCGGGGTGGGAAAGGGGACTGGGATGAGCGTTCCAGAGCCTCAGTGAAATGGCCACATTCCTCCGGGGGATTGCCTGCCCCTCCGAGCTCTGAGGGCTGAAAAATGTCACTGGGGTTGGCGAAGTTGGAGCCTTGTTCTTGTCGATTGTTTTTTCCGAGAGCACGAGCTGGACCCGAGAGGGTATGTTCGCAGCAGGATCACTGGCTCCTGCTGTCATAGCTCCTCGTCAGAGGCCCAAACCTACCAAGGCTGACCCTTGACCCGGAAGGAGTTCCTGCTTAGCCCGAGGTGTAGACTTGGCACGCGCTGAGATGATTGTGAGCAGGTGGCTTTGACAGTGAAGAATCGAGGGAGGCAGAAGATGCTAGGAGAGCTGAGTGCTGCTGGTCATGGGTGGCTGTGTGGGGAAGGGACCTGGATGCCCTTGAAAAGTGATGCAGATCTAGAGGACAAAGGAAATGATCTGGGCTTCGTGAGCCCAGTTCCCAGTCCGTTTCTTCAGCTGACCGTTCACCTAGAGGAGCCACTTTAGAGGAAGAGGAAGATGTCTCTGCTTTGTCAGCACTCTTCCCCCACCCATCTGCCTGGCCCATCTGTTCCCCAATGACAGGGACCACAGCTGCCCGCTTCATGGCAGTGTCCTCAAGCCTGTGTGTCTCTGATGGCATTGTGCATCTCAGTCACCAGGGGTATCTTCTCCTACAGTCCCTACATCTACTGGAATTATCACTAGGTCCCGTGGGCTCTCCCTGTCACAAATCTTGAGTCCAGTCCCTCCTCTCTATCTCCCCTGCCTTGTGGACTGTGGGGCAGAGGGAAGCAGAGGCCATGATTCTGATACTCCTCCCTGGCTGCTTGGCAATGGCTACTGCCAGCAGACAGCAGACAGACAGCAGGTACCATGGGCTTGGGCGTACTTGGCATTTGAGCCTCTGCTAACTCTGGACATGACCCAGTTAGGTTATAATTCAGCCTCAGGAGCCCCTTTCCACACTGTGTACTCGCAGGGTGGTGGGGGGGCCAGTGTCCTAAGTGGTCCTTGGCTGCTGGGATGAGGTCACACCCTCACCATTCTCAGCTGCACTAATACAGACATCTAAGTAGCCTCCCTGCCTCCTCCTGGGTCCCCCCTCCCCATCTTCCATTGTCCTCCCTATTGTTTTCAGAGTTATTCTATCTCCAGCCTGTTTGAAGAACAGTGTTGCATGGCCTTTCCCACTGCATTGCCTAGAGGCCCTGCAGGATAAGATACTAACTCTTTAGCAAAACAAATAAATCCCTTGTGATCTACCCACATGATCTCATTTCACAGGTCAGGCCTCAGAACCCACCTTCTCCCCTTGGAGGCCCACCCCACCCAGCCTGAGACACAGAGCTACTTGTGGTTTCTCAAACACCCTGTGCGCTTTCAGCTTTTGAGTCTTCTGAGCATTTCATTCCCTTTCCCTGAAGGGCCCCTGCCCGATGAGCTCCTAGTCTTTCCTCAAAGGCCAGCTTATAAGTTCCTTTCTCCGATAACTGCACAGTTTACCTCTTTCTTCCCTGTGTTCCTGATCCTTGGAGACATTCCTGCATTACTTCTGCTTTCACCCTGTGGACTCACTGGGCCTCTTGAAAGGGCTGGGGACCCCATCTGGGTCACCTCTGCCTGCCCAGAGCCAGGCACGACATTCTTCACCCTTTGCCTTAGTACACATTTGCTGATGTGAAGATAAACAAAGGCCGTTTTCCAAGAATCGGGCAGCTAGCTTTTGGGAATAGCCGAGGATGTGGAAGTGAAGAGACACTTTCGTTTTCATGCCCCCCCCTTTTTTTTTCTTTTTTGCCTCCAGAGGCAGCAGCAGAACAGTCTGGAGAAGTTCAGAAGGTCAGCGAAAATGCAGCTGAGACCCTAATTGCCTTTCCTGGCCCTTTCGCTCCCTTTACTGTATGTAGTTGAGTTCAAGGCTCTGTCATTTTCCTCACATTTATCCTGTTTTCTCTGTGTTTCACTTCTGTAAGCTCACCGCTTTTTAGCCTTTTGAGTTCCTGCAGCCAACGGAAAACTCATTAAGAGGGGTGTGAAAACACAAAGCAAAGAAAAAAAACAATCTGAGGTCTCACCCTACTGCCTCCTCTTCCCAGAAGCCTTCCCGGCCTAGAACTGTGTCCTCGTCTGATCTCCTAGCACGCACGAGGCAGCTCGCACCTACTTGACTCTTGAATTTTTTGGTGCTATCCTTTGCTCTATGAATCGCTTCACCTGTGCTGGTCTTCCTGTGCCAATGAGCTTGCAGAAAGCAGGGATCCCACTGGACGGACTCTGCTTTTTAATTTCCCAGTAAGTGGAGGCTGGGAGCCCAGTCGAGTGCTGGGCGCATACACGCGGGGTGTCACCTGTTATCTGTTGGTGGATTCTGGGAGCTCTGCCTGTTCCCTTCCAAAACTTACACTGTTAAGAGTCTAATTAGTTTTCAGTAAACTGGGCAAAAGCCATTGGCCTCTTGGGGCCGCTCTGCTACATTCTTCCCAATACTCAAAGACCGGGGAAGAGACTGCTGTCGGCCCCCGGCTTGTTCCAAAGCAGAACTGCGCAAACATGGCCTAAGCTGTCACCCACCATCTACTTGTCGCCTCCCATTCACTCTAGGCACGTGGGCCAGCGTCTGTGACGTGCAGCCTGTGGGCCGCTGGCTGCTTTTTACCTTCACTTGGCTTTCAACAAGACAGAGGGGATTGGACACGTAGAGCCTTGTGGAACCTGCTCGATTCTTCAGCCTTTACCAGGACACTGAAGAAAGGAGAAAGGAGGTTTCTCTTCTGCTTCTCCAGCTTCAGCAAATTCTTTCAGGAACATTCCTGCGGGAGGGTGGCGGGGAGAGGGCTCTGATCCTCGACAGGCGGTGCCCATTCATTCGAGTGAGCTGGCACACCCCGATGTTTGATCTGACAATCACATATGCTCGGACAGTCATCACTGCTTTCTTCTGAAACAAATCCTCACCACCCCCCTTTCCCCCCTCTAGCCCTCTCCCGCAATCTGTGACAATGTTCATTCCTGGGAATTTGGTTTTGCAGGAATGGGATTAAGCTGGTATCCCGCTAAGATCCCAGGGGGTGATTGGACCGGAAGAAGCCACTGGGCTCTGAGAACCAGGAGAGCGTGAGGGCTTCCTTCCCCAGTGAGGGGGGTTAGGAATAATCTAGGGCTCTGGTTCAGGTCTGGGGAGCTGGGCCTTTGGGGAATGGTGGGAGAAAGCCCTACGCACAGACATGCGGTGGGGTATTACCGAGAGCTCAGCCTTGGAGTCAGACTGTAAACCTATCTCTTTGCCATGGGCCATGTGGGACCTTATGGGCCTTTACTGGGCCACCAGGTCCACAGCTGCAAAGTGTATATAACGATGCTTGCCTCTTAGAGTTGTTGTCAACTAGTAGGTGCCTAATTAGTTGACTTATCCATTTATTCAGTCATTCCACAAACATTCATTCAACACTGTAACAGTAAGAGATGCCAAAAGTGCAAGATAGATGTAGTCCCAACTCACCGAGCTAACAGACTAGATCAAGGTGGGCAAAACAAACATATAACTTAAAAATGAGCAAAATAAAACTACTACTCGTTGTTGATTTTGCTCATTTCAAACTTTAAAACCGATTTGTGTTCATATCGTTAATAAGTTGTGATTAGAGCTATGATCACGAGTCAGGAGTTAGATGCTAAGTTAAAAAATAAGAAATTTCTACTTTGGGTAGAGCGTTCAGGGAAGGCTTCCTTGAGGAGGTGACCTTTCTTTCCCTCCTCTCCCTTACATGGTACAATAGGGAATGATATGTCGCAAGATTGTTTTTTTTCTAAAGGGGAGCTTAGAGATGACTGCTACTGGAAGAAAAATAAATAAGGATGCCATGAGGGTGAGAAGAAAAATCAAGATGAGAGGATGATGACGACACTCTTTGTGTGATTAGTGTAGCTTTTCACAAGCCCGACCGAGAAAAGCTTCACAGATCTTGTCATTTTCAACCGCCTTGTGAGACAGGCAGGACCCACGTGGTCATCTCCACTTTATATAGACAAGGAAGCCGAGCTTGGAGGCATGGCGTGACTGCTCAGAGTTCCCGCATGGATGGAGAATGACTCTGGGCTGCTTCCCTGCTGTCTGTGGCCCTTGGCACTGGGTTTGGACCCGTGGTTCTCAGCCTTGGCTGCACATTACAATCACCTGCGGAGGTTTAAAAACTATTGACCTCTGGGTTCCACTCCCAGAGATTCTGGTCATCAGTCTGGGGTACAGCTTGAGCATCAACAGTTTTAAAATCTGCAGGTGATTCCAATGGTCGGAAAGCCTGGTTTTGAACTTCAGGTTGCCAGCGGCCATTAATGAGCATGTTCTGAAGAACTAGCCATGCAGGGAGAGCCAAGATGACAAACCTGTCAGCAAATGCAGCATCCTGTTCTTAGTAGAGAGTTAGGTCCCTAATAATAGCAACAGTAGTGGTGAACACCCTGTTCCTAGACTGTTGCTCTCTGCACTGGCATTTCTGCAAGATGATTTCAGCTAGAAATTGACAAAGTCTTCTATGGTAGTGTCTTTGAGAGCCTTAGCTTAGTTTTGTATTTCCCTATCCTTTGGGGAAACTTGAACAACTGGTCAACCTTATCACTTCTTTTGATGATTGTGAGTTTGAACTGTCTTCAAGTTCCCCAGACCCTGAACTATTGTAACTGACTTTTATCAAGGAAGAATTCCTGTTTCCAGACTCTAATGGGCTTGTGGGCTTGATTGGGCCACCTTGGTCACTGCCACTCCCACAAGTGGTAGACCAGAGTGTTTGGCCAAGGTCATTCACCTCACAGCTGAGGGCCTGTTTCCGTCTCCCTGAGCCCCTAGCACTGGAAATCCTGCTTTTTGGCTGGGCCCCTCGTGCTGCCAGGCCTCACCCCAAACCCCTCCCCTTGGGACCAGAGTGTTCATGGTGGGACACCGCAGGATCTGGAGGTCTCTCTGAGATGCACTGTCAAAGAGAAGGCGGCCACCGTAACGGGTTCTCCTGTTCTCTGTCTCCAGCCCTGGAGCAGTTGCTGACGGAACTGGAAGATTTCCTCAAGATTCTCGACCAGGAGAACCTGAGCAGCACAGCCGTGGTGAGGAAGAGCGGCCTGGCCGAGCTCCTCCGGCTTTACACCAAAAGCAGCAGTGAGTGTGGCCCAGGGGCCGTGGGGAGGTCTCCGTGGAGAGGGCCAAACGGTTGTATTAACGAGGGCCACCATAACGAAGTTTCACAGACGGGGTGGCGTGAACAGCAAATGTTTATTTGCGTACAGCTGTGGAGGCCAGAAATCTGAGCTCAGGGTGTTACAGGGTCGGTTCTTTCTGAGGCCCTCTCTCTCTGGCTTGTAGATGGCCACCTTCTCCCTGGGTCTTTCTACCGTCTTCCCTCTGTGTACATATCTGTGTCCAAATCTCCCCTTCTTATAAGGACAGGGGGTCATACTGTGTTAGGGGCCACCCCAGTGGCCTCATTTAATGTGAATCACATTAAAGACCCCTCTTCTTTAAAGACCTTTCTCCAAATACAGTCACATTCTGAGCTGTCAAGGTCTAGGACTTAACATATGAATTCTGAGGGGGCACAATTCATACCATAACAATAGTGTAGGAGTGGAGCCCAGAAATCTCTATTCAACACATCAGCCTATGAATGAGGTTTTAAACACAGTATTTTCAAAGCACTTTTTCTTCCTGGTTGAAAGGAGAGAAGGGATAATAAACCGTTACAATAATAGCTAAGGCTTAATTAAGTGAGCACTTCCCACTTACACGGATGAGGAAACCGAGGCCCGGAAAGTTCAGATAATTTCCCCGGTGTCATACAGCCCAAGGGAAAACGTAGTTTTAAGAATTTGTAAATCACAGAATGCTGCGTTCATATTTTTCTTCCACCTTTTTTATCGAGGTGGGTTTTTATATCCAACCAATACATGAATCTTAAGTATTCGATCCAGTGACTTTTGACAGTTGTGTACACCTGTGTGCCTACCGCCCCAAACAAGACAAGAACATTTTCTCTCTAAGAAGGTTCTTTCTCGCCTCTTCCTGGCAAGAAAATTCCTCCCCACCCCCACGTCATGGCCACTATCGTTTGGATTTCTCCCACCATAGATGAGCTTTGCCTTTCCCAGAACTTCACGTAACTGGAACCGTACAGGGGGTACTTTATGTCTGGCCTTTGCTCAGGAGACTCGTCCATGCTATAGGGTGAGCCAGTTAGTTGTTCCTTTCATTACTGAGTAAGTAGTGTTGCATTCTGTGCATATACCACAATCTGCTTATGCAATCACTTGTCGATGGACATTTGGCTGGTCACACATTGGGACTGTTTTGAATAAGGCTGCTCTGAGCGAGCTTGGACAAGTCTTATGGACATATAGTTTCATTTCTAGCAATTCAGATTTTTTTTTTTTTTAAGAGAAAAGCCTTTTTGTGAAGTCATAACAGTTCAGTTTATTTTTACAGTGGATGTTCGGGAATTGGAAGTGATGGTTGGGGGCGGTAAGGGACCATAAGAGGGCATCTAACCATCTGCCTCTCGGCGGGAGCAGCCTAAGCCCGTGCCAGGGAAGGGAAGTGCACCTGCTCCAGCCATCACAGGAAATTCTCCCTTACATCCAGCCCGAATCTGCCAGCCTGCATTCCAAGGTCCCTTTTCCTGTTCTTTGTTCCCAGCGAAACTGGTTTCTAGTCTCTGAATAACAGAGAAATCGTAAAGCTGAAGCATGTTGCTATCTGCCCAGCAGCCTTCTGTTCCCGTGAAATAGTCCAGGCTCCCTCAGCCTTTCATCAGAGGCGTTTTCCTTGAGCCTCTCGGTCGTCTTTCATTTCTCCAGCCACCCCTTGGTTCCCAGGCTCCTCCTGGCTTTGTAGTAAGCGTCTGCTCATCTGCTCGTCTGTAGCGAGTGCTGGTCAGCAGCACATCAAAGGTGGGAATGGCAGATGGGAAATTCACATCACAAAGCAGGTTAGTTAGAGAGGGATGAATCATCCGCAAAAGGATTGGTCAGTGGATCTTTTTAAAAGCGCACTCCCCAGCCCACTGAGATGTGCCCCGATGTGAGAATATTCAGTGATAAAGAACCTCTGTTGGGAATTAGAAGCACCTCTGTAATAGGGTCCGAACCATGGTTCTTGGTTCTAACCACTCTCTCAGAGCCCCCGATACGGGGACCCTATTTGGGCTTCTCATGCTATGTCATTTCCTATAGGATGACCTTTGTTTCACCCTTGAACTTCATATGTTCTGCTCATATGGAGTCAGATCTTTTCCCACCCTCGGTCCCTGCGGCGTGAAGGGCTGCAGAAGGCTGCTGAAAACCCGTCAGCGTCGCCCCCAGAGAACCCCCCAGACTGCTAAGAATAAATGTGCGAGGCCTGTGGCTGCCACTTCTTAAGGTCAACGTCCACTTATTAATAGCTGCCGTGTGACTGAGAACTTCCCTTCTGGTTCGCTTTGCACAAAAGTGGCCGTAACAGCAGCTAACGTTTTTTGGGCATTTACCATGTCCCAGCATTATGCTTAATGTGTGAAATAACATGGATTACGTCATCTAATTCTCATCCCCTGTCACTGAGGAAGGTGTCGTTATCCCCATCTTACCCACAGGGAACCGAGGCTTGGAAAGTCACTTACTTGAGGCGCATGGCTGGGCGCGACCAAACCAGGGCTCGGGCACAGGCAGCTGTACCTAACCCTTACGCTCCACTCACTTGCCAGCCTTTCAGATTGATCCGTACTAGATTAATTGTTGTGCCACACAGGACAGAATCCAAAGCCCCCTAAAGGTAACCATTTGCCTCCCTGTCTCGGGCTCCCAGCCCTGCTTCGCTGAATATCTTACAGAAAATTGTAGAAAATTAGCTCAGCCTGACGGGATTTATAGGTAGCAGCAGGCTGATCATTTTGAGGTAGCCTGTGATCTCCACTGGCTGAACTGTAGCTTCTGTCACACATTTGGGGCAGAGTGTGCACGTGTGCGTGCGTGCATGTGTGCGTGTGTGTGTGTTTACACTTTTCAAATGGAAATTTCCATTTGAGTTTTTGCATCTTGTTTTTTACTGTAACATAAGTTTCTCTGCTAAGTGCTTTTTGTCTGGATGGCGAGGTCTATCTAGGCAGAGAACGTGGTCTGTTTATCAGGGGCCTGTTCTTCCTGCCTTCATCAGTGAGGGCCGTGGGCCCCCCAATATCCTGCTCAGGGAATGTACAGACGTTTCAGGGGCTGCCCCTCTGACAGGAAGAGCTTCAAACATTCTATGGCTGGACAGACAGAGGGTCCATGTCCCTCCTCCCACCCTTCACCCAGTCTCTGGGAAGGACTGCCCTCTGCAGACTTGTCTCTTTCCCCAGGAATCACGCGCTGGCTCGGGGCACAGCGAGTGCCCCCTTCTGACCACACGTTGCTATTTCCCACACACCTGTGTCGCTCCCATTCAGGTGTACTCCCCCAGGCCTCTCCAGATGCTGATTTTGTGAAGACAGAGACAGAGTTTGTCTTGTTCTCTACCATCTCCCCAGCACTTGCTTATAGCACTGGTGCTCAGAGCACATCTGAAGATGAGTGAGAGTTTTCCATCCCAAGGCTGCTGCCTCCCAGCCATGGAATAGCTCAGCGGCCTCCCCTTCGAAGGCCAAGTTCACTGGGATTTTCCCATGATTGCAGGTGGTCCTGGGAGCCTCATACTTACCAACCGGAATGGTACTGGATTAACAACGCTCTGGGAATAAAAACCTAGCCGACCATGGCCTGTGGAGTGGCCCTCTTGAGGAGGCCAGTGCGAATTTTCTCAGTAACTTCCAAATGGCCATATTGGCAAGGAAGCATCTGCTCAAAATCCAACAGTTAAAACAATAATAATGTCTTGCCTTTTTTTTTTTTTTTTGTATGAGATCGTGGGCTTAGTCAACAATGTGAAAAAAGATTAAACATAAAATGAACATTAGACATTATCGACATTCCTTAGATTCCTTTTTTTATCTTTATCAGGGTCATCCGAATATTCTTATGTAGTTAGGGCTTGCCGTACATGATTTTTATATTTATGATTGCTGCATGTACACATTTTCAAGTGTCGACAGTTCACATACTTTTTTCTGTTTTTTTTTTTCCTATTCTGAAATGTCAACCTTTGATTTAACCGTAAGCCGTGGATATCTCTGTAAATAGCAGAACTTAGAGCTACTTTATATTTCACGGTCGGATAGTGTCCAGTGATGGATGAACAGTATTGTTCAACCAGTCCCTTAGTAGTAGTGGACATTTTTTAAAAAAAGAAACCTCATACCGTATTGCAATGAATATCCTCAAATAAAATTTTATTTATATGCTGGAGTTTACCTTCGAGGGAAATTTTTGGTATTAGAAATACTGGGTAAAAGAATATGAACAACTTAAAATTATCCTCCAAAATTATTTCCAAATGGTTGTGCCAATTTGCACGCTCTTCAGGAATCCGTTTACTGGTAGAGGTGACATGTTGGTGTGTGTGTCGATGTGCCATGGTGCATTTCACCACTTTCCTATTACTGAGACTGCATTTATTTTTTACGTTTTAGGTTCTTGTTTTTAATCTTTGTTAGTTATAAGGTTACCTCCTTTTTTTTAATTTCCTCATTTGAGTTTTATACTCTTTTTTCTAATTGTCTAATATTTGAGTTCTGTTCTCTTGAAAACTTAAGAGTTAGGTAGAAACAGACAATATTCTATCATGATCATTATACTATGCAGATAAGAACACCAAGGCCACACAGCTTAGGCGTTTTGCCCAGAATTGCAGTGCTAACGGCAGAGCTTAGCCCAGACCCCCCGACTCCTGCCAGCTCCTAGAGGGGCTCGCTGTGTTTGGACCTCATAGCTCCCTCCCATGAGCTGCTGCAGCCTTTCCTATAGGGGTGACATTGCTGACTGATCCTGGCAGGGCTGGGCACCAAGGCGGTGGTCCCGTGGGCCGATGGCGGAGGATGGATCCAGGTGTCTCCTCCTGTCCCTCTGAGTTCTGCTCCCTCTGTTTGTGCAGCCCTGTTGGCGGCACGGTCTGTGGTGAGGATCTGACTGGGGCTGAGCTGCCTCACTTCCCAGGGGGCGGGGGTGGGGAGGGTATTTGAATCGGGTCCCTTGGCTCTATAATGAATTCCAGCCACAGGAATTCATCAGCCACAAGTTTCTAGGAAATGCAAATGAAGGGCTTGCAAAGGAAATGCAGGAGGATTTCAAAGAAGAGAAACACTTAGATGAGCTGATGAGCTTCCTCTGCAGGCTTCCGAAGAAAGGGTCCTTGGGGCATTAGAAACTGAATAAGTGGTAGGAGACTAGCCTTTCTCTGCCCAGACAGGCCCTGGGGAAGGGACAACCTAGACAGAAATGATTCTAAAGGAAGGGCGGGGCGGGGCAGGGCAGGGCTGCTGCAGGGTATAAGCCACGGCCGGCAGTGCTCCAGTTCCAGTTCTCAGCACACTCACCCCTCTTAATTTGGAGCTCATGATTTGGATGCCTCAGGCCCCCACAATCACACCCCACTTAAAGACCTGGGAGCTAAACGTCCATATGCTCAATGTGACCTATTTTATGTCTACGTTGCTCTGATTAGCCCATGCAAGTAATTCAGACTAGAGTGAGAATGACTGATAGATAGGAAATGTTTTACAATTTAAATGAAACGGTAAGAAACCCCAGAGACATCTCTGCTTGGTGGAACATGAGGCAGATCCTTGAGGTCTGCATTCTTTTCCACGTAAGACTCCTGTGCCCTAACGATAAACTGAGAGCAACTCGTTTTTTGTCTATCTGCCAACTCTATCATCGACTCTCGCAGTCAACTCAATGTCGTATTTTTACTAGGACCCAAGCAGATGGCAATGTCTCTAGGGGACACTGTTTTTCTCTGCAAGCCCTTTCCCTTCATGGACTCACACGAAGCCGTGTCTTCCATCCTCCCTCTGTAGGTTCTGACGAAGAGTACATTTACATGAACAAAGTGACGGTGACCAAGCAACAGGATGCCGAATCCCAAGACAAAGGTATGGGACTGGGCCTGGGGAAAGTGTGAGCCGCGGTCCTGCCCCGCCCTCCTTCCTCCCAGCCGGCAGCGCAGACGGGCCCGGTGGAAGTATTTTTGGAGGTCCCATTTCGGCCGATGGTATTTTGGGTTGGTGTATTTTGAGATGCTTCATCGGGCCACCTCCTTGCCTCTTAAAGGTCTCGCATCCCCGTTCATGGATAAGGAATCTATCTCTAAAATCTCTCAGCTTTTCTCAGCATTGTCCCGGGAAGAGGAAGTCATAATTCAGATGTTTTGAGAAGCAGCTGTGGATGGTGCTGATCCCATGGTTCCCGCTTTATGTCTTTTGATAGAAGTCTGAATTCTGTGTGTGTATTCGGGGGTGGGGAGGCGGCAGATGGCGATGTCAGCACCCACCTTAATATGTAAAGATTTTGTCCACAGGTGCTCTCTTTGGCACCACACTTTATCTTCCATGGGAAGGACACACAGTTTATCTTCCATGCCGTCTTATTCTTCTGCTGTGTTTTGCTCCCCTTTTCTCTGAAAGCCTTTCGGAGTGGGTCTGGCAGGACCCCAGGGAGGCCCAGAGATTTGCAGAGCTGCCTAGTCGCAGAGGACAGGGGGATTGGAAGTCCCCTCTCCCAACTCCCAAGGCTGTTACTCAAATGCAAAGGCTTAGAGAGAGAGGCAGAGACACAGCTCCCAAAGCCCTCAGTCTATTGTAAGTTTGTTATCAAGACATCGGCCACCAAAGCCTGGAGGTCAGAACTGCTTGAGCCTGGGGCTGGCCGGGCTGCTGGCCGAAGTGGCCAGACAGAAGAACCTTTGGTGTTTGTTCCTTAAAAGCACATAGAGGGGCAGCGGCCAAGTTTTCCAGTATGGCTTTTCTTTCTCCTGCCACACTGCCCTAGCCAGGCTCGGTGGAACACATCGGCATGGAAGCAGCCACTGTGCCCTGGGTCGCTGGCCTTCCGGCTAAACTGTGGGATGGAAAGAGCTATAATCACAGGTCAGAGCTAAGACACCAGCTCAATATAGTGACCGCAGGGCAGCTCCTCTGCGCCCCAAAGCCCTGTGGCCAGGCCATTTTCAACAAGAGGCAGGAGGAAGGGAGGGTGGGGAGTTGCCAGAAAACCCAAACAGCTCCCTCTGGGGGATCTGCCTGTGGCAGAGGCACCGCTGCTCCCTATTCTCGGAGGAAAAACAACACGGCCCCCAGGGACCGCCTGCCTGCCTGGGTAATTAACACCTGCCGAAATAGCACTCACGAGCACATGTGACCAGACATTCCTGGATAATGACACCCTCCCGTGAGGCTGGGCACCCCTCACCAAAGCCTTCTGCTTGCTGCCCACAGCGCCCGAGGAGCAGAGCCCACTGACCAACGGGGAGCCCAGCCAGCACTCCTCGGCTCCTCAGAAGAGCCTTCCAGACCTCCCACCCCCGAAGATGGTAAGTGTGGGTCCAAGACCCCAGACTTCCCTGACTTGGGCCCCCCACGAACTTCCAGTTGTTTTCACGGGCATCAGTCCACCATGCATCTGGCGAGTCCCGAGTATTGACTGTGTGTTAGGCACAGAGCCAGGCACAGGGAGGGGACAGAGCAAAAGTGAGCCCGTCTGTAGGTGACACATTTGCTCAGGGCGTGATCCTCAGTGCTAAGGGTGATGGGAGTGGGAGACGAGGGAGGTCACCTTTAGCAGGTGCCACCATGTGTCCGAGGCTACAGCAGGCTTTTTACCCAGCACCGCGTGAGCAGGGCCACATGCAACTGTGGCCACTGCTCCGGCTCTCGTGAACTTTCAGAGTTTTAAGTCGTATCACATGCCGCTTCTCCACCGAAACCTGCCAATAGCTCTCATTGAGCTTAGGAAAAAATCATCCATTTCTTAACGTGGCCCCGGGCCTACCAGTGCATCTCCAGCCTCCTCACTGTGCTTTGCGGCAGCCTCCCTTCCTTTCCCGGATTGTGCCGTGTGGGCCGTCCTGCCTCAGGGACTTTGCAGTCCCTGGGCCCTGACCTGCCTGCGTGAGGCACCCCACATCCATCCCTACCCCAGCTCCCGTCCGCCCCACACAGTCCAGTCACCCCCTCCGTGGCACTTGCTCCCGCCGAGATGGTCTTGTGTATTATTTAACTCCCAGGCCAGATAGAAGCTCCCTGGGACAGGGACTGTGTCTCTCATTAGTGCTTCGTGCCCCGCGTCTGCACACGTGAGCCGTACGCACACATGGGTGGATGGATGGATGGATGGATGAATGGAATTATGAATCACAGGCCTGGGTTCGGATCCCAGCTGTGCAAGGTGCTAGCTCTTTGACCTCAAGCAAGTTATTTAAGATCCGGCCTCTGTTTCCTGGGGTTTAAATGATAGGACCGCGAAGGCTCTCTGGTAAGATCGTCTTACTCAGTGTGTTGAGGCTGAGCGTGGCGTGCTACGCCAGCATTCAGCGCAGTAAGTAGCAGCGTTTTTATTTCATGGGCGAGGAAACTGGAGCCAGCAGGTTATGCTGCACAGCCTCGAGGTGGCAGAGCCAGAATTGGAACCCAAGTTCTTTCCTCCATAGGATCTGGCTGGGGAGGCAGGAGGTGAGGGCTGGGAAGGATTTTGGGGGAGCATCAGTTCCGGGGTCAGTGGCAGCAGGAAGGTGTGTGACTCAGTGGACACCTAGCTTTCACCAAGCCATTCATCACCGAGATCTGTGGGCAGAGGTGACTGCTGAGGGGGTGCCACCCCGGGCGGGCCCCGTTCATTCATGCCTCCCCGAGGGGTGGCAGAGTCCCTCAAGCTACTCTCCTGCAGCCGCATGGTAGGCAGTTCTGGAGTGTCTGGGACACTACCCCACTGCACGAGGCCCCTCAAGCTGGGCGACAGCTGGCAGGCTCTTCAGCTCAGGCCCGGCGGGATTGATGGGTGCCCCCACTTTGCTGACAACCCTGGTGACTGCCACACCCTAGCTGCCCCCTCCCTTATGCACACAAGCACGGTCCTCTCCACTGCCCATCAAGGGGTGCCTGCCTGTCGCCAGTTTTTCACATGAAGAAACAGGCACAGAGGGTTAAAACAACGGGCCAGGGCCCCCCTGCTGGAGGGTAGCAGGGCCAGGAAGCGAATGCAGGTTCTTGGCTTCCAGGCTGCCTTCTGGTCTCCTGGATAAGCTGATCCTTTTTTAGCAGAGTAAAGGCTCAGGGTACGTTCGTGTTCCTTCCGGCTGCAGGCTCCCCTCACTTCTTGCCCTAGGACTTGGGGGAGACCGCACGTCCCTTCGGCTCCCATGTGGCTGCTGCTGGCTGGAACCAGGTGGGAGCTGCTGTGGTTTCTGCTGTCCCTGGTACCACTTGTTCGTGGGGTGAGAGAGGAGGTGGCTGCTCCCAGCCAGGACAGGAATGCACCTATCCTGAATTCGGCATCTAATTCTGACCGGAGGCCTTCTTCGGTTTCTGTGTAGTAGAAGTGTCACCGCTGGCCCCACCTGGGGCAGCTGCCCACAGGTCAGCACCTGGTTGGATGGGCATTCACCCGGCAGTCTGAGACTTGGTCTGGAAATCTGTGCTTCGCAAATGTGGTGGTGGACTGAGAGGCACAGGGTCTGGAACTGGGCTGTAGTTATAAACTAAATCAGGTCACGCAAGTCCCAGCAACCCCCTGGGATTCTGGAGCTGGCTTTTACTCTTCCTTTGCCAGGCTTCTGGGGCATGAGTACAGAGGCTCCCAGGGCCTGTGAGCAAGGCGGAGCCATGGCCGCCCCCTAGAGCAGACTTCTGTGTCCTGGTGGCTGTGACCAGGGGCCCCTCAGGGCCAGGAGAGGCTCTGTCAGCGATGGAAAGAAGCCTGGTACTGGAGTTGGGGAAAATACCACCACCCAAGATAACATGATCACAGGGCAGCCTGCAGACGTGGTAATCGTCCCCATGGAGAAGCTGCAGGCCCTGGGGGGATTTCCAGCAAAGCAGCTGACCTGACGGTCTTCCCTCGTGGAATTTCTCTGCCGAGAGGCACCAGGGGTGTTCACTGCAACTCCCTTTTCTAGGTCCCTTCTAGTTCTGCCCTGGGCACCTACCCCCACCCCAGGGGGCTTCTGCATGTGGAGCGAGGAAGGGGGCTGGCTGGTGTAATCTGGGGTTCCTCCCCATCTCTGCCCACACAAGCACACAGACGTCTGCTCTTCCCTCAGGCCTCTGTTCTGGTCAGGTCTGGCTCACGCCATCCTAACTTGTAGTCCAAGGCCCCAGAGGAGTGGTGTCAGGGCGGACTGGGTCATAGCTGTGTCTCTGGCTCTGCGGGGGCAAGAGGAGAACCAGAGCAGCAGCAGCAGTTTGGGGAGCGATCGTGGCAGCCTGAGCTTGGAATAGAGAAGAGCCGTGCCCCTGCCCGCCCCGACCGCAGAGCTTCAGGGCGCAGTGGTGGCTTGTCCACCTGCATGCCCGACCCTTGGTGTGCTGGTGGCCATGGCAGAAGCTGAAGATCTGCCTGGGATCCTCAGTGCCTGCGGCTGAGCCCGGAGTGTGGCCTCTGTCCCAGACTCAGGATGTCCTCTGGTGGGTCCCCCTCCATCCCCTACAGAGTCAGTGGACAGCAGATCCTACCAGCGGTGGAAGGGTCAGCCAGGGGTCTGGAGCAACCTCCTGGGCGTGGCCAGTGACTCAGACAGCTGTGGCACTTCCAAACCGCTGTCTGCACGGCCAGGTGCTGTGGTCAGTGCAGGAGGAACAGATGTTCGCTGTCACTGTTTATGCTCTTGACAAGCACAGCCGTCTCCACCCCATCTCCCCTTTGAGGCCTGAGCATGTGTTGCTGCTGCTTTTAAGTGAGCTGCTCTGGCAGGGAAGCGGCTGACTCCACTGAAGGACGAGGCCACGGTCAGTCTGGGGACCTGGGGCTGGCCGGGTCCACCAACCCCCCAGCCAGGAACCTTCCACAGTGCACTCTGGGGCAGGTTGCTCAGAACTGCAGGGGCGCCTCGGGTCATGTGGGCCACCTCTCATCTTCAGCTTTAATCTAAATCAGAACTGGCAAACTGCAGGCCCCAGGCCCCATCACAGCCCCTGCCTTTCCGTAAGGCAAGTTTGGCTGGAGCACAGCCGCTCTCATGTGCCGTGTAATGGACACTTCTGCTCCACGGCAGCTGACTCGAATAGCCGAGATCAGAGGCCCCGGATGGCCTGCACCTCCCCAAATATTTACTGCTTGGCCCTTTACAGAAAAAGTTTGCCGACCTCTGGCCAATCATGCCGAGCGGGGCGGCTTTCTTCCCTGTCGCTTCCCACGAACCTTCAGAAAGTTACTTCAGGTTCTGGAGACATATTTCTTCTGCATCTTCATCTACTATTGACAGTTTTCATCATCAAACTGATAATGATGGTGATGATTAAAATAATAGTCCTTTATTTTTTAGCTCTGAGAAATTAGGATCTTTTGTTCCTTTGACCTTTGATAAGTGGCTGTTGTGTCTGTATAATTACATAACTCTCTTCTGAATTGTTATGTAAATTATTTTATCAGCCTTAAGAGCAGGGCCAGTATCTTCTTTAAAGAGGCCGAGCTTTGTATCGGAAGGGCTCCGTCACCCCTGGGTACAGCTAGCTGTTCTCCACCCACCAAACATGTTGGCAGGCTCTGCTCCCCATCATCCGTACTTTTATATTTTACTTTTTAGTTTAGTAAAAATTAATAGTTATTGAGCATTTAACAATGCTGAGCGCAGTTTAATCCTTACAGTGACCCCATGTGACAGGTCTTTCTACTCCCCATTTTACAGTGAGGAACTGAGGCCCGGAGAGGTCAAGTTAAGTTGTCTAGAGTCACACAGCTCAGCTGTGCCAGGGTCAGGATTCAAACCCCGGCCCTGGAGGTCAGGTTCCTACGACTGCCCTACCCTGCCTCACCCTCCTATCGGCTTCCAGGGAGTGAGGGGCTTGGGAGGCCCTCGGCAAGGCTCTCCCTGGTGCTCCAGTAATGGGCCGGTAATGAGCCAGGACAAGCTCCTACAGAGGCTTCTTTCCCCCTTTGTCCTGTTCTAATCGCGGGAGTCTGGACTGGTGCTGGATCTTGGGTGCTGGGAGCCTCTCTGCATGCCGGACCCACCTCCTCACCAAGAAAAAGGTCCTAGCACCTCCCAGTGGGAGCGGGTAGAGCTGGAGGCCTGGCCAGCTCAGGAAGCGGGAGCCCCAGGACCCATTTGCGGAGACCTTGCCGCTGCCCAGGTAAGGGGACACTCTCCCCCTTAGATTCTGGGAAGCTGGCTCTCGGAGTGCCACAGTTAGGTCTCAGGCAGCCCTTTCTCAAGCTCACCAGGGAGCCAGGAGCAGCTGAGAAGAACAGAGACATCTTGCCAGGCTGATGGCAGCAAAGGTGAAAGGTCACACACCAGCAGCTACCAATTTTGCACAGTGCGTGCAAAGCCCTGGCTTAGGAAGGAGCCGGGCCGAGGTGCCACTCACAGCCCTCCCCCTGCGGCAGCCGCGCCTGCCAGCCCAGTGCAGTAGCTGGTCGGCCAAGGAAACGAACAGATGGTTCTTTTCCTTCCTGAATGTCGGGTGTCGCACCTGCTGGGCTGAAAGCCGTTCAGAGCCTGCCTCTGGGACTTGTATCAGCTCTCCTGGCAGGAGCCCAGATGAAGTCAGAAGGATCCCTCGCTGGACCCAGTGTGTGGCCTGGCGTCTGCTGACCCTCCCCTGGGGACCTGTCTCAGTTCGTCAGACCAGTCCAGTGACCCGGCGGCCCCTGCAGACCCCCGGGTAATGATGGCGGTCCCAGATCACGACGACCACAGCCTCCTTGTATTCGATGTGGGCCAGGCCCCGAGGAAACACTGTCACGTTTCGTGTCACAGCATCCCCAAGACAACCCTAGTATTCTTGTTTTACGGACAGGGAAAAGGAGGCTCGGGGGCTGTCACGGACCCATGGCTGAGCCTGTGGAGCCTTAAAGCTTAGATTCAAACTCTGTTTATTATCTCCAGAGTTCATATAAACAGATTTTTTTTTTTCCTATGCCTACAGCACCTGGTCTTCCTGGGTAGTCTCCCATCCAAGTACTAACCAGGCCCAATTCTGCTTAGCTCCCGATATCAGACATTGGGCTTGTTTAAGACGGCATGGCCATAGACCATGGACCGCGGCTCCACTGGGGCGCAAACCCAGGCCCTTCTGCATGTAAAGCAGACGTGCTAACTGCTACACTGTGGAACCACAGTCTAAACAGACTTCAGATGCCAGGCCACACAGGACTTGGCCCTGGGGACCCTGGTTTTGGTGAAGTGGCCACAGGAGCATCACTGTGCCCTGGGGGGAGCTGGGAGTGGACACTCTTACAGCCCTGGGGATCTGAGCCCAGGCTGACTACTCTCCCACCATCTTCTGGGCCTGGACTAGTGGAGCCGTCTCTGCTGTGGGTCCACCAGATGAGCTCATTTTCCAGATCAGGTTTCTAGATTCCTTCCCTACCCTCCCAGCATGGCAGACATCCATCTGAGCTCAGGGTCCTGCGGGGTCCTTCCACTGGCTGCCCCCTCTTCGAGGTGCCCCCCCCAACACCCTTATGTTAAGGCCTTCCTTTGCTGTCCCTCAGTGCTTCCTGAAGGCCCAGGCCTGTCCCTCGTGCGGAATGCCCAGCACAAGGACTTTTCAAAACCAGGAGTGAAGATGATACACTTCAGATCTCGTTGTTTCTGTTCTCAGCTCATTGTGGATATTCCCTCGGCCCTCCTTAGGGGTTTCATGATTCAGGAAGACGCTGGAGACTCATGTGGGCGGATGCTTATGCATTTATGACCCGTGTATAGTAACAGCTGTGTAATTCTTCTTCTTCCTCCCGCTGTTGCTTATAAGATTCGCTTCATAGCCTGGTGCCCATTTTATAGGTGCAATAATGGAGGAATAGAGATGATTTCATGCTCCTTGCTTCTACACTGTTGCATTCTTCTTCATTCTACTCAAATTGGGCTCATTCACCCCGCTCCGCATAAGCAGCTCAGGGTCATCTTTGAGACTGAGCTCAAAGATCTTGTCCCCTGAGCATCCTCAGTATTCATTGTATTCTCCTGGTTCCCACAGAACTTGGACCTTGCCTCTTACCAGCCCTACTCATGATGCACCTGATCAGGAGCTATGCACATCCTCTGGCTAGTTCAATCTTTCTTAAGACTGACTCCTAAGTGGGCTGGATGCATCCCTTACAGCTTGTATGCGGGAGCCATCCAATATTTGCTGAACGAATGACCAAACTTATTATGGTAAAAGTTTGAGATTTAGAAGCTTTGGTCACCTTCTTCCATCTGCCTCCGATTAGCCTTGTTTTTTTTTAGAACGTATATTCTGTCGAGAAGCTATAGTAGCTACGACAACAGCCCAGCACCATCTGGACTCAAAGTGTGTTATGTGTCACGTGCATAATGATAGTTGGTCCGGCAGGGTCCAAGCCTCATTTTGCAGAGGAGCAAGCTGAGTCTTGGCCGAGCACTGTGGACAGGCTGGCCGACGGGTCTCCTGGCGTCTGCATTCTCCCTCCCAACTTTCTTGAAGTCCAACCAGGCATCGTCATTTCCTCTGGACTTTCCTCCTGCCCTAAGCGCTAATTCCAGTGTGTTGCCAGTGTATCATATCTGAGCGCATTTGTTTTGTTTGTTCTACCACAGATTCCAGAACGGGAGCAGCTCTCCATCCCAAAGATCGAGTCTCCGGAGGGTTACTATGAAGAGGCTGAGCCGTATGACATGTCCCTCAATGGTACATCCGGGGCCGTGGCTGGGGCTCGGATGGGGTCCAGCTGCTCTCTGCACAGATGCTGGTGCTGGAAGCGGAGGACAACCTGGGCTGCTGGTCCCAGGGAGCGGCCCGCGCTGAGAACTGGGCCAAGCGCACTGGGCGTCCAGTCTGGTGGGGAGCCGAGACCTACAGCAGACCAGCCTGCCTGCAGGGAAGGGCTCAGGGTGGTCCATGACGGCCCTGGTTTACCGTCTGATACTTTCGCTGTTCCGGCCTAAATGTCGCCGGGTTCAGCCCGGAAGCGTGACGGAGGGGAGATGTGTTGGTCAGACTGAGGCAGAGCCCGATTTCCAGGGTTCTTTCGTCGGACTCCCAGTTACCGTGCTCCCACTGTGTGCCGCACACTTCTAGAAGTCAGGAGCCCGGAGCACTGGGAGAGCTCAGCAGTCACAGCCCTTAAGTTCCGTGAGAAGCGACAGACAACAAATAAACGTGGGATGCGTCAGGGGGTGATAGAGATGGAAAACAGGAGGGGCTGGGGTGGGGCAGGAGAGGGGTGGTGTTTAAGATGGGGAAGACTTTACATGGAGTGGCCCCGAATGAAGTGGGACGTGGGCAAGGCAGGACGAACCGCAGGAGGAGCTTCCCAGACAGCAGGGTCCATGCAAAGGGCCCGAGGCAGGAGAGCTCTTCGCACGTTTGAGGAACAGCAAGGAGGCCCCTGTGGCAAGAGCAGGTGAGGTGCGGAGAGGGGAGAGACGGGAAATGGGGACGCGGAAGCGAGGTGCAGGCCACGGCGAGCACGTTAGCGTCTCTCTGAATGACACCGCGAGCCCTTGGAGGATTGCTCGCTGGCTGACCCAACTTAGGTGTTACAACGATCACCTGTGCTGTGGGGGCCGGCCTCGCACTGGAGCCATCTGTCCTTGGCCAGTGTTCTCGGCCCGAGGAAGTCGGATCTGAAACCCTCTTGGTGTAGGATTCCCTTAACACAGAAAGGCTCCAAAGGTTCTGGGGGAAAGATGGTTGTGACCTTGCTCTTCCGGGCAGCTGGTCCTCTCCCCTTCTTACCTCCTTCTCTTTCTATCCTTTGTAAGTGAGGTGTCTTTGAAAGTGTAAAGCGATCTGCAAATGTAAGAGGTGAAGGTCTCTGGGATGGGAATGAACTTGGCTGATGGGGGCCTCGTGGGTTCCATAAAGAATGGGACCCGCGATGAGATAGGACCTGTCGCCTGGAGCCTCGTCGGATTCTTCTCTTTCTTCACGCTTCACCTACGGCCCGTGGCCCGGGAGCGGTGTAGGAGGGGAGGGCCTGTTCGGCCTGAGGTTATTTTCTTCTAAGAGGCTGGCGTGGTGGGCTTGAGTCACTCAGCTTGAACCCACTGAGTGCGTGAGGCATTGCCGAGCTACCGGCCGAGCCACGATTTCAGACCAAAGCTGAGGGTGCGGTGCTGCCGTCTGGCTGTGTCTGGAAGGGGCAAGCCGTGAGTCACCACGCTGAGAATCTACCTTTGTTGCATCTTCAGCCTGGCTCACTCTTGGGTGTGGCGAGTGCCAGCCGGGGCCTGCCTT
Organism: Rousettus aegyptiacus; assembly: GCF_014176215.1. Classification (NCBI taxonomy): domain Eukaryota; kingdom Metazoa; phylum Chordata; class Mammalia; order Chiroptera; family Pteropodidae; genus Rousettus; species Rousettus aegyptiacus. The sequence continues at coordinate 49,347,984 of NW_023416309.1, read as the reverse complement.
CCAGACACTCCCAGGGGCCTGTGTGTGGGGCAGACACTTCATCTTGACACAAACAAGCGATCAGAAGGACCTCAGCTTCTTGGTGTCTGTTTCTAGACTGTGGATTCATTGGTTTTAGCCAAGAGTGGGGGGTCATCGCAGGGTCAGCTCAGACACGACAGTGGGGCTGGGAGGATTGCCTCTCCTTCCTGCCTGGACAAGGACCAAGAGAGTGACTTGGGGAGAACTGACCACATTTGCCACGAAGAGGGGGCCTCACCTGTGATATGAGCCGGCTAGTGTGTTGTCCCCCACATGGGTTCGAGCCGTGAGACGTGTAGGTCACAGCAGGAGGAACGACCACCGGGCTCTGGCCCCTTCCTCTAGCTGATTGGCCAGCAGCAATTGTGCCGACTTCCTACAAAAGACCAGCGTCTTGGATTCTTGTCCCGCTTTATCAGCACTGTCTTCACGTTGCCCCTCAGGGTCAGGTACCCCGCTGGCCGGTGCAGGGGGTAATCGTGTCTGTCCTGCTTGCCCAAGACACCTGCTCCTTCGCCGAGGTCTCCCGCGTGGGCGATACCCGCTGCTGTAACGAGCAGTCCCCTTTCAATTCATAGTCTCAATACAAAGCTGCTGCTCGCTCACGGACACTTCGATATGGGTGTTACTGGTCAGCGGGTAGTGTGGGCACCCAGGCTTCTTCCAGGGTGGGCCCTGCCACCCTCTGAGGCCACAGAATCCTCTGCAGAGAGAGAGAGAGAGAGAGAGAGAGGCAAACTCCTATATGCGTCATAAAAGCACCAGCCAGAAGGGACACGCATCTCTCTACCCACATTCTGTTGGTGGCGATTAGTCACGCGGTCATCTCTGGATGTGAACGAAGGGGTGGGAGATGAAGCCCTGTGCCGGGCTCGGGCCTCTCCCGACAAGCCCACGCCTCCACGGGGAAAGCCCCGACTTCCGGTGAGCAGGCGGTCAGGTCGCCCGTCCGGTCTCTCTCTCCATATCCCCGCCCCTCTCCTCATCTTGTCTCTCTCCAGCTCGCCTTTGTCTGTGTTTCCGGATATCATACAGGTCATTCCGGCAGATCTCCTCCCCCTGCAGTCCCCAGATGGGTGCGGGTGCCCGAAGGCGTCATTTATGCCACGATCACCTTGGGTACTGCTTGTCCCCAGAGCCGGAATGCCATTGAACCTGTGCCTGCGGCCTGGCTCTCAGAGACGGGGTCGTGCACCGAGCGCGGCTACCGGTCTCCTCCTGTTCTCATGCCGGGGCCTGCATGCCGGTGACGTCCCTCCGGGAGAGACTTACCCTGCCTTCCACAGACCCCCGCCTGTGGCATCCGAAAGCATGGCTGAAGGACCCACAGTGTTGCATGGTCGTCCCGCCCTCTGTTCCCGAGGACCGGACACAGTGGGGTGCAGCCCACCTAGGGACAGCAGAAACGGGGTCAGAATTATCTGATCAGCCTGCCCTTTACACCTGTTTGCCCTAGGACCCCTGGCAGCCAAGTATGTGTTTTAAGAATATCTTACATTTGTGGTGGTGCCGTGTTTGCTTTTGGGGAGAAACAAAGTTAATACATTTGCCCAAAATTTCCTCCAAGCTACTCCAGGTAGCTTGAGGTGCTATGATTTTTCTCTTTCTTCTCATCTCCCCGCGCCCCCTGCCGAGGCGGACAGGCAGATCTTAGGTTCCTGAGTAGCCCCAGAAGCACCAAATAGCCAGCGGACCGGGCCAGCTTCTTCACGCTGAGCTCTGTGGCCTTTGCCGTTAATTTTTGTTCCGGGAAGAGATGGCCCAGTGACATTGCATCATTCTTATTTCACTTACTGTACAGATAACACAAAACTGACAATAAGGACTTTTTAAAAGTTTATTTACATTAGTTTCAAGTATGCAGTACATTGGTTAGACATCTACATAGTTCATAAAACGATCCCCCCGATGGCTCCCTCCCTCCCCTGGCCCTCCGCCCAGCCATCATATTAATGCTAACTGCGTCCCCTCTTTTTTTAAAAATATTAAAATCGCCTCGCTCCTACCACCAGATCAGATCAACTACTTCGAGTCCTCCCTGTTGCCTTTCAAGACTGATCTATTTGCACGTGTAACTAAATGCGCTTTCTCCCTTACCATCGTTTCTACCTATCGAGTTGCAAAACAGTCTTCAGAGTTTTCATCGCTTACAGTTGCATGCCGTGCTCCTAGCTGGGTGAAATCATACGTGCCCCGTTCTGCTGACTGTTGAATTGTGCTTGAATTAATGTCTTCATGCATGGAATCTTCCCCCCTTCCTTCCTTTTCAGAAAACCAGTTTCCTAGGGTAAACTCCCAGGACCGGGATTACTGGGTCAAAGGGTACGGGTGTTTTCATAGCTCTTGAAACAACAGGCTGCCAGACTGTTTTCCGAGAGGCCTGTGTTGGTTTACGTTGCCACCAGTAACGTGAGAGTTCGGGGTCCCCCCACCGGGTAGCACTGCTATTTTCAATCTTTGCTGGTTTAATAGGTGTAAAATCCTGAACTGTGCAACATTTTTATTACGCCACGAAGACGGGTGGTACCACACCGCTTTTAAAGTGTTATTTTCAAAAATATTAAAACAACGTAGAACACGTTTTTATTGGCATCGTAGTCAGAGTAACCATGGCAGTGGCCTCATCCCGTTTTCCTATACTCGAGTTCGAGCGTGGCTCTGTTTTCTTGGTGTGCAGGGACCTCGCTATGCAGGTAGTAGAAGGGGCTTCTGGGCTGTGTCTTTCCTGGATGAGATCATGGGGAAGAACGAGAGGATTCATTCGTTCACCCTGACTCGGGGACACAGATGGTGTGTGCGTAGAAGTCACAGGGAAGCAGGCGGTAGACCTACTCTGTGAGAGCGGCCCAGTAATGGGAGCAGTTGGAAGGAAGTGAGCTCCCATCCATGGAGAATTCAAGCAGAGGCCGGAGCACCATCAGGGTTACAATAGACAGGATTCCTGTGCTGAGCCAAGGGTTGGACCAGAGACCTGGAGTTCTCTGCGTCCTGCTTTTGGGGAATGGTTTATTGCGTGTGTGTGTGTGTGTGTGTGTGTGTGTGTGTGTACGCACACTAAGTTTGTGTGGAGAGGCGTTCAGTGGGGAGAGAAAGGGAATAGAGTCTGTGTAGGATGAGGGTGGATTTTGTAAAAAAAAGTGACTATGAGCGGGCCCTCGAGGAACGGGAAGGAGGCCCCTTCCCCAGAAAGCCGTATCCGGCCATGCTTCATTTTGCCTTTTGTTTCTGAGGTGCCACATCCCCTCCCTGCTTCCGGGACAGAATCGAGTCAGAGCGGGTCCAGCCGGGCAGGCAGCTGTCGGAGGCTTGCCGCGTGCCCGGCTCCAGGTTCAGATGGTGACCCCTTCCTCCCGGCCCCTTAGACGACAGAGCGCCAGGCCTGGAGACCCCAGGAAGATCCTCACCCCTCCGCTTCCTCTTTCAGCTGAGGAAGCAGAGGCCTCGAGTGGGGTCTGAGCATGTGGTCCGCTGAGGGCAGAGTCTTGTCAGAGGTTTCTGTGGAGTCTGAGATGACAGGATTCGAGGAGAGAAAGGGAGAGACCCCTGGTTTTAGGTTGTTTGTGTCTGTGGCCAGGGGCAGCATCTAAGAAGCTGTGGTCCAGGGGCTGGAAGATCTTCCCGGGTGTGTGGTCGGCAGCTCTGGGGCTGGTTTAGGGCCTGGAGGGGCAGGTGGGGTGTGGCCTGGGGGCCCGTGGCTGCTCCTGCCTGCTGCCTGCCGTCCTCCCTCCTGGACGAACGAGCCTGCTTAGGAATGTCCCCTGCCTGGCGGGGCTGTGACCGCGTGCATCTTCCTTGCAGAGGATGGAGAGGCGGTGAGCAGCTCCTATGAGTCCTACGATGAGGAGGAGGGCAGCAGAGGCAAGTCGGCCCCCTACCAGTGGCCCTCGCCCGAGGCCAGCATCGAGCTGATGCGTGATACCCGCATCTGCGCCTTCCTATGGCGCAAGAAGTGGCTGGGGCAGTGGGCCAAGCAGCTCTGCGTCATCAAGGACACCCGGCTCCTGGTCAGTGGGTCTCGAGTTCCCGTTCTCTCTCTCTCTCGGGGGCGGGGGGAGGAGATGGTCCCTGATATCAGGTGGTTAGGCCTCTATATATCAGATTTTCATCCCTCTGTAACTTGAAATCATACGTAGAATTTTGCATGCACGAGTGTGCTGTTTCTTTTTCTTTTTTTGAATTTGAATTTTATGATTTCTTACTGCCAAAAGTGTAATTAGACAATCTGATCAAGCTTCTGGGAAGGCGCTTTACCTGAGGTAGAAAAGTCTAGTCGTTTTCATCAGACCACCCCTCCCCCACCCCCGTCCCATCCACATTTTTTCCAGGGACCTTTTTTGTCCCCAGTCCGGGGGCCTGTTCTTCCCCCACTTCCAGGCCACCGGAGGCTGGGGGCGGAGCCTGCTGCCGGGTCGGGGCTCCCCCGGTCCAGCCTCGGTTCTGGCTACTGCATTTGTCTGTGCGGCATGCGAATCCTAAGTTAGATGTTTTCTCGGAAGTCACGGTATTTTGCATTACTGATTATAAGACAGGACCCATGAAGAAATCGGAAGGTATTACTGACCATAGCCCTGTTTCCTGTTATTTAAATTGAAATACACAGTTTTATGTCGTGATTTGAAGTTCCACGGCATCATTACAAACACCCTTTCCTCACGGCTTCCAACGCGCCCTGCTCCATGCAGGCGCGCCTTTGGGTGACCCTGTTGCAGCCCCACGAGGACCCCCATTTTGCAAATGAGAGACCACGGGGTACAGTGTTTTCTCTGGTAGGGGAAGAAAAAGCCCTTCTTTGCTTTGCTAGGAATATCATCTTCCTAACTAACCAGATGATAAGCTTAGTCTTCTTCCCCTGTGGACCCCTTGCTGGGGTAGCTGAGCGAGAAACGCGGAAATGGAGAAATGGGATAAGCGTGTTCCACCCTGGATATGTGAGACGTATTTTAGGGACCAGCCCAGGCCCGCAGTGAGGTTAGAGCAGCTCAGACAAGCAGATCCTGGGGCCAGTGAGAAGGGGGCTTGAAGGAGAGGCAGACGACCTGCCTGTCTGATGCCGAGACCAAGAGTGGCCGAGTTTTGAGGTTGCGCGTCTGGCCTCCGGCCCCTGGGGCGCAGCCCAGCTCTCCACGGGTCCTGCCACGCCCAGCAGCCCCTCCGTCCGCAGACCCTGGCTAGGCTCGGCACCCCTGGTGAAGCCGTGCCTCGTCTCTTTGCTTCCAGTGCTACAAATCCTCCAAGGACCACAGCCCTCAGCTGGACGTGAACTTGCTGGGCAGCAGCGTTGTGCACAAGGAGAAGCAAGTGCGGAAGAAGGAACACAAGCTGAAGATCACGCCGATGAACGCCGACGTGATCGTGCTGGGCCTGCAGAGCAAGGACCAGGCCGAGCAGTGGCTCAGGGTGAGGGAGACCCCGGGGCGCTGGGGAAACGGGCCTGCTCCCCACGCGGGCTCCTGGGACCCCCCACAGTTCTGGCTCCCCAGCTTTTCCCGAAAAGGATGGACGTTGTCCAGGGTAAGGGGTCTAGCGCTTTCCAGGTCCCAGGGCCTCCCACGTCCTGAGTGGTAGCAATCAGCCTTCGGGGAGTGGACCACAGCACTCTGCTACCGGGTCCGCGTCCTTCTCGGTGCCCCGGACGTGGGTTCTAGTTGAAATCGTTTTGTCTTCTGGCCTCTAGTGAGACGTCACCAGCCTCCTTATTAAAGAAGAATAGAGGTCACTGCCACTCGTTACTTGCCATGAGCCACGCACTTTGAGCAAGTTTAACCCGCTTTTCGCAAATGTAACCACGCTGCGGGAAGCCGGGTGATGTTAATGTCCCGTTTTGGAATGGGGTTTAAGGCTCCGAGGGAGGAGGTGACCAATCAAGGCCCCCAGCAAGTGGCCGCATCGAGTTTCAGGCCCAGAACTGACCAGTGCCGTCACCACCAGTGCACACGGTCACTTCTGCTTACACTTTCCGTGATGTAGCCCCCCTGGCGAAGCACCTGGGAGGAGCCTGCCGCCCCGTACTAGAGACGGGCTTGACGATTCCCGAAGGTTTAAGGTTTGTGTCAAGGAGATGCCCATGGTTGCGGAGGAATCTCCAGACCTAGCAGGGCCCTTGGTGAGGCCAGAGAGAGCCCGAGGCCCCTTCCCTCCTTTCTGCGTCTCTGCCACGTTGATGCATTTCCATTCAGGAGCATTTTATCCGCCCTCCACCCCCATCTGTACACACACACACACACAGATATTTGCATGCACACATGCGCACACGCGCTGCGCTGGCTCCCAGCGCCCAGCGCCGCTCCCCTGACTGCCCAGACCCACCTGTCCTTCCCGTGACCCCCAGCCTCCCTCCGCAACTCTCACGCCCTCTTCCTCAGACCTCTGTCCTCCCCACCCCGTCTTGGTGGTGCTTTAAAGACAAGAACACTTTGAAAAGACACGGCCTCTCTTGTTGGCCTTCACGGGCCCTTTCCCTCCTGCTCAGGTGAGTGCAGGGGCAGACAGGGCCAGAAGCACCTGACTCCTGAGACACTGCACACGCTTGCACTCGGGTGGGACCCGTTAGCCTGTCTGATGGGCTCCGAACCAGACGCATCTCCCTACCTGCCCTGGGCCGCTGTGTCTCAACTCTGCATAGTCATACTTGTGCCTTCAGGGTGTGATAGATATATGACAGTAATAGGAGACGTTGAGTTTGGAACAAGAGTCCCAGGAATGGCAGGCAGAAGGCAGAACTCGCAGAGAAGTGGAAGCCCCACGCCCTCGAGCCTGGATGAGCGGCCTCACGCGCTCCATGTATCTAGGCCCCAGCCAATGAGGATGCTAATGAGCATGTTGGGATGAGTCCTCACAGCAGCCCATGGCACAGGTGTCCCATCTTACAGATGTGGCTGAGGCTCAGACCCGAGGTCCGTCTCAGGCGTGAGAAATGCCTTACCTCTCTCCGTCTCCAGAGCTATTCTTCCTTTCATTCTTTAGCTTTCCTGAGTTTAATCCCTTTCTATAAACAGCTCTTGGCAGAGACTGTAAAAGGAGGGTCTTTGAAATTGCTCTTGCTGAGTCCGTATCTCCAAAGGGCTCCCGGCTGGGCAGTGTGATTGTGGTTGCCCTGGGCCCTTATCCTCTGGGAATCCGCCATGTGGCCCCCGGCTCAGAGCAGGGGTGCTGCTTGGCATGGCCAGTGCCACCTCCGACCTGCGTGCCCCTACCCTAGGGCTGCAGAGCTGAGGGCTGGCTGCTCTGGCCATCTGTGGGCTTTGTTGTAAAATGCCCCCCTTGCCCACACCCAGAACATATGGGGCCTGCAGGAGAGAGGGCCTAAGGAACAAGCCCCCCCCCCCCATCACAGCCCACACAGCTGGGTCCCGAGGCCACATGTGGGCCCGCTATTGGGGGCGGGGTGGCTCTCTGTTCTTGGGAAATCATGTGTCTTCTCTCTCACCTCTACCCACTCTCTCGTGACCTTGAGGGGACCCAGCTTCAGAGTGCAGGCCAGGCAGGTCTCGGGGGCCTGGGCCTCCGCTGACGGCCGCCGCCTTCCTTCAGGTCATTCAGGAGGTGAGCGGCCTGCCCTCAGAAGGAGCGTCCGAGGGAAACCAGTACACCCCAGAAGCCCAGCGCCTGAACTGTCAGAAGGTAAGGCTCCGCTCTGCCTGGAAGGCGAGTCCAATTCCATTTTTACTCCGTAAAAAATTACAAGTATAAAATCAAGATCTTTGGCTTTGCATTTAGCCCAGTTAGTAAGGAACGCGCAATGCCAGGATAAGGAAAACTATGCAGAACTGAAATATCCTTTTGCTTGGGCAAGGGGCGGGGGAAGAGTGTCATCGGGACAAAGTCACTTTGTCTTCCATTCTTCGGCAGGGAGATGTACTGTCCGAGGCTCTTTCTTCCCACTCATTCCCAGAGTTGGGGAAGCCATCTCGATGTTGACCCCAGCCAGAGGGCTCCAGTGCTCATTTGCAGGGAACCGTGGGGCCCCTGGTGAAGGGTCAGAGTCAAGAAAGCAGGGCTGGGGGCTGCCCGAGGGGAGGCCCTCCCATGCGAGGTCGCATTCCATGTCCTCAAGTATCTGCAGGCAGATGCCTTGAAGCCCGGGATGCACAGAGCAGCCAGAGGGTCCCTCTTTCATCGCGGGGTCCCGTGGAGGGTACGCAGAGGGCATGGGCAGGGATGACAGCCTCTGTCCTTCGGGAAGGCACGGGCCATCCCCCGTGTAGAAATGCGGACAGCCCTTTTAGAGGGGGCTGTCTTAGTTGTCTCAGTCATTCCTTGGTCATCGGCAAAAAACAAAAATCAGTCAGCTTGGGTTTCCATGACGTTGGGGTGAGAACCAGCATCTCTCCCTGAAGACCTGCACACAGTGTCCCCTGGCCAGGCACATCAGTCCTGGGTCCCACCTTAGGCCAGCCCTGTTGGCTGGGAGTCCCCCAGCTAGTTTTCCAGAGGTCTGCAGAAAGTGCTTCTAGAAGAAGCTTGATTGGAACCATCCGAGGGCTTCACGCTCTAACGGCAGCAGCCACTCCTCCGTTAGGGACTCTCTGCAGACGGGAGTGTTATCCCTATTTTACTTGCACGCAGAGCGGGGTTTCGAGAGCGTACTTGGCTGGAGAATGTTCCAGCCTGCGTGCAGATCATGGCTTGGCCCTGTTCAGACTTGCTGGCCCTTCTCCAAAGCCCGATGTGTCGGTGGCACAGTCGGTTCCCAAAACACGTCTTTGCGCGCCTGGTTCAGTGGGTGGTTCCCAGCCTGACATGAGCTTCAGTTCGGACGCCGACTCTAAGGCCGCCCCCGGGACTGGCTACCTGCCCTCCCCACTGGCCACAGGGCTGTCACATCAGGCTGAGCAGCCATTTCGAGAACTTGTACACGAGGCGAAGGTGCTCTGGGACAGGGCAGGGCGCCTCAGGAAGGGAGGATGAAGGCCGGTCCTCCGGGGAGCCCCAGAGGGAAGCCCGGCCAGTGTCCCACCAGTGACCTGGACTCCAGCGCGACCCCTGCATTCAAGCGTAATCTGTTGTTTTCTCTTAAATTGTGATCTCCAAGGTAACCATTTCCAGATAAGGTCACCCACTGTCTCTCTCTCTTTCTCTCTTCTGCAGCCAGATCTAACTGAGAAGTACCTGTCCGCCTCAGAGTATGGCAGCTCTGTCGATGGCCATCCTGAGGTCCCAGAGACGAAAGATGGTACCAGTGCTTACGGCCTTCGGCCTAGGCTGGGAAGGGGGCTGGGGCGGGGTCCCAGGCCGTGAGGTTCGGCTGTCCGGCTCAACCCTCATGGGATGGAACAGCCACCTCCAACATGCTTCCAATCGATAAATTCCTTGGAAATACTACAGCCGACAGATCCTGAAAAACGGGAGAGACGGCTAAGTTGGCGTTTCATGAGTGGCCGGGGGTAGAACAGTCTCTCCCCTCTTATTTGCTAACTATTCCAAATCAGTCTGTAGAGATGCTCAACCGCTGACACGTTGCATAAGAGAAGCCGGTTGTGCTACTCTTGAGCATGTGATGCTAGAGACACCCGACTCTGGCCTGTGGACCCCGGTTTGGGGAGCAGGCGTGTGTGCATGTGTGTGTGCGCGCGTGTGTGCACGCACGTGTGCGTGCGCAGGGAGGGGCAGATGTGGGAAGGGTCTGCTATTTTTTCTACCCTCCGTAAGGGCATGTTGCCAAGCTGTGGGCCGTGCTCGTGGCTTTCTCTCTCGTCTTGACAGTCAAGAAGAAGAGTTCTGCGGGCCTCAAGCTGAGCAACCTGATGAACCTGGGCAGGAAGAAATCTACCTCGCTGGAGCCTCCAGAGAGGTCCCTTGAGACAGCCAGTAAGAATCTTAGCCACCTCCTGGACCAGAGGGCTTGTCCGCTGGGCTGGAGCCCGTCTCCAGGACAAGCTGCTCAGCTGATGAAGGCAGGGGTTTTAGGGCTCGCTTTAAACGTCTCCACGGACGGTGAGCTTGTCGCCTGCAGTTTATCTTCACTGCAGGTAGTTCTCAGGTCTAACCAGACGCTCGCTGCAATGCAAGATCTTTTGTGGAAGAGAAGGGCAACTGATTCCTGGTCTCCTAATGGTCTTTAAAAGTCTGTTCACTCGATCGTTGTTCATGGGGCGTGGCAGGCACTGTGTCAGTGACAGAGGGCGTGTGTAGGTGCTGGCGTGTAGGCTCTTGGAGGTCACCTCTGCTGCCCTCCCTCAGTCTTGAGGAAACCGAGGCCAGGAGGAACACCTTTCCCAGAAAGTACCCTGGGGTGAGCCCCTGTCTTGATATCTATCATTGCAGAAGCCCTCCCGGGGGCCTGCAGGCTGTTACTGTCCGCCTTTGGGCCCTTTCCTCTTCCTCATGAAGCTGGCTGGGTGGCTGGGGGATAGGGGACAGGGTGGAATGGGAAGGCAGCAGAAAAGGCCTCACCTTTGGGCCTGCTGCTTCTCCAGCCGGGCACTGGCTAACGGCCTGGCTCAGCCAGTCCCTGTGGCTTTGAGCCGCGGTGTGGGGCATTGTAGCCTGGTTACGATGAGTCACTTTGGGAGTTGCGGCTGGGTGTTATTCAGCAGTGAACCATGCTCCTGCCCCCTGTGGGAGAGAACACAGGTGCTCGCCTTCCCGAGACTCAGCATCCGAGCCCCCACCCCTCCTCAACCAGAGTTCTCTTCGGTCCACAGTTCTCGTGATAGGCGCGTAGGGTGTCTGCCCACGTGAGCCAGAGGTCCTAGGTCCTGGGCTCAAATTCTTCCCCTTCGCTACCTTGTTGTGATAGTAACATGGCTCTGAGAAATTCTCGATCCCCACAATCCGTGATGCCCACTGTGTGGCCAGCACTGGCTGGGCAGGAAGGTGGCCATTCACTTTGACCCTACTGCACGAGTCTCATTCATTCCGGCTAAGGTTCCAAGTAGCTACCACGTCCTTACGGTGGAGAAGGCCTCTGCTTTGTAAGCCAGTGCCCCTGGGGTGGTGAGCAGCACGGAGAGCTGTCAACCACCGCACTCTGGGGCGTGCAAAGCATCCTAAAGACTGGATTTTACTCATCTTTGCAGCCCCAAGGATATGGCTGTGCTTGGCACATGGTGTCAGGTCTCTAAATGTTCATCTAACTTTTTTTTCTTGGGAGGGGGAGTGGGAAGCTTGTCCTCTGCTTGAGAAGCTGAACTTTGCACTTGCAACCACATGAGATTAGTAAAGGACAGCAGGGTGGATCCTGGCTGCCTCTGCATGCCAATACACAGAGGGGCTCCCTGCTGGAGAGGCCCCGGGGGTAGACCCTGGGTGCTGGAGACGAGCAAGGCAAGTTCCTGCCCGTGAGAAACTGTCCGTTGAAGGCTGACGTGGAGGCAGAGGGTCTCGCCGTTCTGAATCCAAGTGTCCTGAAGGCAGGCAGAGCAGGGCATGCAGGACCCGGGGAGGGCCAAGGCCTGCTGCATCTGGAAGGATGAGGAGGCGTTGGTGAGGGAGAGGAGGGCTTTGCAGGCTGAGATTGGATGACCCAGGAATGGCAGGGCTGTCACACGAGCTGGGAAGCTAAGGCTGTCGAGGCGGAGGGGTCGCACCTGCAGCGAGGAGACCTGGCTGGGGCGAGCTCCCTGCACGTGGCCTGAGTGACCGGAGGCCAGCAGAGGGCTGCTGCCGGCCGGGCGCTTAGCACCGTGGAGATGAGTCCTGGGCTAGGGGATCCCACTGCCCTGCACACATGCATAGCGGCCTGGCCCAGTCCAAGGTGCAACACACTTTTCTTCTAGACACACCATTTTCAGACACCAGTAGAGCTGTGCTGCCCACCTTCAAAAGGTCTAGCTGCTCACACACAGGAGGGGGAAAAACACACTGAGATTCTCAGCCCGAGCTCATAAAACTTCTCGGGCAAAGCCTGACAAGTCCTGGAACCCTGGGAGGCCCGGAGGTGGGGGCAGCCTGGACGCCCCTCAGCCACCCCTGCCCTCCTGCAGCTGCCTCCTCTCCTGCAGGTTACCTGAACGTGCTGGTGAACAGCCAGTGGAAGTCACGCTGGTGCTCCGTCAGGGACAGTCACCTGCACTTTTACCAGGACCGGAACCGCAGCAAGGTGGCCCAGCAGCCCCTCAGCCTCGTGGGCTGTGAGGTGGTCCCAGACCCAAGCCCGGACCACCTCTACAGCTTCCGCATCCTGCACAACGGCGAGGAGCTGGCCAAGCTCGAGGTACTGCCGGCCCGTGGGGGTGGCGGGGGCGGCCGGGGCGGGGAGGCTGGGGCTGTCTGCTGCCAGTCGTGGAGATTCAGTGTACTGGTGCCTTATTTTTGTTTCTTTTGCCTGAGATTGTTTGCATTTTTTAAAATTTTCCATTCCCTTTCTGACCTCAGGGTGGTTGTGTTATAGGAGTGGACAATGAGCTACTTCCTGCACTTAGGGCAAGAGGCGTATTTATAACTCTCGAGCTGCTGGAAAAACCTGGGGACTCACAGTGGGTTTGACTTAGTTTGTGTATCACCAGATGGAGCCTAGGACATGAAAATGATGACTGTTAGGGCTGATCTGGGGGGAAGAATCAAGTTTATGATACATTTTCCCCACTCCTTGCCCTCTGTTTGATGTAACGTCACATTTATAACATAAGAGGTGACATCGTGCCTTGCATGGAGCTGGGTGGGCCTCAGCCAGGGTTTTTCACACGCACAGAAGCACAGACTTCCCAGTTCACGCCTATTCATCTAGTCCAGGATCCTGGTCTTCATCCAAATTTTGTTTCAATGCTGCCCTCTGGTGGCTAAAAGGTCCACATGCCACATGCTTCTCAGACAGGTGGACAAGTTTAGACCCGTATCTCTTCTACTCAAGTACGATATGTGAACCAGACAGAGATGCTCCCTGTCCTCGTGGAACTTACATTCTAGTATGAGAGTGAGATGTTGTTATTCTATTAATTACCTGATTAATAACAGTTGCTGAGAAGCGGTCGGTCTGAGTGAAAACCGTCGTGCTGGGGGTCAGGGCGGGAACGCGTGTGACAAGGCTGGGAGGGGAGGAGGGTTGATCCTGAGAGCCGCGGGAGACACTGAAGGGTTTCAGGGCACGCTGGCATGCTCAGATTTGGGTTTTGAGATGCTTCCTCTGTCTGCCGACTGGGGGACAGGGGCCAAAATGGGAGCAATAAGCCGTAACGGCGGCCCAGGGCAGAGATGGCGCCAAGCAGGAACTAGGTGATGCCTGGGAAGAGCTTAATGGAGAAACCCGCCTGGAAATGAACGGGAAGGGAAACCAGCTGACTGTCACTCAGCTCACAGCTGCCTGCTTGGTGCAGAGAGCCTCGCAGGAAGGTGGCTGTGCCGTGTGACGCCCGAGTGGCAGCTTTTTCCTCATGAAAGCAAACATGTAGTATGTATAGAATCCCCAGGTTTTTTTCTCATTCTAAAGGCAAGAAGCAACATTGGATTGGCATTCCCATAGAAATACCCACTATATGTATTTGTTTAGATTCATTGTCCCCTGGAAAAAACCCAAGGACCAATTTCTCTGGGATTTAGTTCATGATTTGGTAGAGATGGCTGACCTTGTGCAAGCTATTTAAGCCATCCTATCGAAACCATAAACAGAAATAAAGTTGAGTTTTGTTATGTCTTTAGCAAGGGATCCAGGTAGTATTGTATGTTTGGATGAGGGTAATACACTGTGACAGTTCAAAAAACAGAGGTATCAACCTAAAATGCATATAAGTTTAACAGTTCTCTCCTGGCCCATTAGCCTTCTAGAAATGCATGTATATAAACCAAATGTCATGCTTGGGACAAAGGTGCTGGACCTCATGAGGTAGCGTCAAGGGATTACTAGTGGCAGAAAATGTGATTTGGGGTCCCTGTGGGATGGGAAATACCGGTGAAAATGAAGGAGCATGGCTCCAGGCTCTCTCCGAGGCCTTGCCCGGGGTGAGCACAGGGACAGGGTGCCGTGCCCACCCAGTGGGGGTCTGGTCACGCTCCAGACCTGCTCATGTCCCTCTCTGCCTCCTCCCAGGCCAAGTCTTCTGAGGAAATGGGCCACTGGCTCGGCCTCCTGCTCTCCGAGTCGGGCTCCAAGACAGACCCAGAAGAATTCACCTACGACTACGTGGATGCAGATCGGGTTTCCTGTATCGTGAGTGCAGCCAAAACCTCTCTGCTGTGAGTCTCAGGCCTCTGCCTTCTCCCTTCCCCCTCTTAGTCATGCTTCTCCACTCCAGGCTCAGACTGGCCTCTGTGGCCATTCGAGCAGGGTGGCCGCTGAGAACTCAGGGTTTGCCAGCCCTGTCCTCCCAGCAGCAGGAAGACCAGGGCCAGGGAGCCACCCCGAGGGAGGCCAGCCCGGGAACGGAGCCAGGCCTCCGGCCCACGGGAGCTGCAGCATCCTCAGCTTGGGTTAGATGCTCCCCAGATCCTCATGGCCATGTCGGCACCTCTCCCAACCCTTCACACCCTTACTGCTGATTCAGTACCTTCCTGTGATGCCTCTCTGGGTCCCCAGCACACCCTGGAAAGAGCAGGTGCTTTCTCTGCTTTCCAGATGAGCACTCTGGGGCGCACTCAGGGAGAAGTGCTGGGTTGTGTGGCTGAGGAGCCTGGTTGGAAGCCGGCCAAGCCCATGAAACAGAATCTCGTGTGTACAAAACGGGGAAAGTCTCAGGTCTGTGCTGCCCCAAGTGTATTACGAAGATGAAACGAGAGAGGGTTTTGTTGTTGGAATTCCTAAAAGGGAATCAGAAGGTGACCAAAGGATGCTGGGGCAAGGGAAACGTGTTTTTCTGGAAATTCGGAGCCCAGGGTTCTAGTAGGAAGGCCCTGGGAGGAGAGCGGGGAGCTACCCCCTAAATAAACGAATTTGCGCTAAAATGAGGCTGGCGCTGGACTCCGGGTCTCCCACGGCTTTCACTGTACCTCTTGTCATCATGAATCTGTGGAGACTGAGTGGCTCTGACACCCAGCCCCGAATCTCCTGTGTCTTCCAGACTGATGCAGAGAAAGTTCTCAGAACCGAACACTTACATCGACGGCCTGCCCAGCCAGGGGCGCCAGGAGCTGCTGTATGACGACGTGGAGATGTCGGAGCTGACGGCCACGGTGAGGGCGCCATTGGGGCAGCGGCCTGGGGCTGTCAGGTCGTCCTCCTCCTGCCAAACCTCAGTGCCAGCTTAGACTGTCCCTAAGACGAGTGCATTCCAAGTCACCGGCAGGGCCGTCGGCGCGGACAGGTTGTCTTTTGCACTGGGATTGGCAACGACGACACCATTATTAGCCTTTGAGGACCAAATTGATGGTGGGGGTGGGATCCTCATTCTGGTAGGGGGTTCCATTTATCAGACGTAGGACTCGGTGCTGTGCTGCTGTGGATTAGCTCCTTTAATCCTAACCACCTTACAGGGAGGTACGACTACCCTCTTACAGATGAGGAAATAAGGTTCAGGAAAGTTAGTACTCTGTCCTGGGTCTCCCACCTCTTGAAAGGCAGATCCAGGATTCGAACTCTGACCTAACCCCTCCTCAATAGGAGGCGTCCCCAGGGAAAGGTCCCTGCCCAGTACTGCATGGGGAGGGGACAGGAGCTCTGCAGCAGGGCAGGTGGTGCCTCTACAGCCCAGGGAGCAGAGGCAGTGGTGAAAGCCGCCTGACTCTCTGCAGGTGGACCCCGAGGAAGCCCCGCCTCCCACAGATGCTCAAGCTGAGTCCGACCCTGACCGTGTGTATCTGGACCTCACGCCCGTCAAGTCTTTCCTGCACAGCCCAGGGGGCACCCAGATCCGGGCGCGCTCCCCCACGCCACCTCACCTGGACCTTCCAGCTGAGGCCCTCCCTGCAGATGCGGGCCTGGCCCCAGACGAGCTCCTCATCAAGTCTGCAGAGACCCCAGAGTTGCAGGTATAGGCCGGCCGCCCGCAGGTGAGCCAGCCCCACATGCCCAGGCCCCTTGGCCAGCTGAGTCATGTTCGCTTCATCCCACAGCCAGTGCAGCAGGAGAGTCTGGAACCTTCCCCAAGAATTGCGACAGTCAAAATCCAGACTGAACAACAGAAAATCTCCTTCCCACCAAGCTGTCCAGACGTCGTGGCTATATCCCCAGCGGGGGCCAGCACGCCTGTGAAGGACAGGTTGCGGGTGGCCTCTGCAGGTACTTGTGCTAAGTACTAAGTAAGAGTTCGATGTTTTGGAAATGGCTGAGAAGTTAGCCCAATCCCTTCCTTTTCTAGTGAGGAAACAGGTTCAGAGAGCTGAAGGGGCTGGGCCCAAGGTCAATCAGGGATGATTGTCCTGGTGTCTGGCTCTGGTCTGTCAGAGCTCCGGGTTCTGTCTGAGCCTGCACAGTGGGATGGGGACAGCCCTCACGTCCCCCTCTCTGGGTTTGCAGAGATCAAACTTGGCAAGAACAGGACGGAGGCCGAGGTGAAGCGGTACACAGAGGAGAAGGAGAGGCTGGAGAAGAAGAGGGAGGAGATCCGGGCTCACCTGGCCCAGCTTCGGAAGCAGAAGCGGGAGCTGAAGGAGACGCTGTTAAAATGCACGGGTAGGGGGCTCCCGGGGTGCGCCTTCCGCCCAGGGGACATGGGGGGCTGGGCTGGATCCATGCCCCCGCTTGAAGTCCTGCTAAAAGGTCACTGTCCTTCGCAGAAGCCCTCTGCCCTGCTGTCAGTAGGACCAGGACATCTCTAAAAATCGTGTTTCCGCCTTAAATAGTTTATTTGCACTTAAATGTGCGTTCCTTGGTTCACCTGTTGTGGCGCCAGCACCTTTTCCCCACGTCACCTTTCGCGCATGAACCACACCTGTCCCGCACCACCTTCAGTTTCCAGCCTTTATTTCATTGACGTGAACCAAAGCTTCAGACACAAGAACATCTGAGCCCCTCTAGATTCCTTTCCAGCCATTTCCCAGCAACTGGTCTTTGAAAGGACCTTTCCTGGCCCTGGCCACGACGCTGCTCACTGCAGCCGGCTTAATTCTCATTCCAGACAAGGGCGTCCTGGCCAGCATGGAGCAGAAGCTGAAGGAGATTGACGAGGAGTGTAAGATCGAGGAGAGCAGACGTGTGGACCTCGAGCTCAACATCGTGGAGGTGAAGGGCAACCTGAAGAAGGCCGAGGCTGGGCCCGTGACGCTGGGCACCGCCGTGGACACCACCCACCTGGAGAGCGTGGGCCCCCGCGTGAGTGCCGCATGCCGTGGTCCCGCCAAGCTGCGGGACCAAGGTCGGGGGGAGCTGGGTCCTGTCTCCCTTGCCCTGGCTCAGGCCTTGCTTTTCTCTTGTCACCACAGCCCAAAGCTGCTGCCCCCACCCCAGACTGTACCCCGGTCAACTCCGCTACAGCACTCAAGAACAGGCCTCTCTCCGTCATGGTCACAGGCAAAGGCACCGTCCTCCAGAAAGCCAAGGTAAGTGGTCCCTCCAGGCCACCACTCAGCAGGAAGAGACAAGGGGCCTCGCCGTACCTTTGCTCGGTCTTTGGCTCTTGGTTCACGCATTCTTACCTATCAGCCTGAGGATGCTTGCACTACCCACTACTTAAATTCCAGGGGCACAACTACAGTTCACAGCCAAACAGACAGTTTTCAAATCCAAAAGTCAATGATTCTAAAGGACTCCTGCCATAAAAACTCAGACACATTCCAAAAGGTGATGTGATTTGCCTGAAGCTGCCCAGCCAGCTGGTAGCTAAAGGTATAAATGAGGAGTGGATACCAATATAGGGCTCTCCCCTGAGGGTCCGACAGAAAGGGTTATTAATCCTTTGATTGTACAGTAAAGAACACCGCGTAGAGCTGCCCGTGTGTTTGGCAAACTCTGCTCCTTAATTAATGTCCTGCCCACCTGCTGGAGACATTGCAAGGCATCTGCACCAGTAACTATTAAATCCATGGGCGTCACTGCTCCCTCCCTGCCGTGCCAGACATCACACATGGGAGCACTCTGCTTTGCCACAGCCTCAGAAATCTCTCAGTAGGTCCCCCAAACGGTGACCAAACACACAGGGGTTGAAACATAACTAACCGCTCTCTCTATTCCTGCATCTCTGCATATGGAGAGTAACTTTCTTCCTTTTTTCGTGGGGGGGCTGCTTATTTGGTGCCCTAGGAATGGGAGAAGAAAGGAACAAGTTAGGAAACAGGCTTCACCTGAAGACTCTCCTGTCAACGTGGACCTTGGTGACCGTCCTGCTTTGTTCGTCAGCAGCTCTGGGAAAGGGTGAGTCAGTCTGGAAGGAAGAGCGAGGACTGGGGTACTCGGAAGGCAGAGCTTCGGCTCAGAGGCGGCTCTGTCCCTGGCAGAGCCAAAGGAAATGCAACAAAGTAGTGATTTTTAAACAGCACTGATACCACCTGTGGGAAACCATCCACGGCAGGTACTATTTGAGAAATGGTAACAGAGGAGAAAATATTTGGGACCAAGCTGAGGCACTGTCCCCAAGAAATTATGGACTTTTTAAAGGGACATTGTATTATATATTTTTTTAAATGTTTAAAATCCTGTAATTTAGACCAGCAAAGTGTCTTTTGAGATTTAACTGACTTTACATTACCGTAGAAAAAAAAGATTACCTTGTGTTTACAGATTCAGTCCTGTGGCCACACCGTGTTTTAAGGGAAGAGTTATTTAATGCTCTCTTTGTCTATTTGTGAAGTTGTGTTTAATGTTCAGGCCCCTTCCAACAATAATAGTAGTGAACTATGTTTTGGGTGGGCTCTGTCTCAAAATTGGCTGTGCTGTCCTTCTAATGGCATGTGCTTTAACACAGGTTTTAACATTTCATCTATCATCTCTGCCTGGTTTCTGAATCAGATCCCTAACACTGCTTCCTGAGACCTAAAGGTCTTTTGATTTCTTATTGTCTTTCTAATCCCAGGGCATTTATTTCCTCTGTCGTAAAAAAAAAAGACACCAAGTGGTGTTAGGTTTTTTTTAAAAAATAAAATGTTAATCGTCTTTTGGGTTTTTCTTGTATTTCATGGAATGACTTGCGCAGGAGGCCTGGTGGACTTTTTATCTCAAGGGGGAAACTTCTCGGTTATTTACAACACACTGAACTTCAATGTAAGTGCAGTAAAAACCTGCAGGGCTAGGAGGTGGGATCTTAGGTGTTAAGCCTCCTTGTATCAACAACAATGTATCAGATACACAGGAAACACCTGCACAAACTGGTCACAAATTACTGAAAATCCTAGATGTCAAATACAGACCTAAATAATTCTTGGAAGAAACAAACATATCAATACTTAGAAGGCTGCCTAAGTACTAAAAATGTTCCTAGCACAAATGTGCTCATTTTAAAAGTGACAAAATTTGCCAATATTTTTAAGTGTTTTTTTCCATACATGTCCAATAATGAGATTTGGTTTTTCCTTTGCAATATGGGTTGGATTTCTGGCATCAGAGCCATGCTGACTTTATAAAATTGAAAATACGTATTCCTCAAGTGATCTTCACAGCATTTTCTTGTAATTTAAAAACTTTTAATGCTTCCTTTTCAGTTCTGCCTTCGTTATGGCCCAAGGTTGTCCTAGTCTTTTCAATGAGCCAGATTTTGGCTTGTCATCTTTAAAATAAGCACATTTACGCAATGCTTAAAGAATCATGGGTCATGGGCAGATAGTTTATCCAAGGAATCAAGGTGGTTCAATAACTGAAAATATACTAATAATTTATCACATAAACAGATTAAATGTGAGGAAACATCTCAAAGCAGAAAAACACCAAAAATCTCAACACTCTACGAACAGAAGCATTCCTACTCTTATCTACTCTTATAAAGTAACCCACAGAAAATAACATGAGACAGTCCTTTCGAGTTCAGAAACAGATATACATGCTGTTGCTACTACTTTTTAAAACACCCTCATGAAAAATGAGAAAAATTAGTATAAAACCTCAGGAGAGAAAACTGTCATTTGCAAGTATCTTTCTAGGAAAACAAGAGAATCAGCTATTAGAACTAGAGCATTCGGCAAGTTGGTTGGAATTAGGCTCATTCAGAAAAAAAATGTATGGTTTATCTGCACTGTTTCAGTTTCTACAAGGAGAACATCTTTCCACTGCTTGTATAATTAAAAGCCAGTTTCTTTTAAATGAAAGAAAAAGACTTGGCTGGTTAGATAGGAATGCCCTCTGC
The DNA here is from genome assembly GCF_014176215.1 of Rousettus aegyptiacus. Classification (NCBI taxonomy): domain Eukaryota; kingdom Metazoa; phylum Chordata; class Mammalia; order Chiroptera; family Pteropodidae; genus Rousettus; species Rousettus aegyptiacus. The sequence goes on along the minus strand of NW_023416309.1, from coordinate 49,327,885 downwards.
TTCTACTAAGACCCTGAAAGTACTGAATTATTCAGTGGTACCTTTCACTAGAAAAGGTAAAAAAAAAAAAAAAAAAAATTCAAGGGCCGGGAACTAGAAACAGTAGAGCCATTGATATGTAACCCACAGTTTTATGGCTTTTTTTTTTTTAAGTCCAGACAATTCAAATGGGATGTCCACATCTCAGCCCTGAACCAGACAAACAGCCTACACCATAAGATGATTTCACTACTGTGAATTTAAACACAATGGATTCACATGTTTTCCGGCATCACCTGTTGGCGGGCACTGGCCCTGCTCTGAGGTCGCCTTCTGCCACGGCCACATAGTAACAAATGAAAATACCCCCCGAACACAAGTGACCGTCAGGACACAGCCTTCTGGGGCCGCCAGGCTTTTAACATTTAAAGGGCCCCATGGTGAGGGGCCCTTCAAGGGCTGTTCTAGCACCAGAAATCTTGGAGTCCTAAAGCTAAGTGGTGGTGAAATCATGGCAGCCTCGAATGTTCGCGCGTAACACGTTGCGTTACTTAAAAAGGAAAGCTAAAGCGTCCGGATTTAGGTTGGAGCTCTGCAGCGGTTTCTACCGAAAACTGAACTCAAAACAACGCAACCAACGGGAAGAATTGGTGGCTAAATACTGTGGGAGTGAGGAAGTACCCTGTTTGCCAGAAAATACTGAAAACGTCCCAATGAAAGCCTCTGACATAGCGATATAAATACTCCTGTTAAATAACCAACATCACGTCTTAAACTATTCTTTTTAAAACTACACATAAAATGCAAAACAAGAACCTAGATGACATAGATGTTTAATAAAACAAAACCTACCTAAGTTTCTTTATTCCATATTTGTCGAGTTTAAAAGTTCTAGTCCTCTTTGCCCCAAAGGAAAGCAAAGCACTCAGACACCCCACAGGTAACCTCTCCCTAAGTAAGCTCTGAAAAGGAAGCTCATCCAAGAGAATGTGGCCCAGTCCCCAGGCCAACCGCACAGGGCCCCTCCTCTAGTCAATCAGTCACCTTCCAGTCTGCTGGGCCCTTTCCAAGTCTCTCCTCACACAGATCCAGTCACCAGAAGAGGTCACAAATGCCATGCAAGCCCCTCTTCAAACTGAAAACAAATGCATCTAGGACATCTTTGGGGAAAGATGTGTGAAAAAGTCCACACTTTTCCCAACTTGAAATGCCGTCACTTGGGCGGTCCAAAGGACGTGCTGGCCGCTACCTTCATTTGAGCGTATTCCTGTCCCGACTGCATTAGCATTTGCTGTGGGCAAAGTCGGCTTCGGACAAACCATAAAGAGTCTCTAGGGTCCTTTGTTTCTCTTCCGGGAAAAGGTGGCGGACGAACAAGCTCAGTGAGGTAAGTAAATATTTACTTACAGGTTATGAGTTTTCGACATCATTGTCAACAGGTGAAATCAGCTGCTACCATGTCGCTAAGCAGTGCTGTCTACAGTTGGGGCCTCTCGTCTCCCTGGGTCAGGAAAGCAGGCGGGAGGGTCCTAGGCAGAGCTGGAGGCAGACGCTCAGGATCCTGAGGCCGATAGGACACGGTGCTGAGTGAGGCGACCTTTCAGTGTCCGGGGTACCTTCTCTGTGTTGGCTGGGGAGGTTCCGGCTGCTGCTCTCCTGTAGGCCACCAGCGGGAGCCACGTGCCCTGGGAGCATCTCCCCTCAGGGCCCCTGGGAAAGAAGTGGCCTTTGAGGACATGAAGAGTGTCTGAGGCCCGCGACCCAACCAGCAGCCTCGTGGGCCCCTGCACGTCTTGCTCCACCCCCCAAGCAGAAGATGCCCCATTTGACGGCCCTCAGATCCGCATCCCGGCTTTCAGGAGCAGCCTTTGCCGGTGGCCGCAGGCTGTTCGAACTTTAAATTCATGAGCGGGAGCCCCAGGATGGCCCACACTACTGCCACCCAGCAATCATTCCCTGCCCTCGGGCTAGTCCCCTTCTCTCCTAGACAGTTACTCCTTCCCTTCTCCCTCGAACCTCTAGCACCGGCCACATCCCCCCTCAGCTGCTCCCTCCCGTTTTCACCCAGCAAGTAGAAACACCCAGAGCAGTCCCACCGGCGTCCACATCTGCCTGCCGACCTGCACCTGCGCCCACACCCTCTGACTCCTCGTGACATGGGTCTGCCGAGTGCCATCCAGCCCCCTGTGTGTCGTACTTATCTGTCCCCTGCACGCGTACGGCATTGCTCCCCGAGGGCAGAGATTTTCACTGTCTGCTGCACTGCTATAGTCCCCATGCCTGAACGACACCTGGGAGGCAGGGTCCCCCCGCTGTTTCATGTAGGAATCGCCAAATGATGGCACGATTCCTTCCATCGAGCACACACCCCGGGACCTGCCTGAGTGCCTGGGGCCCGGCAGGCGTCAGAGGACCAGCGCCTCTGACCAGACCCCACTTACGGGTCTCACAGTGGGGGCCCTGCCAGCCCTGCTGGCACTCGCAGCGGTAGCTCCCGTTCCGCAGGACACAGGAGCCCTCGTTCATGCACGGGCTGGGTCTGCAGAGGTTGACTGGCCGCTTGGCTTCTGCAAGGAGGAGTGTGCCCGGTAGGCCCAGCCTGAGTCAGCCCCACAGACCCCTCCCCGCTAAGGAAGCCCAGTACAGATGTGAGGCCACAAGTGTGGGGTCCTGCTCATCACAGTGCTTCCTGGGGCCTGGAAGCCACAAGGTAGCACATGGTCGGTACTCCATACTGCTTGGCCAGGTCAAAGACCAAGGGCACGCAGCTTTGCTAAGTGCAGATGGAAACTCCCACACGTGCTGTGCACTTAGCGGTGCTTACTACTAATATGATGGCCATATCCTTTAAAAAGGCAGATGTCCCTGGCAAAAGGAAGCCTTGGAGTCAGGCTGGCCTGGCTGTGTTTGCTCCTTGCTCTGTCATTCACTACCAAGGTCACTATCAACCTGGTGTCCTTAGACCCTTGGGGGATCTGTGCGTGTCCTAATGATGTCTTCCGTTTAAATGAACCACGCACATTCTCAGGTTTGGGGAGGGGTATCTGCGTTAAATCTTGTGTGCCCTGAATGTCAAAGGGGTTTGGCTGTGCCTGCTACAGGGTTTCGGTGACGTGGGATTTAGCACAGAACCTGACGCGTAAAAAGCGTTCAGGAGCCAGGAGGAGCTGTGACCTTGGTAAAGACGTGCGTGCTGACCTCGGAGGCAGCCCCGAAGGCCGCGGACGCCCCACTCACCTCCACACAGCCACTCTGTGAGTGCGTCCCGGTGGAACCTCAGGTCTGCGTAGGCCGCCACGTGGATCAGAGCGTCCCGGGGACCTGCCAACCTCCGCAGCGCCTCCCCCAGGACAGGCCCCACGCCCATGACCAGGACAGCGATGCCGTTGTCCCTCAGCTTCTGGACAGGGACAACTGCGTCCTCCGCCCCCCTCCCACCTGTGAGCACCACCACAGCCTTGGGGACACCAGGCCGGGCGCCCCTCTGGACAGTCATCACCTTGTCATAGACGTGCAGCAAGGCTGTGCCTGCTGAGCCCGCCCCGCCCAGGTAGGGGGCCTGGCTCACGGCCCGAAGCACGGCAGCGCGGGTGACGTGGGTGTCCAGCCGGAAAGCTGTCTGGACCTGGCTGCCGTACACCACCAGGCCGATCTGGGTCACATCCGGATTCACATCGAACTGGAGCGTGCAGCTCCTCACGAAGCCCTGCATCTGGATGAAGTTCTCGGGCCCCACGGAGGCTGAGGCATCCAACACGAACACCAGGTCCAGCGAGGACGCCTGGCAGCCTGTGGAAGCAGGCGGAGTGGGCCTCAGGGTGGGCTGCGCCTGGCGGAGCCCCTCCTCTGGGCCCGGCCGGCAAAGTGGGGACAGCCAGCCTTCTCTGTCCACTGCAGACGCCAGCTTCCGCCCTCTCCTAGAACAGTAGCAGGACATGAATGTCCAGCTAGACCATTCTCCCAGCCTCCCTGGCCGCCAGGTGTGGCCATGTGTCTAAGTTCTACCTGGTGTGTAATGTGTTTGGAAGGAATTGTGCAAGTTCCAAGTTAAGGAATCTGCTTGCCTTCCACATCCCTCCTACCCTGTTCCTGCTGGCTGAGAAACAGCGACTTTAGACCCCGAGGTGGAACCACAAGGCAGCCGAGCCACCCTGCTGGCCCAGGCCACTCAGCTCTGAACTATTATATAAGAGGAATAAGCGTCTGTCATATGTAAGCGATTGAGTTCCAGGGACCCTTTGTGACAATGACTTCGTCTGAACCCTCAGCTGTCCCATTACTGAGCACCTTCCATGTGCCATGCACTGTATACAAAGCAGCTCATTCTACCAAATGGACAAAACAGGTCGATGCTTGCCCTCAGTGGGCTGACAGTCTATGGGGAGGCGAGCATCGAACCAAAAGAGAATTTCAGATTATATGAGCAGCCGTGAGGGGAAAAGCAGGTCCTATGAGAGGGACCAGCCGAAACAACATGAGCGCATTGGGAGGAGCACTGTGTGAGGAGTGTGAGCTGGAGGGGTGCTGGGTCTTCTAAGGTGACCCCCCCACCCCGTACCCCACGCAGGGGCCGCACAGAGGCCCACAGGGACCAGACCACAGGGAGCTCTCAGACGCCAGCGGAATGGGTTTAGGGTTTTATTCCAAGTGCAGAGGGGAGCCACTGGCAAGGTTTGAGTACAGAGTAAAAGGATTTGATTGGCTTTTAAAAATCACTGCAGCACAAGGAAAAGTCTGAGAAACCGCCACAGCCGAGAGGAGCCGAGAGAGACACGATGACTAAAAGTAACGTGGAATCCTGGCCGGAAGCCTCGGAACACTGAACGTGAGGCTGAAACCAAGGAAATCCGAATGGAAGTGCAGACTTGAACGAACCAGTGCACCAACATTAACTCATTAACTGTGACAAACGCACCTTGTCAGCGTTGACAAGAGGGACATGGGGTGTGGCATACATAAAAACTCCACCATTGTCACGTTTCTCTGCCAATCTAAAGCTATTCTTTAGAAACCCCTCTGGCTGCCACGGGGAGACTAGACTGGAGGGGGGCGGGGTGGGCAGCCGATCCCTGTCCACCCCCCTTGCAGGAAGGAAGGTCTCGCCCCGATGAGAGTGACATCTGGGGCTGAGGAGCTGAATGCCACCATGTGCAGCGTCCCCCACTCTAGAGGAGAAATCGGGGGGGGGGGGCCTGCAGGACGTGTTTCTGCTCCTGCCTCTCCGGACATGGGCCAACGCCCTGCCCACTGGCCGGACTGCACCTCTCAGGGGGCACTGTTCTTCGTGCCAGGGGGTGGCATGAAGTCTGCCTCACGGGTTGTGACACGCAACAGAACATGCCAGAACTCATCGCAGGTGGAAAGGACAAGGATTCCATGGAACATGTCCCCGCTGTGTGCGTGTGCTGGGAACGTACTTTTCTGCGGGCTGCCATCAAACTGGGAAGCCGCTCATCACGATGTGCAGGGCGGGTTCCAAGCTCGTTAATGACAATTACTAAGAAGCACCGTGTACAATATTCTGAGCGCATCTCTGTGCTTACTCTATACTATGTACATCGCTCGTCTTAATCCTCACGAAAGCCTTTGAGGAAGTGCTATTACTGGTCCCCTTTTATTGGTCAGTAAACTGAGAAGTTACTGGTCATGAGGCTAATACGTAAGAGTAGGGCTGTGGTTCCAGCCCCTAGCACGGGCCTTGGTTAAGTGGTAACAGAAAGAGGAAGGGCCCACCCCGACCAGAGGCCCTGGGTTGGGCCCCAGAAGCTTACCTGGCCGCAGCTGGCTGCACAGCTTCCCCTGCAGCTCTGGGACTTGGCTGACCAGGTCCTGCGGGTTGGTGTAGACCATGACGTGCTCCAGGCTGCCCGTGATCTCCTCCAGCTCCGCCCGCACGGCCTCACTGCCCACGCCCAGCAGCAGCAGCCCTTGGGCCCTGGCATGATGCGCTGGGCCAGCCACCTCGTCCTGGGCGCGTGACTCGGTGAGCAGGACCACCACTCTGCGTGGACGGTCCAGGCCTGTCCAGGTGGAGCTCCCGAAGCCGCGCTCCGCCACCTGCCGCAGGGCACTGCCCGTGAGGGTGGCGCCTCCGCTGAAGGGGATGGCCTCGAGGCTCCGGACCAGGTCCGGCACGTCCTGGTACTCGCCCACGGGCACCACCAACTCCAGCTCCCTGCTGTACTGGGCCACGCCCACACGGGCCCGAGAGTCCTCGTCCAGCGAGGCCTGGACAAACCTCTTCACAAAAGCCTTGGCCTGCAGGAAGCCCTCCGGCGTCGTGCCTGCTGAGCTGGCCAGCAGGAAGAGGACGTCCACTCTGCACTCCAGGCTCAGCGTCGGGGCTGCTAGAATCATAGCGGCAGCTGTCACGCTGCCTGCAGCTTGCAGGTCCCCGTCCTACCCCAGATACCCAACCACCACGGGGCAGGAGAAATCTCCCTCCCAAGAGGGAGACGGAGTGGAGAAACTGAGGCTCCAGGGGCTCTGTGACCAGGGCATGTCACCGCAGATTCAGACAGAGCTAGACACAGAGCTGTCCGTCCTGACCCAAACACTACTGAAAAATTAAATTGTATCTATTAAATTATACAAATTATGTAAATTAAAATGTATCTCTTTAGTCACTTCCTCCCATTACGGTCAGTGCTTCTTGGGTCCTATCTGAGAAATCATGAAGACGTGCTTCTCTGTTTCCTTCCAGAAGGTTCATGGCTTTGCTTTTTACATGCAGATCTGTGATTCATCTGGTATTGAATTTTGTATAGCTTGTGAGGTAGGGGATCAAGACTGATTTCTTCAATTTAAATCTCCAATTGACACAATACCCCATTAAAAAAAAAAAATTAACAAGCCCCTACTACGCGTCAAGCAATGTGCTAAGCACCTTCAGCCTTAGAGGATAAAGCCTATTATAATCCTCATTTCATTCATTTAAAACCAAAAGGTGTTGAGGCCCCTCTTCCCAGAGGAGGAAAGAGATTCTATATAGAACTAGGAACCTGCAGCCAGGCTCGGCGATGCTCCAAGATCGAGCAGTGACCATTCTGAAGCTAATTAACCAGAAACAGCTGCCCTACCCAGAGCTCCAGCTCCTGAGTTGTTTATTCACGGAGCACTCGGAGGCCGTACCACATGAGACATCAGAGCCACGGTGTACTTGGAAGGTCGGTGCCTCCGAAACTCAAGGGCCCGTTTCTACCTAGCAGCTAGAAGGGTGGGAGGTGAGGAGGGTGCGTCCGCCTTGGCAGACCCACACTTACGTACCACAGTCCGCCTCCCTTCTGAAGGCTGGCAGGCAGAGGCAGTGGTAGCTGTCTGGTCCCTCTGGAACACATGTGCCTCCATTCTGGCAGGGCTGTGAGTCACAAGGGCCTATCAGAGAGATGCCCATTACCAACCTAGCACATCAGCCCAGAGGCATGAGCCCGACAGGCCACCCTGCCCTGCCACGGCCCAGCTTCCTCCTCCCCTGGAGACCGCTAGGAAACTAACTGCAACACCTGTAGCAAGCGAGGTATGTAGGTCAAGTGGCTGGGTGTGGTAAAGGACTCTCAGTGGTGGGCAGTAAGGCTCACCCAGGGATGTGCCCTCAGGACCAGGACTGCGATGGACTGAATTGTGCCCACCCGCCACCCCCTCAATTTATATGAAGAAGTCCTAACCCTCAGTGCCTTAGAATGTGACTGTATTTAGAAATCAGACTTTTAAAGAGGAGATCAAGGCTAGATGAGGTCATAGAGTGGGTCCTATTCCAATATGACTGGTGTCCTTATGAGAGGCAGAAAGACACCAGGGATGTGCACAGAGCAAAGGCCACATGAGGACACAGTGAGATGACCACCTGCAAGCCAAGGAGAGAGGCCTTAGAAGACCCCAAACTTGCTGACCCCTTGATCTTGGACTTTCAGGATCCAGGATTGAGAAAATAAATTTCTGTTGTTTAAGCTGCTGAGTCTGTGGTAGTTTGTTATGGCCGTCCTACAATGCTGACACGACACACCCTGATAACCCGCAGCTGCTGGGAGGGCCTGGAGGAGCGCCAGGGGGCTGTGGCGATGAACTGGTGTTGGACCTGAGCTTGATAAAGATGAAGAAATCGGTAACATCCAGGCAACAGCACGGGTGTCTTAAGACTCAGGGAACGCCTCGGTGTGGATGGTGCTGTTTCTTAACTTCTGTTCCCGACAGCCTCTGCGGGCTGGCACAGCAAGACAGCGAGCCTTGGATCCCGGAGTAAACGAATGTGGCCTCGTCCATGTCCTCAGGCACCCTTATTAGTCCCTACGAGCTACGGGATCCTCATCCCAAAAGGGGGTGGTGAGAACTCATTCCACAGCGTTATTGCGAGGATTACACAAACTAATCCAAGGAAAGTCTTAGGACATACATAGCCTGACACAAAATAAACACTCCCATAACAGGTAAGACGGTATATGCTTTTGCACGCAAAGCGAGAATTCTGAGTAATGCCTCTTTCAAAGGTGATGTTTCACCCAGGAAACCAGAGCCCGCGTCAAACTCGGGCTCATTCCGAAGTATCTGATCTATGTATCACACGCTGTGGTCAACGCCCGAGCTCCTTTTCAAGTTCTTTATCAACGACTGTAAAATGCAAATACGACACGACCCCCTGCCAGGGTTACAGAGGACAGCCAGCATCTTTTCATGAGTTCATGCATCATGCATTCAAAGGGCTTGATAAGCAGCTATGTGGTTACCAGTGAAATTAGTGATTAATGTCCCCAATAAGCAATATTTTGGCTTAAAAATATTGACATATCATTATAATTAAACTGTATACTTTTCAAAGGTAGAAATTACCAACTCCAGGCACCTAGGCCTGTTCTGTCAGCTGCACGCTCATGAACACTCGTGAGCAACTGAACACTCATGAACATCACCAACAGCAGCCTTTAACTGAGCAGCTACTATGTGCCAAGCACTGTGCTAAGCACCAGACATGCATGATCCCATTTCGTTGACACGACCCGATGAGGTAGGCCCTGCAAACCACCCCCCCACCACCACACCTTCAGACAAGGAAGGTGAAGGTCAAACATTAGACATCACATGCTGAAGATCAGAGAGTTACAAACAGGCAGCGCTAGAATCCAAGTCACTCTGGTTCCAAAACTGTAAGTCCTCGAACTTTAATTTGTGAGCAGAAACAACCCCACTTTCATTTCTCCTGTGCTTCAATGTTGGAACTTTCAAACAGGATGCCAAGGAGACCACCAAATCTCGGTTAGGAAGTGCTACCTGACTGCACATAAAGCTACTTGCTCTGCTTCCGAGATGTGGACTCCTCGCCTCATTAGGAGTAGCGAATCCACATGAGGTCTAATGACGACACACTCGACCACAACATCTATGCTCCCGGGCCAGTGGGATGCACGAGGCCCCAGGGTGAGGAGCAGGAGGGCTCACTAGACAACCAGGCTGAAAGATGCCTAATTGTACTGATAAGTCCTACTGTTTGCTTGGGACTTTGTAGCTGATAAAGCACTTTCGTGGCTAGTATTTACTGATCCCGTGTTGATAACCCCACATCATACAGATCCTGGAAACGGAGATTCCAGACCTGGGGTTAATGTTTGCCCCATTTTACAGAGGTTGAAACTGAGGCTCAGCTATCTTGCCCTGGGTTCACCGTGGACGTGAGGCTTTCTGTCGGCGAAGCTGGCTCTCAGTGCACACCTCCTCTGCCTCTCATCAGTGCGAGGGGCATTGGTTAAGAAAGCTCATTCCAAAGCCTTCACTCTATTCTTAGTGAAAAAATACCACTGAGCGGGTGAGGAATGAGCACAGCATGAACGTGCCGTCTCCGAGATGCCCATTCTTCTGCCCTGCACCTGGATCCATCCCACCCTCTGCCCTAGACATACAAACGCCCTTCAGAAGCCAGCTCAGTCCTAGGGCCCAGAAAGAGGAGAACCCAAGAGGTGACCGCACCTGGGCAGATGGTCCTGTAGCAGGTGGCGGGGTAGGTCAAGAACACCCTCTTCCAGCTACAATCCAAGGAAACAAGTGTTAGAGATCAAGGGTTTAACGGGGAGGCAGAAACCCACAAGAGGATTTAGAACCCTAAAAGCTGGTATAAAATTCCAATGGAGAAGTAGGCCAGAAAAGACTTGTTTTCTTTCTTGATTCCAGCCCAGCTTTTATCAGCACGTAGAGTAGGGAACTATTTCAAACTATCCAGAGACAGTTAAAAAAACAAAAAACAAAAAAAAAAGATAATGTAGGTTGGCTATCATTTCAGAAGTTAGATCTATGTTCTTAACTGTAGGAAGAACCTTCTATTACGAGTTACTTCCTGGGGCCAGCATAATACTGAGAGCAAGGGGGCAGGAAATACTGGGAATCAGGCAACTGGATTCTGGCTGTGTGAGCCCAGGCTCGTTACTTTCCTTCTCTGGTTTTCCATTCTCTCTTCTATACAGCAACTCTCTCTACCTGTCGTTTTTGACTGTGTTCCTTGGAGCCTCAGTGCAGACGGAAGGAGACTGAGTGGCCAGGGTGCCAGACCTCCCCCACCCCTTCACCCTAAACGTTTTTCTAGTCTGCACAAGTGTCGACATGAGGCTACACAGCTCAAGAGTATTTATTTTCACACCACTGGACTCGATGACGTCTAAGGTCCATGTGAGTGCTAACTTTTTGTGATAACACAAGGGCCACCGTCCCGGTGGTGGTTTCCACGGTCCAGGTGTCCCCGCCATTACTTTGAATCCACAGCCGCCTGAAGAGACGGTTATCTCCAGCTGGGAGATGGAGCTATGGGCTCGGAGAGCTGACTTAGGTCACCCAAGGTTGGTTGCTGGAACACAGAAGGGCTGGGACAGACACCACCATCCGACTCCACAGCCCCTGCGCTCAGCCCTCGGGCTCCGGCGTGACAAGCCTGTTGCAGCAGCAGCAGATCCTCGCCTGTGGGCAGAAAGCCCTCCTCTTGGTTGGCAGCAGCTGCAGGGCTGGCCTCGCCTAAGGGGAGTCTCCAATTTGGGCCTCTAACTTCTTCCAGAGCAGCCTCCTGCCACCGGACCCCACCCCAGGCTGCGCACGGCCAGCCCAGCCGGCCTGGCTAATGGGCTCGCCTCTAGGGTAGAGTCTATCCTGGAGTAAGATCTCCACTTGGGAGAGAAGCCAAGTCAATTACGAGCTCACTGAGTTGCCAAAAATCCAAAGTTGGTCAAGCTGCCAGCTCGTTAAAGAGAAGTCCTCTCCCTCTGTCAACTCCTAGTGCTCCATAAAACCACAAGTTCTAGCTCGGAAAGCTCTGAGGGCCCTGCCCTGCCCGCCCAGGCCTGCATTGGGAGTCAGTGTTCGGACACTGGCCACAGGATTTTGCCAAGATCTGCACGTGGCTCGTCCCCGACCCCCTCTCAGGTCTGGACTCAGATGCCACATTCTCTGCAAGGTCTTCTCTGTGTTTCAAATTGCAGCCCGGCTCCCCATCGCCCGCCAACCCCACCGGGACCCACCCTGTGTTCTTGCTCTTTGTAGCGCTTATCACTACCTACTCGTTTGTCTTACAAGTTCGTTCTGTTTACTGCTGCGTCTTTTCTGCCACCGGAATGACAGCTGGGGAGGAGGCAGATCTGTCTGCGATGTCCATGCTGATTCCCCAGGAGTGTTTCTTGAATGAGGGAATTCATGAAGATCTTCCTCTATGCAGCTATAATCCGAGGAGCCTGCAGTATTCGTGCATTCTACATCCCAGAGAGGACAGGCCCCATCCTAGGACCTGGAACGCCTCAGGGCGGTCACTGCTCTGCTCGGCCAATGCCCACTCTCCAGTGTGTTGGGGGCCGTCGCTATGCCTCTCTCCTCACTGCACACGTCCTGGCTCAGAGCTGCATTGAGAACATGTTCACCGGAGAACAAAGAGGAGCTTGTCTATGAAGAGAGCCTCCAGTGGTCTCTGACGTGGCACGAGGCCCCGCTGCCTATGGGCACACGCAGGGCATAGCCCTTCTCTGCTAAGACGGCCTGCGGACTCTCCATCGGCCCGACGCAGTCCTCACGGCTTCTCGACCGATCCACCGCATTGCTGCGTACGCTCTGATCTCATCGGAGGGCAGGCCACAAAGCAAAGATGCAGCTAGTTCAAACGCCACCCTGGCTCTCCGGAAATGGCGAGGGATCACCAATGCCGCCAGGTGCTGCATCGGAGGTAGCCTGGACAGAGTGCTGAGGGACGGTCGGGGGACTTGCGAGGGAGAGGCTGCAGGCTGGGCAGCAGGTGCTCTAGGATGCCAGTCCTAAAGATTCCAGCCTCCACGCTGGAATTCGTCCAAGCTCTTAAGCCTCTTGCCTCACTCAGCCCCCCGTTAATGGGAAACTGGTGCTCACAGGAACCAGATGACCAGACCGCCATCCAACGGCCCTGCAGGGCCAGCTTTGGGCTCACTTACCAGCCTCCAGAATGGCGGTGCCACTGCCGCGGGGCACCTGGCAGTGTGTTAATGAGACTCTGCCACCGAGTAGCTGTGACCCTCCCTGCACCCTAGGAATGCTGTCCCTGGCTCCCTCCCAGGCCTCCTCTGACACCCGTTCTCCCTGCAGCTTGTGAGCACTTGGCCTTGGGGACCTCCATCCCCACTCGGGCTCTGACCCCAGACCTCGTGGACGAACCTGGAGAAGGGACAGAGTGCAGCCAGCACGCCATCATTCCCCCGCGATCCTCTCCAGCACGGGGCGTTGCCAGCAAGCTCCCTGACCATCTCCAGCGTCTTGTGCTCACAGGGATGAGGCCGGACCTCGCAGTCTGTGTCCGCAGCACACACCCGACAGAGAAGACAAAGTTACGCCTCCTTCCCCCACCCACTACCCCCAGCCCTGGCTACCTTCTGCTTCTCAGGGCAGAGCACTCTGGGGAGCATCCCTGCTGAGCCTCACTGGACAGCCAATCTCTGAGCATCTGCTCTGCACAGGCCCCACCCCACACAGCTTCTATGTCCTGTGCACACAGGTACCTTTTCTATAACATACTTTGCTGGAGCTCCTTGGTGGACCTGATAAAGACTCGGAATATACGGACCTCATCCCAAGCCAAAGAGTCCCTTTGCTGACCATAGCAGGGGAGCTGACTTGGCTCTTCCTCCTGAGGAGGGACAGACACAGGGGCCCCACCAGGTCTAGGGCCCAAGCCCTGCGACCCTCTACCCTACAGAGACAAGCTCAGAGTTCCAGCTGAGAAACCCACAGGGCCTGACACAGGGGGAGAGAACGGAGCAGAGCACCCCAGGGCTGAGGCTGCTGGACCCTGTTCCTCTCACCTTCCCTCCCTGGGGAGGCTCCTGGGTTCTGGTCTCTTACCTTGGGGGAACCCTCCCCATCCCATACACCACTTCCACATGGGCGAGGCCACCCTCCCAGCCTGGAAGGACTTACCTGGAGAGGCGATGGTACAGATGGCGGAGCTGCTCAGGGTGCTAAAGAAGCCATTGGTGGCATCCTCCACCTGCTCGGCCATCAGCACGTGCTGCTCCCTGGGCTCACTGGCCAGCGTGTGCAGCTCCTCCCACCTGTGCCCCAGCCCCCAGCAGAGAAGTGATGTTGCTTCGTTGCCCCACCCGTCTTCTAGGCCATGGACTCCCTGTGGGCAGCAATACCCCTCCCCCCTACTCATCCAGAGGCCATCTAGCTGCAACCTCATCCACCTAGGCTGCAGGTAAGCTCCCGAGTGAACCACAGAAAGACCCCAGGGCCGCTCAGCCCTGGGTCACGATGTGTGCGTGCTGCAGTGCACGAAGTCCCCCAGAGGAGAGCCTGACATTCCAACTGCCTGCTCTTACTTCAGACACGGCCCTAGCAGATTTAGTTGCCTGACTCTGTAACCCAGAGCTGATGGGAAGAACTAACCGGAAAGGAAATAAAGGCAAGTGATTCTAGGGGACAGCAAGAGAAGAACAAACAGGCACAGCTGGTAACAGAAAAAATAAAATAATTTAAAAAAAGCAGCGAACATAGGAGCTCAATGCGAGGCCGCACATCGCCAGCACACTGAGCCAGGGGCATCACTTAGTGCCCAGGACAGACGATCGCACACAAGAGGACGACACTAAGGCATGAAGAAAGGACCAAATGATGCTGAGGAACCTTTAAGAATACGGGGCAGAGAGTAATGCATTGAGAACCCTGCCCTTCGAAACTGGCCAAGGTTTGTCAATATGGCAGAAAGTCAGTTCATTTATCTCTAAAATTCACTTATGTGCAACTCCCCATGCTCCTCTGAAACTGTATAAACCAGAAATCTCTCCCTGGCGCCCAGAAGGCGGCTTCTCAACCCCGCCTCACATCAGCACTCAGTGGGGAGCTCCACCTGCTTCTCCTCTCTGCTCTCCCCGCCCAGCAGACGCTCCGCCAGTGCTGAGAACCATCAGAGAAGGGGCTCGATAAATACTGAAAGGGGGGAAGAGTCACAGAGAGCCTCATGCTGCCCACAGCAGTGGCTCTCAAGCTTTGGTGGGCATCAGAATCACCGAGGGCCAGATGAACAGATTGGACAGGACGGGGCCCAAGTGTGGGCATTTCCAACAAGTTCCCAGGTGACGCTGATACAACTGGTACTGGGAACACACTTTGAGAGCCACTGATTGACAGCGGCCGACCTTTTACTTGGGGGGGGGGGGTGGCAAGGGCAGCGGGGAGTCAGGTAGAGCCGGGAGGCTTCCTCGAAGGCTCTTGTGTCTGCAGCTCGGGCCATTCATATCTAAGCAATGCCCCCTTCTGACCAACGGCTTCTTGATTTCTCTAAGCCAAGGATGCTCAAAGCACGATCTATAGGCTGGTGCAGGTCCCCAAGCTGCTTCGCCCTGGCCTAAAGTGTAGACACTGAGGGTAAACACTTAGAAACTAGTCGTATGGCAACTTGACAGTCATTTTATTTCTCCTGAATAATCAACATTCAAGCTTAGAGTTCGTCTTTGTTATTTCATTTTTCCAGTAATTTATTTTTTGATCAATCCATGATGGATTAGACACAAAATAACTGGACCTTCCCCAAAGATACTCTGAGCAGCAGAATCTACCACATGCGAGATTCCATCCTCACTGACGAACCTTGGGGCCTCTGAACTATCATGTTCAAGGCGCTCTGTTTGACGGTGTGTGTGTGGCGGGGGGGACGGGGGGCAGTGAGCCACGAAGCGAGGTCTCTCTCAAGAGAGCCAACGATAAAGCAAGAAAGCAGCCAGTGTTAAATACCAGCCTATGGCGATGACGACGACCATGACAGCGGAGGCCACCGGGACATGACGCGATGCGGGACATCCCTGTGGTACTGGCGGTACCTCGGTCTCCCTCGCTCTTCTTTTGTGACCCGCGCATGCTGGCCCTTGGTCATCCTCTCTCCCTTGTGGTCTTATCTGGGCTTCGAACGCCACCCCCGACGTCAGTCTCTACGTCTGCCGTCTCTCCTAGGCTCCGGACTCTTACGTCCGACTGTCTACCCAGCTTCTCTACTCAGAGGGCCAATGTGTGTCTCAAACGCGACCCATCTGGAACGGAACTCGAGCCCCTTGTTCCACCTCCGGGCTTTCCCGTTTCTGTGAAGCGCTGCCACTCCCCCTGGGGCTCGGGTCGGAATCCTTGATCCTTCTCTCACAAGCACGTTCGGCAGCCACTTCTCTGCTCTGCTTTGAAAACACACCTTAAGTCTAACCACTCCTCAGCAGGGTCACAGCTGCGCCCCTACTACGCGCCACCCACACCTCTAGTCTGAGCTGCTCCACTGTTCCCCTAGCTGGTTCCTCCACTTCCCTTATCATTGCGTCTCCCTCTGCCCCCCCCCCCCACCAGTCTCTGTTCCACCTGGAAGCCAGGGTGATCTCCTAAAAATGTTAGCTAACTCAGGCCATTTTCCTGCTCAAAACCCTCCAAAGACTTCCCAACTTACGACAAATTTTAAAATCTACTATGACCCACGAAAGCGCTAGACCTGACTCCCATACACCTCCCACACCTTACTTCTTGTAATTCGTTCCTTATTTGCTGGGCTCCAGCCGCTCCCTGGCTGTCTTGCTGTTCCCGTAACACTAACCATCCACCTACCATGCCCGTCGTTTCTGCTCAAAAATGAACTCAAAGAAGCTTGGCCAGAGCTCCCGATCTAAAATAGCGCTCTTCTCTACTCCTCATCAACCTGGGACCTCTTACCCTGCTTTATTTTTCTCCTTTGCATTTTATTTTCACCTGCGGTTATATTCCTTATTTATTCATTCGCTTGTCTGTTTTCTAATTCCTATCCTAGAATGGACGCTCCATGAGGGCAGGGACTTTGTAGTGTTGTCTCTGTACCTCCAGAACCGAGAATAGTACCTGGGCGTGAGGCAAGCGACCTACACTTATTGACTGAGAGAACAAAGTACTAAGATTAAAAGGGGTTTCTGTGTGCAGGCACGGTGCCCCGACCAGAGTCTCTACACCGAATACCCACAACTAGGGCACCACAGATGTAACCTCTATTTTCAGGGTTGACAGCATTAAGGCCCTGTGCCCCCTTCTCTTTGGGGAAGGCATATTCCGGCATTTGGAGAAATGTGGTGGGAGGTTTGGCAGCCAGAGACCCGCCCCGCCCCCCCCCCCACTCCCCTGGTCTCCGGAGTGGGGAGTGTGACTCAGACTAATTAGAATCCTTTCTGGGATTATTCAGCCGGAGAAATGAGTCTTTTCTCTCCAGGGTGGAGATGGGAAGATGTGAGCTGGGGACTGCCTGCAGCCACAGTTCCAGCTGCCTAAGAGACAGCAGAAGCATGTCGGGGACAGAATCTCGATGGCATTCATGTCCCTGGCTCCTCCCGCTCACCCTGAAGGACCCCTGACCCAGCAGCCAGTGCAGTGAGCTGAGTCCACGCACTTCTAAGGTCGAGTTTCTGGTGCTTTCGACCAAATGTTCAGGCTAAATTAAAAAGAATGCAAACTCTCAGACTTCCAGACTCGGCGCGCCCTGTGCTACAGCTACAACATTAACGAGTGAAGACAAGAGAGACCCGGGAAGGCCCAGAAAGGTTTTCCCAGCTCCCATCCCCTCCCGTGGCTGTGAAGTCTCTCGGCCACACCGCGGTCCCCACGCTGACCCAGTGACTGAGCAGCTTACCTGGGAAAGCGGACCCCCACGGCAAACACAGTGACGCCTCTTTCCTGCAGCTGCTTGGCCGGCAGCACCACGTCCCCTTGGGACCTCCCGTCGGTGATGATGATGAGGACCTGGGGCACTGAGACATTTCTGCCCCCAGGGAACCCTCTGTGCAGAAGGTATTTCAGAGCAAGGCCCGTCTCTGTGCGCCCTCCTCTGAGCTCGCCCAGAAGGAAAACAGAAAGTAAGAATTAGTGATCCAGAGAGGTCGAGTTGGAAGACAGCCTACAACAATGGGCTCCTCCATTTGTAGTGACGGCCACTTTCTCCCGGCAGAGGCTCAAAGGGACAGCTCCACCATGAGAAGATGCGCTTTCTCACCATCTAAACCACGACGATGAAGAGAAATTAACTTCTCCCGTGGACTTAAGATGCACCCCGCAGGGCTCTGCTGTTTGTGTAGTAATGTGTTTGTTTTTACTTCCTCTTCCCCAGTGATGGCTCTGGGTGGACAACTCTCATCGTTTGTCCAACGCGCATCTCTCACCTCCCCGCCCTGTATCCTTTCCCTGTTATGACTCAACATCTCTTTGGGGTGGGAAAGCAGATAACGAAGCTTAGTAAGAATCCATGAGAGTGAAGGACAGCGCTTTGCTGCAAAGGTCTAATGAGCGCCCTTCCCGTGATTGGGACTTTCAGTCCCACTTCCAAGTTCAAGGTTGAGTGTCGGAAGGCCGAACTGTCTGTCTGTCTCTAGATCAGGGCAGGTTCCAGTGGCCCATCTCACCGGGATGCTAAGATTCTCTAACCTTACAGCCCAGTTATAAGGGCTGTGAACTGAGCTTAGAATCCCAGTGCAGCGTCTCTCCTAAATCTTGTGATAGGAGGCTTGTGCAAGTGTCCTCAGTGGGAGGACAGCCAGCTCTCAGTGTCAAAGGGGCAGAAAATAAAGACTCACTACAATGGATCTTAGGCCAAACCTTTCAGTAGACAGTAACACATCCAAATCTGAGCGACAACACAGAGGCTAACGGAATCACCACGGTTAACTGTATGCGCAGAGAAACCCTGTTAGATCATCACTCGGAAATGCTAACAAGTCAGACTATGGGGTGCGGGGGGGGGGGGGCACATTTATACTCATTGCACTCTGAGCTTAAATGAAGGCAATGCCGGCCTTTATTGTAGCCCTCGGCCCACTCACAGGAGCCTATGGTCATCCATCTAATGTGAAAATATCCAATGGTGTGTGCATGCGTGTGTGTGTATGTGTCAGACAGACAAAGAGACAGAGACAGAGAGAGAACGCACATGTGTGTGTATATATATATATATATATACACATGAACAAATGCGTATTTTTTAAACATAACGCCAAGTGTTCACTTCTCATGCAAGGCTGACACGGGCCCCCTGCCTGGGCATCTCTCCTGGTTTGCTCTCTGCCAAGCGGCCACTGTAGCAGGATCCAGGCTCCTTTCGTTTTGTGCTTCCGCCTTCCCCTCAGTTAAGTCCTGCTCCTCCATGAGGGAAGAGCATGGAAGAATGTGCCTGGGAAGGATTTATGGACCAAGCCTAGAAGATTCTTCACTTTTATTGATTTTTGTCATCGATGATCTCTTAGAAGGCAATTTTCTTCGTGGAGCTCCATTAAGTTAATAAATGTCAACAAGGGTGGACATTTCCTAGGATTCAGACTCTTAGTCTACTATATATTAGTATCTGTGTCAACTAAAAAGCCACACTTTCGACCCGCTAGTATGTACTGTGGATCCACTAGATGGAAGAAAGTGAAAGTGAGCCCAGGAAGCATCCCGTGACCTCGCCCCTCAAAGAACTATCGGTCCAGCTGAAGGAATAGACCTACGAGCACACAAGATCAATGAGAGGACAAAAATAACAGAGTCCTGAGGATGGGCTCATTGTGGAGAGGAACCTTCAGGGAACAGATTCCAGAGGGGAAAGTGTCTGAATGGGGTCTTGGTGAATCAGTGGAGGAAGAAAAGAGAAAGCCACGCCCCCCGGAGGAAGGGGTGTAGGCGAAGACATCGGTGAGCAGAGCTTGGCTTGCGGAAGGGGCTAATCAAAGAGGAGGTAGGTGTACCGACAGTGGTCGATCCCAAACACCCCCGATTCCACCCACACCACACTGTGCTGGATCGCACACGAGATACCGAAGACAGCCAAGAGGATTGTGATACTCAGGAAGACGGCCACCTGCGCCGAAGCATTTATGTCAGCAGAGTCTTCCTACTGCAGGCTGCCGGAAGAGCTGGTTGCCTCCTGCCTCTAAAAAATAGTATTAGGACTGAGCTTCCGATTTATGCCAAACCCCTCACCTACCTGCCACAGAATGTAACCCTTAAGACTATGATAAAAGGTGCTGATCCTACTCTCATTTAAAGATGAGAACACCCCTGCTCAGAGAATAGTAATAACCACTCATTACCTGACCTCTTGCCATGTGCCAGGCACCACTGTGCAAAGAGTGTGTGAGAGTGTGCGCAGGTGCACGTACAAAGGTGCTTAGCACATATACTTCTCACCACAGCTCTCGGAGAGTTCGGGGAAGGGCCTTATCTAAGGTCACGCAGCTCACGAGCGGTGGAGGCAGGATCTGAGCCCTGGACCCTCCATTTCCAGAGCCAAGTTCTTAACTAATGTTACACAACCAATCAAGTCACCTGCCTCTCACTCAGCTAGCAGAGTGGCGTTTCAACCCAGTCATGCTGATTGCAAGGCCAATGGTCTCTCCTTTCCAGAGGATAGCAAATTCGTCTACAGGCTAAATGAGGCCTTCCACCGGTTTTGTAGATAAAGTTTTCATGGGAAACAGCCACCACATTCATTCCCACACTGTCCATGCAGAGACCATACGGCCTGCAAAGCTTGAAAGACTTACTCTATGGACTTTTAACCGAAAAAGGGTGCTAATAACTGCTCAATACTGTTGTCCCTAAATGGTCACAAAACTCTCTTGTCACCAAAAGCCAGAGTACCCCAGTGACCCTGGAGCGCCCTGTGCCTTCAGGGCCTCCTGGCTGTGGTTAGAGGGAAACTAAATGTCAAGGCCATGAGAGCCCAGGCCTCCAGCTCCACCGGCCTGTCAGGTGTCTGCCCTTCATGTCACCCAGCACACAAATGCCTGGGCCGTCCACCCTCTCCACCTCTGCACCCCAACAGGCCTTTCCCACTGGAAAACTCTGCCGGCTTCTGATTGAGGTTCAGATGAGATTCCTAATGGCTTTGAACTCTGGGAAATCAGAAGAAACCCTGATGCCTTCACTTTCCTTAGTCCGTGAACTGTTTCTGTTGACATGTCTGTTCTGAGCTTAGTTCTGGCTCCAGACAGAGAGGTCGAAGACCAGAGTCTCACCAAGATTTTCCTAATTTCTCTCATGGGATTAAACTAGGTTGAAAGTAAAGGTTCACAGATAGACTGTCTTGGGGCAGTTAGGATTATGAAGTATGTTTTTTTTGGGGGGGGGGGTGGTGGTGGGAGGGGAGCCCAGAAGTTAAACATCTCGCCATCAGTGTAGTCAAGTCATTAAGAACATGGGGCTCAAATATTAGTCCCATATGAGCCAGGAAAATTTGAAAAAGTTACTTAACCTGAGACTGAGTGTCCTTCCCTGTACAAGCAGGGTAAGTAATAGTATTGTCTGGGGATTAACTGCTGTATCCAGGGCCTCCAGGTACCTAGTGAGTGCTCCATTGGTGAAAACTATCATAATGAACCAACTAGCAAGCAGCCTATTCCAAGAAGTTTGTCTTTTGAGTTTGTCTCAAATTCCAGCGAGCATAAAAATCCCTCAGGAGGCTTGATAACGCAGAGTCTCAGGTCCTATCCTCAGAAAACCCAAAATGGTAGGGGTATGACCAAGCCTGAGATTCTACATTTAAAACAAGCCTCCCCTTCCACAGTGATTCTGATGCAGGTAATGTGTGGGACAGACTTTGAAAAATATTTTATTAGAAAATTCACTGTGAGTATAGGAATGTTGATTACAGCTTTTTTTTTCTTTCTTTTTAAGCAAAAGACAAAAATCCTGGAATGAACCCAAATGTGACCTTTTAGGGGAATGATTTAATACATTGGGATAGTTTAATTCGCTGATTATATAACCATTAAAAAGCATCATCATGAAAAATGATGCAGCTTTATGCAGAAATACACGCAAAATATTAAATTAAAAAAGGAGAAAAATGCTTTGTAACTATAACTACTCTAAAAGCTGTGTTTAAATGTTAATGTGGTGAGAGCTATTTCTGCAGAGCTATCTAAATACAGTAAAACTCTGATAAGCTGAAGAGAAGGTCCTGGAAAATTCAATCACAGAAAAATCAGAGTCGGGTTACTGTGAGATTAATGAAATGACTGAGTGAGCTTGCCCAGCCAGCTGGCCAGGAGTTGTGGATATGCAGAGCCAAATGCTGTTTTATCTGATCTTGTGTTTTATCTGATTTTATGATCACAGGGTGCAATAATGGAAGGCTTGGTTGTAATTTTTTTAAACTTTTTTTGCAAAGTAGCAATAAATCGATTGTCAGGGTGGTTTCTTAGGCACTTCAAAATACTTTGAGGGGAATTCCTTGGTCTGGAAAGGCAAGAGTTCTGGATGTGGGATGTAGCTGTCCCAGTCAGTCCAGCATTTAAAATTTCACTGTAGAAAAAGGGTCAAGAGCCCTGGGGAGGTCATCACTCCCATTGGTCCAACATTCCTCTGTCCTGATTAATAACAGTGTCTTAGTGTTTAGTGTCCTCGGTGACCCTGCTACCGTGGCCAAAAAGTTAGTTGCTGCCACCTTGCTTTGTTTGTTGTGCTATAGTCATCCTAGGATACACAGCACTAACCACCACCACCCCCAAAAAAGAGGGGCCGATCTTAATTCAAACACATACAGAGGCTTCACTCCCCACCCCCTGTGTCCTCATCTGGTACATTCTTAATATGTCTCTGGCTTTCATGTCACGAAGAATACTCTCCAGCCCTTAGTTAGAGGACTTTCGACACAGCTGAGAAGAGGCTTAACCAGCTATTCGGGATGTGGGAGGGGGAGGGTGGGGAGATGTGGGGGAAAACAGCTGGGCAGGGGCTACTGGGCCAGCAGTGTGACTCTGTGCTCCTGGCCAAGTCTCCTGCTCCCTCTCAACCTCAGAATCCTCTACAAAACAAAGAGTTGGAATAGAGACTGGGAGATCTCTAAAGAGCTGTTTGGAACCAATTTGCTACAATTTGCTCAGTTTTTCAAAAGAAAACAGGGCCAAATCATTTGAATCAAAGTTGCCCAGTTTCTGACTTTGAGTCTTAAACTTAAACCTACAGACTTTCCCGCCCCCTGCAAATGTTAGTGCATATATAGTAGATATAATAATGATAATCAAATGTTATATTGATAATAATTCATATACCATAAAATTCACCCTTTTAAAGTACGATTCAGTTTTTAGTACATTCAGAATTATGCAACCATCACCATTATCTAAGTCCAGAACATTTCTGTCACCCCCCAAAAGCCCTACACTTATTAGCTGTCACTCACCATCCCCCGCCACAGCCCCCGACAATGGCTAATCTACTTTGTCTTCATAGATCTGCCTACTCCAGACATTTCATATAAATGAAATTATATAATACATAACTTTTTGTGGCTGCCTCTTTCACTTAGCATAATGTTTCAATGTTCATCCATGCTGTGGTATAAATGCCATTCTTTTGTATGGCTGAATAATCAATCCTCCATTGTATGAATATACCACATTTTGTTTACCATTGGGCTTTTATGTTGTTTCTGTTTTGAGGGCCATTATAAATAATGCTGCTATGAACATTAGGGTACAAAGTTTTGTGTGGGTGTATGTTTTTAATTCTCTTAAGGTAGAGTTCCAGGAATCATACGGTAATTATGTCGGACACCTTGAGAAAGCGCCAAACTGTTTTCCCAAGTGTATGAGGGTTCCAATTTCTCCACATCCCGGCCACACTTGTTACTGCCTTTTATTTTAGGCTTCCAGTGGGGACGAAGTGCTACCTCATTATAGTTTTGATTTGCATTTCCTTAATGACTAATGACGCTGAGCATTTTTTCATGTGCTTATTATCAGCCATTTACACATCTCTGGAGAAATGTCCCTTTATAAGGCTTCTTTTGGGGATGATGAAAACATTCTAAAACTGTATTATGGTCATAGCTCCATAACTCTGAAAATGCACTCGGAACCACTGAATTGTACACTTAAATGTGTAAACTTTATGGCATTTAAATTATTTCTCATTAAAGCTATTTTTTAAAAAAGAAAAGCTAGTGTGTCCCACAGTCCTAGGGCGCAAGGAGGGGGGCAGAAGGAAGAGTGGGGAGAGACCTTTTAAAGGGGCGGGTGCTAAGCAACTCTGCCCAGGGAGTGCCCCGGTGGGTCTGGGAACGGGCCCAATACCTGTGTTGTCACATACTCCCTTGGAAAGTCTCGCCCTGGTGGCTCTAAAATCTCCCTGTGACAAGATGCAGGAGGAAGGCTGCAACTCCTCTCTACAAAACTATTCTTGGGGGTCTCAAGGGCAGAGGGCTCCCAAGGGACAAGAAAAGGCCAGTGTCATTTAAAAATATAAATGCCAATGGGGGGTTTTTTCCCCTTTGCACTTGTCTTGCCTCTCGTTCTGTTTGGGGCGCCCATGCGCAGAGGAAAAGGCTGGGAAAAACAGCCTTGAGGTGAAGTCACTAGGGGGTCCCTGGAGTCTGGAGGACCCCCAAAGTTCCTGGTGTGCCCAGTGTGGGGGTTCGGGCTGAGTGAGAGCACTGGGGACCCTACAGAGACCTGCAACTGGAAAAGACCTCGGTGCTCAGGGCCTTTGTGACTGGAGGTGACAGCTAAACATGGCTGGGACCCCTGACTTCAGTGTGGACCCTAGTGTAAGAGGCAGCAGAGATCAGAGCGGCAAGTTACAGACCCTCTTCTGTGAAGAATATAATATGTATGTGTGTGTTGTATGTGTACGCATGTGTGTATGACAATCATATAGCGATGTATATGTTTACAGGTATACAGATAATACACATAAAAACATTTACCCAAGAAATACATGTATATACACATGCATACACACACATATTACACACACACATAGCTAACTTGTGTGAGTAGTTACAGCCCTACTACATACATATTTACAGGGTATGTATGTGTACGAGCGCATGAACAACTATTCGTCATTTTTAAAGCGCTCTTAACTTCCTCTTTTTAGATAGACTGCAAACAGGAGGCTTCGAGAAGTGGATCACAAACTATCCAAGCTGTAGTGGTCGGCAAGGACAGAACCGGGGACGTGAGCCAGTGTTCTTCCCGCCACCTCCTGCTCTGAACTCCAGTCCCAATTAATCGTCACTAGCCCTTTCTCCCAGGTAAATGACAACCACACACAGCAGCAGAAAACACTTTTTAAAAAAAACTTGCATTTAAGTTCCTACCTGGGACATCAGGTAATAATAAGGGGCAACCTTGCGAAGCGAATTCCCATTACCCGCCGAGCACAGCTGGGCTTCTGGATGCCCGCAGCCTTCTCTGGGCAGCCAAGAGCTGGGCCGAACCCTTCAAGAACAATTTTAAGAGCAACAAGCTGCCTCCTCACCGCGGCGGTATCTGAGCATACATACTTGAAAACCATCCTCTTGAGTTTTGCCTTCACTTCCTGTTGGGTTGACAGTGAATCCAAGGGGAATTCTAGCCGAGGGACAGAGCTGAACTGGAACGCTCCCACCCTGACCTGCAGTGGGAGACAGAGGGCCCAGGGGTTGAGAGCAGGGTCAGGACACAAACATTCGTAAGTGGAAGATAGGATGAGAAAGGTTAGGGACCCTGCCTCCTGCCCACTCAACAAATTCCAGTGCCAGACCTTTCTCTGACCTCCCTAAAAGAACATTCCAAAGACCAGAAGACGACTCAGGAAGGAAACAGTCAAATCTACCTGTGTTCTGCACTGACGACCACCAGTTCGAGCCTCCTGAACCCCATTCTGGCAGCTCCCTCAGCTGAGCTGTGAGCGTCTTTAGGGCAAGGTCTGGGCTCCCACTTACCAAATGTCTGCCAGGGGCAGGCGCTGTTTTAAGCAATCTCACGCGTTATTTCATTTAATCCACGGAGGCACTGTTTATGCCCACATTACTGGTTAGAGAAACTAAAATGTAGACAGTGGACAGACCTGGCCCAGGGCTGGTGAGAAAGGGAGTCAGGCCATTGGATTTTGTGCCTATGATCTTCTCAAGGCTCAGCTATACCTCTTGCCTTTCCACGGCCAGCACAGGCCTTCAGCAAAATGCTCACTGACCCAACCAGGGGTGGCACAGAGGCTAACCACAGCCGCCATCACTGGCGGCTCATCACTGACCACAGCCACCATGCCCCCATCCTTGGTGGTTGGAGGAGGGGGTCATCAGCCCTTCCAGGCCCGCTCTTGCCATGCTAGGGAAAGTCCAGCTCTCCAGACCAGACTCACATTGGGGCATAATCAACACCCTAACTTGACGCAAGTCATATTGGAGATAAAGTTCCTGTGCATTGGAGTGAGTGCAAGTCACTCGTGATTCCAAACAGATTCTGCATCCTAAGTGAGGAGACCTCATGAGAAAACCCATGCCTTGCAAGGCTGGAGAAGGAAAACTAAGTCATCTCTGGACCCTTAAGCAGCAGCTAGCCTGTCTTGAGCAAAGAAGGCTAGAAACATTTAGGTTTCTTCTAGAGAGTCCAAGCCCTGAACCTAATCATTGGCTCTCCAAAACCCCTGGAGACTATTCTCAGTTATTATTCTCACAACCAACCCTGATTCTGGCCAAGACTGCAAATGAGCCAAGAGATTCATATTTAAGCAATGAAGCTGCCTTTTGCTTGCTACTTGAATTCCTTCACTGCTGTCGCCTTAATAGGCCTGGTGCTTGGGAGATGATCGAAGCGCTGGCTGTATCAGGCCCGCTGCATCTGCTTCCAATGAGCGCAGCCCATCAAACTTTCCTCCCACAGGAAGTTCTGAGGAGGAGCCACTGGGCATCTTCAGTAGGAAGAAATTTACGTCTTGGGCAGACACGAGGGGCAGATGGACACTGAGCAGTAGAGAAGCTCAGGAAAATCTCTGAGGAGACGTTCTGGAAATCTCCCTCGACCTTAGCCTGTGAGAAAGGGGGCCTCTCGAACCAGTAGGGAAAAGATGGTTTAGTGAGCAAGTGATATTGAACAATTGAATAGACACCTGCAAAAAAATAAAGGGAAAATTGCAAATGGATTCAAGATTTAAATGGGAAAAATGTAACCATGAAAGTTCTGGAAGAAAACTTGAGAGAATTCCTTCAAAACTTCAAAATGGAAAAGACCTTACTATGACTACAATCCCAGACGCTGTAAAGGAGGATTGATAAATGACTATATGAAGAAAACATCTACAGGGCAACATGTACCATGATCCAACCAAAAAGTGAACACAAAATGGAAACGTCATTTGCACATGTCAAAGCTAAAGCGTTAGTTTCCTCGATATATAGAGTGTTTGGGAATTGATATGTAAAAGACCAAAAACCCAACAGAAAAATGGGCAAAGGATATGACCAGAGGTCAGAGAACAGGAAACACAAATGGTTCTTTAATATATGAACCAATGCTTGAGTTCACCACACTGAGAAGTAGCAAAAAGTCAGATACAATGTTTGTAGAAAGGAAACCAGCATTCTTAAATATTACTGGTAAGAACGTACATGGTACAGCATACGTGGAAAGCAATTTGTCAATATTAATTGGAAATTACAAATGCATTGGGCTATTGGGAATTTATCCTACAGATATACTTTCACATGTATGAAATGACAGTATATCTGTAACAGCAAATTCCATCTACTGGGGGTTGGTTAATTAAAACGTGGTAAATCCTTACACTGAAACATTATCAGCTATAAAATATGTACCCATATTATTACTTATATTACCTCTATACCTAGATATGGAAAGACTTCCAAGACAACGTGGGGAGAAAAAGGCCAAGAATAGAACAGTATGTGTCACCTGCTACCCTTGTATAAAAATACATACTCGTATTGCTTGCATTTGCATGAAGTGATTCTCTAAGGATGCTCCAGACAGCAGGTCAGGGGGCTGGGCAAATGGAGAGTGTGTGGGTGGGAGAGACACTTCATTGAATGTCTTTTTATTGAACCATGTGAATGATTCGGTTTAAAAAAAAAAAAAAAAGACTCCCTTGAGACCAACAGCTGGGTGTATTTACATGAATAATTTAACAGGAAGGAGACAAGATGGAAACAGCTTGAGCCAGTAGTTAAGGCATTTGATTTAATTGGTGGTTTGGGAGCAAAAGAGCTACCTTTTATCTTCAGTTTACGGTATGATCAGAAGCGAGCCCACCCAGATTTCTCACCCCACCATAATTACTCTGCTGCAATCATTATATTACAGCTAGGAAGTGAAACTTCTCAGCTTTTTTCTTTTTTTTTTTTTTAAAAAAAACTTCTCAGCTCTGAAGTGTTTAGAGGAAGACTTCAAACATCTTAAATCCACCTCAACAACAGAGCATTTCATTAAGGGCCTTAATTTATAGCTCCTTGAACATTTCTTCCTGAAATCTAAAGTTATAGAAAGTCGAATGAGGCACACATCAAATGTATTGAACATGGAGATAACAAGAAGGCACAAAAAAATGCAGCAGCAAAAACAGAAAACCTAAAACCACGAGTCAGATGGAACCGTCTGAATTTGCCCTGATTGCGGAAAGACCCTTTGCTAGCATTCCAGCAAGTCTGACGAAGCTCCTCGGAGGTCAAGATGCTCACTCGCTCACCGAAACAGATAGCCAACTCCTTTGCTCAGCAAGTCTTGCCGTGAGAAAGTTTTTTCTCCATCCGAGCCCACATTTCCCTCTCTGAACACCCAGCTTCTGTCTTCTTAAGAAAGTGGAGCCATTCTATTCGCTCTTCCACATGAAAATGATAATCGAGTTCCCTCATATATGGAAATTTCCAGGCATCACACTTTTCTGGTCGTGGGCACTGTCTGGTTCGCCAATATCTAACCTAGAAATGCCACATTTAAGATGTGCTCTGGCAACACTGAGATTAATTCCCCGAATTCTGGGGCACAGCCTGTGGGTTGAGACGGCTGTTCCCAACAGCCCCAGCTATGAAGTTTTTTGTCATGGTTTTCTTGGCCTCTTTGACGATGCTGAATTCCATCAGCATGTACCACTTCCACACATACTCACACAAACTCGCCGCAATGCCATGTTGTCCACTTGCTATGTGATAGCAGGCTGTGAATTCTGAGTGTCGTGACCTCATCTTAGCCCAGTGGGTAGGGACAAATGACCTATTAGAACAAGTCCTGAGCTGAGTTAAGAGCTCCAGTTCCTCCACACTTGCTGTGTGACTTTAGGCAGTCACTAAGCATCTCTGAACCTGTTTCCTCCTCCACATCCTGTAATAATCCATACAGCTCTTCTCTCCCAACTTGCCATCTGCTGGCATCTTCCAGCCACCCATTTCAGGACATACTACATCAATGCCAAGGTCAACAGTGTTGGATTTTTAAGACTCCATGAATAACTAGTGAAATTTCACGGGGAATCATTTCCTTTTAAAAGCAGAGCCCTGTGTGGAAGAGGGTGGAAATGCAGCAGTCTATGGCCCTGGCCCTTTTAGGGTCTGTAAAGGGTCGATGTCACAGTTGGAACTTCTGGACTCCCCACGTCTAGATGGAATGCCGTTTGCCAGGGTGTTTTCAGATAACCGTGCAAGTATGCCAGGGTAATGTGTTCAGTCTCCCAAAATGATATGCTATTTTGGAGAAAATCTAGCCCTCAAAAAAGGCTGCTTTCTCCTCCTAAATCCTAGTGGTTTGCTTAAGATTAACCCAGGAATGCCATCTCGGAAAACCATCTGTGGGAGTATATTTGGAATAACTTGCTAGGTCAAAAGATCGAAGCTTTTGTAACTTCGATGCATATTTTCAGAGAGATTGCACGCTTCTACCAGCAATGCATGGGAATGCCAGTTTCCTTTAGACTTGCTAATGGAGCATGTCACCAAACTTTGGACTTTTACTAATCCAGTAACTGAAAAACAGTATAGCAATCAGAGATTTGCCATTACATTTAGTGAGGTGGCTGGGCATCTTTTCGTGTCTAAAGACCATCTGTGTTTTGTTTCCTAGAAACTGTTTGTGTATGTTTGTTGCCCGTTTTTCTAATGAGTTTTTCCAAAATATCCCTTTTAGTAACAAGAGCCACAGCTAACGCACTCTGGAACCAACACCTACTTATCTGGAGCCAGGAAGAACCAGAAACAAACGTACTGGCTGGGTTTACTCAGGCAGGAACAGTTCGAGCGAACAGAGGGGTAGGAGCTGTGCTTCGTACTGAGATTCTAGTCCTGGGAGACGGCGATAAGCTTTCCCTTCCCCACTGTCATGCAAACACAACCTCTTTCGAGTGGGAAACCAAACCCATGTGTCACCACCACCCCGTCAACATGGATGAGCATGTGACTCAGGTCTGGCCAGACCATCTCTTCCCTTGACCAGCTGTGATTGGTCAAAGGATTGTCATGTGACCTACACCTGCTCAAACACACCCTCGCCCCACAACTTGTGCTAGATCTGCAGGAAAAGAAGTCCATTTTCTTTTTACTAGGGCCACTGGCTTGAAGAACAACACAAGGTGACTTTGCTGTGTGTGGAAAACCTGCCTAGGAAGGAACCCGACCAAGAGAAACTGAGGAGGAGAAAAAGGGAGACTGAGCACATGGGTTCCACCGTGCCTGGAACCAGGATTCGCCCCCTTGGTCTTCCCAGTTCCACGGGCCAGGAAACTCCCTCCTCTGCTTGGATTTCTGTCATTTGCAACCCAAAACACCCTGACACAGAGACAATAAAACACACTCACCCTCTCGGGGTTGATGTCTAGAGCATCACAGACCGTGATGGCGAAGTGCTTGGCCCTTTCGAAGCTCCCTTTCCCGATGCTGTGAGAACCATCTATCAGAAACAGGACATCCATCGCTGCGGAGCACCACATCACTAGGGGAGAGAGACAGATGGGTGACAACCAGCCTCCCTGCCGTCTGGTCCCGAGGGTCTCACTCCCCAAAGCAGAGTGGAGGCAGAAATGACTCTGTGGTAAGCCAGCTGCTGCTCTTCTCGGCACAATGGTGAGGAAGGGCCCTGGAGAAGGCCCGGGCCAGAGGCGGCCCTCCCCTGCAGCGGGAAGCACACACCCACGCGGGCACGATGCCCTCACGGGGACGTCTTTCTAACCCGTTTCCCGTTTGCCCCAAGAATTCTCACCGGCGGTGCTCACAACTGAGTGTTTACCCTGAGATAACTCACAGGTTACAGTCCTGACCTTACCGCCAAAGCGTGCCACAAAATATCAGGCTTTTGTTATCATTTTCGCAGGGCTCTAGTGTATCAACAGTCATTGGAAACAAATGACAGCATTCAATTTATAGCATTCTGGTTTTAGAAACGGTATTTCCATTTACAAAATACAGTAATTCTCCATCGCTGAAAATGTCAAATCCTAGAAACGTAGCATTCCTACGTGTGATGTCAACATCGTTCTCGAACAGTTATTAGCTGGATTCATTTGATGAATCCGATTTATGGATACATTTCTGTTACGTTAGGATTAGAGGCAAGTTGTTTAGCAATAACTCCAAGAACAGTTTTGAGTATTTTATTTTCACATCGAAAACCAGTCAGATTTGCTTCAGCCTCAAAGAACGTGTTTACGTAAAATTAACGTTGGCAGCGAGCTGCACATTTTTTGTTGTTTGTTTTGTTTTCTAAACAGGAAATGAGCTAATAATGAAAGAGTCTAATTCAGCACCACTGAGCCATAGGAGAGGAGGAGCTGCTGGGCCAGTGAGGGACACCGAAGGGCCCTGGTTCCAGCCCTCGGGGCCCACGATTTAGTCCAGGACACAGCCAGGCGCCCTGGGACGTGACGTCACATTACCCAGGAGATAAATAACAGCCAGCACTGACCGCTTCTCTCCCATGTGCCAGGGGCTACTTCACACACTCCGCACTAATTAATTCTCGCCACGACCTTTGGATGACTTTCGAAAACAATTTTTAACAATTGTATTGAGATATCATAAAATTCACCTTAGAGTATAAAAACACCGTATAAAACACCATATAATTCACCCACGTAAAGCAGATAATTCAATGGCTTTTAGTATGTTCACAGACATTCCATCATCGCCTCAATTTCGGAACATTTCCATCACCTTTAAAGGACCTTGTACCTTTTAGTTATCAGCTGCCTGGCTTCCCACCCCTAAGCAGATCTATAATTTTTATTCCCACTGGAGAGATGAGGAAAACAGGGCACAGGGCAGTTCAGTAACATTCCTGAGGACAAAGAACTAGGAGGTGGAGGAGCCGGGAATCGAACCCGGGCTTTGTGGCTTCGGAGCCCACGCCGGCCACGAAGATGCAACGAGAAGATACTGCCAGAAGGTGCGCCGGAAGGCAGCCGAGGAGGGCAGAGGGCGGGATCACCGGAGGTAGAGGCGGGAGGAAGGGATGTGTCGGGGCCCTTGGCACCGGCAGGTGTGGCTTCAGCGCGTGGGGACGGAGCAGGGCGGAAAAGGAATAAACGGGGCAGCAGGCGAGGCTGGTTGTGTAGACAGCGGTCACGTCACTGAAGATCTCAAACTGTGGGCCAAGCATTCTGGCGACAGGGATTTACCAGGGGGGTTTTTCACCCAGGAGAGGGACCTGGTCGGGCACGTTTGGGGAACATGATCTGGCGACCACAGCATGAGGTGGAAACTGCCTGGAGTAACACGGTTTCCATGCCGAGGCTGACATGGGCGTTTGGAGGGTGGGAAAAAAACATGGGCTTACTTTTGCTGGCAGCTGAAATCTTCCCAATGGTCTCCTTGCTTACACGGACTTCCTGAAGAGGGAGGGATGGGGGCACTAGGAGAGAAGACACCAGAAGCCGCCTTAGTCTCCAAATTGTGGGAACGGAATGAACGGGAGATGAGAGAGAAAACGGGAACGGGGGAGTCTAATGACATTGCAAGTTAAAAATTACCAGATGGGCAGCATAAAAGAACCTCTCGATCACCCCACTTCTATCAGGGACCTTTGTATCTAAATTTGAAGACAATTAAACATATACTCAGAAGGGCTACAGAGAACCTGTGAGTTCAACGAGTTTTGTCCTGGTTAGGTGTAATAACTGGGTCTCTTGCTGATTGCCATAAACATCGACCTCGGATGTAAATAGATAACTCATAAAGAGAATTTACAGAAAAGCACAGGGGAAATGTTTAAGCAGGTGATATGATGTTTTCAGTCAAACAAGGAAATACCGTTTTAAATGTGAAATGTAAATGATCAAATTCTAAGTTTATGTGTACTTGGGGAAAGCTTAATTCAGGATAAAAATTTCCAGTGGTGGCACTGTAAATTGGTACAACTCTTTTTGGAAAACAATTTGGTCAAATAACTTAAGGATCATAAAAATGCTTATATCCTTTAACCTTGTAATATCACACCTGGGCGATGACCTGAAAGAAAAAAAATTTTAGAGAAGGGAAATGTGCGTTAAGACACTCCCTTCAACATCTTTTGTGATAGAAGGATGCTGACAATAACAAGTATCCAAGCAGACAATACCATGAGTAATTGCTTATATATTTGTTGAATGAAATTAACACGAACGAGGGCTAAAAACTTTGGAGGTGGGAAGTTCATGGGTATATTTCTCCTTCTTTTATAGGACACCCAATAAAATTGTACTAATGGCATCTGAACAATCAACAATTTACAAAATTAATGGAGGGCAATGAAGGTGCCACTTGGAGAGATCATTTGAAAAGCCGACTGCACTTGGTCAATGTCTAGTGGCAAAAGAAGTATACACACGGATGCTTTATACGTGTCGATATCTGGGGGTAAGCACCGAGGGCAGACCCCTGGAGCAGGCTGGGCCAAAAAGGGGACAGAGGAAAGAACGTGAGCGTCGAGGGGCTGCTGGGCAAAGGGGTGAAGGAGAGGAAGCCGGGGCGGGGGGCAATTACACAGCTCAGGGAAGTTGGGCCCATGGGGATTTGCAACTGCCAGGGAAGCGATGAGAAAGGAGACATCAAGGATGATGTCGGGCTGCAGAAGGGGAAGGACGCCCCCTACTTGCAGCACCCCCTGGAGCTTATGGGTCAACAGGCCCCCGGGGCTGGTCCCAGCTCCATCTCTATGGCTCTTCTCCTTTGAACAGTCCCCAGTGTGAACTGAACTAGTTTCTAGTTCCCTCCCGCCGTATCGCTGAGCAGATGGTTTCTGCTCACCTGATATACGTCTCCCCACCCTCAATCTCTCTCACAGAGAAGATGGTTCTAGGCCATATGCTGACTCGACAATTAACTCCACAGTCAAAGGCTGTCAGGCAAATATTTTCCACGAGGTCTGAGACAGTCTGCAACTGTTACTGCCGTTTTTCCACCAGAGGCAGAAAAAAGGCAAACTACAAAAATAGGTAATAAAAAAAAAATCACTCACTTTCATAAAAAATGGCAGACACTGGCGCTGAGGCCGAGGTAACCCCCACCCACCAAAAAAAAAAAAAAGCATGAAAATCACTCAATAATTCAGCAAATATTCTTTCAGAAAATAGATTTTGAGCTTTACTACATTCAGACATCATCGAGATCCTGCCAACTCATGGGGCCCCATTGCTGCTCACCCTATGGGGAGCTGTTCCCATGGGAGCTCGCCTGCTCCCCCAGAAGCTCCCTGAGGAGGACATTTCTACTGGTGCTTTATAAAAATGAAAATACTGCTCCTTTTTGAATGTCTTACCAGCAAATTCTCTAGCTGGAGAAAGGCCAGCTGTCTCCCCAGATGGGAGAGAAAGGAGCCACGTGACCAGAGACCACTCCCTGAAGATGTCACTCAGCTAGCATGCCTCTGCGCCACGGGCTCGGCTGCCACTGCTGGGGCCAGGCTTCAGGGCGGCCCTCCCTGTGCCTGGATGACGTTTCCACTGCTCTCTTGTGAAACTATCTCAGGACTCTGCAAAGGATCCCCCGGAAGAGGAAGCTGATGCACGTATGGCTGTTGATTCCTCGTCTAACCATGCCAGCCCAGCCCCTGAAGACCACCTGCCTGGGCTGCAGAACTTAAAACTCTTAGGGAGGGTGGGTGTTGCTAAGGAGACTCACTCATCTAGTGAAATTCTTTCACTTTATGGCTAAGAGACCCAAGGCTTAGACAGCTAATTCCTGTAAATTCTTGTCTCCCCTAGAGGAGCCCAGAGTGGGGGCAGCCTCGGCATCAGGAGACCTGAGATTTCGTTTAAACTCTATCAACAGCTGTGTGACCCTGGGCAAGTCACACAGCCTCTCTGGGCCTCCCTTGACTGCTCTGTACAACCCAGGGATGCTCAGATCGAGTGCTCTGTAAAATAGACAGGGCCACAGAAGATGAAGTTCTGTGATGAGCTGCAGCAGAACCTTCACTGTGCCTAGGCCTCCAGGAAACATATTCAGGCGCTGCGCCTAAACACGTCCCATCGCTCTCCAATGCCTGGACCATGAAGCAGCTGTGTTACACTGTCTTCCTGCATGGCTTAGGCGGGGGGATAGGTGAGCTGGGCAACCACCCTCTTCTTCCAGTCTCTCTTATCTCCCCTAGGCTCCGGGGAACAGGCTGGTGGCGACAGTAGCCAACTCGGCAGAGGGAGCATACCCACCCACCGAGACAGACCGGGAAGGAACTGCAGGAGAGATCTCGGACGGCCAGAGGCTCCTGAGCTAGACCCGGTCAGCCTGCCACACTGTCCACGTGTTCTTACTTGTCGGACGATGATCACAAAACACATATTCCCTTCTACCATCTCATATTTCAATTTTCCAAGAGGCTAGAACTTGGGAGTGGCAGAGTGAGAAGTAAAAAGAAGACTGATTTGCTCCATTATTCATTCATTAATCTACTTCTTGAAAACCAAGTATATGCCAAGTCCAGAGCTGGGTGCCGAGATTACAGAGTAGTGAGTAAAGACTATGCAGTCTCTTTCTCCTAGAGCTCATGTCTAGTGGAGAAGGTGGACACTAGTTTTTAAAAATTCACCAGAAATAAACTCGTATCTATGTTAAGTGCTACACAGCAGAGGGACTCGGGATGATAAGAGGTTTCGATAGCAGGATCTGACATGATCTGGGGGTTCGGGAGGAACTGAGCTAGGTGCTGAAGGATGAGTAGGAGTTTACCAGGGTAGCAGCGCTGGGTAAGGTGGTAATCCAAGCAGAGGGGCCACCATAATGGAGAATTCCTAGGATGAGAGGGAGCAAGGGTACTGGGCAGGACTGGAAGGAGTATGGACTACAGGACGCCAGGTGGCTATGGGGTCAGATCAGGCAGGGCTTCTTGAGAGCAATGGGACATTACTTAGCAGTTTCAGGCAGGGGGCGGACGTGGAAACGGGTCCACACGTGATCGGAATTGCATTTTGAAATGGCTGCTGGGTGAAGAACAGGCTGGAGGAGAACTAGGCAGACCAGTCGGGAGGCTACTGTCATGGTCTAAGCATGAGATGAGGGGGCTTAGACCAGGAAGGTGGCTGTCGAGTGGAGACCTGGATGCATTCGAGAGACCTTTAGAAGTTAAAACTGACAGGATGCAAGACAAACCAAACCCCTCGACGTGGGACCTCACCACCACCACCACCAAAAAACCTTACCTCCAGCAACCAGGAAAATGCAGATGGCTTCTAGCAGCAGGACAGAGGGCATGTTGAGATGACTACAGGGCCAGGACAAGGAAAAAAAGCATCAGCAATTAGCTCTGTAAACTCAAGTCACACCCCCAAACAAGATGACAACTACTCAGCCTTTCCCAGAGCACCTAATATGAAGCTAGAGGCCCTTCCTTAGCATAATAATGACAGTAACCTGGAGAAGACACATTCCCAAAAGGCGCTGGAAACTTTACTCCAATGGCTTCAATTTTAAAAGAAAGTCTAACATGTTCTGCAGATATCCGCCCCCCAAAACTCCCAGCTCCTTCACAGATATGGGCAAGGAACACTATGTCCAGAATTAAGAGGTGGGTCCTAGTTCGGCCAGGGCCCTGACTAGCCACGTGATCTTGTGGAAAGCCCCTCCCTCTTGGCACGTCCATTTCTTCATGAGCACTTAGATTCTGACAGGTTGAACATTTGATTTCAATATCTTTGTTTTATGAAACATAGCAA
The DNA here is from genome assembly GCF_014176215.1 of Rousettus aegyptiacus. Taxonomy (NCBI): domain Eukaryota; kingdom Metazoa; phylum Chordata; class Mammalia; order Chiroptera; family Pteropodidae; genus Rousettus; species Rousettus aegyptiacus. The sequence goes on along the minus strand of NW_023416309.1, from coordinate 49,291,573 downwards.
GGTCACCAAGCCTGCATTTTCTCATTTATAAAGAACAGTGTGGCTAAGGAAGAAACAAAAGTTTTTTTTTAAGAGTTTTGTTGTCTACTAATGCTTATAAATAAAATTCAGTTCCATGGAGCCTGATCATCAGTTTTTGAAGTATTAAGGTGGAAAGTGAGCGCTTTTAATAAGAAACTATGACTGCAACTTTAATTCCATATAAGGACACATACCTGAGGTTTACTTCTAATTTTGGCTGAGAGACTCAGGAAATATCTTTGATAGTATGTTCTAGAAATTCTATTTTTTGCCTTTTGGGATCCAATAGATTCAAGATCTCACCCTAGAGTTTCTCTGCATTAAACGTGACCAGTTAAGAAAAGACTTGGAAAAGTGAGGCCATGCCACGTGTAGACCTGACTCAAGTTTCCTTCCATTAAACAAATAACCTTGACACTCACACAAGAGTTAACACTGAAGATAACAATTCAGGCAGAGAAAGGGAAACACTGCAGGTGACCAGCGGAGCCTCAGGTTCTAAAGATGAGGGCAGAGAGAGAAGTGGTCAGTCACCGTGTGTGGTACACAAGGATGCAGCAGGAAACTCATTTCAACCTGACGTTCCCAACTCCCAAAAGGTCTATCGCCATCTTAAAATAAACACCCCTCTTTCTGCATCTAAGACCATGAATGACAAAGCAGGAGCACCAAGTCTTCATTTATGTATTGTGGGCTTTCTAACCTCCACCACCTGCAGATACCAGTTCTCCAAACACAAGGTAGGAGTTTCCTGGTCATCTCTAGCAGCTCATTGAAGTGTCTTGAGCTTAACCTGCACTAAAATGAATTCTGAGGAACTCGTACTCTACCATCTCTGCAGGGCCATTAAAAACACATCTCCCCCTGCAAGAACAAAACAGCTCCGAATCCAAAGAGAATTCAGGCTGAGTGCAAAGGCTGCCTGGAAATCAAAGTCACCCAGGAAGTATAGAGTCTTCTGCAGAAAAGTTTAAAGTGACCCAACACGTGTTTGTAAAGGTGCTATGGCCAGACCTTACTTGGAATTGCAGGCAAGATGAATCAATGGCAGGGGCACGCTATCATAGGTCACTACACTCCCACCCACAGGGAGCAGGAACTGGGGAATTAGAGGACCACAGTATGGTGTGAAAGAGGATTAGCAGAGAGAATGAGCCATACCAGCCTCAGAGCTGAACAGAAGAGTTCGCTGAGGCTCAGAAGGGGAGGGTTCCTGGACAGCCACACAGCTCAAGGTTCTGGCTGCTCATCCAATGCACTTTCCCCTAACCATGCCACTTCTGGAGCCCCGGTCAGCTCAGGGGCCTTGATCCAAGCCTCAGAACTCCATCCCCACTAAGATAGCACACCTGGAAGGGACCCCGTGGTGACAGACCTACGCCCTGAATCCAGACACCCCCCTTTCTCATCCAGTACAGTATGACCCTGAGAGGTTCCTTGGTTTCTTACTTGCAAAACAAAAAGGTTGTACCAGGTGCTGTGTCTTATCGTTTCAAAAATCCCTTCTGATCGCCCCATCACGGACCTATAAGGGTCAGACCTGACTCCACTGTATATTCACCTCGTAGGATTTCAAACCACTGCTGAAACTAAATCAAAGGTCCCAACCAGCTAAGAGTCTTTGTGCTTCAAATGACTGAGGCCCATGTCTTCATCTTATCTAGGTGAAAATCAAAGATTCGACAGTGCAAGAGGGGGAAGCCAGGAGCTCCCCAGGCACCATCCCGGGGGCAGAGGGGGACAGAGAGGGTACTGGGTGGCTGAGGGGCCCACACGCATCCTGCTAGTTTCCAGCCCAGCTCATGACACTGAGGCAAAGGACACATTTTCTTTCTTCTTACGCTACACAACAGATGCAAGACAATTCCCCACCTGCCAGCTGGGAGCCAGGCAGGGGCCAGGCCTGGGGATGAGGGGCAGTGCGGGGCAGAAGCAGAAGACTTCTCAATGCTATATTATATAGTCCTTAAGTTCAGAACGATTTTCTGGGGTCACGGCTTCTGACCTTGGACACATGCAAGACTGAGGCTCAGGCCTGTTAATTTTTTATAAAACCAGGCCTTTAGCAGCCTCCCGGCTGCCATGAGGACAAGGTGGAAGGACATAGGGATGGTTCCCAACGCATTGGGTAAGGAGGTCAGTAAACATGGGCTTCTTCTCTCCACTATGAAACAAGCCTAAGCAACTTCATCCTGCTCTATTATGTGCTTCTGCTGGCCCAGGTGAATGTTTTTCCAGAGTCTCCTAAGTTTCTGCTCATTAAAACAAAACTATATGTTGGCAATCTGCAAATCAAAGCAAGAAGCCAAATGCCGCCTCCATGAGCATTTGGATCAGATTGCTGGCTCTGGGACCTCGGCATCACCTCCCCCACGCCCCACCCTCGACCTCCTACAAAACTGTTGTCACACAGTTCTGAAACTGACTGCTGATTCGTTTATCTTGCCTGCCAGGTGGCAAATGCCTCAGGGACTAGGGACTGTAGTCTTTAGCCTCTGCTGGAACCCCACCTGAAGGTGTCTGGCACAGGGCAGCAGGTAAGCCAGGTGCCTGTGGGGTAAACCAAGCACCATGACTCCCACCACAGATAGGATACTTCCAGATGAATCTCTGCACTCACTGCATTATTTTTTATACCAACGTAAATGATAAATGATACAAATGCTATTTGATATTGGTGAAGTATTAATAGAACTCTTTAGTATCTGTTCCCACCCAATCATTTCAAAGCATGCAGTTTATTACCCCTCCTCACATATCAAAACTTCCTTGAAATACTAATTAGATGCTTTAAGTACAACCTGACATCTGCAAACTTTTTTTAAAAGAGCTACTACCATCTAGTGAGCATTTTGCTATGTGTCTTCTCTCGCCTAATCTGCATAACCAGCCAGCAGAGTATTGTCCCTATTTTACAGATGAGAAAACAGGCGTGGAGAAGTGTTTTGCTCCAGGTTACACAGCTAACAAGCAGATTGGACTCCCATCTGGCCTGCCAGTGATCTGTTCAATCCATCACCTTCCTGACTCTGGGGAATCAGGAGAGAGAAAAAGAAATATAATTAAAAGTCTGCCACCCAAATCCTGCCCTTTGGCAGTTTTCCATCCAGCTAATAACCTGCCAGCAACTCCCACACTGGAACACTTCAGAAGATTTCCAGAGCTTTCTGCATTCGTTCACGAAGTAGCCAGGAGTAGTCTGCCACCCAGGAGCAGAAACAGAGCATTCGCTCCCAAGTACACCTTGTCAAGCCTTTTCCATTACAAAACGCCTCACTCACAGTGGTTCCTTTCTGTTCCATTACTCATGCTAATTCCAGGCATTATTCCTGGCTTCTGGGACCTTCCCACATGGACTTAGATGCCTCCTGCCCCACAATCTTCTCATCTGTTTATCTTCCGGTCCTGGTTACACACAGCACTGGCAGCATTTGGGACAGCAAGAAAGTGGGGTTTGCTGCAAGGCACCATAAAATGCTGCCCTCTGAGATTACATTTCCCCCAACACAGGAAGAAATCAAGGCCAAAACAAAGCCACCTTTGAGAAAAAAGGGGCCAGATTGCTGATAGCTAAAGGCATTTTACAAGACAATGCCCACCTTTTCCTCCCCAATCGGAAATGAAAGGCATGCAGGGTGAAAGAGGAAACCACTTGTACCTCCTTACAAAACGGAATTCCAACCCCAAATATTAGATTAGCCTTTAGCAGCCCCCTCTCAATCAATGGGATGGAAATCTAAGTCCCTTACAAGAACAGTCAACTCCTGAACAGGAAGACTAAAATCGGAGGTGGAAGTCTCCGGCCAGGAACCCCTTGGTGTCTTTTGCTGTAACAATCATCTTTCTCGTCCGTGTGGGAAAACGCTTGGCGCAGGCCCATAATCCACGGAAAGTCCTGCCTCCCCAAAAGAATCGCAAATTTTCAGAATCCAAGTCTAACGACCAGAGTCAACAGCAAGAGGCAAACGATTCCTCGGATGGTTGGGGAGAAAACTGGGCAGACAGGCATATATAGCGGGGTCTCCCACAGTCGCCGGACCTGCTAAGAGGCATTTTTAGCCGAGAGATTTCGATGTTTGTTCTGATGATATCTGAAAATCCTTTAAGTTCTACAATACCAAAATCCACTGCCTTGGAACTCTGGGAAGTGCACACACAGGACCTGAAGTCCAGAGAATGAATTCCAGCCTAGCTGTGCTTATACCCAGCTCAGTAACTCTGCAAGCACCAACTTCCTCCGCCTCAGTTCATTCATCTGTCCAATGGGGAGAATCTCAGTTTTATAAACTCACGCAGTGTTGTGAAGATCCAGTGAAACAGTGTCAGCATCCCTCCTGTTGGTAAAATACGTTCTAAACATATTATGGTAAAAGGGGGTCATTACACTTTATATGAATTTCGCTTAACAATGCAGGTAACCCTATAAGGTAGACATGATCATTTCCATTTTTATCCATGAAAATGGTCTTGGAAAAACTGGAGTCCAAGGTCACAGAGCTAGTGAACCACAAGCTTGGAGTCAAGCCTAGGTCTTTCGGTGGCGGACAGCTCAGCTGTGACAAGAAGCGTGTAGTCCACAGATGGCCTGGAAAGAGCAGTGATCAGATTTCAGGAGACCTGAGCATGCGTCTCCAATAAATTTCTTCACTTCGGTCTCTCAATTTTCCGTTTCTCAAACATGTGGGTGACATCACTCATCCTATTTACCTGGAAATGTTGCGAGGATCATGAGACCACAATGCAAAAGTCCCCTGGGTTAGGGCAAAGTTTCCTAAATAGAAATCAGGGAAATCCAATTCAAGGGAAGGGACTTAGGATCAGAAAAGGAAGTGAAGGATCAAGGACAGTACTCACATTCAGGGAAGGCCTGCAGGTAATCTTACAGGTGGAAGAGTAAGCAGTCTGGAGCTGTTTAGAAATGAAAGAGGAAAGGAAAGATTTCAAGTGTATTCAGTTGTCCCAGGGAGCTGGCTTGGGGGTGATGCTGAAGCAGGGTGTTATATGGATAGACCCTCCCGTGCACAAAACACCAAGAGACCGCCAATATCCTTGTAGATGATGGGAGGGATTGACTTTTTTTTTTTTTAAATATCCTCTTGGGATAAAATTTAAAATTAGCCATTCTCCTAATTAAAAGAATTTATTTTTTACTGATTTGTGACTTACGAAAGTTTGAGGACCACTGTTCTAAAACATCTCACTGTGTTGCTGATCCTTCTGTTGATATAATTATATGAAATTTCATTTTTTCCAATAAAAACCGTTGTGCCCAGCACCCTCCCAGGTGTTGGAGAAGTAATAAAAACGACCTGTAAGAGGCACACCTGGAGGGGGCGTTCTTCATAAGAGGCTTTTACGTTTGCACCAGGAGTTTATCCTGTGTCATCACTGGCCAATTAACAGCTGTGCCCTTTACGAAGCTCATTAAACACCCAGGAGCCCAGCTTCCTGGCAGCCTCTCCCATTCATCCTCAGGCAGTCTTCCACCCTCTCTGGGTCTGTTTCCTCATCTGTAAACACATGGGCATCTGACTATGATTTACTCCAGGGGACCCCAGCCTATTGAGGGGAAGGGAAAAACAGGTATACCTTGAAGATACTCCAGGTTGGGTTCCAGCCCACACTAGAGCAAGGATCGCACTCGTGAGTTGTAATCTTCTTGCTGGTGGAGGGTCTTGCCTTTAATTGGATAAAAACAGACACACAACATCTGTGAAAGCACACGATAAAACAAGGTATGCCTGTAGCTACTTTAAACTCTAGATAGTAGACCAAAAACCAAATTTAAAGAAAAAAAACCAGATGGGTATGATGAAGAAAGGAATCTCCCTCTCCCCATGAGATTTGCCTAGGGACCTAGACTGAGAAATTCTTACATGGTCAAGAGATATCTCTGAGCTGGACTTCCACAAAAAAAAAAAAGTAAGGGCCATATCCCATGTGAAGGATGGCCCGGTGGGGCTTTGTGCCCCCATCGGCCATCAGAGGATGGCTACAGGCTGCTGAAAGCTAACACCATGTACAAATGAACAGCTTCCCTCCCCTACTTTTGCCAACCACAGTGCTACCTCTGACTTTTCTGAATTGTTCTTTTCTCAGTAAATGAATTATTAAATAAAATGTTACACTAAAAGCCAAAGAGAGCTTGAAATTTTAGACATCAATTTATAAAACACGGGTACTAGGGTTGTTTTTCAAAGGACCTCATAATTTGAAAGTTATAACGTTCTAATTATTCTGTTCCAAAACACCAAACGCACTGTACCGTGTCTCGGTATACCCCGTCGAAAGGGACATCTCAGCTGGACAGCCATTGATTCCACCATGCAAGGGCAGCAAGGTGCCCTCCTCCTCTTCTGCCTGGGTGCCCACCAGGTTTTTAAATCAATTCCCCTCCCCTTCCCCCAAGGCAACTTTCAAAGGTGCAGTTCTGAGACCCTCCCAATTTACTGTCCAGGGTCTGGCCCTGGGCAGAAGTGCAGGAAGGGCTGGGTCAGGTGTGGGGTGGGCGCTGTCTAGGGCCTGGGGGATGGCGTCCCCTGCACGTGAAATCACCGAGGACAAATCCCCTGGACTTCCTCATGGCTAGAGGTCGAGTCCAGTAGGGCAGTGGACTCCTCTCGGCCTCTGCTTGCAGAGACTTTGCTGGGGACACTCAGCTTCCCGGGAAAACCGCAGAGCAGCAGCTGTAACACCTGCGAAAGCTCTGTAAAATGGGGGAGGCCCTTGGGCACGTCTCCCAAAGAAGACAAGCCCCTTCTGCGGCCGCCAGGTTAGGGGACTGCGCGACTGCGCCCAGCAGCTCGGGTTTAATACGTGGTTCCCTTCTGTACCCACAGCCACCAAGTCCCTGTCCTCTTACCTGAGGTCCGCGCCCCTCGGCTTGGCGGTCGGGTGCCGGAGACCCGGGGAAAGGGCCCCCCCAGGTGCCCGCCGCGCGCCCCTTCCTGAGGCCCTGGCCGGCTCGCCGGGGGCCGCGGGCGGGGAGCCGGGAGGAGGCGTCCGCCAGGTGCGCTCCCGCCCGGGGCGCCGACTGACCCGAGGCGCGCGGGCCTCCCGGCGCGCTCAGGTGAGCGCAGACAATGCCGAACAAAGCGCGCCACGCCGCCGCGTCCACGCGCTCGGGGCACGGGGGCCGGGGGCCGAGCGGGCGCCTCCCCCGGAGCGCGAATAAGCAACCCGCGCTCGTCCCGGGGCGCGGGGCGCGGAGGCGACTCTGGGCTCAGGCTCCCGGGACGAGCGTGGCGAGGGGCGCACGGCAGGGCCCGGCCAGGGGGCGCTGCAGGTCCGCAGGAGGGGCACCCGGGGTGGGAGCCACGTGGGACACCTGTGTGTCTCAGCGAGGAGAGGTGGGGAGCGCGCGCGGGAAGTGCAGCTGGTGCGAATCCGGCTCGCATCGTCCCTCGCGGTTTTAACACGCGTCGTTGGCCGAGGTCGGCAAGTAAACTGAGGTACTTACTTCTGCGCGAGGTCCCGGCCCCTAAGCGGTGCAGCAGCGTCGAGGGAACTGTGCCATCCGCTGTCCACTCGGATTTATTGCTCCGACTCAAGCGAAAATGTTGGCTTTGGCATCGTTTCTATTTGTCTTGGCAATTACCGTTTGTTTACCTGGCTGTCCTATCATTGCTCTTGGGCGGTAATACCTGGGCCATTTGGCCAGTATCCCCGTTGAAGTCTAAACAGTGCCTGATTTTTTTAAAAATCAAACGCCACAAAGCAAAATAACACAATGCCTGGTACATAGTAAGCACTCCATAAACCGTGGCTATCCTCGTGTAACCTATAGTTTTACTGCTCTTCAAAAAAGTGTCCTTGCATAATGTGTGCTCATTGTGAAGCAACTGTAAAGTAAGCAAGTTGAAAAACCACACCTACTCCACACCCAGAGAAAATCAGTTAACGTTATGGTGTGTGTTCTTGCAGTGCCGTTCTACTTATATAAAAACTTACATTCTTTTTAGTTCATTCTACACATACTGTCTTGGTTTCCAACCCTCCCCACGTTGCCAGAGCAGTGTAAGTAATGCACCGGAACCCGTGCAGGGGACTTGCCCGCAGTCTAAATGCTTGGGGGTGGGGACGAGTGGTCTCTGCCTCTAGATGGGCATTGTCCCACAGAAAGGTAATTTAAGTCAGCTGGGTGACTTTAAATGTTGCAGAAGCCACATTAAAAAGTGAAGAGACAGGTGAACTTAATGTAAACAATAACCCAGTAGATGCCAAATATTATCTCAACGTGTAATCAGTATTGAGGTATTTTCTATTGTCTCCGAAACTGTTGGATTTTACATTTACAGCTCATCTGAACACAATGTTGTGTTCGGGAGCCACGTGTGCCAAGGGGCTGCGCTGCTCTGAACAGAGCGGGGGTTTGAGACCCGCACACCCCCAAGTCCTGATAAAAGTGGAAATTTCACAGCTGACAGCCCTCTCCTCGCCTGTTATGATTGGTGGTTAACATTTCCCAGCACACCTCTGTCTAATCAGGTTTGCCTTAGGGAAGCCAAATTTCAATTCTGGAAGTTTCTGACAGTTTGACATCTTTCATTAAAGGTAAATCAAACTTCCATTTCATGATTAAGACGTAAAAGGTAAAACTGTAAATACTGGTGGAGATACCAGTTGCTTCAAACTTCTTCACACCCAAGTATAATCCATCCGTCCCAGGTGTCTAGCAGGTGTACATGTGGGGAGGAGGGACAGGCAGACAGCCCAAGCTCTGCAGAGTGACCAATGGGAGACTAGCAGGAAGAGCAGTTTTTTATACAGAGAAGCTGGGCAGCTGCTCTTGTCATCCATGGTGACCCCTCTGTGACGATCTGAGGAAATTTTTAAGTCACCATAAAGGACCATCATCCCGAAGGGCTTGTGAGCGAGTGCCCCTTGCTTCCAAGGACCTCCCTTATTCACCTCTGCGGCCCCAGTGCTAGGTAACTCTACATAGTGCCTTTTATAATGTGAATTCATTAATTGCCCTGTACGGCATGTCCCAACAGTAAACACACAAAGCATGAAGACGACTCTGAATTCCACGCAGGGATAAATGGAGACTTCAGCACATAATGGGAGATACCTGGTGTGGTGGAATGACCACTGCTTTGGAGACAGGGAGATCTGGGGTCCCCTGTTCAGCTCTCCTACCTACTGGCTTTGTGACCAAGATACTTAATTTTCAACTGCTCAGTTTCTTGGCCTATGACATTTCAAGGCTGATGAGTACAATGATTCTTGACTCTTTGAAAGGCCAATTCAAAATGTCTGCATCCAATCTGCCAACTGATAAAGGCAAGGTAAAGCACACATGAAAAGGCCCAAAGCGGGGTGCAGAACAGAGCCACAGAAGTTGTGGCTTTCCCAGAACCCACAGAGCAGCCACGAACCAGAATCCTCTTGAGAAACAAAAGGACAGGAAACAATGCATCTTAAATGGCAAAGAAACCATCCCAGAGGAAACAAAGGGCCTGATTCTGAAGTGCTCCATGGGCAGCAGATTAAGCCAGAGCCCAACCTGGGGGCAGGCAGGGGGGGTGGGGACAGAGACACAAGGAACAGAAATACTCAAAGCTGAAGCCCCTTTGGTTTGGGGTAGGCACCAATTGTTCTGAGGGTTAACATATACATCCCAACTCCCTAAGACAGAATAATTATGCACAAGATTTTACTGGATTTGTTTTTGGGAAATGTGATGCTTTCTGGTGAATCAAGTAAACATGGAGTATCTACAGGGCAGAAATAACATAAGTCATTCAAACACAGCCAAAGCTGCATAGACACTCTAGTTCAAACTGTCAAAACTTCCAAATTTTATATCTTGTTTTCACACACAGATGTACGTCTTACCATAAGCACTTGTTGAATGAACTTTGAGAGGAATCTGGGTGTATCCTTGGGAGAGGCGGAGTAGGCTTCTGCCTGATTTATAAGCCTCATAGTCCATATCACAGGAGGTGGCCGCCTCATCAAAAGACCACCCACGAGGTTTTAAAAACAGCATCACCTCAGGGTCTCATGTAAAAGCACAGGGAAATGGCTCAGGCTGGGCAGACAGTCTTAAATGACACCAATTTTAGGTTATCAGAAAGCTAATGCCAAGATTCAAGAACCTTCCAGGGGAAGTCAGACAGTAGTACCCAAAAGGTATTTTGAACAACGTTCGGGGAAATAGGAAAGGCATTAGCAGTTCTCTGGGTGAGCCTTCTGCATCTCACCCTGTGCTCATGGGCAGCAGCCATACTTTAATTTTTAATTTCACTTTTTAATTTCAGCAAGTGCAAGCATCCTACCACTCATGTTTAGAACCACCGGCTGCCCTCCGATTCCTCTTATCTGGAAAACCAAAAACCATCCTTGAGAACCTTATGTTTAATGACTAAGCACTGCTTGGGTGTGAGTCCAACTACATAACTTCCTGTACTTGTGAGTAACCCAGATGTCCCTCTTTGGCTAATCCCAGGAGAGCTCAATTTGCCAAATACAGGCAGTAGTATTGGGGATGAGCCCAGTACTAACACTAACAGTCCATTGCTCTGGGCTGGCAGACTCCTAGGAGCAAGCCTCACAGTGACATAATTCCTCTCCTGGAAGTCAGCACCTTAGGGCCCTGCTGGTAAGGATCCTTGCGGTACTTACTGGTTTTCTGGGACATGTATTGTACAGCAAGAAAGCTCGATTTCATATTAACCACCCTTATTCACAATTTTGGGCCTTTAACACTTCTAGCTGTCCCAGCAAAATAATTCTACCGAAAGACATATAGAATATCTTTTTCCCCCATCAACTCGTTTACTGTTTCTCTCCCCTGACGAAATGGACCTGATTTGTCTCAATACTTACATGGCCTCCGCCAGGGAATGAACTGTTTTATCTATGTGGTCTCGGCTTGTATACTTAGATATCTATGAATGAGCTAAATATTTTGAGGGAAAGTGAAGACGGCGACTGGCAGGTGATGAGCCATACATGGCCCTACTGAACGATAAACATAGCACCTACCACCACGTCACACACAAAGCTGGCGTTCATTAAATATTTACTGAATGAATTAATGTTGATTAAAAAAGGAAGCATCTTAAACCTACTCAGAAATAAGACCTGGTGGTCTGATATGCTAATATGTCAAATTAACCCAGGAGACACTTAACCTAAATTTATCTTTATGAGACTAATTTTACAGATAATATTAGTCTCTTTTGAGGAACAAGGCAAATAGCTGAACCACCAAATAATGTTAAATTCCATTTAATTAAAACTGTATTCAAATTTCCAATACCATCTGATAAAACCTGAGAATCTAATAAACTGTGACTTAGATTTTTTATGTGTTCTCTGACTTGCTACCCTAAGTTTCCATAAAAAAAGATCTACTTTGTGAGTCCATGGTTTTCATTTTTGCATTTTCATTATGGCCAGAACTGAGTAGAGTAGGAACAGACTGAGCACCCGGTGCTCCTAGCATAAACAGAAAAGGGAAGTTAGCAAAATGCTGGCGGCAAGAATTCAAAAGGAATCTGGCTGCGAAATAAAAGGATTTTTTTGGTCAAGGCAGTATCAGTTTTCATGTAACAGAAGCGCATCAATGTTTGAACAATTCTCTACAAGAGGAAAAATTCCACTTAATCTAACAGATTAGCTGACACATATTATCAGCAAAAGCAAAAATAAAGCCTTTTAAATTTCTTCTTTGAGTTGGTGACAGCATCTTCTTAGGTTGTCATAGGATGATACTTAAATGATGACAAAATTCCCAAATAGACACTCAGAGACTGGCAGGAAAGGCAGCTGGCCCATCATTCTGTAAATGGGAGTTTAGGAGAATTTAAGATTATGAGCTTCGAGAAAAATACATACTCCCTCTTTAGATTTTGAACTTAAACTGTTAACTATGTCTGTGTTTTAGAAAATGGCTACTTATATCTGTACTAAAAATCTAAGTGGCTACTAATCTAGAAGGGTATGGATGTAGGGCCAGTAAGAGAAAGTTCCTTCCCCATCTGGCGTGGCCGAGCCCAAGGACAGACTTCGTGCCCAGAGTCCAAAGGAGAAGTGATCCAACTCATGACGGAGAGAAAGAAGCTGATGCCCGCAGAGTGGATGGGAAAAGAAAGGCAGAGACCGAAGCAACAATAAACCAAAGAACATTTATTATGTGCAAGAGGCAGATGATGACAGGGAGAGTGAACACACTGTATTATTTCAAACATACAGAAAAGTCCGGAATGTAATAAAACTCGTGTATCCATCAACTAGATTTATCCAGTATTGACACGGAGTCATCTCTCCTTTCGCACCTTTAAGTACTAAAAAGTTTTATATACAGTAGAAAGCCCCTAAGTATCCCTTCCCAACATTCGCATGAATTGGTATGAATCTTTCATGCGAGACTTATTTATTTGGAAGGAAGAACTTAAGAGGAAAAAAATAAAACTACCCAATCTAACAGAAGAGTGTTAAGCGAACAAAAATGGAGGTCATTAGAGAAAATGCAGACAAAGAAAAGGTTCCAGTAAACAAAAACACAAGATGCTGGCCTTACTCTCCTAAGTCTAGCCCTCGCTGTTTCCGGTCTCATAAGTGTTTCTCCAAGAGACTGCTTCTGAAAGACAAAAATCAACTCCCATTATGCCTTATATAAAAACTCAGTCACCATGGTTCTTCATTTCTATCTTAGGTAAAAGCAAACCAAATAGTCACTTTAACTGAGATTACACATTTAAGTCATATCTTCCAGGTAAAAAAAAATTCACCACCACCGTAACAGTGCTATACGTTAAGTATAGCTGTTTGTACCCCTCTTTACAAATATAAAATATAGCTGTTTGTACTCTCCTTCAAACGTAAAAAGCATTTTCTATTAATTTGTATGCTGAAGTACATATTTATCACTTTTGAGATTACAGAGTTTTATGTTCTCATCATCACATCACTCCTAGTATAGCAATTTTACAATTAAAATACTAACAAAACGAATTTCTCCAGACGATGAAACACTTAAATTGAAAACATTATCTCTAGGAAGAATAACTTAAAGTACTAAATATTCAACTATATTTTCACTACAGTGAAGGAAGAATGCTTAAGTAACCATGTATGTAATTTTTTCCAATAATATAACACCTAAATTGCACGCCCTTCAGAAGTGATCTAATCTGAAAAGATATTGTAGCATAGCACACAGGTAAGCAGCAGGGGGCAGTAGAGAGAACCCAGCTTTAAGTCCTAAGAATAACTTCCAGTCTGTGTGTATGATTTTGTGCAGCCGTTTAACCTCTCTGAGCCTCAGCTTCATCATCTATCAAATGGGGTCTTACTTTCTTTTCAAGGGTATTGTGAAGACGAGCTATGTGACTAGACGTAAAATGCTTTTAAAATAAGGCACTACCCACATGTAAGGTATACACTGTATTCAAATGTAGACAAAATATGGATTTGGTCCCACAATAAAGGAAAAGCCAGTTCAACTACTATGCTTTAAATCAAGTGTTTTTTTTTTTAAGTAATGTCTTCAATCTATTTAGAAATAACAGAAAATAGGTTTCATGTAAGTACTCTCAGCATCTTTATGGAAAAAAGCCTATTACACAGATAAAAAGAAAACCACACACAAGGTAATCAACTTGATTAAAAACAAGATGATTTGGTGCGAGGAGTAAATCCCAGAAGTTCATGCCATTGCATGTTCCTTAAGCTATGAAATTAAAATTACAATTAAATTTAAGATTTTAAAGTCAAATACACAAAACAGCAGTCAGTCTTAAAACAATTATGGAGAAAAGACTGAAAGGGGGTAACTGCAGGTCAGCATTTCTTAAAAATAACCCAAAACTTGTTAAGGAAATAAATGAGAATCAAAACTGTTAATCTTGCATTAATGACATTCAGCTTCGACTTAGCTGTGCTTTCTTAGAAACAGAAACAAAACAACCGTGCATTACTACATGGAGAATGTTTGGACCCAACAGGTACCCACTTGAGAGTTGCCTTGCCCACAGAGACCAGTACGTGCTATTTATAAACAGTCTGATATAAACTGCACTTTAGCCAATAAGAGTGCACGTACTACATCAAAGATCCCTTGCTTTCAGCTGGAATTATATCAACTCAAAGTGATAAGGACGACTTCATTTAGATCAGACGTTTTAACTGGCTATTGATCATAAAGTAATTTCTGAGGGCCATTTTAGAACAAAGGATTCCAGACAACGACAGGGGAACTATTGTTTAAACTCCCCCATATCGTTTTTTACCACTACAATCATCACAGCCAAAAGAAGAGACTACGTTTTATTTTGAAATATACTGACAGTGAAGCCTGTTTTCTATTCTTAGCTCCATAGGACCTCTTCACAAAAAACGCTTAACATTTTTACAGCAATGAGCACAAGTGAGAGTTAATCGTCCATCTAGACACAAAGAATTTCAGGCCAAGCTCTACCTCACAACAATTTTTACAAGTTCCTCCACATAACAACATGAGTAATCTCAAAAACAACAGTAAGGACAGGTGGTTGCAGTGGGACCACCCCTGGGCACAGTTCCATCAGCAGTGTCAAGGAAGAGTATCGAATCAAACTTAGGAAGGCAGCAAAACATCAGAGCCAGACCTCAGACGATTAGGTCACAAAATAAATAACAGCCTCACGAGGATATGTTTCACTCCGTTAGCTCTACCCTGGCAACAGGACTGGAGATGTCCTCTTGGCGGTTACAGAAGTAGCAAAATATCAAATTTAACTTACTTAACTTTTTAACAATTTTTTCATTTCAATAAATTTATTTTGATTGGTTGGATTATTTAAGAGGAAGAGAAGAATCTGCTCATGTTTCTCAACCTATGGGTGAAAAAAATAGTATTATTTAACTTCTCAAAACGTTAGGAAGATAATTTCAGTTAAAGGAAATTTTACCCACTTGTTTCTGTAACTCCACGCAGCAGCAATTCATCCTGTACATCTTTTCTAAAAGCAAACACGAAAAGCTATTAGGTAACATACGATATGAAAAACAAAATTCCTGGCTCTCGGGCACGGGTTCCAACCACAAAGGCCTTGATCAATTAACTTTTCATTTGGGCTTTCATGTTATCTGCTACTGTATCCTGGGTTTTACTGAATTAATGCCCTCATCTCCAAGGTTTCAGGTCTTCTGCCTATCGAATCTCTTTTTTTTTTGGTTGAGGGCAGGCCTGCCAAATCATCACCTTAGGAAACACGCGTAAGATCCAATCTCAAAAATGAGTTCTCACTTTGATCAAGACCAAAAGCAAGCTGGAAGTAACTGTGAATGTCGGCATCGATTCTAGCGACAGTGCTGCTGCGCCTGGCCTAAGGACGATCCGGACTGGGAGGCCTGCTTCCATCCGCACCTGGGCGGCTCCTCTGCGGTGGCCAAAGGAACTGGAGCCCTGCCACCGGATTTATAGAGGAGGAGGATGAAGGGAATACGGCCATGGGATGGCCATGGCAGTAAGGAAGGATCAGGTCAACTACACTGACTACATCTGTTCCCGATTACACTTACGTTAGTTATCAAAGTGGAAAAAAATACCTTTATATGAAGTTGTCTGCTTTTTAGACGTGATGTTTTTTGCCAGACCATACATCACCAGCTTATCAGCTATACTGACAGCACCATTCCCAGAACATTTCTCAACTGACACTGTATGGACATTCTTGACGACTCCTTTTACAGAAAGCATTACGTTCTGATTCAACATGAAATTTTTTAGTAGCTCTATTATTAATTGAGAACAGCTTCCATTCAATTCCATTAGTCCTGGGGGTGGGGGAGAGTGAATACTAGAGTTAATCTTTAAAGTATCGAGAATAAGAAAAAGGTCCACTGATTTTAGCTATATTTTGATGACTACTGCTACTGCATTTAAAAAAATTAAACTTAACATTCATCGATCCCTATCATGTGTCAAGCAGTAATCTAAGAATAAGGGGCACAGAACAGGCAAATGGCTGCCTTCATGGACATATATTCTAATGGGAAAAGGTGACAATAATAAAGATAATTTTCCAATTCATGAGTCAAAACTAAAAAGACTGAGGTAATCAGTGTGTTGTTATCCACTGAGACCTCTGAGTAAAGATATTGAGAGTAAAAACAAAAAGCTACTTGAACATTTTAGTTCACTTTATTCAAATTCCAACTCGAGAGCTGAATATATGCATATTAATAGTACACATAGTAAAGCAGCCAAAAAATGGCGTCATCCAAATGTCTATAAAACAAAGATATACCAATAGAATATAATTTTTTTTTGAGAATAAAAGGAAGAATAAAAGACATAAGATTCCTTTGTAAACTCTGCTTGATATTTAGAAACCTGGGCAGTTAGTTACCGGGAATACCCATTTGACTCAGAGCTATAAAATAGAAAAAATAATAAAAAACAGAGACACCCAAATTGGAAAGAGACTTAATTGTGTACCTTCGAATGAACATTTAATAATTTGGACAGGAAGTTCTAGGTGGCTGGCAGAGATCGGCCGCACTCTGCACAGGGGGAGAGTTTCGATATTCCCATAGTCTGCGTAGAGCACTTTCACCTCAGCGTCTGATGTCCCCAGAACAATGGCACGGTACCAGAAATCATCATCTGAAAATATAATGGAATCTCAAGAAGTTATACTCAATGACCCCCTCCTTCTCTTAAGATGGTTATTCACAGTTACATTTTTATCACTTAGAAATTCACAAGGTACCTGATCTCAAGCCAAGACATCAGATTAAATACTTTTCCCAAACCCTCTACTTTTCCCAAACCCTACTAAAATAAAAGGAAAATTATAGGATTAAATGATAATGGCATAACACCACAAAGCTGGAGAACAAGAGACATCAATGGAATATTAGAAGCTGGAAAACAGATGCATGGATGGAAATCATTCAGCAGAGCCCAACCAAAGCTGGCCTCAGGGAAGCCAAGAAGCATCTCAGTTTGCATCTCAAATCCCCAAGCAACCAAGGTTCAATAATTGGTGCTACTCATACAAAAGTAGGAGTAAAGATGAAGGTGAAATGAGGACTGGGTAGAGGAAGCAGTTACTTCCCAAAGACATGTGAATAGACTTTAGTTTATTAATGCATTTACACATAACAACTTATTTTGTTCAAGCTGCTAAAGAGAATAATCAGTTTAACGTTCACATGTTTTCATAAAGCTTAGGATGTTCTTCCCCCTTTCCAGGCAACCGGTCCAAACCACTGGCAGAGGGCGAGAGGATTCTTCTTCAGAGAGGACAGACCCGATCGACTATGGACTGGGGAACGTGAAACAGAACAGAGGAAGTTTACAAAGAATGCATTCAGGCAAGCTCTGCACTCCAGCCAGGGGACAACCATCCCAAGCAAGAGCACATCAAGATACCAACATGAGTCCTCAGTGAGATGGCAGAGTCAGAGCACCCCGTAGTGAAGGCCAATAGTAGACAAGCTCTGTCCATGCACAAAAACACTTCTAATTAACTTCCTAGTGTCCCTTCTTAAATAAATGAACAGCAAAGGCTCATCAGATATTTGAAGAAAGTTGCTAACATGAAAGACCAAACAAATAGGAACTCAAGGAAACAGAGGAGGATGAAGACCATGAAAATTAAAAGAACGATACTAACATCTTAATGACCTTCCATCCCTGAAACAAGAACAAGACAGTATAAAAAACACACCTGATAACAAAAAACACACTAAAACTAAAACCGTGTTATCAAAAATGAAATAAGAAAAGCTAAAAGATAAAATTGAGAAAATCTCTTTAAAAAAACAGGAAAGATGAAAAACAGAAAAGAAGAGAGGAAATTACGCATAAGAATTCAAGTCCAACATTAAAATTCGAATATGAAAGCGAGTAAAGAACAGAATATGAAAGGGAATAAAAAATTCAGAAAAATTATTCAAAATTGAAGTACATGAATTAAGGGTCCAGTACCATGTTGAAAAGAAAACCAATACTAAATCGCATCACAAAATTCAAAACATGGAGAGATTACCAAAAGGTCCAGAAAGAAAAAATATATATGTACAAAGTTTGGAGAATCTCAACGACATCTATATCTTCACCAGCAATGCCAAAAGCTAGAAGAGAATAAATAGAAGCATTGCCTTCGAAATTTTAAGGGAAAACATGATTTCTAGCCTAGACTTCTGTATCAAGGCAAGCTATCCATTTACTATTAGGATAGAATAAAGGCTTTTTCAAATATAGGAGGTAACAGAAAATTCACACTCATGTGCCTTTTCTCAGGTTCTGGAAGGTGATACACTCAAATACTGGAGTAAACCAAAAGTAAGGGATCCAGCAAACGAGGTGAGGTGAGGAAGGGAGAAATCCTCCTAATAAGGTGGGAGAGAAATCCAAGAAACAAAGAGGGGAGGTGCTGAAACAATCCCCGGCCTGCTGGTGAAGGAAAAACCCCAGGATGACAGCTCAGTTCCGGAGGACGAGCGGTCCGGGCGAGAGTGGGTCAGAAGGCTGGAGATGCCTCCAACGTGGCAGAAGTTGACAAAGAACGTGAAGGGTTCACTGAGAGAATTCACACTAACACAGGGAACTGGAGAGGATCAGCGAAAGTACACAGAGCACCAGCAACAACAACAAAGGCTTCAAGAGAGAAATACAATTGCATTACACCTGTCCCTCGATCTATGCAGATGATCTGTTCCACGTGTCTTTTTACTCTGAAGAAAACTGCATACAAAAAGAGTCCAGTAGTATGAAAAAAGAAATACACTAAAGAAATAGGTGAATATAAGTCATAAAAATATTTCATATATTTTCACAAAAAAAGGAAATGCTAACGAAAATTCAGAAAAAACAAAATAAATTTTATTTGCTGTTGGCGTCTGTACTGTAAATCTAAAGCAATCAAACTTCTCTTTTTATTTGGCACAAAGTCACTATCTTCACTGCTTGAAATATCTGGAACTACGACTTTGGTTCCATTATTTACGTTTATGTTTTTGGATGACCTTTTTCCAATCCCTTTTGCTAAGTTTTCATAAATTCTTCAATATTCACTGCAACATCTAAAAAATTTTTTTTGAAATTTTAAGGCTTGCAATTCTAGATACTGATGTTTGCACTAATATCTAGAAGTGCAGTTTCCAGTTTTGTGGCCAAATGAAGATCTCTGTAAATATTTTCTGCAGTGAATGAAACTGGTTCAAGGTCACTGCCATATTCATCAGCAGGATGGGCTTCAAATATTAAATAAATTAACTCATTATCAGCTAATTCGTAATCAACCAGGAATTCATTAATATCACCTACATTCAAATAGTCAGAGCCTTCTTCTTGAAATTTATTTAATAATAAATTAATAACGCCAGTTAATCCTTCCTCAGTTGTTGGAACCATATTCCCTGGTACAGCACCTTCTGACCATACTACTTTTCTAGCAAACATTTACAGTTGACAGCTTTGTATCACTCAAAGCTAAAGCTAAAGCAATATTCTTGCTACAACTTAAAATTGTGTATTCCAAGCTTCTGTAACTGTGATTATCTTCAAGTATATTAAAAATACCATGAAAACTCTATTTAATATAATTAATCTTAAAGATGGAAATAATGCCTTGATCTAAAGGTTGGATGAAGGAAGTTGTATTTGGTGGCAAACATACAACTTTAATTTAGATGTTCTAAATTGTGTGGATGACCAGATGCATTACCTGAAAGTATTTTAAAATGAAGACATTTTCCCTTCATATAATTTTCAGCTTCTACAGCAAAACCTTTGTCAAACCAGTCCCAAAAAACATCAGTAGCCACCCAGGCTTTTTTATTTGCCATCCAAAGAAAGGGAAGATCATGAATAATTGTGTGTTAGTAAGTAGTAGTTCTTTGTACATTGCTGAGTTAAGCTATTGTTTTTTAGAAAGAATAATGGAAATGAAAAAAAATGTAAAATGAAACTGCATATAAAAAGTCCATGTAAACGGGGAATGGTTACCACATACAAAAACCTCACGTAAAAAAAAGAAATGCATAAATCGAGAGATGGGTGCATACTACATGGCTAGGCTGTGAATAGTGTTTCTGCAATCCTAATAAAGTAATATGGAATACTTAACCTAATAAAAAATTATATGACGTATTACTATGGGGAAGAAAGGATAGATCCAGCTGTCACGAAAGAAAAATAAAACTAAGCATAATACATTTTGAAACCATAAATCTAAATTTAACAGCGAACACTATTTGGGTGACTCACCAAACGCATTTTAAACTCACTGTTAGCAAGGGGATGATGACATCTGCCCCCTCACAAACCTCTGGCACATACAGACATTTCTTTAAGATGTCCAGAGAGCAAACAGGCTTTTGGAACTTACAAAACAATTTATGTCCTTTGACTCCAGAATTCTAGTCCTGAAAATTCGTGCTAAAGTTATTTACAGTTACCCAATTTCTGCCCCCAAATATTGTTATATTAACAAAATAAATTTGTTAAAATGAAATATTCAACAGCAGAATGGTTAAAGTACACCCAGTATGAGTCTGACTCCCTCAGGCATTTTACTCTCTTTTTTAGTACATTCACTGAGTTCTATAAATTGCAATCTTTCCATATATAAATATAACATTACTGACCCACCACATAGTGTGTCATTATCTAGAGTTGGTTATCTAGAAGTAGTAACAGATTTGTACATTTCTACCTATTTCCTTGCTTTGATATAATCTATGGTTATGGAATAGAAAAGCTGAATGATCCCAATATGGGAATTAAACCCATGATATTGTCTTTCTTTTCTATCTAACCAAATGGAATATGCATGCATCAAAAATAACAAGACCCATATAATCTCATGTAAAAGAGAACACAGTATTTCCCCTTTAATATTTTCCATAAAAGAATCTTACTTGTGTATTTGGCACAGCATGCATCTCCAGCTCTTGGTCTGTAGGATGACTGACTCTCCTGAGCATTGCAATGTTCTAATAATTTGGCTGTCAACATACACAGTTTTTCCTGATCTTCTAAAATATATAAAAAGTAATCTTTTGTGAAAATTTTTCAATTCTATTTAAGTACAGTATACAAAAGAATGTCAACTGTAACCACTCAAAAAACCCTGCAGGTATTAAAATATACATTATATTTAAAAAATAAATAAAACCACTATCGGTTACCCTTGTGCTGAAGGGATGCAATACGGAAATGCCCACGAAAGAAGCTCCAGGGGCCTAAGTTCTTGACTGAGGTTGTTACACTAATGTGTTCACTCTATGACAACTTACTAAGCTGCAGTTTTACAATTGTTTTGTGTACTTTTCGATGAGCGTGTTATACAGGTTTACCTCATTTTTTATTGCACTTCACATATTACGCTTTTCATAAACTGAAGGAAAAGATCCTCCGCCACCAAAAAGATTAGAACTCGCTGATGCTGATGATGGTTTGCATATTCTAGCAAGAAAGTACTTTTCAGTTATGTATGCTCTTTTTAGAAATAATGCTATGGCATACCTAAAAGACTACAGTATAGTATAAACATAACTTTTATATGCACTGGGAAACAAAAAGTTCATGTGACTTGCTTTATTGCAATATTCGCTTTAATGTAGTGGTCTGCAACTGAACCTGCATTATTATCTGAGGTGTGCCTGTACTTAATAAAATGAAGTACTTCCAATTGATCATATCATATATTGTCATCAAGAGCAAATAATTTTAAACCCCAGCTTTCTACTATATAGATTTAGGATGATACTTCTAACAGGGATTCCCAAACTCCAGGCCACGGGCTGGTACCAGTCTGTGGCCTGTTAGGAACCGGGCCGCAATAGCAGGAGTGGGCGGCGAGCCTGCGAAGCTTCGTCTGTATTTGCAGCTGCTCCCTAGCACTAGAATCACTGCCTCAGCTCCATCTCAGATCACCAGGCTTTAGATTCTCAGAGAAGCACCGGTTCCTGGTGCCAAAAAAATTGGGGACTGCTGATTTTTAATATTGTAGATAAATTTAAGAGCAATTACCGGCTTAACCACAATTCTAGGTTTGACAATTTGAAACAAAGTTCATTTTTTCAGCCTTAAAGTACCTGCAAACTCTTTTGAATAGCCACCACCCAACTTGTATTAACTCACCTTCTACACAAGAATAAACTCAAATACATTGAAGAGAAGTCTGAATTGCAAACTTCCATGAAACAAAAAAAGGAAAATTAGAAATACTTATATGCTACTCTTCTTCATGATGTCCAGTGTAAAACATTTCTCTAAGTTTCTAAAGATACAGTAACACTATAACTACAGACTAATTACAATATGTATCTCTCAATATATCTGAAACAGATATATATACACATCTAAATTCTCTTAGATGGCTGTAGGTTAATTCAGTAAATACAATTCAATATAGGTAGAATATATTTTTAAAGAAAAAATTACAGTAATTAAGGACACCATTTAGTTATAAAAAGCTATAGATTATAAAGATTAGATGGGGCAGATGCTGAACACAGGGCATTCCTTCATGTTCATTCACATTTGTGTTTTTATAAGTAAATTCACATTAAGCGTTATGATCAATTCATAAAATTTTAAAACAAAATCATCACCCTCCTTTTCTCCTCCTCCTCACTTTCTGAGTTCAGATAAGCCCTTTCATCATATAGTTTAAAAGATCAGCATAAGTAGGTCTCAAATTTTAGTTTCTTACCAGGCATCTCATTTGGTAGAGCATAGAACAAGTTTGGGTTTATGATTTCCAATATGCGTGCTTGTACAGTTTTATTAACTGGCAATTCTATTGTCCTCCACTGCACGGCTGAAGAGTTAGCTGAAAATGAACAAAACATAGGCCTCCCATAAAATAAATCCAATTTAGTATTTTGTGAGTGAATATATGTATTTACTCAATTCTTCGTCAACTTCTGGTTAGTAACATTCCCAAATTCCCAAAATGAACATTTGTATTTTCACAAAACAATCTACTCAATTTGAAGGATTTCGTGGGCATTACACAGAGTCTGATCTACAGTGGGAACCCTTGAACTTCTGCACTCCTCTGCTGCTCCCTGGAGCGTGGTGGTACTGTATTCCTGCAGTACATCCCACTTCCGTAGTATATTTAACATAATTCTTAAAATTTCTTTGAATGTTAAGGGATACATAGCTGTATGATGTATAAGTACATTAAAATGAGTACGGTGTTCAGTAAAACCATGTTCCAAAAAATTAATATGAAATGAACTTTAATAGCTTGCTATTAACCTATTTCCGCAAAGCATATTTCTACAGGAAAACTGTCATTTGGGATAGAACAATTTTCATAACCTATAAAAGCGAAGGATAACGTAAACTTAAATAACGAATAAATGCTTAAAAAATGTTACCTTGACACCCCGGGCCATCACTCTGAAGATCATGTTTATTGACAGGCCTGCTTTTTAGCAAGTCCTTCTGTGGTGAATTAGTTTTTAAAACCAGATGTTCATCAATCAGAACATCACTAATTATTCTGGGATAAGAGGTGGAAAGATCGGTGAGTTCGATTCCCACTCCATTTTCAGTGACTTCAACCACTCGGGCTTGGAGTTTTATCCCTGCAACGCACGTCTGAAATCTCGCTATGGCTTCTTTAGTCCAATGTTTGTTTCTAGGCTGTATATCTGGCAAAACAAACAAACAAACAAACAAAAACCAGCATCAAAAAGAATTCTGGACCCAAGCTGCATTTTTGCTTCAATAGTATCTAGGGCTGTGTCCTCGCCAACCATACTATCCAGGTCAGCAAAGCTGAGTTTTTTGGGTTTTTTCCTCCCAATACTCAGTTTTATTTCTCCATCCTCCAGGCCTGAGTTAACAATGCACTTGCAAATATCCTACTTCTTGCACTAATGTATCTTCGCCTGGCATTTTTCCAATAGGCAAAAAATAGGATTATTTCTATTAGAAGCCACCATTATGTTGTTACATACACAATGATGAGTTAACAGTTTTGCTGATGGAAGACATCCACCATACAATTTCACCTTTGTGGACAGTTTTCTAATAATAATTTCAAAATGTTTTAAACCAAAAATTATTTTTCTGGCATAATTTTGGCTTATACCCTTGTCTTCATCACAGTGATTCTCGAACTTGAGTGTGCATCTAAATTACCTATAGGGCTCGTTAAAACAGATTTTCAATTTAGTGGTAGGTCTTGTCTAGGAAACGAGAATGTACATTTTTAACAAGTTCTCATGTTGCTGCTGCTAGTTTGCGGGCCTCATTTCAAGAAGCACTGACATAAAACACGGTAATTAAAAACGATGACCCAAAACATACATAGGGTAAAATAAGCAAAAACAGATAAGCAAAAGAAAAAATGAAAAGTGCCTATGTTTCCAGACAAGACACTACTTTCATTTTGCTCTCTAACCTTCCACGATTTTTACATACATATGGAAGCACACGCATGCATATATATACTCATATTTCTTTTATAAATTTTTATAGTAATAATAATAGCTATTATTGGTATAATGCTAGCACTAACTGCTTTTCGTATTTTAATCTTTTATTCCTAGTGACTTAAGGAAGATACTGTTATTTGCCAGATGAGAAAGTGGAAGCAGAGTTAAAACAATGTGCCTAAGATCTCATAGCTGGAATGGAGCAGAGTTGGTTCCAGGGTCTGTCCTCTCAATTACAGTGCTATCCTGCATCTCTTTTATAATTTGCTTTCTTCACAGAAATCATGAACAATTCTTGTCAATAACACATACTTAATGTCACTCTAATGACCGCGTAACAGCAGCAAACAGTTAAATAGAACTTTATGAGTGCCAAGCGCTATTCTGAACACTCATTTAATCCTCACCACAACCTTAAGAAAAAGGTTACTACCATTATCCATTATATGGAGCAGTATCATTTAACCAATCCTCTAGTCTTGTTTAATTAGGTTGATTTGCTATTATAAACAGCAGTGTAATGAATTTCCTTGTAGGTAAACTTTGTGAAATGCCAAGGTTATTTCTTCGGGATAAATTACTAAAAGTAAAATTGCTATGACACACAGACAAAAGGTAGAAATACTTGAAGCTCTTAAGGAATCCTGCAAAATGCCTTCAAGAGAAAGCATCAATTTTGCCCCTGTCATAAGTATGGAAAAGCAGCTATCTCCCTACTTTGACATCAACAGGACATTCTGGACAGGAACTTAAAAAATACATTTCTAAATTTTATATTATAAAGCAAGATCTTTGAACTTACACAAAGTATTAAAATTACAGATAGTTAAGAAAATAGTTAAGACAGTTAAGATTTCTTATTCTGCACCATACCTACTAACCAACACTGTACCCCTTGAAACGGAAGTTTTAAAAATTTTGTTGGGAGCATTTGGAGTTCATCTGCAGTAACTTCTTCAATGTTTCCATAATCCACGAAATGTACTCTAACGTTTCCATTTGGGACAATTTCCTTGACTACAGCACGATACCAACTGCCATCACCTAGATTTAACACAAAGTTGATAACATGGAGTATTTCCCTTCTATTAACACTGGACGTTTTATCTTGAAAAAGACATAATTTGTCAAGCAGCTAATAAATTTGCTCTCTTCCCCAGATAATGCTTTAGTGTTTTATTTGGAAATCCCTAAAAGGAGAATATTCAAAATCAATTTTTAGAATATCTCCAAAATTTTTACAGCACCATACTTTCACATCTGATATAAAGATTTCATTTATCACCTATCCTTAAATAAACAGAATGTGAAGGTAAGACAATAAACTTGAACATGCTTGTCATTCTGGAAGACTTATAATGCTCTTACCAATAATGACAGATTGTTTTACTTGATACTTGCTTCTTGGTAAAATCATATAAAAAATAAATAGTAGAAAAAGTCTTGTATTGAAATTAAAGTGTTCCATCAAATTTATTTTCAAAGTAAATATACACAGGGTGACCAGAAGAAACAATGGATCTGCAGTGAACAGGTATTCCATTATCTAACTTATTTTAACATTATCAGAAATTCTGGAAAGCATTTAACAAAGTTTAGGCACAAAATTATCATTTGGAGCTTCCTTGTTACAGAGAGAGAATAAAAAGCATTAAACATTCAATCAATCTCAATTGTTAAAAATATTTGTTTAAACATTGGGAAGAAAACAGATTTAAAAATATGGGTTGAATATCAAGAAACAAATGGTTCTAGTAAAGTCAAGACTGCACCGACTTCAACTTACCTGCAAAAAAAGCACAACAAGGTTGCCCTATTTCTGCCTTAAAATCTTTAGACAACTTCTGCTGACAATATTCTGCTAGTGATTTATTCAAATCATTGAGTTTCTGTAAAGCTGAAAATACAATACACATATAACACTTATTGGAAAAAAACATGCAGAATATAGATTTGTCTTTAAAGGAGGAAAAGGTTTTAATCATAAAATTTCAAGTACATCTCTAAACAATCATTAAGTACACCAAATGCTTTCCTCTTCTTATTAAAAATTGGGCAAATAACTCATTATTTAGTTAATACTCTCAATAAACCCCATACCAACGATTTACTGACACAGCGACATGACTATGGCATTATTATCAGTATCCTAGAGCATGAGCTTTGCATATGGACAAGGGCCAGTGTACAAGTTGGTAGTGAAAGGAAAGTTACACACAAGCTGTCCTGAAGAAATATATATAGTAATTACTGAATGGATGGCACAGACAATGTCTGCTGAGGAAATGCAGAGATGAGCTCTGTGTGCTAAAGGTTTCACAGAGAAATCTGGAATACAATACATTTGATAGAAAAGGAGAGGATATTCCAGAAGGAAGAAATGTCTCTAAGGTAAAGTACAGATTCAGAGAATTAAGCAGTCAAAAACACAGTCTGGCAAAACAGAGACGTGGGAAGGTGAACCACTCAAGACAAACTCCAAAGACAGGCTTCAAAAGACAGACCATGGAGAGCTTTAAAATGCCAAGTAAAGGAATCTAAACACTAAAGAAGAAAAGGGAAAACAAATGTCTTTTAAATATATGGCTTAGGGACATTCACAGAAATGGAAATTAAATTATAATGAATTAGAATTGTCACCTTTCGGACAAGTCAAAATAAGAAAGTTTAAGGACACACCACAGGAAATGAGATGGGCGAAGGCACTCGCACATTGTTGGTTGGAGTTAGCTCAGCCGACCTCTCGAAAGCACAAGCATACATACCCTCGGGCTTAATTACGATTTTAGAAATTCATTCCATGGATACACTCTCAGAATAAAATCACAGAGTACAAAGAGTGTTTTAGTAATAAAAGCCTGGAAATACCAATCCTTTAGTCATCCGCGGCTAGGTTAATTAAACTAGAATAAATGTGCATAGTGAAATACCAGGTACCCATGAAAAAAAAAGGTGACTAAACATCAACGCTCAACACTGGATTGGATCCTGGAAGAGAAAAAGGACTTTAGCAGAAGTAGAAAAGGACATTAGTGGAAATGGAAAAGGACATCTAGTGAAACCCAAATAGAGTCTGGGGTTTAGTTCATAGCAAGGTATCCATGTCGGTCTCTTAGCTGTAGTGAAGGTACCACAATCATGTAAGATGTTAACTATAGAGGAAGTGCGGTGAGAGGCAGACAGAACTTCTCTGTACCATCTCTGCAACATTTCTGTAAATCTAAAATTATTCCAAAATAGAAGGTATATTAAAAATAAGAGAAAATATTATGTGAACTGATACTCAAAATAGAATGGGAGAAAAACACAAACTGTAAAATTTATTTATAATAATGCATACATAAAAAGGAATGTATACCTTTATACAAGCACTTATGTATAGAATATGTACTTCTGAAAAGATATTTAGAAAATTGAGAAGAGGAAGGAAAAGTTACTTTCCACTTCATACTCTTTTATAATTTTTAAATTTTGTACCATATGCTCATATAATCACCTATGAAAAAAAAAAGTAACTTTAAATCTTTAAAATTTTATCCTATATGAAATAGTAGCCTATCTACCAGAAGATTCTGAATAGATAACAAATCTCACAAATTAGGAGCCATATAGGGGCTTAGTTATCTAGTCTGGCATTCTCATTTGATGGATGGAAAATATAAGATTCGGAAATGTTAAAACCAATAAGGCTCACCAGAATGGCTCAAATGAAAAATACAGAAAACAGTGTGAGAATGCAGAGCAACTAGAACACTGAAATTGACAACTGTCATAATCATTTTGCAAACTGGCATTCATTGATCAAAGCTGAAAATACACATACTCTCTAAGAAACGAGAAATTTAATTCTGAGATACAATCAATGGAAATGCATGCGCATGTGAACTAAATTTGTTTGAATGTTAATACCAACATCATTTTATAGCTCAAAACTAGAAGCAGCGCAGTAAATGGCGGTATATTCATACACCGGAACACTATGCAGCAAAAAAATTCAAACTGAAGTTACATGTGAAAATGATAGTCCAGTCTCACAAATGAGTGGAAAAAAGCAGCAAGGTACAGAAGAGTACAATTTTACCATTCTATTTATGTAAAGTTCAAAACCAGAAAAAAATAATCTATTCTATTAGGAGACAGGATAGTATTTACCTTAGAAAGAGAAAGGGGATAAGGACAGGAGGAGACAGGAAAGAAACTTCTGCATTACAGATGTTTTATTTCTTGACCTAGATGTTGGTTATACAAGTGTTTTAACTTTGTGACAATATGTTTCGCTACACTCTTATTTGAGCACTTATTTATATGTACGTTATACTTCAATGACATCACAATTTAACTGTCAAAAAATGAACTTAGGAGACATTTGTAAAATCTAAACTGGTTTAAATACAGAGAGAGACTGTTGGATACAGAAATAAAGACTTAAAATGAAATGAAAAACAACTACGCATAAGCACATCCTTCTTGGAAGCAGAAAAACCCACTAGGCCCTTGGAAAGAGAATACTTTTTATCACTCAGTAAACTCATCTACACCAATGTATTTGTAAAAAAAAGTATAAATTCGAGTCAACTTACCATCCTCTTTAAGCACATGACAATAAAATTCTCCAGGACTATATATCATACAGACCACAACATCTACTGTTTGGTCAATAGCAAGTCCAACCCATGTCCACACCGGTGGATTTAGTTTTGCTTCTGCACCCAAGGGAACTGTGGAAATAAATGAACATTTTGCAAAACGAATGGCCAAAAAGGGGATGGGAGGTGGGGTTGCTGAGGAATCTGCTTTGGAAGAAGAAGAACTGAATTTTCAATGACTTCTTAGTGGCTTTATAGGAAAATTTATCAGTATTACAATCAACCATTACTACCCTCATTAAATTTATAATTCACATTTCTGAATGATATTCAGCTGCCAGTGATTCATAAAACTTTCAACAAATTTTCAGTTCTCAAATATACTCTTAAATGTATTTAGATAAATGCTTGATTTAAAAAGATGAAAGGTACTCAACATTGATTTTTTTTGTAAATATAGGAATCCACACATTCGCAAAACTATCTGAACCCCAACTTTTCTGGCTGAAATTTTACTTACCACTGGCTTCTTTCGTGTCACTCGATTTATCTGTCACGATCCCCTTTTCCCCAACCGCGAAGCCTGCGTCTATGAGGACTTGAGTAACTCTGACGCTAGGGGTCACAGATTTATCTACAAGCTCCACCAGGGAACTGTTTTCCAACTTGTCCGTCACTTTTACCGTGATAATTTTGTTCTGTACAATTTTTTTCATCAGACAAACAGCTTCTGGAGTCCAAATTCCTAATGATGGCTTTACTCCTAACAAAGAATTTTTAAAAGAATGTTAAAATATTCCTTACAGCAAGTATTTAGAAATTCAGCTCCTAACTTCCACAATGTTAAATTTGAGTTACCTACAATGAACACTGGAACCACAAAGCTCCATCTGAACAGAAGGATTTTCTAAACTTAAAACTAAGACAAGATCACTAAGAAAAGGCCTATAAGAAGCTATGTTTCTATGTAAAAAAAACCATAGTTCCATTGATAGGAAATGTTCAGAAAAGAAAATCTATAAATACAGAAAGCAGATATCTGGTTGCCTGGGAAGTGAGGTTTTATAATACTTATGTAGTTAATAGGCTTTTATGATATTTATAATGCAGGCTCCATCAACAGCAAAAAATACTCAATTTTATAACCACAGGTATCCTAAATTTTATTTCATAAAGTATTTCCTAAATGTTCTATTAAGGATTATTTTTGCACTAAAATAGGTCATGTCTAAACCTATTCCTTTTTCTTACCAGTAGTTTACTTTTAATTCTAATGCTTCTATTTTAAGTTTTAATGTTTTAAGAATTTGGGGATCATAAAAATGTCATACCTGCCAGCACACACTTTATAGCTTGCATTGGCAATTCCAACAACTTTGGAGTTATGGAACACAGTCTTTTCAAACTAAGGATTTCAAAGTTTCCATAATCTACATATCCAACCAGTACAGATTCTTCAGAAGCATAAGCCAAAACGGAGGCACGGTACCACTGATCATCCTCTGAAAAAAGGAGACTCAGTCTCAAATGATTTTCCAACGTAAATATAAACAAAACTTTTTCCTCCCAAATTTAGAAATGGTCATTTGTAAATTTTATTTTCATATACTATCAAGCTTTATTGATCAAGGAATGTTCTGCTTAACAGAAGCCTTCAACTCCTAAGGCATCACGCAGGGATAACTTCAGAATGAACACCTGGCAGTATGAGTCAACCAGACTCCACTAACCAAGCAATCATTTTACTGGAGACCTACTTGTATCTTCTCTTCTGTGAGGCCACTAAACCAACCTCCCTTCGGCCGAGAACCACAGAACCCAGTTATCGAAGGCCAGGCCGGTGCAGCTACAGAGGCTGTGCCATGACAGCTCTGTGCTTCCCTGCCCTCTCGCTATTCCAAAGAAAACTAGTGAGGCCACGGGAGGTTCCACATTCATATTCTGATGCAAACAGAAATATATGCGCCAATTACCAAAAATCACCGGGCTGATAAAACCATAAACAGCACCTCTTTTACCAACCATTCACACTCAAAGGCACTTTGATTCAGTTTAACTGGACAGATGTAAAAACATAACTGTGCACTTTAATACGCAAGTTCCAAATGCAGCCATCCAGTGCAAACTGGAGATTGTTTTATCTGTTTTTACTTAATCATAAGTTAAACAAACAAACAAACAAAAAATAATACTCTTTCTTTACCTGAGAACTGAGCACAACAGATGTCACCAATGGTTGGATAAAAATCCGAGCGTGGAGACACTCGACCACAGTACTCGCTAAGGGATGCCTGAAGTTCAGCGAGCTTATCTGTAGATATAGATCACATCTTAAACAAAAAAAATACAAATCTACACATTATCTTCATTTTTGCATGTTGAGTCTCTTGAAGTATGTTTTCTTGATAGCGTAAATCAAGAAAATTGACTTACGTCCATTCTGCAGTTTTTGACAAAAGAAGTCTTCTGGAGTCTGAATGTGGGAAACCACACCACAAAACTCATCACCTATATTCAAAGTTAACACTTTTGGGATTAAGTCACTTCTGTCTACAACAATTTTGTTTTCAGCTGTCATTTTTCCAGCATCTTCAGGATCACCTTATCAGAAAACAGAAGAAAAACTCATTTTGATTTGGTTTCATTAACACCATTTTTCAGTTTTTCAGACCCGACCATGTTCTTTCACACCTCTAGGCCTTAATATATGCCGTTACCCCACTGCACTGCAAATGCACTTCCAATTCCTTAGCTACCCAATTATGTCCTGCTCAGCGTGGTGTCACCTTGAAAGGCTTCCCCCCAAGCCCAGGTTGGGTGCCCTCCCCAGGTGCTCCCACTGTCCCCTGCACTTCCGCCGCCACACTGCTGCTAGGGTCTCCTCTCTGCGTCTGCACTGCACAGCTCCACAGAGCCGCCCTGAAGCAAACACGGCTCGGTGGATTTCTGCTCCTTCCACAGGCAACCTGCGCAGCATCTGCTGGGACTGATGACTCCCTCCTAGGACATTTACCCTTCTGTTGCTCTGGCAACACTGTCCCCATTCTCCTACCACCTCTCCCATCAGTTTCTCACTCGATGTAGTAGGCCCCTCACTATTTTTCCTCACTCCACATCCTCTTTGAGATGCCATCAACACTTCCAGTTTCAACCGTGACTACTGTAGACCAGGAAGGGTTTGGTTTTTCTCCTCTAAATGGCAAAAAATACTGTAAGCTTTTCAGCAGAGTTGTCACACCAAGATTTGTGTTTTTAGGGATCTCATCTAGGCAATAGCGTAAGAATATAGACAGGAGACAAAAGATAAAATCAGAAGGTTGTTGCAATTGTCTATGAAGGATAAGGATTCCTGAACTTAAACAAAAATAATAATAATAGGGGAAGGAAAAAAGACATATGCAAAGTACACTTAGGAAGAAAAATCAATAAAGACTTGTCAAACAATTAGCAAGAGAGGGGAGGTAAGAAGGTAGACGTAAAGATGAGTCAAGTTTATTTATGTAACAGGATGCTTTTAATCATGCTCCACTAATCTGGCAATCCCTTCTGGATGAATGAGCAGAGACAATGAGGTATGTCTACACCTAAAGTACAGTCACGTACCGCAGTGTTTCAGTCAAGGATAGACCGCATATACGACAGTGGTCCCATAAGATTATAATGAAGCTGAAAAATTCCTATAACCTAGTGACTTCACGGCAACATAACACCCTAGCACAACACATTACTCAGTGTTTGTGGTGATCCTGGTGTAAACAAACCTACTGAGTTGCCAGTATAGCACACACAATTACAGTAGAAGGCCTACCTACGTTTGTGTAAGTACACTCTACAATGTTTGCACGATGACGAAATTGTCTAACGACATATTTCTGAGAACATATCCCCATCGTTAAGCAGCACACGACTTTAACTCATAAAGGAGAGAGCAGACTATGAGAAACAACACATAAGAGTAGGCAATGAGAAAATAAAATGCTAATGGCAAATTTTTTGGCTCTCATTAGAATAAGTGAAAAGGACACACACGATTAAAAGTAAAATTTAAGAGGAAACACCATCCAACTAGAACGGAATGTAATGGCCCTGTTTATTATTGCTGGAATACCGAAGTAAGGAAGAAAAACAAATTAAACTAAGGAAATGTTAGCTAAAAATCCCTCAGCCCAAAGTGTTGATATTTACTACTTGTAGTCTCTGATAATTATCATGTCAAGGATTAATCTGGAAGACAGGGAAGAAAAATAGGCAGGGACAACTGAGATTAGAAATAATATATCAGTAAATGAAAAGCATCATCTCTCTTATCTAAAGTTCATAGAATGCAGCATCACTATTAATTGGGCCGTGTGATAGCTGTGCTTTTCCTGTTTAGTAGAGAAGATATTCTTCGATAACTGAAGTAATTTTATTGTTCAGTATTAATCTGTATACTCACATTGATCTTCACTTTGCTTCTTAGAATTTGGTCCCTTGGGTATTAAGCCATATCCCATTTCTACAAGCACATGGTCTAAGAGTTTTCCTAAAAGTGATTAAAAAAATAAATCTACACTGAGATATTATACCAAGTAGTAAATGCATAAATACAAATGAGTCATTATCACATGATTTAGAGATTATAGCTATTAATTCGTTGGCATATTTCTTACCAGTTTAGTTTCTATGTGCAAAATATCGTTTAGTAATCCTCAGCTTTAAAAATTGCAGCAAAATTCCGTCATTCCTTAACAAATTTAATAAAAATATTTCACTTCAAAATTCTAATTAACTTGAAAAATTCAGTACTACCTCACTGGCAAGCTTAGAACGACCACCACTGGAGAGAAAAAATGAATTCAAAAGACAAGACTACTTTTTCTCAGCTATAAAGTATGGCTGAAATAATGGTTAGCCAGCACTGACATGAATAGCAAGTTCTCTGAATAACATACAAAAGCTGAAGTCATACATGAAACACACATAGCAATAAAACAAAACATACAGATTTTGTATTTCATTTCGCAATAGGACTAACTGCATTTTCTACTGAGTCACTGAGTGACACTGGGCCTCTAAAAGTAGAGGGGTGATACCTTGGGAACTGAAAGGCAATTTTAAGCAAAGTGTAAAAAATCGCTTTTCAAACTGATATAAAGCCAGAATGGAAGAACAGGATTCTGAAGTGTTTACATTTCCACAAGTTGAATACTATGTACTTATGGTCTCAGTACTAACGAAATACAGTTCTATGAGGGCGGTTCAAAGAATAAGCAATGATGAGGATAATGAATGAATTCATACAAAAACCCCTGAATTTCTCAATAAAGGAGTAGAAATCAGGATTAGATATTACCATGGCCATATATTAAAAAGATTATATACCTATCCTCACACTAAGTCTAGATCTAGCCTTTCATCCATCCAATTCTATGAATTTGTGCCATGTCTTTGACAAAGTGCCAATTCCAAGAGCAGGACCAAGGCCACGTTTCCAGTCACAGTCTGAATGGCCCCAGAGCAGAGCTTACCTGGCCTCAGATCATGTTTTGATTTCTTCTCTGAGTAACAGATAGAGACTAATATCTTAAGCATTCCATTTAGAAAGACTCAGATCTTACCTGAATTTGGCAGCATAACATCAACGGCAAAGGTAACCACTTCCTCTTTTAAGATGTCGACAATCTTTATAAAGCAGTATTGCTCCATTAGCAGTGATTTAATAGTTTTGATACAATCATTGCTCCAATTCCCCTCTGCTGGGATAACACTGGCCACAAAGCACTTTATGGCCTAAAAGATTTTGTGCGAATTACTAAAAGAAATTAGTATTTGAAAATGACTTTTTCTAATCATGTGATGATGTTTAAAAGATGATGTGCGTCATGCAGAAAATTTATCAAATATTCAAGTACTAACCAAATAAACAATTTTTAAAATTTTAATTTTAGATAATTTTCTGCATAATTATTTTTCTCTCTGGGCAACTCTATCCATAATGCTTTGACTTTTGGGACCTGAAGCTTGAGAAGTTGATGAAAAGATAATAATTACCCCTCAATGACAGATAAATTCATGTCACTTCCAAATAATGTAATAACTATAGAAATGGTTGTTTTTAAAGAGCAGATTGATAAGATGCACCTAAAAATACCAACAGTTTCTCACCTGAGGCAGTACCTAGCCAAGAAAACCAATGAGTGTTTACCTATGTAGAAAAATATGCCAATAGGTATTTTTTAATAATAACCATGGCAGACTAAACAAGCAACCCAGCTCCTTTGAGACACTACTAGAGATTTAGAAAGTAAAAGAGACTTACACAAGGCGGGAACAAGTCAATGTTTCTAGTTAGTTGGTGAATTCTGTTTACTGGAATTATTTCTTCATTTCCGTAATCAATATATAAGACTTGTGCTTTCTTCTGCAGCACATCAACGTCTTGTATAATTACTCTGTTCCAGGTCTGAAAACGAAATAACACAGCACTCTGCTTCAAAACAGCTTTTCACAATCTTAGGTTTAAAAACTCTCAACCAACCTATGGAATGTGCAAAGAAAAGGGTAAGGTTCTGAGGCATTCAATAAGTTAACATAATATTCTAAGAATCTTGCTAAGAAATCCCTAAAACTGTCTAATTAGGCCACTTTACTATATGCAACTATTACCAAGCTATTCTAGCCAAGTAGACACTGTGAAACACTAATGTCTCAGCTACATAAATAAACACGAGCTTTAAGACTAGCAATGAGTGTAGCAATTGAGGCACCTATAAACAGAGCTGGAGAGGGCTGGGACAGGGAGGAAGTAATCAAGCAGAGCCTGGAATACTGACTCAGGAAGAGAAACAGGAGTGCAACCGCAGTCTGGCTTTTAAGGCATCTAATGTGTCATTAAAGCTCCGGTGTCAAGTCGATATGACCAAAGTAAATTAAAACATCCTAGTAAATAATTCATTTCAATAGAGATTACCTGGTCCACACTGTACTTGGCAACACAAACTTCCCCCTTAACAGGAACATAATCTTCCTCCTGCGCATTTGCATATATTTCCTTTAAGCTCGCAGAGAGTTGGTTCATGTATTCTATAACTTCTGAAGAGTATAACTGCACATAAAAGTCACTTGGGTGTTTGAATTCAGTAACTGTACCCTTTCAAAGATAAAAAAGATGTAATAATTCACTGGGAACACACGCAAACGTGAATTTCTTAAAGCTTTATAAGTAGGATACAATAAATGTTGTAGACAGGTTTTGCAATCTTTATGAACATTCATCAGATTATATTTTGTAGCTACCTATTTTTACCAAAATAGGAAACAAGGAAATTAAAATCTATACTTCTCTGGATCTCTGTGGAGATTAAACAATAAATACCTTTATTTCCATGGTTTTCCTGAGTTGTAGAGGTCTCAAATCAGAAAACATTGTTTTATCAGCACAAACGGTTATTTCTTTAGTAACTCCAAGTGAACAGTCACCCTGTTTTGAAAAAAAAACCATAAGTGAGTTATATATAAGCACATTTCAATGATACTATGACCATTATTTGCTGGAATCAAGGCCAAATTAGCCTGATTCTTAAGTCTGAATAACAGAAAAATTGTGCACACCTTCAAAAGTCCCTAAAACCCATGGTCCACAGGCAGGGTACACAACACTGGGATCACCCAAGAATCATGTTGTGACAGTGAAGATAATGTTGCGTTTACATATAAATACTTTTTCAACAAGGTCTGAGAATTTAGAGTTTATTAACATTTCAGCGCAGTGGCCTCTGGCAGGAGACTGCCTTTCTGGCCTCTTAACCTTGGGGTTTGTCGATAAGGACTGAGGAAAGAGCCATCCTGTCTTAGAACAATATCTAACCCCACCCTGCACAGAACAAAACTCCCAGGAACCCCACTAAGACATGTACCAATTTTTTTTTCAAGTATCAGCCAGAGAAAGCTAAAAACTATAAATGAGTTAAATACAACCGATATTTTTCAGATTCCCAATGATTTAGCACATATAGTTATCTAAATAGAAGAAAGATATTAATAGAAAAAAAAGCTCCTGAGATAACTGTGCCCTCTGAGAATGCAGTGCACAAAGCTAGGGAACGTGTGCCTGCAGGAACTACAAAGGGACTCTCTCAGTAATCCAAGTGATTTTACGCTGAGACACAACCATGGCAAGCCCTTTTGGGAAAAAGGCTGGGCATAAACAATTCTCAATGACCTCCAATAGCCATCAAGTCAACCACTAAGGTGTGCAGATTTATTCAGCAGGAAACTTATTCTTAAACAAACACTAGTGAAAGGGAGAAATAAGCCATACCTCATTTTTCACTTCCATGTTCTTTGTTTCAAAAGGTGATTTATTATCTTCAAGTTTGTGGAAACTGAAATAAAGCAACTGATTATAATATTTACAGTACAGAGCCAATTAAGAGTAGGGGCCACAATTATGTTAAAGTCTCAATCAACAAAATCCAGAAAGAGCAAAACAGCTTCTTCTAGACAGAATCACAGCAGTAACAAAACAAAACAACTCAATGCTGTCTATGCAATGGTCCACCCTGTGCACAGGGAGACAGCCACAATCTCCAAGCCTCAGTTTTCTTATCTGGAGATAATCCCTACATCACCTAAACAAAGTTTTGAGGGTCAAACGAGGTTATATATGTGAAATTGTTTTGTAAATTAGCAAATACCATGCAAGTAAGATTTATGTATTTCAAAATCACAATTCAAGAAGCACTGTGAGAGATCCCCTTGTTAAAACTGAGTAAAGTATACATGCTTAAAAGTAAGGCCTTCTAAAGCTATAGTCATTATAAAAACAAACTCACTTACGGATCTAACTCAATGTTGTGGAAAAATCCCAAAAGCTCCAAAACCCAGTCCAATGAAATATCAAACAGCAACTCAGAGAGAAGGAGAATTCAAATTTATTACGCACGGTCTCAGACAAGCTAGTGCTCTGAAGATCTGGCCAGTGGGCTCAGTTATTACATTCCCTTTATAGGAAAATTTTGCATAATCTGGTTAGTTTGAACAAAAACTATTACATATAGCAGGAGTTGCTACACTGATTTCAAGTAGTAACATAGAGAAGGGCAGGAGTTGCTATGGGTAACCAGTAAACACAAATTGTCACAGAGAGTGGGGACCTGCTGGGGTACAAACAGTTGCATTTATAAGTCAAGCAAAG
Source organism: Rousettus aegyptiacus (assembly GCF_014176215.1). Taxonomy (NCBI): domain Eukaryota; kingdom Metazoa; phylum Chordata; class Mammalia; order Chiroptera; family Pteropodidae; genus Rousettus; species Rousettus aegyptiacus. The sequence continues at coordinate 49,253,380 of NW_023416309.1, read as the reverse complement.
TGCCAGGGAGCTCTTGCATGCAACAAGGCTATCTGCAGAAAGCAAGCACATTTACAAAAGCAGAAAGCTGACTGGTTTTTCATGAAATTCCCTAAATTTCCTCTTCATTAAAACGTACTAATAAAATTATATTTGTGAAAACTGTAAAGTTCTTCACTTCAGATTTGTACACTTTGTTATACCACAATAAGTAAAAAGTAACAACCTCTATACAGTTAAAGCTTTCTTAACTGATTTGATCCTTATACTACTCCGAAATGCTATATTCTCTAATGGATGAAAAAAATCACACTTACTTTTGCTGCACAGGTTTGCACACGATGCTGTGTGCTGACCAGTCCCCTCTTTGGCATGCTATGGAGCAGTAGTACGTCTGCTTACACTGGGAACACCTCAGCGACCCTACAGAACACATCACCATTGTTTTATTTTAAATATCTGTTGCCCGAAGCCAAATATTTTTTAAGACGATACGTATCAAACACCATTCTATCAATCTCCTCAAGAAGATTATACTGTTTATGATTAGGTGTAAGATTGAACCTTTAAGGCTCTTCTCAAAATGCAGAGAGAGTGCAAAGATGAAAACGAGAGGGAGGCCAGACTGGAAACATAACTGACTTTCCTGAAGTAGAGCCCAGAACCCATGTCAGCAAAGGAACAACGAAAGGAAATAGGTAACTTGTAGCAGTGAACACAGATCTGTGCAAGCAGACTTTGACGTGGCTTACCTTGTGCCATTAAAAAAATATAAAACAAAAACCAACGAACAGAATCACACCTAGGAAAACCCAGGAAGCGTTTGAAATAAAGTATTTTTAAAAGCCTACGAGTATTTAGGCAGAGACAAATAATCTAAAAACAAGTGAACAACAAAAAAAAAATAACAACAAAACAAGGCCGGTCTCGAATGCCTCCACTTAAAAAGAAACAAAAAACAAAGGTGCTAAATATCTAAATAGCCAGGAAACACATGAAAAACAGCTCAAGATCACTGATTGTGAGAGAAATGCAAATTAACACCACAATGAGATACCAGTACACACCCACGAGAAGGCCTAAAATTAAAAAGACTGAAAATTCCTAATGTTGACAAAGATGTGAGCAACCAAACCTCATCACCACTGGGAAAGTAAAACGAGACAACTACTTTCGAAAACGGTTTGGCTGTTTCTTATAAAGTTAAACATATACCTACCCTTTTGACTCAGCAATTCTATTCCTAGGTATGTACCTAGGAGAAATGAAAACATATGTCCACACAAAGACTGGTGTAAAAAATAGAGAGAGCTCTAGTCATAATAGTCCAAAGCTGGACACAGTGAAATGTTCAACAAACGAACAGATAAATAAATTGTGGTATAATCATACAGTGGAACACCACTCAGCGACAAACAAAAAATAATTAGTATACATGCCACAACATGGACGAATCCAAAATTATTATCCTAAATGAAAAAGCTTCATACAAAAGAATCCACACTGTATTACTCCATTTATATGAAATTCTGTAACTGGAAAAATTGATTCATGGTGGAAAAACGACAGTACCAGTGGCTGCCTCGAAGGGGGCCTGGGGCCTGGGGAGGACGGGAGGAAACGTCCTACGACAGACATAGTCTACATCTTGACTGTGGCGTGAATTTGTACATTTCAACGCATGGGAAGTTTTATCTCAAAAAAATAAATAAATAAATAAACCTATAAAAATAATCAAGTAAAGAAGCAGTAAGAGGAGGTACAGACGAACGAATGACAGTATGCTGATATCTGCTAAAACTGAGAGGCGAATACACGGTTTATATATACTGTTCTGTTTATACTTAATATGTTTTAAATTTTCCACAATAAAAATATTTTCAAATGTGTAGAAATATAATCTATTGACGTCTGAGCATGACATCCTTACCAAACAGGCCACAGAGATGGCAAGTAGTTGACCGAAGAGGAGGTCTTAAGGAGTTGAAGAGCGCTGGATTATTTATGGACAGGGAATTCTCAACCAACTTGTGTATTTTTTTTGACTTTGCAGGAGACACATTATTGCTAGGCTTCTATTAAGAAAAGAGAACAGCAATATTAAAACGATGTATTTTAAAATACTAGATTTGGGATTTCCTCTTCTAGGAAAATAAAGCAGATATACTTTTCCCTATTCCTCCCACTAAGCACAACTAAAAACTATAGATTTATATGCAAAACAAACACATAACCCAACCCTGAAAGAAGGGAGCAGACAGGCTAGGACTCTTGAGACCCGCAGAAGGACATGGCGATGAGTTCTTTGAGTTCTCTTTCTGCCTCATACATCCCAGGCAGGGTGCTGGAGAAGCCAGAAACCCAGAAACACCAAAAAGCACCAAGAGTAAAAGCCCCAACAAAAATCTTGCGCTCTCTAGCCAAAACCTGGAAAGGGGCAGTCCAGCAAGACAGAAAACTTTTTATCAACAACTAATTTAGCCAAACAAATACCACAGAAAAAACTGTGGCCTCACTCCCATCAGCAGATGCGGAGTGGGGAGCTCGGACTTCAGCTTTCGCCCGCACTCTCCCGCCAGGAGGACGGTATCAGACAAGGCCAACAGAGCAGAAAGTCGGCACTTCAGGCCTGCAGGAGACCACGTGGGGAACCTGGGCTTCCACCTGGCAGTAACCCCACCCCTAGCAGGACTGAGATGATGTAAGAGGAAACCTCATACACAGCCGAACTTTTTCACCACCATTCCATTTTAATGAGTGTCTCCAAACCCTCCCATCTCCAATCTTCCCTCTGGACTGGCCTCTCTCGCCCCACCTCACCCCACCCATGTCGGTTAAGAGTACACGGGGTCTACAGCCATGCCACCCTCAACAAGCCCAATCCCGTCGGATCTCAGAAGCTAAGCAGGATTAGTACTTGGATGGGAGGCCACACAGGAAGACCAAGTGCTGTAGGCGTAAAAAATAGAAAATAAGGGATTGTAAACTGACAAAGTCCCTGCAATCTGTGAGGTCAACCATGGGTTGCCTCATCTTAAAAAAAAAAAAAAAAAAAAAAAAAAAAGGAGTACATGGGAAGCAGTAACGAGGCACTCGCCACTCAGCCAGGGAGGTACCATATGAGGCCTCCTGGGAAGCTGGGACTCCCACCCTCACTCGGCAGCACGGAAGAGCACCCCCTCGGGTGCCGACAGAGGCTGCGTGGGAAACCTGGACAACTCCTCCCAAATGGCATCGCCCCCCCCCCAGATGGAGCAGTGTCAGAAGAAGTTGGCCAAAACAGAAAATTTAAATGACCGCATTTCATAATATAATACCAGAAATGTCCCAGTTTCAACAGGAAAAAACTTGTCATACCAGAAACTAGGAAAATCACAACTCGATTAAAAAAAAAAAATCTAAAGATGTCATCATCAAGATGACAGAGATGTTGAGCTTCTCTGACGGAGATTTTAAAGCGGCCATCGATACTTCAACAAGCAATTGTGAAACATGAAAATAGCCTCAGAAAAGAAACAGGAAATATAAGGAAGAACAAAACGAAAGTTTTAAAACTGAAAGGCATAATAACAAAAAGTAAAAATGTAATGAGTGGCCTCAACATCAGATGGAGGGGGCAGAGGAAAGAATCAGCGAACCTGAATATTAAATAATAGAAACTGCCTAATCTGAACGACAAGAGAAAACAGAGTGGGGCTGGGGGTGAATGAGCAGAGTCCCAGGGACCTTTACGACTAAAACAAAAGATGTAACATCCACATCATCAGAGTCCCAGAAAGAGAGAAGAGAGAAGGCAGGGCTAAAGAAGTAATCAAATAACAGCTAAAACTTCCAAAATTTGGCAGAAAATATAAATTTAAAAATTCAAAAAGCTGAGTAAACCCCAAAGAGAAGAAACTCAAAGAAATCTACATGAAGATAGATCTTAGTCAAATTTCTTAAAGCTAATAACAACGAAAAAAGCCTAAAAGCAGAGAGGGAAATGACATCTTAGCTAGAGGGAAAAAACAATTCAAAAGAGAATAGATTTCTCATCAAATACCATGGAGGCCAGAAGGACGTGGCAAGACACTTCTCAAGCGCTGAAAGAAAATAACGGTTTAGTAACTAAGAAACTTAGCCGAGAAGAATATCTTTCAAAAATGAAGAGAATATCAAAAATGAAGAGAATACCGAGACATTCTTAAATAAAAATAAAACTGACGGAATTTGTCACCTATTCTAAAAGCATGTGAAAGGAAATGATAAAGGAAAGTGTTAGAACAAAAGGGGAGGAAGAAAACAAATAAAAACATAGATACATACGATAGACTTTCTTTTGAGAGTTTCATAAATTATGTTTTACAGTTCAAGCAAAAATTACAACACTGTCTGAAATGGTTCTAAATTTATTCAGAGAAGATATTAAAGACATAAATGAGGGAGACTAAATGGTTGTAAAGAAAAGTAAGGCGTTCACACTTTACCCAAACTGGTAAAATCATGACACCAGCAGATATGATAACTCTTATACATATAATTTAATACGTAGTGCAACTATTGAAAAAGTTTAAAATTCCAAACATATGTAAACTAAACAATACGGTTCTAAAAAAACTCATGAGTCAAAGGAGGACATCTCAAAGAAAATAAAAATACACAGAAATAGAAGAAAATGAAAATAGAGCATATCAAAATTTGTGAGACAGAGTTAAAACACTGTCAACAAGGAAACTCAGAGCACTATATTCACATATTAGAAAAGAGGAAAAGTGTCATATCAATAATCTAAATTCCCATCTCAAGAACCTAAAAGTTAAGAACAAAACTGGCCCAAAGCAAGCAGAAGAAAGGAAACAATAAAGACAAAAGCAAAATAAAATTAAAAACAAAACCTTGGAGAAAAACCAATGAAACAAAGACCTGGTTCTTTGAAAAGATCAATAAAATTGACATATGTCTAGCAAATCTGACAATGAAGAAAATAGAAATTAACAGTAACAGAAACAAAACAGGGCATATATTATTATAGCTGGTGAAGGCATAGATATAACAGATTATTTTGAACTCTATACACACAAATTTTATAATGTAGACAAAATGAACCAATTCCTCAAAAATCACACATTATCACAATATGAAAAAGATAACTTAAATATAAACCATTTTAAAACTCCTAAAATGGAAATCTCCAGGCCTAGATGGTTTTCACTGAAAACCACCAAATGTTTAAAGAAAAATTAACACCTATACAATCTCTTTTCTAGAAAGCTAGTATTACCTTAATATCCAAACCATACAAATACAGTAGAAAAGAAAAAATTACAAAGATCTTGCATGAAAATATGTAAAAATCCTTACCAAAACGGTATCAAATATAATTTAGCAAAATATAAAAATAATTGCACACCATGACCAAGTGGGATTTATTCTAGGGATGCAAAGTATTTTAAAAACAAATCAGTATAATCCACCAAATCAATAGGCTAAAAGAAAAATTACAATATTAATGAAGAAAGCATTTTTAGAAATTTAATATCTATTCATGATTTTTAAAAATCAGAAAAGCAAGAAGAGAAAAATTCATCGACTTCATAAAGATCTACAAAATCTTACAGTTAACATTTTACTTCATAGTGAAACACTCAGTGCTTACCCTCTAAGTCTAGAAACAAAGCAAGACATCCACTTCACATCTCTTATTCAACATAGTGCTAGAAGTTCTAGCCAATGCGGTAAGGCAAGACGAGGAAATAAAAAGCACATACACTGAAAAGAAATAAAACAGTCCCTAATTGTAGATGACATTATTGTCTATGTACAAATTCCCAGGGAATCTACAAAAAAATTCCTAGAACTAATAAGTAACTTCAGCAAGGTCACAGGATACAAGATGAACATGCAAAATCAACCATATTTATATACACATTAGCAATGAACATGAGGACACACGAAAATAAAAAATATAACAGCATTTACAATTACTGAAAAATAAAAAAAATACTTAAGTATAAATCTAACAAAACATTCACAAAATTTATAAGCTGAAAACTACCAAGCGAAAGAAATAAAAGATCTAAATAAACGGAGAGATTCTGTTCAAGGATTATAAGATTCCACACACCAAAGATGTCAATTATAGGTTTAATGCGATTCCTATCAAAATCCCAGGAAGATTTTTTTTTTTGTAGACATAGACAAGATTACACTAAAATGTTTATTGGAAAGCAAAGAAACTAGACTAGCTACAACAATTTTTGAAAGAGAGAGAAATCACTCTACTCAATTTCAAAACTTCTTACATAGCTCCCGTATTGCGTGGTGTTGGTGGAGGGACAGATCCATAGATCAATAGAAAATAGAAATTCTAGTATAGAGCTGCACAAATTTCTGACAAGAGTGCAAAAGCAATTCAGTGGAAAAGACAGCATTAAAAAAAAAATTTGACCTCAGCCTAAGTCTGATAAAATTAACTCAAAATGGACCAAACTTCAATATAAAACTATAATACGTTTTGGAAAAGAAACCTCGAAATTTTCTAGATCTAAAGTAACAAGTTCTTAGACTTGACACCAAATATATCCATTAAAGGGAGAATTGATCAGGAGTTCATTAAAATTAAAAACTTCGCTCTACTAAACATCCTGTAGGAGAATAAAAGGCAAGTGCCAATGTGGGAGAAAATATCTGCAAATCACATATTTGACAAAGGACAAGGCTCTGGCATATATAAAGAACTTTCAAAACTCAGCAGTAAAAAAATAAACAATCCAAATTAGGAAATGGATAAATACACGAAGAAACATTTCACCAAGGATACACAGAGGGCAAATGAGCCATGAAAAGATGTTTATTATTAGCCATTAGGAAAATACAAATTAAAACCACAATGAACTATCACCGCACATCTGTAGGAATGGGGAAAATAAAAATATTAACCCCAGTAAACGCTGATGAGGTTGCTGGATGCAGAGGAGCTGGATCACTCATATATTCTTGGCGGGAATATAAAATGGTATTGGCACTCGAGACGAACTGGCAACTTCTTAAAAAACTAAATATGCAACTACTACTATGATCCAGAAATGGCACTCTTGGACATTTATCCTAGAGCAAAAAACTAACAAAACAACTTATATTCACATAAAACCCAACACACAAATGTTAATAGCAGTTTTAGCTGTAACATCCAAATGTACTCAATGGTTGAACAAGCCATGGACTACTACTCAAACTACGGATACATCCAGCAACCTAACCTAGATGAATCTCCAGATAACTCCACTGAGTGAAAAAAATCCAATCCCAAAATGATTCCATTTATATAACATCCTTGAAATGACAACGTTTTAGAAGGATGCGTTAGATTAGTTGTGTAGGAGGTTAATGAAGGGGAAGAGGGAGGGGCAGGAGGTAAGCAGATATGGCCATAAAAAGGCACATAAGGGACCTGTGTAGTAAAGGAAATGTTCTATATCATGTCAATGTCAATATCCTAGGTGTGATGTTACACAACAGTTGTGCAGTATGCGACCATGGGCAGAAACAAGGTAAAGGCCAGGCAGAATCTCTACCATTTATTCCAACTGCATGTCAATCTACAATTACCCAATAAAGAAAAGTTGATTTTTTTTCTTAAGAAAGGTACTAGTTGTCTATGGCCATGCCACCCTGAACGAGCCTGATCCCATCTGATCTCAAAAGCTGAGCAGGGTCGGGCCTGATTAGTACTGGGATGGGAGACCACCTAGAAAGATCATCAGGTGCTGTAGGTGTAAAAAATAAAAAAATAAAGAGATTGTAAGCTGACAAGGTCCTTGCAATCTGTGAGGTCAAACAAGGGTTAACTTGCCTAAAAACAAAAAAAACAAAAAAAAGAAAGAAAGGTACTAGGTTAAGACAAGGAAGTTTGACCTTAAATACCTGTATATTGAATAATTCTTTATTAATATCTTATGAAAAATGTTTAGAATCTTTTATCCAAACAAAAACACTGAATAGAAAAAAAACCCCAAACTTACATTATTTACTTCTTTGGGTGGTGAATTATTTCTGACACCTAATGGTGACACTGTGTTTCCTGGAGAGGAAAAACATAAAGCCTAATAAAGGTCAAATATTAACTTTCTTCCTGAAAATATAAAATACCATAATTAGGTAATATTCAAATAAAGCTCTACCACATAAATTCAAATAAAGCCTTAAAGCTACACTATGAGCAACACTTACTTTTCCCAAAAGAAAAGAATGAGAAATTTCCTTGGCTACTACTCTCATTGTGAACTTTTCTCTATTCATTAAGAGTGTGAATCTCAGACCTTTGGACTCGGAATGACTCATTTACACTTAGAAATTATTGAGGACCTTGAGGAACTTTTGTTTACATGGCTTATATCTATCAATATTTACTATTATTAGAAATTAAAACAGTATTAGAAATAGCAACTAAGACTTTCAAAATAATTAATTTAAAAATAAGTGTATTACATGTTGACATATAGACTTTGGGGAAAAATACTTGTATTTTCCAAAGCAAACAATAGTTGGATTTGCATATCTGCTTTTGCATTAATCTGCTGTGATTATGTTGCTTTGATTAAAGTATCTAAAGAAAGATGGTTACAAAAAGTATTTAATGGCCTCCTTAAGTAACTGAATATTTTTCTTTACTATCACACTGAAACTCAAATGGTAGTTTAAGGGTTAGTTGCCATGTGAAATCTAAAACTGTATCAATAAATTCTTCACACTCACTTGAGAACCCACTGATCTTGCACTCTGAATAGAATTTCGCCCAAGCATGACTATGAACACCATGCACTGGTCGTTTGTAAAGACTGAGAAACTTAGTTAGGCTGATCTTTCAAATGCTGACACATTTCATTATACAGTATCAAAAAAAAAAGTGTTAATATCATGAGGCATCTCACCAAAAAATGCCTTTAAGTTGTGGGAAGCTGTCAAAACCAGAGTGACAGATACAAGTTTCCTAAAATTCTCGTTTTTTTGCCTGAAAGCTTGAATTTTATCTTTGGCAACAAAATACTGTCAGCAAAGTGACAGACTCAAATGCTCATTTTCAAGAAAATGACTGCCAGATATAACTAGGATTGAGTAATTATAGTTTGTCATACTTTTCAAGTGAAATTGATATTTGGAAAAAATTTTGCATTCAGCTCAAAACTCAAAACAATCTCACAAGTGGTTTTCATACTTCAGTATGTAGTGCAAGTTAGCAACAATTCCCACATAAAACATGAAAAATCTATGTACACGGGGTAGAGACTTGTTAATAATTCTTACTGCTTCATCAAGGATGTTCTTAAGTAAAACTGGCATTCCTGGCTTTGATTTTGTCCTAACGATAAGTATGTGACACTGAAAACCTCAATGGCATGCCCACCTAAAGCTGAGCTAGTACAGCCCCAGCAGTTTACCCACCTTTGCTCGCACCATCAGGGTAGAGTCAGCAGCTAAAATGGCAGATCATGTTTAATGTTATTAGAGAAATAGTTCTGATCTTTTTAGGAACCCCAGAGGCCTAAGGGCCACACACTAAGAAGTACATCACCATAATATTAAAAGGTCACATCTCATAAAGGTTCAAAGAGGCTAAATTCCACCAGGGCCCGGCCTCCTTAAATAGCAGAGCTAAAGGAATGATTTTTTTTTTTTTAAGTAAAATGAAACAAGTTAATGTCTCAGATATACCTTTGTGAGCTTGTACATGCATAAAACCTACATACTACTGCACTTAAAGGATGGCCAATCTTTAGAAAATTCGTTTTCCTTTCTGTTTTCCTAGCATGTATGCACAGCTCTCTGTGGAAGGGAAAATTCAGCTGCAGATATTCCCTTCCCAGGAATCTTTTTTGTGATTAATGTAGCCAAAGGCAGCTAGTCTGTATCTGGTTTTTCTTCCTAAACTAATATTTAAATACAAATACTGTACGGTTGCCATTTGGCTATTGTGTTAATAGCCCAGTGGTGTGTGTACTTGTGGAAAGTAAAGAAACCATCAGAATGTAGTACTGAACCTGTAGTTTTTCACTCACCTGTTGGCAATGTCTTCCTATCCCCTTTGGATCTGACCACTTCTCCACTGATGCAATTAGGGTTTGACGATACTGAATTGTCTTCCTGACTAGCCACATACTGTTTGGTTTGCTCACAAAGCAAAAAATTGTTCTTTTTATTTCCATTCTCTGGGCTTTTCAACCTGAAATTAGGGTGGTTAGGATGTCCTCCAGGACTTCTTAAAGAATCATGTGGTGGAAGTTTGCTTTCATTTTTCTCAAAATTAAATGGCTCTGTCATTTTACAAGTAGATGCCTCCAAGTTATTTCTTGACATTCTATGAAGCGGCAATTTAACATTCATAGATGTCTAAGGGAAAAAATATATTTAAAAGGCAACTTTTAATTACAAAAGTAGAAGCACTACAGGCACAGGTAGTTTCTTTTTATTTAACAATTCTCATGAACAATTCCTAAGCAGATGTAACTATGATATCTACAAGCACAAGAAAATAACTTTCTATGCATTAAGGGCAAGCTCCAGTTTAAAAGACTTCAACAAGACTAACTCAAGAGACACAAAAAAAGTCAACAGAGTTGGACATTATCCCTTACTTTAAAAGCTTTTGAAACAACAGGAATTGAAAAGGATTTTCATGGTTTAAAAAAATGTATTTCCAACCTAAAGCCTACAACTTAATGGTGAAATACGACAGAGGTTATTGTTTAAATCGGGTCATCATCTACCTTTCCAGCCTCTCAGAATCCTTCCCCCCTCTCCTATTTCATACCATGGCCTTGAATATGCTGAGCCCACTACCCAGAATGCCCTTGCTCTCATCTGCCTGGTAAATGCTTTCCTTCCTAGTCATCCTTCATAATTTTCTTCAGCTGACCCATTTCTCTTTTCCAAATCCTCTGCTTTGATAATCTCCAGCTGAGTTTCCATAACTTTTAATTTGCATCTAATACTTTTAAGGACTTATCTGTGTCCACTTTTCTGTGAAAATAAGTAAACACATTGTTGCAACGTGCTTCTGAGAACCCTCTACCCAGAAATTATGCTGGTTTGTTTTCCCCTTAAAGAATAGTGTCTACCCGGGAGAAGTATATTAAATTACACCCTTTAGCATATTAAATTACACCCTTTTCTCTAATGTGTGATTTCTTAATTCTAAACCAAGTAAAGGGTCACAGTAATATTTAAACCACAAAACTACAGTCATCTCAAAACACCAGTGGGACCTCGATATGCAGCAATGTAACTCCTGGGATAACCTATCCTTTCTCTTTACTAAGGTTGGCCATCAATCCATACTCAATTAGCTCCTTACTACTCTGTACTAGTTACCTATAATCAATTATGTCTTCTAGATTGTTGATTGAGTGTAGGAACCAAGTCTTATTTATAAAAAATTAGCAAACAAAAATCCCTCTGATTACTTACAGCACCTACCATGGTGCTATGTACCATGAGACATTCAAAATATATTCATATAAGATATAACCATAAAAGCACTACTGCACTGTTTTCATGACAACTTGGACAGGGAAAATGAAATTCACTGTTTGAAACAAATGTAGGGAGGAGGCAAGAGAATTTAACCCATTTCCCGTTTAGGAAAAAAAAAAAAGTGCAGCTCACTGCCAGCGTTAATTTTGCATAAACATGCTCTTTGAGGTTGAAGCAAATCTGACTGGTTTTCAATGTGAAAATATAAAAACTGTTCTTGGAGTTATTTCTAAACAGAATTTGTTTCTAATTCTAATGTAACGTAAATGTATACATAAATCAAATTCATCAAATGAATCTTCAGCTAACTCTTTGAGAATGACGTTAACATCCACACGTAGGAATGCTGTGTTTTCTAGGATTTGACATTTTCAGTGATCGAGAATTACTGTATTTTTTAAATGGAAATGCCACTACTAAAAATAGATGCTTTAAATAGAATGATGTCATTTGTTTCCAAAAACTAGCAACATACAAGAGTGATGCAATAATAATAATAAAAGCGAGATACTTCGTGGCAAACTTTGGGGGTAAATTTAGAACTGTAATCCGAGAATTATCTCAGGGTAAACACTGCAGGCACAGTACCGCTGGCAAGCATTTTCCAGACAAATGGGAAATAGGTTAAATGTTAAATCGAACTATATTCAAGACTGCAATGTGCTGATCAGCTCTGCAGCCAGACCTGAGGAAACCTGCAGAACAAAGGAAGATTTCAGCTGGGATTGCTAACAACACATTTCCCCACACCATGAAAGAAAAACAGGAAAAAGAGTCTTTAAGTGGCGCCCTCCACAAAATAAAATCATTCATTCCCTCTGGCTAAAACCATAGGAAATCTACTGATTGAAGGCTGGGAACTGCCAGCAGGCCTTTTAGCTACATACACTTCCCCTTCCTCACTCTATGTCCATATCAAAGGAAAAAGGGTAAACAAAGTCTTTAAATGGTAACTCACAGGAATTAAAGAATGTATACAAACTGAACTTCCCAAACACTGGGGGGGTCCCTCTCAGTGCCTTTACTTCTATTATCTGTCGCTGAGTCTCTCCTAGGCTCTCTCACTCTCTGCTTCTAAGAAGATACCATGCTCTGTCTACAGAGTGTTATCCCTTCTCTAATAAACTTTCCCTTTGACTTTGTAGTGTTTGAATTTTCTTATACTCTCCCCAAGAACCCTCTTCTCAGTGCAGGGCTTGGTCTCCCCCACACTCAGGGGAATTTGCCTTGTCCTGCATCAAAACTACATCTGGCAGTCTTAGGTGGAGAATTACATCTTGCTATGAGGCTTGCTGAAATTTAATAGCAAAATTTCATGTCTTACACCAACTCTTCCAAAGTCCAAAAATCACTAAATATAATTTGACTTTAAGAACAACAACGACAAGAACAAAATCAGTCTTAGACCCACTTTAAGAAGTTTCAGCAGCAAATAAAGATTTAAGCTTCCACCTATGGTGAGACATCTCACTTGCCTCTCCCTATTCAGGAATTTTTATTACAATGTCAAGGACAAATAGACATCTAGATCTGTTCTATAACTAAAAGCTTTTTTTCTTCTCATTTTAGAAATCCAATTGCATTCTTCTCTATAAGATGGTTATCTTCGCAACTGACCAACTCTTTTTGCTGCCCTGTGATCACACCAACTCATGGGGACATGAGTTGGCTATCATGTCCTCATGTCTCCAAGGTCCTTCACCTTCCAGACTCCTCACAACTCTGCACTTTCTCTAAATCATCAGAAACTCTTAACAGTGAAGTGACTCCCCTGAGCACAGGATTCCAGATGTTGGAATCAACAGCAAGGCCACGCAGAAGAATCCCCAATCCCTGACTTTGAACACTACTTCCATTTAGACAGGAGCTTTTGGAGCAGGCAGTTAGGACTACTGTGACTATACATAAAACTTGCAATCAACTAAATCAATTGGAATTTAATTTTTTTAATGTGTAATTCTATAAAATGACTTTTCTTTTGACTTACAGTTCTATGAATTTTAGCACATATCGATTTTATGTAACCACCATATTCAGGATACAGAACGGCTTTTACGGCTGAATTTCAACATAAAACAAGAATACTTGTAAGAATTTCCATTTATCCCTACTTGGCTTCATCTTTCCAGGATTCAGTGGCTGTAAAATGTGGCTATCAGTAGTAACTTCTTTATAACTCCTAATCATGAGGATTAAATTTGAGACTGTATGTAATGACAGCACAGTGGCTGCGCTTACTAAGTGCTTATAAAAAGTATTATTTCTAGTATTTTAGTTTTACACCACTCGGCCGCCATGCGCCACCACGCGCCGCCACCCCTCCACTCCCCTACCCGCCCACCCCCAGTACCTTACACAGCTGCGATTAAAATAGGTCAGATCCCTAGGCCGTGCAACTTCACATTCAATACTAGGATGGCTCAATATGGGAGCCAGAGGATAACGAGGCAAGTATATTTATTTATAGCAGGAGCTGAGTGCCAAGAAAAGAGATTAGGGACATGCTATAAACACTTGTTTTAAATAAATCAGTGCTGGTTTATCCACATCTAAGCCAAAGCTGTGGTGCATCTTCCTTTCTGGTAGAGGAAAATGTCTAAAAAACAATTATTATTGTTTACATAGTGGCTTTGAGTTAATCAAAGCCACTGAATCTACGAACGGAGTTTCTTTTAGAGAATGGGGGGAAAAGGTCCTCTAACGGGATGCAAGTGGACATTCACATTTTGGAGAATCATTCTAAACCTGCTGCAGGGCCCTCAATTCCAACAGTGTTTCTCGCTCCTCCCGCAGTGCGGTCTCCTCCCACACCAAAACCTCCAACCCTAGACAGGCCCTTACCAGTCAAGGCTCCAATGTCTCCATCTTGCCACTCTCTGTCTCCATCCAGGCCCTCTGTACCCGCTCAACGCCTGACCTCAACGCCCGCCCTCAACGTCCAGCGCCCAACGTCCAGCCCTCAACGACCAAAGCCCCACGCCCCTCGCACAGTCCCTTTCACTCCCCCATGCGCCTGGGAACCCTGACCTGGAAAGAGGCAAAAGGGCCGCTGACCCCGACCTGTCTCTGATTCCTGGCCGTGATGGCGTCCTCCTGGGCCCTCAAAGAGCCCCGCAGCCCAGCCACCTCCCGACGCTCCGCTCACCGCCAATGCCCAGCTAGGCCGCGCCTGCGCAGTCCGCGCCCGCGCAGTCCGCGCCCACGTGCGCTCCGTGACGCACGCGCACTCTCCACGTGGCGGGAAGGAGAGCTGCGGTCTGGCCCCCGTGCCACGTCCTTGCTCCCGGGGTGATACGAAGGCTGTGGGCTCACGAAATTCCTCCGCGGAAACTTAATATAGCTATTGTTCTAGCTTCTTCTAGGAAGATGTGTTTGGTAATCCCAGGGGCAAATTTTGAGCTCAAAGAGGCAGACCTTATCGCTTCAGAAGTCACTTGAGTGGCTGTAACCATTTAAAATCTTATAAGATTTTTCAAATTAACGGCTGCCTCTGCCAGGTCTTGGAAACTGAACACATGTGATCACTTTTTTCCCTAAGAGGTTATCACTACGTGTTAGTGTTGACGAAAGAAAATAGTTTTAAAACTTTAAAACTGTAGCCCTTTGAAGCAAATTTAGGAGAAAATTGGTATCACCTTGTACCCATCATCCAGTGCATTTATGGTCAATCTTGTCTGCATTTTTACCCCCCACCCCCCGAATCCCCAAGCGCACACTCTGCACATTGTTTTGAAGCAAATTTAAGTTCCATCTACTTTTTAATATATATATTTTTAGAACAATCTTAGATTTACAAAATAGATATGATAGACAGTTACCCCACTACTTATTAGTAGGATACATAGTTACAATTACAGGACTGATATTAATATATTACCAAATTCCATAATTTATGTAATTTCCTTTGTTTTTACTTACTGTCCTTTTTCTGAGACAGGATTCTATTCAGGATACTATATTACATTTAGTTGTCAGGTCTCCTTAGGCTCTTCTTGGTTGTAGCAGTATTTCAGACTTTCTGTTTGGATAACCTTGACAACTTCCAGGAATATTAGTTAGGCACTTTGTAGGATACCTCATTGTTGGAATTTGATGTTTTTCTCATAGAACTGGAGTTTTGGGTTATTGAAGGGACAACTACAGAGGCTCAAGTGCCTTTTGTATTGCATCATATCAAATACACGTCCTATAAACATGATTTATAACAACGTGTTTCCAGAAACACCTGGTTAGGTTTGTGAGGTTTCTCTACTACAGAATTTTGCTTCTCCTTCTTTTTCATACTATACACCGCGGAAGAAAGTCATTATGCGCAGTCTACACCTAAAGGAGAGAAGTTACATTTCCACTCCGTTAAGGGGAGAGTATTTACAGAAATCATTTGGAATTTTCACGGAGATTTGTCTTTTTTCCATTAATATATTCAACAGTCTGTCTCTCCATATATCAGTATAGATTCATGGATATTTATTTTGACTTATAACTGGGTTATAATCCAAGACTATTTCCTTGTCCAAATTGTTTCAACTTTCTCCCCTGGGAACTCTTTTCAGTTGGTTATTATTCTTTGACATAATCCCATCAATGTGGCACTGGTTTTTGTTTTTGTTTTTGTTTTCCCTTTTTGAGCTCTTTGAGACATTGTATGTGTTCATCCATACATATTTACGTATGTATCCTTAAAAGATTATGAAAAAAAAACAGCAAAATTTCTCACCTTTAAAATTTTTTTAATATCCTAAAATTAGAACTTAAAATTTTCAGATAGTCTTAAATTATTTTTAATAGTTGGTATGTTCAAATCGGGCTCCAAATAAGATCCCGTATTTGCATTATGTATTTTTTTAATTTCTTTTTTAATGTTTTTTAATTTTTCAATTACACTTGACATTTAATATTAGTTTCAGGTGTACGGCAGTGATTAGACATTTATATGACTTATGAGTGATTCTTGTGATAAGTCTAATACCCACGTGGCACCATACATAGTTCTTACAACCTTATTGAGTATATTCCCTAATGCTGTACTTTATATCCCCATGACTATTTTGTAACTATCAATTTATACTCCTTAATCCCTTCACCTTTTTTCACCCAGCTCCCCAAACCCCCTCCCATCTGGCAACCATCAGCTCTCTGTATGTCTTTGTTTGTTCATTTATTTTGCTTTTTAGATTTCTCTTTCGATTTTTCATTTTCTTGAAATTTGTATATTGAAGTAACTGCAGTTTCCTCATATTAGATTTTGTTGATTGCATCTCTTCTGGCAAGACTACGACACAGGTGGTAGTGTGATCCTCTACTGCCTCAGAAAACACTTAATATCTAGTTGTTTCTCTTTAGTGGACATTAAAATTCTAGCAAGTTCGAATATTGTCAGCCCCATCCATCCACTATGAAGTTTCCCATCAGCTTTTCATCTGGTAATTCTAGACTCACTGCTTAGCATTACCTAGATCCATTATATAATCAGGGTTTGCAAAATAGTGATCTATCTTTTCTTCTGCATTTATTATCTGGAATTCCATAAAGAACTTTCCCACATTGACTGATTTTCAGTTTGTAACAGGAAAGGCAGGATGCTTGATTATTTTACATTTTCAGAATGTGATGATTTCTTGGCATCGTCAAAAGGTGGCCAATGATGTTTTTAAAAATCAGCACACTCATTTTTAACACAGTATGTATTTCAATCAATTGCTGTTATTACTTTTGAATGCTAAAATTTTCTTATCTTTGACCTGCTAGAACCTCCTGAATCTTTTGCTTTCTTGTTTTCTGATACAAAGTACATGTCGAAGGCTTTCTTGTAGATTTCTTGCCCCAGACTTAGAATCAGCCCTTGGTCTCCCAGAAGAGCCCAGGTGACTTTTCATGGTAAATTATATTCAGAGATTATGATCTGGAGAATAGGAGTGTGCATTGGGTTGGTCATTATTCTTGGCCTTTACAATGAACAGACTTTTTCTTTTTAAGGGCCAAAATAAATGCCTCATGAATTCACACAAATATTTCTAAGTTCAGGATTGCAGTGTTTTTACTTATTTGAGTTTGTATTTGTATTTCCTTTTTCTGCTACTGATAATTTTGGTTGATGGAAGACATAATTACTTATATGGTTTATACTAATATGCACATATATGTATATATATCCGAAATAAGAATATGAATGTTGTTAATGACAATAGGAATACGGAAAAAACATTAAAGTTTCAATTTTTTCCCCTTGGAGTAATATATCTCACTAGGAATGTTTGGTCAATTTACTGTTTTAAAGTCAAACCATTTCTTTACTGTCACAGACACTAACTACAAATGTGTTTTAATGCAGTATCTTCATTTAAAGAGGGAGGTGCCATTTCCTGTTGAAAAATTAAAAGGAAGAGGGTTACACAACTTTTTAAAAAAGCCATCCCCCCATTTCTGTCTGTCTCTTTTTGCGAGCAGTTAATCACAAAGCTTAACAGAATAGCATGTTTTGCTTTACAAACAATTGCACTGACGACTCATCAGAATTAACTATTTTCACTCTTGAGCTGTGCATATTAAGTCCTAAACCAATAGCATATTACTTCACTAGACAGTGTAGGTTTGCAAAACTTCCAGACTGAAACTGCTTACCTGACTTGTTGGAACCTAATTAGGCAACTGTATTCAATACACTTCCCTCCCCGCTCCCACACACTTTTTGTCGCTAGTATCGAGCAGCTGCTGTATGTCAAACCCCAGCTGGGACAGGACACGCCCCGCGTTCAAGAAGCTCAGAGTTGGATGCCAGAGACGAACGCCCCAACAGTTTATTATTAAACAATGACGGTAGGTGACACACTGTGGACACGAATGCGATGTTATGGAAACCCTGAGTCTCTCCTAGTGATGAATTCTCAGAATGGAAGGTAAGCTACTCCTGCTGACTCCGCCCACGTCAGGTCCAAGGGTTGTGTATAGGGGCTGGGAAGTCATAATTTCGAATTCTCTCATTGTTTTATGCACCTGATTGATACGAGGAAAGGCCAAAGGGTGAGGATTATATCCAAGGAGCGCGTCCTACAGAAAAAAATAAGTCACTTAGGTCAGGGAGGGGCGTAAGAAGACTTACGAAGACTTCTCTGCGGTAGAGACGGCTCGCCCCGGGCGTGGGTGCCCAGCGACTGTGCTAGGCTAGACGCTACGGGGGCAGAAGGTGGTGCTGCGCGGGTCCTGCCCACTGCAGACAGGTTACACTGCCCCAAGGTGCGTCGCGTCACACCGGCTTCCCAACGCTGATTGGCTCCTTTCGGAAGTCCCGCCCCCTCAGCTGTAGCGGGGCCGTCGCCGCCATCTTTGTTGATGTGTCAGCTCCGCGGGGGTTTGGGGAAGCCTCGGCGGAGAGGGCGCGGTGTCGGCCCTGTGCCCCACCGCTCTGCCCGCATCTCCTGTTCTGCCGCACCTTGCTATGGAGAAGTTGGTCCCTGAGCCGAAGCCCCAGCGGCCTCGCTAGGGGTGCGGCCTGAGGCTCGGAGAAGTGGGTGAGTGCCCGTGGGTCGCCTGGGGCGGGCCAGGGAGTCTTGGTGGCGGCGCGGCGCGGCGGGGCAGCCCACCCAGCGCTGCGTCCCGCAAGTCCCAGGGCGGCTCTCCGTTTGATAGGATCGGTCGGGCTCTGGGGGACGGAGTTCGCGATCCCCTTTTCTCCCTGCCTCCCTGCCTCCCTCTCTCGGTTCCGGGTTACCACGGGAGGTGGCGGCCGAGAGGGGTGGAACGGGGGTCGTGAGGGCCGCGCCGGCGGAGCTGTGCTTGGAGAGCGGCGGAATTTGGGCGGAGGGCCTGGTCTCCCAGTGCGAACTGCCGCTCGGCCCCACCTGCTCAGCGATCGTCTGTTTCTCTCTTCATCCGCACAAGTTGTCTGTATGTGTTTTTTATGTCGACTGTTGTGGCGACTTTTTACCCTCTTCCGAACATTGTCATTACTGTGATTTTAAGTAACTTAGAGACTAGTCTTTGGGATCGTGGGTATGAGATAGATATGTTCTTGATTTTTATGTTGCCTTTTCCCAAGGACATCAAGGCATTTGATAAATCTTGAAACTTCGGTTGGTAAGAATGATATTTCACAATTTTGTCTCTATCTAACGTGTAAAAGGTAAAGTTCTTTATACATACCCTGTAGTAGCAATCCGGGGGAACAGTGCAGGTGTGGTATTGTTATTAACAACTTATTCGTGTCTTGATTTTGTTTAGAGGAAACAGGCCTGCATTTGGAGTCATAATGTCTGGATTAGAAACTGCCTCTTTCACTTGATTGTCCTCTTACCTGTGGGAATTAGACAGACAGCACGATAAAAATACGCCGTACTGTCCCAGGCATTTTGTTGGGAACCCCTTGATCCCCAGCTTTTTTATTTTTTCCAAAATGATAGGCTGAGAGTTTTTAAGGAAAATATGCAGTAAATCACTGGAACAGTATTTCAAGAGGTGTGCTGGTAGTCATTAAAAAAAAAATTAAGTATTTAGATATGTTAGTGGGTGTAGCCTTCCTAACTACACCTCCATATTTGCGGTGTTGATCTTATGGAAAAGGTTAAATTTCTAGAAACATCGATAGTGAAACACCTATGCTTGTGTATAAAGAACATGTTCTCTGTACAGCTACTTTTCAATTCTTCATCATTCATTACACAAACAGAAAACACTGTTGATTGGCCTCCCCCCCCCCATTTCTTTAGGGTCTTTTCCTGTTATTTTAAATTAGATGAAGGTATTGAATAGTTCACAAATCTTGCAGTATAAAAAATTAAAAGTACTAGGCAAGCATGTATAATTACAGAAGAATCTACCTGGAAATGCCTGGCTTATGTTTATATTGGTTTATTCCCTGGAAATGCATGGATTTGTTTATATTGATTTTGTTCTTAAGACCTTGTCTAATTTAGAATACCTGCATATAAACTCGAAGGTTTCTTTAAACAGTGGAGATTTCAAAGTGTCATGGGTATTTCAGTTTATTTATTGCTAACAAAAAGAGTGGTATAGCACAGTAACCACTCTTTACCCTTTTATTTCTTCACCCATAAACTCAAGAGTTCTTTGATGATATACAATTGCAGCATAGCTGCTGATGATTGCTTAGTACATTTAATTTAAAAACATCTATTTACAGCTCCATGCTGACATCACTGAGTGAGGATAAAACAGTGCAGTATTCTCACTGTTCAGGGAGAGATGATAGGACGAAGCAACCTTATTTACAGATTTAGAAAAATCATCTTTTCCTTTGAAGAGTGCCTGGTGGTCTGTACTAGTTTTCCAAATGTATCCAACAGTTTCATATAAAAGAACGCTTAACCTGAAGTTCAGTTTTTTTTCTTTGAATAAATTTAGGTTTTTCTTTTATGCGTTATCTCTAGCTTTAAATAACTAAAGCTGATTCTTGAATTTCTCATAAACATGTCACTGAGCTTACAGTATTGTGAATATTGTATTTAGTATTCATTTCAGGACAACAGTGAAAGCATAGATAATTTAAATTTACAAATAACCCTCATCTTATGATATTTCAGACTTGTCCTTTGGTAAACTACATCATACTAAATTAACCAAGCCCAAGCAAAAGATAGTTTCAAAATTTAATCATTAACCAGACAATTCCTTAATTTAAGGCAAATTTACAACTTTAATTCTTTTTTTTAAGTTATCAGCCCTTTTGGAAAGGAAACTACAGGTCAATTTTATTTCTTCTTTTAAAAATATTTCAGATTTGGAAACAAATTAACTGAAAATACTTTTCCTGATTTATCAGACTCATTAAAATTCAAGTGGTGAACTCTATACATGTAGCTTTGAAATAAGATTTCTATATTAATACTTTTCTACTTTAACACTTATTATAAAATGAGATACATAAAATTGCATGGATCTAAGATACTAAACTGATTGATTGACATATAACTTGATAATGTAATGTATGATGTGGCCACTTAGCCTCTTTTTCCTGGAATCTTGATGGACCATAATTTTTTTTTGCCTGTTATTCTGTTACAGACTTTGGTACTATTTGGGGGGACAGTAGGATCCTGCTGCATTCATTGCCCTGAGTCTGTCTTTTTAACATCATTTTTGTCCATATGATATAATGCACCATAAAATTCACTCTGCCCTGAGTCTTAGGTGCAAAGATGAATAAACCCTTACGGGATAATTGACCTTGGCCTCATATAACATACATTTTAAACTGATAGACTAAAGGCAGCTTTTAAAGACAGCTTTTAAAATCTAGTGATATATTTCATGTTAAGGAAACAGTAAAATTTAGTTTTATCTAAAAACTTAATAAGAATGCGACTGTTTTACAAAATATTCCTTTTGATTGAACTGCTCTAGAATTGTTTGAAATAACCAGCTGAGTTTTTAATCTTTTAAAAGTAGAATTTGATTTGAATAAAACAAATTTGAATGAACTTTAATGTCAGATAATTTTCATCATGTGAAAGTTTTCATGTTTCTTATACAGGTTCTTTTCTGTTCTCTTATTTTATTCTATTTTTAAAAACTTCATCCAGGAAGGTGTTTGTATTTTAAAGTTAATGTCTATTAAAAATCACTTGCTTGGGGATTATGATAGGATTATGTTGCACTATGGATGTTTTTCTGATTTAATTTTTTGCTTCTGACTATAATTGCCATTTCAGAACCTTATTAGAACTGGTCAGAAAGATAAGTTATTTTTCTGTTTATGCTACTTTCAAAGTTTATTTGGGGAATATGTAAAAACCCTTTTAGTGTACCTGTCCTTTCAAGGATGGTAAACCCTTATATAGAAGAACAGAAATGCTCTTGCTTAATGGAAATTACTGAAGTATACAGCTGGTATTGTTTGAGACTCAAATGGTACAGTTTGTGATTTAAACATTTGTAGTTGTAAATAATTTTTTGAACTGAGTCAGATTTTTCTGTTGGACTTAAAAAACACTCATGTATATCATATTTAGCTTCTGATGGAACACTGACAGACCTTCAAATTAAAATAATGAAACAGAGAGTAAAAGATTTAACATAGTTTTTATGTATTGGTTCACTATACCAGTATATAAACTCCATAAAGGAACACTGTTTTATTCACTACTCTGCTCCCAGTACATAAAACAGTGCCTGCACATAATACATGCTGAATACATATTTGGTGAATTAATATCTACTTTGGAAATGTATTTATGACTTGGTGCTTTTGTATTAGACTTTTTTGATAACCTGTTACCAAATATCTGTGCATTGGATTCATTTGTATTTGTAATTAACTGAATAAGCTTAAGTTTTTGTTGTTTATACTGCTAATTTACTGGGAAAACAGTGCTAAAAGCTGTTAAAGACAGTGTTTTCATTTACGTGGCTCTTGTATGGAAATGATTTTGTAGAAATGTGAGTACTTACATTAAGAAATAAAATCCAAGGTGGATAATTATTGGCTTTAAGGCTAACAAGCAATGTTTCTTGACCAGTTGCCTGCAGCTGATGAGCTCCAGTAAGAGCGAAACCAGTTCTCACTCCACTGAAACAATTTTGAAGTGCGAATTGGTCCTGTAGTACTGTGTCAGAAACAACTGTAGAAAAAAAAAGTGCTAAATTAAGAGGAATTTTGTGACTATGCTAAATTTTAAATACAGTATTTTCTCCTAATGAGTTATAGTTGCTAAAAGTCAAGTAACCTGTTATTTTTATCTCAAAAAAGCAGCATGTATTATAATATATAATTTTAAACACTATGTATGAATGTCAATTTATACAAGATCTTAATTAAAACAGTCTTGTAAATAAGGGTGTAGTTTTACATCCTGCCTGTTTAATCTGTTACTAGACTTATTTTATCCTCAGTAGCTTTTGATGGCATCTCCTTCCCCCAGCTCCTTTCCCCTAGAAAACTTGGACAGCAGTCATATTGGCCTACATGGACATAAGCTCATTGTGGCCCCTCTTCCCCCCTATTCTTATATAGTTATTTCAGTCTTTGCTGATGGCTTTGTTACAGGTGTATATATACATCTTCATTAACCCCTCTCCATTTCCTTTTGCATTCAGTCAGTATTCATTTAAGCATCAGAAAATTAAGTTTGAAAACTAAGTGGTTATCAGATGCCAATTTATATGAAGACTTTTCATGGGTATATTACTGAACAAGAGTATAGAAAGGACTTGCCTTTTGAGGTTAAAGTAAGCCTTCCTAATTTATGGGAGGATAATAGTGAAACAGTCTAAGCTGAGGTAATTATAAAATCAGGTTTTTTGTTTGTTTGTTTGTTTGTTTGTTTTTTACCTAAGTGAATATTCAGCAGAGTGAGACAGATTTTTATTGCTCTGTGCTGTCTTGCACATTATGAGTCTTCTTAACAACCTGATTCTCACCCACTAAGTCCTGTTTTCTTTCCTGCAACTCCAAGTGAAGGAGCAAGGAGTTAATGAAAGAGCAAGTGACGTCAGATAGCCCTGGGGCGTCAATCAATCCAGAGAAGGGGTCAAAGAGTGCACTGCACTGGGTCTGCCAAAGGGGAACAAGAGCTGCCCTAGGAAGTGGGTCCTCAATGGCAGAAGAGGCCAGGAAAACATATTATCCCTAAAAAATCTACATGCACCATCTCCACAGAGCCCACCATCAAATGCGACTGGACGAACTAGAGGGGGGCCAGGGCTATCTCTTCCCTCTTTAAAAGTTCAGGCAATGAGAAGTCTGCCCCTCCCCGCCCCCAATGGCCGGTCTTCTACCCCTAACTCCAAAAGGATTAGCTAGAGAAAGGAGAAGGAACATACTTTAGAGTCAGATTATACCTCTTCCTCAGTCTAAGCCACTGGGAACTAACAGCTTTGACCTTTCTTCAGAGAGAAAAATTTGTTTTTGCTGCTTTCGATTTTTAAATGATTGAAACCTGTCTTAATTTCAGAAATGTTTTCTCTAGAATCAAGTGGCAGAAAAGTTATGCCATCAAACCAAGCCGTTATTAAGGGATCACGCTTCAGAGGGAAGCGGAGGGGAGATGGGGACATTTTATACAGTATGACAGGAGACCCATTAAGGGGAAAAAAGTCTCATACATGCACCTGAGTTGTGATTCCTCAGTAAACCAGTTGTACTACTTTTCCAGACTTATCTCAACACATTCCTAAAATCCTAGTACTTCCCTATATTCTACTAGTCTCTGAATAGCCTATTCAAGATTCTGCCACTTATACATTAACATTTTCATCCAAAAGCAAATACAGTATTTTCCATCCAAAATGTCCTTCCCTTTAGTTTATCCAGAGCCTAATTATATTTAAAGGACTGATTCCAATGTCACATCTTCCTTCAAATTTTCCTTCATTGCAAGTACAAAAATTACCTCTTGTAAATAAAAATATAGCACATTTATACTCATCAAGCACAGTTACAGCCTTCCTTGTGACATTTCTTTTAAACGATTTCTGTACTTGCAAGAAGGCACCTCATTCTGAACTGAATCAAACTTCTTAAATCTCAAGCAACAGTAATAATTGATAAATCTAACAAATATATTCTCTACTGCCCTTACACTCATTCTTTCAAGTGCTGTTCAGTGGTTCTCCATGATGGTGGGACCTACTGGTTTTTCACAATAATCTGGGGGGGGGGGGTGCTTAGTGGGTGAGAATCAGGGAATCAGGGAAGAGATAGCCCTGGCCCCCCTCTAGTTCGTCCAGTCGCATTTGATGGTGGGCTCTGTGGAGATGGTGCATGTAGATTTTTTAGGGATAATATGTTTTCCTGGCCTCTTCTGCCATTGAGGACCCACTTCCTAGGGCAGCTCTTGTTCCCCTTTGGCAGACCCAGTGCAGTGCACTCTTTGACCCCTTCTCCGGATTGATTGACGCCCCAGGGCTATCTGACATCACTTGCTCTTTCATTAACTCCTTGCTCCTTCACTTGGAGTTGCAGGATTGAGAAACCAACAATTCATGTGTTCCAGGCATGAAATGATAAGGCCTAGGTTGGGTCGCAGGTAGGGGACAGTGACAGTAGAAAGGAGGGGATAATTGTAGGAGACATGAAGTTGGTAAAATAATAAGAGAACAAATGAAGGGAGTCATGACTAAGGAAAGTAATACCGTTGACAGAACTAAAAAGATTAGCTGGGGGTACGGAATTGTAGGAGCTATAATTATGATTTTGGATTTAGCCATTTCGAGTGTGAGGTTATGGTGGAACATTCAATGGAAATGCCTATATTTAGGTGGAGATTTTGATATAGCTATAGAAATAGAGTGAAGGTAAGGGTATAAATTGTTATCTGTAATTTAAGAACATGGTACTGAAAATAATTAACAGGCATCAACTGTAAGTTATCAGTTGAAGTTATCAAAGTGTATGAATTGTGGAAAGGAAAATAAAGTTGAGGACTGAAGCCTGGGGAATAAAAACTGGATGAAAGGGTCTACGGCATGCCACCCTGAACAAGCCCAATCCCATCTGATCTTGGAAGCTAATAAGCAGGGTCAGGCCTGGTTAGTACTTGGATGGGAGACCACCTAGGAAGACCAGGTGCTGTAGGTGTAAAAAATAAAAAAAAAAAAAAATAAGTGATTGTAAGCTGACAAGGTCCTTGTAATCTGTGAGGTCAACCAAGGTTTGCCTTGTCTAAAAAAAAAAAAAAAAAAAAAAAAATCTGAGTGAGAGGGTAATACCCAATATTTGCTTAGTGCTTTTCTTCGACAAAGCATTGCACACAGACAAGATTCATAAAGTTCTCAAATGATAAAGTTTCTTTTCACTTTATGTATGCTGGAGAGTGACAATACCTTAATAGACTTACTCTCTTTTAAACAGATTATTTGCTTTCCATCAGATTTTGGTCAGCTTTGAGTTCTACTTCAGTTAATACAGCATGGACTAGTTACGACGTTTAAAACCACTTCCTTGGTTAGTTTTGAAATTGACTTCTAAATTATGATTTCAAATTACACAACAACGTGTTCACAAATTACATCTTAAAAGTGAGTTAACTTTGGGGAAGCTGATGTAGGTGAATAATACCTCTGTTTGAGAATGATTTTACTTTTTCCTAGATTTTAGAATACAGCATACTTGCGAGATCTTTTATTAACTTACTGCATTTACTTGTATTGTCTAATCCAAGCCATTAACACTATTGTGGGCTTTGTCTGAGGTATAGCATATATATGATAAGATAGTTACGATAATTTCTGTTTGGTTGTTTGCAGATTTACAGCTAAGTTATTCATAGTGTTAAGGCCAATGCTTATATTAATTTATACCTCAAAGGGCTGTCTAAACTAAAAGACAAGGTATTTGACAAACAACATGGTCTTTTTCCTTTCTTAGAATTATTCTCTCAGTTTTCTGCAATCCTAGAAAAATGTTCCTCAAATACCGGTTTTATCATGTCATTTCTGTGTTTTAGTTCAACAAATATTT
Organism: Rousettus aegyptiacus; assembly: GCF_014176215.1. Taxonomy (NCBI): domain Eukaryota; kingdom Metazoa; phylum Chordata; class Mammalia; order Chiroptera; family Pteropodidae; genus Rousettus; species Rousettus aegyptiacus. The sequence goes on along the minus strand of NW_023416309.1, from coordinate 49,226,481 downwards.
GAGAACCTGCTGTATACTTGAAGCTCTATATGCTAATCAAGTGTACACAAGTTCATTATGATTTATTGTCCTTAACAAAATTCATTTTTGTGTATCATTCTGAGGAGTCTACCTGACCATCTTCTTACCCTTTTTCACCATCTCTGACCACCACCTCCATCACAGACTGACATGAACGTATATCTTTCTGTTATTCAAAAATTTAGTCTTGGTTTTGTTTTCCATAAGTACATCTTCCATTTGGAATTATTAGTTTCTGTCAAAACTATGATCTGCCCACATTTTTATCTAACCTCATATGACTACTCCATTAAATGACTACCTCAAGCTGGGCGTGGCCTGTTAAGAACCTGGCTGCACAGCAGGAGGGGAGTGGCGGGCAAGCAACAAAGCTTGTTCAGTATTTGCAGCTTCTCCCTAGCGCTAGCATCACCACCTCAGCTCCGCCTCAGATCATCAGGCATTAGATTCTCATAGGAACACTGGTCCTCGGTGCCGAAAATATTGGGGTCCACTGATACCCTGTACATGGCTTTGTTGATATCTGACAAAAGATTGCTGGAATGTTTATTTATCTCAGGTTAATTTTCGAAGTTGACTTACTAGTTTCAGAAAATAGCTAGAGAATAACCGTTATGAATAGCTTATGAATGTATTCTAACATTATTGAATTAGTTTTGTAAATGTTGCTCTCATGACCTAGGCAGTGCATATGGCCTCCATTCGAGATGCACTGAACATTGTTTATTCTTGATGAGTATATTTGGAAATCTCCATGATACTTCCTTGATTTCTGCCTGGATGAAAAACGAATTTCTGTGAGGGATCCTTTACACTCTTCTTTCAGCTCAGCTCTAGGCGTCTGGCTCTAGGTAGCCGTGTTTTGTTATTGTTTAGTTTTCCTTCTCAGTAAATTTATGTCATCGTTAGTTTGCATTGTTTATTATCTTAGTTTATAATTTTTCTTCTGGTGTTTTCACTGCTGTTCGATTTCCCCACTATTTTTTAGGTTTTTAAGAAAGTCATTTTCCTCTAATGGAGCCGAAGGAATTCTAGCTAACCAATTCTTTGGCACTAACCTTGCAGTTACTAGTATTTGTAGAACCCTCCTGGTTGTGGTGCACTTTGACTGCTGTCCTATCCTTTTTTTTTTTTTCCCTTAATGAATGGCTTTTGAAAGAACTGTTAGTGATAAAATTTGTGTCCTTAATTATTCCACATCATAGAATATGTGCAAGTATATATGATCTTGGTTTAAAAAAATTTTTTATTTCGATGTTTTGACTTTCTTAGATGTAAAACGAAGATCAGGAACAGTTTGGAAGAAATGCAGAGTGAATTGGTGCCATTCAGCATGTCAGAGACAGTGCACATAGACTCCATTTCCTCAGATAAAAATATTGGGAAGACATCTGAATTAAAGGAAGATTCATGCAACTCATTTTCTGTTGATGAAAGCAGTAGCTTGGACAATGAGTCTAAACAGTTGTCATTAAACTTTGATAAGACTTTATGTCAGCCTATTGAACACAGTAGTCAAACCGAAGCACAGCAAAATTATGTTCCAGATCATGGTGGAGGTGAGGATTCCCGTGCTAAAACAGACATATGCCCAGAAAATTCTGAACAAATAGCTAATTTTCCTGGTGGAGATTTTACGAAGCAAGTTTCGAAAACAAATGAAACAGAACAGACAGTAACTCAAATATTGGCGGAATTGAGGTCATCTACATTTACAGAAGCAGCTAGTCAAAAGACGTATTCCGAGAGTCCCTATGATACAGACTGCACCAAGAAACTTATTTCAAAAATAAAGAATGTTTCAGCATCAGAGGATTTGTTGGAAGAAATAGAATCTGAGCTCTTATCGACGGATTTTGCAGAACACCGAGTACCAAATGGAATGAATAAGGGAGAACATGCATTAATTATGTTTGAAAAGTGTGTGCAAGATAAGTATTTACAGCAGGAACACACCATAAGGAAGTAAGTTTTTTATTCTTTTGGGTTATTTTTTTCCACAGAGATTAAAAGTGGCATTTTTTAATGGAAGATAATCATCTTGTGCACTTTAAATTTCACAATAGAGCCATGCACATTATAGTTAATCAGAAAATACGTATTTACTGAATGAACAAATGTCAAGTTTGTCCAGTTTTTTAGTATGTCTTTTTTTTAAGATTATGGTATTTTTTTCATTTTAGAACTAGGTATGCATCAGTGGTTTTATATATATTATGTGTCAAACATTAGCATTTATAAATATGTATACATATAAAGTCAATATTTTAATATGATTCAACATTGTTTTACATGTCTTAATATATTAAGTCTAAAGGAATATTTTATAAATAGTGTAAATTAAGATCTAGAGATATTTCTAAAAACAACTCAAATTTTTTAATTTTAAAAGAATAAAGTATAATATTGTAAAAACCATGAGAAATTCAAAAAGAAATAAGTCATAAAATTCAAAAAAAGTAGTCTTAAAATCCTAGTAGTCTTATAAATGCATTGGTTTAAAAAATTATAATTTAGAGAACAGAAGAATTGGTTGATTATCATTCAGTAAATAAAGAACATAGTTATTTTTAAACTTCTCTTATTCATGAATTTCTGTTTTAACTAGTTTGATTTCACTTGATCTTTTCCTAATAGTATTATATTACCCAGTGTTTTTATTCTAGGTTTATATGCGCAAGTGATGCATATGTTTAGGTACTCTTATAACCTCTAAGAGAGGAAAATAAAACATACTAGCCTTTGCTAAAATACGGATTGATTCTCTTTTTAAAAAACAATACTTTAAATAAAATTCGGAGTAGGATGTGTGTGTAGAGAAAGGAGAAGAAGTCTACATACCAGAGGAGGAGGGAAAAATTCATAATCCAAATATTGCTTGATATGTAGTTGGCTTTTAGTGATCAATTTGCTTCTCGTCTTTACTTTCCCAGATTATCTTGCTCAGTGGATCAGTCTTCCCAAAACCAGTTCATCTTTATTGGTTTATCCAATAAACTTTAATCTCTTTGCATCCAGAATTCTTTTTTCCCATTTTTAATTTTAATTTTAAATTTTGATGAAATACATATAAAATTTACCATCTTAACCATTTTTAGGTGTATTATATAGTAGTGTTAACTGCGTTATATTCCCATTGTAGTGCATCTGATTTCCACAGCCTTTTCATCTTGCAAATCTGAAACTGTACTCATTAAACAACTACTTATTCCCTCCTACCCCTAGCAACCACCCTTCTACAGCTGACCCTTGAACAACACGAGTTTGAACTATGTGGGTCACTTATATATGGATTTTTTTCAATAAATACATATAGTACTGTGAATATCTTTTCCTAATGATTTTCTTAACATTTCTTCTTTAGCTTTATTGTGAGAATACAAGATATGATACAAATAACATACAAAATATGTTAATAACTGCTTTTGTTATCAGTAAGGCTTCCAGTCAGTGGTAGGCTATTAGCAGTTAAGTTTTAGGGGATTCAGAAGTTGTACATGATTATCGAGTGTATGGGGATTGGTTCCCCAATCCCCATGTTCAGGGTTTAACTATGTTTTCTAAAAGTTTGACTATTCTTGCTGCTTCATATAAATGAAATTATACAGTAATTTGCCTTTTTGTGACTGGCTTATTTCACTTTCAGATGTCCTCAAGGTTTATCCATGTTGTAGCATATATCAGAATTTCCTTCCTTTTTCAAGGCTGAATAATATTCCATTGTAGATGGATACCACATTTTGTTTATCCATTTGTTCATCAGTGGGCATTTGGGTGGCCTCCACCTTTTGACTATTGTGAATAATGCTGCTGTGAAAATGGGTGTACAAATATCTCTTGAGACACTAAGGCCTTCTTAATACTACCCTAAAAGTAATGATTGGTATTCCTACTCATATTCTTACTGGAATGCTGCTATTGTAAATAAATTATTTGACTTTGTACTTGAACCATCAGTATTGCTGCCATTCTTGCTTTTTAGGGTAACTTTCTCATTTTCCTGCTCTCTATTCTTTTAGACCTTCCCTTTGAGATTATCCCTGATGCCTTTTCCCACTTTTCTTAGATCCAGACTCTTAATCACTTTCATGCCTCTCATAAATTGTAAGACGTTGTACATTTAATAATAATAATAGCAAAAAAATTATGTGCTGTTAATTATATGGCCAGCACTTTATATATATTAACTCATAGAATCCTTACAACATCCCTGTGTGATATGAACTGATGAAGTACCTGAAACACAGAGATTTACCAGTTTGTTCAAGGTCACATGCTAGTAAATGGCAAAGTTAAAATCCAAGCCTAATTAGTCTGGCTTTGGAGAATTTTTAATGTTGTCTGAAATGAACTAGTTACAAGTTACTAATTTTCTACTATATTACTAATATTTTTAGATACGTTCATTCCTATTTTTTATTCCATTCTGTCTGAACAGTGGAAGCATGGTGAATTGAGGTAAGCACAGTTCTGATCAGAAGCCCAGAGTTGGAAGATTCCCACTGCCACTTGCAAGCTCTGTTTCATTGGCCAAATCAACCTCTCGAGTCAAAGATTTTTTATCAAATGAGAGGGATAATGCTTAGTTGATGGAATTGTTTCGTGCATATTCAGGCATTATACAAATATTGGCTACTGTCATTTGAAATTTAAGTTAATCTTCTGTTATACACATAATATTTTAAATTTCAAGTACATCCTGACCCAGGTTAACTCTGAAACAACTAATTTTTCCTCCTTCATTTAATTTTCTGTGAAGATAACTGCCTTTCAGTTCCTTTAGCTTAAGTTTCATGAATGCATCTGTTTCCAAATGTCTTTGTTTATACATTGATTCTCCTATTTTCTAATAGCAATATTATTGTCCAAGGTCCCAACCAGAATTGTTAATTAAGAACAGCTTGTCTATAGGATGTGCGTTTGGCACATAATAGTAACATTTTGAGGGCTTGCTGTTCTTCTTCCCAAAATTGTTTACTTAGGTTCTCTACCCAGAATTCTTGCATTTCTGCAGCATATTGAATATACACCTTAATCACATAAGTAGTCAAAGTTAAACCACTATGACAAAAAACGTTTGAATAACTTGCTTTCCCAGATATTTGCAGGACTTACTACCTGACATTTTATTATGTATCTAGTTGTTTATTTTAATATTTTTCCTTAGAATGTAAGCTCCACATGCGCAGGGACAGTTTGCTGATGTACTCTTAACACAGAGCATTAGGTACCCAGGAAGCATTTGCTGAGTGAATGAGAGATCTTCAAAGTAGAACATGAAAAAAACCTGTGCTATGGAAGCAGACTTGGGTCTAAATCTCAGTTCATCCACTCGCTAACTGAATGACCTAGAACAAATTCTAGGCTTCAGGTTTTTTTATTTACAAAACAATAATTCATAGATAATAATTTCATAGACTTGAATGTTAAGTGAAATAATGCACTTAAACTTAGCAAATAGTAATTGTGCAATAAATGTTAAGTAATGGCTGTTCATCTTAAAATATCAGCTGTTAACCTACTTAGGTGTCTTATAGTTCTAAATACTTTGCAGGTAATTTTTAAGGTTTTATTTATATTTTTCTAGGGTACTGAAAATGAAACTTCTGTTAAACTTTTATTTTGCATTGACTACTCTTCTCTATTAGAGTATCATTAAAATATCCTTAAAATCTAAAGCAAGATTTCTTAACCTCAGCACTATTGGCATGTGGGAGCAGCTCATTCTTAGTTTTTGGTGTGCTGTCCTATCCTTTGAAGGATGTTTAGTAGCATTCCTGGCCTGCACCTACAAGAAGCCAGTAGTAACGCCCACCCCTTTTGTGGCAACCAGAAAAGTATCCAGACAAACGCCCAGAGGGGCAGAATTGCCTCTGGTTGAGAACTACTAACTGATCTGAAGGGATTCAAGTGCTGAAGGGATGAAGTACATAATCGAGATGCCCAAAGACATAAAAGAGTGGGGTTTGTTTACCTGATTGTATTTCACTTGATTTGAAATATACAGATTTCTCAAAGTTAATACCTAGACTGGCCCAAGAATGTATTGCAAAGCAGAGGGTATCATTACAAAAGGATTACTTAGGAATGTTAATTTATTAATCAGAAGTATCTATAATCTAATCTGCAAACATATTCCACATCTCTTTTTAAAATCGTTTTACTTATATTGCCCTTTGTATATTTAGGTTAATTAAAGAAAATAAAAAGCATCAGGAGCTCATCTTAGACATTTGTTCAGAAAAAGACAATTTAAGAGAAGAACTAAAAAAAAGAACAGAAACGGAAAAGCAGCATATGAACACAATTAAACAGGTAAAAAAGACAGTCTTTAAAAACTGTATTTCAGGTTGCCAGATGGGAGTGGGATTGGATAGTTGGGTGAAATAGGTAAAGAGATTAAGAGTTGCCAGTTATAAAATAGTTCTAGGGATGTAAGATACAGCAAAGAGAATGTAGCCATTAATACTGTAATAACTGTGTATGGTATCAGTTGGGTACTAGACTTACCGGGTGATCACTTCATAAGTTACATAAATGTCTAATCACCATGTTGTACACCTGAAACTATTATAATATTGTATGTCAACTGTGATGAAAAATCTTTTTTAATTAAAAAAAAAAGGCTTTAATTTTATAAAATAAATACATTCTTGAAAATTTTTGTATAAGTTGAAGTTCTGTAAGTTAAATTGTATTTTAAATGCAGAGGATTGCTTGGTATATAAAGCATTCTCTTACGAAGTGGGAATTGTAGCCTGATTTTTCTTATGTAAATTTACATTTTTGTATGTTATATGTGATGTATTCTGTATATAACAGCAATCCGAGAAGAAAATAAAATTTGATTTGGCAGTAAAATAGACCCTTTTACCCATTAAAGTCAGAAACAAACATATCAGAATATTTATAACTGTCAGAATATTTTTAAGCTTATAGTTTAGTATGATGCCAATATAGTGTTTTGTGAACTATACTGGGGAGACTGACTCTCCTTTTTCAGATTATCTGTCTAGCTGGCTTCCCTAGCCTTTTCTCTTCCCCTCCCCTCCTACTGTGATACATGGATCAATAAGGTGAATATTCAGACTGATATCTTTCACAGAAGGCTATATCATGAAAATAACAGTAAACAGTAAGTAATACTATAATAAAAAATTAAACCAAGTTTTGCCTGCTCGTACCTTGGTATATTTATACTTAATGAACCTTTACATAGTTGGAAAGTGACTATTTGTAAAATTTTACATATTCCTGATTGTTTTGTGCTATAGGGCCACCACATACATATAAACCAAACTTAGAATTTTAACGTGTGAGGAAACCTTAATAATAGGCTGAATCTATATTTTGGTAGGCAGATCACTGCTAGTGATCAGACACTTCAAACTGAATAGATGGGAGAGACCAAGAGCTGTTCTTTTCACAGGCTCGTCAGTGGTTATGTCTTTTTAAAAGAGAAAATTGGATTCATCTTTCTTTTGCTAGCCAGTATAGCAGGATTTTCTTCCTTAATTTTATCTCTGGATCCGCACCATTTAATATGACAGCCACTAGCCATATTAAGCATTCGAAAGGTGTCTAATCCAAATTATAAGGTGCTGTAAGTGTAAAATGCACACTTAATTCCAAAGACTTATTACCAAAAAAAGTAAAACAGCTCCACTTTTTATGCTGATTGTGTATTGAAGTGGTATTTTTAATATATTGGGTTTAATAAAACATTTCATGTGTATTTGTGCCTTTTAAAATGTGGCTACCAGAACATTTAAATTATCCATGTGGCTTGTATTCCAATTGGACAGTGTTGCTCTAGATAATTTTGTCATAAGGAAAATTAGTACACATGTACTATAAGCTAACATTTAGGGATTTTTTTTACAGCTTTGTTGAGATATTCATATACCATATAATTCATCTCATGTCAAATGTCCAATTCAATGGTATTTAGTTGTGTAAGGTTTATTACAATTTTAGGGTATTTTATCACCGAAAAAAGAAAGCTTGAACCTGTTATTAGTCACTTCCCATTTCCCGTCAGCCCTAGGGAACAACTTATGTACTTTCGGTCTCTGCCTATTCTGAACATTTTTTATAAATGAAATCATGTAATATGTGGCCTTTTTGTGTCAGGCTTTTTTGCATTTAGCGTATTTTTAAGATTCATCTTTGTTGGTAGCATGCATCAGTATTTCATTTCTTTTAAGGTCCAGATAATATTCCATTGTATAGATATGCCAGCATTTTGTTTATTCTTTCATCAGTTGATGGATACTGGGGTTGTTTCCACCATGTGGCTATTAATAATGCTGCTATGAACATTCATGTACAAGTTTTTGTGTGGACTTACGCTTTCATTTCTGTGGGAGCGTACCTAGGAGTAGAATTGTTGAGTCAAATGACAATTCTGTTTTAACTTTCTGAAGAGCTAAAGTGGCTGCATCACTTTATATTTCCACCAGCAGTGTATGAGGGTTCCAATTTCTCCACACCCTGATACAACACTTTTTATTATTGGTCTTCTTAATTATAGCCATCCTAATGGGTGCGAAGTGGTATGTCATGGTTTTGATTTGCATTTTCTTAATGACCAGTGAAGTTGAACATCTTTTCCCATGCTTGTTGGCCATTTGTATATCTTAAATAGATATTTCTGGATAAATCTATTTAAGTCCTATTGCCCATTAGATTTTTTTAGTTGTTGGGTTGTGATAGTTATTTTTATATTCTTAATTGTAAACCTTTATCAGATATATGATTTGTGAATATCTTCTATCATTCTGTGGACTGTGTATTGTGTTTTCTTGTTAGTGTACTTTGAAGCACAGTTTTAAATTTTGATGATATCTAATTTGTCTATTTTTTTCTTTTATTGCTTGTGCAATTGGTGTTATATGCAAGACTCCATTGCCAAATCCAAGATCATGAAGTTTTATCCCTATGTTTTCCTCTAAGAGTTTTATAATTTAACTTTATATTTTAGTCTCAAATTGAGTTAATTTTTGTGTATAGTATGATATAAGGTTCCAATTTCATTCTTCTGTATATGGTTATCCAGTTGTCCCAGAACCATTTGTTGAAAAGACTGTTCTTCTTCCATTGAATGGTCTTAGCACTGTTTTTGAAAATCCGTTGACATATATGTTTATTTCTAGACTCTCAATTCTGTTTCGTTGATCTGTATGTCTGTCATTATGCCAGTTCCACACTGTCCTGATTCCTATTGTTTTGTAGTAAGTTTTGAAATTGGAAAGGGTGAGTCCTCAAATTTTGTTTTTCAAGATTGGCTAGTCTCAGTTCCTTACATTTACATATGAATTTTATTATTAGCTTGCATTCTACAGTGAAACCAACTAGGTTTTTGTTACAGATTGTATTGAATCTATAGATTCATTTGGGGAGTATTACCATCTTAAAAATAACAAGTGTTTCCATTTACCAACTTAGGTTTTCTTTCCATTTATTTAGATCTTTAATTTCTTTCAACAGTATTTTGTAGTTTTAAAAGTGTAGATCTTGTACTTTTGTTAAGTTTATTCTTAGATAATTCTTTTTGATGCTATTATAAAATAATTGTTTTCTTAATGTCATTTTCAGATTGTTAATATAAGTGTACAGGAACAATTGATTTTATTATGTTTTGTAACTTTACTAAACTCGTTTATTTAAAATTTTTTGTGTAAATTTCTTAGGATTTTTTTATTTACAAGATCATATCTTCTTGCCAATAAAGAGTTTTACTTTTTTTCTTTCTGATCTGGGTGCTTTTTATTTCATTTCCTAACTGGTTTCTCTGGCTGGGCCCTTCAATACCATATCGAATAGAGGTGGCAAGAGTGGATATTCTTATTCCTAAGCTTAGAGAGAAAGTATTCAGTTTTCTACCATTAAAATACTATAGTAGCTGTGAGTTTTTCACCGATGCTCTTTATCAGGTTGAAGAAGTTCCTTTTTATTTGTAACTTGTTGAGTGTTTATTCAAAAGAGTGTTGAATTTCATCAAATGCTTTTTATGCATCTACTGAGATGGTCATGTGGTTTTTGCTCTATTGATATGGTATATTAAATTAATTGATTTTTGGATGTTAAACCAGCTTTACCTTATAAGGATAAAATCTCTTCGGTCATGGTACAGAAATCTTTTTATATATTGCAGGATTGGTTTGTCAATAATTTTTCCATCTATGTTCATAAGAAATCGTGGTCCTGCTGCTTTCTTGTGATGTCTTTGTCTGGTTTTGGCATCAGGATAGTACTGACCTAATAGAATGAGTTGAGAAGGGTTTCTTCTTTTTCAGGGGAAGAGTTTGTGAAGAATGATGTTTAAATGTTTGGTGGAATTTACCTGTGTTGTTCTTTGGACCTGAATTTTTATTCGTGTGTAGTTTATCATTATTATTTCTTCTATTGGCTTTAGGTTTCTTTTGCTCTTCTTTTTCCAGTATCTTAAGATGAAGTTTAGGTTATTGATTTTTAGATCTTTAATTTTTTCATATAGGTGTTTTAACTATCAATTTCCCTCTGAGCTCTGCAGAGGGAAAATGAGATGTTCCTGTATTTTATTACGTTGTGTCTTTATTGTCATTCGTCACCTAGTATTTTCTAATTTCCCTTGTGATTTCTCCCGTTATTTTGGTTAATTTTTATATATTTGTGAATTTTTCAGACTTCTTTTTCTGTTATTGAGTTCTAATTTTATTCCATTATGATTGGAAAAGGTATATGATTTCAGTAATTTAAATGACCTAGCTTATTCTATCACAGAGAATATTCTGTGTGCACCTCATGAAACTATATTCTGCTGTTGGCTGGGTGAAATGTTGTATAGGTAGATGTGTTTGATTTAGTTATTTCATAGTTTTATTCAGATCTCCTATTTCCTTGTTAACCTTTTGTCTAGATTTGTTATTGGAAGTGAGGTATTGAAGTATCCAACTATTATTGTATTATACATTTCCTCCTTCATTTCAGTCAGCTTTTACTTCATGTATTTTGGTGCTATGTTACTAGGCGCATGTATTTTTATAATTGTCATATCTTTCTGCTGGATTGACCTTTTATCATTATGAAATGTCCCTTTTTATCTCTAGTAACATTTTTTTATTTTAACCTATTTTGTCTAATATCTGTATAGCCACTGCTACTTTCTTATGATTTGCATGATATATTTTTTCCCATCCTTTTGCTTTCAGTCTATTTATATCTTTAAATCTAAAGCATCTCCTGTAGAAAGCATACTGTTGAATCTTGTTTTTTATTCCAGTCTGACAGTCTCTGCCTTTAGATATGATTATTTAGTTTATTCTCATTGTGTTATTATTGATAGTTGGACTTATGTCTACCATTTTTAATATGTTTCTTGTCTGTTTTGTTCAGCTGTTCCTCCTTTACTGCTTTTCTTTTGCATTAACTGAATATGTAACATCTGATTTTTTTTCATGATATTTTACTGTATTATTTTAAGTTACTTAGTAATTACTCTAGAACTTAACCCTCCATCTTATCAGAATCTGCTTTAGATTTATACTAACTTAATTCTAATGAGATACCTGAAACATTGCTATTATTTACTTTTGATTTCTATGGTTGAAGTATATTCATAATATTCTTTACGTTTATTTAACATTGTTTAATTGAAGTATAGGTGTTCTGTTTGGTATAGCTATAAAAATAATCTGGAAATAATTTTCTTTACAGTTAGAATCAAGAATAGAGGAACTTAATAAAGAAGTTAAAGCTTCCAAAGATACACTAATAGCTCAAGACACTGCAGCAAAAAATGCAATTCAGCAATTACACAAAGAGGTGGCCCAGCGGATGGAACAGGTATTTTTCAAGTCATCATCATTAACTTTCCGAGGATTCTTTTTATTAAAGTAAACTAATTCTCTTTGATTTTGGACATCAGTGATGTATTTGGAATAGACACTTTTATTTATATAAAAATTAACCTTTTTTAAAAATACTAAACCAAATGTAAATATGTACTACCTACAAAAAAATAATATAATAAATTAAGGAAATATATAGAATAAAAAAATGAAAGTCCATGTATCTATACTTCTCCCTTCCTGACCCCAATCCCTCTACATCACATTCCTTTTTCCAATTGCTAATTATCAATATTTTAGTTTTGTATCTTACTACATATGCATATATATGTCACACATGCTTATGTGTACATTTTCATGTATTTTTCCCCCTACTTGATTGGAATTTTACTGTACATATTTCTTTTGTAAACTTTTCCCTCTACTTCATATACCTAATAATTTTAGCTGGTTATCGAATCTCATTGATTATCTTATTCATGCGTTATCTTCATCCAAGTCAAAAATAAACATCTGAAACTGATCAAGTTCGAAGACTTACTGGCTCCTCTTCCTTTATCTGTGCTTATAAGTGGACTGACTTTCTATAGAAGTTTTAATAGGCGTTACCATGTTAACTTGTTTAATATTCCCAATAATGAAGTAGGCAGCTGCCATTATCTGGAGTAGGACCTGGAGATGTAAACTTTTAGCACCCCAGTTTATTCCTTTACAACTTATCACGGATGACTCTTGAGTAATAGGACATTCTGGGGCACGTTCCCTGCTGTTGGCGAGAAGCTCATCTATTTTACCTTAACTATAAGAATTGTCTTTTTTCCTGTTTTATTTTTTTTTCTGCTTCTTGTTTTTCAACTTCAATGAAGCGTCCATGCTGCCACCAGTTATCTTATTAAAACACATATTTAATAAAAGCTTCTGGTTTATAGATCTTTCTTTGGTTTCCCATTGCCTATAGGATAAAATCTCAGATCATTAGCATGACAAGGGAAGCCCTTCTACCTTTCAATCTAATCTCGACCTCTCTTTGTTTTATAACTACTTCCTCCTCACTCTAATCAGCAGGTCAGATTTAAACCCTACAGAATGACTGGATAGCCTCTAAATATATCATGCTATTTTATACTTTCAAGCATTCACATAGGATAATCACTCTACTTTGAATTCCTTTCCTTGACTAATTCCTCGTATTCTGTTGAATCCTACTTAAACTTCATTGTCTAGCTCAGGTATATATAGCACATAGTTTTTAAGTATACCATCTTTCACCCTTCATGCCAGCTCTTCTTAGGGAAGGTTACTATTTTTGTGTTTTCAAAGATCTTTGCACATTCATCCATTAGAAATTATATTGTATTGTAACATTTGTTTATATGTTGCTCTTACTAGGTAGCGAGTTCTTCCAGGACAGAAACCATGACTTATTCTTTGTATTTCTCAAACCTAATACATTACCTCAGGATTAAGTTATTGTGAGAGGACTGCTTTTAAAGTTGACATTACCATTAATAGACTTTTCCTAAGTACAGTTACTCAGTCATCTAAAATCTGTTAGCTAATTTCAGCACAGTTTTCTCAATTTTTGTCCACAGTACCCTGTCAAATCTCTGAAATCCCTATTCCTTAATTTCTTTTGAAAATTAGGCTATTTCAGTGGGAGGTGAAAAAAATCCCAATCAGATGATTAAAAAAGTTCTTATACATATATGTATAGTATTTTGAGTGTTTATTAAATGTGCTTATCAACTTTACCAGAACTTCATGAAACTCTTCAGTCACTTTTGATCAGAGCATAGGAACTTTTCCTATATTCTCTTGACATTGTACCTTCTTCAATTCAGTTATAGTATCAGTTGGCGCTTATCTTTAGATGCGATTGAAATCCCTAAAGCTTAAGGTTCCATCTTCTTTAAAATAAATATGTGCTCTATCATATTTGCAAACTATGAATTTACTTAAATGAAAAGCTATGTGGAGAAGTTTTTATTGTATAAAATTTCAGACTGTGGAGTACAAGTTTACACAAATAAGGAATTTAAATGATTATAGAGATGTCACACTTAATTTAATTCGGTATTTCTAGCTAAGTGCAAAATGCTTTAGAAAGCTTTTCATATTTAGGAAATCAAATGATTATTTGTTAGCATATTGTTACTTTTTGCGAGGGAGCTAAGGTTATAGATTTTAGAAATTGTTAGCCATGTAGTAAGGGTCCTGGCAGAGAACCGAAAGTGATTGGAGGATGACTTAATAGAGGACTCTTTACAAAGGTATGGGCAAGGCTTAGGTTGCCTAGCAAGGGAAAACGAAGGATCCTGGGGCTGCTGGGGGAGCCATTATCACTCTTTGGGCTAAATGAATAGAGAGGGCACAGGGAACACAACTCTGAGAAGGTAGTTGTATAAAGAGGACAGCTGACAGGAGCAGTAGCCTTTGGCCAACCTGTGGTCACTCTGGAGGAGCCAGATCTCACTCTCTGCCTGTGCTCCTGATCTCTTGGCTAGTGCCTCCTGTTGGTTGAACTCAACTACAAGTATGAAGGCAAGGAAACTTACTGATACAGATTCCGATAGTCATCTTTCTGGAGCACAGGGTGGATGGCAAATAGTAGGAAAGTGGATCTGGAGGAGTAAACAGAAAATAGCAACCATATCAGCCAAAGTAAAAGGAATAGGAAAAGGTAAAAGTAAATATTAGTGATAATAATTTGCTTATTGCATTGTTTCTCTATGATTATGAATTTTTCCTTTCTTTTTAAAAATTTAATGACACAGGTTCTGGGAATGTTCAAAAACCCAAAAATACATTGGAAATATCCCAGAAAAATATATTTATTTTTATTTTTATTTGAAAAAGATTTTTCATTAATCCTAGATATTTTTTCAAAGGCCAACAAGAAATGTGAAGAGGCTCGCCAAGAAAAAGAAGCAATGGTAATGAAGTATGTAAGAGGTGAGAAGGAATCTTTAGACCTTCGAAAGGAGAAAGAGATACTTGAGAGAAAACTTAGAGATGCAAATAAAGAATCTGAGAAAAACACTAACAAAATTAAGCAGCTTTCTCAGGAGAAAGGACGGTTGCACCAGCTCTACGAAACAAAGGTAGAACTTGTGCTATTGTACCTCATTTGAAATTTATTGTTTGCTTTTTCTTGTTTAATCAGTCATAACATGGGTAAACCTCTATTAAGCACAAAGTCGTTTAGTTTACCTTCTTAGAATATGTGTGCTTTAGTAATTCCAGTATCTTGTTACTTGTCTACAAAAAATGTTTGCTGGGGGAAAAAAATGAGAAATTGACAAATGTTGTTTATGAGATAACTTTTTCTTGATAGAGCTTTTAAAAAGGTTTTTATTAAGTCTGTATGTTGAAGAAATGAGTTTGTGTTCAAAAGGCTTTATTTTGGCAAAATATATACTTAGCAGTATCAAAATGTGCATAGTTTAATAAGTAAATCAGAATCTTAATGTAACACTCATCATAGAATAGAATTTATATTTCTTTGGGGAAAAAAAACATGTTCTTAGATGCTAAGGAGATTCCATTATTGAGCTATTCAGAGCCCATGCATTAAGTTGCAGCCTCATGACGTGGTCATTTTTCCAGTGTTTTAGCATTTCTGGGTGATGAACATTACTGTTATTAATTATCTTTTAGTTCAGGAATGTTGTCATTGTTCTCAGGAATTCTGGCAAAAATCAGTTTAATTTCGTATTTTACCTTAAAGCCAGCTGGTTAAGAAGAATCTTAAAGATAGTTTTTACTTGCAACATATCTAGTTGGTTAAAATAAATGTTAGTTATGTCTGTTAATTGGATATAAGATTTTACTATGCTCTTATTATATGCCTCTTAAATCAGTTTTATAGCTCATAGTCCATAACGTGCCAGCTTCTGAATTATACTGTTATTGCATTAATTATTTTGAGAAAATATAAAAGATACACAAATATTTGGTTGATTGTTAAATGAAAAATGTGACCTCGTGATATTATTTTAGGAAGGTGAAACTTCTAGACTCATCAAAGAAATAGACAAATTAAAGGAAGATATCAGCTCTCACATCATTAAAGTAAAATGGGCACAAAACAAATTAAAAGCAGAAATGGATTCACACAAGGTGAGTACGATAATGCAATGGGAAAATTATTAGAATTGGTTTTAAGAGCAAATGCAGTAGTAGTTAATGAGCCATAAAACTTAATTTAGTGACTCCTATATGATAGAATGGGCCTGAATATTTGGCGATTATGAAAAGATATTTTCTTATATGATTTACATATTAAATTGAGTAGAATGTTAAATTTTATCACCCAAACTGACTTTGTTCTTTAAGCATTTTTTGGTATCTTATACTTCATATTAAACATTGTCAGAAATTTGAGAGGAAGAGGAGAATCTGTAGGTTATAAAAATGGTAAGTATACTCTGGGAAATTTTTAAAATACCACTGATGCTAGGAGTCTTCTGATCAAGAAATATAAATTCTTATTTAAGTACAAAGGTAATATAAATATTTTAAGAATAAGTTAAATTTTTATTATGAATATGATCCATTGGTATTGTGCCTACTTAAGAATATCATTTTACCAAAAACTTACTGTAATGAAGAATGATGATAAAGGCTGATTCCTGATGCTATAATTTTAAGCACTAACTGAACTTGTATTACAGGTAATAAAAATCTGAAGATGACAGAATGTGAAATAAAAGAACAGCTCTAAAATATGACAGATAAAAGAGCACAGTTATGGCAGTAATTTCCAAGTTTTCAAAAATAGGCTTAATGATATTGTTTGAAACCATAATCATGAGTTATCTCACTAAATAATTCTGAAGTCGATAGAACTGGGTGGCTCCATAGTGTAGTGGTTACCACGTCTGCTTTACACACAGAAGGTTGTGGGTTTGCGCCCCAGGTGGAGCCATGGACCATACCCCGGTACGCCAGGCCCCCTGGGTGTGCCAGGCCTCTCGAGTATGCCGGGCATGCCAGGCTCTGGGGGGCCAGGCCCCGGGTGCATGCCGTGGGATTGTGGGAGGAGACACCCGACCTTCAGAGATCCAGTTCTTAAAGGGAAACAGCAACATCCATCGGTCAGGGGCAGAAGTGGGAGTTGGGGGGGATTAAAGAGGGGAGAAAAAAATTATAAAGTCAGTAGAATTGTTAATCTTTGGATATTTGTATAGAAAAATTATCTGAGAAAACTGTAGGATGAGATCATCTCACTGGAGCATAGGTATGGCTGGTGGAGGTGGCAGATCTTTATAGAACTTGGTTTGACTTTGCTGTGTACTTGCCAGACATTTTTGCCTCAGAGTGGAGTCTTGGGTGTCAAGACACAGTCTAGTGCAGCAGGAAGTACTAGACTGGAATATGCTGCAGATCTAATGTGAGACTAGGGGATGGTATATTTTATGATTCAATCCTTTGGCAAGACTCCACCACTTACTTCACTATGCTCTTCCCCCAGATTATCATTTGTCAACAATAGCCTCATTCTTAAATGGTTATTTACTCATAAGGTTCACTAATTAGAAACCCGGGCTCACTTTTAATTAGCTTTGCTATTATCTCACTTAGTAAAACTATATTCTGTGTTCTTTTCTATAATTCTTCTCGAAATCACATGGATGAATTAGTGGATAAGGATATTAAAAAGTTAATATATATGTATGTATATATATTTGCATGCCATATATTTGGGAAGACAGATAAAAGTGTAATAAGTATTGTTAAGGAGAAACATGGGAGATATTTAAAAAGGCCAAATCGATATAACATCTGAGGCAAAAAAATACACTGATCGAATGAACAGACACTCCAGAAGACAAGACTAGTGAACTTGAAAAACATGAAAACATAGCAGTAGAAAACTGTATGCTAGTGACTCCTAGATTTGTAACTTTTACTCAGAATTCCACGTTTATATATTAAAGTGGCTACTTGACATCTGACATCTTGGATGGCTCATTGGCATCTTAAACTTAACAAGTTTAAAAGTGAGTGGCTAACATGCCCCTTCCCCACCTTGCTTTCCCATCTCAACAAAAGGCAGTCCATCCTCTTAGTTGCTCAGGCCAAAACCTTTAGATTTATTCTTGAGTTTTCTTAGTCGCCATATCCAGTCTCTTAGCAAATCTTGCTCAGTCCTTTAGAGTCTTTACCCATCTATCACCTGCTCAATGGGACTTTCCCAGGCTGCTCTTTCTGAATTTTCATCAACCCCTGTAAACTTTCTCATGTCTTTATTTTCGCTCCTTAGTACTTGTCACTATCCAATATAACATATTTTTACTTATATGCCTGGTGCATAATAGGTGCTCAGTGAATACTGAATGAATGAAACAGTTAATACTTTGACCAAAACACATTTAATGTGATTCTTACTTTTCTTTTATTCAATTATTTAATAAATATTTTTGGCATCTTGGAATCTCTCAGTTGCTAATTTTTGAGTGAATTAAGTGAGTAGCTACTATGTGTCAGATTCAGTTGATGATATAAAATTTGAGGGGAAAAAAACAAAAAACAAAGTTCCTCTGTCTTCTTGTAGAAGTAATATTCTAAATTTAATTTAAAAAAATAAACTATTTGAAAAAGTCTCCAAATGTTTATATTTTAAAAGTGATACTGAGTTTTAATATAAGTCAAATTATTATTAAAAGTCCAGCAGCTGAAAGTACATAATTCAGAGCTTAATTGAATGGTATATTTATACAATAACAATGGCATACAAGAAGCAGTGTGTGAAGGATAGAAGGAGTTTAAATGGTTCAGGGATGAAGGGAAAGGCATTCCAAGTGGAAGAACAACAAGAAAAAAGTGAAATGAGTATTTCACTAACTAGAGCAGAAGGTTTATATTACGTATTCCTTTATTAATTCAGCAGATACAATTTGAAGCATTAATATGTGCTCAGTACTGAGTTAGGTGCTGCCGAGTAGCTGTATCCTCAGTCAGAGAGAACACGTACAGTCCAGTGTGTCAGTTGTTATAATCTAGGGATGCCATGGATTCTATCGATGGGAAGGCAGGATAGCAGCATTTACCCCTTTCTGAAGGGAAGCTACTTGGAGGAGATGATTCTCATTTGAAATCCACATATTAGCCAAAACCATGGGACTGGATGATACACTGAAGGAATTTGGAGAAAGAGCTATAGGACAGGGCTGTATCTTGGAAAATCACCACAGAAAGTAGAAATCCAGTCAAGGAGACAAAGCAACAACAAAGAGGGACAAAACAGGAGTATACTGTCTTGTAATGGAAACAGGAAGGGTATTCAGGGTTAGGAGAGGTCAGAACTGGAGCAAAGTCAAGAATAAGGAATGAGAAAATGAAAGTCACTGAATTTGCTGAGAGAGTAATCCCTGTAAACCTTAAGAATTGCTGTTTTAGAGTGGTTAGGAACAGAAACCAAATTGCAGTATGAATCTATAAAAGCAGTTTTTGACTAGATATCATGGCCATGAACCAAAGAATTGTCTTATGTGTGTGTGCAAACAACTGTTTAGTATTTGCTCTTGTCATATCAGATTAGTTAGTAAATGCACATGATTTGCTGAAAAACCCTATCAAACTTAACTTTATTTAATGGGTTTCACTTATTCAGCCCCTCAGTGGCAGTGCTGAGACAAGAACTTTCTGTCCTCTGCTCACTGCTCTTACCATTCATCACATCATTGTGCCCCAGTGTGTCACTTTCTTTTTGTCAATGCAGGAAACCAAAGATAAACTCAAAGAGACAACAACAAGGTTAACTCAAGCAAAGGAAGAAGCAGATCAGATACGAAAAAATTGTCAGGATATGATAAAAACATACCAGGTATGCCTAACTTTTCAAGTAGATTGGTAGCAAATTATGCCAAATATCAGTACTCTTTTTTTTTGTTGTTACCTTTTTTTATCTGTAACATTTCAAGTATGTAATGTATTTCGTGGGACAATTAAATAAAATACAGGCTATTCCCTATGTTAAGTAGAGAAGTTATTAGAAAGTTTTTAACCAAATAAATAAAAACACTAGCAAATGTCAGAAGAATGAAGAGTACAAGGAAATGTATAACTTAAAAAGAAAACCACTATTGTGTTATGTATCTTAAGTATGCTATTCTTGTTCATGCAAAATTGACATTTTAAATATTTCGGTGCAGTCATCATTTTTAAATAAATAAGCTTTGTATTTCTCAATTAATAAGCTTAATTGCCAAAGCCTTCATCACTTTTCAAAGTATAAAACTTTAAGAATTAATTCATATCTTTTTCATTTCCTTTCTATTAGGAGTCAGAAGAAATTAAATCAAATGAGCTTGATGCCAAGCTTAGAGTCACTAAAGGAGAACTTGAAAAACAAATGCAAGAAAAATCTGACCAGCTAGAAGTGAGTAGTTTTATGTATACCCTAGATAATATGTATTGTGTCATAAATACAAAAGGAAAGAAATGCCAAGTATCTGTTGTCATCTACTTTTAAGACTTTTTGAGAGGAGCTGGCAGTAAATTTGAGATATAGTTTAGTACATAACGATTTGTGGTTTCTTTTAAACTTTTTAAAAGATGCATCATGCCAAAATAAAGGAACTGGAAGATCTGAAGAGGACATTTAAGGAGGGCATGGATGAGCTGCGGACCCTGAGAACAAAGGTAATTAAATTTTTAATCATGACTCAAGAGGAAAGATAAATATTTTTAATTTTGGACTCATTCTGATTTTTGAAATGTTGGGGAAAGGATATTTATTTATTATTTACTATTTGCTTTCCAAAGTAAAAGAACTCATGAGTATAATATCAGTTTATTAGCAATAAAATTAACTATTGTTGAAATGAAATGTCTCCCACTCCAGTCCCTTTGAAGTATTTGCCAAACAATCCCGTTTTATTACACATTTGCTGTATTCTATAACTTATCCTTGGGCCACTGATCCAAAGTCACTTATTGTTAAATTAATTGGGAAGATTAGTTTAATTTTAGAACTGCGAGTATAAGAAAATAACAGAAAGACTTTATATTTCTTCTGAGTATATTTAATAGTCTCGGATACAGTTTTAATTTCTATTCTTACCAGTGTTTATTGCTTTTATTGTAAGAATAGTATTTCCCTTAATATGATTGTAAAACATCTTATCGAATATCATTCATTTATTTAGAAACAGGCTTTTATGTAACCATCTTGAATTTGCAATCACTTAATAATTTTTAAAGTTTTTTTCACGTGTCCTTCTATTTGTTCTCCATGACAGTTCTTTGAGGTAGATAGGAAGGTATATTCTCTTTTCAGGTGAGGAAATGGAGATTCAGCAAAAATTAAGTGACGTACTAAAATTTCCATGCCTAAATGGGTAGAAATCAGAGACTGAAACCCAGAACTGTTAACTTCTCATTATGTTTTCTTCACATTAATACTGACTGCTTCAGAATTAAGCTTAGATTCTTAGCATATAACCACTATCTGAAATAGTTATTAAGGAACAAGTACATATTGTTTGTAGTTTAACTTGGTTATGATGATGTAATAGGTGAAATGTCTAGAAGATGAACGATTAAGAACAGAAGATGAATTATCAAAATATAAGGAAATTATTAATCGTCAAAAAGCTGAAATTCAGAATTTATTGGACAAAGTGAAAATCGTGGATCAGATGCAGGAGCAGCATCAAAGGTATAAAATGAGCAACTTCTATTTATGCTAATCAACAGGTTTTTAAATTCTAACTCAGGGTTCTATTTTTAAATGCAATTATTTCATTAAACGGAATAATTTTATAGTGTTACTAGCTAAAAAATTTAAATTTCTTGTCTTCATTACAACTTGTTTGGATTTTCTTTAAAGTTCCCATTATGGCTTCTAAAAATCAAAGTTTATATTCCCTAAACATTGGCAGTAAAAGTTTATAAGACAGAATGGATTTTAGTTTCCTTATCCATTCCTTGGCTTTCAAATTCTGTTAATTTTTGCACAGTACTTACTTTTTCTTCTAAAAGGTAGATATGTATTATATCTTTGCATGTATGTTGCTTGAGGTCAGGAGCTGAAATTATTTCTTGGCTTCTCATAAAACCATTTAGCTAAATTCTGCTCATGACATTACTTAGAAGAGCATGGATTCAGGTTGAATCCAAATACTTTTCATACCCCACTGATACTCAGACTAAAGAAATCCTCACCATCATCCAGAGCGATGCTGCTATCAATTCATGGTTAGCAACCTCAAATGGGAATAAGAGTATACCTCTAATCCTACCACATGTCCTTAGTCAGAGCCTTCTCTCCCATCTGCTTAGCATCTATTCCAAATCTTACTGCTTTCTTCACACTTCTGTTCTTCTCACCCCATTTACTCTTGGCAGGCAATTATCTCTTACTTTGCAAAAAAAATCGTAGCTATGAATTGACAGTTCTCTTAACTTCTTGCTGTAAGTCCCGTGAACTTGGCCTGCATTTGCAACCATTCTTTCTTTTTCTTCTATTATTCGGGAAGAAGTGCTCTCCCGCCTTCTCAGGATCTTCGTTAATTATTCCTTCTTTATGCTTTATCTCTTACCCTTCTTTTTCTACTGGCTTTTTTTCTTTCTACATTTAAATATTATTATATCTTAAAACCATCAAAACTCCTATGACCTTCTCCCACCTTTCTCCTTTTCTTCACAACCAAACATCTTTATAGAATCATCCATACTTGTCCCTCATTTTTTCACTTCTTTGTTCTATTTCTCTCCACTTCTTTCTGGTTTCTACCCCAACATTCCATTAAAAACTGCTAATGCCTTCTTATTCTAGTAGACACTTCTCCAGGCTAAGCCTTGCTTAAATTTTCAGCATTAATACCACTGAGCCTGTTATCTTTCTTGACATGCCTTTGGCTTCGTTTCATCATGCTCTCCTGATGTTCTCCCCCACTTGCCGGCCACTCTTTTTTCTCAGTCTCCTTGGCAGCCTTCTCATTCTGTCATAAAACTCTCTTTTCTTATTTTATTATAACCCTGGGTGATGCTATCTGTTCTTACAGTATGCCACAGGACCTTCAAGTCATTACCTTCAGCTCTTTTTGCTGAGCTTCAGACAACAGGTATCAAACTTTAATAAGTCCAAAGCAGATTCATCTATCCCACCCACAAATCTGCGTCTCTGATGTTCCTGAGATGAGCGATGAGTGTAGTATCCACATGGTTTTCCAACCAGGAGCCTGGGGGCCACCTTGGCTCTTCTCTCCTTATATTCATACATCTAACCAGTCACAAAGTGTTATTACTGCTAACTTTTCATGTCTTTCAAGTCCACTCACTTTTTATATTCCTGCTGCTGCTACCATTATCCAAGCCATTTTTAACTCTAGTCTGGAAAACTGCCACAGCTTCTAAACTGGTGTTTTTGTTTGTTTGTGCTTACTTTTAATCTGTTTCCCACGCTGTGGTTAGCACCATAGGCTTTTTAAAAAGGCAATCTCAAAACCTTTCAATGATTTCTCATTGCCTTCAAGATTGCTTGGTGAGTTCAGAAGCCTTAACATAGCTGAGGAGGTCATTAGTGACCCATCCCTTGCTTCTCTCTCTATGCCTTCTACTTTTTCACTCTTGTGTTCCAGCAGTAGTTGATTAACTAATGTTGAGTGATCATCTTATAAATGTCACGCCCTGTATTCAATGGTAGGGATAGAGTGCTTATCCTTATCTTCATCAATATTGGACACCTATTTGTGAAGACCAACAAGAAGCCATTTTCTTGTTCCCTTCTCAACTTGAGCACATATTATTTCCTCCATCTGGAACATATTTTGTTTTCTTGTTCACTCCTACTTTTCCTTTTGGTCAGAATTAGCAAACTATGCCCTACAAGCCAAATCCAGCCCACTGCCTTTTTTTGTGGAACACAGAAAACATAGCCACTCTCTTTCCTTTATGTGTAGTCTGTTGCTGCTTTCACGCTGCAGTGGCAGAGGTAAACGAAAAAGGCCATATCCCCCTGAGGCCTAAATTGTTTACTATCTGAGCCTTTCACCCGAAAAGTTTGCTCACCTTTATTTTAACTGTTAGTTCAAGCATCATACTAGGTTAGGTGACTCGCTCTGTGCTTTTATCATCAAAAATGTTTTATTACCCTCATATAATTTTCCTACTTGACTAAAAGCTCTGACTGTTGGTCCTGCTCACTTATATTCTCAGCTCTTAGTTCCCAGTATGTATTAGTCATTCATAAATATTTAGATGAATGAATAAAAGTACCTTTATAGAGCATTTCATTCTATGAAAATTCCCAAACCATTAACTTAATGTCTTTTAATGGTTTAATTTTTTCTTAAATATAAACTTTGTTTTTTAGAGGTAAACAAGAAATTGAAAATTTGAAAGAAGATGTGGAAAGTCTTAATTCTTTGATTAATGATCTACAAAAAGACATCGAAGGCAGTAGGAAAAGAGAATCTGAGCTACTGCTATTTACAGAAAAGCTCACTAGTAAGAATGCACAACTTCAGTCTGAATCCAATTCTTTACAGTCACAATTTGATAAACTTTCCTGTAGTGAAAGTCAGTTACAAAGCCAATGTGAGCAAATGAAACAGACAAATATTAATTTGGTAAGTATAAATGTGCAGTTAACATTTAAAGCAACGTAGCAAGAAGCACAGATTAAATTTCCCTAATATCGTTAACCTAGTGGTAGTTGATCTAAACTCTTTTTTATTGGCACTATTATCATTTCAAATGCTGTGAGAACTGTTCATTTTTTCTTTCAACTTACGTAATTTATAATAGAATTTTCCCTAAACTAGTTATGAAGAAGTATTTCACATTTGAAAATAAGAAAACCAGAGTTTTGTCATTCTTAGTTGGAAATACTATATATATTTTAAAAATACTTGAAATTTTTGTATTTTTTTAGTTTAAAAATTGTTTAATATTTTACAAGTTATGAGAGCAACTTCAAGCTACTTATAAAAATAATTTGGGGCTTTGGTCTAAAAATACAGAGACCTGTGTCACATATTGTTTTGCATGTAGAGAACGGCAGATGTATTTAATGTATCCCCCTGCATTACTACAGGAAGAATTTGAGGAGCTCAGTAAACAAAACCTAGTAAGGAGTGGTGATAGAAGGATCTTCTGTCAGGACCTTGTATTTTGAATGCTTTAAACCATGAGAAATAATGGAAACATACAGTCACCTATTAAAATTAATGTTTTTTTAAATTTCGCTTAATATTCAGGAAAGTAGATTGTTGAAAGAGGAAGAATTGCGAAAAGAGGAAGTCCAGGCTCTGCAAGCTGAGCTCACCTATAAGCAAACAGAAGTTAAAGCACTGAGTACCCAGGTCGAAGAATTGAAAGATGACTTAGTAACTCAAAGACGTAAGCATGCCTCTAGTGTCAAGGATCTTACCAAGCAACTTCAGCAAGGTATGAAATTCTGCCATGCTCAGGCCTTGAATATTTTTTGTTTCTTTTAATTATTAGAATTTATAGAGAGATATATATTTTACATCAGGTTCTACCACATTGATTAGAGCCTTATGTTCTTTTTAGTGTATTAATATTCACAAACCAAATTGCTAAACTTCTTGCAGTTACATGAATAGTGTGTAGCATTTTTTATGCTAAAGGACATTTAGCATTCACAGAACCACAAAATGTAAGAATTGGAAAAGTACTTCAGGGCAGTAGCGTCTAAACGTTTTCTATCACATACTTCTATTAGTAAAAGGTACATAAGTATTTGTTCTCCAACTTATATTTATTTATAAATTTTAAACATGTATTACTCTTTTATGTGTATTAGAAAAAAGAAAATATAAATTTTAAAAGATCAGATTTATAAGTATAAATTAGAAGTTCTGATATTTTCTGCCTACGCATATCTATGAATTGTTTTGTGCAGTGTCTATGGCAGCATCTAGGGTACCTGCACCCCAACTTGTAGACTTCTAACTTAGAGAGTGTTGAGACCTAACTCTTTATTTTATAGGAAACTGAGACTCAAGAAAGTTGTAGATTAACCAGACATAATGATTAACAACCAGATCAGGAACCCAGATCTCTTTGATTTAAAAATCCATACAGTTATTGGGAGTCTGTGCTCTGTGCTTAGACACAAAGATGAATGAGATTTGCATTCTGACTTCTTATTCTCTGCTATTCCCCTCTGCTTTATTTGTGTCAAAATAGGACGAATATAATAGTAAAGGAGACTTAGCGTTTTCTTTATAGAAATGTATTCAGATATTTGCCATAAGAATTCAGTTTGTTTTTATAGATATAATTAAAGAGAATTTGGGGGTGAGGGTGAATTTCTGGTACTCTTCTACAAGGCTCCAAAAGTTATGCTCAGTGCACCTTAGTGATTACCAGTATCAATTATCATAATGTCGTTTCTACATATTTTGTATTTGACCTGCACATTTCTAGTTGTCATTTTTTATAAATGATACCTACAGCCCTCCTGTCTAAAGCATGTCTTCATGAAATTCCCCTTGCTCTCTCTGCCATTTTGGCCTAAGTGATTTTAGCAATTAAAATCAGAGGTAGTGGAGGCAAATGGTCATGATAATTGTCACAGGTACTCACTTTTTTCCCTGTAGCACGAAGAAAATTAGATCAGGTTGAGAACGGAAGCTACGATAAAGAAGTCAGCAGCATGGGAAGTCGTTCTAGTTCATCAGGTAAAAATGACTAGTGTTAGTTAATGATTGACTATGAAGAGAAATAGCATTTTTTATTGTAAAATATATTAATATGCTTTTCTTTCATTTGAATTTTAAAAAGTGATAGTTGTACATAAATATATTGTAAAAAATATTTCCAGTTAAATGTTTAAGTTCTGATTATTACCCAGGGTTACAAGTTTGTCATGTTGTCTGTTTCTCTGCCTCCTTTTTTCTTACCTGCTTCTTCTTTATTCTGTGCAATAAGTTCCCCTTCGATTTTTAAATTCAGATTTCTATTCATCCACATAGAGAGATGTGTTATATATAGTATGATCCCTCTTTTACTTTTAACATCTGAGAACTAATGAAATGGCTACATTATATATCAGATATATATATATATATATATATATATACACTTATGTATTTATTAATCTATTAGTTTTTCTCGTAAATATGTCTATGGTCTAAAGCAGAAATGAATAGCGTCTATGAAATTATGATTGGTAACATGAAAATTATAATTAACAAATTATCAATGTATTTATCATTTTTAGAATGCTAGGAATTATACTAAATGCTTGAAACATATCATTTACTCTGCAGCAGTCACGTGAGGTGTGATAATGTCCATTTTACAGATGGGGAAACTAAGATTCAGAGTGTTTCCATAACTTGCCCCAAGTCCACAGCAACTAAACTCTTAGATTCTAGGGTCCTTGCATGCCACTGCGCTGCATTCCCTTCCAGGAGTTGCATATTCAGCAAGAAAATATGTTCAACTGTTACAATAGTGGGAAAACTGCGTAGTAGAAAAAAACATGGGTTTGAAATTACATGTAGGTATTTAAATTCCAGCTCTGCCATTTATTAGTATATAACTTTTGATTCGATATATTACTCGTCTTAAATCTACAAAGTGGGGGGAAAAAACCACATCTTTGTAGGCTAAAGAGAATCAAAGGTTGTTTTCAGCTGTTAATAAAAATAGTAGCTAATATTTACTTAGTGCTTACTGTATATGCATTGTTCTAAACACTTCACATATATTAACTCATTTAAATGAGGATAATATACCTTTGAGGTAAGCGATGTCATTATTCCCATTTTGAGATGAAGTAACCAGGGTACAGAGAGTTAAATAACTTGTCCAAAGTCACACAGCTAGAATATGGAAGAGTGGGATTTGAACTTAGGAAAACCAGCTCCTGCGCTTAACCAAACTGGCTATATTCTGTCTTCTCTATATGTGTCTTTCTCTTGGTTTAATTTTGGTCTTACTTCAGACTTGTTATTTCTGATTTTTTCTTAAGTTTCTTCTTGTTGGTACTTCCTCATCCTGTTCCCGAAAGACATAGTAGATTTGTACTTCTGGTTACTAGTATATTCAGAAATAAGAACTTTGGCCTGTGTGGCATGTGTTCTGTACCCAACTCTGTTAGACTGAATATTTGAAAATGAAAACGGAAGAAATAATATGAGATTAGAGATGACACTAGAGTTAGTATAATGTCTAAACCTTATTTTGTCGTTAGGGTCCATCAATGCTCGAAGCAGTGCAGAAGATCGATCTCCAGAAAATACTGGGTCGTCAGGAGCCGTGGATAACTTTCCAGAAGTAGACAAGGCCATGTTGATTGAGAGAATAGTGAGGCTGCAGAAAGCACATGCCCGGAAAAATGAAAAGATAGAATTTATGGAGGATCACATCAAACAATTGGTGGAAGAAATTAGGAAAAAAACAAAGTATTTTTTATTATTATTATTATTATTATTATTATAACATTATCTGTGTTTGAAATACCATTATTCAGCTGGAAAAGTTACTGTTTTCAAGTTAACCACATCAAGATCTCATCTTTCAAAAAATAATTCTTATAGTAATTGAGTTCTTAATCTTTTAACGATCAATTATTAGTTATAGGTTTGGAAATACAGAGATGAAAGAAAATGCAGATCTTTCCTTTGAGGTGATAAATAGAGTTCAGTAGACATTAATTTTTTTAAGATACCAAAATAATTTTGGACTTAAAAAGATAGTGCTCAACTTCTCTTTTTATTTTCATGACTGTGATTCTAAAAGATATATAAGGTTGTGGATTATCTTTCCTGTTGAGTAGGACATTGTGGGTTATTTTATTGGGCACCTGCTAAGTACAGGGCAGCATGCCTGTGACTTAACAATATCTCATTGATTTCTTACATCTGTTCAGGGAGAGGATGAATTCTGTAATTTGGCAGATAAGTTACTGGGACTCAGGTCAAATCACTAAATGTTCCAAAATCACCACTCATCCTGTAAGTGACAGACTGAGAGATAGAGATCCAAACCCAGCTCTGAGGCTCCAGAGCCTTTGTGCCACATTCCTCAAAAATACTGTATTCATTTAAGAGGTACACACACGCACGCACGCACGCACACACACACACAGGTCTTTACTCATGACTTTTTTATTTTGAAATAATTTTAGACTTAGGAAAAAGCTTGCCCATGACTTTTGAAAGAAAAAGAGTAAAATACAGTTCTAAGTCTAAAGTAGTAAGAAAAGAAATAGAAAAGCAGTGTTTATCTTTAATCTAAAATCCATGTTAGAACAAAAATGAGATCATTAAAGAAGACATCTGAATGAGGAAACTTCATTTATTTTTTAGTATAGCAAGTTCTGTTATTAACCTAATAGGTATTCATGCTGATCATCTTTATGCTTATGATTAGTTGACTTGTAAATTCTAACGTTTTTAATTCTGCAGGTACATAATTGATAGTGTTGTTTTATTTTGCAGAATAATTCAGAGTTACATTTTACGGGAAGAATCAGGCACACTTTCTTCAGAGGCATCTGATTTTAATAAAGTCCATTTAAGTAGACGGGGTGGCATCATGGCATCTCTATATACATCCCATCCAGCTGATAGTGGATTAACATTGGAACTCTCTTTGGAGATCAACCGAAAATTACAGGCCGTTTTGGAGGATACATTACTAAAAAATATTACTTTGAAGGTATTTGTTGTTCTCATTCACTTACCGGCCAGTAAACATGGCAAAATGATGCCTCTGTCATAGTTTGATCTAGCACATAGATTGTTTCTAAATGTAAGATAGCCAGAGATAAATTTTTTGTGTTTCTCTCTTTTAGAAAAGTATAATTTTTGAAACTAGCAATGAAAGAAAGAAATAACAAAAAATCAGGTTAGCTATTGGATAATTTGTTAAAAACTGTAATTTTTAAATTCAATTTGTTAAAATTATAATTTGTTAAAATTGATTACTGAGACTTTTTTTAAGATTGAGGCATTTACTTCCTAAAGTATTTTCTAGCTTTATTTTATTTTTTGCAGCTGTTGTCTGACCCAACTATTCTATTTGTGCTATTTTTGGACCTTGATGGTAATGGATTTTAAAAATATATTTTTTAAATCAAGTAATAATTTTATGCAATAGAATTTGCTGTAGCTTCAGGGAAAAGATTAAGTATGTCTCTGAAATGTGTCAGACCACTGAAACAGCTGACTGCCTTGTTTATCTCCCATAGCATTTAAGACTAATCATTACTCTTTCAGCTTCAAAATTTCCATTAAGTAGTTCAAACTGAATCTTTTTACTTATTATACTTAGTAGTTCTGTTTTCTTTTTGATCCTTCTCCAATGGTTCAAGGAAAATCTACAAACACTTGGCACAGAAATAGAACGTCTTATTAAACACCAGCACGAACTAGAACAGAGGACGAAGAAAACCTAGCACGAAACTGTTGATCAGCAGAGAGACGAAAACCACACAAGGAGCAGGTGCCACTGCCCAGTATTTTCGGAAGTGTTTCTTTGCTTTATGTGTGAGCCAGTAAAAAATTTGTTTTGTTTCATTGGTATAAAAAATATCCTTTTACATTAGGAGTGCATTGCTATGTATACTTTGAGTATAAACTTAATGAAATTTGTTTTTGTATAGTAACAGCCTGTCATTGAACCAAAACAACCTGATTTAATTCGCTGATAGTCATATGAAGTGCTTAACATTACAAGGGCTTTTGAACACTCCTTCTCCATATTTCTTCCCTTTAAAATACATATCAAAATTGATTCTGTCTTTTAAAAATTATGTGTGAAAGGACCAGGTATTCATTCAGTAATACGCTGTTTTTCCAACTTAAAACTAAA
This sequence comes from Rousettus aegyptiacus, assembly GCF_014176215.1. NCBI lineage: Eukaryota > Metazoa > Chordata > Mammalia > Chiroptera > Pteropodidae > Rousettus > Rousettus aegyptiacus. The sequence continues at coordinate 49,195,828 of NW_023416309.1, read as the reverse complement.
GATGTAATAAAAGTTTTTGTTTTGACACTCCAGTATAGCATTTGGTTGTGTGTTAAGGGGATGACAATGATTCTTAAATCTTTTAATTTTATTGAGACTGATAGGAAAGATAGCTTATGGTAACTACCATTGATCAGGCATTGTATGCTCCTATGAGATTTTTTTAAGTGTGTTAGGTACATTTTTTTCAGATTCAAAATATTTGACTTTATAGTTGAGTTTTTAAATCTTCAGTTACATAAAATATGATTCTAAATAACATGCTCATTTAGAAAATTTCTGTGGACTTCAGTTATATTTTAAAATGTGAAATAGGGTAGTTATTACAACAGATGAATAATGAATTCTTTGACACTGAAACACTTAAGTTTTATTAACATCAAATGTGAAGATAAATGTTTAAGATATTTATGAAGAACCAGTTCCCAAGAGAATGTGGTATATGGCACTATTAACCATTTCATTTGAGCGCCCATTTGTTACTGTTGATATATGTTATAGTGGGGTGAACTTACAGTCCTCGAATATGATGTGTTTCAGTATATTTATTTAAAACAAAAATTTTAAATCTGTAACCAAAGGAATTTTAGAGCCAAATTTATGTATCCTATTGGTTTTTTCCAATATTTAAAATGTGTACTTAAATGTTGCTATAATGTCAGTATTTCTTTGTCATTGAATTTTTTCTCACTTATAATTTCCCACCTGTTTAAATTTCTGTGTGTGGTTTTCAAATTTTATTTTTTTTTTAGGTCATTTCTAGGATAGGATACCTTGGCTCATACGCAGATAGATATTGCAGCAAGCCTCATTTTTGTTTTGGATTTTTGAGTTCTTTTTTCTTCCCTTAAGCTTTAGGATAATGAGTTAAAAGCCTTTAAAGAATCGTGTGGCTCTCAAAGTTGGGCTCATGGTGGCAATACGCCTTTAATGTGTTTTAACATTTTTTTAATCATCGTTTAAAAAGATCATTTACTAAGGATTAGATGATTCAATGTAGTATCTTATTTCTTCTGTATATTGAGTTATATATTGTCATCCCAAACCAAAATTTTTTTACTTCAAAATGGAAACATATGTTTAAAAACATTTTATTTTTAAAATAGCTATAGAAAGTCCTAGTCTTACCATAAGGTGTCTTGTTTTTTTTACCAATAGTAATTTATCAAAATAAAGAAACACAAGAGAGTAAGTGCAATCAATCTGAATTATTTTTCCATTTGTTCTTAGTCATACTCTCGATACTGCTAAAAACTAGAATAGCCAACATACCTAAATTTTTATGGCTGCTTTTGTGATATAGATTCATACACTACAGTATTTTTTTTTCTTTTAAAACACAAACATGTTAGTGGAGACAAATAGTGATCAGTTCCATAGTGTCCTATGTCTATATACTTTTAAAAAATATATACTTTTATTACATCCAAAATTGAAACATTCCAATGTTGACATTTGTGCCACCAGTCATTTGGAGAAACTTAATTTTGAAACAGTTTTTAGAAGCTACTATAAACCATATTTCAACTTATTACTTCCCCCCCCCCAAATGTAAGAAACTATGGAAAACTTTGGAAGAAAATGCTCTATTTTCATTTTGTTCTTTAGTTTCTACTACATCCTTTTTTATATGGATCAAATCTGAACAAAATAATGTATAAAAAACATACATGTATCAGATCTCTTATCTCTATACTGATTCACAAACAGCTCCTGTTGGAAGGATTTAGAGGGTCTTGAAAGAAGAATGGGGTGTCAGGAAAAGGACAATGGTCTGGATAAACCTGAGATTTGGGAAAAATTTCTTTTATTATGAATTATACAAATCAAAGGCTGTTTTGGTTAATTAGCACTATTTTGGTTTCTTTGAGCAGGAAATTATTTTGTGTGTGTATACATGTACACACTTCACAGGATTTCAATTTTAAAGTGAATACCTACTGTGACTCCCTTTTTTCCCATACCACTTTAGTCTGTTAAGTTTTAACTGAAAATAGGGGGTTTGGGCAGAATAATGAATTTGAACTTTGGTATTTTCTTTTTAACTTTCTATCTTTATAATCATTTAAAGCAGTTTATCTTGAAATTAAATTTTATCAGGCTACCAGTATGTTATTTATTCTTTTAATAATCACATTTGTTGAAAACCAACCATTGCCAGGCCCTTTCTGGGTGATTATATTGGTGAACAGGTCAGACAGCAGTTTCTGTTCCCATGGAGCCTGTGGTCTAGTGAAAACATATGGGGGGAAGTAGGGGGATCTCTTTGGGCCTCTGTAGCTCTCATCCAGCCCCTTGTGGGAAGAGGGTTAATCCACTGGTAAAAGCAGATAACCTCGAGGTCTCACTCTGGTATGAAGTTTCGAGAAGTGAGTCCTTACTGAGGTGTGCTGAGAGCAGATTGCTGTTTTCTTGATAGTTATGCACATTTCCATCCTTGTGTTATAGTTTGGTGATTAAATATTCCTTAAAAAGGAAAAAAAAAACCCAAAGACCATAAAATGGCATTCAATTTTGCCATTTTAGTAAATTATTAATGCTTACTTGATGTTCATAAAGATGAATCTAATGTGTATTTCTGAACTTTGGTTTGCAGTTTATTATTTTCTAAAGATTTTTACATAACAATTTAGACCAAAATTTAGAAGAAAAAAAAAAGGCATTAGAAACCATTAATATTGTCAATGTTATGTGTGCTACCCTTGTAAAAATATTTTTATCAATCATGTTGTTATTCAATATGGTTAATTTGCCTTATGAATGTTGACTCCAGTAGCCTATTTTTCAATAATATTTTTATTTTAAAACAGAACAGTTATTTTTTGACAGTAAGATTGTTAATTTTTAACACCAGTTGGTGGCACCAGAAACCTGAAAATTTTTCACAGCTGAACAAGAGAAAATAATTGAAAAAGTATTTATACACCAAGAATTTTCGGGAAAATAAATGAAAAATATAATTGTATATTAAAGATGTATTTTTCTTCTGGAATGGAATTCTTTTTTAAAATGCAATATGGCTGTCCATTTTGAGTACAATGATGAAACTTGTTTCTCTTCCAAACTTCATATATGTAGACAGATATATATATATGTGTGTGTGTGCATTGTACATATAATCTTTAATTTGATTACACTGTTCATTTTGTAAATATGTTTCTGTATAAAATGAAGCTTTTCAAGAGAATCCTATGTATATATTGTACTTATTAAATAGGTAATGCCTGTTTACCAAGTCGTATTTTAATGTCATCTTTGATTATTTATTTACATACCCCGCTTACTAAACAAACTGATTCTCCAGACTGTTGGCAAGACTGATTCATACTGCTTGGATTTCTTTTTTAAACCAGACTAGAAATTTTTGCTTTTCATGTTTATCTTTATCTTATCCTTAATTAGAAATCAATGAACAGTAGTAAGCAGGTTAAATTGAATGCTCGGCTGTATTTTTAATTTTTGTTTAAATTATTGATGGCAAAATTTAGCCTTTTACAAAAGGCAGATTTTCACATAGATATGTGAAAATTTCTCATTGAACTTGATGATCCAGTACTATTCAGATTTCTCACAAAACTATGGAACTTACTTGGCCAAATTATCTGGCTTTAATAAAGATCTGTGTTCAATAAATATTGAAATAGCATTAATTTAATGAAGTGAATGTGCGTGCTGGATATTTCAAATCACATCGTGTTGTTTTCCTTTTCTGTAACAGTTCTGGTACACTTAAATTATGCCACATATTTTAACCAGTTCACTATTGGAAAGATTCCCCTGAAATCAGGACCTTGGGATAAAGATAAAATTACTAGACTAGAGGAAGCATTTCCCAACATTCTTAACAGTCCATTTTTGGTAGCCTATGGATTTGTTTGCAAGAGAAAGGAATAAATATATTCAGGAAGAGGGTGAGTTTGGGAAAGGGATGTTGGCTTGTGGTTCTTAACTGGTTGATATGACTTACAGTCTTAAGATTGGAAAGACCGTTGTATCCAAAGAACTTAAATCCCAGTTTGTTCTTTTTCTTAAAGTCTGCTTCAGTCAGTGAGTGTAGAGTGAGCACACACTTCTCAGGACCAGCAACTTGGAAAAGCTGCCTCCATTTAACCAAATGCTGATGCTGTTTTGCTGATTCTCCGAGAACAGTGTGACAAGACTAAAGGTTTCTTCCCTTGTCGTGATGTACTGCTGATCCCTGAGTTACAGTTAAGAGACTCGATTCTCATGTTTTAAAAGACAAACACGTTTAAGAAGTATTCTGAGGAATTTTCAGCTTTTTTTTTTTTTTTCGATTGCCTAAAGGCTTTGTTTTTTTTTGCCAGGCAGACTGTCTGCCCTAACTATACTCTAAAACAGGCATAAGATATATTAAAGAGAGGAATCCCTACCTCTTAACCCAGTGCAAAAATAGTTCTGTTGAAAGTTTAGAAGCCACTGAAATTAACTTGTTGATGGTCAACTTTCGGTGACATTAACTTAGGAAATATATTAACTATGTAAATGGCTTTCCCCGTCATCCATTTCGCTATGTAGTTTTTGTTTTCAGTAACCAATTAAAGGCCCAAGGGCAGGAAGTGGTGCGCGTGCACGTGATGTCAACACCCCCCCACTCTGCTTGTTCCAAGAAATACCCGCTAAACCCGCCCTCCTCTCTCCTGTTTCTCAGGCGGGCACTTCTGGCGGGAGAGTCCCCGATGCCCAGCACCGTGCTTCCCTTGCTGTAGGTCTGGAGCTGCGTTTCTGCCACTGCATAAGAGAAGCGCTTTTCAGCATCTTTTCTGCTCACACCCCCATAGGTCCCATTTCTCCAAAAAACCAGGTCTGCAGGAGTCTATGCTAAATGAGAGTGCTGCTTTGGGCTCTGAACTACCCTTCCTGGATTTCGTGTTTGGTTTCTGTGTTAGTTTGGAGCGAGGGTGGAGGGATTGGAGGGAGACCCTGCTGGACCAGCAGGCTGGGAAGTCTGTCCCTGGTATCCTAATTAGAATTCAGAACTCACTTCTTCACAAACTTAAGTGGGTCCTTAAGTCTCTAGTCAAAGTTCATGGGTGGGGGCGGGGCGGGGGAGGCTTTGTGTGCTTTCCTGAAAGAATTTCCACCTTTTTTCTTTACTTTTATGTGGTTAAATGCTTTCCAGGCTCCAAGGCACCAACTTTCAAAAACATTGCAGCAGAGGCCAGGAGGCCCAGCCTTGCGGTGGAATGTGCCACACGCTCGAGTCCCAGGTGCCTTATGAGAAATTAGGTGATCCCATCTCGCCATCCCACAGTGGTGTTCTGCAGCTGAGGTAGTCAGTGTGAGTAGCTTGAATGTCAAAGCCCAAGCTGTAGAGCACAGAGGCTGCTGATGGTTTCAAAGACGACCTTCTACCTGCCTGTCGGATGCCATACCCATTTCTGCAGCAATTCGGTATAGAGCAGAAGACAATCTTTCCTTCTGTCTCTGGCCACCCTTCCATGCCCCTACCCTGAAACACACAATAGACCCACACCCAAAACAACAATCAGGACGTTTCACTTGCCCAGAGCTGGTCTGGTTACCTCTGGGTTACCAACCTTCAATTCATTATCCTGCTTAGATGGGCTTTTATTACCGGGTCATTCGAGTGAGGAAGAGACAAAAGGGAAAAGAGACTAAGTTCAGCAAGATTCCTTGTCAACATTTGTCCAATTGGGATTTCGATGGTGGGAGTGCCGCATCTCAGGTGGGCTCACCTGTGCTGTGGGCCGGGTGCCAGGGGAAGCAGGCCTGGTGTTAACGAGGCTGTTAAAGAGGTGGTTCCTGATGTCACTGTGTATCTTTTTGGAATTTTAAGTCAAACTAGAGATGTACCAGTTTAACACGTGTGTGTGTATGTGGTTTTTTTAAAGGATGGGGTTTTGGAGAATTAAACACTCAACTCCTGGTGAATGAAGTTAACCTCCGGTAAATGTGTGTTGTTGGGGATGGGGTGAGGGGGGTGCGGGGAGTTTCGTGAGGTGGTTAAAGGGCTGTTCCAGTTTCTAAGGGTATATTCATGTATTTTGTAATTTAAAGTTCAATTTACAATAAAAGATTTTTTTTTAATCCAGTTCGTCATAGGAAATATTTACTTATTATACCGAATTTTTTTTTTTTTTTAGGTTGACCTTTGTTTTAAATGCTCATTAACAGATAAAATGCATGGCATAGAAAATTGTAGGCTGTGGAACTGAGAAGCAGATACTTTATCAGTTTTGTTGAGGAGGAGCAGGGGAAAGGACCAAGTTCAAGGAAAGGTGAAGTCTGCGGTAATGGATATTGTAGTTCCAGGGCCAGGCTTCTCTCTTCCTCTGTACTCGATCCGTCCCTCAGTGAAGTTAAAAGGCGCTTTGCGTGTTCTGGACACTTGTTCTCCAGCATAAGAAAAGTAGCTACATATACGGACACAGTTTGTCCTGTGAGGTACTATGTGTTTTAGGAGTTTACCCAATGTTTTATATACTTAAAAAGCAAAGCAGCATTTAGGAAGCCTCTTTGGTCGAAATCAGACACTGTGTACTGTATTGCTTTTGTAGTTTAAGACTGTTTGTTTTCCTTTTGGAATGTAGGGACACAAATTTAAAATGTAAACATATCAACGCAGGGACAGGGAGCAAATATGAATTAACTGCTTTGAGTGAGGCTCAGACAACCCCGTGAGATAGGAATCAGGCACAGTCATTTCCAGAACCTTCCTGCTAGGGGTTTGTCAGGATGGCATTTGAACCAAGTGTGGGGATGCTTTCTGCTGCCTCCCTGAAGTCACAGGTTCTACTACCTCAGCGAGTGAGTTCAAGTCATACTTACAAGTCTTTTTCTTTGCACTAATATTCCTTAAACAAAAAGACCAACAATCTGGTAAAGAAAATATGTGTGAGAAGAAAAAAAAAGATGTTTGTGAATATGAGTGATTTAACAACCCCTTAGCTGGAGACTTAGTGCTCCTCTTTTCTTTCTCTTTCTGATTGTCATTTGACAAAGCTCTTCCTAACTGCAATCGGGGAAGAATAGAAATAAAACCAGTCATTTTTTATCCTTTATCTCAGTAAAGATTTGGCAGGGGACTCATGGTTAGTTGATAGAAGATATTATAATTTTCTTGACAGTCTGGGCAATGAGTAAGTGTTCCTTAAACTTTGGAATTACCTGCGGGTGGGTATACCTTTCTGTGCTGTCCTGTAGGTGACTGTAAGAGAGCCTCCCCCTTCTTGCCCATGGCCATCTAAGGCAGTCAGAGAATAACGACTCTGAAACTATGGACGCATCAGTTCACCTCTTTGAGTTTCGATTTTCTTATCTGTAAAATGAGGATGATAAAATCTATCTTGCAGAGCCAGTTCTGAGGTCTAAATAGGATAATGCATGCAAAAGAACTTTGTAAGGTGCAAAGCTCTGAGTTATGTGGACACATAAGCTAAAATTTTAAAAAATAAAGGGGTAGTTTCTATTTAAACATACTATTATCAAAAATGTTGAAGAATGCCTTTATATGAGTATTGTAAAAATTGTCGCTTTAGCAGAATAACCTTTACAACAAACGACAGAAATACTGTTACATGTACATCTATGTGTATATGTAAGAAAAGGTTGTGAATGGGATACATATCAGACTCAACAGTTTTCCCTGACGAGTGGTGTACTTTATATTCTGTTTCTGAAAATTTTTTTCAACAAGTATGTACTGTTTTTGCTACATTTAACTTTTTAAATTGTAGTCTAAGAATCCTATCACATGTCTGACCTCACATTATTAGATTCAGGATGAAAAGGAGGGGGTGTTTGTGTGGAGATAGATAGTATGTATATATACGGATTCATTATTGGAAAAGATCCTATTGTTCAATGTTCTCATTCTCTTGAAAGAGGCTGAGTTTGGAAAGAGGCAGAAGGCGATGTGTTTTGCTCAGAAGGAGCAACCTTTGTTTGAGCATCATCCCCTGAGAAGATCTATCCTTCAGTTCTAGTTTCTGACCTTTGTTTGCTTTCAGACAGCTACCTGGAAGACACCTGCATCCTAACCCCGTTTCTGAAGGTGGACTGGCGGGTACAGCAGCTGTGTTATGAGGAGAAATACACTGGAAGAACAAAAGAGACTTGTGCACTTACCACTCCTGTTCAACCCAGCCTCACCCTCTTGTGCGCAGCTGCCAAAGTGTCAGCAAGGGGCGTGTGTAGATGGCTGGAGCTTTTAAACTAATATTTGTCTGACATTCTCCCACAGCTTCTGTCCTGAGGGGCTGGTTCTGTGGTGATAGTACCCTGTGGGTGGCTTACCCCTTTGTAGGGATGAAGAAGCAAGGGAGAAAAAGCACGAGAGGGATTGGAATCTGACTAACAAGCAAAAGGGAGGTGTTGACGTGAATTGCATACTAACTGCCCTGGGTGAGGAGGTCCAAACGGTGCTGCGTTTTCAGCCACGCTTTGTTTAGTACACGAGCAGTGGTGTGCCGAAAAGATAAGGAAGGCAGGCAGGTTAGCTGCTACCTGAGCACGAGTCGCCCCTGTCGCATGGCTGGTTCTCATTCTCTTAAGTTTTAGTGTCTACAATGCTTTCAAAGCAATATAGATAACTGAAGCGCTGTCCCTCACTAAAATAACTTGTGTCTTGATACAACTCAAGCTCTGCTTGCCGCCACTAAGACTCGCCACTGTGCTAACCAAGACACGCATGTAAGATAATTTTCCCATCCTTTTCTAAATTTTCTGCCCGCTTTTGGATGGAGTATTTTGAATGACTCGAGTATATCTCCATTATTGGCTTACGAGTGATGCCTTTTTATAAAATGTTTCAGGGGTTGTCCTAGAGTTTGTGAAATATCTTAAAAACATGAGCTGCTTCGTGTATCTGTGAGTTGTGCAGGAGCCACGCTAATCTGTGATGGATCCAAGTTTGCTCCCTGTGCGGCTGAAGCCGGCACCTTGTTTAGATTTTCTTTTGGCTGCTTTCGGGTTGGATGAAGAGAAGCAAAGACCAACAGGCCCTTTCGAGGCGCGGAGCTCAGAGAAGAAAGAGCACTTTGAGCGAGAATGTGGCGCCCCAGAGTGAACCCGACATTCAGGTGACATTTCCAAAATAAAATTCTGAGCTTGCTGACTTTTATTTGGCTAAGACAGGATCAAAAAGAATTATCATTTATCACCATAATTTCATAAAAGACAGGACGTTTTAACACAAAAACAAAAAAGGTCGAAGGGTTCAACTTGTAAATAGAATGAGTTTAGCTCTATGAAACACTCTATTTGTTTTTCTCACCTTGCTGTGGCCTGGTATTTGAAAACCACTGATCCACTGCAACCCCTCATTATAGGATGAGGAAAAAGGCCCGTGACAGGAAGCGATTTCTTGCGGTCACACCTAATCAGCTCTTTCCCTGCCGCACAGGCACTGATGACTCTGCCAGTACTCGAAACACAGTTAATACCAACACTCTTACCGTTCCTTGGGACCAAGTGAATTAAGGAAGTTCTGAAGACAGAAGGTGTGTAGGTTATTGATTTATTGCTTCTCGGCTCCCAATTCATTCTCTAATATCTGCTGCATGATAAACAAGAGCATTTCTTTAACCATTTCTCCTTTAAAGTGAGCATGGTAGTAAGCTTCCTCAGTAGAGGGCAACAGAGGCACGTTACAGAAGGAAGAGGCTTCTGGAAATTTCTAGCCGGGACTACATGTCAGCCTTGTGCTTGCGAGGACATCCAGGGGAGCCTGTCCCAGCCGTCCCTCCGTAACCTTGCAGGCTCCATTTGGTGATCACCTTTCCATGACCCTCTTGACGTGGAAACCAAAGCCATCACATGGATACACACAGCTGCTTGTGGTCCAAAGAGTCACACACAAAATAGCCACTACACATCCGCACCACTGGTTGCTGATTGCCTGAAGGCACTCCAGAGGGTAGCTGGTTTGCTTGCCCAACAAATCCAAAACAGCTCTGCCCTGGCTGAAGCAGCTAACATCTCCGCTACCCGGTGGGCTGACCCACGACTCCTCCTACAAGGTCTGAACCCCTTCCGAGTCTGTGCATCCTTGGGTGTTCTCCCTCAGCCCTTAGGTACTGTGTGGAAATTCCCTATTTCTTATACTCCTTTATCACCGTTAATAATTTAACCTGCGTTATTTCTGTCTCCTGACTGGACCCAGACTGCTACCAAAGGCAAGAGTGAAGTACGTCATACGAACTTCCGAAAAGGCACAAAGATCAGAGGTTGCTCTTTGATCCTCAAGAACTCGATGTTTAAAAAATTTTTTTTTCAAATTTCTTCTCATTCTATTATTTGACAAACTCATGATTGTCTGTTTATATGGAAGGCACTGCGGGAGATAAAACAAGTACTGTACTGTAACAAGGTGGGAAGAGACCAGCATCCTCAGTTAGCACTGATGGGCGTGGGAGAGGCCAAGATTTGGCTGGAAGAGACCACAGCATTTGAGAGGGGCCTTCGTGTAGAGGTGTCACCGAGGTCGTAGCAAGAAACGTGTAGAAGAAACAACTGGTCATTCTATTTGGCTAGAATTTGATCTGGATGATATTCTTGGCACAAAAGCATGGAGTCTCTTTTGCCATTGCCAACCTTTATCATGTTCAGCAACCCATGGTAAGGCTCAATGGTAAGACTCGTAGCAAGTTCTCTAGTAGCAGTCTGGCTATGAACGGCCTTGAACATCACACGGAATACACTTGAATACTGAGTTTGCCATGGAAGTTGCCTCAACCAAAGGCCACAGTTCACAAGGTACCATCTACGACAGTTCTATTTTTAATATTCTGAGGAACTTCCATACTGTTTTCCATAGTGGCTGTACCAATTTACATCCCCGTCAACAGTGCACAGTTTCTCTTTCATTCACATTCTTGCCAACACTTGTTATTTTCTGTCCTTTCACTAACAGCCATTCGAACAGGGGTGAGACTGTAGCTCCTCTTGGTTTTGATTCTCATTTCACCGGTGATTAGTGATGTCGATGTCGAGCACTTGTTCATATACCCGTTGGCCATTCGTACATCTTCTCAAAGCCCATGTTCTTTCAACATGACTGGTTCCTGAAGTCTAAAGGAGGTGTCTAGCATCAGATATATGCTTTAGCTAACAAATAGTTAAATTAGGAAAGAAAGTAAGTCTGGAGATTGTTCTAACTTATTTTGGCAGGAACTGTTGGTACCAGCGAGGCAGCGCAGTACCACCACGAAGACTCTGGAGCCCGTTTATTTATTTGCTCATGGAACAAATATTTCTCAAGTGCTTAGCAGAGGCCTGACATTGATCTAGATGCAGATATACTCCAGCGAAAGAGCAGGCTTTCTCTGCCAATGGGTAGAGCTCACAATCGGGAGGGGAGTGAGGAAAAAAGAGCCAGATAGTAAATAAGGGAACAAGTATGCAAAAGCGTTGAAATCACATATATTTGCGTTCGAATTCTTAACATTTTGACTTTGGACATGGGACCTATATCAACCCTCTCTGAATCTCAGTTTTTGTATCTACAACATATGTTTGTTGTGAGAATAAAAGGGGTTTATTATATAAAGCATGTAGCATGGGGCCTGCTAGAATGTGTCAGCCTGAGATATATTGTGATTACTATGAAATAATCAGTTATAAATTTCTGATACCCATAGAAATCTACACGCCTATTATTTTTCCAACTTCATTTCAATTTCTAACATCTGATTAGTCAGTCCTATAGAGGGGAAATATGAGCTAAATTAGTTACTCTGTATAAATCACTTATAATAGTGCTTAGCAAATATTAAGCATTAAGTGTGTCTATTAAATGAATAAATATAAGTAAATGAACAAATACATTCTACTCTGGATATAGTTTAATGAGACTCTTGATATAATTTCCCATCTCTTCTCCAAACAACCTTGTGTTTATGATCATGCCTACTGTTCTCCAATTTATTCAACAAATATTTACTGAGCATGCATTTGGCATTGTTCTAGGTGTTGGGAACATCAGTAGCGAACACATTTAATAAAGATTAAAATGTTGGCGTAAAGCAAGTAACGTCAGAAATTTGAGAAATTGTTTTGAAATGTTTTCTCTTAAAGAGAGGAATTTGTTTTTTTTCATTTAGTTGGCAAACAAATCGTCATCCTACGCCAAGCGTAGTGCTTCCTTGAGTTGCCTGTAGTCACTAATGGGCGTACAGAGAAATCGTAAGCTCTAAACACTCAGTGTTTTCCCACAATTTAGGTGGCACGTACTTGGGCATGAGAATGAGGAAAAATGAAGACAAGATGTAAATAAGGCAACAAACAAGATGACAAGGAAGTGGTTGGGGCCCGGGCCACAAGGACCTAGAGTGCAGTGAGAGACTCAGCCAGGACTGATTAGCAAATCTAAACTCTTCTGACGATCTGCCTCAGAGCACCCTTTCACCTCATAGTTTTTTCAAGGACCGTTATAGGAAATGGTGAGCATTCAGGTAATTCCAGAGAGTGAATGAGTTAAATGGAGACCTGTTGTGAGAAATTCAGGTGGTTCACATGCACTGTGTCTCAAAGAAATGGTACAGAGTGGAGTAAGATAGAACAAGTCATTTTGAGAAGACGTCTACCATCATCAGGCTGAGTAAGCTGCGGCCAGTTCGATGGATATGTTACACTCGGGCACATGGGCGACTCGAAGAGACTCATGTGAGATTACAGTTTCTGTAGTGTTCACCGTGGCCTTGAACAGGTAAATTTTCATGAAATCAGTGAATATGACAACACTAGCAAAACAAATGCCTCCCTAACAGTGAACGAGGAACAATTTTGCCATTATCTATCTCTTCTGATAACTCAGCCAGGGCCAAGGCAATGCCTCTTCTCCAGTGGTGCTAATCTATAGCCGTATTAATGAAGATGGCAGATGCTTACTATAAATCAGGTACTGTTCGAGATGACTTATGTTAACTCATTTGATTCTTGCAAACAACAACAACAAAACTATTTCAGAGATGAACAAACTAGTAAGGCTAAACCACATGCTTGAGGTCACCTAGCTATTAAGTGGCAGAGTCAGAATTTACATCCAGGCCATCTGACGTTAGAGTTTATGCTCTTAACCAGAACACCAGATTCCTAGTCACCAGGATTCTCTGCCCTAACATGGTCCAGGCACGAGGAAATTGCACAATCACCACTTATCGAATAAATGAAATGAGTTATAAATTATTCAGTATTCTCTTAACAACTATTTGTCTAAGCAGTTGCAAGACCATATCCCACAGTGCCAAAGAGAAAGAAACACAAGCATATAAACAACATCACAATAGACCTCTGTACTGGTCACATTTCCCCTGGGTAATTCGAATTAATTTGGGCAGCGCAAGATACAATTTACTCTGCAGGCCAGTGAACAAGAATATACTATGCCTGGATTATTATAATACACAAAAGTGGCATGCATTGCTTCCCAGTGTGTCAGAGTCTAAGAAAGCTTTTTGGTCTTTGCCAATTTATTGACTAGGAGAACATGAGAGCAGACATTGGCTTCAGGGAACACGAACTGGCCTGGCTATGGGCTGTCCTTTGATATTTGGCCACATTTTCACTGAAAGTAAGCAGAACTTTGTCATCCCATTTCAATTTATAGCAGAAAACAACCTCGTCTTGGGACTGATTCAACTTCTATTTTAAAATATATCTCTACTTATAAATACATTTTTGTATTTAAAAATTTTGGTATCTTGAACTGAAAAGCTCTGTTGGCAGAAATTTCGCTAAAGATCTAATGATATATAAAAGACGTTTGCATTAACTACTTTGTTGATTGACTTACCAATAGCCAATGAGAAAGCTCTGTGAGCTTCGACATTCATGGGGTGGTAAAAGAGTATAATTTATCATTTTAAATTCCATTACATATTGTAAAAAAAAAAAAAAAAAATAGTGTTACCCAGAGAGACTCAAGAATTTCAAGGCCAAGTACAGTTTCTGACTTATTGACATTTTAATTCTAATCCAATTGATATTGTGAAAGATGCATAGAAGATATGAAGAAATAGTCAAGTAGGGTCTACAGAATTAGTCATATGGGTGACACCAATTACTGCTTTGCACATAGTAATTAAAAAGGAAAATTGAAAAAAATATATACAACCTCAACTGACATGAGTACAGGTTTTTCTGGTATATGTTCCCCTGATTATTATTAATTTTGACCATTCTCTTTACTCCATCCTCAGCAGAATGCAGTTTTCTCTAAATGAAAACTAATTTAAAATGACCTAAGAAGCACTTGGGATAACAAGAGCATCTAACGGAGGATGCAACACTTAGCCTTAAAACCCCAAGTGGCTTTAAGAGCTGAAAGGCACAAAACTAAATGATTTTGTTCATGTCGAATCATTAAAAAATCATCCCATGCTCATTTGAGAATTCGTAAATTGAACTATTATTTTTATGCTGTCATTTTTTGCTGAAAATTTTAAGTTTCAGTGTTTACTTATTTCGTTCGGTTTTGTCAAATAAAAGATGTTTAGCAATTAAGAAAGTTTTCTAATTCATTTGATTACAGTGTCTAATTTTGGATCTGGGTTCCTTTTACTTCTGACACGCGACCACTGACACGCTCTTCCCTCGGAATGTTTCTGGGAAATCCTAACAAAAGTTTGCTCACCTGGAATGTGCTGCAGACCTTTCCACGTGTAGAATTCACTTCCAGGTCTCTCTGCTTTTGTGCTAAGAAACCCTTGACATAACATGGTTTGCAATGCAAATATGATAACCACCTCCTAGAGTAAGGCTGTTTTTTTTTTTTTTTTAATTTTATTTTATGCCGAGAGACCTTTTATTCAAGTGTGGTGATGAGCTTAAATTATTAATCAAGCAATTTGGTTGGCCTGAAAAATTGGGTAACAGTTTTGTACCATCCAGGAGTCCGACAGCGGGGATAGAAAGTTGGTGGAAATGGTGGCAAAATGGTCAGAGTGTGCACTGTGGAATCGGCCGCCTGGGTTTGATCACTGGTCCTTTTTATGGCTCGGGTTCCTCATATGCAAAATGGTGGTGAGAGTAGGTGCTTTCCTTGTAGTATGGTCGTGAGATGCAAATGAGATGATGAGTCAAGAGCTCCTTATGCACCCTGTCACATGGTGTGAGCACTGAATTTGTGTTAGCTATTGTCCTGGTAGAGTTTCAGAACACCGCCACTGAACGTGGCTCTTCCAGGCTTGAGAACAGTGCAAGGTCATAGGCACTAGGCAAAAGACTGCAGTCGCATGAACGGCAGGATGTAATTAAGACTTGCCCTTATCTTGATAAAAGAATTCCCAAAGCAGGACAAATGGTAAACGCACAGTCGTGAAGTTATTGTGGAACTCCTTGTCACCAGTGGTAAAGATAGCAAGGATGTGTGTGTGTAGTTTCTGTGCTGTGGGTGATGCTACAAGCTGTCACCTGCCAAAAACGATCAGGCAATGTCCATGGTAAAGTGGACCAGTGCAGACTGAATGTCGCTTCTCCTTGATCTTCTCTCTGATGAGACTCAAGGAATTTTTTGAAATGTGTTTGAGTAAAAAATAAAGACGATTCATAAAAGTCTTGCAGATAGTCCTCCCTGACATAGGAACCCCTAGAAAGTTATGTAGGACTTATGTTTAGCTCTAAATGCCACTAGGTGGCAGAGGAATGTTATAAAACCAGCCATTTCTCACAGGCGAACAGGGGTACAATTTTTTTTCCTTCTCATCACTGGGTGCCCTATCTGCAGGATCCTAAGAGACCTTTCCTGTAATTTAGGGTTTTAGTCCTTGTCTTTCCATATACTCAGCCCCCAGGACGACTACATGACCCTGGATGGCAGGCTCTAGCATATGCTAGCATATCATGAGTGTGAGTCCATTGTCACCCAAACTCCTAAAGAGAAAATATCAGAAGCTTTCCGACCTTGAAAATTTTATTTTCAAGTCTCCTAGAGCTGGACATTTGGAAGAAAAAGCAATGTCCTTGCAGATGCCTTGAGGGCACTTGTTGGAGAGGATGAGCCTAAGGCATTGTGATGCCATCTTTCTTCCTTACAGAAGGCAGATCCACTTCCCCCCCCCCCCCCCTCGCCCCACTAGCTCTAAGGAGGGACACACGACTCTGCTGTCATCAAGGTCTTTAACTTCTTCATCTCAGAGATCATTCTTTTTGGCTATTGAACATAGTTCTTAACACTTAAAAATCAGGGAGGCTCGTTTGAAGGAAACCTGAGTGATTTACTCGATGGGTCTCATTTTTTCATTTTTGAAACGGTAAGGTTCTGAGTCTGAGCTGGAAGGCGCTCTTTTTATTTCTAAACTCTGGCTCATCTGTATCTGGAGAGAGTTCAGGATGAGATTGATCAAGCAGGCACGTCAGCAGACAGAAAATGCCCACCTGGAAACAGTTGCTTCAAGGTCACGTCACCACCAAATGAAGCTTTATGATTTAGAAGTTTATTGTATTTAACATAAGTTGCTAACAGCAACGAAATTTTTCCTCTATGATTTATAGCCATTTACTTAATTGTTCCAATTTCTGGAGACAAATCAAGGTAGCTAACTGAGGTCCTTGGTTTAAGAATCCATTTCTCCCCTTCTGATCCCAGGTGGCAGATGCTGGGTGACGGAAGATTGGGGCAGGGTCAGCGGAGATGATAGCAGGGCGCGTGGCCTGAAAAGGATCCATGTCAAGAGATATAACAAAGACCTTACAGTCCGAAAAGGCATCTTACTGCCATGACAGAGAGCTGGGTTTGGAGGTGGCAGCAGAGAGTGTGGGACCCTTCCCTCCTTCCTGTGCCCAAGTCACTATCACTGCCAGTTAATAGTCCTCTGCGTGTCCCAGATCTGCTCAGTGTCTCCATCTCTGATGTGGGCATGTTGCCTAACTGATGAGCCACTAGCCTTGGGTGTTAGTTAGCTGGGATGTTGGCAAAGCATCTTCTATCCATCCAGCCCGTCTGCAAGTGATTGCCACAGTGGCCATATGCTCCTTCTGTGAGTGGAGCTCTCCAGCAAAGGATATCTGTTTCTTGGCTTTGGAAAGAAAGTTGGAGAGAAAACCCAGCTTTCAAATTAAGGGCAAATGAAATTCAGGGGCTTCCAAATTAAGTCAATACAATCATTTCCTTCTTTAAAGAAACCCTACGCCCCTGCAAGCCAGGAGCTGGGCGCCGAGTTCCTCCTGCCTTCTATAAAGGGTTATTGGCACCGCAGCCATCTGTGAATCAAGGAAGCCGCAAGCGGAGCCTGCCCACGGCCAGGGGCGGCGCGGAGGCGGAGAGCCAAGGCTGCGGAGAACTAAACGGCAGGGGAGGAGCTGCGCCCTCCCTTCTGAGCCGTCTCATCTCTTCGACCAAGCGTCTCGGCAGGGCTTCGCAAGGTGCTGTAGAGGTGGAGAGCGAGCGGGGAACAGCCCCCCGCCCCCTCGCAGCTTCGGCCCCTTCCTTCTGCTTCGAGAGCCCAGCTTCACCCGCGTCAGTGCCCCCGCCACCCCCTGTTTCGGCCTCTAGCCCCGGCTCCCCACCCCCCCCCCCCCCCCGCGATCCCCGGGTGCTGAGCGCTGCTTCCTGCCCTGGAAACCTCGGCTCTTCTCAACGGGTTTTCTCTCTAGAAAGGAAAACCACACTCAGGTCTTTCTCTCCTGTTATAGATGGTTTCTGATTTGATATTTGGAAAGTTTTTCTCGAGGAGCCCTTTCCATGTGCTGCAGGATAATATCCGCTTGTGTAACTTGGTATGCTTCTGGTAATCATACTGGGGCGCATCTAGGAGTTTGCAAACTTTCTTGCAAGGGTTGAGCGAAGGATGCTTTTCTGTTTCTGAAAAGGACTCCATTGTGCTGCATTGGGAACAAGTAGACAGACTCACCCACCACCCCGGGGGCCCCATACCTCACTTAGGATGCCTGGGAATCAGCAGACTTAAATATGCCTTTATTTCAAAGGTCACCAGAAGAGGAGGGAAGAGCCGCATTACAGACAGCCCCACACAGCTAAGATTCACATATTTCTCCCAAGCCCCTAGGTCACCGTCTGTCCGGGTGGGATGCCAACTTCTCCACTCGACTTGAAGATCACAGGGTTGAGGCTGGCCTCTTTTGGCATGCTTGGAATGTTTGCCAGCTGTGCATGCATTGATAAGGATCTCATGATCATCCCGAAAACTACAATAATGGTAATAAGGAAGACGCGAAGGCATGTTTTTAATGAATCCAGTTAATAAATAGCACTCAAGCAAATGAACAGGAATCTAAATTCTGAAGAACACTTAGGTTTTGGTCTCGGAGCTGAACAGGGAGCAAAAGCATCATTCGGGGCGGTCCTTAGCCAGCACAGGGAAGGAGAACCGGAATGTGACCACTCCGTGGTGGCGGCACGCATGGATTATGTCATTGTCACTTTCAGCAGTTACTATTTTAGCCAGGTCGTGTCTGATCTCTGCCTGCAGGGAAAGTCGGGAGCACCCTTCCTCCTGTCCCCCTCACTCCTCAGCAGTGACAAATGCTTTTCTAGCCCTTTCACCAGGGGGAGTGTTCTGCCCAGAATAGAACTTGGCTTCTGGGCTGCCAGTTCCAGAACCGGCTTCATGACTGAGGGGCTCTTGTTCCCTCTGCTTTGAGAAGTTTCACCAGAGGTCAGATCTAGTTGGGACTGTGCGAGCGTCCCCTCCCGAGGCAGGGAAGAAAAAGGGGAAATGGGCTCGTAATGCAAAAACACTGCTCACACCGAAGTTTCAGTTCCGTCGTAGAATGCAAAGCCTCTCAGAGAGACGTGGGAGGCAGGGACAACATTAACAATAAAAGTACAAAGCTGGCCACCTCTGAGTGAACAGTCCTTTCTGGCCTGGATGGAGGAGGGGGAGCAGCGCACTTCAGTTGTCCCCAAAGGAAACGAGTCTGTGTCAAACGGCTGTTTTCATTGGAATTGGGTCTACCTGAAAAAGTCTAATTTTTCTTGAAAATTAACGTTCTCTGCTTGTGGCTCAAAGAGGAAAGGTGAATATTGGAAAAATAAGGATAGAGAATGAGGGATATTTTAGCTTTTCCCCGGAAGTATTTTCCACTGTTGCCTAGGATCAAAGGACCCTTTTGCTGTAAATACTAATTGGACCCAAAGTCACCTGAAATGAAAGGAACATTATAATTTGTGTCCTTGTGTGTATAACCCCTTGGGGCAACTAAACAGCCATGAAGTAGTAAGTGAATCGAAGACCCATTACGCATTAACAGCTGTGAGGCAGGGGTTTTCTCCTCTAAGGACATTTTTTTTTTTTTTTTTTTGGATAAAGAATTTTCGGGCAGAATGCCCCAATTTAACGTTCACTCTACCCCTTACTGAGCGTGAATCTCTTTGAGCCTGTGTTAGTTTTCTAGAGCGGCCATAACAAAACACCACAGACTGGGTGGCTTAAACAACAGAAATTTATTTTCTCAGGTGGTTCGGGAGCCTAGAAGTCTGAGGTCAAGGTGTTGGCAGGTTGGATTGTTATTTATTTTTTTTTTTCTGAGGTCTCGCTCTTCGGGCTGCATATGGCCGCCTTCTCGCGGTGTCCTCGCATGGTCGACTCTCTGTGCACGCTCCTCCCCGAAGTCTCTGGATCTCCGTCTCCGTCTCTCTTCCCCTCACTGTCCTAATTATCCTCTTCTTATAAGGACATCAGTCATATTGAATTGGGATCATCCTGATGGCCTCGTTTTAACTAATTACTTCTTTGAAGACCCTCTCTCCAAATGCAGTCATATTTGGAGGTCATGGGAGTTAGGGCTTCAACACATGAATTTTGGGGAACACGACTCAGCCCATATTGGTTATTGGTTAAGCTGGAATAAAACTTGCCTTTCTTTCTTAATTTTAGACTTGAGATGAAGTAAGAAAAGAGACTTTTGTGGGTATAAACGCTATACAAAGGTGAGTCGTTATCTTACAGGGGCGGGATATGCAGCTTAGGACAGTGTGTCTCATGGGCCTGTGTGAATATCACATTTTCTGTATAACACTCAAGATGTGGAGGCCAAGTTCCCCATGAAAAGATGCAGTTGCAAAGGTGCTACTAAACATCATGCCTCCTTAGGAATTTGAGCCGAGAGCGATATTGCAAATCATATGTTCATTTTATTTATCTACCATCGCTGATTTCACACCTACCCTGCTGGATGCTGATTCAGTGTGATCCATTATCTACGAATGATGCAAAATGGCAAGTTGGCTGGATGAATGCAACAGAAAATTTCATTAAGCAGGAGAAGACTGCTAATTTGTCTTCCTACACAGCTTATAGGGAGCTTCACCAAAAATATCTCCTGCCTTCAACAACTTCCCCCTGACTCTTCCTTCCTCAATCACAGAAGGCTGCTCAGGGTCCGGAGTTTCAGGAGAGCTTGGAGGTCACCCTGGGTTGGGTTTGAGACTGGGTTAGCCACATGTGCTCAACTCAGACTGAAAAGGAAATTCAGATTCTCTCATTCTTAAAGACAGAATATCTGATAGCGTGAGGCAAACCTGGGTTCTCTGAAAAATGAGGGCCAGTTACACAAACATACCCACACACAAACACAGGTGCCTGCACGCGCGCGCGCACACACACACACACACACAAGAGTACACAGAGACCAGAAAAATCCACACATTTCCTTGCACAAAGAAGGCAGTGTTGGTATTTTTCGCTGTTAGGGATTCTGAACCTGTGCTAAAGAATGCTCTTAGTTTACAGAGGGTAAAATAACACCCTCGTGCGCCCTTGACCTCTGTTTCGAATTCAGAGACTTCAAAGCTGAATGAGGACTATAACATTACGTCTCCTAGCTCAGCTCTGGGACTTCCCTTCTCTGTTGGGTTCTACATCCTGTGGGCAAGATGGGTAATAGGGCCACACCCTCCTTGGGTATCCAGGAGCAAAGTGGTGACACCTTGATTTCTTTCTAGTGCTCAGTCCTGAGTCTGAAGTTTCATTGCACAGGGGCATGCCAAGAAGAGGTAAGACGTCCACAGCCACAAAACAAATACCAAGATAAACTGGGGCAGAAACTAGCCTGCGGTACCAAGGCAGGACGGGGGTGGGCGGTGGGGTGGGGGGAAGTTGAGGAAGAGCATCAGGGACGTACGAATTGCCACGTGAAAAAAAAAGCAAACTCAGATGGCAAGAAGAGAGACCTTAGGAATTTAACTTTTTACCTTGGATCAAAGAGACTATTTTGTAGCTCAGGATCTTCTCTTTGGACTTCGATCTTGCTTTATTTCCAAAATGGGACTGGAGACGGGAATGATGAAGCCAAAAACATCAAACAGCATCAGCCTTGGTTGAAAACATTAGCAGCAACACACCGCAGGGCTCATCACCTCCTCCGTTCTTAGCATTTCATTATAAGAGGAAAACCACAGGCCAAACCCAGCAAAGGCTGTTACATTTAACTCACAAGGCTCATGTGCTTACTGGTGGTTTTCGAGTCTCTGAGGCGCAGAAGTAATGTAAGATGGGGCTATTTAGTATGCGTTACGGAAGGAGGAAACAAAAACACATTTTCAGTCCCTTTTGCTAAATGGCAGCCTGATTCCATTACATCCATTTAATTTACTGTTTCCAGGCTCAAGGGAATCATTTCCATGTGACATTTATCTACGAAAATTTAGGACAAAAGCAGTTGACCTGTGTCAATCAGGCTTCTTAATGGTAAATAACAGAAACCAAGTCTTTCCCTTAAAGTAGAAAGGAATTTACCAAGTGTATTAGATGACTTCTAGAATTCCAGGAGGGCTGGAAAATGAAGCTAGGAGGCTATGCAGCCAGCAACAATCCATGAAATCAGTTCTAGAGCTGTTTTGGGTGATGCTCCACTGCCTTCTCTCTGAGCAAAGAGAATGTAGCTTGCCCTGTGACCGTTTCTCATACTGGATGAAATTCTAGGTCCTCTCTAAGTTTGCTGTAATGGCCACCACCCTAGACGGCATGCCTCCAAATCCTAACCAGGCTCCTCTGATCCTCAGGATGTTTCTCCTTTTCCAGAGATCTGCATGCGAATCTCCCCCACCTCTCCTGGGAAACCTGACCATATCCAATGAAAGGGCCTTATGCTCCCCAGCACTGTGGGTTAGAGTCATTCTGTCTGGAGTAGCACGTGGGGCTTCAGCTCGATGGTCAGTGGTGTTCGAAGAGATGGTCCACACCCATGGTAACTGAATCCTCTAGGCTGGGTCTCCTTGTCCCCAGTTCTGCTATTGGTATGACAGGCCCTCCTGATTCTCTGACGACTTGACCTGTTAGAGCAAGCTCATGCATATCTCCAAGGGACA
Source organism: Rousettus aegyptiacus (assembly GCF_014176215.1). NCBI lineage: Eukaryota > Metazoa > Chordata > Mammalia > Chiroptera > Pteropodidae > Rousettus > Rousettus aegyptiacus. The sequence goes on along the minus strand of NW_023416309.1, from coordinate 49,173,579 downwards.
AATATTAAACTTCAAGGGGCGGTAGAGTCTAGACTCATATCAAGAAAAAATTCTCACATACGCGACAAGGCTATATATGTGACTCAAAGCAGTCTGGTCACCTCGGAGTCCCCCAAGATAGTAAAGGACTTGCACTAGCCTCTATTGGCTATTCCCGTTGACACCCCCAGCGAGGTTTCCTGGCTGACCATTTCTGGAAAGGATTCTTCCATCCTTTCATTCTTCTCCCGTCTCCCTCTTGGGAGCAGAGGGCAGTACAGGGACTGGTGCCAATACTTGCTTTTACCATGTACTGTGTCACCCTTAGTGTGTTAGTGGTGCAAAGCCGTATATTGAACATTTAACACGATGAAAGAACCAGCTCGAGAATTCTGTGCCCATTTTTTTTTCTCAGCTGAAATCTCATCAGAAAAATATGAGAGACATTTTTTTTTTCCTTCTACTCCAAAGAGAAGAACCAGGTTCTGCGTCCTGGATATCTGGACTTCTCTTGTCTCAGGAGAGAATCGATGCTCCCCCACCCCCCAACAGTCTAGGTTACTGCAGGAGTCAGGACTCAACCCCTTGGAATGACAAGGGCTCTGCGGTCGAAGGGGAAATTGAAGGGTGTGGAGCCCCAAGGCTGGCCAGATGGAAGGAGATGAGGTTCTGAAATGGTTCAGACCCACCCCAGCTTGCACGCATTACCTCATGAAAGGCAACACCTTGGATGAGGGCTGGTCACTTGGAGGCCATTGAAGGGTCAAGTACCAATGTGCAGGTCCCTAATACCCAAGGCAAATGTCCGCTGGCACTGAGCCTGACATGCAGGGAGTGGTGCTCAGCATTAACTACTTGTCAGCACCTGGACCAGGCTGGCCTGGGCTCATGGAGCAAGTGAGGCTCACTTCAGACGGAACCACAGCACGGGACAGATGGTGGCGAACTGCACCCATAGTACATAAGATGACGTAAGACAAACCAGCTGAGCATCGACTCCAGACTTAGAGACTTGTTTAGGACACTTCTAAGTTCCCAGGTCCTGTGCAGCCCAACAGTGCGGGTGGGAGCCCCGAAGAATAAAATGGATATTGGACTTCTTCCTGACCCCTAAAAAACTTTATTGTGGACTAATTTTAGATAAATCAGAGAATTCATGTCCACCTCTCACCTGATTTACCCTGTTGTGAGCATGTTATATTTCTATGGTTCATTTGTCAAAATTCAGAAACCATCATTGGTCCATTATATTAACTAAACTTCAGACTTTATTTGACTGTCACCCGTTTTTCCACAAATGTCCTCTCTCTGTCCCAGGATCCAGCCCAGGGTACCACGTTGCATTTAATCATCGCGTCCCCCCAGTCTCCTCTGGTGTATGATGGTTTCTCAGTCTTCCCCAGTTCTCATGACCTCGACGGTCTTTTAGAGGTTCGACAGGTGTTTCTCCTCATGATTAGGCCAGGGATATGGGATCTGGGGGAGACTTCCATAAGGGTGAAGTGCCCTCCTCATCGTATCACGCCAGGGCACATGACAGCCGCAGGACATCGCTGACCGTGTCAGCCCTCGTCCCCAGGTGGGAGTGAGGTCTGCCAGGTTCCACCACCGTAAGGCTGCTATTTCCGTTCCCCTGTTCCATTCTTTATAAGCCACCCGACCCGTTTTTATTCGCCATAGAAAAATAACGAAATGTGATCCTGCTTGCGACTGAATGTCATGGAACAATTCTTGCCTATTATATTTATATTTGAGCAAGGGTTTTCTTGAAGCCCTCTGCCTCGACCAAAAGTAGCAACTCTAATGGTAGGAATTTCAGGCTCTGTGACAGTTGGATGTGGGCGTGTGGGCTTAGGCGATAAATGTAAACTGCGTTCTCAATCCTACCACTCAGGCAGTGGCCTGCTCATCTGCCTATATATAGGGCCAGAGCATGGGGTAGCCTGCTCACAAAATCTTGGTACAGATTTGAAAATTTAACACGCCTACACACGTACAAGGGACCATCCTACCACTTATTTTGTAATGCAGGGTGTGAGCGCAGATTTAGAAGGGGTGGTGATTGTTTACCCACGACAAATTAAGCATCTTTGGTTGAGAGTGTAATTAGAGAGGAATATGGCTCCCTTTACATTTCAAGTCCAAAGCGTTCCCAATGAGAAAGTCACTCTATATCAAGAGCAAGACCTTCCCTACACCTTTAAAATTAGAAGCTGCATAAGGATAGACATGAAAACAAGTATAGAGCCTCCACCTCAGTGTTCATGCCCACCGAATAGAAAGATGCTGCCTGCGGACATCTCCAGATGTCTCCACAAACATCCTTATTTTCCAAACTGCTTTCCACGACCCTGAGAGTTTTGCATTTTCAGGTTTAAGGCTTTAGTCAGAAAGTACTTCTGTGGTTGGACTCTGTAGATAGGCTATGACTCATACAGAGTATCTGGAATGTCAGTCAAAGTTGTTACTGGATCACTGTATGAGTTGTTTATTGGGCTTCTGACTCGTAGAGAAGCAAAGAATTTAACAGATTTAGAGCATTAAAGCATGGTAATGTTTATTCACACTTTGTGCTGCTACAATTAAAATTCAGTTCCATAAGTCTTTGACTTGGGTCCTTAACAGAAATTATCTCATAATACCCCTTCCATGTGGGTTGTGCTGCAGCAGTTCCGCAGAAGGTCAGAGCAAGGCATGAATTTGATAAAGTCTTTTTGAAGAGACTGTGGAGATTATGTTCAGAGTCTAGGAAGGCCCAGCTAAGTCTCCTGAGGCCTCTTCAAGATCAAGGCTGAAGCTCATTTTTTACATTCACCTCTACCTGGCTCTATTTCTACCTTTTCTTTCATTCAACACCTTTTGCTAGATGGAAGACTGCTGGGCAGATGATCAGAATACGATTCACAGTTTAAATAGGGTGGCAGCGGGGAGAGGGTGACATGGGACAGACAGATGAACAACTGAGCGATTGATCCAGTGCCAGAGTTACACAGGAGATGAGGTGAGGCGGGGAGGGGAGGGAATTCTAGGCAAAGACAAAGGGAGCTAAACGGCCCAGAAACAGACTGGGAGAATGACAAGTAACTAACCCAACCAATGTCATCGATATTACAATGAGAGTTTGCTTCTCTTTAAAAAATGACATAACGATTAAACTTCATTTGGAAAAATAAACATGTAACAGCGCTAAGAAGGTTTTGGGAAGGGGTAATGGGGAGAGGAAAGAGCCTTAAATACTAAAAGAGATCAGAAAGCTACTTTAAAACAGTATGCTCTGGGCATAAAAATTGGTAAATGGATAGACAGAACTGAACAGTTAACCTAGAGAGACTGCAGACTAATTTAAGTACTTAATAGATCATAAAGGAACCAATGGGGGCAGAACTGGATTATTCAAAAAGTGTCAGAAACATTCATTGATTATTTGTAGAAGACCGAAAATACAATCTCACCTGACATATTAAAACATATTACTGGTGGATTAGCATAGAAGTAAAACACAAAATGTCGTAAAAGCAGAAGAAAATTAAAAATTGAGCACTTCCTAAGTACCACATCAGAATAAATTATTATGAAAAAGAATGAGATTTTTAAATGAAATAAAAGAAATTCTTATGTATTTAAAGAAACACTAAACAAAAAAAGGCAAATGATAAACTATCAAAAATACTTTAACACTGCGATAGTTAATATCCTTATTTTACAAGCAAAACTTATAAAATATTTTTTAAAGTGCACTAGAAAAATAGATAAAAGACACAAATAAAAGTGCAGAAACCTACCAATAAATGCAAAAGAATGTTTAACCTTAGAGATAAAGAAAGAATGTTCAATAAAATGAAAAGATAGCATATTTTCGCCTGTCAAAAGGGCAGATTTTAAAAGAAAGGACTTGGCAATATGTACCATGAACCTTGAAAATATGTTCATTACCTTTGACCCCAAATTCCACCTTTAAGAATCTAGCTGAAGGCTAGAATTTTGAAAATAACAACCCTATTTTTTAAAGCAAACTCGTTTTTCATAAATGTATGCCGTGACCAAAAACCACAAAATTATAACTGATATTCTTCTCTTTTATGTCATTTTATATTATAAAGAGAAAAGGTTGCAGTCAGATTAGTCGCTGACATTGTGACAATAGGCAAGTTACTTAACCTCTCTGAACCTCAGTTTTTTAATCTTTAATGTGGGCTTCTACTGTTTGATTAACTCCCTAAAGTATTTATTGGAGAGCACGTATATTTGCTCAATGAATGGTGGAGCCACGGTTTTCATGTCCTCATCATTCTATTCCAACCCCTCGACATGTGTTTGCTGATTTGATTTGAATTAACAGGTTACCCACCATTATGATTTAGGAAACTGGTAGAGAATAAAAATCCAGCAGAAGAGGAGAGAAGGAAGTGATTTCAGAAAATTCTGAGTGGGGCGCTTGCTGAAGAAAAGCCAGAGGCACCCTTCAGAGCAAACCAGTTCGAATGCTCCCGTGGGAGAATATCACGGAGGCTGGTAGGACATAGACAGAGGCCCTGCATCCCTAGGAGTTAAGCATCGATCACCTTAGACGCGGGTGTGATCGCGCGTGCACATGCACGCACGCACATAAAAGGCAAGCAGTAGGCCACACGAGTTTTCAGGACACAATCGATCTTGAAGGAAGCCACCAAAAAGACATCGCTTCACTTGAAGCTGAAAAAACTGTCCCGAGGTCCTACAGTATGGCTGTCAGTGATGCCCGTCTCACTGAGCCAGACATTTGTGTCAACATAAATGGCAGGAGGAGACGCAAAACTGGTGCGGAGGCTTGGTTAACAGCACAACTTTCTGGGCGGGATGACATCTAGTTCTCTCCCAGATTCTCAGTAAGGAAATGGGAGCAGCCTGAGTTAGAGCTGGAAACGAAGGGAGACCGACGGCCACGTGCCAGGAACACGGAGGAATTTCTGTGTCTACGGCTCAGACCGGAGCAGATTTAAGGAAGGCAGGACCTGATCCAGGACTGACGACGATGCAGACTCAGGCAAACTCCCTGTCCCCAGAGACCACAGCCTGTAAAACATCAAAGCCAGACTCACCATATCTGCACATTCCTGAGGCTTATATTCTCACGATCCTTTCTGCCTCTGGGTTCGCTGTCCCTCATGCTGCCCCTGCTTGGCCCCTATCGGCCTGGACAGAAACTTAAACCTGTCAATGCTTTGCACAAAACAATTCACTCAGACCGATCGCTTCATGAGTTCAGTTGTCTTAACTCGGTGGTTCTCTACCGGGGCAATTTTGCCTCCCAGGGGACATTTGGCAGCATCCGGAGGCATTTTTGGTTAGAACAACTGAATAAGAATTGCTAGTGGCATCTAGTCAGTAGAGGCCTGGGACGACATAGTACGTAGGGCAGCTCCCCAGGACAGAGTTATTTGGTCCCAAATGTCACTAATGTTGGCATTGAGAAACTCTGCCTTAACTGAAAAGGTAAAGGTCACTAAGCTGGTGATACGGCACCATGCATGGATTTTTGCCATCTCTATGACTTCCCCTTCTTCTCTGTCTCTCTCTCTCTCTCTCTCTCTCTCTCTCTCTCTCTCTCTCTCTCATTTCTAACAAATTCCTCTCTCTGTCTCATGGTCCACAGTTAAACAATTGCCTTTAGCAAAGGATTATGCTTTTGGAGTCTCATCCGCTCTGTGAAGCAGCTTGTCAAACTATTTCTCCCGAGCACAGCTCTCTCTCTCTCTAAGTGAAATTCTGGTAGATATGACTTCCCCCATCATACTGCACGTATATATAAAGGAACTGCTTGTCTGGGAAATGAAAGGGGCTCAGACCCTCACCAGTATCCACTGAGTCTGAGGGTCAGGACCAGAGAGGCGCGTGCGCAGCACGCGGGGCCGTGCGGACAGGCAAGGGAAGGAGAGAAACGCTGAGATTCTCCAGAATCTCTGAGCAGCAGCTTTGTCCAGTGCCGTGCATGGGGGCGGGGGGCGGGGGGGGGGGGGCGGGGGGCGGTGGGGCGGACAGCAGTGCCAGGCAGAGTTAGGGAACCCGGGTTTGCTTGCTCCGAAGACAATGGCAGGAGAGGAAGCCCTGCGGCACTGCCTTGCCCCTCCTTTTCGCCCCACCCCCCACCATGCTCTCCGCCAAACCTGCAGGACCTCTGACCCAGCAAAGGGAAACTAGAGGGAATTTCCTCGTGTGAAAAATTCAAACAGGTGGCCGCATCATTTTGGCAGATCGCACCTCAGCTCCCGAGAGTTTATGAGAAACTCGGCTCAGACAGAACGCACGAGACACGGAGGACTTCACAGGTCTACCGGAGGGAGCCCATCATCCGAGGCCTCCAGCCAATACGCAGAATCCAGAATCGACTGCGAAGCAAACCCAGTGCGAAAAAAGTTCCGATTTGTGTTCTCAGTAAGACCCCAGAGAACACTGAGCTGGGGAAACAGTGAAAACGAGCTGGAGGAAGCAGGCATCTGAGAGCAGGGGAGGCCCCAGCGGAGGCTTCGGGTACCACAGAAATGGCAATCGGGGAAGGAGGGGACGAGATTGAGAAATTCTCCCAGAACCCAGAGGAAAAATAAAAAAGAGATTATGGGGCAAACTGAATGATGATAAACATTATTTCAAAAAGAGATTGGGGAACAGGAGAAGGTGGAATGGAAGCAAAAAGGGGTGGGGGAAAGGTACTCTGAACTTCTGTAGTTCAGGAGAAATGGGATCTTCCTAGAAAGGATGAGTGGAGACCTCACGAGGAAGTACGCCGTGTCCCAAGAAAAGGCGGAAATAAGCCTACGAAAGCAGAATTCAGCAAAGGGTGAGGTTCCCCAGGGCCCGGCCGGCTCTGGCTCACAGCAATAGCTGGAAAGTGTCTGCACAGCCCATACGTTTTCCTCTTAACAATACTTGCACGAGTTTTCTAATCTGGGGGCTTTAGGAGGACAATAAAAAAGATCGGATGAAAATTACTACAATTAATTGAAGAATAACTTATTAGTGCTTATGCACTTCCTGTTTATATATATAACCTGCCCTTCCGATGTAGATGATAATTATAGTAATATTTCCTGAGCACAGGGAAGGTGGGGAAAACCCTCGGGTTAGCATGGCCGAGAAAACGGTACATGTTTTGCTCTGGTCCGGGTGACTCTTCGGCCTGTGTCCAGGCACGGCTGCATGTCTCTGCAGGTCCTATGCTGGTCTGACAGCCAGGGCTGTCATGACTAGTCTGAGTTTCCATCAATGACCATGTTAACAGTTGTTCTTAAGTACGGTCTCCTCGCCAAGTAGGTGCCCTGTCTGCCCGCCTGCCTGTCCCCTCGGCCTCTGCCTGTGTGTGTGCTCTTGGCATTCTGTCCTGTGCCTGCCTGCTCTGGGTGCAGTGTTTGAGCTCTTCATAGAGTGCGTATCTTGTGCCAGTGCAGTGAGCTAACTCTGCGTTATTTGGTGGGGAAAATAAATCCCTAAGTGGAATTTGAGATGAAAGTGTTTCCCCAGGTGGCAGAGACCTGGACTCTCCCCACGTAACACCTTAAAACACCCTCTCGGCCGCCCATTTGATCCTCGCCTGCTTTTGCAGACCCAGAGAATTCCTGTAGCTTTGAAGTTTTGAGTAAGAAATGAAAAGGACTTGGGAGGTCAGATAATGCAGGAATGTCTTCAGAAGAAAAATCTAGAAGATTCTATAGATAGGGTTGAAGAAATTCCTTTTTTTTTTTTTTTGAAGTTGAAGAACCATTATATTCTTATGAAGTATTTAGATTTTTTTAAACAGGTACATGTTTTAAGTTTTTATATTTTAAGCTAGTTAAAACAAAATAAAAACAAAACAAATAAACAGTAAGGGATTGCTGGCCAGGAACGAATGAGGTGTTAGGCTCAGAGGCTAGGAGACTAGGTCACTTTGTTAGACTCCTGGGTCTGTCAGAGCCTTATGTGAATGGTACATTCATTGGGAAGAAGGAGCCAGACTGGTGAGAACAGAGAGAATGGGGTGGAGAAAGGGTTCCGGCATGAAGCCTCGAGAAGCCCAAGTAAGCCTTGTACTGTGGTTTTGATTGTAATGGGTCTAACCTCGCTCCTTACAAGACCATGTGTGGTAGGACCCCATAGCAATGTGCTTCATGAACACTAGGAGTCCCCTCCTACAGCGACTCTGGGTTTGGCCATGTGACTTGCTTTGGCCAATGACTTATCAGCAAACATGGCATAAGAAGCTTGAAAAATATATGTGCATTAACGCTTCCCCTTTCAGAATGTTGGCTCCATATGGAGAAATGCAGGCTCGCTTGTTAGAGACACGAGGCTCAGCTGACAGCCGACACCACCTTCCATGCACGCACGCGAGGCCATGATGGATCACCCAGCTCCAGTTGACCTGTCAGATAGGTGGCTTCAGTGGCACGAGTGATTCTAGACAAGACCCGCAGAAGAACCACTAGCGAAGCCCACCCCAATAGAATCCTGAGCAAATAAAATGGTGGTTGTCTCGAGCCACTAAATTTCGGGTGATTTATAATGTGGCAATCTATAACTGATACACATGTCAAATGTCTCATTACATTTATATCTAGCATCTTGCTCTGTACATAAATGAATATTCCAAAGGCTTTTATTTAAGGAGATACAGAATAAGAGAATGAAATAGAACGTGGAATAGTTAGGGTTAGGCATTTAATCTCCTTGTGACTCAAGTGTATCTCTAGATTGGATATCGTGTCTTATAGCATCAGGTTTAGGCAAAACTGGGTGATGTTGATGAGTTCTGTTTTCTCTCTTATTGCGCCAGGAGGTCAGAAATGTGTTTTCGGCATTCGAAGGAGAGAAGTCGACCCAGTTTCCTCCTTGCACTTTCCTCTTCAATTAGGTGGTTTGAGGGCTTTAGGGAGAAGCCAGGGTGCCAGCTGAACTATCAGAGAGTTCATGTCACAGGAGCCCCCAGGCTACGGGACTGGTCCGCCCCTGGGAACTCGTGGGGCAGTGCTGGTATAAGGCGCTTGGCAAAGCATATTCCTAGATGCCACCAACGAACTTGTACATATTTCCCTCCCTTCTTATGAAGAAGATAGGAGGAAAATCATACTTAATGGATGGAACTACAGCTGAATTTCATGGGAGTAAAACGAGCTTTGTAATTTTAAGTGCAGTCTTAGGTAACTCTCAAGCAAGTTGTTTGTCTTACGGCCCTGTGTTTGCATGTTCTAGTCATTTATTTGAATAATTTCTTAATGATTACTTTTATAATGATTGATAAGTATCATTTTAAAATGAAACAAACAGACCCTACGTTAACCAGACCCCTTTGCTCAGAATGATTTATTTAATGACTCATCACTTTCTTATCTCTTCTCCATGGAGAGGTCAACGGGGCTGCATTTCAGTTGCTAGGTTTCTGAAAAATGGGTGCCCTATTTGCACCTAAGAAATGCAGTGCATGCACAGATCTGTCTTAACTTCCAAGGAAAGTTAACTTTTTCTTCTTTCCTCTAACCTTGCCCACAGCAGAAGAAGCAGCGATCATCTGAGGTAGTTTATTATGCAGGTGCTGCTTATAAAAATCTTCCAACAGCTACTACCGCATCAAAGACAACACCCAGGACAGGTTTCAGCAGGGTACCACCGAATGGCATTCCACACGGAGTACTTCTTTGGGGGCACCCCAGGGCTGCCATCTGAGCATATGCCCTTGGTGAACTTGAGACTTTTTGGACACATCAGACTTTGCCACTATTGGACATCAAAGGCTTGATTTACAGGATCTCTGGAGGTCCAATGTAAGACCCCCATCAATAATGAGTATCTCTGATTGTCATAAACAACTTATTATCTCTCTATCTATTTCTTTAGCAATGTGTCAGTCAAACAGCAGCTGCCTATTATGAATGATCCAGTTGGCGAGGTGTAATAAGGCACTAAAGAAGTATAAAATAAAGTGTCTCTGGTCAAGCACACAAGTGTTCTACATGTTAACTAACATATTAGAAAAATAAAGTCAAATCAAGAAAGATAAGAGGAAAAAAACTGAAACTGAATGTAAATAGAAGCAAATGAACCTGACTGTATTTAAAGTAATAAACACCACCATGCTGAATAGGGGTGGGGGAAGGGGAGATCTAATTCCGGAAATTTTTAAACACAGCTCTTTGACTACATACTCTCGGTCCAGGAGAAAATGAAAAAGAACTGCTAACAAATCTTGAACTCTTTTTAGTAAGTTTGTGTAATGACATGGGTGTGGTAATGCGTCTTGTAGAACCAAACGAATGAGTAAATGTGTCAATATTTTGGGAGCCAGCATCCCCACTGTGGAGGGAGAGATGCGTAAATGTGGAATGGAGGAAAGCCAGGAAGAACCTTAAGACATTGGTCTGGAATCAGAGGTATTAATGAAACATGGTTTCTACTCCTAACCTCTGAGCTTTTTTTTTTTTTTTTTTTTAATCGCTTTTCTCTGTATCATTGTCTAACCTGTTTCAGTCACAATTTCCTTCCCCATTACCTCAGTATATTCAGACCCTACCTTTTCTTCACAAAGATTTCTATTCTCTCTCTGGGTGAAAGCAATTTCTACTTCTCCGAACTTCCATGGTTTCATAACTGAAATTCATTAAAATCACATTAATGTTTATCTTAAGTTATATGTGGCTGTCTTGCCTTTCTTACTATAGCACTTTTCGATGAAAGACTAATGTCTGATTCTTCTTTGTTTCTCACAGGGTGCTAAGATATTCAATATGACTTGTTCAATGAAAGAAGGAAGGGATTATTTTAACAAGAATAAATGCAACATTCTGCAAAATTCTTAAAATCTAACTTGCACATATAATAAAGAGGGAAGATGTGCCCTGATTATAAACCTTGGTTTTAACAAATTCATTGTGGATTTATTGTGTGATATGCCCTTCAGAAAGCTATTGAAGTTATAGGACACATTAATAGAGGTATGGTACTTAGAACAAGGGAGGCGATCGGGCCACTCTATTTGGCCTTCAGCAGACTATTTTCTGATGCATGATTTTCTGGTGTTGTGTTGAAATATTTTTGGCCATAATTTAAAAGCATGGTGGGCAGCATGCATCGTGAGCAGAATGGAATAAACAGGATTATTTGGACTGGAAGTGAGACTCCTGGGGAAGGGAAGGAGCCAAGAGAGGGGAGGATGCATAAACATTGTCTTTAAATATCTGAAACGATGCTACGTAGAAGAAGGATTCAATTTATTTTGTGTCACACTGGAGAATAGACATAGGATGAATTTTGACAGAGACTGGTGGGAGGGAGATTTTCGTCTCAGTGTAAGGAAGGTCTTTCTGACAAATAAGAGTCGTCTAACTTGGAATAGGCGATTTAGAGACAAATACTAATTTTCTTTTTCTTGGTGGTGTTTTGGAAGAGCTGGTCAAAAATGTAATACAGGTATGGAGTCAAAGTGAATGATTTCTAGATACATTCCACCACGAATTTCTTATGACTGTATGATGCTAATCAAGAATAAAAGACCCAAGAAACACTTAATGAACAAAACAGCATGTGACCGAGTGCTAAACCATGAAGTATGGCCGATTATGAGAGGAGCTGGGAAAGCAGCCGAAGAGTCCTTGGGCTGGGCTTCACGGGCAATTGCTGTGGGATGAGCATGGGGAGGGAGGGATGGGACCTTCTGGCGGAAGGTCCAGCCTAAGCAAAGGGGGAGGTTTGTGCACAGCAGAGAAGTGGAGCTGGGAACTCGGGCTGAGAAACAATGCTCTACAGGAATGTGGGGTCGAATTGTGCTTTGAAAGTTTATCAGAGGAATTAAGGCAAAAAAAAAAAAAAAAAAAAAAAAAGTACAACTATGTCCTGCATTCGAAGCTCTAGTTCTTCTTTCTGCCAATCACTATCACTAGCTGAGTGACCATGAGTCAATCACCTTTTCTGGACCTTTACTTCACCACTTTGCAAATAAGGAGACGAGATGAAATGGTTGGGATTCCTTTCCTCTACAAGGCACTGACTCTTTGAGATAAATTATTGGCTGCCACGATAGATTCATGAGCAAAACAGGGATATGAGAGAAGTATTTTAGGAAGATTGATTTCGTACGCAGGGTAGACTGAAGTTGGAAGAGAGCGAAGGTGGGAAGAGCAGCTGAGAAGCAACTCCAGTGACGGTTTCTCAAAATAATGTCATTCAACTTTAATATTGTTTACTCAGGGTTTTATGCCAAAGTGTCACGAAGCACGAAGTTTAGTCCCTTGTAGGATAACTTTGTTTCTGCGTCAAATTAATTTCCTGTCTTCTTGAGTAATTAAAAAAATGCAATGCTGACATGATCACTCTAAACACTGCATCCAGTGACCTAAGTCTGACGAATATTTCTTTTTTGCAGCCTTGCACGAGAACGGTTTCAATGATGGCTCCCTCTGTGGAGTGTTTTTTCTGTTACCATGTCCTGCAAAGTATTCAGCACCATCCACAAAAGTACTGAGACAGAGGCGTTTCCCAAGTCATTTTTCCTCAGCAGTTGGCCAGAGATGGCCTAATCCAAACCTGGCCGGCCATAAAGTTAAGAAGACTGACTTCTTATACCTGTTCTTTTTCAGCAGGCTCTTTGTTTCGTGATAAGTTTCATCCTGAGCTCTAGAAGAGTTATTACAATGACAGTTTGCTCTGGTTCTTAAAATAAAATGCTTTCCGCAGAGAGCTGAATGCCCCCAGGCTGATGATGGGAGGCGGCGAGTCCTCCTTAGGTCACTGGTTTGCGGTTGGCCAGACTGAGAGGGAAGAAAAGTCATGACCATCTTATGGTGACTGCAGCTGGCAGAGGCCATGGGTGAGATGGAAGGGGAGCAGAGGAGTCTTTGATCACTGTAAGCGGACGCTTCAGTGAGCTAGAAACACTAATTAGAGAACTATTAGGTTGTAGGTCAGTGGCTGGAATGTCTTCGGAGAGTGGCCTGACCGTGATGTTATATGATGGGTACTGCCCAGTGACTAATCGGGGAGGCGTGAGAAGCTACAGTGCACAAATCTCAGCTCACAGTGGCGTGGTTACACTGAGTTCATAAACTGAGTGACTTCAAGGTGGCCCAAATGAATTGAGGTGTGGGAGAGCCTGGGCGGGAATGCCTCTTTGTCATTTCTTTCTGCGTGGATATCAGTCACCCCAGAAGCCCACCTCTGCCTTTCTTTCTTTTCTGCCCTTTGGTTCTTCTGTCATTCATTGCCTGAACAGAAAACACATTCGCGTGAAAGAGGATTTAAGGAAACACAAACAAACAAACAAACAAACAACCCAAAACTTGGGTTTGAGGATGAGCAGTCATTCTGATTGTGTCAATTTCTTACTTGCATCAAGCCAGGACTTAGTGGGTGACATCACTGCGAATTGTGGCTTCACACACCTTAGATCACATTAGGCACGATGGAGCCTCTTTTTTCTTTTTCTCTTATTGTCAAAGTGCGGTCTGTGCTGGTCTGTGGCGTGTTTTTGTTTTTGTTTTGTGTTTGCTAGCTTAACGCTCTACAACGAGATAGCCACAGAAATTAAGATAAAGCCTTTAAAAACTTGTGTGACGACTTGGCATTGTTATGACAGCAAGCACATTTTTCTTGCGTTTTACCAATGCATTGGTCTCTAGTGCACTGAAAACTTAAAAAATGTGGTTCTTCGCCACAGGTAGTTTGAGAAGCACTGCTTGGTGCTCCATCACTTCATCAGCGAAAAGTTTCCAAAGGGCCTATTAGATGCAGGCGTCAGCTCCGGAAAAACAAGCCTCCAAGATGCTGACGGTTTGTGCTTTGTATGGCTAACTGATGATTTGGGGGTGATGCCTGGGTCTTTCTCCAGTCAAGGCAGATTCTGAAAAGAAAGGTGCCATATCTCAATCTTTTTTGGTGTCTACCTAAGTTTCTGGCACGGTGCTGAGAATGGAGTTGACTCACATTAAGTACTTGTTGAATAAAATTATTAGTTTGTATTAGTGGTAAAAAAAACACGAGATGAGGTTTTCACAGCAGTGTTTGGTACAGCAAGTCGGTGGGCTCTTGCCTTTCTATGCTCCTGCCCTTTCTCTACCCACCTGAAGATAAATTTCTGGGATACAAACATGGGCTGGAAATGGCTCTGCTTCTGAACTGAAATAAAACTCCAAACCTAAAAATGAGTGGCGTCTAGAAGGAGTATTTAGAGGAAGTCAAACTCTTGCTAGACAGCTCACGTGGTCTCGCTTATCTGTTACTTATCTTTTAAAAATTTCCTTTTGGGTGATTGGAGGCAAGAGTTCTCAAGTCAATGTATACCTGTGGTGCCAACAAATGGTGCATGACTGATTTCATTGTACTGCTGGATTGCGGTAGCAACCAATAGTCCCGGTAGGAATCAAAGCCCTGGAGAAGTAGAAGGGGCCTCAGCAATGAGCTTCTCCCGGATTTTTTTTTTATTTCACAGTAGAGCAACTGAGATGCAGAGCAAGAGTAAGTGACTTGCCTTTTTGGTCATAAACTGTAATCATTGTCAAGGATTTATGATGCAAACATAACTTACTTTGGGCCCAAGTTTGATAATACAAACTCTCACCACTAAAATGTACTCGGTTGCAAAGGAAAACCTCAGTGATTTGACATTTATTCAGGTCATAGGAAGGCCAAGTACATAAGTTAGCAAGAGCGTGCGTCTAAACCTGAGGGGTAGCTTACCATGGGAACTAACAAGCTGAGGGCCAGGAATCTATGAGCCCTAGGGCACGCTGGCAGTTGAAAAAAAGGTTCAAGACTAACCAAAAATTGTTCGCTAGGTCCATTTTTATTTAGTATAAATGTAATATAACATAAAGAGCCCCCATAATCTTCAGGATGGCCTATGTTTGAGACCTTCTGACAATCCCCTAGTGCAGAGTTTCTCAGCCTTGGCGCTACTGGCATTTTGGGGTAGATGACGGTGTTGAGGCCTTGTCCTGTGCATTGTAGGATGTTTAGCAGCATCCCTGGCCTCTCCCCCTCTAGATGCTAGCAACACGTCCCCAGTTGTGGCAACTGAAAGTGTTTCCAGACATTGCCAAACGTCCCCTGAGAGGCAAAATTGCCCTTGGTTGAGCACCACTGCTGTTGTGGAATGGTCACTTAGAGTTGTGGTAGAATTAAAAACTTACCAGTGTGATGATGACAAGATGCTTGACGTCATTAGTCATTTGAGAAATGCAAACTACAGCTACAGCAAGATATGGCTGTGTTAAAAAAAAAAAAGGAAAAATGGCACTACCTAGTGCTAACAAGGATGCAGAGAAACTGGAAGTCATACGTGGCTGGTGGAAATACAAAATAGTTCAGCCAATTTGGAAAACAGATTGGCAGTTTCTTCTAAAACTACACATACACCAATTCTAGGACCTGGCTGTACTGTTCACAAGTATTTATGTAAGTGAAATGAAGACTAGTGTTCACACAAAAACTTGTATGTGGAAGCTTAGAGCAGCTTTATTTGTAATTGCCAAAATAATAGGAAGAACCCAAGTGTCCCTCAACTTTCGTATGGATGAATGCCCTCTCTGGTACATCTATACAATGGAATACTATTCAGCAATTAAAAATAGTGAACTGCTGTTACAAGCAATGACGTGGTAGTGATTCTCAACTACATTATGCTGTATGAAAGAAACCAGGCTCAAAAACTATAGGATGTGTGGTCCCATTTACATAACATCCTGATAAAGGCTGAATTGCAGAGACAGAAAACAGATTCCTCTTACCAGAAACTGGAAGTGAGGGAGAAAGGTTGCCTACGAAGGGCGCGGGGGAAATTTTTTAGGTGATAAAACTCTGATATTTTGATTGTGGTTGTGGTTACACGGCTGCTTGCATTTATCAAAATTCGCAGGACTGTCTGCTAAAAAGGGTGCATTTTCCTGTATGTAATACGTAAGAACTTCTGTTCGTGTTCATTTTAAAACATGAAAAAACTGTGCCAGTGTTATCGGAATAAAGTAAGCTAAAAAAAAATACAGTTCTCAACCTTTTCCAAGCTAAAAACTCATACTGTTCTTAGTAAACTGGCTGGAAGACAAACAGTAAAATTTTGTTTCCATAGCAAAGGCCCACGCTGTGATTTAATATTCACTGGGTGTACCAAATGGCCCGGACAGTATATACATATAAAAGGAGGCAGTCTTTGCCCTGCAGGTAAAACAAACCTTGGGCATCAAGCTCTGGCCCATTAACTAACCTCTGACAGGTCAGGCTTTTTCCTGTTTATTTCTCTGTTCACACACTTCTCCTTAGAAGAATGAATGCCCTCCTCTCAATCTCAATTCTGCCATTTCCCACCTTTTTACTGAGATCATTTAAAAAATACCCCAGGCTACTTACTGTCTTCCTTCTCTTTCCTGAACTTCTGCGGTATTTGTTGTGTGCCTTGTTGGGCAGACACTTCCCACAGCGTTCTCCTTAAACTCATTTATTTTTTTTTAATTTTATGCAAATATATGCAAGTCCTATAGTCACAGGTTTTAAAGAAACCTCTGGGGCAGGAACTGCACCTTACACTTTGTATTGTAGTGGTCCTGCAAAGAAAAAGTGTTTAATTAGCGTTTGGTGATGATGATGATGATGATGATGATGATGATAATGATGATAATGATAATGATGAGCACTGGATGGTCTGCTCCTTCTCTGGTTTAAGAATATACTTATGCTTACGTTGAGTGTTTAAAATTTGGATAAAAGAAGAGTAGAAAGTGAATCTAGGGGAACAGAAGAATATCCAGCAGTCCTCTCAATCCACCTCAGTGTGAGAAAGTTATGCAGAAGAGAAATCAAGAATTTTAATTGGTAAGCTTACTCATCTTGAGATAAGAGAATATGCTTCAGGCCCCACGAAACCATCTTTAGGGCTGGGCTCCCAGCTTCTCAGAGGGAGTATTTTAGCCTGTATCCCTTACTGAGCTGCCAAGAATAATGATTTTAGGTACGAGACTAAAAACTTCTCCCAGAAGGCTGTCTTCAAGGTCAAGGGGGCCATCCCGGGCTGAAATGAGAGATCTACTGACAGGCGAGAAGGGCTGAGGCGGAGCTCACTGGGGGACTAATGGTGTCTAGTCCCCTTGTTTGAACCTCTTCTCCTTATCCTAACTGTTCTCTGTCTTATTTTCGAAAGAAGAAAATGCAGAGAAAACAAACTGCAATAAGAGGAGTTATAATAATAAAAAAATAACGTACAAAAAAATTTCAATGTAGGAAAAAACAGAAGTCCTCCAAGGGTCAAGAGAAGATCCTTCTGTTGAATTGGAAAGTCTAGACAATGCCAACCAGCAACTACAGTGTTAAAGCAGAAAACTGAAAAGGATTCTTTTCAAGAGAAACTTATAGAGGGCCAGGGAAAGGTCCTGTCAAGACCTACAAGAGGACTTGGTCCAAAGTACCTCTAGCTGTGCTTGACCTTTGGTTTCAGCTACAGGTGTGTATCTGAAGCTGGAAATACCCAGGTAGGTTACATTCAGGTGCTTTCCCCTGCAAGCCAAGGATAAGCAAAACTCAGCTGAAACTGTTATCAGCCCTCTTCCTCTTCGTGCTCCTCTGAAGCTCCTTTGCTCCAAGCCAGGGTAGATCAAGCCCACAAGACACCACTCAAACACAGGAAAGACCCTCCAGATTTCCAACGGGCAGTGTATGTTATCTTTTCTGACTTCCACTGAAACCTCCTTTATTTCACTTCTCTTCCCTCTGGGATAATTCCACGGAGGTCAAGTTTATCAAAACACGGGAGTCTTCTTTCCTCCGAAGAGGATGTTGCGCTGAAGATGTTTTCTTGAAGCAAGATGGGATAAGTCTCTCCTCTGAGTTCCAACTCTCACGAAATTTGGAAATGACAAAATGACATGTTGGAATTCAAGCTAGCAGATTCCACATTTACCAATAGATAAGGCTGGAAGGATTGTGGCTTCAAAGTACATGTTTTGGAAATTATGTAAATATGTATGTTTATACAATGGATTATGAAAACCCTTTAAAAACAAACTTGGGTATTTCCATCAGAGACCTTTAGACTCCCAAAAAGTTGTTATGCTCTATTATGTTGACTTCCATTCACCAGCATGAGGTATTTTAGAAAATATTACCTCGCAATGAAATTTTGAGAGAAAATCGTGCGCGCGCGCGCGCGCGCACGCGCGCACACACACGAATAAGGTTAATGAGCCCTCCCCCCAGACTACTGCTCTGCATAATTTAAGGGATGAAAAAAGACTATCTCTCAGTGTAGGGAAATTACAAACTGTGACAAGAAATAAGGATAGAAAATTGAAGCAAACTCTAACATAAGTAAGCTGAAACTCTATAAAAAGGGAAGAACATAAGTATTTACTTTTTTCTGCTTTAATGAACTTTGTGAAATGAGGGACAGAATAATTTAATTCTTGGGGGGGAAATGTGCTTTCATCTTCAAAGCACTTTCATTTGAATAAAAAAGCTCCATGAAATAAAAACAAAAGTGTCTAAGCTGATTGGTACTCATTGCAATAGTTTTGAAATGATGTACTTTTTAATTTGATACATCAGAGATCCTGGCGATACCTCTGGAGGGGCAGCTGAGTGCTTTTCATGTCTTCCTTTTGCCCATAATACCATCACTTTAATCTTTCATTATCTAATAGGAACATTTTTCCTATGGGAACCATCCTTTGTTTGTGAATAGTTCTCTAAACCAGTGGTCACAGAGAATCTGTAAAATGTCGAATGACAGATCTCAAACGTATTTACTAAAAAATAGCAAATTGTAGATTAATATGTATAATGTGATGCCTGTAACATTTTTAAAGTAGCAAGACAATGTTCTATGAGGTAGCTGTGTGTTTATAGACGGTACAAGTCTGAAACCTTGGGAAAGGATGCTTGCTAAACTCATGACAGAGGCTGCCTCTGGAGAGGAGAGGGGACAATGGCCCTGGGCAGGAAACCAAGGAACTTCAACTTTATTTTTGTGGTTTTAGAAGATCTTGAACTATGTCTCAATGTTAATATTAACCAATTCTAGTAGGTGATTATGTTTACTTTTTTATTCTCTTTAATTTCTGTTTACTGAAATATAAAATTTTAAGGAAAAGGAAAACCCCACTGAGCTCAATTGAACTCAATGATGCAAGTGCCAATTACGAATGAAGCAGCTGTTATAGGAGAGAAACAAATATAAACTCAAAGGATAGAAAATCAAACCGGACGCTTTGTGGGAGGTCCTCCTGTTGAATTCTTGGATGAGAATAAGTCAGTCTCCCCCAGACAGAAATCCACTGGTCTGCTGCTGGTAACCTCTGCATGCCACTCCCATGGACCAGATTTTCTTGTTCATTGCCGTTGTACATTCCTTCTCCTCCTCTGGAATCCCTCCTCCCCATGTTTTCTTTCTTACTTTCTTCTTTTCCCCTTCTTTTCTTTTCCTTTTTTCTCCTCTCCACGTTTTCTGCATCATCAACATCGTAGTTCATCACAGTAAAAAAATATTTTACTGTCCTACCACCCTGGATGGGGGAACTCAGACTAAAGACAGTAAGATTCTACCCTGTTTAATCAATTCACCGTGATTCAGTAGAGCTTGCTTATCAGGCCTTTATCCTGCTGTCGGATTTCTCTCTCCTGCTCCTGCCTGAGGTCTAAGCCAGGACTCTCCCAGTTCTCCTGGTCACTCACGGCACAGGTGAGAGCTTTCTTCTGGCAAGACCTTACCTCAAGCAGCTTTTAGACACTCTAATCTCCTATTTGCAGCAATCTTGAGCGCATGCCTGCGAGGACAAACTCCCTCACGTCCTGCTCCTGGTTTCTGAGCCTTTCATCCTGTCGTGCCTCAGCCTGTTCATGTATTTATTCCATTCTGGTCTGTTTTTCAGCCCCGAGGTTTGAAATTACTCATCCTATTTCATGGGTGGCTGGTAGAGGGATTTTTCAAATCTTCATATATTTAAGGGGAGGTTTATAATGAAACGACAAACGTGCTGGAATGTTCAGAAGTATAGACTTTCCTATAGAGAAAAAGAAAAACAGAAATATGGAGGGATAGACACCTGGGGCTATTGGGTGACTCGAATAATCAGTTTCTAGTTCACCCTATTAGCGGTCCATGTGAACCTCTTTTTAAAAGTTATTTTCTCCCTGTATTTTTCTTGGGTTCGTCCAAATATTCTAGTAGCATCATATGGTAGAAAGAGTCTAGAAGGCGTTTAGGCGCTGAAACCTGACTGGCTTGGATTCGAGCTCTGCTCGCCGAGTTCCTAGGTCTCCGTCTCGTTGTACGGAAGATGACAATAATAATATTGACATCTTTCTTAAAGCACAAGATTAAAACAAAACAAAACAAAACAAAACAAAACGCTACTTCTCGCAAACTACCAAACCAAACCCTCAGAATCTAGCCACATCGTGCAGCAAGAATAATCACCAGTGAGATGATTTTCATACTGAACTTCCCTGATGGCGCAGGGGCATGCAAGATACCTGACTCTGGGACTTTAGTTTGGCTGCTCTGGAAAACAGCCTTCTTTCGAAGTGAACAATTCCAGCAGGAGGTTGGGGTTTGGATTTCATGACTGCTAAGGTCCCTTCGACGCTGGGGTTCCATGGCTCTATGAATATAAATTATTTCCTAGAAAGAAATTAAGGTGTCAAGTTAAATTTGCACTCATTTACACAGAATCACCAGACTTGACAGAAGTTCCAGTAAGTTTACCTACTTTAAAAAAAAAAACGAAAACAAAACAAAACAAAAAGCAAAAAACACAAACGGGTCTTGCAGCAACGGGGGTTGGACTGCTTCATGGAAAATCTTATCTGCAGCGCGACGAACTAAAAAAGGAACTTAGAAGGTCTCCGTGTGGCGTCCACTCCCAGCGGCACTTAGCTTCTCTTCTTCAAAGTCGGTTGTTGGCTGTAAAGTTCGTGAAGTGTTTTCTCAAGGAGGTCTCAGAAATCCTGCGGTAGCAACGGAGCTCCCAGCAGATGCGTCTCAGGGGAAGAAAAGGGTCTGTCATTATCTAGACTCCAAACATAAAATCCTCAAACCAGTACCGCTCTAGAGAATGCATTTTTGAAATAACATCTAAGGAGCAAGGAGGTAATGAGAAAAACAATTCTTGTTTGCAACAAAAAGTTCTACTTTGTGGCCACAATCACTGCGTTTTGATGGCATATTTCGGAGATGTTAAAATGAGGTTAAAATAAGAGGAAAAAACTAAATGCTAGAAAGAAAATTCTGACTGACGATGTCTTTAGACTAATGTCATAGCTTCCCATTGAAAATCATGGACTTTCAATTGATTTTTAACCAAGAAAATAGTAGCTCACTGTACATCATAGGTATGTGAATCTGAAACATGATTATACAACAGAATTGGAGCAACCGAATGACATTCTGCACATTTTAACACTTGATTACATATATTTCCTTCTAGTTTTGAGTGCGATCAGACTCTAAGTTCTTTGGAAACGTTTTTGTGCTTTGGAATTCAGCACAGGTGTATAGATAGGCTTCGATACGCACTTAACAATCAGCTTTTCAGAGATGCTTCATATTCATTTCTGGGTGATTGTCAATTAGCCAGGACTCTACTTCCCGGTCCCCAGGCACTGTGCATGACATGCAACTCTATGTACTGTGGCAGTATTAATTAATTAGCTAATTAATTCATTAATTAGACAAGGCAACCCTTGGTTGACCTCACAGATTGCAAGGACCTTGTCAGCTTACAAATCCTTATTTATTTATTTATTTATTCATATTTTTATTTTTTTATGCCTACAGCACCTGGTCTTCCTAGGTGGTCTCCCATTCAAGTACTAACCAGGCCCAACCCTGCTTAGCTTCTGAGATCAGATGGGATCGGGCTTGTGCAGGGTGGCATGGCCACAGACCCATGGCAGCTATTTTAAAGTCTCCTATTCAACTGAGTTCAATAGCCTACTATGTCCTCGGGTTCTGTGGAGGTAGAAGTTTGAATTTCCATAAGTCAGGGGAACTCATGGAAAAATACTGTGGAGATAAGACCCTGGAAATAAGTTACACAGTGTACAGCTCAGAAGGAAAAACACATATTCCATGATGCATGAGAAAAGTAACATCATGGCCTGAAAAAAAACATTGGGTGAAAACAGAAGAAGCTACTAATTAAAAATGTGATCTTCTATCAACATATGCAGATGGATCCCTGAATCTTGCACCTTTGGACACCTTGAGTGTCTGCAGTTACCCAGGATCTCGTGACACAGTGTCGAGGTAGGGAGAATGGGGCCATTGGATAAACTGCGGCCTTCACTCCCCAACTCCAGGGTGATTTGGAAAGTTACTCTCTTGATGGAAAACCGAGCTGCCACCACCAACCTGGCGAAGCGTGGCGAGAATCGGAGAGCCCAGCAGGGGGGTGGAGAGTGCTCCCATTTCATTTTCCTGTCCAAGGGTGGAGGCAGTCTGGAACATGACATGTGAGTGGCGGGAGTGGAAAGAAGAGGGCTCTGAAGGAGAGTGCTAGGGCACAGCCGTTTCCCAGTCTCGTGTTCTGGGGCAAGTAATTTGACTTCACTAAGCCTCGGTTTCCTCATCGGTGAAATGCGATCATACAGTGCTTGTCTCATAGCGTTCCCTCAGATCGGGGGATGTAATCCATAAGAGCGTTAAGTATGGAACTAAATTACATAAGATAAATACCATACGATTTCACGTAGATACGGAATCTGAAGAACAACAAGAACAAACTAATCAAAAACAGACTCACAAATATAGTGGACAATTTGGTGATGGACAGTGAGTGGACTGAGGGGCTGGGAGAATGGGGTGAAAGGTTAAAGAATTAAAAATTGGTAGCTAAAGGATAGTCATGGAGATGGGGAGCACGGCAGAGGGAATGCAGTCAACATTAATATGTTGGCTAGATGCGGGGCCAGGGGAGGGAGGGAGCAACTGGGGGGATCATTTTATGAACTACACAGATGTCTAAGCAAAGTACTGTATACTTGAAACTAATTAAAATAAATAAATATTTAAAAACACACGCACAAAGAAAAATCAGCCGTCGTTTCAAGGCATTCCTCTGTGTTACGCATCGTTCCTGAGATAGCATCCTATTTTTCCAATTCCTATTCTAGAACAGGTCAAAAAACAAATAAATAAATACAAGAGCATAGCTGTAGTTATTACTGTGAACTGGGTGTCTACAAGGATGTAGTTTCCTGTGAGTTAGAACTGCTTCCGTTAAGGGCGACAACCATCCGTTTCCTGATGATTTGCCACAGACTGCGGCCATGTCTTCTTTGGCTGAGGTACATAGCAAGTAATGAATTCTGATGCAATTAACATCCCCCGCTGCCACTTGCTTTTCCTATTGTTTGTGGTTTTCTCTTATCTAATGACTACATGTCTGGGACTCCTCTTTTTAACAAACATTTAAGACCTGACAGGTGACAGCTCCTTTTCATCGAAAATCAGATTCTCAACAGGTAGCTGTTAAAAATAGAAGAGAGACTGTCTTACTAGGAAAGGTCACCTGATAATGGTGATTAGTTTGACATGGCTGGAAAACGGTAGAACCGAGAGGAACAGAAAATGCCCGGTCAACAGTAGTGCTCTCTCGATCAAGGGAACTAAGAGCTGTAAGTTATGCAACAGACACAGCGGTCGTGGTGCCAAGAATCTGCTTCAATCTGCCTGCACCCTGTTCTGAAACTGACTGACCTTCTTGGAAGTGGGTGAATTTACCCTGCTATTTCTGGCAGCAGTTCCGGTTCTCAGGCTCTTTATTCTACCAGTGGCACTTCTAAAGAAAGAAATATGTTGTCTGCCTGATACCAAGTCCTTGGGGCCAAACACATTCTTTCAATGATGTAGGCGAAGGTCCTGCATAAATTGGACAACAAGCTAAAACTATAAGGAAGAGAACTTAATCTTTGCCTAGTTGTTCTTGGGCAACTCACCTGGCTTGAAGCTGGTACCGTCTTTTCCTAGAATGAGGAAAGATACACACTCACGTATACATGCATATGCATATATAGTTAATAATACTGGAACCTATAATTGTCTTACCTGTTGTTATATAATGTCAGAATTGGCTGTAAAGAAGAAATGTTTATTCTTAAAGATATAGAAAATATTGTCATTTGAAAAAGGCCTAAGGAAAATTGTACAAGTTGTTTGTCCCCTCCATACCATTATTTTCATACTTGTTTTGTTATATATATATATTTTTAGTGGTATTAGAAAGTTTTCACTTTTCCTTAGAGATGGGCCAACAATTCCTACAGCTCTGCATCTAGCCCTGCCCTAAGCTGGGGTGGACATCTGTCCCTGTGTGTTCACATCAAACTCAAGAACCTCAAACCACACATACAAATTTGTTCACTTGAACTTCCCCCAGCAAAACCTGCTACTAGTCTGGTCTTCCTTTCTGCAATGCATGGCCTTCTCTCCTCATCTTGACTCACTTAACTAGTTTCCTTTTCTCCAGCTCTTCCTCCATTAGTCCATC
This sequence comes from Rousettus aegyptiacus, assembly GCF_014176215.1. NCBI lineage: Eukaryota > Metazoa > Chordata > Mammalia > Chiroptera > Pteropodidae > Rousettus > Rousettus aegyptiacus. Next base: position 49,149,133 of record NW_023416309.1, on the reverse strand, counting down.
CTCCCTGCTTTTGGGGATTCCGTGTGATTGAACTCAAATCTGATCCTGTTGTTCTTTTACTCATAACCTTCGATGACTCTCTCTGCCCTTCAGAATGAAGTCTATAAAATTCTTAAGATGTATAAACTTCCTGATCTAGCCTTTGCCTGTTTATCAGGAAACTGGTCCCACTGGGCTAGCTAGCCTTGGCAGCCTTATGCTCTTGCCATGCAATCTTTGAAATCCAGCCTATTCTTTCTTGCCTCTGTGCCTTTGGAAAGTTTTCTCCTCTGCTTGGAATGCACTTTATATCTTGGCAAAAAGCACTCATCAACCAAATTTCAGCTCACTTGCTACCTTGGGGGTGATGCTTCCCCTAACTGTCCCAGCCCGTTTTATAATCTGTTCTGTCTTTGGGGATCTCACAATAAACCCTACGTAATTCAATTAGAGACTTACATTGGTCACTTCCTCCACCAGCCTGTGAGCTCTCTAGGGCCCAGGATTGGCAAGTGTGTGTTTCCATTACCTAAGGTAGAACCTGGGGTCTAGTTGGAGTACACTAGATGTTTCTGGAGAGAAAAAACATATAAATTAATCAATGAACTTTGGTCTCTTTTAAAACTTCTTAGAAACTTATTGAGTTTGACTTGAAGGAGAGCCTAAACTTTCAGAAACATATTCATGGTTAAAAGCAGGGTAGTTACAGTTAATCAGAGCTAAGAAAAAAATTTTAGCTCTTACTCTGTTCAACGATGTGGTTAAGAGATATAAAATTACTCTCCCAAACTTGATCGGGGCAGAGGGTATTAAAATCCATGCTGGTCCCAATCTCAGGAACCTTTTCGTCTGATGCCTCTGTTGGAAGCAACCAGACTAGGAATTATTCACAATACTTTAGTGTCATAGATTTAAGCTGCCATGTGGATATGGGTAATTACATGGGTCAGACAAACTGCTAGTTTATATAAATAAATACTGAAACAAAAACTGTTGTACTTGACCCCTAGGCAGTAAATCAGGTTGAAATGGAGCAGTTAAAAATGTCAACAGCTCTGCCCATAAAGGGTGTTGGAGGTCATTGGAAAGGAGAAAAAGCTAGTGGAAAGAAAGGGATTTGAGGCTTGATCAGGTTCAGATCATCAAACTAGATTTGGGGCTGACTGTTTAAACCATATGAACCTTTTCGGTTTAAAATCTATCTGCGGGTCCCTCGTGACAAGTCTGTCCCTGTGGATTCCATGTTTCCCTCCAAGCAGATAAGGCTCCTGATCCATGGGAAAGGCTGCTTGGATTTTAATACCCTCTGGGACCAGCATGGATTTTCATACCCTCTACCCCCATCCTGAGAGCCATACCCAGGTCCTCCCAGAAGATAAGGGGTAAATGAAGACCTTTGTCCAACCTTGAAAAAGAAATGGAATTAGAATCTGAGAGTATGAATTTATTAAACAATTAGCTAAATATGTACTGAGTGCTAAGCTCCACCATCCTCATTTTACAGATGAGGAAGTGAGGCTTGAAGAGGTAAATGACTGGTGTAGGGTCACGGAGCAAGTGTCGGGACACCTAGGAGCCAGGCTGTCGGCATTATAACCACTCTGCTCTGCTGCTTTGTTTAGAGCAGTGAAAAATACTTGGGACTTTTTACCGTGGCTATTTTCATTTGCCTATGCTGGAAGAAGTGGAACCCAATCCAGTCATGGGTGGTGAAAAGGGTTCTGGAGAGCAAAGCAGAAGAGTGGGTTCTAGCTCCAGCTGAGGTTCACTAGCAGCAAGCTTTTAGTGAACATGGTGGTGAGACTTTGGGAGAAAAGAAAGGGTTCATCGGGTGCAGACTCTAGGCTATGTGCTTGACATACGGTCATAGCACCTCTGAGAACTACGACTTCGTACATTGACCATGACAGAACCCTTTGGACCTGGACCTGAGACAACCCGTGTCAACATGACTTAGTTGTTGGCTCTCAGAATCCTTCCTTCAGGAATGGTAAAGACTGTAAACCAATAAATAACTGCAGTTTGCTTCAGAAAATTCCTGCAGATCAATTTACCTGAGGCAACAGGCAAAGAGCTTGCTATTTAAACAACCGTTTACTTGTCAAGACTTGCTTTAAGCCCCTTGCCCTGTTGTGCCCACTGATCCTACACAATTATGCTATAAACTCTGCCCAATCCCAGTCAGCTCCACCTTGAAAGATCTGCCATAAATTACCTGATCCTAAAACTCCATACATATCCTTTTTGACTTTCCCTTCTGAGACACTGCTAAGTAAGTTCTACTAAATTTGGCTTTGCTGTATCAACAGGTGGTCTGGTGACCTTTTGGGGAGTACAATACTAGGTGCTTTTGGTCCCATTTTATTGATGTGGAAACTGAGGGTTAGAGAGACCAAGTAACTACTCAGGTCTCATAGACAGTAAATCTGGCAGAACCACATTTAAATCTGGATGTCTGCTCTCCAAAAGCAGGTTACCATGGAAGCCTTCACTTCCTTAGCTGTAAAATGAGGGAATCTCATTGGCTCATGAAGACTAAGGTTCTTTCTTGCTTGCTTTCAACTTCGATAAAAATAAATTTAACTATTTTTGAAGTCAGAATAAATTTTCTTCCCTTTTCTTCCTCTTTTGCTGGAATATTTCCCCAACTTTTGTTTTATAAGTTTTTGTCTATCTAAATAAATTGCAAACCTAGTAGAAAAGAATCCCATCAGGGGGCCTTGGGAGATGAGTGAAAAAGGGAAAAGGATTAAGATGTGCAAATTGGTGGTTACAAGATAGTCACAGGGTTGTAAAAGACAGCGTAGGGAATATAGTCAGTAATATTGTAATGACTGTGGTTTCAGATGAGTTCTAGATTTATCAAGTAATCACTTCATAAGTTCGATAAATGTCTAATTGCCATGTTGTACAGCTGGAAGTAATGTAATGTTGTATGTCAACTGTAACCAAAAAATAAAAATGTTATTTAAAAAAAGAAAAGAACCCTATCAGAACTTTTTTTTAAATCAGGGTAACATAAAATTCACTATTTTAACCATTCTAAAGCATCCGGAGTTAGTGTCATTTAGTACATTCGAAAAAGTTGTACAATCATCATCACTCTCCAGTTCCAGAATATCATCACCCCAAAAGGAAACCCCATACTTATTAAACATCCCCATTCCCCACCTCCTCCCAGCCCTTGGCAATTAATAGTCTATATTCTGTCCTTATGGATTTACTTATTCTGGATAGTTCATATAAATGAAATCATGTAATATGTAGCTTTTATGTCTTTTTTTTTTTCTCTTAGCATAATGTTTCCAAGGTCCGTTCAGATTTTGTGTTTTGTAACGCTCACGGTATATTTTTGACACTGAGGAAGCCAAATACATGAATCACTATGACTGAGAGTTTTTTTCCTACCAGGAGAGGAGAAGTGGTCCTCAAGGATAACAATGTGAAGGGAAACCCTCCGTATCCCTTGGCCACTTGACCTAAGGAGGGCTCTCCATCACTTTCCCCAGGCCCTGGGCTAAGCCTAATAACAAATGTGCAGGAAGGGCAAGGAGCTAGTCATCCGGCTTTGTGCTGTCTGAGTTGGCATACCTGGTCTTTTCCTTGCACGCACTAGCGTGCATGTGGAGACAAGACACACACACACACACACACACACACACACACACACACAGAGGCTGCAAGGTGTTTTTTATGTCCATTCCTATTGGAAACCACTGTTCTCTTAGCTTCTCATGCAAACAGAAATCAATCTTTTCAGTGTGACATGCACTCCTTTGGTGGGTATGCTGAGGTGCTGGCTCTTTGAGCTACTTAGAGAAGGACACTCTTCATAAACTGTTCAAATAAGTGCACAGAAAGAAGTGTTCGTATACTGCAACACATCTAGAAACTTCCTTTTTCAGACTCCTAAAAATGCCTGAGCAAAGAAATGATGTGCCTAATACTGACAAATCTAAATCATAATTTTGATGCCAGAGACTAATATAAACTAATACAAATCTTTTCTCCAGCGACAGTGCAACACTTAGAAAATTTACTTCATCATATCCTTTCCCAGTTTATGTCAAATCGAAAATTGACGCTTGATACATTTACTAGCGGGAAATTTTATATTTTTTCCTCAGAGGATTTCTTTTCCTGCTCCCCTTCCCTCCCACTTCGGGTTATGTATAATATGGAATATAAAAACACAAAAAGATAAGCTAAAAAATGCCATTATGTTTCCTCTCCTTAACCTTTAAGATAAAGACAAAAGGTCACAATAAGCTTAAAAATATTTATCGTATAAATATTGCATAGAAAATCATAAGTTGAGATGAATGTCACAGAAGCCACAGTCAATTTATGAGGCCACTTAAAATACAGAAGCTCTCCAGGATACTAAGATTGCTGTGAAATAATAAAAGAAAAGCTGTCTTTTCAAATACAGTAAGCATCTAAGGCAGGAGCTCTTGCCTAGAGGTCAGCGGACCATTTAAAAATGATTGTGACAATTTTCATGTGTGTGCATCTTTCTGGAACAAAGACCATAGCCTTATTTTTTTATTTTTTTTTCTTTTTTTCTCATAATCTTAAAGGTTGCTGAGTCAAATATAAGACTGTTTGCTTGGACAACAGTAATTTTGAAGGTCTATTTTAATCGTGAGAGTCTCGGAAATCAGATATGTATTAATCAAGTATATTTTCTTAACTGATTGTTTAGATATTGTCTCTTGTTGATTGTTTCCAAAATTTGCCCACAAATTACTGTCATGCTTTTGGCCATTTTTAATGTCTGCTAACAGCATGCAGCTTTGTTTTTTCAAAATCTCTCTGCAATTGCCACTATTTAAATAACTGTGTTTATTCCTCATTTTACCAGTATTTATTAAATAATATTTACTTGTAAATTAATTGATTAAACATATTTGGTAGATTTAAATATATTTCATTGCCTTCCCCAAACAGTAGATGACACCGTAAAAAGGAACATTCTATATACAGGTCGAGAGTTTCTCATTTGCAATTCCCAGATCAAGAAAGCTCTGAAGATAGAGTTTTTCCATAACACATTTGAGAGTAAATGTGACCTGACGTGAACTCATTCAGCAGCCAAACCTGACCTGGACTGGTGTGAGGCTATTTATAGTCATTTTTTATCCACTTAATATGAATAATCATATATCTCACTGCAGAGTCATTAATGTTTGATTATGGAATGCTGACCTGAACCCTGCTTGGAGTGTTTTGTTTATGCACCATATTGCCTTCCTAAAACCCCAAAAATCTTGGATTCCAAAACACATCTGTTCCCACAGGGCCTCAGATAAGCATTTGTGGATTTATACCGTGTATTTTGCCTTAAAAAATATATGTATATACCATACATAATACCAACTTCTATATGTTCAATATGCGGGTTTTGTATGTTTGTGTGTATGTGTTTTTTGTGGTCAGTCAAAATACTTTTCTTATCTCCCTAAACTAGGCTGAGATACAGTAAGTTATTTCTGATCTCTGATAAATGAACTTTAAAAAGTGCTCATTCACTCTGTCTCTACCAAAGCTTTGAAAGTGCCGGTGGAGGAAACATAAACAGGACTAGGTACTTGATTTTGAGAACTGTGTATGTCTTGTTCTTTTCTCTATAGGGCTCAGTGCATTGTGGGCAAAATAAATGAATAAAAGATTATAAATTGCTTTGCAATACAGTAAAATGACAATATACTATTACTTTGGTTGGAAACGAAAGGTCTAAAATCTTAACCATCTTTTTTTCTTTTGGCCACAAATTTCAGACTGTGCTCTACAATTGTAATCTAAAACGTGCTAGGAACCAAATCCCTTAGTGCCATCACAAAAATCATCGATTTTATCCCGTAGATAAACATGAACTCTTAGACATTCGTCCATAGTTTCAGTCTTGGATGACCTAAGAAAGTGGCATTTTCAGAGGCATACATAGCTCAGATATTTCTATGATACGGATCAGGAACATGCACTTTAGAGTTCGAATTCATCTGATATACACATCAAAGAAAGTTCGAATGGCAAGCTAGATATATATTTAATGTATTTAAGAAAAATGACCATATTATTACATGAAATAGAAATGATACTATTTCTATTAGCGAGATTATGTGTTCCCATAACGTAGAAACAGAACCAGGAGCTTTTCTATGGGGAATATGCTTGAATCTCAGTGGTGTTAGGGGAAGCAGCAAAATTTACTCCCTACTTCCATCCTCTATTAACTCAGAAATAAAATGAAAACAGAGATATGCTGTCTCCAAAAGAGACAGCCAAATCTGCAAGACTTGATTGTGACTTGATTTCTATAAAGAGAGAAATGCATCTTCAGGGGGTGGGGGCAGCAGCTACTGGTGACAGAAAAAGGAGAGACACAGAGTTAAATGTTGGCAGTGCCCATCAGTGCCCAATCCCGAAGAGAAAAAACTGTTGGTCTTAAAAGCCAGCAGACTTCCAGTATTCTAGTCTACGGCAGAAATGGATGCACTAGTAATGGATGCACTTAGCCTGATGCTCTCAGTGTTAAATTTGCTACCAGCTTCTTTGTTTTGACCCTATGCTCACGAAGCAAACTTTTGATTATAATTATCTTCCCTGGGTATAGAGAGAGAATATCTGCTCTTGCTCAAGGGAATGTCATAGGCCTTGTGACAGCTAAGTTGTAAATTATTAAATTGGATTTCTGATTTTACATGTCAATCTCAGAAGTTATCCCAGAGAAACGCACTCTCACTAAACAGGTTTCTGAGTGTTTAAGGCTGAGGGCCTGTCATGCCTCTCGTGAGGGTCTCTTCACGTCAGCCTCTGCGTTGCTCCCCTCATTCCCAGCCTGACGTCTCAACACTGAGTTCCCTGCAAATGAAAATTCCAGTCAGGTTATAAAAATATAATGCTATTTAAAATGAACTCTGCAATATTGAGTATATGCATACATTACAAAAGAACACCATCTAAAGAACTAATGCTTTGTCGAAAGGCAAGAATCCAAATAATGTCCCTTAAAACAGTTAAAGATTCACCATGAACTCTATGTCTTGTGTTAAGATGGGAAGAGAATGATTATGAACCTGTTTCAAGTGGGAAATACAAACTTTGAGAAGGCTGTGATGTCTGTGTGCTCTAAACAGATTTCTTTTTTTACAGATGTATTTTTATTTCTTACAGTATAGAAATGCAGAAATAAAATTTAAAACTGAAATCTGTATGTTAGTAAAATGGATTCTGATTGTATTAGCGTCGTTAACTTTTGGGGTCCAGGGAGAAGACTTGGAGTGGGTTAAGGGGCTCTTCCCCTTGTAGAGCCCAGTAAGAAAAATGGCTTTAGGTCTCTCAATTAGAAAGGAGAAAAATCCCATTTAGGACAGAATAAGTAACAAATAAGTCAAGTATTTTATGCACTGACAACTGAACCTAGAGCCAAGAATATATAGTTCTTATTTAACAATTTTAGTGAAATATCTTTTTAAGGAATAATGATATACATTTCATACGGTGTACACTGCCTTCATACTCATTGAATTTATGTTGTTAAGGTGCATAATTCCAGCAATCTATGTGCCATTTCTAGCTAAACTCACTTCTTATAAATAGTTGGGAAATAATCCCCCCTGCTTTTTTTGCGATGATAGCAGAGGTTGCCCCATTTACATTGCCATCTGAAGCTTACCACTTTTCTTAGAGAAACCATCCTTTATGTCTGAATTTCAAAGGAAATAGAGGATTAGATCACATCTTTTTACAGTGCACTGCTCTAATTAGGCCTGTTATCACTATGTGCTTGGATTGGTGCAGAAGCCAGAAGCTTGGTTCTCTGACTCTAGAATTCAGTCAATGAATATTCAGCCTGTGTACCTCGTGCTAGGCAGTGTATCCGGCAGTGGAGAGTTAAAGATAGAAAGACAAAGCCATTATCCTAAAGGAGCTTTTAGTCTGGTGGGGGACAGACAAGTAGTTTAGTGATATGAATAAGAGATGGACTTAGGAGTCAGGCACTAGACTTGATCAAGACTGTTCACCTGGTGCTTTGAACAAATTACCTGAGATCAGATGCCTTAGCTCCAGAGGGCCTTTGGACTTTGAGCAGGCCCTCAGCCTTATGAGATGAGCTCAGAAACACATTTGGTAAGGGTGCATATCTCTGGGTCAGCTTCTGAGGTTGACACACAGAAACTGAATTTAATAATCGGCTCATATCTATTATATGAGATTACATAAATCTTAGTTTTTTAAATTTGTAATACAGAATTTACTTAACCTGGAAATACTTTGAAGATTAAGATGTTATATACATATATCATGCTTTCTGATGCCAGGTTGATCTTTCTAAAACATTTTATCATGACACTCTTACTCATGAAGATCCATGCTTTATTTTAGGAAGGTTAGAGTTCAACACTTTGAATTAACCTTCTGATCTGTACCCAAACTATCTTTCTAATTTCATCTTCTAATTACTCCATCAACATGGACCGTCTGCAACTGGCTATTCATTGTTTGAAAATTCATCCCAACTACTTATACCTCTATGCTTTTGTTCATGCAGTTTCCTCCCCCTCCTCTTAAAAATTTCTCATGGAATGGCCTTTCGTGCCATGTTGTCTCCTTATCCAAGATCCACGGCATTATTAAGCTTCAGAATCATGCCACTCCACCTTTCTCTCCAACTTCCGAACACTAGAACCGAAATGTCAACAGAGTAGCCGCTAGCTATGTGATTAATGAGCACTGGAAACGTGGTGAGTCTCAACTGAGATGAGGTATGAACTATCACAGCAGATTTCAAATAGTATAAAAAAAAGAGAAAGTGAAGAATCTCATAAAGTATTTTTTATATCAATTACATGTTGAAAGGATAGTACTGATTTCATCTGTTAATTTTTAACTTAAAAATGTGGCTATCAGAAAATGTAAAATTAAATATAGCTTCCATTGTATTTCTATTGACATCACTGGTCTAGAGCCCTTACCTTTGGCCCATGTTTATGACACTCAACCACACCTGCCTCATTTTTTGGCACCTTTCACACATGATGTTTACTCTCCCCAGCCAGAAGGTGAGTGCCTTAGGGACAGGCTCAGAGTTATAGGCTGATTGTCTCCCATACAGCACACTGACTCAGTATGTAGTATCCTCAATTTTTAAAGAACAATTGAATATATGAATCATGACTTGAAGACTAATCACAGAAATCCTCCAAATATTTAAGCTCTCCAAGTGTCTTCTCAGCATATCTAATGTAAAAAAATTTGACCCTATGTATATTAACACTCAAAATATTTGAAGAGCTGTAAATGCGTGTCCTTTGGTGGAGGAGTTCTATTGGTTGCCTGGTTTGAAAAACATTTATATTGCCTTGTTTGACCTGTACTTGCAAGGATGCTTTCTGCAGTGCTGTAAGGACTTATTAACTTTCGCATTATACTTTGTCACTTTGTATGCTACTTTTTCAGATCTTCAAAGTTTCATGCCTCTGGTACTATTGAAAAAAATTAGTTCGATCCCAGAAAGGATGGTATGTGGATACCACCAGGCCGGGCGCCACACTTACCACTGCGCCATGCTGTGTGTCATCCTAGGTCCCACCCAGGAGGACTCTCTGTAACTGGGACGATTCCCATTCGAACGAGAGGAAAGATGAAAAGGCTTTGAAGTTGTTTATGAGAGTAAATGGAATTAGTGCATTGAAAACTGAGGAGGGGGTCGCATATCGAAATATACACTATGCTTTTCATATATATCATCAGAAGGATTTTTATACATAGAACAGTGACTTGGCCATCAGTTTTCAAATTCCACTGAGATCAATTACAAGTCCGTGAAAGTTAACAAACAGAAACCTCATTTAAAATGGAGCTGGGAGCTAGAAGAGAACTCTTAAGGCATGTGTCACTCAACACTGCACAACACTGACCCCTGACAAGAAGAGAGGTTGTTGTACCTCCCACAGGAAGTGATAAGACTTTCTTTCCTCAGCAGGAAGAAGAAAAGATTCCTCCTGTCCCAGTAACAGCTCAGCCAATGGGAGACTGCTGTAACTCAGCCAATGAAAAGTCACTATACCTCAAACTTTCAGCTTCCTCCAATGGACTCTTTGTTTACAACAGTTCTTCCCAAGTCCATAAAAGAGTGAGTCTCTTCTTTGTTTCTCTGGACTCCCATGTGGTTTAGACCCCATTCCCTGAATTATAATTCTTTGTTGTTCCCAAATAAACCCATTGTGTTGGAGAAATATCTGGCTATTTATTTAAACTCAACAAGTCAAAACAACAAGAGATATTTGGGTTAGTTATACGGGAAACACTTGCTGATAAGATAGGCTATTAAATGGTAGACCAGGTCTTTAAATTTCAAATAGTCTCCATAGTCAGCATTGATCTACGTATATAGCCTTGCTTGAGGATGGGGTGTTCCTGACTAGCCATATCAAGGTCTTTCCCATTCTGAAAATTCTGGATTTTTCTGAGTGACTTTTACTTAGGTATGCCTATTAAAAGAAAAAAAAAACTCACATTATCTCAGAGCTGATTACAAAATCATTTAAGCACAAGAAATTCTTTAAAAAGAGCATCTTACTAAAATGTTACCTTTAATGGCTTTAGAAAAATCCCTGGAGTGAAGAAAATATCATTGAAACAGCTATTAATGTTTACTCCTTAAAAGCATTTTTAAATAAGGATCTCAAGATTGCAGGTGAGTTCCTGTAGTTAACATAACAGATATTTTAAGTCAGTAAAGTTCCCATCGATTTGTCACTGTTTATTAAGTTGGGAACAAAGGAACCGAATACCCTGCGAGCTACGAAAGAAAGGTAAGCAAAAATACAAACTCCTATTTCCCTCAGCACTTCTCATCTCTGAATTGCTATCCAAAAGAGAACAATCTAGATATTGGCTTTTAGCATTTAAAACTCAGTGCAAAATTGTAGTGTTGAGTTAGTTACTTTCTAAATTGACTTACTTTTTTTGACGTGGCTGTGAGTTAAGACTCATTAAATAAGCACTTTTGCTTAGCACATAGCAAACAGGTTTTTTAATCTGATGTTGGGGAAGAAGATTATTTTATTTATCCATTTGTGGTTTCTGTGAAATTTTAAGTGAAATATAAAAAAAAGAGCTGTGTTTAGATGCATGAAATATAACATATTTTTGCTATTCTTGCTTGTTCTTTTCACTTAAAAATAACAGGAATTTTTGTGGGTGGAGTTGCAAGGAAGGGGAAAAGATGATAAAGAGGAAGTATTGGAACCCATAGACTTTGCATAGCAATAAACTTCTATCAGAGCATCTCAGAGTGATTGACAAAGGCTACTGATCCGGCTTTGTGTGAAGTAAATCCGAGTAGCAGGGAAATTAACTGGCTTCTCCAAGATTACTGGGCACAGTGGCAAACACGGTTAGAGCCAGAGCAGTCAGCCTTTGGGCCATCTGCTTGAACAAGTTTTCTGCTCTCCTAGAGTTTTACCCACAATTCCCACGAATCGGCTAGTCTAATAATGACTAGGAAAACTAATTTACAGGTAGTTGAAGGGCAAACAGCTAATGTTACCTTTTGCAATCAGGATACTGAAAGACTGACAAGGTCATATGGTTAAGAACTGAAAAATAAAGAGAAACAAAAATAAAGCCTGTTAAGATAACCCACAACCCAAATATTAAAGTCAATATGAAGACCTCTTATAGAAAAGGTACAAACAATAGTTTAAAATTTTTTCTAATCATAATTATGAACAATAGTGAAATTCTCAGGAAATAACCCAAACTTAAGACATTTAAAATGCATCATAAGTAAGTTCTGTATCACAAATTGGAAAAAATGGTGTGATCTTGCTAATTAACAGCTATGATCAAGAGAATGTGGAGAGAGGAAAAAAGAAATCGTAGACTTTGAGAGATGTTGAAAATAAGAGCTTTAGGAAACCGTTTATGAGAAATTAATGCTGCTATAAAGAAAATTTATCTAGAACTAGATGTTCAAGATGTTTCTAGTTCAGTCAAGAAGAACTGAAGAAATCCTCAAGGGAAGGGCTAGTGAGTATTGTGGGTCCAAGACGAGAACTGGCTTCAGGTACAGAAGAAGGTAGATATATGTTCAGAGCGATCATTGCCCAACATCCAAGTGAAGGCAAAGGTTTAAAGGATGTAGACGATGCTTTCCTGGGAAATGCTAACGTAACTGCAAAGATCATGCTCTAATAGTGCCAGTATAGCATAAGCTCTTGAAGCTGCTGTTTTTCCAGTCTGTCATTGGAGCAAATGGATTTTGGAAGCCTGGTAACTGCTTCAGCAAGTGACCAAATCTCATTGATTCAGAAACTATCTCCCTCCTCCCACAAAACAGTAAAAAGACTATGGATGAGGTGAATTAATTCATAAAGTATCTATTAATAGCATTAATACCTCTTTGAGTACATGATAAGGACAATTTAGTAGAGACTCTTTAAATGAGAGCAAGGTAAAGAGGGAATTTGAGGAGCAGTATATTTCTCAGAAAGTAGTTCAATGGAATTTGCTTAAAAATTATTACAATGTAGCAGTGAAATTGGGGACACATTGAATGACAAATTATGAGATTCGGGAGAAATATTCTAGATAGAAATCTAATGTGGAGGGTGTGTGTGAAGGAGAAGAAAGAGAAATTAATTTAATTCCATTTGCTGATGTGACTGTAGCACAACTATTTTTAGGTATAATCCAAACAGTGCATATCTTCTCCATTTTGATTAGTAGCAAATTGGCAGGGAGTCAAAAGAATTAGTATTTCTCAGCACATTATGCCAGAAATGTACAAATAAAACTAAATTATCTATGCCAACGTGTTTAATGTGAATTATTGCTAAGGTTTTTATTTATTTTTTCTTTCCAAAGAACTAATAGGTCTAACTTTGTTAAAAAACAAAACAAAACAAAAAAAACTTTTAAACTTTTCTCAACTGGCAGCAACAATGTAATAAAACACTTTTCCTTTAGACCCTTGGTTAAGAAGCTCTTGCTAAAAAAAAAACTTAAATGTTAATATCATCCTGATATTTCGGGTACAGAATTTCCGCCTGGCAATTCTACATTTTGCTAGAGGAAGTCAGCACGTTCAACAAAATGTGAAATTAAAAGAAGCTAGGAAAATGTGCTTAACAAGGAAAGGTTTCACAATAGCCACTTAGAAGTTACTAATAATTCCAGTTCCAAGGAAAGGATGGACCGAAAAAATAAACTCTATTTGGGAAATTTATATAGGCAAGCTCACCAAGTGACGAAGCTTGATACTATACCAAGTATATATTTCTATATTGGAGGGAGAATTTATAGATATAATGAAATATCTTGTTACACATTAGAAAACTTTACAGTGTACAACCTAAACATAATTTCCAAGGTAGCGAGTCAGTGAATATTAATCATATCGAAGTTCACTGTTTTAATTTTAGTATTAATGCCTTTAATACTTCATTACACACAAACCCATGAGATTGATTTCTTAGTATTCACTGCCCTCCGCCTGTAACTTATGCTGTACATTGTTTTATCAGATTAAATAGGACTGGCAGTTTTCTCCTCCCACTGTGTTAGCTATTGGCACGGGCAGCCCGACTTCCCACATTTCTACTATAAATCAATGGCTGTCTTCTTCAAAAACAACAAGTAATTTTCATGGGGAGTTGGAATCATGGATACAGTCTGTTTCTGAATCCTTGTAATCCTTAGAGGGCTCAGGGATCACAGAAAATTCTTTTTCTATTTCCTACAAATACATATAAACTGGTCCCAAGGTTCTAATGGTTTCTCCTAATTTATGACAGAGCTTAGACCTGTCTACTGAGTAGTTAAGTTACATATATTCGTTATTAAAGTTTAAAGGACTTTCATAATTTTAAGACCTAAGGTTTGATGGGCCTATATGTATGTTTTGGGCTGGGAAAATTTATTTTTATTTAAATGTGAAGACTTATCTAGACAAAATGAGTAGATGATTAGGAAGCTGGGAAAGTGGTACTTCACATGAAACCGTAGACATTAAGTCTATTAATTGTGTAGTATAATTTAAAATAAAGAGGAACAAAACCCCTAACGAAATGTGTCTTCTATACCCTTGGGGGGAGGGAGGCTAAAAATGACTTTATTTAGTTCCTAGGGAAAAGGGTAGTGAGATTTCATCCTGACATTGATTCTACATTCTCCAAAATAGGTTTTAAAAAGTATTTACCTTTGTATTTTTAAAAAAGTTTTGCCACCCCCTCCATTCCCCCCCCCCCCCCCCCCCCGAGAAAGGGGTTAAACTTCAGAGCAGCTTTTGTTCAAACTCCTACCATTCATACAACCTTTGCTGGTCTCTAAAACATCTACATAATTGACCTTTTTCGGAAGACTGTCTCCTGGTCTTTAGAATATCACATTGCAAACAAAACAAAACAAAACAAAAAACAACGATAATCAGGATTGATTTTCCTTCATAGAGAGTAGTTAGTTCATGTTAAAGCTCAGGATGAGCCCAAACTTTATACTCTTCACTTTGGTTTCTTTACTACACCATCATGAAATGAAAAGCGTGTTTAAAAATACAAAGATAAATACTTAAATCAACTTATTTTGGAGAATGTAGAATTAATCCCAGGATGAAATTACACTCTACTTTCCTTAGGAACTTATTTTATGAAAACTATCCTATCCACTGGGTGTCAATTTTATTAGGAAGTTTAAAATTTTCTCATTTGCGTTTACCTGTGACCTGCCCACCCAGAACTTCTGCTGAAATGCTGTTTAATTACACAAGAGAAAAAAGTATATATATTTACTTAAAAGCTCTCATAAATTTTGCTTAACCACGGAAGTATTTTTCATTCTAAATGGCCACTGGAGAAATCTGCATACACTGATCATTTGTAGGCTGTGATTTGCTATCGGAAAACAAAAAGTGGAAGCCACTTACCGGATTCCAAGTAGGCAGATTGTTTGAGTTAGTTTTCTTTCCTGTGTTTCTGTGCAAAGTTGCAGCTGAGTTACCTGGCTCGATCACTTTTCTTTAGAAGATACACAGTCCCAAATGTCACTTCTTAAGTCAAGCGCAGCAGATGGGATCTTGAAAACACCTACAAGCAGTCTAGAATACCTTCAATCCGGCTGTGAAAATTTAGGATGAGTCTGCGGCTCTCAGTAGGTGCATGCCTTATTTGGTCTAGAGGCATTTTGCTATGTTATTGAGTCATGAAAAGCTATTAAAAGAGCTCTATGGGAAATCCACGCTATATTTTGAACGAGGCAAACTCTCTTTTCCATTATTACTGACCTCTTACAGACACACGGTACATAATCCCGATTGTGCTTCATTGGTATTTATTGCACATGAACCAATTCCTCACACAGTAGTTAGTTGCACCAGAGTATAAATACTTGGTAAAACACACGGAGGAAATAGAATTTACACACAAGTGCTAAATTTTACCAGCAGATTAATGTGGGCATTTGGACATAAAAAAATAATAAAAAAATCCTTAAGATAATTATATTTATAATATGGATACAGTTACAGTACCATGATAAAAGAGTATAAAAAGGTATTTTTCCAATAAACCATTAGCTCAATAACATAATAGACAACAGAAGTAGAATCTGAATTTTATTTTTAGCTTTTAAGATTCCCCCACCCCCCCCCCTTAAAAAATATTTAATTTCTTTTTGGGCAAGGTAACATCTTCTGTAGACTTTACAATTCCTAACACTGTGCAAAAATGGCATTTTGAACCACTCCTTTTTTGTTTGTTTTTATCCACATGTGCAGTAATCTGAGCTGTTATCTCTTTATTTTTCTGTTCTGTCTTCAATGGACAGTCACATGTCACAGAGGCTCAGCGCCTGGTCCTTCCGACTGATATTGATACATAAATAAGCTGTTTAATATAAACAAGTCTTTCTATCTTGCTGTGCAATGTGCACAGCGTGAGGTAGAAACCCCTCAGCCTGACCACCGAGGCGCGTGGGGACAGCACGTTTGCCGACAACAGGAAAGCAAGGTGAGGCTTGTTCCAAGAATTGCTTACAATTTCTTGAAACGTGATTTTTGCATCCAACCTTTTCTTTTGCTTTAAGAACAGGAGAAAGCATTACTCAGGAATTAAAATGAAATTTCTCTGGAAAGCAAAAAGGAAACATGTCCTGACAGATTGTCACTCTCCCTCTCTCTCCGGTTGACTGCTCCTGTTCTCAGGAAGGGGATGGAAGCCAAATTGATAAGACTTTTTATCCCCTAATGCTTCTCCCTTCTCCTACCGGTCCCTGCAGAAAGTGTCAAAACCACCTGGAGGAAAAAAAAAAGTCTAAAGATGCATCATATGCACACACAAAAGAAGGCCAAACCACAAACAGGAAAAAGAACCCAAGAAAAATCAGCAAGCCAATCTCCCACACCTCCCCAAACTTTCCTTTCTGTGCAACGGTCCATGGTTTTTCTGTTTGTCTTGGATGATTCAGACGAAATTTGTGGGCTTTTAGTTCACCTGCGAGTAAACACAGATCTCTTTCCCCATAGGAAGACACTGAGGGGCGCCCGGGCTTTCTTCCTCCCGGCGCGCGCAGAGCCCGCGTCCCGGCTGGGAGGTGGGGAGGTCGGGAGGGGGTGCCCCAGTCCTACACCTTGGATTCCGAGGCGCAGCCTGGGCGGCTCGGCTCGTCCAGGCTGGAGTCGCTGTCCGCCGCTGTCCTGCCGTTGCAGCCGGCCCAGGGCTCCAGCAGGCGCGCGGGCTGCTCGGCTCCGACGTCGTCGTCGTCGTCGTCGTCGTCGGACGCGGCCCCGGGCGACGGCGGCGGCTCGGCCACCGCCAGGCAGCCCGGGGCGCGCGGCCGGTCGCGGGGCGCCCCGTGGCTCCCGCGGGCGTTCCGGCGCGCACAGCAGAGCAGGCGCTGGAAGGCCTTGCGGAAGTCTGGGCTGCGGCAGTAGATGATGGGGTTGAAGGCCGAGTTGGCGTAGCCCAGCCAGTTGAAGAAGACGAAGAGGTGGTCGGGCACCAGATCGCGGTGGAAGGCCTTCACCACGTTGGCCAGGAAGAAGGGCAGCCAGCAGAGCGTGAACACGCCCATGATGATGCCCAGCGTCTTGAGCGCCTTCTGCTCGCGCAGGGCCACGAGGCGCGAGGGCCGCCGCTTGCTGGTGCGCCCGTTGGCCAGCGGGGCGGCGGCGGGGCGCGGGGACCCCGGCGAGGGCGCGGGGGACGCCGGCCGCGCGGGGCCGCTGAGGAAGCGGCGCTCGCAGCTGTCGATCTTCTTCACCTGCTTCTGGGCCTCGCGAAACACCCGCAGGTACACGAACGCCATGATGCACAGAGGCACGTAGAAGGAGACCACGGACGAGGCGATGGCGTAGGCCCGGTTAGTGACGAAATCGCAGCACTTGGGGTCGTTGTAGCAGCGGCGCGCCTCCTCGCCCTCGGCCCGCCACCAGTGCATGAGGATGGGCAGGAAGGACACCAGGGCCGAGATGGCCCACACGGTGCACACGAGGGCCCGCGCCCGCGCGCGGGTCAGCAAGCTCTGGTAGCGGAAGGGCGACGTGATGGCGAGGTAGCGGTCCAGGGCAATGACGCACAGGGTCTCGATGCTGGCCGTCACGCAGAGGACGTCCACCGAGGTCCAGAGCTCGCAGAAGAAGGAGCCGTACTCCCAGCGGCCCCACACCACGATGGTGGCCCCGAACGGCACCACCAGTAGCCCCATGACCAGGTCGGCGCTGGCCAGGGACATTATGAAGAGGTTGGTGAGCGTCTGCAGCCGCGGCGTCTTGGCGATGGCCACGATCACCAGCACGTTACCCACCACGATAAGCAGCACGATGAGCGCCATCAGCAGGCCCATGCCGGCTGTCCACTGCTGCGACAGCTGCGTAGGGCCCTCGCTGGCCGGGGTGAGCGGCGAGGCGGGCGGCGACGTGAGCACCAGCAGTCGCGCTGCGGTGGCCGCGCCGTCGGGGAGCGGCGCGGCGGATGACAGGTTGCAGGGCTCGGAGGCGCCCAGGGCGAGCGCCCCCGCGCCCATGCCGAGGTGCGGAGGCCGGGGGCGGGGTGTGTGGCAGGGTTGGGCGCTGTTTGGGTAACACCCCAGAGGTCGGGGCGGCTGGGCGCGCGGAAGAAGGTCGCGGCCAGGTCAGAGCAGCCGCTGCGCAGAGCCGGAGGCATGGGCGCCGGGCGCCTTCCCCGCCGGAGCCGAGCGCTGTCGCCGCCGCCGCCACCGCCGCCGCTGCTGGAGCCGCTGCCGCTGCCGGAACAGCCGCCGGGACCTCAGCATGTTTCTGAGCGTGCTGAGCCTGCAGCCCAGGCACCCAGCATCCACCCCACCCCGCTCCCACTCCCCCAAGCCAACCCCCGGGGCCTCGCGTCAGGCTCCCGCAGCCAATCCGGGCAAAGGCACGCCCCTAACTGGTTCCCCCACCTCTCCAACAACTCCCGCACCCCCCTCCCACCCGCAGTTCAGCTGCTCTGGGGAGTCTGGGGCAGATCGCCCGGTGAGCGCCTCTCCGGCGCCCCGGGGTGCCTGTGTGTGCGCCCCTTTCTGTACCGGCTAGTTCCTGCGCCTTGTGCCCGCAAGCTCCCTACTGCGTCCGGCGCCCATCCGCATCCTTGCCGCTCCCGAGGACCCCACTCTCTCCTGCGCGCCGCTTCCTTCTGCACCTCCTTTTTCTCCTGCGTGCGGCTCCCTCCTTTGCCCCCTGCTCCGCTGGCAGCCCCTCTGCCTCCAGTGCCCCAATTTCCTGCAGAGCGGAGCGCGCGCTTCCTTACGTGGGAAGACTTCGGTGTTCAAGCGCCAGAGAGCCTTGGACAGTCTGTCCCCCAGGGGTTAGAAGAGTTAGCCTGGGAGATTGTTTCTCGGATCCGGCAGCCTAGCGGAGTGTGTGTAAAACCCTTTCCTCGTCAAGAGGAGACTCAGCCAGCCTGTGCCCTGCCAGCTCAGGGGACCAGAAGCGGGTGTTAGTGGCTGGAGAAAACTTTCCAGCAGAGCGCCTTGCTAGAGCAAACCGCGCACCTGTCAGGAACACGTTCTGGGCGCTATTCTCGCAAGGAACTTCTGTTGTACCCGTGAAGTAATTGCAGAAGTGAAGCTAAGGTTTACGCATCCGACAGCTAATGCTGAGGACCAGTTGGAAAAACACACACTCCCTACCTACTCCCAGCTAATGAATATGTGAGTATGATGCAACAGTGTGTGTCGATACTGTAGAGAGAGTGGCTTAAGGAAGCACAAATGTTTAAACGTAGAGTAATTGACACCGCCCCGGAGAAAGAAAACCTTTAATTACATTTCAGGCTTTTCGTATTCAGTAAAAACACCTGTAGTTGTTGTGTTATTACTAACATTGTTTTATAATTTGAGCTGGATCAATACAAACAGAAAAGCACTTTAAATTTTGGCTTATGTAATGAATAGGGATTTCAGATTTGTTGGTCTGCTTGGTTTTCTCGTTTGCCTGAGTTCCCAGATTCTCAAAACTCTAGGATTAGTTTTGGAGGGATGAGAGAAGAAAATATGTAAATACTCAAGAGGATTAAAATCAAATAGCAGTTAAAATTATATCAGTGGTTTCTGAGTTGGCAAAATGAATTGGTTTGAAATTAGTGAGTCATGTGCCCAGCTGTCTGTAAATTATATGTGGGGACAAACAGACAATGCAGCGGGACTGCAAGCCCCCTCTCAAGTTAAGCCGCGATATGGTCCAAAGCTCAACCCTGAAAATTAAAAGACTTTAATTGAATCCCTGAGAAATAAACAGCTTCACGTAAGGGTGCATGAAAATGTTATATAATGCTCACACATCTTTCCGGCATCTGGACCAAACTCATTCTTACCTTGCAGAGAGATCGACTTCCACAGCAATCCAAGTCAAGAGCGGAAGCAGTGCTTATTCAGTTTATAAAATCAAGCAGTTTTCACCACCTTCTCCTACTTAAATCCAGAGGTAAATTTGCTCTAGGCCCAAGCTTGATAATCAGCGTTTCAGGGGACAGGGAGGCGGTTGGGGAAGATGATTTATTTATTCTCTCTTGCCCTGGGACTTGTCAGCCTATTTCTGCCAACTTGGAGAGGCTGAGGATGGGGAGCAAGGAAAGGAGAAAGGTTAGAACAAGGGAGAATGGGAACTGAGTTCAGAGTAATCGCAGGAGAGCCTTAGTTCCTCCCAAGTCACTGCAAACCCTTCTCCCCCCATGGCTTCTTTCTATTCCCCACTCCTCAAGGGGCAGTCTCAAAATAGCCAAGGGATTTGAAAGAGCTGAATTTGACACTGCCCAGAAAAGAGGTTCTGAGTGCTGGGCTGGGGGTGAGCTGTAGGGAATGCAGAGAGAGGAGGCTTTCTATCCGGAGCCATCTTTCTGTCAAGTGGTGTTGCTGGGATAGTGTGTGTGGCAAACTGAAGTGTCCCAGAAGGGTGAAGGGATTGCCTTTCTGTCGGCAGTAAGGCCAGAATTGGTTGTAGAGGTTTAGTGCAGAGACCCAGATGCCAATACCTTTACTATATGTATAAATATGTGTGTATTTGTGGGCTTTACATATACATACATGTATTTGCGTATATATGTATAAACATATGCCAGGTATGAGGAGTTGTCGAAAAACTCTCTTGAAACTTTTTTCCCTGCTCATTCGAGCTTCTCTGAATTTCTAGATAATAAATTCATTGAATCATAAATATTCAAAACCAGAAGGTTATTTTAATAGGAGTTCCACCAGAGGGCTGCACGCATAAGGGGATCCCAGGATTCGTGGGACTTTTCCTTCCGTGGATGGAAAAGTTTGGAATAGTCCAGATCCAACTAGAGTTAGTTCTTCTTTTACAATAAAATGTTCTCAGATCTCCTTTTATTCCTATATTTCATGACACTTTTTTAAAAGACATTTTTGAACTAATGCTTTTTGTCCTTAGGTAAGGATACAAGATCAAGAACAAAAGGTTCAATATATGCACTTATACAGGTATCACATTTTGCAAGTTCAAAACAAATAATTCCTCCATTTCTCCATGCCCACTTGCGACTGTTAAATATGAATCACGTCTAAGGAACCCACGGATTTGACAGTATTTTAGAAAAGCTCCGACAATAAATGCTGATCAACACACTTGAGAGCTCCTGGGCTTCTTTCCCAGTATTTCCTGCCTCTACCTCTACCTTTCCCATTCCACTACCGTCATTTCCTACCTGAACTTGGCATGGGCTCTCTTTGATCTCCCAGCCTCTGGTCCTCCCCGCGCCATTTAATTTGGCATACTGTAGCCAAATTAGCATTTCTAAAATGCTGCTTTGACCAAGATGCTTTTCTGTTCTGGAACCTTAACTTCTCAACTTGGCATTCGACGACCCCCACAGTCCAGCTCCAAGTAGCCTTTCCAGCACCATCTTGGGCTAGAACTCCCCATGTTACTCTGACTTGCAGCTCTGTATCCCTCCTCCTTTTTTGGATCTAAACTCTTTCCTCCTCCCCTCCCCTTTTTTGACACCTGTACTCTTACTGGGTTCCTTTCACCAAGAATCCCCTCCTCCATCTCTGTCTCGGTGGATTCAGCCTTCGAGATCTGGCTGATGATACCTTTTTTATTTCACAGTCATCTCTGCCCGCTGCTTCTAGAAGGGATTTCTCTTTCCTCTACCTACAGTATATATTCCGATAATTGAATTTCACATTTCAATTAATGATATTTTTGCTTTTTGACACCTGTCATATTGTTATTTAATGTTTATATGTTTTTCTCTTTTATTCCCATATGGATTGTAAACTCAGTGAGAGCCAGGACTATCCTGTACATTTTTATATCTCCCATCTTTACTAATATTTACTTAACATTAATCAACATTAAACTTTGATTCATAAATATTTAATGTCTAATTTATTAAAATATATTCGTATTTACTAGTATGAGAAATGATTGAGTGGTTTTATTTTTATTATTTTATTTTATTTTATTTTATTTTATTTTATTTTATTTTATTTTTTTAGGCAAGGCAACTCTTGGTTGACCTCACAGATTGCAAGGACCTTGTCAGCTTCCAATCTCTTATTTTTTAATTTTTTATGCCTACAGCACCTGGTCTTCCTAGGTGATCTCCCATCCAAATACTAACTAGGCCCTACCCTGCTGAGCTTCTGAGATCAGACAGGATCAGGCTTATTCAGGGTAGCATGGCCATAGACTGAATGGTTTTAGAATTATAATCTTTCTTCATGCTTAGAATTTACAGTAATAATTTGTATTATTGTAGCCTAGTCAATATGTTCATATAAGCATTTTAAAATGCTTTACAAATATAAGGTAGGCTCATGAGATTAATAAATTTATACTCGCTTAGCAATGAATAAAGTGGGACATAGGTAAGAGGTTTCCCAAAGGGGCCATGCAGGTTCACATCCATGAAAATCATTTGTTAATCCTCATAAATATTCAAGATGAACGACCGTTTATTTGTTATTTTTTTAGCTTTCACGCATCATACTATATGTCCAGGCTTTTCTGACCTGGGAGAATAGCTGATGACTTGGATCTGGTTTCAAGTTCTAGGTAAAGTTAGTAGGTATCCACCTCGCCTATGGTTGTAAGCCAGGAGTTTGATGAAGACATTTCCATTCTTGAGTTGACTTTCCTAGAAAATGAGATAAAAATAAAATGGGTAGCCTACCCAGACAACTGCCGGAAGGCAGGCCAAAGGAGAGCTGGGAGGAATTTCCAAGGAAAGCCCCAATAAGTGTATCAAATCAGAAAGTAAGCAAAATTTGCCTCGAAGCTGATAACCGGTGGCAGGATTTGTTAATCAGAGCTCAAGTGGCTGTTTCTGAGTTAAAGACATACAGCTTTTCATGCAAAGCAAATAGTACCGCTGAAACAGTCACTCAGAGTGAAGTAACCAAAGAACGGCCTGTACCCACAGCTGGTACTTAAGGTTATATACTGGTTTTGCAGCCGCAGTTTACACAAGGACAAGCAACTCCATCCATTATGATACGAATGAGCACAGAAGACAGTGATGTAATCACAGGTAAGTGTGGACTATTTGGAAAATTCAGAAGCTCTCCTCTCTCCCACTTGCTCCATCTTTGCCTCCTCCTCCTCTTCCTTGTGTGTTTAGCAAGTACGTTGAACAGTGCTGAAGCCAATAATAATATTTTTCAAAATTTGGATGCATTGGGAAATGTTCAGACCTGGGAGGCGGAAGATCAAGGTTTGCATCCTGGCTTTGTCGCTTTTCGGTTTGACCTTCAGCGGTGACTTCATCTTTAGCATGGACTCGCCATTTGCTCCCTCATGAGGTTGTGCCCAAATTAAATGAGATAATGCATGCGAAAGCTTCTTGAAATCTCACGTAGCACCACATACTTGTAATACATCAACTGCCGTCTCACCCAATCATCGTGCCATTTGAAACCATGAAAGGTGTCAGGATTTGATTGCATGAGAAGAGTCAATTCACTTAAATAAGCTTCTCCTTAATCAGTTTGACTCTTTTCTTTCTCACACTAGATATTAATATAACTCAGAGGCTGGGTAACAGTGAACAATCTATAAAAGCTTTGGCCTTCGGCAAATCGTTTCTTAAGAAAAATGTCTCCCACTCTTTTTTGGTGCCCTTCCTTAGTAGGTATCATATTCTTTTTATTAAAAAAATTATTTGTTTATGTGATTCTCTGAAATAAATAAATTCCTTTAAAGTATATCGGTGATGACAAAGTAGCAGCAGATAAAGGATTTTCTTCCCCTCAAGCAAACTATTTAGTGCCATGACTAGGAACTTAAAAAAACGTAACACAATATAAAACTTAAGCTGACTTTCAAAAATTCTGTTTTTATTCAGTTGTATAAAGAAAAAATAATTGATTGGTCATCAGTTGAAATCTTCCTTCAAGTGCTAAGTGGCAATAAGAGTATTATTACTACACATGAGAAGCATTTGGCTAAGAGTTGTCCCTTAGTTTGTCCAAGCCCAGAGTTTGTAATGACAACAAGCTGTGCCGATTATTGAAAACTCTACGTTTTATTGTAACAGTCTTCCTGTGTTCCAAATAAAAACAATTATCTTTTAAAAAGCTGGGGAGTTTGTAGAAACAAGAATCCCTCAAGCCCTTGTTTTAAGTTTCTAAATGGTGGGAATGATACCATTTAAACATGTTAGCTCATTTATTCTGGCCATGTAGTAGGTACTTCAAAAATCCTGTGCAATAGAGGAACCACTTGAAAGCTTACGCTCAGTGGATTCTTTACAATAAAAGAAGACATGTTTCCCATTCATCCATGGAAGATGGCATCTGGGCCATCTAACTGAATAGAATTGCCAAAAGGAACCAGTGGAAAGAGGTGATTGTCTGCTCTGCCTCTGGGTGACAGAACAAATCATTTATTATTTTTTTTTTCTTTTCACTCACTACTTTGAGAAGACCAAATGCATTTCTCTTTCCGTATGTTTTCCCACTTCTTTGTGTTGTGTAGATATCATTGGTAACTTACTCATCACTTACCTACTGTTGAAAAGCTCATCCAGGCCCACCCAATAGAGGTTTCAGAAGGGCAGAGTCTGAAGACACTGGCGAGGCAGGATTGCTGCTACTTTGGTTTTGATAACCGCAGTGGTCAGGCTTTTTGCTCTGAAAATAAATATCATACCTTTGACATGACATTTATTTTCCAGAATGTCTCAGCTTTGCAAGCTCCTGGAATGAAACCCTCCAGAGACCTTTATTAACTATGATAGCTTTCTGTTTCCAGAACGTTATCCCTTAATTAAATGTTAAGGGGGCAACGACCTTCTTTGCGGACTTTTTTCGAACATAAATTACTTTTCACACTGCTGAAGTGGTCGTGTTTTCCTTCCCATTTTAATATGAAGAAACAGAGCATAAAAAGAGAGATGTGATTAAGGTTTCAAGGAACGGGAGTTCTTTACTCTCCTGCCTCTTGAGCTAATCTTTAATTACTTGAGCCTCATCCTTAACGGAATTTGGCCCACCTATTACTACTCGCCAGCATAATTTAATTTATGATATATTTGGGGGCTTGGGGCAGCTCATGGAGTAATTTTCTAAGTAACTATCTCTGAACAAGTGAAGTTTATTTGTATTTTTTCTATCGTGCAAAGTTTATTTTAATTTTTTAAGTGATATAAATAGGATAGAGCTAGAGTAATAATAATATTTATCCACATAAATGAAATTCTCATTGTTAGTACATTTCTGTGTGAATATCCAAAAGTGCCACATAAATCTAACTTTGAAGACAAAAGAATACCGAAGAAAAGCCAAGCAATTAAGTAATTTGGTTTTTTGTTTTGTTTTTTTTTTTTTAATCTCTGACTGGAAAAATATTTCGCAGAAGACTCTTACTGAAAATCAAAGCCCTAAAAGTTGCGACAAGCTTGAAGATTTTATTTAACAGCCAAAATGAAGCTGTTTGGGGGTCTGGAGCAGAAAACTAAAAGTGAGCTCAACTTGCTCACTTTTATCATTGCCACACCCTAACTAGTGTTTTTCCAGACCAGGTAATTAAGTCATATACATAGTAAGCTTTGAGGCTCTCTGAAAAGCCTGCAAAATGCACTAAAATGGTATTGGTATAGTTCTGAAAATATATTTTTTTCTTATTCTGAAAAATGTCTAAAGTGGTGATCTTACTGTGACTTGTCACCATTTCCATCCCACGCCCTATCTTTTCTCTCTCCTGCTGCCAAGCACTCTGTAAGCAGGCATTTTTGGCCTCCCCCTGCACCCCGCCCCCGGCCATTATTGATTAATAGAGGTTACATGCCTTTTCATAGCTCTGTCTTGAGGATAATGATCTTGGTTTAAAAAATTCTCACACATATATACTCACATGTATAGCTTTCATAAGTACTCATCTGGGAGAGGACTTAGAATAAAAGTAATTTATTAAGAAACTTAAAAACCCATAATAGATCTTGAAAAAATAATAATTGAGATTTTATAGCACAGCAGGATTGATGGGAGATTTTGAAAATATCCCTGTCCTATGTATTTCTGTCTTCGATGTTTTCTATTACAAAATTCCAAATTATGGCAAAAGATTATACTAATTTTAGTAATTAGTTTTGACATTTACCTCTATATGTCATAATGATTAAGAATGCAGGCTCTGGAGTCAGACTGCCTGGGTTGAAATCCAGGTTCTGCCAGTTAGAAGCTAGATGACTCACTGAGAACAAGTTGTTTGAACACTTCGGCCTCCATTTCATCATCCTTTAAAAGAAATAGTGATGCATCCTTTAACGATGAGGATGCGTTCTGAGAAATGCATAGTTAGGCGACTTCATCGTTGTGCGAACATCATAGAATGTACTTACACCTAAATAGCATAGCCTAATACTGTATCGTACACGCTACACTTTTGTAGGACTGGCAGCGCGCAGTAGGTTTACACCAGCCTCATCGCGAACACGTGGGTAATGCCTTGCGCTATGACGTTGCAACAGCTGTGACATCACTAAGCAATAGGAATTTTTTAGCTCCATTATACAGTAGATCCTCGAATGATGTTGTTTCATTCGATGTTATTTATAACATTAACGAGAAAGTAAAAACAGATTCTCTGCAGGGCCACTCTCTGTGTGGAGCAGGCATGCTCTCCCCACGGCGGTGTGGGTTTCCTCCCACATCCCGAAGATGTGCAGGTGAGGTGAGTCAGAGGGTCAGAACTGTCCCAGGGTGAGTGAGTGTGGGAGTGAGTGTAAGCGTACTCTGTGAGGGAAGGGCAGCCTGTCCAGGGTGGGTTCCCGCTTTGTGCCCCGAGTTGCCGGGACAGGCTCCAGCCACCCAGGACCCTGAACTGGAATCGACAGGTTGGAAAATCATTATCTTACTTTTTATTAATCTTTCTTAATTGTATGTATAGCTCACATTTATTTCAGTGTTTAATATTAGAAGTGTTTTGGCTCTTTATTTAGAAGTCTAATGGTGTTTCTGTGACCAGAAATATGCTGTAGGAACTTAACTCTTGTCTGTGTCAGTTAGTGTATGGCAAAATTGGTTTCATTATCCATCATTTCACTTACAGCTGAAATTTCCAAGATCCTATCAACGGCACGGAGGCCTAATTTTATGGGGCCACCTTGTGTATGCAGGCCACTGATGACCAGAGTGTCGTTATCAGGAGCATGACCATGATAATCCTAACTACCTTAGAGATAACAATAAGGCATATGATGCATTTGGCACAGTGGTTGGCTCATCGTAAGTACTTAATAAACATTAGCCTTTCTTCTGTTTTTTTTCCCCCCCTCCTCTCTCTCCCTTTGTCTCTCCGCTTTTACCACCACCACCAGATGGGGGCATAAAGAGGAAAAAACTCTTCACGCCCTACAAAACCAAGCGCGGCAAAGGAGCCAGCTTCCAATCAGCGGAAATTGAACAATTGAATGAATGTTCTTTAAAAGTGAGAGGATGTAGTAAAGAATCTAATTTGGTAAGTTCTTTTTTGATTTCAAAGACGAGTTTATTCTTTGTGGTCGCTTAATCTGATTATTGTTCCATTTGGGGAATTAGAATTTCCAAACTAACTTTACATCATGGAAAGGTCATTCCAGAGCATTCTACCCTATGGTATAACCATATTCCAAATAAATGAAACAACAGTGACAAAACAAAGCCCCACTGGACTCTTAATAGAGAAGCTTCTTTCCGAGCTATAATTGATTCAAGCTGCTGCTTTTTATGGTATAAATTCATAACATCTCAAGAAGGCCAGAAGATTCTCTGGTGGCCTGCTTTGTGTCAATGGAGCACAGCACCGAAGTTATCCCGAGTTCAAGAGCCTGACCAAGAGAGAGAGGAAAGACGTAGACAACAAAAGAAGTTTTTCCAAGTCCATGCGGTTTACTCCCTAAGAGAGTCTTTCAGACCCTAACTCGGAACTGTTAATTTTACTTCAGAAACAGTTTCAATGTCTCGTTTGTCCTGTTTCCGTTCCTTCATTACAAATTAGGAGATGCAGATTAAAGCGAAGGGATGAGGATGATACAGCGGGCAGAGGGGGCGTCTGGGAGCTTTACCTTAGAAGAGAAGACAGGGAAACTGGTGATGCCATTTACTGCAGAGAAGAAGTGTTCTGTACCTCCCAGTGCCTGATTATGCTATGTCACTCAGGTTTCGATTATGATCCCTGGTCCTCCGCTTAAGAATACAGCGTGTGCCTTTTAGAAACATTTTTATTAAAAAAAAAAAAAAATGGTAGCATGAAAATCTGGGGACTTGTTTTCCAGGACACTTTCATTATTAGAAAGTAGATTCATGTGGACTATTCATTCCCCAACAGTGCTGGATTAGTTGGTTCTTCTAGGTCTGTGAGTGAAGGATCTGTTCTAACCATCTCTCCTGGGCTTGCAGATGGGCATCTTTCCCTCCATTCATACCTATTTGTGTGTCCAAATTTCTCCTTTTTTATAAGGACACCAGTCATATTGGATCAGGATCTGCTTTAATGACCTCATTTTGTCTTTTTTTTTTAAATGTGGTATGTAGGGTAGATTTTATTTATTTATTTTTCAATTAGAGTTGACATTTGATATTATTTCAGATTAGTTTCAGGTGTACAGCACAGTGGTTAGACATTTATATAATTTATGAAGTGGTCGCCCGATTAGTCTAGTACCCACCTGGCACTACATATAGTTATTATTAAATATTATTGTGACCTCATTTTATCTTGATTGCTTTTGTAAAGACTGTCTCCAAATGAGGTCACATTCTGAGGTAATGGAAGTTAGGACGCCAACAAATATTTTTGATAGAGACACATTTTAACCCAAAATAAAGTGTTATTCTATGTAAGAAAGCTTGCCATCTTATGATGCACATTCTTTTGTGACCTGTAACTCATACATGCTATATTTGTAATAAGTCTTCCAGGACAGAGGGCAAGCATTACAGCTTGGCATATCTCACCCTACAGATGGCTCCCCAAATAAATGGCATCCAGACCTCAGTGAGAACAATCAAGTTTGTTGTAGGGTTGTAGTCTGTCACAAAGTTGTGAATGCCACAGGCTGATTGTGGTCAGATTAAGTTCCCACGTGTGCTGAATAAGTGACCCGGGTCTTAGCATGGGGTGGAGTGTGTATCTCTGTTATGTATGTGCTTACGACAGGGGTAAATATGCTGCTTTTTTGTAGCTTTCATTACAGACCAAGACACTCAACAGTTTTCTTGCAAATGGAATGGAAAGATTCAGGTTCACTTTAGTAATTCAAATGCAAGGAGAAGTATCTGCCAATCCACCTGATTTTTATATACACCACTTTTCAGCAGGTTGTTTTAAAATTGTGCAGACATACTCGGAGTGGCTCTCCACTGCTGCAATATGCTTGTTATTTTTCCTGAGCTAGAATTAGTGTAACAGACAGCAAATAACTGTGTAGGAGAGGTACAACAAACCTTTATGATTGAAGAACAAAGCTGGCCTTTGAGGAAAGAGAAAACCGGGCACTCACTCTTATAGAATCTGTTGAAAGACAGGATTTTTATGACCTTGAAGTAATGATTTTGATTGAGACGGTAATTTAGATGCTAAAATATCGGTTAGTAGTGGTTTGACTAAAATCACTCTCTTTAATATATTGGTTTATATTTATTCCGGGGTCTGAAGCTCATGAACAGCCTAGTTTCGTAGTCTACTTGTCCTTTGCTGATTCTGATGACTCAGCTAATAATATTTTAACCTATACGTGGTCATGGACCAAATGAACCTGACGTTTATGCCGGAACACAACAAAACAAAAAAAAATCCCACCTGATAAAGATCCAAGAACTCAATCTGGTGAACTGTATTGCCATTTGATATTAAGAATGGCTCACAAACGTCCTGGATACCTTTGCTTCAGGTGCTGAATGTGGAACCAGAAGCCCAAGTAGGAAAAATCAGAGCCTCTCTCTAACATGAATGGCATTCTATGTGTAGTGATGCCAGCTCCTCCTTACAGATGTGTCTGCTACGCGTGTGCTATGTAAACAGCGTGAAGATAGATACATGTGAAACTATATTTTTAAAAATGTCACATCTCAGTGTTTTTAATGGCGAAGTTAGTTCAGTAGAACAATCTTATATAAGATAGCACTTAAAGAAAAGCTGTGGGTCTGAGCATTATTTAGTCATCTGTTTGTGCAGCTATTTTTTAACTTAATTTATGATGAGCAAATAGTTTTTTTGAACTCCCAAGCTGTGTTTCCATACTTCAGTTCGGTTTATTTTCTTCTCAGTTTCCTTCAGAACACATTACAAAGAACTTTCTTTGGAAATTTCATAATGCTTCCATGTAAGTAAGCAACATCCATCAGGAAGCACCAAACCAAACAACCAAAATTAAGGACTTGAAATAGAATCAGAGGACATATGCATGCTTTCCAATGCAATGTAACAGATACATAGATCTATGCCACATTCTCTTTTTTTCCTTTTCTTGTTTTTTTTTTTTTTAATTTTAATTTTTATTGAAAACGTTGTCTCTAGTCATGTAAAACCTCTGGCGATGCTTCTAACAACGAATCTTTAGGTTTTTGCCAATTAAAGCATCATTATTGTCACAGTATTCATAGTAATGTACAGCTGCCATAGAAACTTCACCTGCCATGGGAGAGACATGGACTCTGTCCTCAAGGAGTTTGCCTTTGGAGAGTTTCTTTTTTTAACTTCATTGAGGAATAATCGATGAATATAATTTTATATTTTTAATGTGAGTGATGTGATGATTTGATATACATCTGCATTGTAGAACGATCACCAAGATCAAGATAATGAACACATCTGGTACCACAAATAGTTAGCACAGGTAACACTTCTTCTGTGTGAGGGAGAATGCTTAAGATCTACTCTCAGCACTTGTCAAGTGCGTTATACCGTATTATTAACTATCATTACTATGTTGTACATTAGATCCTCAGAACCCATCTTTTTTTTAATAACTGAAAATGTGTACACTTTGACCTGCATCACCCCATTTCTCCCTTTCCCCAGCCCCTGGCAACCACGATTCTGTTCTCTACTTCTACGAAATGGGTTTTGTTTTGTTTTTAGAGTCTACATATAAATGATACCATACAGTATTTGTCTTTCCCTGTCTGGATTATTTTACTTAACACAATACCCTCTGGGTATTGGAGGGTATTATGTTATCCAATGTTGTCACAAATGGCAGGATTTCCTTTTTTATGGCTGAGTAATATTCCATTGTATAAGTATACCACATTTTCTTTATTCATATGGGCATTTTAGGTTGTTTCCATATCTTGTCTATTGTGAATAATGCTGCAATGAACATGGATGTGCAGCTATCTCTTTGAGGTACTAATTTCAATTCCTTCAGATATATACTCAACAGTGGGATTCCTAGACCATATGGTAGTTTGATTTTTAGTTTCCTTCAGAACACATTACAAAGAACTTTCTTTGGAAATTTCATAATGCTTCCATGTAAGTAAGCAACATCCATCAGGAAGCACTGTTTTCCGTACTGTTTTCCATAATGGCCGTGCTCATCTACATCCCCATCAACAGTGTGCTGGGTTCCCTCTTCTCCACATCCTTGACACTTGTTAAGTCTTTTTGATAAATAGCCATTCTAACAGGTGTGAGGAGACATCTCACTGTGGCTTTCCTTATTGCATTTCCCTGATGATTAGTGATGGATGTCACTCTACCTCTTGACACTCATGTCTAAACCCCAGATGCTATGCTGAGGGTGATTTATATCTCATTTATTTTTTGTAATAGTCTTGTCAGGTATTATTTTTCACTTTATAAAAGAGGAAGTGGAGGCTTAGAGTCATGGAGAGATTTGCCCAGATTTTCACTACTGGTCCTGGTGGAGCGGGACTTCTGACTGAGGTCTGTGGAACTCCTAAGATAGAGCTTTTCGCCAGTCTCCAGGAAGGCCCCATTTTATTTTTCTCCTGTTTGAAACAGCTTGTTTTTTTTTTTTTTTTTTTTTTTTGAAACTAAAGTCTGAATTCAATTGCCATTAAAAATCTTAATTGAATACTACACTGTAACACCACATGAATTTTTGTCTGTGCTCTCTTTTGTAAAAACTGCATCCGTAAGGATATTTTCCATGAAATCTTAGGGCTTGTCCTCCGTGAGTTACCCGACTCTCCCTATTTGACGTTTCCACTCTTCTACTGTCCCCAACTTTCCGCACAGTCAACAATTACACCTTTTTAATGCCTTCAAAATTTTGTTCCAACTTTCTCTGACCATTAAGAGAAAATAACCGTCAACTGGGGGCCGTACCACCAGGAGTTGAGCACGCTTCCCGGGGGGCACCCTCTTCTCATTTGGGGCCCAGGCAGCAAGCCAGCCTTTAGAGCTTTACAAGTGTGAGTCCAGTACGAATCCTGGATCTGCTGAATGCCATAAGACAAGCCAGACTCCTCAGACGATTCTCTTAACGCCCCCTGCTTGGTTTGAGGTGGTAGGAAAGAATCATAACGGTCCCTCAACTCTGCGAAGAACCCAGGAAAACCACTCGAGCCTCTGGTAAAGACGCGATGAGGCTCGGCTTCTGGGCCATTTGGGGTCACCCTCTGCAGTGTCTGCCCCTCTCTTTAGAATGTGTGGGCACCTGACACTCCTTGTTTTCAGCTTTGGGGGCTCAGCCCAGACTGAGGCCTCAGAAAAGTACTACTATAACATCCTGTTACATATCGATTTGGGAGTTTTTAGCACACAGTTGTAATTAGAACCCTGGTAGAGGAAGAGACAGAGGGGAGGGATGTCTTAGAAGAGCATGTAGAGGAGTGAGGCAGCCGAAGATGGGAACAGCAGCATTCGAAGGCACAAAGGGGAAGAGTGACCCCCACACACAGAAGGCGTGAAATCCCAAGATGCTGACAGGAGATCCGGGGAGGTGAGAGAAGACCTGGGAGAGAGTACTACTGAGGAAACCAGAGGGTTTCTTTTCTCTTTTTCTTTCTTTCTTTCTTTCTTTCTTTCTTTCTTTCTTTCTTTCTTTCTTTCTTTCTTTCTTTCTTTCTTTCTTTCTTTCTGGCTTTACATGTAATTTCCACCAATTTTTTAAAATTGTTTTTAAAAAAGATTTTGTCTTTCTTTCTTTCTTTCTTTCTTTCTTTCTTTCTTTCTTTCTTTCTTTCTTTCTTTCTTTCACAGTACATTGGTTAGACATTTATATAGTTTATAAAACAAGCCCCCTAATTGCTCCTTCTCTCCTCTGGCTCTCCACCTAACCAGTATATTAATGTTAACTACATTCCTTATGCCGTGCTCCCCATCCCTGTGACCATCTATCAACTACGAATTTGTAAGAGAGTTTCAAGAATGAGGATGACCTCGAAGACCAAACTCCCTACTATTTAAAGAGCTCCCAAAGATCAAGAATAAAAGACTATCAGTTCAACAGAAAATGCACAAAGACAATGAACAGTTAGCTGACCAAAAAAAAGGCAAGTATACCCCGAACATTTGAAAAGATGCTCAACCTCGCTCTCAATAAGGGAATTGTGGGAGAAAACTGCCCTGGGGTCCATTTCTCACCTTTGAGATCGGCAGACGTTTTGACAGTACGCCGTGTTGGCAGGACTGTGGGGGAGTGAGCACCTTCACGCAGTGCCGATCGAAGTGCAGATCGACTCCACTCCAGGCCGGGTGAACCCGGCAACACTCACCAGAACCACACGTGCCAACGCTCTTTGACACAGATGGTCACTCTACTCTGATGGTCACTCTCCTCTCCTTGAAATGCGTTTCTCATTTGGGTCTAGGGCAGCAGCTTTCCTGGTTTTTCTTCTACGTGACAGCTCACTCCTTTTGAGCCTTCTTTGCTAACCCTCCTCTGCCTGGCCTCCAAATAGCAGAGTCCTCTGGGGTTCAGCCTGGATCCTTCCCTCCACCTACACCCCCTCTCCTTACATCATCTCGTCCAATCCCTTTGCCCATTAATTTTTCATGTATATGTGGTAAATACCTGTGTTCAATTTAGTACATTCACATTGCCGTGCTAACACAACCTCTATCTAGTCCCAGAGCATTCTCATCAACCCCCAAAACAACCTCACACCCATTCACAGCCGACTCTTCCCATTCCCTTCTCTCTCAGCCCCCAGCAACCACTAATCTGCTTTCTGTCTCTATGGATTGATTTGCTTATTCTAAATGTTCCACATCAATGGAATCATTCATTTAGCACAATGCTTTCAAGGTTTACCCCTGCTGCAGCATATATCAGTACTTCATTCCTTTTTATGGTTGAATAATAGTCCACTGTGTTTTTCCATATTTTCTTTATTCATTCACTCACTGACAGATATTTGGGCTGTTTCTACCATTTGGCTATTTTTATTGATTGATTGGTTGATTGATTGTGACATTGGTTAATGAAACCATTTGGCTATTTTAAATAGTGCTGCTATGCATTATTCACAGTAGCCAGGACATGGAAGCAACCGAAGTGTCCTATGATAGATGATTGGCTAAAGAAGCTGTGGTACATATATATACAATGGAATATTACTCAGCCGTAAGAAGAGTTGAAATACTGCCATTTACAACAACATGGATAGACCTCAAGATAATCATGCTAAGCGAAATAAGCCAGACAGAAAAAGTTGAAAATCACATGATATCACTTATATGTGGGATATAAACCAAAAAGCAACAAAGGAACAGGACAAACAAACAGAGACTCATGAACACAGACTATGGGGGTTACCAGAGGGTAGAAGGGGGAGGGGCGGGGAAGGTAGATGAGAGAAAAAAAATTTAAATCATTTCTTCAATTAAATAAATAGTGCTGCTATGAATAATTGTGGACAAGCTTTTGTTCAAACACCTGTTTTCAATTCTTGGGTTTATACCTAGGAGTGGAATTGCCGAGTCATATGGTAATCCTATGTTTAACTCATCTTTAAAAAATAAGTTCTATAGGCCGATGATCCCCCAAATCTAATACCGGCTTGACTTCTCCCAGATCTCTACTTCGAATCTCCTCTGACATAAGGTATCTGGAAGTTAACCTGCCCTGGGGCGTTGAAGCTGTTACTCTCCACTCCCCCAGCTCCTCCTCTCAGGAGAATGCACCGCTATTCTCCTAAGGTGCTTAGGCCAGGGCCCTACACTCATCTTTAATTCTTCTCTTTCCTGCTCACCCCACATCCAATTTATCAGAAAGTGCTATCAACTCTGCATCCACAATATCCTCACTTCCCCACTGCTGCTGCCTTGGTTCAAGCCAGCATCATCTTCCATCGAGACCCCTGCAACGGACCCCAGCGACTTCTACTCCTGCCCTGAGAGTTCACTCTCCACTCTGTAGCCGAAGTCATTTTTTTTTTTTTATAAACACATCCATGGTCACTTAGCTCTCCTGCTTCGAACCCCCCATGGGTTTCATATTGCCATCAGAATCAAAATCACGCTGGCTTCCGTGGCCTGCGGGAATCTGTGTGCTGGCTCCTGTCTTCTTGTCCCTCCCTTGCTTCCTGTGCTTTAGCACACTGGCCCTTTTGTTCCTCAAACTGGTACCTGCCACGTGGCCTCTGAACCCACCGTCCCCTCTGCCAGAAACTGCATGGCCAGTTCCTTCTCACTTTTGAAGCTTCCCCTCAAATGTCACTTCCTTACGGAGGCCTTGTCTGACTCCTTCTCCCAAACTCAGCAACCTCCATCTTACTATACTGTTCTATTTTTTCATTGATATATCTGTGCCATTTTCACACCTTTATCTGAAATTACCTTTTTGTATTGATGTGTTTATTTGCACATTTGGTGCCTGTTTCTCTATTTTCTATACCCTTCCCCAAATGCAAGCTGCATAAGGACAGGAATTTTGTTGGTTGCATTCATGGTTGTGTCTCTGGAGTCTAGGAAAGGGCCGGACACAAGGCACAGAAAACATGTTCGTTGGATATTATTGAAGAAGAAAAGTTCACATCTCACCTGGCTTAAGCAAATCTTATCAATTCTCACCTCTCACCTCTCCTCATCAACAAACTTCTAGAAGGAGGAGATCATATTAGAAGATGTAGATTGTATTTATTGTACTTATCGTATTTGTCATATTTATTGTCATTGTTCCTTCCCTCTGTAACCTTGAACAATCCTGTTTTTGTTACCACGATTGCTCAAAAGTTGCTTCCTCAAAGATTTCCAGTAAATCTATAAAAATCAAAAGCAGTTGCCCTGTGCACTGGGCCCTTTCTGTAGCATCTGACACTGTTAGCTCTGTTCGCATTCATGAATCTTCCTCTGAAATGTCCTTTCTTGGTGTGAGACATGGGTCTACCAGGGGTGTGGTAGCGTGGGAATGCATCCTGAAGTCTTTCAGGAATGTGCCAGGGGTTTCATAAGTTCACACTTATTGGGCACGCTGGTTCTTAGCCAGATGGTCCAGAACAAATGGAATAGGTTAGTGGCACAAACTCCCCATGAAAAAATGCAAAGGGAGCTACTCAAAGCACCTGAAGGGATCCTGACCTCACGCAGGTGGTACCTTGGCAGTGGCATGCCATGCTGGCACCCGAAGATTAGGGAACGAGCCACCACCAAAGAGCACCTTCGAGCTTCCTGCTTTGTGTAGCTACCTCTGGGCTGGCAATTGGTCTTTCCTCTACAAAGTAACTAGAATCGTTTTCCTGCGCCGATGCGATCTTTTGATCCATTCCATTGTGTCAAAGGCACACCTGCTGTAGCTGGACTCTTGATGTTCTAAATCATCGTCCTCTTCTTGCTTTGATCAATTTCCACTTTGAAGAAGGGGCCTGGGGTGTGGGAGTGCCCACCTCTTCCATCTACTAGTTAGTTGCATGACCTTGGGCAAGTTACTATGCACTTTAAATCCTTCAGCTCCACATTCAAAAACTGAGACCCATGGCGACCTCACAGGGTTGTTATGAGGATGAAAGGAGGCCCCGCCCAGAAAACTGAACCATCAGTGGCTTCGCATTGCCCTCCTAATTCGGTCTGGCATCCACTTCCCCAGCAGGCCAGGTCCTGGGCCTTTGCACAGGATTCCACTGCTTATGGGAGACCATTTTCCCCTTGGACTTTGTTTTCTGTATTATCTAAAAGACAAGAAAGTTGCATTAATTTTATACTCAGGAAAAGCCCTCATCATTAATGTTGTTTTGAACGCCCACTCTTCTTTTAAAAGCCTGTTCCCAATACACTCTTTCTTGATCGTCTATCATCTATATGATTGCTCAGCCCTTAGAATTGCTACCAGATTTTTTAAAGTTCTAGAGCTCTTAGTATTGGGCCCTAACGTATACAAAGTTAAGTATGTGTGGGGATAGAATATAAATACACAACCAATTGTTATAGAAATCAAAATTGTAAACTCTTTGAGGGCAGATCCTCAATTTTTACTCATCTGGGTATTTCCTCTGTGGTGACTGGTGACTATCACACTGCCTCGCCCATGGTTTCAATAAATATTTGTTCAGTTGAACTGTTAACCAAT
Source organism: Rousettus aegyptiacus (assembly GCF_014176215.1). Classification (NCBI taxonomy): domain Eukaryota; kingdom Metazoa; phylum Chordata; class Mammalia; order Chiroptera; family Pteropodidae; genus Rousettus; species Rousettus aegyptiacus. The sequence continues at coordinate 49,111,718 of NW_023416309.1, read as the reverse complement.
GCATGTAAGAACAAGCAGGACCTACATGCCTTGCCTCTTATGAATAGAATAAAAATAACTCATGTAATTCATCAGATTAACTGATAAAAGGTTTTGTTCTTTTGCCTAGAGAGAAGGCTATAAAGAGATCATTTAAAAGCCTTTCTTTTCCAAATCCAGCAGTTTAATGCCATTTGAGTAGATGAATAATAGCAGCAGTTGTAATGATATATTAGTTCACATCTATCTCTTGCTTTTTCACCCATGAAAGATACTTGAAGTACTTTACAAGGGTCAGGTCCCTCGAGGGGATGGGGTGCCATCCTCACCCCCTGCCTGGCAGAACAGTATTTGTAAAGGAATGTTCACCCCTGGAGCTGAGGCTTCACTCTGAGGTTTGCAATTATTCGCCTTGCTGTGGCCGATTTTAGTTTACCTGCCTTATTTTGTGGGAGCAGTTTAATTATAAGTCGATGAACACTTGCAAGTTTTTAATTCCTCTGCATGGTTAATAAAAGAGGGCTAAGCATTGTTTTAATCTTATTGATTAGAAGGAAAGGCTGAATAAGACAAATTATCCGCTATTTACTTGATCATCTGTTTAAAGTTTCCATTTTCTTTAGATGTGAGCCAAAAATTCTTGTTACATTTTTAGTGATTGTGCTCATCAACTAAACAGTCTTCTCTAAACATCTTCCTGTTGGGAAGTCTGTACAAATTAGGTTAATTCTGATCCAAAAGGAATTTGTAATTTAAAACAGCATAAAAACTAGTGTTTCTCCACCAGGGGCAAGTTTGCCTCGCTGGAGGGCATGTGGTGATGTCTGGAGACATTTTTGGTTGTCATAACTGGGGAGGGGTGCTACCAGCATCTAGCGGGTAGAGGCCAGGGATGCTGCTAAACATTCTACGATTCATAAACAGCTCCATGACAAAGAATCGTCTAGCCCCAAATTCCAGGAGTGCTGAGGCAGAGAAACCCTGATAAAGACATAAGGATTTAAATGAACAAACAGTTGTAAAATAGTGATGGATCAAGACATGCCCATGTGCTCTATAGACAGTATAGACAAGAGATTGGAAAGGCAGCTCGATGCCTATCAAAATTGCCCAGTGGCAGAGTTAACCACCTTCTTGCTACTGTTGGAGCAGGTATTGTGAAAGGGATAAAGAGGACAAAGGAAATCTCCCAGCAGCCAACAGATCTTCAGGACAGCACGTGGTGAGTTAAAATCCTTCTGATTTTTAGCACTATGGTCCTTTGGGAAACAGTCACAGCTAGCAAACCCTTTACGTTGGAAGACGGGGACTCAATTCTGTTTCTGCGATTACGAAATTATTCACCGAGGCCAGAAACAACTTAAAGTTCACAATCATATTAATTCAAAGACCAAAAAAGAGGAACCATTCAGCCAGCTCAAAGAAGTTATTGCATCATTTCCTTGTGTGCGGTTCAGTCTAAAAATAACCTTTAATCCTTGTCAAGAGTAAACTGTCTTGTCAAAGAGAATTAGGAAATTACCTCAGAGCGAGGTTATAGGGTGGGGTAAAGAGAGCAATTCATCGAGGAAGAAATGACTTGTTATATTTTAAAATTAAAACATCCGAATAACTAAAGAAATTGTGGGGTAAGGGAATGTGGAGTGGGATGAGAGAAGGAGTGTATGGGGAAGTATTTGCGTGTTTGTGGAGGGGGGCGGTCAGGAAGCACGTGATTGCTACCTGGATTAGAGGCGGCTGGCTAGGGTGTTTCGTACTGTTGGGCAACTGGGTGTTGTTTTGTTCTAAGTCTTGGGCAGCCTGCCTTGCCCTTGAGTGCTCGCAGAGATAGAAGGTAAACCACAAGCTCTCTCGGCTTATTAGTGAACGAAACGAAACACGGGAAAGGCTGATCTCTGAGCCTTAAAGCCATCACAGCACCTTGGCTACACTGCAACACACACCGGGGACGAGAGCAGACACGTTCCTCATAGGGTGACCGATGCACAAGCTGTAAAGGAATAGGGAGGGACGGCACATGTCAAACAAAGCAGGCTTTTTGACCTTTCAGATAACTGTAGATTTCAGCCAGCTGGCAGCCAATTCCCATTTGCCACTGCAGTAAAAAGTCCATAACGCAAAAAGCAAATGGAGGTGTTATGACTATGCCCTGAATTTTCAGTATAGGCACTTAAATATAGGTAAATTGTCAAGGGTAGAGATGTCCTCTCCCACTGTCCTTGTGATTTGGGATGAGCCTATCGCTCCAGAGGCAACTGGTAGACTCATCCCACCCTGTCATTTCAAAGTACGTGTAATATGTATATTGTGGAAATGGGTAGTTGAAAGATTAAGAATTTTTTTTGTGTGTGAGGTCACACCATACTGAAGTCAAAGCAAATCTATACATCTGACCTTTCTTTTTCTCTTAACTCAAAACCACAATAACTCTGATCAGGGTTTTTAGTACATTTATAGTACCACAAGGTCCTGTGTAATAAGCAAAAGAAATAAGCAAGAGAAATGCATTTTTCTTAGAAATATCTAAGGAAGGTAGAAGGAACACAGGCGGAACCTGGGTTCAACTTCTGCCTCCCCATTTACTGGTTATATGTCCTTTTCCCAAGACTCAACTACTTCATCAGCAGAATGGAACTAACTCTCCTTACTTCCTAGGACTCTAATGTGAAATGAATCAGCTAATGTGTAAGAGCCCTGCGTAGTGGCTGGCACGTAGTGTGTGCTTAACAAATAGCATTTATTATTTATTATCATACTTATCTGTGTTAGAAATATAGTATCTCTAAAAGGCCTCTTTCCATCAGAGATTATATATCACATTATATAATAAGGCACAAAACCATACCATCACCAGTAGTGAGTTCAACAAATGCCAACACATTTATCGTTAGCATCATCAACAAAGCCATCTGTGACACACTCACCAGGTAGAATTAATACTCGCTCACCTGCTTGCAATTTCTGTAAGCTGCAGGAAGTCAGAGATATGTGTGCATATGTAGATCTAAGTCAACTGTTAGAAAAACGCACCGTGAAGAATATGACATCATTTGGTTTGAAGGCTAACGAGGTTTGGTCAGCAGAAGCAGTAGCTCAAGGGAGATGCTGGGACTCCAGCCAATAACTTCTGACCTACAAACAGAGAAGAGACTCTGGGAACTGAACAGTCTCTTATCACATTTTAATTCAAAAAATAAAATCTTACACTCTGGAGCCAAGAATCTATAAATGGAATAAGATATCAGGAAGAGTAGTTTTCAGGTGATAAAATAGTACATTTAGCAAAGACCTTTTCGCATGTGGCATCAGTGAAACGTGGAACCCTTTTTTCTGTCTGTTCCCACCATACTTATCATGAAAACAGATGAATGTCTGGAACTTAATGATAATACTGTACATTTATATAACAGTTGAAATACAAGGGCACCTTGACATATAGTACTTTGAAAGTAGATAAACTTACTGATGTGTTTGGTCTGTCTGTCTCTTCATTCATCCATCCATCCATCCATCCATCCATCCATCCATCCATCCATCCATCCACTCACACACCCACCTACTCACCCACTCACTCACTCACTCACTCATCCGTCTACCTACCCACCCATGTACCTAATTACCCACACATCCACTCATTTCTATCCAGCCATTCACCCATTTATCCATTCAACCAACATTAATTGAATGCACACTCTTTGCCAGGCCCTAGCCTGGAGGTTAAGGCTACAAAGATGGAAAGGCTCAGCTCTGCTCCCAAGGACCTTTCATAGCACTGAGAGTCAGGCACAGTCAAAACGGAGGTATGTTCAAAATTTAGTAAGTTACACATGGGTTGGGTATAGAGCCAACTTTTAATAAATACTAAATGCAAACCATAGAGAAAAACCACATGTGTGTGGTAAGAGATGCCATTTCTAGCTCCCTCTCCATTATTTAGTTAGTGAGTAAGGAACATTAAGCCTGGCTTTTGGCAATTGAGGGGGATGTCTATAGCAAGTGGGTGGCTCTTTGGATCCCACATTTGCCGGAACCAGCCGGCTGAGATTGAACAGCACCTGAAAGAGGGGGGTGAAGCCTAAGGGAAAAAAAGAGAAGACAGGAAAGATCTTTCTGGGAGGGCCTACAGTCAGAGCTGCAGCCCTGAGTTTATTTAGCATAGCCTATTTATGTGATTATCGAATACCATAATCAATCACTACGTTACCATAGCAAAGCATACCATACATATCTATAACAATGCTTGTCAATTACATATGATCATACAGAGCCCTGTTTCCATGGTTGTAAAACATTCTGTTACCTTAAAAGGTGAGTTTACGAGGCTCACCAAGGTAACTCAACTTCTTGTTTCCTAGAACCATTGTTTAAGCAAACTCGGTAGCCATGTTATGGCTTCTAGCTACGTGACGACTTCAGTGCCTCATCATGTCCCAAAATGGCTCCCGACACACATCGCTCACCTCCAGAGAGAATGACTTCTGTGGCTTGGAGCTTTACATGGAGCCAGTTCTCCCCCACAGGCTGTCTTAAGTTCCATTGAGGGAGGGCTGTTCACTGCGTGCTTCGTCCCTGCTGACCCCAGGGAGAGAACCCAGGAATCACATCACTTCCAGCTGCTGAGTGGGCTGGACTGGAGCCATCTGTGTTGTTCGCCCTTTGTCTAATATGTGTGTATAGGGTGTATTTTAAAGAGAAATACTCAGAAAAGTTGAAGACTAGCATGGATGTCTTCCCCAGTTCAGTATTAAGTTGTGATTTATTGGTCATTTCGTATTGGATTTTGTACATTTTGCCAAGGAGTTAGCTATGTGTACTTTGGCTTTTTTGAATTAGAATTTCAAACCACATGGAAATGCTGGTGCCATTTTTTTTTTAAACAAAAGAAGAACCATTTGAAACATGAACAAATCTGAAATCGATTTTCATCTATTCATGAGTTATAATCACTTTCGCCTACTTGGATTTGCTTTACAGTTTTGGTATGAACTGATGAGAGCTAAAATACTAAGCTTCTAAAACAATTTTCTGATTTGGACTTGAGAAGTTCTGAAAGTTTGAGATTTGAAAGTCATCATTAAAACACATCATCACATCACCATCAATCAAATTACTTAATGTACATGGTGTTCCATTCCAGGCTTGCAGAAATCATATCATCAATTGTAATCTGGCCATTGTCACTGGGGTAGACAGAGAATCAATCAAATCAACAAGTATTTATCCAGGACTCAATATACTTAGCACAGTTCCGGGGTACTATTTGGAAGTGGAACAAAAGACAGTGGAAGATGCAAAGACATATTCCTTCATTATGTGAACAAGTCAGGAGGAAAATGCCAATTGTTTCCTTAAAATGCTAACTGTCCACCTTAATCATTAGCTTTGAATAGCGGTATGATTTTAGGTTACAAGGTTGAAAATACTATCACTGCTTTGTACTTTCAACATGTGATGAGTTATCTGGGGGAGAAAAAGCCCACAAAATTATTACACTGGTCCAGTGTTTTCTCTTTATAAGTGCTGCTGATTTTGGCAGCATAGGACCCCCTACATCCTGTTGACTAAGAGCACAACAGTATAGAAAGAGCTTCTAAGGACCAATTTCCTGCCTGGCATCCTTACTGCTGAGTGAGTGGGCAAGTGACCAACAGGGCCCTGCTTGCCAGTTGGCATTGTGCCATCTCTAAGGCCCACAAGGCTTATCAGTAGGCGGGTAGATACTGATATTCTGTCCATATTGCTGGAAAGTAGAAAGTAACCAGGTTATATAATAATATATTTTAAGAGAAGTACCTTTTCTAATAAATTAAGCCATAACTGAGAAGCATAGGGAATTTTTTTTTCCCGCATGCTAAACTAGAAAGGCATTTCAAAGCACCTATGATTTTTCTAGCAGCTTCATTGAGGTGTAGTTTGTAGAGCATACACAGTTGTGCAACCATCACTATCATCCAGTTTTAGAACACTTCTAATACCCCCAAAAGTTCCCTCAGGCCATTTTGCAGTCAATCCCTGTTTAGGCCCAAGCTTTTTGTCTAGAAATTTCATGTAAATGGAATCAGGCAATATGTTGTCTTTTGTGTCTGCCTTCTTTCACTTGCCATATGTTTTTTAAGGTTTATTTATGTTGTTTCATGTATCAGTAATTTATTCCTTTTTCCTTCTGAGTAGTGTTCCATTGACTGGACAGACTATTTTGAAAGTTAATCTCTTCATCAGTTGATGGACATTTAGATCTGTTTTCCAGTTTGTGCTGTAATGCCCACAGTATCACTGTTATTTTTAAGTAAGACATGACACTAAGGTTGAAATGGCAATTTGACCCACTCCCTATTTCGAGTCATTCATGATCACTGCAGCAGTTCTGAAATATCTTTACGTTAGAGCATACAGTAGAAAATACATTGGAAAGTAGGAAGTCATCAAGTGGATATTTTGTCCAATTAAGACATCGACTATGCCACACAAACCAGATCTTAGAGGCTTGAAATGAGTCAATTCTTTCCCAAAGTAGGAGAAATTTGCCCAAAGACATTCCCTCCTTTCCCCCCTTACCTTATCTGTCTTCTCAGACTTCAAGCGCTTCCTTATTCTAGCTACCCTGCACTTTATTCATCATGCATGCATTGATTCATTTACTCTTATCTATTCACAAACATTTAGTGGATCATCCCCTTGTGTTAAGGCATGGTGCCAGTTGCTGTAGTACAGTGGATATTTTAAAAAGTCAAATACGAAGATTATAATCAGTCTATACAGGCACCCACGTCAGGTTTTTGAACATTTTTAACTAAGAACCACAATAAAAAATATATATCTTACCTACATATACATAACTGATACAAAAGTTTTATAAAACAATCCTTAACATTACCACTTGCAATGCACTATGTTATTTTCTACTTCATTTTAAAGAAATAGCCGATTGCAACGTACTCAATGAATTTTACCAACACCAATGGGTTGTGTCTTACAAATTTAAAGTTTTACTAAAATATTAACACTTTAGGATAAAGGAGAGGATGATGCTTACCACATAGGAGAAATAGGGAATGGGAGAATTGTCTGGGAGCTGACCTGGGGATGAACAGAATATTAAATAACGGGCATGAGGCCCTTCTTAGTGACATAGACATTGCTCTTGGCACTTGTTAGTCCATTTCCACCAGAGCTTGGACCACAGTCATCCTAGTAGCAAATTCTGTGTATTGAAGAAGCCAGGGCCCTGTGGCTCAGCAGAGGTGGGCGGCTGATAAGATGACAGCCAGAGGAAATTTGCTTCTTTCCCAGCTAATAGAACCAGTACAACTTCGTAAAGCAAAGATATCTCCCTTGTTCTAAGTTTACTGCCCTCGGATTTGATCATACTTCTCTCAGAGTAGCTGAATGTCACAAGGACTAAACAGATTTTATGGCCTTCCTGGAGGACCAAACACTTTGCTGTTATTTCTCTCTCTGAATCAATAATTATCTTTGGCTTGTTTTTCTTTCCTCCTGGTTCAATCTTTTAAAAATTTCTTCTCTAGCCTGTTTTCTCTCAGCTGTCTTTATTATGAAATAACTAAAACTGGGCACTGTGACAAAACAGTTCCTTTCAATAATAGCCACCAAAATCCTTTATTTGGTGATAATTCTCCTCTTCCCTAAGGCTCGAGGGCGATGAGCACTATGGCATAGGTGGCTTCAGATAGGCAGGGGAGGAATTAAAAAAAAAAACCCACACATTTGTTGAGAGTTTATTACTGACTACGTGTTTTACATATTTTGTCCCGTTTGATTCTCAAAATGAGCCAACGAAGTAGACACCATTACCCCCATATTCCAATATAGAAAATGAGGCTCAGAGAGGTTAGTGAACTTACTCAAGATTACACAGCTGTTACGTGGTGGAGTTGAAAACTTGGAAGACTTGGGTCTTCTGAGTAAAGCTTGTGAAGCTGGCAGTGCTGATCCAACAAACTCTAATCGAGAATCTATTATGCACAAACATGGTCCCTGTCCCTCATGCTCACGGCAGAACGATCCAGCAGCTGTGGAGAGTTGGTCTGAGTGATCAATGGGAGTTAAGCGGAGGAGTTGGAGGTTGATTCCATAGGAAGTGGGCAGCCCCTGGAGATTTCTGAGCAGGAGAGTCACTTGGCAGACATAAGCTCCACTGGGCAGCAGGCGAGAGGTGACAGACATCTAGCTCAGGAAGGCGGTGGTAGGAAGGCAAAGAAGAATGCTATGAATGTGGAAGTGAGCATCACCAGACTCGATGGCTGATTATGACCGGGCAACAAGGTGTCACATGTATTCTTCCAGCCATCACGGCTGACTGGAGTGACCCTATCCCTGGTCCATTCAAGGTAACCCTTTCAGAAAAGGCCCTGAGCTAGCTGTGGCTCCTGAACCCTGCTTCTGGAAGAAGTCCCATTGCTTTTCATCTCTGGCTGCTGCCAACTTTGGCTGCAGGCTTATTTCCGTGGGCATCCTGAACTCATTGGTGTGTGTGGCAAGTTTAACCACTCTCTACCGGAACAAATTATTTCACATTTTCCTCAGTTCCATTCAAGAGATTTTAGAGCCTGTGATTTTCTTTGCATTGGTACAAGTTCCACGACATGGGCAGTTGTGCAGTTTCATTCCTATAATATTTCCTCCCATCTGCCGCTGTTTCCCACAGTCGTTAACTTTTTCAAAATCATGAGTAATGCCTTCCACGTTGGTGGATTCTCATTTTCAACATTTTCCTCTAGCTTCACAATTTCTGCCACCTGAGACAGAATTTCGTGTTTCAAAAACGCAGGGCTGAGACTGGGACCACCCATCACTCTGACCTTGGAGGTTTCTGTCCCTCCTGGGTTTGGCTGCTCAGGCCTTCCAGGTTACTTACTGGCCTCTTGGTCTGTGGGAAAGAGGTGAACTAGTCACAGCATACCACAGTTAGAAAGGGTCAAGATTTTAGTTGAAAATTTAGGAAACAGCCCTAGTAATCTGGGCTAGCTCTGCCTTTGAGAAATGGCAGAAATCTAAGACCCTTTATTTTCCAATAATTTTCTAACTAAGGTGAGTAACTAGGAAAAGCCAGGTTCGGTGAGTCAAAATTGGTTTCGCTGGCTATGGTACCAAGAGAATCTGACTTAATGCTCTCTGGACCTCAGATTCCTTGTCTGTAAAAATGGGTTCAGAAACAAAGCGGCCTCCTAGAGTGGGTGCCATGGTTGAATGAGCTAACACTTGTACCTGGCATAGGCTGGCCATGTTCTCACTTTCTTGTCCCTTATTTGCATCCATGTCTCTAGTTGGTCCCTTACTTCCATGAAGGAGAATAGCACAGTGGTTAAGAACATGGCCCCCAGGTTCATGTTTGTAACCTGGCCCTGCTTACTAGCTATGTGTGACTTTGAGCATGTTGACTTCAAAGTGTTTGTGCCTCTGTCTGTGCATAGATAATATGGGGCCATTGTGAGTGTTAAGTGAGCTGATCTTTACAACTCCTCGAATCTCAAGAATCTTAAGAGCTGCCGGTTCGTCAAGGAAACAGACCTTTGCTCATCTTCTCTTTTCTTTCAATTGCTCATTCTTTCTTTGATGAAAGATGTAACACAAGTTGAAATTCAATGACCTGGGATTGGTCTTAGCTTCTGTGTGACTTCTGAGACAACCACAGAACAATAGTCTCCAGCTTTACCTGCTCTTCTCCTGGACACATTTTCTATGGTAGTTAAACTTTCTAAAAAGGGAAAAAATTCATTTTTTTTAAATTTAAAAAATGTTGGTAAAATATAAATAACATAAATTTGCCATTTTAGCCATATTTAAATGCACAGTTCAGTGGGATTAAGTACATCCAGACTGCAACTCCGTATCCATTAAACAATGAATCCTTCCCTCTCCCTTCCAACCCCTGGAAACCGCCATCCTACTTTCTGTCTCTGTGAATTTGACTACTCCAGGCACCTCGCAAAAGTGACATCACACAATATTTGTCCTTTTTTTTTTTTTTGACCTGGCTTCTTTCACTAGGCACAACGTTTTCACGGGTCATCGATTTTGTAGCATGTATCAGAATTTCATTCCTTTTTAAGGCTGAATAAGATTGCACTGGATGAACAAAATGTGCTTTATCCACTCAGGTGTTGATGGACAGTTGGGCTGTTTCCATCTCTGGCTATTGTGGCTAATGCTGCTATGAACATTTGTATAACAAGTATCTGTTCAAATTCCTAAGGTAACTTTTTTGTGTGTGATAAAAACACATACTATCTTAAACATTTTTAAGTGTACAGTTAAGCAGTGTTAAGCACATTCAAATTGCCTTGAAAAAGATCTCCAGAATTTCTCCTATTTTTAATCTGAAACTCTATTATACCTATTAAAAAATAGCTCCCCTTTTCCCCTTCTCCCAGCCTCTGGCAACCACCATTCTACCTTCTGCCTCTGCGATTTTGACTACTTTAGGTAGCTCATGTAAGTACAATCACACAATGTTTATCCTTCTATGACCGGTTTATTTCACTTAGCATAATGTTCTCATGTGACAGAATTTCCTTCCTTTTTTTAAGACTGAATAACATTCCCTTGTATTATATACCACATTTTGTTTATCTATTCTTCCGTTGGTGGATATTTGGATTGCTTCTACCTCTTGGCTGTTGTGGGTAGTGCTGCTGTGAACATGGGTGTACAAATAACTCTTTGAAACATTCTTTCAATTCTTTGGGGTATATACCCAGAAGTAGGATTGGTGAATCATAAGGTAGTTTTGTTTTTATTTTTATTTGGAGGAGCCTCCACACCATTTTCTATAGTCTCTGGTCCATTTTACAATCCCATTAATAGTGTACAAGTGTTTCAAATTCTCCACATCCTTGTAGACACTTTATTTTTGTAATAGTCATCCTAATGGGTATGAGATGATAACTCATTGTGGTTTGATTTGCCTTTATCTAATGACTAGTGATGCTGAGCATCTTTTCATATACTTGTTGACCATTTGTATATCATCTCTGGAGAAATGTTTATTCAAGTCTTTTGCTTATTTTTTAATCAGGTTATTTGATGTTCTGTTGTTAAGATGTAGAAATTCTTTATATATTCTGGCTCTCATGCCTTTATTAGAGATATAATTTGTAAATATTTTCTCCCATTCTGTAGGTTATCTTCTCACTCCCTTGTTTGTGTCCTTCAATGTACAAAAGTTTTTGAGTTTGATAGAGCTCCATTTGGCTATATTTGCTCAGTAATTTTATTTTAAAACAAAAATAAATGTGGTTATTTCTCCCATGTACATGTTATCTTCTAAGTAAACTCAAAAATATTAAAACCAATGAAACAAATCTATGGTGATAATAGTAAGCCATAACATCTCCATATCTTTTCATTTAGTTCAAGAGGAAAAGTGGTCATGATGCTAATTTTAAAAATGGGGGTAGTGCAGAGGTTAAGTGCAATCTCTACAGTCTGTCTGGGTTCTGGGACCAGGTCCACCCCTTCCTAGCTGTGTTACCTAAATAGCTTACCCAATTCTCTAAACCTGAATGCCTCGTCCTTAAAATAGAATAATAGCAGATTGCATGTTATTATGGGAATTAGATGAGCTAATGTTTGTCAAGTGCTTGAGAGACTACCTGGCACAAAGCGAGGATGTGCTCAGTAAACCCAAGACATCGCTCTCCTAATCCCATCCTGACCAAGGTTCCCTATGGTTCCAGATGTTTTCATTTAAAAAAGACACCATGGCAAAACTGTAGAGACGGTAAAAATATCAGTGGTTGCCAGCGGTTCAAGGCGGAGGTGGCGATGAAAAGAGGAAGCGTGGGGGATTTTTAAGGCAATGAAATTATTCTGCATGGTAATGGCGGACGCATGACATGATGCATTTGTTGAAACCCACAGAACGTAAATCACAAAAAGTAAATCCGAATGTGATCTATGGACTTCCATTAATGTTGTATTAATCATGGTTCGTTATTTATAACACAAGCACCACACGGCTGCAGGATATTAATGACAGGAGACACTGCATGTGCGGAGAGAAGGGTTACACGAGTATTCTCTGTACTGTTGCTCAATTTTTCTGTAAACCTGAAACTGCTTTAATACATGAAGTCTATTACACTTATTTTAAAGGCACGGTAATGAACCGAGTACAATGTACCAGCCTGCCTCACTTCCCCCATCCTGGGGGAAACAAGGCCTCCAAGTACACCTGCCAAGGGGTGTTGTTTTGAGTTTCTCTCACCATCTGGCTGTCTACCTCCCCCATATTGTTCATCACAAGGTTTCCCTCCTAAGGCACCATCTAATGGGAATTGGGTAAGATCGGTCATCATCCAACAAAGAAAGACAGGACTGTCCTTTCCTTTGGGTGCAGACTACTGGTACCCAGGTACTTTTCCATCTCTCTTTCAGAGGGACTAATCTGATGCCCCATCACATTAAACAGATGCCTCATCTGAAAAATGGAGGGACTGAGGTGAACATTCATGACCCTTGGTTTACATTTCAGACAAATTCGTCTGTGACAGTTTCTTCTCTTAATTACAAGGCATCATCTCTTAAGAGCTGCAGGTTGGCAAGAATGTGTAAATAATTATTAAAATCTCATGTTTCACAAAGGTACTGGGGTCCCACCTAGGCTGTCTCTTTAGATTACCCTTACACACTGCACTGTTCATCTTCCACACATCCTGACTCATATAAAAGTAATATGATTGCCATTTTTTTTTTTCTGAACCAGATGAAAAGATGGAGAGAGAATATAGCTCGCATGTAACACCAGGGAGACCAGCTGACAGCACATTCATATAAAAATATTCTGAATCAAGCAAGTTTGCTTTGCTTAGATCAATATTAAGCCTTTGGAACCAAAGTGCAGTCACAAGCTTATTAATTGTTCCCAGCATTGGGCATGCCACTACCACACCAGCACTGAATGGCGCCTTTTGAACACTACAGCTGTGCTCCCCTGAAAGACAAGTGCATCAAGCTGAAGGCAAATAATATCGAGTGTAAAATACTCTTGGGTGTTTGACAAATGAGCATAATAAATACTGTGGTAGTAGATGGCCGAAAAGCTTTGAAAGTTTCCTCTGGGTGCTAACCATGGGCATCAGTGCTCACCCCCTAGATGCCCTTCTTTGAAGTTGCTCACCATCCATAAACCCCAGTCGAAGGTAAGGGTAGATTTGGCAGTGTTTACTTTATGTGACTGGCCCTCTAGCCACAGCCGATTGGGCCACAGGGGCTCCAGACCTCAGAGGACAAATGCTGAATGAGGGGACAGAGAAGCTGTCATCTGCGGGGGGCCCCTGGAGCCCTAAGGTCATGTGAAGATGAGGCTTGGGCATGTATCATGGGAAGCCAGTCACTTAGGCTGGGGGTGGGGAGCAGAAGGAGACGTGCAAGGAGAGGCAGAGATAGGACCGATCTGAGCCAGAGAGAGCGGCGGGGACAGGGTAGTGTCACGGTGCCTTTCTAGATCCTTGGAGGCCCATTGAACTTCCTGTACCAGCATCCCAGGAGAGGCCCTCTTTGCCTCATAATAACTCCCTTTTTAATTGTGCTTTTTGGGAATCAATATCTGTCCCACACAGTGTGGAAAGCACACTGATGCTGGATGTCTGTCCGTCCCATCCAAAGCAGACTCCTGCAGTCACCCAATTCAAAAAAGGGCAAAGGACTTCAACTGACATTTCTCCAAAGAAGAAATACGAATGGCCAATAAATATATGAAAAGATGCTCAATGTCAATGGTCATCGGGGAGATGCAAATCAAAACCACAATGAAGTATGATTTCACACCCATTAGGATGCCTGTTATTTTAAAAAAAGGAAAATTCAAAGTGTTGAAGATGTGGAGAAATGGGAGCACTTATGTGTTACTGGTGGGAATTTAAATTAATACAGCGCTGTGGAAAATAGTTTGCTGATTCCTCAATAAATTAAACATAGAATTATAATATGATGTAGCAATTCTAATCTTGGGTATATACCCAAAAGAATTTAAGGCAGGGTCTCAAATACTTGCACATCAATGTTCATAGCAGCATTATTCAGAATAGTCAAAAGGTAGAAACAACCCAAATGTCCATTAACACATGAACGAATAAACAAAATGTGGTCTACCATTCAGTGGGATATTATTCAGCCTTAGAAAGGAATGACATTCTGATGCATGCTACAGCATGGATGTGCTATAGAACATCATGCCTAGTTTAAAAAGGTAGACACAAAAGGACAAGTATTATCTGATTCTGCTAACATGAAGTGCCTAGAATAAGGCAAATTTATAGAGACAGAGTAGAATAGTGGTTGCCAGGGATTGTGGGGTAGAAGGAATGGAACATTTTTATTTAATGGGCACAGAGTTTCTGTTTGGGAGGATAAAAATCTTCTAGAAAAGAATAGTGGTAATGGTTGCATAACATTGTGAACGTTCGTACTGTCAGTTAACCGTAAACTGAAAAATGATTAAAATGTTAAATTTCATGTTAGATATGTTTTGCTGCAATAAAAACAAATATAAAGCAGTGGGAGGCCAACTTCTTCCCCTCCATCATTTTGTCATGGTCACTAAACATCTGGCAAATGCCACCTGATGCGTCCTCGTCAGGAAGATCAGTGCTGCTGTTTGTAGGTGAGGCTTGGCAACCTGATAAGAAGGAGCCAACTGTTGACTGAAATGCGTCACAACCAAAGTGTTTTTTGAGATCATTTGCTATCGAGTCCTAAAATGGTGAGGAAATGAATGCCGATGTGCTTATCACCGGAGCTGCTCCCCTGGAGCACGTGAGCCTGATGCTCCAACGAACACACCCTTTCGAAACGTCTTCCTCATTATGTGGTGCTGCGTTTTATTCTGACATTGTCAGCAATTCTTCCCCTTGTGCTCAATACAGAGCACAAAGATTCCCCGCCCCCAGATTGTTAAAAATAGGAAGAATATTCATCACAGATTTCCGACGAAAAGTTGAAAGCCATCTAAATGTCTAAAGTAAGGATATAGGTAAATTAATTATGGTATATCTATATGATAGACTATTATGCAGCCATTAAAAATCCTGTTTCTAAGAATATTTAATGGTATGCGGAAATGCTCACAATATAATGGAAAAGCAGAATACAAAACTGGGTATTCATCATGGTTCCAGTTTTGCAATGGCCATATCTGTATAGAAAACTTATTTAAGGAAAAACACTAAAATGTTAACTGATGATTTCAGAGCAAAAAAACTATAGGTAATTTGATTTTTTCTTTATACTCTTTGTTTTTTTCCTATAAGGCTTAATATGTTGTTTTTATCATCAGGAAAATAAAAGTTATTAAATTTTTGTTAAAGAAAGTGAGGTGGGCTAGTTTTGGATCAGAGACGTCTAGCACAGCAGAGCTGAGACAGCGTTTTAAAGGCCCAGAGGCCCTTGACCCTTGGCCCTTGACCTTGGCTTGGATCTTCAGCTGTCACATGCATTAAGAACATTGCTGGGCGGCTCCATAGTGTAGTGGTTAGTACATCTGCTTTACATGTAGAAGGTTCTGGGTTCGTACCCCGGGTGGAGCCACGGACCATACCTCGGGTGCTCCAGGCCCCCAAGTGTGCTGCGGGTGCCAGGCCCCGGGTGCATGCTGTGAGCTTGTGCGAGCAGACGCGCCGCCTTCAGAGATCCAGTCCTTAAAGGGAGACGGCAACATCCGTAGGTCAGAGGTGAAACTGAGGGGTGGGGGGAATTAAAGATGGGGGTGGGGAAACCATTGCCGAGTGGCAGTTTCAAACCCTCTACTCCTAAACACCTCGCCTTGGTGCATCATTTGTTGTATTTGTTTTATTTGTCAAAGATTGGAGGTGGAAGCACAACTACCTGCTTTTTTTTTTTTTTTTTTGGTAGGATTCGTGTCTGAGTATAATCACTCACTGTCGCATTTCCACTTTTTCTTCTGCAGTTGTCACTCTCCATCTGCTGCACCACATCCAAAGACATGCAGATCCACCTTCTACTCCACAGCAACCGCCATTCACCAACGCTTCCGAATTTCTGATTGCTTATTCAAAAAGAAGAGTGATTCATTCTTGGAATTCCAGTGCTTGTTTATAGTTTACAGAACGGTTATTTTGAGCAACTTTGAATTCATCTTGGTTTGAGTTTTGCGGAAAGGAATAGATTACTCTTCTTCCCCAATAAAATACATTCTCAACTTGCTATTGTATGGAATAGTTAAACTACACACAAAACAAAAACTAGTGACATACTTCCTGGTGACATACTTCCTGATGGAAATCAAGAAAGAAATTTAATACAGGTGGTCTTTCATACCACTCATTATTGCCATTTTCTTGATAATTGCAGTACTTAAGATTCTGTGAAAGTTATTACATTTGTGTTCATAAATATGAGCCCTGTCATTGGCCTAAACATCTTCTCTTTTGGAATATTTAAAATATTTGGTATGATTTGTGTGTCTTTTGTACTACATGGCTCAATGTGGGATTGTACGACAATAATTTAACTCAAAGTGATCAAAATCTAAAACCATGAAGTGAAATACATGCCTATCATGACTCCGGGGCAATATTTTGGTTTTGTTTGTTTGTTTGTTTGTTTTAAAAATAATAATGGGAATTCTTTGGCATTCTGTCCAAAAGCCACCATATCTAGGCAAAAGTACCAATTCTTTGAAGACTTTGAAAATTACTTTCCTTAGTCCAAATGGAAACAACCAGGCCATTAAAATAAATATCTATTTTGAAAATGGAAACTTTATAAGATTGAAATGTAAAATACTCCTACGGAGTCAATTAGATAGAAGAGTAAAACCTCAAAATAAAAAGAAATCTAGAACACTTGCTAGAAGAGCAGTGAATGTCATCAAATTCAGTTTCACTAGCACAACACACCCTTGAGAGTCTTGTTTGACATTGTTGAATACTGAGACTGTTTGGACACAATAATAGCTATTGTTGGTCACAGCTCTAGCATGACATTAAACTAACAACATGTTCGGGCAGTCATTGTCTCAAGGTCAAGTTCAGACCATACCAGAGAGCTTAGCTGCAGCTGAGTGTATGACAAGAAACAAGTACAAGATCAAGACCATCCACTACTGTGATGGAACACCTCCATTTTAAGAATATAATTTTTAATTGAAGTGACATTTTATCCATAAGTGGGTAATAAATCTAAATATTTAAAAACAAAAGAAAAGAGTACCTAGTGGGGAGAGGTCATGAAAATCCTCTAACAGGTGGCGTTCTGTCTTCTGGAAGAAAAAGTCAGGGAAACTCCTAAAGGCATAGAAAACATTAGCCTTGAAATGGCAAAATCCTTGACTAATGTTAGAAGTCCATCCTAGAGGCTGCCCAAGGTAGATAATTACAAAGGAACACATAAATAGAAGTCTTAGGAATGGAATCCACTAGATTATAAACATCAACTGTTTAGCCAATTTTTGTTAATTGATTTTCATGTCATTAAAAATATATTAATATTGATAGTGGCATTTAACAAAAATAGTATTGATTTATTGATTTTAATTTAACAGGCTGAATTCTCTAAAAAATGGGAAGAAGAAATAATTTAGGGAAAGTAGCATATGATTATTTGTTTTAACTTTAGTAAGATATAACTCACATATCATCCAGTTTGCCCATTTAAAATGTACAATTCGGTGGCTTTTAGTATATTTACAGAGTTGTACGACCATCACCACAATCAATTATAGAACATTTCATCACCCCAAAAAGAAGCTATTCCTTAGCTGTCATCCCTTAATCTCCCACTAGCCCCATCACCTCCACCTTAGGCAACTACTAGTCTACTTTCTACAGATTTGCCTTTTCTGGACATTTTATATAAATACAAACAATACAATATGTGGTCCTTTGTATCTGGCTTTTTACACTTGGCATAATGTTTTCAAGATTCATCCATGTTGTCGCATGTACCAGTGTTTTATTCCTTTTTATGCCAAACCATATTTCATTATGTGAACATACCACATTTTAGTTATCTGTTCATAAGCTAATGGATATGTAAGTTTCCACTTTTTGACTATTATGAATAATGCTGCTATGGACATTTGGATCCAAATCTTTGTGTGGAGATGTGTTTTTAATTCTCTTGCTATATACCTAAGAGTAGAATGGCTAGGTCATATGGTAGTTTACCCTTTTGAATAACAGTAGCTTATAATTATGGCATTAAATTTTTTTGAATATTTGATCCAGCATACATCTATATATAAGTCAAGCAGATAGCTCTTAGACTCCTAATTATAACTACAGTTCACCCAATTAAGGCAATTGATTCAGATACTCCTAGGACATACAAGTCTCTCATTGCTTAGTACCAGAGTTTTCCCTATTGATTTGGATTTATGCATGTGACACTTCTCTTCAAAATAACATATTGTGATGTCTTGGAAATTATCTTGCTTATTGTAATAGCAACGCTGAGAGCAGGGAAAACAAAGTTAGATAGACACACTGAGATGTTGAGCTGCTTGTCAAAAAGTCATAGCAAGTTTGTGTTGGCCTGAAATAAGATCTTAGACCAACTAATCACCACACCTGGGTCTAAAAGATGCAGTATGTGGTTCTCTTCTAACTTACTATGAGAAAGAGATTTCTCTTTACGAGCATAGATCCCTCTCATTTTCCCTTCCTAGAAATATTGACAGTGTTCTCAGTTTGTGCGTGTGTGTGAACCAATTAAGTTAAAAATGGGTGTAAGTTCTCCCCTTACATAGGTCGGTGTGAACACTTTTTCAAACAAGGAGTTTGATAGTTTTTAGGAATGGGTATGTATGTTATCCAAGTACCTTTGGGGAAATTTTAAACAAATACTTTTCATTAATTCTAGTGTTATATTCTTATTTTTAAATGTATTTCTTCTTGTGAAAGCCTTTAATTCTTCTTAAAACTTTTTATCTGAAAACTTTGCGACAAGGTTTACTTTCCTGTAAATCTTGGCATTTTATTCATTCATTCGTTTATTTCATTCATTTAGTCAAAGCCATTTATTTATTAAAAGCCGATGGGGGGGCGGGTTAAGGTAGTAAAAGAGAGATCAAGATGGGATGGGAGAGGTGGGCAGAAGTGGATATGCAAGTTTGATAGTAAGGAGTTTGGGTTTTATTCTGTGTTCAGTAGGAAGCCACAGAAGACTTTCAAGGAAAAAGTGATGTGTTTAAAGAAGATACTTCTGGAGTATTGAAAATATAAGGCCTTTGTGACAATCCAGAAAAGAGATGATGGTGATTTGGATTAGGGAGGTGACAGTGCAGATGGAGAGAAAAGGATTAATTAGGGATGTATTTTGGGGAAAGGCTTAGGAGTGGAACTGGGAGAGATGAAAGAGGGAGAGAGAGAGAGAATCAAGCATTACTCCCAGGTTTCTGGTTCAGGCCAATGGGTGGATGGGCGTGCCCTTCACTAAAATGAGGAAGACTAGGAAAGAGGTAAAATCACAAGTTCGTTTTGGATCTAAGAAGTCTCGGATGCTTGTAAGACATCCAAACGAGGATGGCAAATGAGCCTCTGTGCATGCCACAGGGAGCTCAAAGGTATGACTCAGCCTGGAGAGATGGTTTCTGGCATTTGCAGCCTAAGGATGATACAGCTGTGGGAATACTAAGGTCCCCTTGGGAGAGAATGTGGAGGAAAGAGAAGCGAGGGCTCAGAGCCAAGCCCTGGCAGACGCTGAGAAGTTGGATGGAGGAAGAAGCTCTTGCTAAGGAGATTTAGAGGAGGCAGACATAGAGCAGAAGAGAAGCCAAGAACGTGGCTGTCACAGAAGCCAAGAAAGAAGAACGCTTTGACAGAAAGAAAGGGAATAAGAAGCTAGAGGTCTTGACGAGGGCAATTTAAGTGGAATGACAGGAAGGTAAGACTAAGAGTTGGATTATGGTAGGTTAAGGAGTGAAAGGGAGGCAAATCCAGTGGGTGTGTGGACAATTCCTTTGGGAAGTTTGGATGTGAGGAGGAGCAGAGGAATGGGAAGGTAGCTGGTGGTGGGGAGGTAAATGGAGAGGTAAAGGGAGGTTTCCTTTAAGATTAGAGATATGAGTGTACTTTTTCACTAATGAGGATGAATGAGGCAGAGAGAGAGAGAGAGAGAGAGAGAGAGAGAGAGAGAGATTTGGTTAATTGCTTTTATTTTTTAAACTATATATGGATTAAATTAGCAGTTGAAAGCCACGTTATGGAGAGTATAGAGAGGAAAATGTTTGGAAATAGTATCTCATTTAGTGGAAAAATACATTTACCAAGGAGAAGGAATTGCAATATCAGGCCGTGTAGAGGACTATTAGCGATTATTCATTTTACATGAAATCGAATTACCCAATAATTGCGAGATAATTTTTGATGGTGTAAAACAGTGTTAAATAACAATGAGTCTCAGGGTTGGGCCTCTTTCCCAATTCTCTTTCAGTCGACTAAGGAGAAAGCCTCAATGTGGTGCGAGCACATCTCTAGCACCTCAACTCCCGTCCATGTCCCTTTTTACTCAAGAGAAAACAGGCCTCAGACTTGGAGCTTTCCATCTGTAATCACATCAAGCAGGAGTTGAATGACACTACTTTGCCTTCGTTGTACTTAATTTTTTTTTTCATGATTCTTATAGTTCTATCAAGTGTTACTGGTTTTCCATTTATGTTGGCGATATGCAATTTCCTTTTAAAACGGAATTATTTGAGTTTAAAAAGTGAGGTAATAGAAAGAAAAGTCTGTGGCACATAAGAATATCGTGGGCATGGGACATAACCAAAATGGCGACAGTGGCATAAGACGAGAGTAGGGCAACGCCACCTTCCCTCCGGTGGCCTGACCTGATTTTCATTAGATTAACGGTTGGCTTCGTCCACTCCTGTAAGCTGGTGACACAGACGAGTAGCAACGTCCCAGGGAAAGCTCAAAGGTATGACTCAGGCGGCACTGTCAGGTGGGGACCACACAGATGAGTTTATAGCCAAACATTCCAGGAACCACCCTGTGGGCTGATCTAATGACAAGTGTTTGGAAGTTAGCGAGGTGACGAGGCCACGCCAGGACAGAAGAGCAGATGGGCGCACCTCGTGACGCTAGGCTTGCCCCCTCTGTTTCCCATCCCAGCTGTTGTCTCCTGTCACCGAGTCCCTCCTGGCAGCCATCGGCACCTACCTTCCCTCTGTCATGTTGTCATCTTACTCCAGGACTGTTCTGGCAGCACTGAGTGTTAGCTGCCTGCCCTGCTGTGCAAGAGAGAACACAGGAGAAGTCGAAGACATATTCGCCACCATTCTAACTTTGGCACTGGCACTGGCTTTTGCGAGGGCATGGGCAAGGCCACTGGATGAATCAGAGACTCTGGGATTTCCCCAGTCAGTGGTGCCTTAAAAGAATACCTCGTTTCCTAAATCAAAAGTATGCCCTTCCTGGTAGAAGACGGCAAAAAGTCTCTCTTCTTTTTTCTCTTCTGGATTTCTAGACATAAATGTAGACTCCCTTCCAGCAGGATAGGACCTCGTAGTGTGATCAGCTTTTCCCAATTTGCCTGGGACTGTCCCAGTTTTAAAACTGAAAATCCTGTATCTTAGAAATTCTCTCAGTCTTGGGCAAACCAGGATGGTTGGTCACCTAATCTTAAGTTCAGAGACAAGTATACACTCTTGAAGTGGTATTTCTCTTGGAAACTAAAGAACGTTTGGATGGTTCTGTCCAGAGGCCTGTTTTGACAGAGTCAAAGGGAATTAAGTTGACTTCCTCATTCAGATTTAGACCACAGTGAAAATACTGAAACCGTGCTGTTTTTGTTAATACAAGTTATATAATGCATTAGGAGAAGGGTTTGTTGCATCAGCAGTGGGTTTAATTGGTCTGAGCCAGGAAAATCTGCAAAGAACCATTCTTCAAGGTGTGTTTATAAAACCTGCTACATTCATAGTGAAACATAAACCCCAATCAGCTTCTTACAGGTGGCATTGAACTCATGGTGTGCCTGTCTGCAAAATAGGCTGTATTTACCCCAAATATTTGGGATTTGCATTGTGTGTTACCTTAAAGTAATGTTAACTGCTATTATAAACAACTCCAAAATATATAATAGCTTAACACAATAAAAGCTAATTTCTCACTGACATAAAGTCCAAAACAGATGTTCCTGATTGATTGGTAATTCTCCTCCAAGAAGTGATTCAGGGATTCATGCTCCTTTCATTTTGTGGTATATCCAACATATAGCTTCCAAGGTTGTCATGATCATCTGCATCAAGCCGATATAGGGTAAAGAACATAGATCTCAGTCACAGGCCACACCCAACTGCAGGATGGTTTGGGAAATGGTGTCTAGCTAGTGCCCAAGAAAAAGAGAAAATGGGTTTGGTGAAAGCTAGCAGCCTCTCTCGCAGATGAGTGTCTCGGGTCTTTCTAACTATAATCCTGAATGCCAGAAATCCAGGAGTGCAGACACCGTGGGGTTGAATTCTGTCTGTTTCTCTTCCTCTTTCTAAATCTACTCTATCCTCACACTTAAGTCGTGACACCTTTTTTCTCTACAACTATAGTTCATTTAGGTCAAATAATAATAGTCAATTTCTTAATGTGCTATCTCAAATTCTTTAGGAAAGGAAATGAGTTCATAATTATAAACAAACACACTTATCACATGTAAATGATCTTTCTGGTTGAACAAAGCTAGAAAGTTTCCCTTCCCTTACAGGTAACTTCATAAGACTCATGAATGTGTGTATTAGTTTCCTATTGCTGCAAAAAATTACCACAAATTAGTGGCTTAAAAAAGCGCAAGTTTATTATCTTAGGGTTCTGGAGGTCAGAAGTCCAAAATGAGTCTCGGTGGGCTAGAATCAAGGTGTCAGCAGAGCAGCATTCCTTCTGGAGGCTCCAGAGGAGAATCCATTTCCCTACCTTGCCAGCTTCTAGAGGCTTCCCACATTCCTGGGCTCGTGGCCTCGCATTATGCTGACCTCTGCTCCATCAACACATCTCCATCTCTCTCTGGCTCTCCTGCCTCCAAAGATACTTGTGATGGCTTTGGGCTCACTTGCATAATTCAGTATAATCTCCCCATCTCAATATCTGTAACTTAGTTACACTACAAAGTCTCTTTGTAAGGTAACATGTCAGATAACACATTCAAGGATTCCAAGGATTAGGATGTGGACATCTTTGCTTTGGCGGGGAGCTAGTATTCAGCCTACTAAGATTCCACTTGGAGTGATGATCAGCAGGTCTCAGCATACATGAAAAGAGGAAATAGGTATGACTGCATCACTGACCTACCTGACTGAAGCAGGATGGGATAGGTAGCAGTCTGTGGGTCACTGGAGGGACCGAATTGTCGGGAATTGTAACAACCATGAAATGATGGCATCAGCACACAATAGGAGCAGAAACATGGAAACAAACAAACCCACAAATAGTAATCTCTGAACATCTTTGTGGAAGCTCATCAATGCGGGGTCGGAAGCACAGCAGAGTCTTTGTGTAGAGATAAAAGGAGAAAAGAACTGAAGTGGTTTTTGTGGGATGGTATTATAGGTAGATTTTTAAAAAGATTCCCAAAGATGAGCACAGAATTGGCACTGGGCTGTGTGAGTGAGCAGTGAGCGTACTTCAGCTCACCACATTATGCAAGAGGGTCTCACGGCCGAAACAGAGTGTCTAACAAGTCTTACCTTGCTCTCAGTTTACTCTCCCAGGAGTTCAACGAAGCATTTTGGGGAAACAGCTGACACCCTCAGGATCCAGTTCCGGCCAATAAAGAGAAATCAGTTTTGTGGAAAGGAAAGTAACATTAGGGAAAGGAGATTGCGGGGCATCGTGCATGTATCTGAATGATTTTGTGTGTGGACTGGGGGAGGAAGGGAGATTGTGTTTGTTCTGGTGCCTTACTCTGCTATTTCCTTTAAATAATGCAAAAATTCTATGAAGTAGGTAATTGTATTAGTTATCTATTGCTATGTCACAAATTAACCCCAAAGTTAGTGGCTTAAAACAATAGCAGTCCATGGCCATGCTACCCTGAATGTGCCCAAGCTCATCTGATCTTGGAAGCTAAGCAGGGTCGGGCCTGGTTAGTACTTGGATGGGAGACCACCTAGGAAGACCAGATGCTGGAGGCATTTAAAAAAACCCAAAAAACTAATAATCATCTATGATTTTCATCTCTCACAGTTCTGAAGATTGAATGCATTAACCTAGGGGTTCTGGCCTGGCAGACTGTAGCTGGGGCAAAAATGATCCTGAAAGCTTCTTCACACGCGTTTCAGATGCCTGGGAACCCTCAAACACCGGGGAACTGAAAGAGCTAGTAACTTCTGGAAAGTCAAATTTCTTACCTGGTGGCTCTGGGCTCCAAAGTGGGGTTCTCAGATTTTACCACTCAGTTAAAATTTACATTTCAGAGAAATAACAAATAAGTTTTCAGTTAATAAGTATGTCCCATGGAACAATTAAGACATTCTTACACTAAAAAATTATTCGCTATTTTTCTTAAATTCAAATTGAAGTGGGTGTTCTGTATTTTTACTTGCTAAGTCTGGCAGTTCTATTCCAAAAACACAGGTCCTGAGAGAGAGCCAGACAGCAAGGGTTTTGCCTTGTGTGACTTAGTCTCAGAAGTTGCATAGCATTCTTATGCCTGCTCAGAGGGGGTGGGGGGTATCAACATCACACTCTAACAAGAGTGTATGGGATGAAGCACACATATATATTTATTGGTGTGGCCATCTTTGGAAAATACAGTCTTTAGAGTAGCCCTCTTTTGTACAGATTAGAAAACTTAGATACCACATTCGATGACTTAGTGAGGTGATATTGCCAATAAGTGGTAGAGCCAGAATTCAAACCCATGCCTGCCTGGATCCAAAATCCACTTTGAGCTCATGTTAACATAGGATGGAGAAAGTTTTACAGTTAAAACATACAATGTAGACTTTAGGGAAGCACATTTCCCAAAGATCAGAGGACAGATAGGCCAGATGTCTCCGTCAGAGACTTTCCATCGAATGTTTTCTCAAGAGGATTGGGACGCTCAGAAATGTCACTCTGCATATGCAATTCCAAGTGATCCTGCCGCAGAAGAAAAGGGAGGGGAACTAGTAAAACCAGAGGCTGCCCAGGAAATCCTCTGATGTTCTCAGACTTTAAAAGGGCAGGAACAAAAATGGGAAGGAAGAGCACTTCACCGAGGACAAATAGAAATCAGTGGCAGAGAATTGTAGGAATAGCAGCAGGAAACGTTACACCCCGAATGGTCTCAGGGAGACTGTTCGGGAAACAAGGAAGGGCTTCGCTGGCTGCTTCAGGTCAATGGGGTAACGTTTTATGGATCAGAAACAGGAAGGAACTCTTCCAAGACAATGACCTTGAAAAGAAAATAGCCTGTGGAACACAGGAGATCATCAATACCTATTGGTTCAATGCATGGATGTAGAAGCAAATATGTTTAGGAGGGAAATGAAGTTATGCCAGAACTGGCCATGGTGAAAAAGTGCTGAGTTCTTTTACGTGGGGCTGCTGATGCAGAAAATCTACGGCCAGGTGGGATGCTAAGAGTAAAGACTTATAAAGGAAAAAAAGGAAAGATGTGCACACATCACTCTAATTCCTAGAAGGAATAATTAATGATAATTAAAATGGATTACCTGGCAAAAATTAGGACCACTATTTCAGTGCAGAATTGGCAAAAGAAGTTTGATTCAGAAGTATCTTTGGTTAGAAATGGTTAAAATGTAAAATATAGACATTTGTTTTAAAAGATTGCCTTATTTTAGGATAATTTTAAAAATCTTCTAATTCTGTATTTTATTGCTAGAAAAAAACTGTTAGCTCAATTTCTTGCAAATACCAAATATCAACTTTAACTCAAACCCTTTAGGGTTGAGTGTAATTTACTAACAAAGAATATTGTCTTATAACTATTTCAATATTTAGCTCTAAAAAAAACAGGGGACTTTTTTGGTGAAATGACTAGTATGATACAATAAAGTGTTTGTTTTTGGTTTGGTTATGGTTTTAAAAATTATGACAAAAGTCCTTTCAACTAATGTAATCAATAAAATGCTTTGTATTTTCATTTATAGACTTTATGAATAAATGCTGGCATTTTCCCATTAAGCCCTTGTAAGATTTGCATTCGAAATACATATAGTTGAAAGCATTTTAGCTTACTTTGATATGTAGAAATCTATTCATAGACACCAAAAATAAAAGACATTGAATATATTTGTTCGATCATTTTTTTTTTTTTTTTTAATTTCTACCACACCCAATTCCTTTTCTAGGCACTGGAAATAGAGCAATGAAGAAGAAGATAGGCCCTGGTAAACAAGTAATCAACTAAATAAAAAAATATAACTTTAGAGAGTAATGCAGTCCATAAAAAAAATAGCTAATTAGTCAACACGAAGCCACTGTTTCTGCATCTCGAGCTCCATCCGAGATGGATGTGAATCGAGAGAAGAAAGGACAAGCTGACAGCTGCGAGGATGATCTAGAACCCGATTGGCCTCTTGACACCTTCAGGCCTCCAACCTTGGTGACCTTTGTCATGGGGCTAAGTGTGCACCTGGCCAGGGGCTGGAGTTGCTGAAAGACATCCCGTGGGAACTAAAAGAGCTTTGGCTCAGCTGCTGGCCAACGGAATGAGCCAGCAGGTAAGCATCAACGCAGGTGAGCTGCAATAGCACCTGAAGTCCTGCACCGACCTTCTTAGCAAAAAAAAAAAAAAAAAAGAGAGAGAGAGAGAGACTCTAGCTTCATTTCTGCTTCCAAATCTCATGCACATTGTGCAGCATGCTAATCTGGAACTATGTGTGGAGGGGAATTCTAAGAAATGGCGTTCCGGCTTAGCCTAATTGACACAATACGAGCCCACCCCAGCCCGTTCCAGGAACAATAAGATAAGCAGGGGGGTTCGCCTCCCTCATCTTTGTTGACATTTTGCCTCCTCACTACAGACCTACTAATACTATAGCCTGCTCTTGCTGGTCCAGACCCTACACTTCCAATTCCTCTCTAATTTTTCTTTATTTTCCATAGCAGTCGTCACTTTCTTATATACCATATTATTAAGTCCCATCATGTTTATTGCTTGCTGTTTGTTTCCCATCAGTAGAAACCGAAGCTTTACAAGAACATAAATATTTTTGCGTTTTGTTCCATCATGTATCCCAAACACCTTAAACAGCCCTGTCACAGAGGGGTCACTTAATACTGTTGAAGGTAAGAGAACAATTTGGAGAGTATCAGAGGTGAGTATGGACGAGTCAGTAGTGGCCAGGTCAGGTAGCAGAGGTTTTATTTTAAGTTGGTGAGAAACCTTTGGAAGGTTTTCAGCAGAGGAATCATGGGTTCTGTTTGACACTCCAGTAATGTGAGTGTGAAGGGATGGGCGTGAGGAGGGGTGAGCCTGGAAGCAGGAAGACAAGGAGGAAGTGATTGCAGTTGCCCAGTTGGGATGACAGTGGCTTGAACCATGGTGGTTGCAGAGAAGTGGTGGCAAGTGGTCAGTTTCAAGATATATTTGGATAGTAGAGCTATTGGCACTTGCCATTGTGATGGACATAGAAGGTGAGGTTAACTCAGGGTTTTATCCTGAGCTACTGAGTGAAATGGTATGCCCATTTACAAAGAGGAAGACTAGGAGAGGAGCAGGTTTGAGGACAGAAACCAAAATTTTCATTTATTCATTCAACAAGTATTTACTGAGCCCCTACCATGTGCTTCGTACTATGCCAAGTCTTAGAGATAAAACAGTGAATAAACTAAAACCCTTGACTTCAGGGAGCTTACATTCCAGTGGGAGGGGGAAAAACAATAAACAGAAAGCTCAGTAAGATACGAATGTTAAGAGGTGACAGGAAGTAGGGGGTCATGGAAGGAGTAGGGCGTGCGAAGGGAGGTTGTAATTTAAAATAAGATGGTCGAAGAAGTCCTCTTTAACAAGAGACCTTTGATAAAGACTCGGAGGAGGTGAGGGAAGAAGCCATGAGGACAGGTGGTGAAGGAACTTTCCAGCCAGATGGGGTAGCATGTTCTCCTAAGGTGGAGATGAGAAACCATTGGAAGCAGAGGAGTGATGTAAGCCAACGTCACCCTTTCAAAGGTTCGGGACACATCCTGGACATCCTCGTGGAGATGTTGAGGAGGAAGTTGGCTTTGAGCCTGGAGCTCAGGAGAGAAAGCATAGCTGGGTTTGGGTGCCTTCAGTGTACACCAGTATTTAATGTGAAGGGGCTAGATAAGGTCAACCAGGGAAACATTATGGATAGAGAAGAACAAATAAAAGGTGGCCACAATCCCAGATGAAAGTGTCATACACGCACAGAGATACAGGCCATCTGCGGTTATTCCTGATTCTGCTTCTTCCACATTGGGAGACCACTTTTGGGAACAATGGTTAATCTAATTCATATGCGGTGCTCTGAGAGTCCACAATAAAAGGAATGTACAAATTCAAAATGCATATTATATATGTGTGCATGTCGTAGTTCTTTGTAAGAAAAGCTGTGGCTCTAAGTGTTGTCAGGTGGGAAGATGCAGCTGACAGGAGCCACAGGGACCAAAGATTCTCAGCTACAGGTAGTGTCCAACAGTTGCTCCTGGGACCACGCATAGACCGACGTTGGCAGAGGATGGCGCTTTGTGCAAGAAGGCCAGTTAAGGTCACAGTCGGCTTGAAGCTTTTGCTCAAAAATTACTCTTGCCTGTCCACAGATGCTCAGATGCTAGCAGGCGTGTTCTGGTAAACCAGCTCTCTGGGATGAGGCGGTGTGGGAGGAGCCCGATTTGTAATGTTTTCTGATTTCTGTGGTGTAAATACTCTCACCACAGCCCATTTCGAGTTACCAATGACTTAACAACGGGCTCTCCAAATTTCTGCAATTTTCCTGAATATAGAACAGCTGACTTGCGCGTACCAGCCTTTGTCTCTCCACAACCTGTAGCTAGGTTATACTTTTAGACCCCCAATTCCTGCGGTTTCTCAGGTTTTCTCCACTCCCTGTATCCACGCCCACAGTTCACAATGAAGATGGCCAGGTGCCCAGCACAATCCCATTTACCTCCTTCTCTGTCACAGCCACTTGTAGCCACGACCCCAAGAAGACATCAGCAGGTGTTTTCTGAGAGTTGAGCTGCTGTCCTCGTCCTCTCCTACTGCAAGGCACTTGTCCTCCCTTGGGATGGACCGTGTATCCACACATATATGACTCTTTCCGCATTATTAAATTACTTTAAGACCTTCTATATGAGGAGGGCTATGAACTTGATGGAGGGCACAAATCTGTCCTCCAGGGCCTTGTAGGAGAGTTGAAAAAAATGGAAAGAATACCTAAGGAGGCTATTATTATTATAATTATTGTTAATTTTTAGAGTCATCAAACATTCCATTCTGTAGGAAATCACAGAAGGGGAACTCAGGCAAGCTTTGCTGGGGGGTGTGGGGCTGGAACCTATCCTAATGCACCAACTGAGCATCGTGCAAAGCTGGGGGCTGGAATTCCATTTGCTTTTCTCATTTTTCAGTTACCACTTTGCATGAAGAAAACATTATTCCCCAAAGTACTTTAATGATCAGCAAAATGCCATGGACCTTAGGATTGTACCTTGGGACAAAGACAGACAATATATAATTACTTAATTTAAATCTATGCACTATCTTCACTACCTCCACCCCAAATTTCATCTATTTATAAAAGTCATATATGGAAAATTCAACATCCTGTGGGACTCATTTCTACTTAGGGGTGGAAAAGGGACTCTTTACTAAGCCAATTGGCTACATTTGGAGCCCAGTGACCTTTCTCTTATATGTATATTGTGTTTGAGGAAATGAGTCAAGCTCAATTAGTCAACTAGTGGATTCCCTACGGTCACTGAAGCCTCTTTTTCGTACTGATTAATCGACTCGGCATGTGACATCTCAGGTGGGTTATGTGGCCAGGAGAAGAAGGGGGACACAGCCACACCAAAGTGCCACCACCCCCAGGTCTCCAAGACCAGAGGCATTTTGTGGTCATGGGAAGCCAAGAGCATCCCCCACCACCATTTCTGTGTACGTGAGGGTGACGTGGGGGTAAATGCACAGACCAGACGACATTCAGACAGCAAGGCCATTCTCACCGGCGACATTTGTGCCACATTCTTCCTCGCCCTTGGTGTGCATTGCGACACTCAGATCGGTGGCTCCGGGAGCCAAGTGGCTGATTGGGAGCCCCAGGGGACAGCAAACACAAATTAATCTTCGGGCCCACCAGTTCCCCTGAAACACACCGCTTGCTAAACTGTGACTTTCAAGCCAAGAGCAGCAATTTTCCACAGCTTAAGTCTGGAAAAGGCTATGAAACCACATGGGTCAGAAAACCAAAGGTGATTTTTGCTATTTTGCATGGAGCACTGGAGGGGCAACACCACAATTCCAGATGTGCAGCAGCTGGATAAAGTGTGTGTCTACCATCTGCATAGCAGCTTAAGAAAGGCAACTGCTGGTAGCTTCTACAAACAGGCAATTGACTTCTCTCCTCTCCTCTCATCTCTCTTTTTCTAAAGCTTATCTGAGTTTCTAGACTTGTTTGGAAAGAAATAAAGGGAAAAAAACCTGGCACCCATGCTTTGTTTTCTCAATTTCCTTGTCAACTGACTCATGGTAAAAAAATGTCAATTTCAATCAATTT
Source organism: Rousettus aegyptiacus (assembly GCF_014176215.1). Classification (NCBI taxonomy): domain Eukaryota; kingdom Metazoa; phylum Chordata; class Mammalia; order Chiroptera; family Pteropodidae; genus Rousettus; species Rousettus aegyptiacus. The sequence continues at coordinate 49,081,084 of NW_023416309.1, read as the reverse complement.
CAATTCCACAGAACAGAAAAATAGAGAATTTATAGGCAGTTATTGGAAACAAAGAACCATCTGGTTTTTTATATATATAAATTTTTTCAGAAATGATTCTCTCCAAATGCTAAAATCGTTTCTTTTTCCTCACTGTGCCACTGTGAATATTCCTATTTTTCTGTAGATCCGCAGAGCCCAACTCAGGTGGGTTTCTTTGAGAATGTGGCTTCTCTCTGGGGGTTGGGGAAGAGAGGCTTCCAGACCAGAAAGCCTGTGGAATAATCTGGACATTTGCCTCTTATGGCGAGGGAGGGCTTTGTTATCATGGGAAGCAGGCCGGGTGACTCGTGGAGGTCACCCAACCCTGGTTATTACAGTTCATTTGTCATTTCATAGTGACAGTTTTCACTTTTGTCCAGGAATCTCCAGGGAGGTTTTATAACATTGGGACTAAAACTCAGTCATGTGCTCATAGCTTCCACAGACTAAAGATTTACTCTCCCAAGAGCCAGAGGCAGCTCCATCCATTATGTAACCCATGTAACAGCAACTAGGTGTCTCTAAATCTTCTAGCCTTTGGGATCCCTCCTTCCTTTCATTAGGATGCTCATGGCCCCACCCCACATTCAGGAACCATCTCACATCCACTCCAAGGCTTCTGTGGGTTCCTGGTGGAGCCTTCCATCCTACTTACCAGGCCATGACTCAGGGAAACTTATTTAGACTTTCCTTCCCCAGAAGCTTGCCTTCCTGGACCCTTCTCTTCTCCCTGCCTCTCTCTCTCTCAGCCACCCAAACGTGGAACGCAGCTCCCTTTCCACAGAACACCCTATCACAAGACTGCGGCACTTGGCTGACTTTCCAGCGGGCCGAGAAGCGATGGGGTAGAGTTCCGACGGGATATTGCACCGTCCTGACCTCAGCCTGACTTCTGTCTCCAGACCCTTGGTCTCCTCCTCCCTTGCCGGGTCCTCCTTTGTTCCCCAGAACTGGTCTTATCACTCCCAGCTTCTCTCTCATTTCTCCCACCCCCAGGTCACTCGCCCTGGGCTACCAGGAAACCTTCACATTCCACCCACCTTATTTTGCCCCAGTGCTTTCTAAGCTTATTGTCCCCGGCAGACTGTGTGTGCCCGGGGGACCTTGCCTCCCTCCACCAAAAGGCCCATCAAACCCATGAGGATATTTTCAACCTCACGGATGCAAGAAGGGAGCAAGAGTCTATAGCAGAAAAGAATTATGCCACTCTCCTGCAAGGCTATGGCCAGCGATTTAGGTATTAGGTTTATTCCTCACTCAATTAAGATTGCACTATTCCAGCCTAACATCATGCGGGCTCTTTGTTGCATTGTGATTTAGGTTCAAATACATAGCAAATGTCTGTTATGTGCCAGAAATCCTGAGGGCACTCCAGATACAATGGTAGTCAAGACACCCACGTTTCCTGAACATAGCTGATAAAGCCATGTGAGGACTGCAGAAACCTCCAGAATGGAGTTGGGCCGCTCACTCCAGCCACAGTCTAGTTGGCCTCTGGGAATTCAAGCTGGAAGGATAGCTTGGGTCTGGGGAAGAGCTTGTACCTCACAAGCTTGGAGGCCACAGAGCTCAGAGCATCCTCGAGAACTCTAGAGTCCTAGAAACCAAGGTAAATTCTTGGAGTCACTACCCAGTATCTACTTCAGCTCTGGCTGCAGCTCTGGCCAGGGGCTGGTGGCCAGATCTAAGGATATACATTCACAGAGTATGTGTGCAGAATTGGTGAGGGAGGACCTGGGACCCAGAGGGAGGTCAAGGCTGGGGCCACAGAACACCTACAGAAGCAGCAGGTGCCAGTTTCTGTTTTTTGACCAAGGCTACAGTCACAGTGTGATCCCCCAGAATTAGGTGCGGGGGAGGGGGAGCCATAAAAGCCACAGATGGCGTGATTGTGGCTCTCAGCAGTTGTGTTCCCATTATTGTGGTCAAGCAGAGAGAGGCTGAGAACATGTTCTGAGAAGAACGAACCTTGCCAGCTAGGGGCCAAGGGCAGAGAAGCAGGTTAAGTTGTCCTCAGAGAGGGGAAGCAGGCCCTTCCCTGGCTCCCATAGAATTGACTGCATGGGAAACCACTAGACTTTATTCTACATTTAAAAATTCCATATGCCTTACTTTTTTCTAGGGCCCTTTGCTGTGCTTTCATTTCTATTTTTAAACAGCATGAATATACAATTCACTGATTAGTGACAAAGAAGCCACCTAAAAGTAGTTCTGACCAACATATGGTCTAGACTAGAACTCCTCAAATGTCGATGCGCACATGTACCCCTTGAGGAACTTGTTAAAATGAAAATTCTGGTTCAGCGACTCCAGGGTGGGACCTGAGATTCTGCATTTTTTGACAAGCTCCTTGGTGATGCCCAAAGCTGCTGGCCAGGGGACCACCATTTATGTGGTGAGGCTCGGTGATCTAATGGGCTCTGCTAACACCATGGCCCCAGTTCTGAGCCACGATGAAAGGAACCAGGACACCAGGACCACCCGAGACAAAGCCAAGAGGCCTACATCAGAGACCGAGAGAAAGACAGCATCTCTTTTCCCTCTCCTCTTCCCAAAGCTAGAGTTCATGCTTCTGTAACTGGATTTGAGCTGTTAACGTTCATTCTCCCCCTTGGCCAACACTCTGCTCCCCTAGAATATTTCTGCCCTTCCAGGATGGAGCTACCTTTTCAAGACCCTTTCCAGTTAGCAATAAGAGCTGAGTCCCAAGACAGAATTTGACATTTTCTTGAACCAGAGTTTTATAGCTTGGCCTAGGGGAGGAATGACTACTCTTCACATATTGCAGAATAGCAGATATGATTTATGGGGGGCCTGCTTATTGCCTCGCCGATTCTTTACAATTCTTTTATTAATAATTTTTTATGCCTACAGCACTTGGTCTTTCTAGGTGGTCTCCATCCAAGTACTAACCAGGTCAGACCCTGCTTAGCTTCCGAGGTCAGACACTGGGCTTGTTCAGGGTGGCATGGCCATAGACCATGGACCGTGGCTCCACTGGGGTGTGAACCTTCTGCATGTAAAGCAGGCATGCTAACCGCTACACTATGGAACCACGTCCGATTCACAATTCTATACAGCAAATCTGCAAGCTGTTTTTATCCGCATTTACAGATGAGGAAACCACGGCTTGGAGAGGAATCAGGTGACACTTCCAAGGTCATGCGGCTGGTCATTGCAGAGTGGATGCCGCAGGCTGAGCTCCTTTCGTCACATCTCACTTTCAGTTGCATAGTGACTCAAATAGCTCAGGACTTTCAGACCTTGAAATCCATTATTTCCCACCCTGCCACCAAACATGTGACCTGAAGTTACTACAGACAAGAGATGGGAAAGCGTTATTAAATGTCGGGCAAAATTTATTGCATGTAGCAATATATTACATAGACCAATAATAATTTTTTTTTTAATTTCAAGAGTAAAAAAACAAACAAACATATAAACATCTAGGGAAATTACTACAAATAAGTACATATCAGTGTGGCTTTCGATTTCTCCTCTATTACATGAAACAAAAGAAGTAGTTGAATAACATCTACATAATTTTTAGGGGAAATGTTTATGAACCAATAATTCTACATTCAGCCAAGTTAATGTTCACACGCAAAAAAAATTATCAGATAATCTAGACCTCAGAAAGTCAACTATCTACATGTCCTGCCTGAAAAAATAAACTGAAGAAATTCAGTTGACGGATGAAACAAAACAAATAATTTAAGAATGGGAAAACACAGAAAAAGTGTATGGACATTAAACTATGAAATCATTTAAATTTAAGTAAATCTAAATAATGATTGCTAATGTGGTTATAAAACTTAATGTAAATATCAGAGTAATTATTGAAAAAGAAGGTACATATTATTAGTAATAATAATTTAAGTTAAAAATTTCATATTAAATAAACCAAAGCTGGGAATGGTTGAAAGGAAAAAGTAAGTAATAATGTACTAAATATTATGGCTTACATAAGAGAAAGGCAATAGGTGCTATTTCATTCTTACCATCGATAATTAGAAAAAAAAGAATTTAAATTAATGTTACCAGTAACATAATAAAGAAAAGATACATTAAATTTTTTTTTCAAATTATTAGAAGGGAAAAAATAAAACATATTAGAAAAATATGCCTTAAAATGTACACAGTTGTTGCCCCTAAATAATGGAATTACATGTGATTTTTTTTTGGTCTTTTTTTTTCTTTTTTATGTTCTATTTTTTTTATAACAAATACGAATTATTTTATAATATCCAAGCGAAAACTACAAAATTATACTAGGAAAAATTTACTCCCTTTTAAAAATTACACAACCATCCAATAAACTGGTTTTATATAGTTAGTTCATCATGCCAAATAGCCATGCTATCCAGAATTTTCCCTTTTTAATCATCGATAGGCCCAGTATGAAATTTATCTGTTTCAAAATCTCAAATGTGAGAATGAATAGCTGATACACCTGGAAACTTCTATGACTGTATACAACTACCTTTGCTTTTGTATGAAGGCGACACTCAATTACCTTCACTGAGAGCTGTGGTCAACCACCTGTATAGAACTTTCTCTTTTAAGCCGAAATTCATTTTTAGCTCTGTTAAAGTCATAATTATTATCATCACTACTACCACCACTACCACCATTGCCTTCGCCACCATCGTCGTCATCATCATCATCATCATCATCATCATCATCATCATATCTGCCTTTTATTTGAGCACTTACCAGGTGCCAAGCTAGGCACCTGATATCTTATACACACACACTGATATTAATTCTCACTACAGCTCTATGAGGTAAAAATCCTGTCTCCTTACAGCTGAGAGAAGTTAAATTGCTTCCCTGATAATTCATGACCCTTCATGACTTATAAGTGATTTAAATTTTTTTAAAAATGCTTTATTTTAAAATAGACGCTACAGACATTTAGAGATTAGAGGAAAGAAAGAAAATGTCTAATTGCACTATCCTCACACAGCCATATAACACAACAACTAATTATATTACTATGATTCATTCATTCACCTACTAGGATATTCATGAAACACATGGTACCCCATTTGTGGGAGGCACAGCTCTAAGAATTAAGGGGACTGTGCAGACCAAAAAGGCAGGTATTCTGGACAAATTGAGGAATGGAAATAAGACAGAATAAAAACAACGCAAGTTCAAAAGAGGCAAACATGCTAGCAAAGCATGAAATGCTAGGAGAGTTCAAAGAAGAGACTACCAGTTGGGGATGGTGCCTGGTTGCAGGAGGTCGTTACAGAAGACACGGTGTTGAGTCACTGAGCTGGGTAATGACTCAGTATGTTCTGCGTGGACGGAATAGCGGGCTCAGGAAGTTCATAAGGCATGTAGGGGGAATGGCATAGTGAGTATTACTTTCCAAGGTACTGTGTGTATAAATTACTTACTATGTTTCATTGCCTGGCTATCCTCACTAGAGCATCAGCTCCATGAAGACAGATTTTTGTCTGGCTTGTCCACTCTGTATCTCCACAACTGTCATAGACAGCTAAAGTATATTAAATATAATATATATAATTGTAAGTGCTCATTAAATATTTGTTTAGGCATGATGGTGACATGGACAGAACAGGGTGCCAGGGAAAAGCTGGAATGGGTAGGAGAAGATAGGGTTGGTCTAGAATGTTTGGTCTGAGGTGCTGGTGGGGTGCTGGGTGGTGACGTCCTTCAGGCAACTGGAGGGTGACTGGATCTGAGGAGCCAGCTCCAGCCTGGAAGCCTCGGTTTAGGAGCTGTTCAAAGTGAGAAGGAGAGAGAGTGAGGAACGGGATAGGAACTGGGAATGTCAGGTTTTGTCAATCAGGGAGGAGAAAGTTTTAAGACATGGGTGTAATCTAACGTGACTCACATATCAGAGACTTCAAAGGCAATTTAGAGGTTTGGTGCGAGAAGAGACCATTTGACTTAGATGACTAAGGGGTCGTTGGTTTCCTCTCGATGCCACCCCTTCAGGTGAGTGTCACAGGCAGGGACCGGACTTGCACTGTTCAGTACGGTGGCCACATGTGACTGTCGAGTGTTTGAAATGTGGCAAGCTCAAGCTGAGATGTGCTCCAAGTGCAAAAAACCACACTGGACTATGAAGATTTAGAAAAGGTAGGGAAAAAATGAATGCGACATGTCTTATTCATAATTTTTATACTAATCACATGTCGAAATGATATTTTCATTTCAAATATATTAGGTAAAATGAGGATATGTTGTTAAATAAAATATGCTATTAAAAGCAGTTTCAACTATTTTTTTACTTCTTAAAATATGATTACTAGATACTTTTAAATTACACATGTGGCTCGCATCATATTTCTATTGGACACAGCTGGGCTAGTTTACTGGGGTTAAAATTCAGCAGCGTGTATAAGTTTTCTTTCTTTCTTCTTTATTTCTTCTTCCTTCCTTCCTTCCTTCCTTCCTTCCTTGCTTGCTTCTTTCCTTCCTTTCTTCCTTCCTTCCTTCCTTCCTTCCTTCCTTCCTTCCTTCCTTCCTTCCTTCCTTCCTTCCTTCATTCCTTCCCTCTTTCCTCCCTTTCTTTCTTTCTCTCTTCCTTTTTTTCCTTCTTTCTCTCCTTCTCCCTTTCTCTCTCTTTTTAAGAAACTACTATATGTAGAAGCTGTGAAAAAAATGTAGCCTTTTAGTGGCTACATTGTTTTCTGAATGGACATTTTAGTAGTTGATCTTCCATTCTCAATAGAAGTAGATGCTTTTTATAATATGAAATCATCCTATTGCCCAGAATTATATTAAAGTCAGGGATATGTGGTGCATTAGTTGTACCGAGCTTCTAGCCTCCCTGGAAGAAAAAAAAAATGACATAAATGAGGTTTCTTTTACCTTAAGTGTCAAATGAATGAAAGCATTTGAAGAAACCACCTACGTGAAGTCTTAGAATTATAATTACTCAACCCTCCAATTTGGCAGAGGTTTTCTTACAATATAACCATCTCCCCAAAATGGTCCCTCTCGATAGGAGGTAGAGAGACTGGGGGCTGCATGGGTCCAGGACAAAGACGTTACTGATCTGGACACTTGAACTGCTGCGTTCATCTTGGCTGGGGCCCGGGGTTGTTCTGGGATGCTGTGAGGCTAGCCTTTAGTCTTAACATATCTGCTTGTAGTGCAATGAATTTGCTTACTTCTCAAAAAAAAATAGACAATAAAAGGAGCTGCTTCTATTCCCCTCTCAGTGCTCTGTAGCTGTGCGGACATCCTTCCTGGAGGAGCAGAGAACTTCGGGCCTGGAAGGGACCCATGAGGCAGGCATTTCGGTAGGTGAGGACATGTCCTGTGGTCGCGTGATGGCTCACCGCATCCATCAGTAGCAGAGCTGTCCCACCCATTCTGCCGCCTACTGCCCACAGCGTGCTTCTCCACTCTGTCCTCTACCTCCCCTTCCCCTGTGGGTACCAGAGCTGCCAAAATCCTCCTGTGGCTCTGTCCACCAATGTGTTTTTTGTTGTTTGTTTTTTTGTTTGTTTGTTTTTGTTTTTTTTTTTGAGTTAATGAAAGTGGTTCTTTCCTAAAACATTTATTTAGAAACTTGAGGTTTAAATGGGCACCTCTGGTAAACATTAGCATTTTCTTTCTTTCTTTTAACTTTAACCATTAGTTAAGGAACAATAGGAACAATAAAAATAAAACCAAGATCTACTGATGCTATCTTAGGCTCGCAATGCTTTAACCCTAGTTGAAGAGTGAAGAAGAAACTGTAGAAGGTCCCCATGCAATGATCTCTTTTCTAAAAGAGAGGAAACCATTTTGCATCCAGAATTCTAGCTTAGAGGTGGAACTCACCTTAGTTTTGACAATGTCAGTTTCCAAGTGAGCCAGAATAGGGGCTGAAGTTTTCACTGGCTGTGAACACCTCTGGCCATTTCACTATGTCTAGTTCCTCAGAAACATTTTGGGGATTCATGTGCAAATGATGATTAAATTGGTGCTGGGGGAGCAGGACAAGAAGAGGGAGAAGCCCAGCACAGGTGTGCTCTTCGGCCAAGTCCCAGCTTCAGCCTGATCCCACAGGGGAGCCCTGCAATGTCCATTATACCTCAGAGTTAGTCGACACCTGAGACAGGAGATTGGCCTTTCACCCCTCTGCATAGGTCAGTCATGGGTCAAGGACCAGCCTGACCAAGGTGAGCTCTGTGAGTGCTAGTCACCTGGGATTGTCTTCAGCTGCTGGCCAGAAGCAAGCACACAGGCTAGGAGATGGATGCACAAATCAGGAAAGGGGACGAAGGGGATCTCAAGGTCTGCTGCACCACAATTTTAACCTGGACAGCATCTCGATGTCTTTTGCTATCCGTTTATGTCCTCTGGAGCTCCTTACCCTGAAAATCTAGGTTGGGATGTGTAGTGGACATTCGCTGTTTTCCGGTTGCCCAATCTCCGTTCCCCCTTTCCTTTGATAATTGTAATTTATTATTAAAGTAATGTAGCAATACTAAAGTAATAATAATTTCAGGAAATTATTCTTCTCGGTCCACATTTTTTTGGCAGAGATGACTAACCCAGACTCCACGGGCGGGCATGTGCCCCAGGCCTAGGCAATCAGACATGGCCTCCCCTTCAGCTCAGTCACTGATTTAAGGATAATGCTTCCGTCTGTAGTCACACACAGGGAATAGAAATGTCTCTAGCAGTCTTTAAATAGGAAGATATTTAATGCAGAGAAACAGGGGCTTATGAAATCACAGGAAGGCCTGGAGGAGCAGGCTCTGGCTGGGTTTCCAGGAAAGCTAGCTGCATTTTGCCCACCAAGGATGAAACAAGAAAATGTTGGAGGTGTTGGCCCCCCTGGATCCATTGCTTTTGAGAATGCACCCAGTCGCTGCGATCCAGGTTTCAGAAGCTTCCCAGCGCCGACGAAGCTAGAGACTGGACGTTGAAACAATTGTCCTTGTCCAGGATTCGCAGCCGGAGCACCACTGTCGTCCGAATCTCAGCTAGCACATCTCATAGGTGGCACCGAATTCGCATCCAGGACCCTAGCTGAGTGGGAGGCTGCCAATGTAGATTTTTGTTTTACAGCCTTTGCTGCACAGAGAGTAATTCTAGAATGGTCAGAATGGGCTCCGAGGGCCGGTTTACCATGACCCCACAGGTGGGCACGTAGCCCAACTCAAGCAACAAGAGTTGGGACCTCAGCTTGTCCAGCGAGGGGAGAAGAGAAGCTCTCTTTCCTGCTGGGTATGAACAGGAGAAGAGGTAGGTTTGGAGTTGCTGGAAGTCATCGTGCCATCATATAAGGCCTGATAATGAAGCCAGTGCATAGTGGAGACCAGACTCGGTTTGAGAGATCTAGAAAGACCTGGTCCTGACGATGCTATTTGAAGACCCGGAGAGGGAAGGTGACTAATGCAAGGTCACACAACAGTGAGAGGTGGAGCCGGACCTAGAACATCGGCCTCCTGGCGCTCAGTGTAGCTTCTAGCAGCTTCTACCATCACGTGGCCCTCGGCCTCCACTTAGAACCTGCTATGCCCTCCCTCCACCCAGCAGCCCTCCGAGCAGCAGCCGGCAGGGGTTCCCAGCCCCTGTTTGTTAAAGGAGCTGATTGGCCCGAGCTCTCTGCGCAAGCGGGGCTGCCTGTAGAGGGGACTCAGCAGAAAAGCACTTAGAACACATTTTCTGGCAGACCTGGTGGAGCCTGGGTGTGTATGAATAACTCATAACTGCAGCCCGGCTAGTGAGGAGCTCAGAGCTGGCTTTAAAAACGCCCCGGGGGTTCTCTCTGAGCAGCACACTGAAATGTGGCCACACCGGTTCAGGCTATTTTAAGCTTCAGAAACCAAGGGAGGTGAGGCGGGGTGAAGCTGAGGTCTCTGAGGGCAGATGAGTTCCAGGCCAGCTTTCTCTGTACCTCCAAGGTCACCTTGGGCCCTTCCCCTGTCACCTGTGGTTTTGCTTTCCCCTTCCCACTTCTTCCTGGAAGATGGGAAGGAAGGACACTTCTGACCTTGGGAGCTGTGAGCCAAGGAGGAGCAGGAGTAGGGGGCGGGGAGCTCGGTTAGACAAGTGAGGTGAACAAAGGCGTTATCTGCCGGATCCTGAGTGCTTCCCCTTACATTTGTTTATTTACATTGATTTTATTTAACCCTCACAACTCTTCGAAGTAGTGTAATCGTTATTTCCATTTGTCACAGGAAGAAACAGAGTTTCGGAGAAAGTGAGAAGCTTGTCCACAGGCCCTCGGTAACACAGCTGAGCTGAGATTTGAAATCAGGTGGGTCTGCATCCCTAATTACTGTGCTCTGTGGCCTCAAAGTGAGACAGCAATCAGAGCTACCCTTTCCTACACACCTGCTCCTTTCTGTTCCACCCAAGGGCTCTGGGAGTTCCGTCTCATAAGCCTCATTTTTCAGATGGGGAAATGGAAGCTCAAAGAGCTTAAGAAATCGGCCCAAGGACACTCTGGGATCTGTAGTCACACCTAGAGAGCCATGACTGAACCCAGCCTTCCCCTCCCTGGCCCAGGTTCTTACCCTTTGTACCGCACAGGCTTTTAGTCGCCTGAAACCCTTCCACAGGCTCTCGTAGGCCACCCACTTCAACCCCTCCTTGTTTGATGCTGAGGAAGCCGAGGTTCTGAAAGATTGGATGAGTGGCCCAAGGTCACACCGCTAATGTCTGGATGGGCTAGAACCGACTCTCGGCTCTCCAGCTGTGTGTAAGCAAATCCTTATTTTCTGGCTCGCAGTGTAATTTCAGGGATGTTTTACCTTCATTTCTAACTGATCTTCATTAGGCAGTGGCTTCTACCAGTTTGATTTAAGGTTTCTCTGTCAGTTCGCATTGGCCTCTGGCAAGGGGTCAGTCACTTGTGACTGTACAAAGAGGAGACCGGGTCGGGCTCCTGTAACTGCCCCTCAGCCCTCCTATGATACAGCGATGACACCGACAATCTGTTGTCACAGAGGCCTCGAGCACAGCTACACTTCTTCATACTTTCCTTATAAAAACATGTCAGAAGGTGGGAGGTGACCTCGGGGAGGTGAGCAGTGGGGAAGAAAAAAAATCTAGACTCCAGGCTTTTTTTTTTTTTTTTTTTTGGAGTGTTTTAGATGATTAGTGTCTTAAAAATTATTTTCATGATAGAGTAGATGACACAGCTCTAAATAATGTGACATGCATGGCAGAAAGTCACATTTTAATTCCTTGATTTCTTTCCCTTTTTCTGAAATCAGTAAATATTTACCGAACATCTCCGTGCCGGCCGCTAGAGAAGCCAGGTGCTGGGGATCCAGGAATGAATCAAACTGGGTTCTTGCCTGCCCAAAGCAAGAGAGAGACAAATGCAGGTGCACAGCGCCGAAGTCACGTGTACAGTGCTGTGACGAGGATGGGGCAGTGTCAGGACCACGCGTGTGGCCATCAGCATTTCCTCGGATGGGGAAGGATGAGACGCGTGAGCTTCATGCAGGCCTGGGAGGCTGCACGGGTGGGGTTGGGCATCTCAGGCGATGGGCATGACTCGTAGAAAGGCCTACAGCCGGAATAAGTGACCTGGGGGACTGCAAGTGGCAGTCGTAGTGGGGGGAGTTTGTGGGGAGCGAGAGATGATATTGGAGAATTCGGCAGGCTTGGTTTCGAAGAGCCCTGCGTGTTATGGAAGGGAATTTAAATCGTCTCCCAGCGGCAACAGAAAGCTATTGAAGAGGTGAAGCCGGAATGTGACATGACAGAGTTTCTGTTTTAGAAAGTCACTCTCACTGCTTTTGGAAGACAGAGGGATGATTAGCGAGACCGGCCACGGACGCCATTTCGGGGAGGGTGTCAATGACGGGAGAGAGGATCCCAACGGGTCTACACCAAGGCCCCAAAGGTGGAGACAGATGAGATGCATGCGTTGAGATATCCGAGCTGAAGAAAACAAAGGAGTGAAGCATGAGCGATAAATTTTTTAACTGGGGGTTCGGGTGGCTCACATGACAAAGAAGAAAGGGTGTCTTAACAGAAAAAATTTACAACATTATAAGTTATTACGGCACACAGGACATTTGGAAAGGAGCAGAAAGAAAAAAGACCCAGTAATCGCATTATTAAACTGGGTCTCTGCCCTCCTGGACCCCAGAGTCTATCGAGAGAGACTATGCATGATTTATTTCCGGCCAATATTCCCCACCTAATTTGTAACCCAGCGTCAATTTCTTAGAGAATACTTTTGCTTTTCTTTTTTTTTTAACTTGATATGAATATTTTATTGATTTGTTTAAAAATTATTGTTGACGTGGCGTATTGTACTAGTGTCAGAGAGATGACGCCGTTTCTTGAGCATGGGATGGTTGATGAGAACCGCCGTGCGCTTCCTCAAGCCTGTGACAGACTCACTTTCAGAGCCACTGCTGGAGGCTCCATCGCGTTTCTTTCTTTGGGGAGGGTCAAATTGCTTGCATATCCACAAGGCATTCAGTTCGATCGAGGACTTGATCATGAGCGTGTTACAGTTTCGTCTGTTCCATAGCTTGGTGCATTCCATTGTTCATTCCTTCTACTTCCCCACCGGCTTTTAAAATGATCGAGATGATGAAACACCTCATACCTTTGTGTCCTGTACAATTCGGCCTGGGATTCCCAGAAATGACAGTGTTCGAGTTAATCCTTTCTGTGGCCTGTAGGGCCCTCTCGTTGGGGAAGTCAGTGGGAAGAGCCTAGGTTTTTCATTTAGTACTCTGGTGTTTTCACTGCCAGGGTATTCTCTGAGTACAGTTCGGCTTCCAGCCTTGCTCCACAGGGAGTGTCCAGCTTGAATAATAAAAAGTAATTGATGAGAAACCTCCAGAAAAGTTATTCTGGCTCTAGCTGGCTCTCGTGGGTCTGAACAATTTACTGCTGGCAAGCTCCAGGTTTGGGGCTTTGCATAGACATGGGGAGAGAGCTGCAGTCTTCTTTGGGAAAGGTGTTATGCAGAATGTCAGCAGTCTTCTTGGCTTTGAATGAAGGAGGGGGGGGGGCGGTGGGGGGGGCGGAGAGAGACAACCAGACAGTGGCCTCATTCTGTGTTATCGGGCTGAAGGGTGATCTTGGGCAAAGTAGGCATTCCAGGAAGAGAGGAGAGCCTGGAAGGAGAGCCAACTCTGTTTGCTAACCTGGAGCATAGAAGTGGTTTCAAGCGAGCCTGGCAAAATGAGGCTATTGGATTCATTCCTTGGATTCTTCCTGCCCGCCATGGCCACCAGGAGCCTCGCCTCTCTTTGGCAGCTGCCGGGAGAGAATGTGATGATCAATGAATCCAGAGCAGGGTAGGAGGGGGATCAAACGTAGGAGATGAATAATGTGGAATGGGGAGAATGCTAATGACCCAGAGCAGGAATTGGAACCATTTTTATCTCTCACATGCCCTTGTGCAGGCAGAGCAGGATGGCATCCAACAGTATGTTCTCTGGGGCTCTGCCCAGGCTGATTTTACATGACAATGGTTGCTCTATACTCTTTCATGGAGCATTCTAATAACGACGCAGGCCCCATGTGGCCTAGCGGCCAGAGCTGGAAAAGGTTCCCTCTCAGACTTCCAGCCCAGCCCAGCAGCAGGTGAGGCACACAGGCTATGAATTACCCCAGGAGGCTAGACAAGCATTTCCCCCAGCCTCCCCGGCTGTTCTTACAAAGGGACTTTTACCAGTCACAGGAAGGGCTGTCCAGGGCACGGCAGGTCACTGCTCCTGACCACTGAGCTCTCTCACGCAGCCTGGAATGAAGATTGGACTTTCGCTTCCTATGGGTCACTGGGAGATTTTGCAAGACAGTGCGTTGGAGTGTTCGCGTGGCTTCCTGCGGGGCTAGCTCTTCACACTCCAGCCATGTGAAAATGCCGGGCGCAACCAGAGAGAGGGAAAGACGCTTGGGAGCCAGTGCGAGGTCGGGCCAGGCTAGCAAGAGTGAGAGCCTGGTGGTCAGCCAAGCTGCAAGCCGGTTTTGAAATTTACTGATCTCTTTAAAAATAGATAAAGAAAACCGAAAGACTTTTTTTTTTTTTTTAGAGCAAACCACTGATAAGAGAATCGTGACATAAAAAAGGAAAATGTAAGCGCTCTGTTTCTTTGTGAGCGCTAAAGGCAGTGAACAGGGAAATGCCAGAAGCTGTGACCCATAGTGTGTACTCATTTCTCGTATCTCATTTCCATTTGCACACAAAGGTGAGATTCTTGTTTTCCAGTCACCTTCGTTAAAAGGTACACCTCAGTGAAGGAAATGAGCTAAGCTAGAATAATAATAATAATAATAACTATTATTAAATGTGTTCTTTCAATCAAGATAGCTCTTAAGTGGAGTGTCTCAGTGCAACTTAATCTCTTATGTCAACATGGGGCCTGGAGAGCCTGCTCAGGTCTCACATTCACACCCAAGGCATAGATGTCTTGGCAGGAATGTCTCCAAACTAAGGAAGTCAACCTCCGTTAACCCTAGAGGACCCTCCACTTACAGGGTTCCTAGGTTTGTTAAGGGCGTGGCTCCTGAAGGCAGAGACAGAACCAAGGAGAACTTTCCCAGCTCTTCTGGTAGCAAGTGACAGAAACCAACTTTAAACTACTTTATAAGCATACAAAAAGGGTGGGAAGGTGGGGGTGGAAGGCTTGGATCGATTAGGTCATGTGACTGGGAAGAGACAATTTCTCCCACCGCCAATTTTTGTTTCCAGAAGAAAAAGAAATAATAGGTGTCCACAATCTTAGCACCAGAGGGGACAATAGCATCAGCCTCCTCCATTCTCCCACCCCAAAATGCTACTGCTAAGCTATTGTCAGTGGGCTATCTCCCACTCAGGAGCTCTTCTTTGCTCTCAACTCCTCTTTCCCTTCTTTGAGCACGTAACATACCTCCCAATGAAAATCCTGATCTTTCTAATGCATATTCTAGGAAGACCAAGACCCATAAAATAGTTTTGGACTTGTACTAACACAAGAATATTGAACGGATAAGATGCTACGATATTAGAATCTTGCATCAGGGCTGAAGTTGCTGCAGCAAGCGGATACAACCAAAAGTTATTTCCTTTTCATCTCAATAAAATAGCCTGTTCTCAAGATTCCAAGGAGTAGGCTTTTGACTATAGTCAGTTTGCACTGCTTCCAGTCATCCAAAACCCCCAAATTAGTGACTTCTTCCTGCGCTGACTGAGGTAAGTAATAGAAGAGGATACTAAGGGTTTTGGTCTGACTCTTGATTGGATGGAACCCAAATATATTTAAGTGAGCTCAGATAAATATTTCTATGGTACAATCTCATGGAGGTCCAAGAACAGGGCTTCATGAGCACTGGGCATCAGAGAATGGATATGGGAGTTGACTCAAGATTCATGCTGGGCATGTCAATAGTAGGTTTCTTCCTCTTTGTACCGCTAACTAAAATTGTGTGTGTGTGTGTGTGTGTGTGTGTGTGTGTGTGTTTAGCTCCACACTCCTGATAGGCTATAAGAGAAGTGTTCATATTGTTCACAGCTGTGTCCCTAACAAACAGCTCAGAGTGTGGCACAAAAGAAGTGCTCCTTATATTTTTGTTCAATGAGTGAATTTTTGCCTTCTGCTCCACCATTTAAATGACCAGCTGACTCTGTGTCTGCTTCTATCAGGTCTGTTGTCAATTGATTTCTCCAGTTCTTCTGCTTACTCAGTTTCTTCTCCCGTAAATCTGGGTTGTACCTGATACGTTAGGATCTCTTCAACCTCTTCTCTAACATAATCTTTTGTTTTTAGCTTCCACCACTAACTCACCAATTCTATCCAAATTCTTAAGAGAGAAGGAGCTATATAGAAAGAAACCAGTTATCCAGGTCATCTCTTTGCACCTCATCACAGGTCATGAGCCAGCCGGAAGATTGTCTATCCTTGGGGATGGTGCCCACTTTGGTCATCAGCTGAGGTGGAAGACAGACATCAGTGTTAATTGGTTCAAAACATAGGTTCCTAGGCAGCAGGGTCTGTGGACAAGGCAATTTCTCAAAGAATGGAATATGATTACGTAAGGCAATTTTTTACCTCTCTTGTAAAATAAAACTAAAGAGCTTATTATAGTCAGAGAGATGACTTAAAGGCAGATCAACATGAATCAGTAAAGCATCTGTGCTGTTGCCTCTCTGGCAACCCTGACTCCCTTGTAAGAGATTTCTTCTCTGGCCACAGCAGAGCTCGGGTGGCCCAGGATAGGCTTATGGGATCTCAACTTCCGAGACATAGTGATTGGGTCAAGGGTGAGCATGTGACACAACCCGGTCAATAAGAGGTCTTTCTTGAAATTTTTAACAATGAATCTGGAAGAGAGCATTCCTTTGCTTTTCTCTGATCATGGAGCTGCTGAGTTATGAGGCTGAGCTGCCGGCAGCCACGCTCTGTATCATGTGGAGGGAAAAATAAAACAACCAGTCAGAAGAGGGGACAAGATGCTGGGAGAGGGCGTTCTCGACAGCCCTTGCTCCTAACAACCTTGTTCTCGTTCTTCCCATTGTTTGGTCCAATGAATTCTCTCTCTGTCTCTCTCTTTCTTCTCCTCCTTCCTCTCTTTACTTAAGTGAATTTAAGTGGACTTTCTCTCTTTTGCAACCAAGGTAATTCTGAATTTAAACGAATGCTAAATTTGGTCATTTAAACTAAGTAAACATTTGTTAAATGAGCGAAACGCTGAAAGTTATATATGTTCAAAGGGAGAGAGAGAAAGAATGCATGCAAAGAAAACCTAAATTGCCTTAATTAAAGTAAAACATTTCCGAATTCAGTACCTCATCTAGAACAAACCCAACCCTTGAAATGTGAACTTTCTTTTTCTTATTCTTTTTTCCTTTTTTATTTTTGAGAGCAAAGCACATGTTTTTCCCTGCGTCAGCAAGCAGGGCAAAGACTGAGTTTAAGGCAACCAAAGGACATGAACTTGAACTAAAGCTTGAAAATATAGACTGTCCTAGATTGAATCTCAAGATTAGGAGACATTTTGATATAGAGCTGAACATAAGTCTTTTCTCTTCCGACGAACCAGTTACCCTTTGTTCTAGAAGCAGAAAGGAGTAGTCAACATTTCCCAGAGAGAAAAAAATCTGTAAGGCTTTAATTGAGCAAAAATCATGGTTTTCCCAAGACTTATTTTGGTGCTTTCTCATGGGGCAGGGAAGACCTTAGATCTTGAGTTGGAAGGTGCATCTGTAAGGGTGAAGGTATCTCCAGGGATGGCACTTGTAGGTTTTACTTCCAGTTTTCTCAAAATACGTAATGACCCTTGATGTTTGTGGGTTAACTTGTGGTGCAACAGCACTGAGTAGGTCACATGCAAAAGAGTGCAGCAGGCAACATAGAAAAGAGCCCAGCCACTGTCTCTCTACAGGTTGTAACAAGACAGAAGGGATTCTAAGTGCTTCCTTTGCTCTAGGTCAGCGTCTGGAATCTTCAGAATGAGTCCTGAGAGAGTGGGATAGCACAGTAGGTCCCAGCCCCAGCTGGAAAGTCAGTCTGGAGCTGAATGGAACTTTTGAGAGCATCCGAGCCACTATTCTTATTTCTCAAAAGGGGATGGTGAGACCTGGAGAGAAAGAGTGTTTTATCGAAGGCTTTGTGGTCACTGTGTTAGTCTAATTCTCCAATAAGCAGACTCCAAGATAGGATTCCATATGCAGGGATTCTATTAGAGGAAATACCTGAGTGTGGGGAAATAGAGGAGAGCTGTGGAAGACCACAGTGTGAGTCTGATCTGAGTGGAAGATGGAGTAGAATCATCTTAGACAGCTGCTCAGTCCAAGGAAGGCTCAGTGAGGCTGCGCATCTGTGTGTGTTGAGGGGGTGGGGGTCCCCTAGCCAAAGCTGGCTGACAGAGGAGTCTTGTGTCTCCCAGGACACAAACTACCTTAGAATCCCTACCATCTCATTCACTAGTCAGGAGCAGTTCATGTGATGTGTGGCTTCCCAAGCTAGTCTGGCAACAGATGTCAGAGGCAGCAAGTGCTGCCCTTGGGTGATTACACTCCCTGTAGATGGAGGTCTCACAGCCAGATCAATGCAGTTGCTCTTGCAGTCACAACTGGTACCGTCCTCTCCCTCCTGCACTCTCCATCCCAAATTCCTCTCATGCTCAGCTATCCCCTTAGCTGGTCTTGGTGGCATGACCCAAAGCTTCGTTTCTAAGGCTACCTGAACCCTTAATAATATGCCTTTTTCAGGCTGGGGTTGCTGCTCATGTCTGCTCATAGTCGTAGAGAGGAAAGGGAGAAGCAGGGGGTGCCTGAGTGGATCACCTGGATTCATATATCATTCCTTTCTGTCTTTATCATGTTAATCCATCCCTCTGTGCTCTGCATTATCAAAGTCAAAAGCTGTTGCCAGTTTAATGATTTCTTTTCTTGCCTGCTGACCCCTGGGCACAAGGAGTTCAAAGCATACTGGTAGCAGCCATAAATTATAGTTTACCAGGACCCTTGCTGTGTTCCCTGCCACAAGTGAGTCCCTTTGGGAGATCAAGACCTTCATTCAACCAGGCAGTCGAGAGTTGCAGACACAGAAAACACGAGATCCCTAGTGGGTCATTGGGAGTGATGAGAGGTGGGGCCGCTGCTGCTTCTACACCATGTTTCCTTCCCAGTGGAAACCCAGTGCCACAAAGGAGTCTCTTACTACTAAACATACTGCGTCCCGAGGATGCGCCCATCCTTTCTGAGGGTTTCCTCTGTGCTGGCACTTCGGCTGCACCTGTCTGGGAGGTAGGCTATTTCCAATGAAGATCACCAAGTCAGCTGCCCAAGCAGATATTCACCCATCTTTCTAGTTTACAGGTAGCCCCAATTTTCAAGAGTGATTTGCCTGACTTCAGGGAAGGTATCAAAGTATCTATAATTTGCTTTAAAATACTCTACCAAAAATAGCATAATATATACTAGGGTATTGGTGTTAAACTCTGGGAACCTAGTCAACATTCGGAGTACACTAATTAGGAACCCACACAGTAGGGATAGTGAATTTGCATTTGAAAACCCTAAAGGTCTTTGACTAGATGCCTGATGACCTCCAGATCCATTTTCTGTCCCCCACACTGCGGTATGTGAGCCTTAGGAGCTGACCTTTCTGACCTGCATAGACCCAGCCCCCTTGCCTCTGGCTTCCTGCAGAGTCTGCTGGGGGAGGGCGGAGCAGGAGACTGGAAGCTGGAAGGAGGGTCTGGGCTATTTATCTCCACTCCCTACCCACAGCCCAAGCCAGTTTTCTGGCTGCAGATCGCCAGTGGCAGCCTTCGTCTGCCTAAGCCTGAGGCTGCTATTGGGCAACCCTCTGCTTCGGCTACAGCAATCTCCATGTTCCCAGTACCTCTTCTTTTTATGTTTCTTCGGGCTTAGCAGAAGGGTGGCAACGCCTCTCACAGTTGCTAGACGGGTGGTGCTTCACCATCTTTTGTTAGTTTCTGCTATCCCTGACCCTTCCTTTGCAATAATCCCTTCGTTAAACTTTCTTCCATTACCTTGTTTGAGTGGCTGTCCATTTTCTGCTAGGACTGTGACAGATAGAATTACCTTTATCTCCAATCAACACGAAAGGGTTTATTAATTCCCATAGACATTTTTAGGAAAGATTTTTACATTGGTGGACTGAGCTGTGTTCAAGATATGTGCATTAATTGGCTAGAAGTGGTGTATTGGCACCCTTGTCCTTGCATAAATAGAATCTAAGAACCCAGAAATTCAACAGTCTTTTCCTTTTAGATTCCCATTTTGGATCTAAGATCCACTTAACTATTTAACCTCTGAATATAGGAATCTTGATGATGCCTAGACGGTTGGCTGAAACTTGCCAGGAATTAAATATTCCTGCACTGGCCTCAAGGGAACCCAAAGACCAGGGACTTTGTCAAGTTTACCAGCCAGTTAGATGACTTTATTTTACTTTGTTTTGTCATGTCTAATTGTTTATAAAAGTTAGTAGGTGTGTCAGAATTTGGCTAGGACTTCCAGATTGTAGGGTGAGAAACTGTTAGCCCTCCACTGTCTCAAAATCTTAGAAGCCACCAGTACCTAAAAGTCAACTCAGTAATTGTGAACTATCCAGCTGGCTCAGGCCAGGCCACAACAAAGAGAAGTACTTTTCTTTCCTCCCTGATAGAGAGGGAAGAGAATCACCTTTTCCAGACTCTGGGCCTCCCCAAAAGCCAAAGACCATAGTGGTCTTGCACTTCCCTGCCCTTTGTGGGCTGAGTATGGGAGGGAGTAAGGAGGAAGGGTTTGCCATTGCTTAGCAAGCGCTGGAGAGGGTGCCTGCTCCCATACCTGATGGCTCTTCTCAAGGGATGGGATACACAGCAACTCTGTTTTCATATCTGGGATCTCCTCACCCATTTGGAGACCCAAGTCACATCAACATTTTGTCACAAGCTGTATGTATTACAAACGCAGCATTTCATTGCAAGAAACCTCCAGAGAGATCACGTGGCTAACATCCTCAAATCACAGGAGAGCACAAGGAGGCCCAGTGAGTTCGAGCTACTTGTCCAAGGCCACCCTTACTTGGTGGACAGAGACCTAAGCGGAACCAGATTTGCCTTCCCCCTTCCCCCTTCCCCCACATCCATCGTTCTGTGCACAGCTGACTTTGCTGGGGAGCTGGTATAGGAAATTTAAATATAGGGATTGCATTGATCAATCAGCAAGCATTCACCCAGAAACAGTTACTAGGTGCCCAGGACTATGCTGTATGGGACAGATGGGGGCTACAACCACCACCAGAAATAACAATGAACTAGCTCGCTAGAGCGGGATAGCTCTAGGAACACAGGAGAACAAAGAAAGGTAATGCCGGTGGTGGTTAAAATGTCTTCTTCAGACTCAGACAGACCTGGTTCAAATCCTAGCTCTTCTTAGGCAAGCTGCTTAACCTAAGACTCACTTTGCCTATCTACATGGGAAGAATCAGTGCCTCCGTCATAGGACAGCGAAATTAAATAAGATTTTGCCTGCTAAAATGCTTCACATCAAGCTGGAAAGCCTGGTAAATGCTCTCTTAGCTAATTAATATTTATTAGTTAAGTTATTTAGTAATCAAAGAAGAAAGGGAAGGGTACCATAAGCATATGGCTTTCTCTTTGATCAAGCATCACAGTGCATATAGTATTCCAAAGGGGTCTATATACAGGGGGCGGAATAACCTTGAAGAATGCTAATTAAATGACTGAAATGACCTGCCAAGTAAACATGATCTAGAAACAGGATTAGCCGAGGGTCAACCAATTATGGTGGGATTAATTGGCTGCTGCTTTTTCAGGGTTGACTGAGTGTCACACGGTATTTGGGGAGCAGCGATCACCTGCTTTCCCACACACTTCTTCATCTTCAGCCTTTCGCTCTGCCACAAATGCAAGAACAGAGGCGGGAATGACCAAGAAATCTGTTTTCAGAGCTGTCTTTGCAGAGCGACTGCTATGCAGCTCTGTAGAAATGGGTTAATCCTTCTTAAGGTTTCTGTTTGTTCATCTCTTTAACAGCTTCACAAATACCTCAAGGTCACGTTTAGTTCTAGATCACTCTATTGTGATGCAACTCCAGGGCAATAATATCATGAGGACGGAGTGCACTGCTGTCCCTCAGTTCTTCCTAAATTAATTAAAAAGGTCGATGGATGATCACCAGCGTACCCACCTCACAAAAGGAACCAGAAAGAGAAGACTTATCTGTCTAGCTGAGGGATAAACATTTACATATAGGAAAAATGGAGTTGAAAGTTCCAGAAGCCTGAAAAGTAACTAGCTCAAAAGCCAGTATGATTTTAATCTAAAAGATGTTTGAGCAGAGAACGAAGCCTTAATCTGGTGTGAACACGGCCAAGAGCCCTATGATTCAGAATCAGTTACAAATTCAGGATATGAAACAATTGAACTTTGGTTTAGTTAGGTCCGTAATCTGACTATTAATGCAGAGAAGGAAGTTATAGGTCTCTTAGTACCTGAAATGATGATAAATCTGAGGCCTTTTCATCCTACCTGTGAGCTGACATTGACTTAACAAAGAAGTAAGAATGAAATTTGCTGTGAAGAGAAATTCCATCTCTGGATTTGCTCTGAGAGCTTCCTGACTTACCATTCACTTCTAAGAAAAGTTTTTACTTAAAATAGTCTAGCCTCTTGTTGCCGTTTCTCCTGGGAATCCTACTTTCTCCATTACCTAGAAAGGTTAATTTAAACAAAGCAATGTAATAATCAGTTTACATCCATTACGATGTCTACTATTAAAATAATAATAATAATAATAACAACAATAATAATAATAAGTGTCTGTGAGGATGGGGAGATGTTGGAACCCTTGGTGGAACTGTAAAATGGTACAGCTGCTGTGGAAATCAGTGTGGTTCCTCAAAAAACTAAAAATAAAACCGCCATATGATCTAGCAATTCCACTTCTGGGTATATGCCCAAAAGAATTGAAAGCAGGGTCTTAAAGAGATATTTGTTCACCTATGTCCATAACGGCACTACTCACAATAGCCAAGATGTGCAGGGAACCCATATGCCCATCAACTGATGAATAAACAAAGAGTGGTATCTTCATACAATGGAATATTATTCAGCCTTAAAAAGAAAGGAAATCCTGTCGCATGCTGCAACGTGGATAAACCTTGAGAACATTATGCTAAGTGAAATAAACCAGTTGTAGAAGGCTAGACACTGTATGATTCTACTGAGATGAGATACATAGGGCAGTGAAAATCATAGAGACAGAAAGCAGAATGGTGCTTCCCAAGGGCTGGGAGAAGGGAAAAAGGGGAGTGATTGTTTAATAGGTACAGAGTTTCAGATCTGCAAGGTGAAAAATTCTGGAGATCTTTTTCACAACAATTTCAGTGTGCTTACACACCATGGAACTGTCCACTTAAAGTGGTTAAGGTGATAAATTTTATGGCATGTATTTTTTACCACATTAAAAAAAAATCAATGTAATAAATGCCTCAAAAAGCTAAGAGGAATACATCAACAGAGGGAGGAATGGATATGTGGACAGATAGGTGATAAAGCAAGTCTAATGAAATGTTAACAGCAGGTGGTGGGTATATAGATGTTTGTTGTAAAACTTCAACTTTTTCATATGTTGGAAATTTTCATAATGAGATAATGGCAAAGAATTTAAAAAATCAATGTAATCATTAAAATTTATATAATGTACTCTACACGTGATACCTATACTGTACATATATAGCTATTATTTATAATTATGGTACATTTTTCTTAAAAATAATTAAACCTCTCTGAAAGAGCGGAATACTGTAAAAATAAAAGGGGTACTCTTCATGACATTAATTTGCTTAACATTTTTCCCATCAGATAACATAAACACATTAGTTTTTAGAAAATCAATTAGAGAAGAAAGGTTCTTAGAGTGAATTTTTTTTTTTTTTTTTTTACACTTACAGCACCTGGACTTCCTAGGTGGTCTCCCATTCAAGTACTAACCAGGCCCGACCCTGCTTAGCTTCCGAGATCAGATGAGATGAGGCACGTTCAGGGTGGCATGGCCATAGACTAGAGTGAATATTAACTGACCTCTGCTCAACCCGCTCCAACCCCAGTCCTACTTCCCAGAGCTTACTGCACATCCTCACTTCCGTTTTTATGTTTTGGGTGGTTATTTCCCTGTCTTTAACTAAAATGCTTATACCGCGATTTCTCATTTTATCAACTTTAGGTATTGTCTGTTGACTTCCTGCCCTGGGAGATGTGGATTTGATTCCCATACATGGTCCTCATCTACCGTCCACTCTGCCCCTGGCATCGCTACCTCCTCCCCCGCTCTTCTTCCTCCCTGCCAAATACTCTACCTCAGTTTCTCCACTGGTCATCTCCGAAACTTCAAAGGAATACTTAGATTCTTGTTTGTTTGTTTGTTTTGTTTTGTTTGTTTGTTTTTGTTTTTGGGTGTTTTTTTTTCTGTGTGTGTGTGTGTATGTGTGTGTGTGTGTGTGTGTGTGTGCGCGCGCGCGCGCGCCATTAACCGCGCTTATCATCTCTTGGTTTCCTGTATGGTAGAATTTTGATATTCCCATCCTCTCCCGTTTTGTCCCTCTTCTTCTCCCACTCGCCTTCCATCCCTCAGACCGTTCACTGTGCCTTTACTTTTGCATCATTACATCAGTTTGAATGTGTCAAAACAAAAACAAAACCCCCACAATAACTCCATGTTGAAAATCCTATTCTGACATGGTGAATAAGCAGCTTGCTAGGATGTAGTAAACGTCTGGCGATTGGGTAGTAGTCCTGTTTGCCAACACCAAATAAAAACCGGGGCTTCACCATTGCCTCCTTATCCCTGAGGAGCCGAGAGCAAGTTCATCATGGCCCCAAGTGGGAACGAAGACAAAAGGCATTTCACAAACTTCTTTCTACGTTATTTAAAAAACAAACGAAAAAAGTATCACATCTACTCTCCATTGTTTCAGGGTTCTAAAAGATCTGTACAACTGCATTACATTTTTAAAAACAAGATTAAATTGGATCAAGATAGAAACAATATAGACGATTAGAGGAAAATTAGTCAAGTTTAGGAGATGTCCTCAATTTGTCTGACCTGCCCCCAAAACTGTTCCTTTGTGACCACAGCCATGAGCCCTGTAGCTCCCCGTTCCTCCAGAAGCTGCAGCTCCTACTTCATTCTGCCATGCATCTGAGTTACGCGTGTGCTTGATGCCTTCACTAAATTATATATGATCTAGAGATTCCAGAGATTCAAGGGTTTCACACATCTTACTTTTCACCCCTCATCGTCATTTTATTATTGTCACTGTGCTAGAGCCCAAGTCTCCCAAATGCAAACCAGTTCACTCTACAACCTTGCCCGAAGATGTCAAACACGACCTATCGATCAGGTAGCCATTGTAGCAGAAGCTGGTTGTTTATGTCATTCTCTGACATGCACTGGCTTCTCTCTGTGCCATTTCCCCCCGCACACCGTAAGCAGCCTCATCCCACGATTTCATATTATGCTTCAGGAATGTGATAGCCTCAGATTGCTGTCTGACGTGGTAAATGAAGTAGAGAAACCCTCCTATTTTCTTTAGCTGCCAGGGGAGAAAGCAAAAGTTCAGAGCAATTCTAGGCCTCACTCTAGTCATGCAACAGTTTGCTGACATTTCTGAAGCCCGAAATGACCTCTGTTAATTCCAAGTCTAGAATCCTGGCCTCTATCTGCCCTTCAGCCATATCCACCTTGAATCCCCAGAATCTGTGACTGTATTATGGGTCAAGCCATAAGGGACTTTCATGTGCGATCAAGGTTGAAGACGTTGAGGTAGGGAGATTTTTCTGGATTATCCAAGGAGTCTAAGCTAATCATGTGAATCCTTAAAAATTGAGAATCTTTTTGTTTGTTTGTTGGTGGAGAGAATGAGAGGGGACTGTGGAAGGAAAGGGTCAGATTGCTGCCATGTGGGAAGGACTCAATCTGCCATTGCTGGCTTTGAAGATAGAGAATGGAGGCCATGAGCCGAGGCATGTAGGCGGCTTCTAGAAGCTGGAAAAGGCATGGACGTGGTTTCTGTGCTAGAGTCTGCAAAAAGGAACACAGTCCTGCCAACACCTTGAATTCGCTATGACCTGTTTTGGACTTCTCGCCTACATAACTGTAAGATAAGTGAATGTTGTTTCAGATGACTTAGTTTGTTGTAATTTTTTCAAGCAGCATCAGACAACTAATATACTATCCAAGGCGAAATTGGCATGCCCTCAAAAGATATGAAAGTCACCAATTCTTCATAATGACTCGGTGCTTGAAAATTGCTTATAAATCATGTCTGGGGAAATCTCTGTCCCCTGGGACTCTTATAAAATATGCCATGGTGATAACTGTGTTTTTCCAAATAGCTGACGATTTACTCGTTTAAGACGCACGACATTTTTTATTTTAAACATTTTGCAAGATGAACATTTTTAACTTTTAGGAAGTTTAAATTTTAACATTTAAAGTTACACATTTAACATTTTAATTTTTAGAAAGATTAAGTTCTTTATAAATCATATATATCCATATATATTCCTTCATATATACACAGATATGTATACACACACACACACACACACATTTATTTCTTTCTACTTAAACAGAATATATTAAACTTTATTTAACATTTTCGTGATGCGTGGGGGCATTTGTTATTTTGAACATTAATTATTATCCAGTACTATAGCATTATTGCCCTTGCGGGTGACTAAGTATTGGAAAACTACCATATGTTGCAGTTTTTCTGGAATGATCCCAATTTTAAAGATTCTGTCTTACTTTCCTTATCCTTGTCGGATTATCCTTCCTGATTTTCGGCTCAGTTACCACAGTCGCTAGGCCCTAACTGCCATCCAATAGGGTATCCTAAATCATGAGTTTGTTACCTTTCAACTCTGCTAAATAATTTTCTGCACAAATTTTTTGGTTGGTAGTGTCATCCGTATTGGGCTGATGGCATGGTGAGTAATAGGTGACTGAGGCCACTAGAAGTTATCTAGCAATAATGTCAAGGCGTGGACCTGTAGCAGGGCCACCGCAAAAACTCAGAATCCCTCAGAATCCCTCTGTTCCTTGATCAAGTGAATCTACCAACTTGCTTTTGACTTAAGTAGCGAAGCCTACATCTCTCTTGAGCAGCCCTTTAAATAAGACTGGAATTACCAGTCGAACAAACCAGTGTGGTTATGATCTCCCTCCTCAAAATAATGCTTCCTTTCTAAACCCAGTGTCAGAAAATCTAAACCAAGACAGGCCTCCAAACTCCAACCACGACTATCTTCAAAAGGCAAAGGAGTCATCCCGTTTCTTAGCAGTCTGGCTGCTGACGTCACCACCTGCTCACATGACTGGCATAGGAGGCTCCTTTCCAGGGGGTGATGTGGCTGGAACCCATTTTACATGTGAGGGTCCCAGCTTAAGGCCCTGAGCCTCAGACCTATTTAATTAACTGAGACATACCTATGGTTACTAATCACTCCCGATACAAACAGATGTCAACAAGCCTGTGGGTACCAAGCTAGTCTTTTGAGGTTACTTAGCGTGGCCGAGAGAGGGAGGTGTGCCAAGTGTGTGTATGTGTGTGTGTGTGTGTGTGTGTGTGTGTGTGTGTGTATTTCCATGTACATGTGAGTGTGTGGCTCTGTGCGGATATAAATGTGTGGGACTATCTACGTGTGCATGTGTGTATTGCAGGTTGTCTGTGTGCATGTATGTGTTTCGTGAACGCAACCAAGGGCGAAGAGAGAGAGGGAGAGATGGAAGCAGAAGAGAAGAGAGAGCCGACAGGAAAGGGCAGTGACACAGAGAGAATGAGCGAGAGAATCAAGGAGGGGGAACGAACGGCCGTGCGAAGGCCGTGAGTGACCAAGACGGCAGGAAGGAAGGTGGAGCACGTGACGCGGAGAAAAGGGGAGACTCGGGCGTGGGCGGCCTGGGTCATGTCTGGGGCTCAGAAATGCCCTTCAGGGGAGGCGGGCAGAGTTCAGTCAGAAGGGTAACGTCATTCTCTTGTCATTTCCCTGATTTTTTCTCACATGCGCCGCTGGTCCTCAACACCCAGCCGCAGCCCTGGCTCCGGCCCCACGGGGGGATGGTGCTGCCTAGTCATACCTCAAACCTCACCGCGGAGCCTGCGGTCTAATTTTTTTCTAATAACTTAGCAACATCAAACAAAGGAAGTCATGTTCATCCTCTGCCTTAACAAGGCCAACAGCGGCTGCCCCAGCCTGGGTGCCTGCCACTCAAGATACACACGAGGGAGGCCAGCGGCCAGGGCACCGTGCAGGGGCCTTGGGTGAGTGGGGCTGACGCAGCAGGGAACTTAGTCTGAGAACAATACAAGCCAAGTCGGCCACTTAGTGCTGAGCAGTGACCAGGGAGAGGGGTTGACCCGGGAAGGGACGTGGCCCACAGGAGACTTTGCGAGCCGTGGGACAGGCTATCTGCTTGGAGACCCTGGAGGAACTTCAGCCCAACTTTCCTGGTTAGGCCTGAATATTTTTCATGTGCACAAAGAGTTACACTATTCAGTGGTTTCCAAATGAGTCTGGGGATTTCAGGGGGTTCCGTGGTGCTCCCCCGGGGCCTATGGATGGGGGTGGGGGAGCCAGCAGGGAGTCCGGTCTCCCCTCTACACTAACCTGAACTGCCCCACGTTTCACTTTACTTTTGTTTGCAGACTGCTAAGCAAAAGCAAGTCTGAATTCCATCTCCCCCTCCCTCCCGCCCCGCCGCCCCCCATACTGGATGATATCAGCAGCCCTGCCAGTCCCAATACTTTATGACTCACATCCCTACTTCAGAGGGTGGAGCAGGGGCGTGGGTGGCGTTACTGGGACCCTGGGACAGAGTTGGCAGTGAACTTTGGCAAGGGAGAAGGCTCATTTGTTCACATCATTAAGGGGTCTAGACTCTTCTTGGCTGGCCCCCAGTGCTGGAAACTCATCCACAGAGTCTGATTCCTTAGGACTAAGGCACATCTGTACACCAGCTGGAGGAGGTCAAAGGGTGCACCTCATTCCAAAGGGCACAGTCTGGTCAATTTGAAATTTCTAGGCTGAGCCAACCATTAGTTGACATAATACTCAGCCATAAAGAAACAGGGAAGTTATTTCCTTGAAATCGGTGCCACCTTGATGATTGTATATCCTGCAGAAAACCAAGGGAAAACCCAGATGAGGTGACTCGTTGGATTAGAAGGTCAGGTTCAAGCTCCATCAGATGACAGTGGCTGTGCCTTCCTGCCAGCTGGCTCTGTTTTGTGTGGGGAGGCCTCCCAGCTGGTTCAACCCAGCTCTGTCGTTCCACAGCTCACTGTGACCCACCCACTTTTTCAACAAGCAGATGTTTTCCCTCAGGATATGGCATTCAGGCATCTGTCTTTTCTGGGCTCCTGAGCTGCCCATCTAAAGTCACAATGGATTGGCCATTGCGTGTCCTGGAAGGATCAGAAAGCAGGCAACCAATGGAAAAACCAACCATCCCCTGCTGGGTTCTTTTTGAGCTTTTCTGTTGGACTTGAGAGCAATGGGAGGGCCTGCCAGTTGGCTGAAGGGGGTGGCGGAAGGCATTCGCCACCAGGCTGAAAAATGACCAACTGCTCAAAAACCAGGTGGATAAATCTGCCAAATCAGTGAAATGGCATCCTGTTCCATTCGGAGGGTACAGCAAACACAGATGTACAAAGCAGAATGATAATTATATCTCGGAAGAAGACGCTAAATATTTAAATGCCCGCCTGGTCCTGATCCTTATTAGAGGAAATTTTTTGATGTTGGGTTTTACAGACAGTAAACTTGTGTACTGAGTTATTTTTCTCCCCTCTCTCTTAAAAAGGGGTGTGTCCGTATTTTTATCATGTGGCAGGTAATAGCTGTGTTCCCCTTGTGTAAATTATTAGTTACCTCCAACCTCGGCCTCCGTTCTCAAACTGGAACGTTCTTTGCTGCAGCTGTCTCTTTGCTAAGGAAATCTCTTCCTAATTGGATCATAGTTTATTTCTGTTTCTAGGGGCAACCACTTCAGATTTCTAGCATGTGGGTGGTTTGCATACATGAGTCATGCAGATGTTGTGTTCCTCCAGAAAGAACCAGCCACATCCTTTTACCAGGTCAGAGCTTTTATCACCAAGCACCGTGCCTGGGAGGCTAGCCCCAGCACTGCAGGGGACCATGTGACTGCCATCTAGAAACGTGGCCCTTGTGTTGTGGGTCACAGCTCACCTTTACCTGACATCCGCCCTTTCTCTGCCTCCTTCTCTCACTCCCATAGGCATTTTACTGAAATATACTCCCTCTGTAAATCACATGCCTCAGATTCCTTCTTGGGTTCTGCTTCTGGAACCTGATGTAGGTCTCTATATCCAGGGCCATGAAGGGCCTGGCATTCCAAGGGCTCGCCTGGAGTCTTAGGCAGCGCCCACAAGCCAATCTGATTTTTCTAGTTCCCTTCAGAACGTTGTCTGGGCAGTGGGGGCTGATCACGGCAGCTCTGCTCCAACAGAGAACGGGGGGCAAGGGATAGCAGATCACATTACCGAAAAGTGCGCTCTGCCAATTGACCTCTGCTTCGGTAGATGAATTCTTTCTAGGGTGCACCCACAAGGAAAAGAGTTTTAGATCTGAAGCCCACAGGCTCTAGGAGACACACAGAGATTTACCCAGTTGCTTTGTGCTTATATCTACAAGGCTGTTGCATTGTCTCCCTCACCAGACTACAGCTGTGTCTGAGTCCCTTTGGGCTGCTCTAATGGAATACCATAGACTGGATGGATTATACATGACACACATTTATTTCCCACTGTTCTGGAAGCTGGGACGTCCATGATCAAGGCGTTGGCAGAGTTGGAACCTGGCAAAGGCCCACTTCCTGGTTCATAGACGGCTGTCTTCTTGGTGTGTCCTCGCATGGCAGAAAGGACAAGGGAACTCTTTGGAGTTGCTTTCATAGAGGCCGTGATCCCATTTATGAGGGCTGCATCCTTTTAATTTAGGATGAGGCCGCCTAAAGCCTCTACCACCAAATACCATCACGACAGAAATTAGGTTTCAACACATACATTTTGGAGGGACACAAACATTCACTCTATAGCAGCCTGTCATCTGAAATTCTACTTTTAGTAATTTAGTTCTTTATGTTGAATTTGTTCCAGAACCCAATGTGACAGGTGGTCCAGGCAGCTTTGGATGGAGGTGGGGGGAGTTGGAAAAGCCAGGAGCCTTCTCCTCTCGCTTTCCAAACTCTTCCTGGCCAGGGCTCTGCCCACATACTTGCCCCTCCCTTCCCTCTTGTCTCTCCCTTCCAGTTTCCCCTTTCACTTTCTAGGATGTCAACTTCTTCTGCCTTTTCCCCAAAGCACCTCTTATTCATTGCTCTCGCTCACCATAGCTTTCATTCATTACTTGATCAGTATAAGGGCCAGAGATTGGTTTGTGGGTATTTACTGAATCTTGGCTAGGCCAGTAAATAAAAGCCACTGGGGAAAGGATAGTAAACAGCCTTTCTAAGAGACAGTGACCACACTTCCCATACAGTATTTTTTTTTTTTTCTGTCCAGTCAGGGCTTTTTCCTTTATTTCTCAGATTTCGTACGTTTGGGTGCTTGTTCATATTCCCATGACATGGTGGAATGCAATTTAGTTCACGACATTCAATAGAACTTATTAGAACCTACTACGTCCATGGTGTCATTTTAGAGTCAGAAATGGCATCTGCCCTCAAGGTGCGTATGATCTGGGCAAAGGGATCCAGGTGGGAAATGGGGGATGCTCAGTAAGTCATGCTCAGCCTGGTGACTCAGTCTCAACAGAGGCTCTCGCTGAGCAGAAAGGGGTCTCTAGAATACCTCAGTTTGTTAGGATGGGACTCTCACACTTTAGTTTCTCCAGGAGAGGGTCTCTATGGACATTTGGGGCAGCGTGTAGGAGTGTTTCACTCATTCAGGACATTTAGCAACTCTGCTCCCAGGCACTAAATGTTAGGAGAAATCCCCCAACCCGATGTTTCAGAATACTTTGAAAGGTCCTCACACATCTCCCTGTGCTTCCTGGGGTGAGGGGTGGGGATGTCGCCTGACTGAGAACCGCTGGACTCTTGGGTAGACGTGGCTCCCTCCCTGAAGGATGTGACCCTAGGAACTTGACCGCAACTTTTAGATCCAAAGCCAGAACAAAAATGAAATAAAAGGGGTCCGATACAGTGGAATGAGTCCTTAGGGACCAGCAGGGGAAACTGCAGGTGTAACCCGGAGGAGGTCAAGGTGTCCTGATGAAGACGGGCAACAGGGATGTATCCACTGGGGTGTGGGGCCAGCAAGGACCTGCAAGAGCATCAGCCTGAACACTGCCAGGCCCAAGAGCAGGACCCAGCTTTTCTGCCTCTGCATCTCTTCTCTCCTGCTCCTTATTTGACCCCCCACCTGACAAGTGAGTGGAAAGAGAATAGTGATCAGAACAATCATGACTGTCACTGTACCAGGCTTCCCAACTCGAAGTAATTCCACGCTGGGGAGGAAGAGAGGACATTCTGTTTACCAAACCCTGTCTGCGTTTGGGCCTCTAAGGGACTGTGGGGTGCGGACATCCTGAGCCGCTGCAGGAGTTTCCACCCAGCTGCAGGCGAAAGTTACCCTCACTAGATAAATATTCAAAGAGATGAAGACGGGAAAAGTTGCGTTTTGATCGCAATCTAAACATCATGTGACTTCATGTAGGTTTCATATAGATTAGTTTCAGAATAATTATTTTAACGCCACTCCACCGTGCTCGCCAAAGAAACATGACCAGTGTGCTTAGTAGGCAGTGGAGATTTTGGCAGTGGCACAGGTTTTAGAATGCACCCCCCCCCCATTCAGGCAATTAGGTCTTATCAATCTTCACTTGAATGAACAGTGCCAACTTCTGTAATTAACATATTGTCGTCAACTGGAATGTCTGCCCGGGCTGAAAAACGCAATGTGTAATTTATTGTGACTGGTTTTCATTGAGCGAGATAGAAAAAGAGTAAATTAGCCATAAATTTAGAGAGATGGCACATGGTGAAGCTTGATGGAAAATGCAAGATTAGCAGTCAGAGAAAAGGCCAGCTCCCAAAAACACACAAGAGGAAAATTTTACTTCCTGTGAATGCAAGACATGCTGGTGTGAGCTTCGGATGTGTAAGGATTGGTGGTGCCTGTTTGTCTAAGGGGGAAAAATGACATGGTGAAGGCTCTGGGACCTGCAGGGCTCAAAAGGGCTGCACCAGTCACAAGCAGTCAACAAGGAACTGATGAAAACCTATCAGAACTGGCTGTGGTCCATGCACATGACTTGCCGGGGCCGTGGAGGCAAGACCTGATGGAGGCAAGACCTGCAAGGGTCGGCTGGTGCAACTACGGTGTCTGAGCTCAGGCAGCTATAACAAAATACCACGGACCAAATGGATTAAGCAGCACATTTATTTCTCTCAATCCTGGAGGCTGGGAAATCTAAGTTCAGGGTGCTGGCATATTCAGTCCTTGGCATGGGCCCTCTTCTTAGTTTGCAAATGGCCAATTTCGTACTGTGTCCTCACATGGCGGAGAAAGGATGCTCTAGTGTCCCTTCCTCTGTTTATAAGGGCACTGATCCTATCATGGGCCCCACCCTGATGACCTCATTAAATCTGATTTCCTCCCAAAAGCCCCACCTCCAAATACCATCATATTGGAGGGGCGTGGGGTAGGGCTTCGATATATAAATTTGGAGAAGGAGGAACAGAAATGTTCAGTCCGTAACACATGGTAACTTTCTTGGACACGGATAAAGGGCCCTCTGCCGGAAGTGCTCTGTATTCCACATTTGCCAACACACGCATGAGAATGTAGATGGTCGAGACTGAGCCGTTTCCTTTCTCACACTCCAGGCTTTCAGGAAACAAAATGGGAAGAAGAAAAAAGCTTGAGCAGTTGCATGATCAATGAGGGCCTTCAAATATTATTTGCTGGGACGAGTGTGTCCACATGTGTGTCTTCTTCCAAAGAGGATGTGAGATGGCTTACAAAGATAAAAACATTAGAAGTCGGTGAGAGAGACAAGGTACAAGGACAATGAGAATAGAGACAAACTATATGGGCCAAGCCTTAAAATAGAAGGGAAATTAAATCTATTTTGCTCCAGTAGGGAAAAGTGCCATGTTTTCTGGGAAGCCAGTGGCATTCTGTTCCGTCTCTTTTAAATTAAGAGTAAGCTGTGTTAGTCTCAATTTAGGGGCCTGCATTTTGATGAGTTTGTTCTGTTTGGGTTTTGTTTGGTTCCCTGACCTTAAATCTCCATTTCAATGAGAAAATGGAGCTCCATCACAGTCGGTTGACAGTTTTCTTGTAACTGCCTTCCTCTAGGGATCTTCTGGTGGGGAACTTGGCAACTCATGAGGGTGGCAGAGGAAGTCAAAGGTTAAGAAAGAATCGGACGGCCTGGACAATACAGGAGCTCAAAAAAGAAAATTCTGGAAGAAATATCCATTTTACCTCTAGTGTTTAGATGGCTCAGAATTTAATTATTTTCTAAAAAGAAATAAGACTAGGTAGTCCACCTCTGCTAGAGCTAAAAGCTCCATAAATAAAACAGGAGTATCTGGATAATTGACCTGACTTTTTGCTTTGGCTGTGTAAGCACAGCGAAGCAGGCTGCTGTTTATTCAATTCCGTGATAGTTTTATTTGATGGTACAAAGGCTATCTTTTCTTTCAACCCCAAGACTGGTTTGCCAAGATTATCTTTATTTAAAGGCTCTGTATTAATAAGCAGCACCTCTGTAGTCTCACCTAGAATCGTCATTTTTAGCCTCCAGAATTCAAAAACAAAACAAATAAGAAACAAGGAAGTTTGCAAATATTACATCGATTCTGTCTAATGATAGTTCATTAGCTACAGGATCGAGTTCACTTTCTTAGCCAGGGATGAAAGGATTTGTTGCATTCTGACTCTTCCACCTTGGTACATTACTTCTCCAAAAACTCCCTGAAGAGCCCCTTGGATCCATTTAAAAGTCTTTGACTGGCGTCTCAGATCCAGGTACTTGGCACTTATGCCTTCAGGCAGTCAGGTGTAGTTGGGGGTGATGGGATGGCGGCAGGAAGTGCCAGAGAATTAACACCCTGCCCTGCTCCTCCACGAGGATCAATTGGGATGACTTAAGAGATTTTAGGTCTGTGGAATCACTGGAATGGGTATTGTTTTGGGCTGAATTTTGTCTCCTCCGAATTCACACGTTGAAACCCTAACCCCCCCATATCTCAGAATGAGATGGTATTCAAAGATAGGGTCTTTAAAGAGATGATTAAGTTAAAATGAGGCCCTTATCCAATACGCATAGTTTCCTTACAAAAAGAGAAGATTTTGGACACACAGAGAGATACCAAGATACCAGGGATGCTCACACACAGAGGAAGACCACGTGAGGACACAGCAAGAAGGATGCTTGTGCAAGCCAAAGAGAGAGGCCTCGGGAGGAAGCAAACCTGCCGACACCTTGACTGTGGACTTCTAGCCTCCAGAAGTGCGAGGAAATAAATATCTGTTCTTTAAGTCACACAATCTGTGGCACTTTGCGATGGCAGTCCTCAAGAACTGATACAGGTGTCCTCCACAAAGACTTTCTTTTCAATCGAAGTCCACTGTAATTATTCTTCCTCTCAACTCCACAATTGTTTTCTGTACCATTCATTTGAAATTTAAACATGAATTTTAAAAATTAAGCCTTCATGATTTATTTTTTCTCTCCAATTCTTCATTCAGTGATTAACCAACTCTTTTTTTGGGGTACTGCTATGTCCTTTTCTAAAGCAAGGAGATTGCCAGATTCTCCAGTTCAGCTATGAATCCACCATAGAACCAAATAAAGCCTGCAACACTGTAGGGATTAGAAAAGTGTAATGAGTTTCTTTTTAGAAGTCATCATTTTTCTGATTATTAATCGGAATTATGGAAGAATTTGGAAAATACATAGAAAAGTATGACTATGAAAATAAAAATCACTCATAAATGCCACTATTTGGGGAAAATTACTGTTAGAGTTTTGAAGAATTTTCTTCCAGTTTAAAAGATAGGTATCAGGAACACTTTCTCATGCTGTGAAATAGCTGTTTAAAGCAATTTTTAGTGCTGTAACAATATTCAACATTCTATTATATGGATTTACTCTATCTTACCTGTTACTGGACATCTGAATTTTTCCTATTATTATTATTATTATTATTATTATTATTATTATATATTAGGTAGCCTGGCTTATTAACTCTCTATATAAATCTTTGTTTGGATTTCTGATAGTTTCTTGATGATGGGGAACTAGAGGCTCATGGAAATGAACTTTGCAGTTCTTGATAGACATGACTGAACCGCTACCCTGTGGTGACTGCACATAACAGTTTTGTTTTTTATTATGAAATAATCAGGTATGTGCTACAAGACCTTCTACTGCTTAGCTTTGATAACCCCAAACTTAAGAAAAATCTTTACAAGATAGTCAGAAAACTCCTACATATTATTGGAAAGTCGACTACAAAAAAGTTCCATTTTCTTATTATTGCATCTTAATTATGACATAGTATTAAGCTTGTCGTAAGCAAGATGCAATACTGAAAAATCCAGTTTTTTTTTAAGTCTAGAATTTTAAATCCAGCACAAAAGGTAGAAGAAATTTTGGAAGCCACCTGCCAACATTATAGATGACAAAATTGCAGCCAGGGACGTGGACTTCTTAAAGTCATGCAGTTTCTAGGCAAAGCGCTGGAACTGGCACTCAGTCTCCCTAGTACCTGTCACAGAAACCTCTCTTAGGAGATTCAAGTCAGGGCAGCACAAAGCAATAAGGATATGACTTATTCTTAGACGTTTCCTACCAGAGCTCTCCCTGACTCAGCTGCTTTCCAAATACCTTCTGTTAATTGGTTAATTAGGAGAATGATGGTTTTACAAAGACAATTCTGAAATGAGTATTCCTAAGAGATAAAGTAAGAAACAAAGGCGCCCACCACAGAAACTACTATGGCTTGCCTGCAGAGAAAAATGAAAACTTACTTCCTGTTGGGGCTTTTGACAGACCAAAGAAAGCCCTGTACTCACCTCCCTTCTCAAGACTCCTCGAACGAATGACCAGTGAGAAGTAAACAACTGCTCTTGCTGGTCTTGCAACCTGGGAAAAACGGATTGACTATCCAAGGAAGGTGGGCCAGGCAAAATGCTGGTCATCCTTGTTTAAATTTAGAGACTTAGAAAATAATTCTAAGAAAACTAAGTTGTATATCAGCACAATCCAATAGAATGTAATATGAGCTACGTAAGTAATTTTAAATTTTTTAGTTGTCATTAAAGTAAAAATTAATTTTAGTAATACATTTTATTTAATCCAGAAATATCCCAAATATTAGCATTCTACCATGTAATCAACAGCAAAAAATATTATTGTGCTATTTTACATTTTTGCCCATATTAAGTCTTTGTAATTCAGTGTATATTTATACTTATAGCCCATTTTGGTTTGGAATGGCCACACGTCGAGTGCTTAGCAGCCACAGGAGGCAAGTGGCTTCCATATTGCACAGCAGATCCTCATGCAACGGAATTCAGTCTCTGGTGGTTCAGTGCCTGCGGGTTTTGTTACCAAAGCGGAAGAGGCATTTTAGAGTAGAAAAGATGGTACGGTTGTTTTAATCTTTTAAATGTGTAGCAGGCAACGTGCGCAAACTGTTATGAAGAAATAGGGATGGGAATGTATGGTATCCAACGGGTACTAGACTTGTTGACTGATCATTTTGTAAGTTACATAAATGTCTAGTCACCATATTACACACCTGAAATCAGTATAACATTGTATGCCAACTGCATTTGAAAAAATAAAAACTTTAGAAAAAGAAGTGAGTATGGAAGAAAGACAGAGACTGAGAGAAGTGAATCATGCTCAGCCGGGCAATTTTACACACTTGGCTAACAGCTTGAATTCATGTCCTTGAGTCCCAAAAGTGCATCTACCGCTGACTTTGTAGCAGCCACTCTGAAGCTACCCAGCTCCACCGCCTTTAATCACACCCAGAGAAGCTCCAAGGGCCTTGCCAGGGAGAGGAGTAGCCAGAACAGGATGCCACAATTGGCAGAACGTTTTTCTTATCAAGGACTCACAGAGAAAGTCTCCCTGTTCAGGGAGGTGTCTTTTGTTTGCTTTTTCTTTTCTCTTTTAGCTGAAGGGAGTTCCTGGGAAAGATGAAGGCCATTGGAAGCGGAAATTCTTGGCAATAAGAAAAAAAGCTACCCCACACAGATACCCGCCCCGCCCAAGCAAGGATCTCAGCTTCAAAGGGTTCAGCAAGTGGCCAGGCCCTGTGTTGCAGCCACACAAGGGCCCATCCCTGGAGAGCTGGCCGGGGCTATGTTTCCTCTCCACGGGCCAGGGCTGCATTGAGGGCAGCTGCACCCAGAGCCGCCCTTGCTGGTTCAATCAGGGGTAACAAGGAAGGCCAGGGAGAACGCGGTGCTCTTGGATTGTGCAAGTAAGGAAGCCTGGAAGCTGGGACCAAGGAAGTAACTAGAGGCCTGGAGACCCTCCCACCCAAGTGGAGGAGAATCCCAAGTCACACAGCTACAAAGCAGCCAAGCAGGGGATTGAGTGTGCCTCGGACTGGCAGCCCAGCCACTTTTCCTTCTAATTCATGAAGCACCTGCACGCAGCAGTAGAGCCTTTTTCTGTGATTTGCTGCTGAAGCGTCACCGTGTACTTGTGGGTGTTCAAAGTGGGGGCTAAGAGAGGGAGGGCTGTTCAGTGAGAGTCTCACCCCAGGTCATCACCCAGGCCAGTAAGTGATGCTGCTCACAGCCACCAAGGCAACACGCAATCCCAAACTTGCCACTTTACCAGTCAGTCAATGTTTGCTGTGCCCCTACTGTGTGCCAGGCACTGTTCCAGACACTGGGGATATGGCAGTGAATGGAGTGGGCAGGACCCTCCCCTTACTTTCCCTCTACAAAGGGGCACAAATAATAAACAAAATAAGTAATTCGTGTAGTAGGTTAGAAGGTGACAAGCCAAGAAGGGGCCTAGGGGTTTAGAGAAGAGGGGGGTTTGCCACCGAGGTAGGGTGGTCAGGGATGGCCTCACCACAAAGGTGATATGTGAGCACAGTCTCTCTAAACGTGATTTATTTACGGAAACGCCTTACTGTTCTGGACCCTTATGAAAAAACAACAGTAATAATAATAATAATAATA
This sequence comes from Rousettus aegyptiacus, assembly GCF_014176215.1. Classification (NCBI taxonomy): domain Eukaryota; kingdom Metazoa; phylum Chordata; class Mammalia; order Chiroptera; family Pteropodidae; genus Rousettus; species Rousettus aegyptiacus. The sequence continues at coordinate 49,042,388 of NW_023416309.1, read as the reverse complement.
ATAATAATAATAATAATAATAATAATAAATAACTATAAAGTGCTTACTCCATGCCCTTCAAAGTTCTTTATATGCATGAAACTCAATCCCTGTAACACCACGAAACAGGTGCTTTTATTAAGCCCATTTTACAGAGAAGAAAACAAAGGCAAGTGAAGTGAGTTTGCCTGATAGCACAGTTACTAGCTCAGGTGGGCTGGATGACTCCCGAGCTTGTCAGTTTCTTTGCCCGCCCTAAAAGGGGTGGTCTCGAACTGAGATCTCAGATTTAAGTCCTTTCCAGCTTGCACGAGGAAAATCGAGAGGCAGCCTTTCCAAACCAAGCATTGCTGGTAGATAGCTCAGGATTTATCTGGGGAGGTCGCTCGTGATGCTTCTGTTTTTCTGTCTCCAAAATTAAGTGACCACATGCTGTTCGAACAGCTACTGTTTCTGAAGCCATCATGCTGGACTTCACAGAGGATTCAAAGATGTGGCATCTGCCCTAACAAGAAACAGATCTTTGCCTTGGGCAGAAAGAAGCCAGCCCATTGAAAAGGTAGGAAGGATGAGAGACCACCAAAAGGCTGCACAGCCAGTGTCCAAAGGCAGTCAGACCCCACGGGACAGTCAGGGCATCTGGCAAAACTTGCTGAGAGGCTTAAAGGGGGCCTTGACTGCCAGGAGGATGTGAGTAGAACGGAGCGTGTCACACAGACCAGAACAGCACAGGTGTGGGTAGGACCATGCAAGGCGGTTAGGAGAATGGCTAGTTAGTTTATCCAAAAAAATCTTATTCTGAAGTCTGTCTTCTAGTGGCGTCGAGATTAATAGGAAGGAAACTGCTTCCAAATCCTGATTCTCTGTTCTGATTTAGGTGGCTAAGAAGCTGTGGAATCAACAACATCAATGAATCCAAAATTATGTTGCTTCCCTGGATGCTCATCACCTTGGCAAGGTGGGAAAGCTCCGTGGACAGCGAGAAGAATCCATTTATGTGGCGGAGAGGGAAGAGCTGGAGGACGGAGCACAGCCAGGTGAGTTCTGCATGCCTTATTATCTACACTGAGTGTTTATCCTTGGCTATATACTTCTCTTACCTTGGCTTATCCATTCTGTAAACGGAGGGTCTAATCCCTCAGGCATTCCTGAGTTGTTTGGGAGTAGCAGACACTGTCGCCGCTGCACCCAGACCTCCTCAGAGCCCTCTTACTGGTACTGTGTGCTCGTCCCCCAGTTTTTGAGTGCTTTGCTTCTGAAAGCTCCCACTCGAGACCTCCTTTGAGGACGGCCTTTGGGCTGCTGGGACATCTTATCCCTTCTGCTGTTTTCTCATGGGGGCACTTCCGTTGTAAATCACTTGCACATGAAGCCGCTTCTAGGGAACCCAGCCGAAGACGATTTACAAAAGCATCTTGAAAATCTGCAAGTGAAACATACTTGTAAAGAATTCTCGTGTGGGGTAGCTGCAGAACTGACTGTACAGATCCTACATTATTGGGGTCAGGACAGGACAAGAGGTCAAAAGGAGAGCTGAAGCTGGTTGTTCCACAACTTAGCACAGTCAGCCTCTGTGACTAGCACACTTTCGACTTTGTGTGGGCCGCCCCATCATCAAATAGACTGGGAGCCGCGTCCTCTTGGGCCTCTGGGGGCCTCTACCACTGCTGGGGCCGCTCTGTTTTCCACCCGGGGTCGTCGGCTTATTCCCACTACACCCCCCGGGTGACCTTTCTCAGGGCTCCAGGAGAAAGCAGAAGTCCAGAGCTTAGGACATGGGCCCGGACAAGATTCGGTTTTGAGAGCTATGTAAGGAAGGCTTTTTGGAAATTGTCAAGGGGGCAAATTATGAACCCGGATTTTTGATCAACAAAACTTAAATAGAAACAAAGGCCATTCATTGTATTGCCGGATTTAGTACTTTTAACAAGAAACACACATGCTTCAAAAATAGGTCCTCGAAATTCAGTCTTGTTTTGATATTTCTCCTATGGCCGATGAGTTTCCATGTTTCACTGACTCCTTGGGAGCCTGGGGACAGGATGGACCTGTCACCATGATCATATCTTCAGCATATTTTCATCTTCCTCATTTAGTGGGTGCATTTCAACTTCCTTTCAAAACCAGATCACTTTAAAGGCATTCATAAAGAATCCAACTTACCTTCTGAGATCCAGCTGCCTTGTTTTCTGCGGGCCAAATTCTTCACACCCTGTCCTGCACACCTCTCATGCCAACAAGCAGAGAAATAATGCATGGCTGGCATATTTGTATATGCACAGCGCTTCTTTAAATTGTGTCCAGCCTGGCCCCCTTGACCAGTAAGGCAGGGTAGGCTAACTCTGGACCTGGGTCTGCCCAAAGGTTGAAAGAAATGGCGGGGAAGGAGGTGGGGGGTGGGCACGGTGACCTAGCTGAATCTGGGAGGGAAGCCAGAGAGCTGCTTAATAGACCCCAATCCTGGTGGGGCATCGGCATGGGGATCTGAATGTACACAAATGTAGAGAATCAGAACCACCGGGCACTTCGCCCCAGCCCAGCCAGGTGAGCCTTCAGCATTAGAGATGTCTAGTTGTTCTGGGTCCCAAGAGGTGTGCAGGGCACAGAGAATCTAGAACCCAGCACTAGGGATGTTCGTCATAGATAGGGTCGTGGGGGAAGAGTGTGCAGAGGAGAACCAGCAGGGGACCCAGAAGATGGTGCCATCGCTGGTTACCCCTTAGGTGTGGAAGGGCAGAGCTTGGATGCCAACCTAGGAAGTAGGCAGTTGGCATGAGTTGAAGTTGACAGCTCGGATCCCTCCTGGCTTCCAAAGGTCAGGCTAGGACTGAGCTTCTCTGAGGTATCCAGGCCAAGATTGAGCAGAACCAAACTCAAACCCAGGACCTTTGACTCTGGTTCACTGGCTCCATTAAGAAAAGCCCCAGAATCAAATGCCAGAAAATCCTAGTTCTAAATGGCTACCACCGTCAGCCTGCCTTGGGGGACCAGAAGGCATTTGCCACATGGGTCCTTTATGGGGGTTCAGAAACAGAAGAAATGGGCTAGGTGTTTGTGGAACATTTATTCAGCATGAATCTGGTGTAGGAGTACAAAACACTCAACTGGGCTGAGCTAAATACACAGGTCGCTTATGGATAAGTAAAAAAATCATCTTTTTTTCCAATTGAACACATCAAACCACATGAATACAAATGTCAAAATCTCTAGGTTCTGCTGGAATTTTGTCGTAGCAAATATTGACCAATGTTTGTGGGCTGCCGGCAGAGTCTTGTCCGTGTTTGGGTTATCTGGAAACTCTGCTGGGCAGTAGTGGCAAGAGACAATCATAGGGAGTCAGGAGGCCCGGCTGGGTTCTGGCCCAGACTCTGTTACCAACAGCAGGTGTCCTTTGATGACCCTCTTCAACTTGGTACATGCCCCTCCTACCCCCACACCCCTGCCACCTCATTTCCTCCTCAGCAGTTTGAGGGTATTGACCTAGAGGATCTCCAAGATCCTTTCTAGCTCCAAAAAAATGCATGACAAATGGAGGCACTGTGGCTAAAACCATCTGATGTTAATTTGGACTTAAAAATGTTCTGATAAATGTTTTCAGGCTTGGGAGGTCGCCAGCGGTGCACTTGCTGCATCCAAATTGACATGTTCCAAACCCCATGCATGAGGCTCAGGGCCTTGGGGAACCATTTGGAGTCTCCAGGCTGGGCAGATGGTGCAGAATTCGGTGCCACTGACAATAAAGGTTGGTCCATATCTGGCTGGACCCTGCAGTAAACAGATCGAGTGTTTTCTTTCCCTGTTTAGCTGGATGGGGCTCAGTGCAAACACAGACTGGAACCTCCAAATGAGGACAGAAGTATTTTAATAGATAGTCTGTCAAGAACATTACAACTCCATTAAAGGATGCTCCAGACCTCGTATCACATGGCATAGGCCTGAGTCCAAACGTCCACAATGGACTCTGAGCCCCTGCTTGGAGATACTAGGGAGGAGCAGGACAGGGCCCATGTGGGAACTGTCTTAAATTGCTCTCAAGCAGCATATGACCCCCAACTCAAAACAGCTGCTGCTCACCTTTTTTTTTTTTTTTTTTTTTTTTTTTTTTTAAAAAAAAGGTGGTAAAGTGAAAAAATAGTTTCCTTACAGGGGAATAGCAGAGTAGCCATGACAACAGTGGTCATCTTTCTGCAGGAACTTTTGACAAACCATCCAGTGTGATTGTGGAGGGAAATTTGCTTTAAAAAAACACTACTCACAAAAATTTTAATTCACAAAATAAAGAGTAAAAGGTAGAGAGGAGTCTTCACTCCCATTAAGGATGTACTGTAAATTCATCTAAGAAGGGTGGGGTTTGCCAACAGGCCCCTCACAGACAAAAGAAGCTGATCTGCCAGGATGTGGTGAGTGGCAGTCATCTGGGTTCTGGATCCATGGAGGGATCCAGTGGCAGATGCTGGGCCAAGCACCAGGACATCCTTAGGTGGTGATAAGGGGTGACTAGCTCCCTCCCACCCTCTCTGTGTGAGGCCATCCGTTTTTGCTATGTCTGCTGTGCGCACGTGCATTTATGACACGGGAGAAGACATTTTTCAGTTGTAAAAAGGTTATACAATGTACAGAATGTCCCAGAGCTAAAAGTGGGCTCACCGAAACACTTGGACACCTCTTATCCACATCATGGTGGTGAAGAGTGGCCTAGATATTTCAAAACCATAGATAGTCCAAAAATAATTTATATCAGGCACACATATGATTGTCTTGTATTGTGCCTAGAGTCCTATTATAGAATCACATATTTTTAGAATGAGATTAGTTCTCCCTCTCTTTTAAAAAAATTTGTAAAAAAAAAATAAAAACGAATTTATCCTTAACAGTTTATAAGAATACTTCATAATATTAACTAAATGTACGTTGTTGTAATTGTCCTGCAACAGATCTCTGGGACTTTTTCTTGTTGCAAAACTGAAACTCTGTACCATTAAACAACTCTGTTTTCCCCATCTCCCCCAAGTCCCTGGCAACCAGCATTCTACTTCCTGTTTCAATGAGTTTGATTACGTACCTCATATAAATGAAAGCATGCAATGCTTTTTGTTTTGCGACTGGCTTATTTCACTTAACGTAACATGCTCAAGGTTCATCCATGTTGTAGCATATGACAGAATTTTCTTCTTTAAGGCCAAATAATATTCTATTGCATGTATGTGACACATTTTGTTTGTTTATTCATCTGTTGGTGGACATTTAGGCTTATTCCTCCTTTGGGCTATTGTAAATAATGCTGCAATGAACATAGGGGTGCAGATAATCGCTTCAAGATTGTGTTTCAATTCTTTTGGATAAATATCTAGAAGTAGAATTACTATGGTAGTTGTATTTTTTTGAGGAACCTCTCCATTGCTTTCCATGGTGGCTGCACCAATTTACATTCCCACTAATAGTGCACAAGGGTTCCCTTTTCTCCACGTCCGTGCCAACTCTTGTTGTTTCTTGTCTTTTTGATGATAGCCATTCTAACAGGTGTGAGGTGTTGTCTCATTGTGGCTTTGAGTTGCCTGACGAATAGTGATGTTAAGCCCCTTTTCATGGGCCCATTGCCTGTCTGTATGTCTTGTTTGGGAAAATGTCTATTCAGATCCTCTGCCCATTTTTTAATCAGATTTTTTTTTTTTTTTTTTTTTTTTTGCTGTTGAGTTGTATGACTTCTTTATATGTTTTGGGTATTAACCTCTTATCAGGTATATGATTTGCAGTTATTTTCTCCCATTCTGTAGGTCGGCTTTTCATTTTTTAGATGGTTTCCTTATGCAGAAGTTTATTAGTTTGATGTAATCCCACTTGTTTATTTTTGTTTTTGTTGCCTTTGCTTTTGGTGTCAAGTGTAAAATACCATCGCCAAGACTGATGCCAAGGAGCTTACCACCTCTGTTTTCTTCTAGGAGTTTTATGGTTTCAGGTCTTCCGTTCAAGTCTTTATTTTGCACTGTTTGTATATAGTGTAAGATAATGGTCAGGTTTCATTGTTTTGCTTGTGGCTGTCCAGTTTTCCCGACACCATTTGTTAAAGAGACTGTCCTGTTCCAATTGTGTATTCTTGGCTTCTTTGTCATAAGTTGACCAAATGGGTGTGGATTTATTTCTGAGCTCTCTATTCCGTTTCATTGCTCTATGCATCTGTTTTGTTTTTGTTTTTGTTTTTGTTTTTGTTTTTGTTTTTTTTTACCAGTATCACACTGTTTTGATTACTGTAGTTTTATACTATAGTTTGAAATCAGGACGTGTGATGCCTCCAGCTTTGTTTTTCTTTCTCAAGATTGCTTTGGCTGTTTGGAGTCTTTTGTAGTTTCATACAATTTTTAGAATTATTTGTTCTCTTTCTGTAAAAAAAAAAATTGCCATTGGAATTTTGATAGGGATTGCATTGAATCCATAGATTACTTTTATAGTATGGGCATTTTAGCAATATTTATTCCTATCCATAAGCATGAAATATCTTGCCATTTTTTGTGTTTTCTTCAGTTTCTTTAATCAATATCTTATTAATTTTTAGTGTACAGATCTTTTACCTCCGTGGTTAAATTTATTCCAAAATTATTAAATTTATTTATATATTTTATTCTTTTGATGCAATTGTAAATGAATTGTTTTCTTAATTTATCTTCCTGATGGTTCATTATCAGTGTATAGAAACACAACTGACTTTTGTATATCGATTTCATACCCCGAAACTTCATTGAATTTGTTTTTTTAGTTATAATAGTTTTTTGGTGGAGTCTTTAGGATTTTCTATATATAATATCATGTCATTTACAAGTAGAAACAGTTTTACTTCTCCCTTTATGATTTGGATGTCTTTTATTTCTTTTTCTTGCCTAGTCGCTCTGGCTTGGACTTCTAATACTACGTTGAATAAAAGCGGTTGGAATAGGCATCCTTGTCTTATTCCTGATCTGAGAAGAAAAGCTTTTAGCTTCTTATTATTGAGTCTGATGTTAGCTGTGGGCTCATCATATATGGCCTTTTATTATGTTGAGGTATGTTTCTTCTATACCCACTCAGCTTTGTTGAGAGCTGTTCTCATAATCTTTTCACGTGCAAAGATGAATCCTGAGTTGGGGAGGGATTCAGAGCAAGTTTATTAGCATCATAAAGTTAGATGAGTGTAAGTGTAATTTTCCCTTGGTGAGTAAGGAAACTGGAGCTTGGGAACTCTCAACCATGGAGATAAGGGTCCTGATGGAGAGGGGCTCACCAAGAAAAAAGAGAAGAGAGGGAGCCTTCATGGTGGGAATGAATATATCAGGGAAGTGATGCCGATGTTGAATTATTACTGATTCCTATGTTGTTTGCCAATCCATTAGCTTCAAAGATACATTGGGAAGATACTTTGCTATGTCCATGGTGCTGTGTGGAATGAAAGGAAGAGTGATAGGGGCTGACGTGGGGCAGAAACAGAAAAGCAGCTGCAGGGAAAGGCCAGGAGCCAGAATGAGAGTAGGAGAAATGATGAGAACATGAGGCCCTGGGAGTGCCAGGGAGTCTAGACATGGTGCTGGTTCTCACAGCGGGGAGGGGGATGCATTGCAGTTATTTAAGGAAAAGGGAGCTCAGAAAGGATACGGGCAGCACCGTCCCTGCGCCTATGGATGGCTACAGCCCTGTTAGGGGAGATGTACACAGGAAGTGTACCTGGTAACTAAGGCAGCAATTGTTTAAATGCCCATTTCATTAAGCAGAAAAGACAGAAAGTGCTATGAAAGGTTAGAATTCAGAAGGATTACTTTGACTGGAGTCAGTGGTCATCCCAGTAAATGTTTAACAAACAGCTCCCTGGGAAGAAAATAAAAGCTCTACTTTGTAGCGTTTGCCACTTTCCATGGTGTAAATATCATATGTCAACCATGATCAATTTTAAGTCATCAAGTCGACTTTATAAAACGTGGAGTTGGAAAGAGATGCATAAGAGCACACTATTACTACTTCCAAAAGCGTAATAGATATAAAGAACTCAGAGATTATAGTCAAATGTTTTATAACGATGCAGCAGGGGTGAGTTCTGAGCATTTACTACCTTTGTCTTTATTTTATTGTAAGTTTATATAATAAGTTTACATGATTTTTAATAATGTCTGTGTTCAATAGCCAGGTGGTAAATTCCTGAAAATTTACCAATTGGCTTTGTGAACTGGCATGAGGCAACTCTAGCCTCCCACCAGCTGGAGTGTCAGGGAAGGCCTCCTGAAGAAGACGGGTTTAGAGGATGGCTAGGAGTTTGACAGTCTTGTCAGAAGGCCTTCTAGACAAGGTGAAAATGTGGCAAAGGTGTGGCCAGTAAAGCAAATTACGTGAGTAACAAGAGTGAGGGTTTCTATAATACGTTAAGGTTAAGGAGTTACTTTTTAAAACAATGAAAAGACCTAGCAGGCATTAAATGTTCATAATATACATAAAGCATATAAGGTACCACATATTCATGATATATTAAATATGCATAAGTATTATGAAGAACTCAATATTGATAAGGCCTTAAAATGGCCTTACCCATTCTGGTTTCATAGGTACCCTGCCAGATAAACTTTATAACAGGCTAGCTGACAAACTATAGCTGTGACCATGAATACTTACCCCTGGATCTGCCCCGTGGAACAAGTGTGTGTTATTGACACAGGTACCTTCTGCCTCTGAGCCCCTTTGCTCAAACCTCAGCTCTGCGCCCTGTAATTAAACCATCAGCTGGGAAGTCTGATGTGCCTGAGAGAGAGACTGAATGTGTGAATATTGCATAATCCAGGGCTCAGGTCATGTGGTCCTGTAATCCACTTGTACCCTCTGCCATCTCTTTCCTCTCGTTTCTCAATGTTTACATTGATTTAATAAACTGTGTTAATGCCTTAGTCCGTTTGGGCTGCTTTAACAGAATACGATAGACTGGGTGGCTTATAAACAACAGAAATTTATTTCTCACCGTTGTGGAGGCTGGGAAGTCCAAGATCAAGGTACTGCCAGATTTGATGTCTGATGAGGGCCCACATCCTGGTTCATAGATGACCTTCATCTGTGTCCTCTCGCAGAGAGGTAAGGGAGCCTCCGGGAGTCTCTTTTATAAAACCATTAGTTCCATTCATGAGGGCTTCACCCTCATGACCCAATCACCTCCCAAAAGCTCCACCTCCTAATACTATCACATTGGGATTAGGTTTCAACATAAACATTTTTGGATGTGGGCGGAGGGGGACATAAACATTTGGTCTGTAGCAATTAGGAATCTATGGCCGTGTAAAAACAATTACCCCATAACTTGTGGTTTTAGAATAACGAATGTTTATCATCTCATAATTTCTGCTGTCAAGAATCTGGAAAGAGTTCTCTGCTCACAGGCTGTGTCATGGGCTATGATCAAGGTGCTGGTCAGGGCTGCAGTCCTGTCAAGGCTAACTGGGGGAGGATCTGCGTCTCTGCTCTCTTCAGTGATATTGCCAGGGTCCTCTAGCTTCTCATGGGTTGTTGGCCTGAGGCCTCCCTTAGTTCTTTGCTACGTGGGCCTATCCAGGAGGCAGCCTGCAGCGTGGCAGCTGCCTTCCATCACAGCGAGGAAGTGAGAAAACAAGAGAGAGTGAGTAGGACAGGAGCCAGAGTCATTTTACAACCTAACCTCAGGGGTGCAGCCCATCACTTTGCCAGATTCATTAGAAGTAAGTCACTAGGCCCACTCAATACTCAGTGGGAGGGGAATACACAAGGATATAAATAAAATACCAGGAGGCAGAGATCACTGGGGGCTGTCTCAGAAGCTGCCTACCACCTAAAGTTCTGTGACTTCTGGCTTAGCCTAAGTAGACTTGGAGGCTGCCAGTGCACTGAAGTAATTCCCATCCCACAGGTCCCACAGTCATCGTCACTCTACAACAGCTCACAACAGCTTTGAGATATCGGTATTGTTGTTGTTATTATTTCCATTTTATAGCAAAGGCATCGAGAGTTCAGTGACTTAGCAAGGTCCTCATAACAAGAGTCCGACCTTGGATCCAGGTCTTCTGACTTCTAGGCTGTGGCCTTTGCTCTTTGCTATATTTTACTCAGTTGAGTAGTCGATTCATGTCTCCTCAGAACCTCTGAATATGACCTTATTTGGAGGAGGGTCTTTGTAGATATATTCAATTAAGACGAAGTCATGCTGTGGGCCCTAAAACTGTGGACTGTTATCCTTATAAGAAGACCATGTGAAGACGCAGACACACAGGGAATATGGCCACGTAACAACAGAGGCAGAAATTGGAGTGATGTAGCTGCAATCCAAGGAATTCCAAGAATTGCTAGCAACTGCCAGAGGAGGCAAGGAAGGATTTGGACTTAGAGCCTCCAGAGGGAGTACAGTCCTGCCTACACCTTGATTTCAGATTTCTAGCTGCCAGAATTGTGAGAATAAATCTGTGTTGGTTTAAGCCACTCAGTTTGTGGTCATTTGTTACAACAGCCCTAGGAAACTAATACATATATTATCTCCCTGGAAGAAGATCCCAGCCATAAGCTTCCCCACTGTCTACCATGTATTGTAGGGGCTACTGCTGGTGAGTCAGGATGCACAGCTACCCCAGGTTAAGCCCCATCCATCAGTCCCCAGAGGCTCTATTTAGAATTCAGTCTCTTGTTTCCCCTCCTGGCCAGCACAATGTTTCTTTTCTAATTCCAAGCCAGCAGCCCTACCTGACCCAGGGCTGGGAGAGGAAAAGGGATACAGTGAATAGATTCATTGCCTGTCATCTCAGATGATAAATATTATAGGACACAAGCACTGGTACGTGTGATTTTCTTTTCTTCCATGTGAGAGGCCAAAGATTAGAATCCCTCTGCCCTTCTCCCCGTCATGCTTTTGAACTTGGATGCACTTGGAGCAAATTGCTCACAGCAGCTCTGTGTACGTGTGAGAGTTTTTGGTAGTCTCTGCTGCCACGTAATTGAAATGGTTTATAATATGAAGCAGAGGTCATGTTTCAGCTGGAAAAGGGGTGGGCGTGGTGGGTTGGCTGTGGGACATGTCGTCCTTTGCATCCAAGTTGGCAGGTTCACACAAAGGAATCAGCAGCATTGTGTGAAAGGAGAGGGTGGCTGAAAGAATGTTGCTCAGATTCAATGCCATGGCACAGGGCTTGGGCTCCTGTCTGCGGAGTTTTTGAAATGCAAGAATTTCCTCTTGTCGGAGGACAAATAGCTCATCACGTGAATTATGATTAACGTTTAAGAATTAGTCTTAAAATAGTGCTCAAAAAATGCCCGCCACTCTCCAGCTGAACTCCTAGTGACAGCAGCTGGACCACTTGTGTTCACCAGGGCCCAATGACTAGAAAGTCACAATTTTGCACTTTAATAGGCTCGCAAGATAGAACCTTAGAGATGACCTAAATCCACTCCTTTGGCAGACGGAGAAGCAGAGGCACAGAGACTTCTGTCTCACCAGAACCTTCCTGGTCCCCCCTCCAAATCAGGTGGCCCATGGGTTCTCAGCTCTCCATTTCTCCCTCTACTTGCCTCTCTGCTATCATCATCTTTAATCTACATCTACCTGTGCCATCTTTGTCCCTGAAGCACCTGTAGCTTACATTGTGGGTTCCAGTGGGTGTATCCATCTATCTAACCTTCTAGCCATCTCATATTTATTGAGCAAACTGCGATGGGTCCACTACTATGAATTATGGATGTGGAAATTACTTGTTATCAATGAACTTATAGTCTAATCAGAGAGAAAACGTATATGCAAGTTACTAGAGCTTTAACTAGACTCCTTCAGTGGAATACAGAACAGCATCCCATCAAGCAAAACTTTTGTAGAATTGGAGAAAAAATTTTCTAGAGGACGTGGTTAGTCTTACAAGCAAAAGTCAGTGAAATGTATATTTGGCAACCATACATCCTGAATTTTTCAAAATATCTCTAATTTAAAATAGTGCGTCCTCTTTTCAGTTGATGTGTTCTGACTGTTGGTCAGGGAAAGCCGACCGTCATGCCGTCAGGGTTTTCTGCACCCAATCCATCTTCTCTGTCACCTTCCGTCTCTGCCTCTGGCACAGTCATTCTTTGGACTTCCATCTTATTACAAAGTATCTATACTTGGAAGGGTAACACCATAGGCCATACATCAACGACATCGGCCATACATCAATGACATCTTCATCGATCACCTGAAGCCCCAGTTTGGACAGGTTTTTGCACAGCTGATGCAAAGGTGCTTAAGCGTGTGTGGGACCGCTGGGCCGTGGAGCTGGAATCTTATGAACATCACGAAAAAGAGTCCGGCAGAATGCTTGGGGAATGTTATCACTGGAACTCAGAGCAAGTGCTGGGGACAAGTGGGAAGGAACTCCAAGAAGACCCTGGGGAGTGGGAGAGAATCACCTTTTTTCTTCCATTTCATCACTTTACCCAGCGTCAGCTCTGTTATGCAAAAGCTCACTGGCTGGGGCGCCTGGAGACCCAAACCATTAGAAGCAGAAAGAGTCTTTAAAGTCTTTGCATTTCAGTTTTATAAATAAAAGGAGCCCTGCTCTCTCTTTCCCTGACAGCTTAGAGACAAAAATAAGTCAACGTTGCTTTTCAGATTAGTGTAAACACCTTTTCTCTCTATGTGGGGACAAATGGCTCCCTGAGAGGCAAACGTTCACTCAATTATGGACAGATGTAATCAGAAAGTCAAGAGCGGGTCAGGAAATGGCCACAAGGCATCCAGGGCTTTATCCAGCTGAGTAGCCCTGACACATGTCCCTGTGCTATCACAGATGGTCCCCCCACCCCCAACCCCCCCAAAAAAGACTTTGACTTACAAATGTTTCAACTCTCATTGTCAAGGTAATTTAAAAATAGGCTACACAATGTCCATATTTGAAGTGGGTATATAAATTTAGAATAGATTTATTGTAAACAGGCCGTCTTCCCTCAGTAAAACTTATTTTATTCACCCAACCATATTTTGAGCACCAATTGTATACCAAACACTAGTGGGGCTGAAAAGCCAAGAGGAGGGAGGCTTGGCCACCAGCCTCCTGGGAGGGAACAAAGCAGACTTTGTGCTTCCTCCTTGCCTGGGGAGTTTCCTCTTCAGACTTGAAACTTACCTTGTAAGCCAAGTCATCAGCATAAACTTCCCCGTGAGGTGAACTCCCTTAAATTTCGCAGCAACAAGGAACTCTAAGGCATTGTCCCAGGGCTCTTCTTGATTGATATTGTCTGATATAAGGTTCAGAAGAACCTCCGCTTTATAAATGTTTTGACTTTAGGCGTTTGATCTATTACTTTTTTTTGCAGCAGTGCTTCAAGCACTTGGAGGTTCTCTCAGTCCTTAATCTCATCTATGGATTGTAGAGACGACCTCAGAGCAAGGTCCAGAGAAGTTCAATGGCATCTTCCAGGTTGGACTGTGAGTTAGAAGCCCTGAGCATTGCCTCCAGCATAAGCTAGTTTATACCATCTCAGGCTATTTTGTGTCAAGGTCCTCATTTTCCGTATAAGGAAAGTGAGACCCAGAATGGGTTATCGATTGTCCAAAGCCATTGAATTCTAGATTTTTGGAGTTGGAAGGCACTGTTAGCCTTTTGTTATCTAGTTTCACCTCCAACATAAAGAAGCAACACTTCCCACATGGTCTTTGACAGTTGACCACTGAGCTTCCGCTTAAAAACTCCCGGCAATGGGGAGTGCGTGATTGTTTTCTGGCCATTCCATTGACATACATGTCTAGCTCTTCTCTATAATCAGAGGGAATCTGCATTTCTGCCGCATCCACTGACAACTGCCTTTCAGAGCTACCAGAAGGAAACCAGAGCCTCTGTGCCCCAGGAGAATTACTCTCCCGTGGATTCCTTTACTCAGCTAGACCATTTCCGCTTGCCCTGCCTTCGTTTCCTGGAAGAGTTGGGGTCCACTTTCTTTAGCATGGCTTAGTTCGGTAGGGTTATTTAGCTTTTATTTATTAATGGTTGCCATCACCTCTAAGTCCCACTCATTTCCCTCCTTTTTCTCAGGTGCAGAAGGCTCTCATTAGAACATCAACGAGTTCACTGCACTCTTTAAAATCAGGGCAACGACAAAAATGCATGAGCATGCTTCCCTTGACAAGGCTGCTTAAATATAATCATAGATCTGTCACAAAATATGCAGGCTTATGAGGGGTTGTCAAAGTCTTTCCTGAAGTGGGAGACGTTTGGGAAGGAAAAACTTAACTGAAAATGAACAAAGAGGACAAAATCAAGGATTAAATGATTTTATGAACGTTTTGCGTAGCTGCAATGTTGCAAGCTTCGCCTTGATTGCCGATAATGCTGATGGTTCCTGAAAAAGAGGAAAATGAAGCACTGGGCTGTATCTGTAATTGATCTTAACATTTCCATTCTCTGAGGTTTTTATTCTCTTAAACTGGTGAGGAAGCAGGTGACCGACAGTGTTCATTTGCAGTCTTCCAAATTCCAAACGATGGTTATGGTAGGGAGTGGCCCGAATGGTGGCCACTTAGTAAACACAGAGGTGTCTTTAAGCCATGTCCTGCTCAAAGCGCTCCAGTTATTAGGCTGCATTTTACACCATGACTCAAGGGGGTTTATGGACCCTTAAGCAGTTCTTTAAAAAAGATTCTAACATTTCTTTTTAAAGCTATGTGGATTTGTATTTCAAAATGAAGGGGAGAAATTCAGATCCTTCCAGGTTCTGTAGATGGGATCAGTGGAGGGCGTTCTAGTTTTCTTTGTTTCTTGGGCAGCCTCCTTGAGGTCCTGTGGACATTAGCCTAGGCTTCCAAGTCCCGAATGGGTTCTTCTCTGACCTGAGCATCTGGCTGCTTCCAGGGCCAGCAGAGACACAGCCCCACGTTACATGGCGTTTGGAGAAGCAGTTCAAGGAGGCCATGAATAACTAGACCCAATGCTGTGGTTCCTCTGTGGCTCTGGATTCTAGGTGGGGCCTTGTCATATCAGTCCCTTCTCATCTGCTCAGCCCGACTCTCGCAAGCACTCCAGTGATCTCCGAGCTTTCTGCAATTACTTGGCATAAATAAGATTTCAGAACTCTTCCTGGTTTAAAGCATCCTTTCCGCTTCCTCACCAATACGCGCTCTCACCTCGCCTTGCCCTGAATCAGAAGTACAGTAGCATAAAAAGTCACAGGCCCTTAAAACTGCCCCATGGTACCTTTCTGCCTTTTAGCTCTCCATGTACTTCTCCCTCCCCTTTCTTCTTCACGCATGCAGGTTAAACAGAGCATTACATTCAGACACAGCTGACACGCCCTACTTGGAAAGAGAACATCACAAAAACCAGCTTACCCTTTCTTCGAAATGAGAAAGCAATCCCGCCCCTTAAAATTCCCAGTAATTGTAATGAGGATTATGAACAAGCCCTGCAGAGATCAATTTTCAAATGAAATGCAAGTACTTTCCAGTGCCCTACCCGATTTGTGGACCATAGCGCGACGATTGAAGTTGGTTTTAAAAAACCACACTGATGATGCTTCAAATTCAATTATATTGTACCTGCACATGGCAAAGAGGGGGACATCAAAGACAGAATCAGTTTGGATGGCAAACAGAAATAAATGCTGTTCACAGACGTTGAAGAGAGCTGGCTTTTCTGGAGCCTGATGTTTGTTTCTTAGGGAGGGAGGACAATTCGTGACTTTAATGAGAGTTGGGTGTGGCTTTGTTCTATCCTCTAACTTTATTGTGAGTCTGTGATTAAAGCCTTATTTTCAGGCAGAAAGGATATATTGATTGTCTTATTTGTTACTCTTTAAAACTTTTTCTTATATTTTAATGAAGAAAAATCATCTTTCAGATAAGAAGTCAAGGTCGACCTGAACGCATGCAAAGCCAGGATTAGGCTATTACAAAGGAAATGCAGCTTCCTTACTTTCAACCTAGAGAAATAGAAAGTTGCTTGGGAAAGGAAGGTTTTTGGGGAGGGGGGAGGCAGGTTGCTCAAATAGAAAAATAACAAATATTTTTAATTAACGTCGTCTGTTCTTTCATGGACTTTGATGTGTTTTAAAGTTATTCTTGTATATAATTTTAACACTGCCTCCTAAGATCTTTTTATACTTTGATTTATGTCTATTTAAAATGTGCCAGATTCTGAGTTCACAACATTTTAATAAAAAGGGTTTTGTTGACCACAATGAAGCAGTATCAGTGGCTCTAGAGTCACATGGACCTGGACCTGGATTTGAGTCCTGGTTTGGCAGCACTGTCTGGATGACTTCGGGTGCGTGGGTGCGTCATTTAACATCTCTTTGGTTCATTTCCTCTTTGGTAAATGGGAAAATAACAGTCCTCACTTCCTGGTGGTGTTGTGAAGATAAGATAACACAGTGAACATAGCCACTTATACCAGTGCTAGGCACAGATGTCAAGAGCATTAGTTGGTGTCCAGGGATTTCTGAAAAAAGTGACAAAGTCTCTCTGATTCATCAAGCAGATGCCTCCATCTGCCAAGGTCTCTGCTCTTCACCACCCTTTCTAGGTGGAAAGCAGACAGGACACTTCTTGTGTGCCCAGGTTTAATTCCTAAGTAAATAACAAATTTAATCTCGTGAGAAGCAAGCAAATTTTATTATGGATATGGAAACATTTTATCAGTCTTCAAAGTAAACAGTAGGTAGAAGGACGTCATTTTTCCATTTTTTCTGACGTGTGGGGCAAGAAAATGTCAGTGTGAGTTTCTCAGGAGCCTCAGATGCACCTGTGGTACAATAAGACCATGATGGTGTCCACTGTGAAGTAAGAGCCCTGGACGCCTGGGTTCTAAGCCCAGTTCTGCCACTAAAATTGGGATTATAGATAAGGCACAGGCTCCACGGGGCAGATTTCCTTGAGAATGTGATGGCTCAGCTATCAGTCCCCATGGTCCTATAAGCTCCCGAGTCCTCAAGCCAGCTTCCATATGCTCTCATTCAATTTGGGGGTTAATAAAGGCATTTCATGACAGCAGCAGGCCCATCCAATAAAATCTACCTCACGAAAAGGCCCCAGGCAAGATACATTGTTCCTCCTGGATATTTATGTCTAGGGGAAAGACCCCACCTGGCTGTGATCTGAAGTGACATAAGGTGGGCCAGCCATCTCCTTGGGGATTCATTTGAGGATGTTCCTTTCAGGACTGCCACCCAAAATCAGGTCGATGAGAGTGATGGGCAAGTGGTGGGAAGGGGTCTCTGCTCAGAGAAGGAAGAAATTCAGTGAAGTCTGCAGTGATCATCCAGATGGCCGACAGATGCTTCCCAGTGCTCCTTCAGAGTGATGGAAGGTCTTTACAGGGAGTTTTAGAACTTTCCGTATTTAGTTCCAAACTGCCCGTCCTCGTCTCCATTTTGCAAGGGGGCCAGCTGTCTCTCAGTGGGAGTGTGTGCTGCTGTTTCTTCCTGACGTGGGTTTTCTCAACACTGTCATGCTCACTCCACTTGAAGACAAGAGTCCATTCGCTCTCACCAGAAGTGCTTGAAAATCAGATGCTCTGTTGCTTTTAGATGAAGAAGTTAGGATATGGGCCACCAGTTCAGTCGAGTGACTGGGTAATTGCTCATGATTTGTCGAGGTATAGCTATCACTATAAAGTGCTACATAAGCAGAATAAAAAGCTCAATAGCAGACCATGAGAATCAACACAAAGAATGCTGTTTTCCCCTAATTCACTACAAGCTTTCCTTCCATCATTGCCAGCAATCCTAAGGACGCCACAAGAAGTCCATTTGTTGCCATGATGGGCTTGCTTTCCACAAAAGGAGTGATGCTCTTAGTTGTTCTTATTTTTACTCTTTACATAAAATACTGGAATTTAAAGAAAGGCCTTTTTTAACCCACCATTTTTAAAAAGAAAAGACCATGTTCGTGTGCCCGATGCTTTGCCAAAACTCAAAATGTCAGAGTTTGGTGTCAGGAAGGGGTTATTGATCGAGAAGGCACCAACCAAGAAGATGGAAGAACTAATGGTGCCTCAAATCCATCTTGCTTGCTGGACTAGGTTTAGGGTTTTTAAGGGATTAGGGGGAAACAGCGTGCAGAAGTACTGGTGGGGCAAGTTTTAACTGGAGGACTTCAGAATGTACCACTTATGGTAAAGGGGGGAGGTCAATACCGGATCTTCCTGGACAGTGGACCCTCTGCTTCTGAAAGGGTTCCTGCGGTCAAGTTGCAGTTATGTCCTGGTCTTTTGGTTCTGTGTGTGTGGTGATGGGAGGGGGGTGACCTTGGTTCCATGCAGCTAGAGGTCAAAGTTCTCTCCTCTACACATACTTTGGCTGTATGACTTGCGGCTTTGGTCTGTTGTCTCTGAAAAGCAACTCAGTATTTCGTTAAACAGAATAGGACATCTTGAGCTGGTTCTGCAATTACAGCTGTGTTGAGACAATGTCGAATGTATGGTTTTAAGTGATACCCCTTGTGGATACATGGTCTCTGGCTTACGATGGTTCGACTTACGATTTTTTGACTTAATAGCCATCACTGCTTCTGAAAATAAGAGCAGGTGTGGTCTCTATGCCTTTGGGACAGTCCACAGTTTTAAAGAAATATTTTTCTTTGGGGACCTAAAATTGTCTTTAAAAGATTCCTTCCCTTTTCACCCAGCTTCCCCTCACAGAATCCCAATCCCTAAAAGAAGAAGGCAAGTGGGATAAATGCTCATGATACTTGTTTGGCCTTTGTCACTTTTCTGAGGCCAGCAGCCATCTGTGGGTGAGGAGATTATGCTCATTTGTGATAAAGTTTGAGGCTTGGAAGAGGGAAGCTCATAGTCCTCTGACGAAGGCCAATTTTATGTCCTCGTTTTAATCTTTAATCTGGTTACCATATGTCGTCTCTGAGGGATTAGTTAATCAAAAGACCTTATTTTCAGAACGAGCTAGACTTCCATTGGCAATATATCAGAAAATAATAAAAAAATAAGTAAACTTAACCCCAGAAATGTTTGAAAAAAATCTTTAATGTTTTTTTTTTTTTTTTACTAATAAAATTTTAAAAGTTAATATGGACTGGAAAGAGAATGCAGAGTTTACCCCAAATTCATGAGCATTTAACCCATAAGAAACAAAGACTCACAATTCTTTCACACAACATAAAATCCACTGGTAATAATACTGTGCCCATGGCCTTGAGACACCTCTAGATCAACTGTATTTTTTAGGTAAAATTTAAACCAATGATCAAGTACTACCCAGTTAGAAAACCATATTGCTTTGTTGTTATTTTTCAAAACAAGAATAAATATTTGCAAACAGTTCATTTAAATGGTTGGTGTAGTAGTTCCCTCAGGCTGCAAAGTGCCACAAATCTGGTGGCTTAAAATAACAGACAAATTTTCATTCATAATTCTGGAGGCTGTGAACTCGAGGTGTCGACAGGGCCATGTCTCCTCCGAGGTTCCGGAGAGAGATCTGTTCCTTTTCTTTCTCCCCAGCTTCTTCTGGTCCCTTCTGGAAATCCTTGGTTGTCTTAAGCTTTTGATGTATCACTCTGGGCTTTGCCTCTGTCTTGATACAGGTTTTTCCTTGTGTGTCTCTAGGTTTCTATGTTGTCACATGGGCTTCTCTCTTCTATGTCTGTCTAAATTTCCCCATTTTTATAAGGACACCAGTCATTGGATTAGCATCACCCTAATACCACCCTATGACCTCATCTTAACTAACATCAGCAAAACCCCTATTACCCAGTAAGGTCACATTCTGAGGTTTTCAGGTGGACATGGATTTCGGGGGACACTATTCAATCTAGTACGGTAACCGTTTCACTGGCTCAGCTTCTCCATAAAATGAGAATCACATTGCTTGTTTATGTTTGGCTTTAGTGTAATGGATACATTTATAAATCATTCTCCAATAAGACTCATTCTTTGAATCTTGCTCTACAGCCCTAGGAAGATTAGAAGCTAAACTTTCTTTGGAATTATTTTCATGTAACCTGAAAATCATTAAGCAAGGGATCTTTTTTCATGTAATCTCTTCAGATTAGCATTTCCTAGAACATACTTTGGGAAACAACGGTTTGGTGCTTGGGCCTGTGTCAAGTAAAAACAGTATGACTAGAGCTGTAAGTGCTGCGGTTTGAATGTCTGCATCCTGCCCACCTCCTAAATGCATCTGCTGAAATCCTACCTTCCAGTGTGATGGTGTTAGGAGGCGGGGACTTTGGGGGATGCCTAGGTCATGACAAGTGGAGCTCTCATGAATGAGATTAGTTCTCTTATAAAACAGGCCCTAGAAAGTTAGCTCTCTCGGTCCACCACGTAAGGATACAGCAAGAAATTGGCAGTCTACAACCCCGAAGAAGGTTTTCACGAGAACCTGACCATGCTGGCACCCTGATCTTGGCCTTCCAGATCTGAAAGCGAGCCTAAACAAGAGAAGGGTGGCTCAAAAGGCCTGGTAACAAAGACTTCAGGGTTTTTATCCCTTTTTTGCTGTGGGCGATTAGTTTTCTTAGAGGGGTGGGCTTCCTTGATTGATAACTAAGATTGACAGGACTCAGTGATTAATCATTTTGCTTTCTGCGCATGTTGATTCACAGAATTCAGTCTGTTATAGTGATATAATAAACTTCCGAATATATGCATCATATTATAATGATGGTATCAGACTCAGGTGAGTTGAAGGTCGTTGGGGGATCTTCATTGCGCAGGTGTGAGTGACTGGCTTAAACTGGTACCTAAATCTCTGCCTACTGGTTTCTTTGTGTGAGTTTAAAAAAAAATTAAAATGCCATAAGGCTTGCTTAATTGTGGGCAGACTAGGGTTGATCCTTCTAAGATAGGATGACCTCAGTGTCTTTGCAGGCAGACCCGAAACCCCCTAACTAACCTTCCTGCCTAACTCTTTTCTAAGAGTCATTAACCTCTTAGTATGGAGGTTGAGGGATGGGAGGCCTCTTCTTCCATATCTGCTTCCTGCTGAGAATGGCCTTAGTCCCTGCCTACAGGGGTTTCATGGAGCTCTTTCCCTTTCAGACTCAGTCAGGGTGGGGTCTTGGGTTTCCTGATGAAGTGCCACCTCAGTCCCTAGACAAGGAAAAGAAGATACAAACTCATTATTTAAATCATACATCTATTAATTTCTATTGATTTGCCTATTAAGTGAGCAAAGGGCAACAGACTTGGTAAATATGTTTCTTAGAAAGTAAAAAGAAAGACCTTTGGTTTGAAGTCCCCTCCCACCTCAGACTCTAAGAGCCCTGTCTGGCTTAACACCATTTCTGCTTAACAATGGGCTGATGACCCTTATCAATAGCCAGAGGATCTGAGCCAGAGGGGCAATTATCAGATGTGAGGGAGAGGGACTTTTCTCCAAAGAAAAGAGGTAAGAAAACTCAACTAGGTTTACTAAAAAGATTAACTCTGCATGAGATGTCCCATTTCATTTCCTGCTAAAAGATTAAGAATTTTACAAGTGATGTCCCCTCTCAGGACTTCTCTCTCCCTCATCCCTCCATCTCTGCATGGTGAGGACCCCACTGCAGACTGAAGCAGCCAAGAACACAGGCTGCCTTGCTCCTAAGCTCCCAGTTGGAGAGTTTCTCCCTGAGAGGAGAAGGACTTTAGTGTTAATGACTCCAGCCAGCTACCTGTTGCTGAGACTTAGTCCTGGGTAAGTGTGGTCACATGTCAAGGTTTCCTTCTGCCCAGCTCTGGCTCATGGAGTGTAGGCTCCACCTTTGGTAAAATGCATGGAGAACACTGGGGCCATGCCTGCCTTTAGCCAGCTCCTTGGGCGGTGATTCCATGCCAGGAGATTCAAGCCAAGAGGACCTCAGGCTGCTGCCTCCCCACCTTGCTTGCTCTGGGCGTTCAGCTCCTAGAGCAGGAATGTCAGAGAGAAGCTGGCTCTTGTGCCATTCCCAGTTCCAGAGCTCTGGCTCAGAGATTTTTCCCTGGGAGACAGGGGAAGAAGCCGCCTGTAAAAACAGTCAGCTCCTAATCTCTTCCCCCCAAAACTGATTTCACTTACAACAGAAAGTGGAAAAGTTCAAATATAAAGCCACTCTGAAGAACAGTGCAGGTTGTGATTAGAGGCAATTGAGAGGTGATTCATAGATTTAACAGACAGCCTAGACTGTAGGCTGGCTAGTTTGCTGGAGAGAATTGAGGAAGTAGACAGCTGGGAGGAGCCCTCCTGAAGTCAGAACAAATATCAGACAGTGAGCTCAGAAACTATTCCTTCAAAGGAGCCACAATTTTGGTTCATTTGTAGAACAATGTATGCCCCAGGGCACTTTTGACAACAATAGAGCAATCAGCTAGAAATTAGTGTGCGTTTAACAGTTGGGTGTGGTCAGTGAAAGAGAAGAAGAAACCCCTCCCAGTACCACAGCAGGCCCAGGGTGACTGTAGGCACAGCCAGAGCTGTGCCTCCCTGAAGATCAGCAACCTCAAGGCTTAACTGTGTGTGCGTGTGCGTGTGCGTGCGCGCCTTCAATAGAATAATACAGCCAGTCACTAAAATTAAACCCACTTGTTATCTAGAGTTGCTACAATATATTATCTAAAATGTTCAGTTTTCAGCAAAAAAATTATGAGACATGCAATGGAACAGGAAAGTATGACCTATACACCCGTGGGGGAAAAAAGACTTCAAAATAGTCACTATAAATATGTTCACAGAGCTAAAGGAAAATGTGATTAAAGAAGTAAAGGAAGGTACGATGACAATGTTGGATTAAATAGAGAATATCAATGAAGGGAAAAAAATTATAAAGAAGCAAATGAAATTTCTGGAGTTTAAAAATACGATAATTGGAATTTAAAATTCACTAGATTAAGAGGATGACAAGCCACAGTCTGGGAGTAAATATTTGCAAAAGAGATATCTGATAAAGGACTATTATCTAAATCAATTATATAAAAATGAGCACTTTTATTTTAAAAAGGACAAAAGACCTGAACAGGCAACTCACCAAAGAAGATACACAGATGGCAAATAGCATATGAAAAGACGCTTATCGCATGTCACCAGGGAAATGCCAATGAAAACAACGGTGAGATGCCACTGCACACCCATTAGAATGGCCAAAATCTAGAACACTTACACCACCAAATGCTGATGAAGATGTAGGTGGAGCAAGGGAAATTCTCATTCATTGCTGGTAGAAAGGCAAAATGGGATGGCCACTTTAAAAGGCAGCTGGGCAGTTCCTTACAAAGCTAAACATATTCTTACCACATAATCCAGCAATTGCACTCTGGTATTTAGCCAAATGAATTCAAACTTTACGTCCACACAAAAACCTACACACAGATGTTTATGACAGGTTTATTCATAATTGCCAAAACTCAGAAGCAACCTAGATGCCCTTTAGTAGGTAGGTGAATGGACAAATAAACTATAATACATCCAGAGGGAGAATATTATTTGGCACTAAAACAAATGAGGCATCAAGCCATGAAAAGACATCGAGGAATGTTAAATGCATACCACTAAGTGAAATAAACCTATCTAAAAAGGCTATATATTGCATGATTCCAACCATATGACATTCTGGAAAAAAGGAAAACCATGGAGATAGTGAAAAAAAAGATCAACTGTTACCAAGGATTAGGCAGGAAGGAAGAATGAATAGGCAGATTACGGAGGATTTTTAGGGCAATGATACAATTCGGTAAGATAATATAATGGTGGATACATATCATACATTTATCAGCCTATGGAATGTATGACACCAAGAGTGAACCCTGGTATAAGCTGTGGACTTTCCGTGATAATGGTCTGTCAATGTAGTTTCATCGATTATAACAAATGTGCACCTGGTGCAGGATGTTGATCGTTGGGGAGGCTATACATGTGTCAGGGCAGGGAATATATGGGAAATGCTCAATTTTGCTGTGAATCTAAAATGTCTCTAAAAAATGGTCTATTGAAAAATTCATTAGAGGATTTGAACTAGCAGAAGAAGGAATTAGTGAACTTGAAGACAAATCAATAGACATTATGCCAATTAAGGCACAGAGAGCAAAAAGAATAAAGAAAATGAACAGCCACCATCAAGTACATCAGCAGACACCTAACAGGAATGCTGGAAGGAGAAGAGAGAGAAAGGAGCAGAAAAAATACCAAAAAATAAAAAACTTCCCAAATTTATTGAAAAATAACCTACACATCTAGGAAATTCAACAAACTCCAAATAGTATAAATGTAAAGATCCAAGAATAGATACACCATGATAAAAACAATGGACGTCAAAGACAAGATAAAACTCTTGAAAGCAGCAAGAGAAAAATATCTCATCCCATACATGGGTACCCCATAAAATTAACAGCCGACCTCTCAGCAGAAACAATTGAGTCTAGAGACAGTGAAAAAAAATGTATCGAAGAGCTCAAAGACAACTGTTGACCAGACAGTATTGATCCCATAACTTAAAGAGATTGATGTCATTTCAGATCAACTGGCTATAAGCCCAGTAGGTTCCCTGACTCCCTTGGGTTTAATAATTCACCAGAATAATTCACATAACTCAGGAAATCACTATAGATACAACCAAATGAAGAGACATGTGAGGTTTGGGAGGAATCTAAACACAGAGGTCCCATGCCTTCCCTTCATAAAATTTATGTGTGTGACCTTCCAGGTACATTGATGTGTTCACTAACCAGCAAGCTTCACCAATTGTGTCCCAAGTTTTTATTAGGATTTCCTTACATAGGAATGATTTAACATTGGCCATGTGATTGAACTCTGTCTCCAGCTCTTTCCTCCCTCCTCCCCACTCTCAGGAGATTAAGAAGTCAGGATAAGATGTGGCTCAAAACTCTGGCTCTCTAATGAATCACATGGTTGGTTTTTACAGCATGACTAGCTCCATTTTGAAGCTACCTACGAGATCGCTGTGAGTTGTCTCATTAGCATAAAATTAGATGTGATCCAAGGGGTTCATAAATAACAAAGACACTTCATCAGGAAATTCCAAAGATTTTTAGAAGCTTCATTTCAGGAACCTTGGGTAAAGACCAAATTCCTTATTGTGCAATAGTTACGGCATGTCGTTCTTTTAATATTTTGTTAGAATTTTTATTGAGGATTTTTGCATCTATATTCATGAGAGATATTGGTTTGTAGTTTTCTCGTGATATCTTTATCTTGGTATCAGGTTCATAGAATGCGTTGGGAAGTGTTCTGCTATTTTTTTGGAGGAGTTTTGTGAAGAACGAGTATTAATTTCTCTTTAGACATTTGGTAGAATTTACAAATGAAACCACCTGTTCTTGGGAAATTTTTTGCAGAAAGGTTTTAAAATACTAATTACATCTGTTTTTATAAATCTTTTAAGATTTTCGATTTCTTCTTGAGTCAGTTTCAATCGCATTAGTCTTTATAGAAATTTTCCCCTTTTTTCTGAGTTAAATTATTCGTATTATTCATTCATAATCTTTTTACTTCTGTAACGTCAGTAATAATGTCTCTTTCATTTCTGCTTCTCCGTATTACTGTTCTGGTGTTGGGAGTAGGGACAGTGCCTCGCTTCTTTGGAGTGACACTCATGCTCTGCGAAGATGGCACTGGTTGGGGGCCATAGCCTCTGGCTTTCTTAGCTTGTGTCTTCCGCTATGGAACCTATGCCCTTTGAGTGAGGTAAGTGAGGGAGTCCAAGGCCCCAGTATTCTTGGCTTACTATGCCCCTACTGTGTGAGTGGGGCTGGGTGAAGGAAGGGATCCTCTGACCTTTTGGCTCTACTCACCTGGCATTTAGCCTTTCAACATTTGTGTATGTGTGTGTCATGGGGGGTGTTGAATGCTGGAAGCCTTCGGGAGCTACTATAGCCCTTTCCTGGGGACTCGGGGACAGGGAGGCCAGTGTTGTTGGCCACACATTTCTGGAATGGAGTTTCTGTTGCACTGATCTGGGGCAGGGGAATTGAAGGAGTGGGTCATGGCTCCAGTGTCACAAATTCTCTAGTAGATTTTCCTGAGTAAATGTTTCATTTGCTGCATACCCTTGGGACAATTAACAGAGACCTTCAAAGGTTATTTGAATAAATAATTTTCACCAATTATGGTTGTTCACTTGAAAGAGGGTCCCAGACTTCCTCATGTGATGGTCTGGGAGTGCACTTAATCTCTGGCATCCGTTTATGTTTCCACAGCATGCATTGCTTAATTCTTGACTTTAGAACTTTAGGTGGCCATGAACAGTTCAGGGAGGGTCTACAGAAAACAGAAGCATGAGAAAGAAAACTTAGGAGGCATGTATCCGGGGAATTAATATAGAAGAAAATGTTAAAATATGAAATGATTAACTTTATTAGAGAAGGTTAAGGTTATAAAGAGCTGGTGTATGTGTTCATTGAGCAACAAATGAAAGCTTAAATGCTGAGCAAGGTACACAGATCAGATGTGAGAGATAATCTCTTGGCAAGGCTGTTAATAGGCTGTGCTGCTCATAAAGGCTGCGGAGTAGCATTTTAAAACAGGCTAGGTCCTTACCTTTCGGTGGCTGATTTTGTTACTAAAATAAATGCAGCTTCTCCATCACCTCATGCATTATGGTAGAATTTGGGGGAGGTACTTTATTAATATGAGTTATTAAAATAACTAGTGTTGTATCTTTCACCTACAATATCGAACCATAGCAAAACACCTTAGAATATTTTAAGGTTTGCAATAACCAGGTGCAAGGAAATCACATTAGGTTCTGGGCGCCACAGATGATTATTTTGTTCTTCCTCCAGAAAGTTAAACAAATCAAAGCAGCTGTCTTTTCTACTCGACTCTCTGCAAGGCTGACTTAGCCGTGTTTCTGCCCAAAGACTGGGGCACAGGGTAAATAGCCTCATTATTTCCGTTGCAATGCTTGGATTCCTAGGGCATGTCAGCTTCCTGAACATGGGCGAGCTATTGTTTTTCCCTTTCCAAGATGGGGAGATAAACGATATTTCAAATATTTATCCTCATCTTGCTTACTCTAATCAGGGAATTGGTTGTGGTGTCATTTCAAATGAAATGCCAAATACAAAACAATTTGAATCTAAAGAGATGTAATTCAATGAGCTCTTTCAAATTATAATCTTAAAATATTAGGGGAAATAAATGCTCTTGTGTAGGCAGAATTACAGAATTCAGCCTTTTTCAGGGATCGCCTCATCTTCTCATGGCAGTCCAGTGCTTTCTTCAATAAGAGGAAGAAGTAACAACAGATACAGTGATACTATCTGCCAGCTTATCTTAGCGACCAAACTAAAATATGCTGGACACCTATTTAAATCGTAATTTGCAAAATGTGATCAAAGTTACTGCTTACTAAAATTGTGCTCTAAGATTGACTGGAATTTGAATTTGGGGTCAAAGAGGGGAATCTAGAAACTACAACTGGTCGAATACATAAAAATTATGCATACTAAATTACATACGTATGCCACAATTTTATCTCTCTCGATTGATAGTACTAAACTGATTTGAGGCAATCTTGTTTTGAGGGAAAAAGCAAGCACCGACACATCACTGGATGAGGGATTGTTTCCTGTGCTGAAAGGGACATTTCAGATCGCAGGAGTTTGGAAATACATTCACCTGTCATTTTACTTATCCAACTTCCTTGATTATATCTGCCCCTTAACATTTGGCAAGCTAAGAACTGAGCACAAAGTCTCATCATTGTATTCCATGTGTCATGAAAAGAAAAAAACAACACAAAGAGCGATATATTTTTTGGAAAGCTTTAAGATTAAGGTCACAGATCTGTAAAATAGCACAATTACTACATGTTGGAGAACCCGTGATTTATTATAAACCTTCATTTTAATGGAGTTTAAAAATATCCTAGGTAAGGTCTTATGTACATAAAGGATAATTCAAATCTTTTTGTGACATGTTAATAAAAAAGGATATCTAATTTTTCCCCCTTCAAGAACTTTTTCTTAGAAGTTTCTTGCCTAGTTAGTTCAGAAATGCAATTGAATTAGCTAGAGATTGGAGTTACGCAGTTATTTACACTAACAGGCTGTGTTTAGTTAGCTAAGTGTTTTAATTTTCTGAGTCATTAAAAGTCTGTATATCTTTAAATGTATGAATATGTTATGGTGTTTATTCTAAAAATATTATAAAGTCCTAAAGCATAATAAATTATTTTGAACTAAACAGATTTTTCCATATATATTAGAAAATTTAGAATCTTAGAATGGTTTAGAACTTGAGTTCATCTGGTTCCATTTCCCACCCACTGTGATAAATATTTGGATCAACTATCTTACAGCCTTTATCTGAAGACACAAGCAGAGAACTCCATGGCATGAATGACTCAATGTTTGGAGAATTTACTAGTTGTTAGTCACTGGTCTAAATGCTTTTCTACTATTATCATAAAACAATTGCGAGGTATTAATATCCAGTCTTACAGATGAGGAAACTGAATGTTGATGAAGGTGAGGTAACTTGCTAAAGGCCATCCTGCTATTGACAGTGTCAGGTCAGCTGGCATGAAGTTGGTGTTTTGGACATGACACTAAGCTGTCTGACACATTAACTTTCATTTTACATGATTTCACATATTCTAAGTTAACCTTCATAGGTCCCCCACCTCCAACAAACATTTATTTATTTAACAGCTTCTCATTACTCTTTTGCTTACTTTTCTAGGATGCACACAAAGCAAGCAATGCAGTTGTGGGAAACAGAAGTATCTTTCTCCCACCTTAGTTTGCTCTAAAAAAAAATCACAATATTAATTTGTAAGACGTCTTACAAAAATATGCAGGGTAATAAATACGAGTCCCTCCCTACCCTCTGTATTCAACTCTACGTAGTTATTAGGAGTTCGTTGTGTCTTTCCATTTATCTACTTCTTCGACGTATAGGCAGTCCTTGCTTTGAACAACTCTGGCGTGCACAATTTCAGTTACTAGTTTAAATAACATCGGTTCCCCAACACACCATTCCACACAATTGATACCGTAGTGTATTAACTGAGCAATTACCTAAGTACAACTTCACTTCACTGTCAGCTGTTCAGGCTGCAAATCACAATGTAATGACAGATGTGACCCATGATGGTCAGTGACCAATGTCACTTTTTTCGAAGTCTGTTGGTGACTGGTCAGTGTACATTATTGAGCGCAGACAACAAATCGTGTTGTTGTGTTGCCTTCTTGTTTCTTAGTGATAGAACCGCATGACATTTTATAAAAACGGATAATCAAGAGGGAATTGGCCTATGGGACAAAAATACAGCAAAGAAATGAAAAGTAAAAACACCGAAAGTGAAATCTGAATTGAATGTAAAGAGAGTTATAGAAAAAATAGCTGACCATGGGCATGACCGTGGGACTCCAGATACTAAGAGAAACAAGATTAACTTATCGACATAAATCAGGAAAGTAGCTGTGATGAAAAGGATGATGTCCCAGAGGAAGTGACTCTGACAAAAAATCCACATTAAAGGAACTCATGGAAATATAGCACAATATTGAAAGGGCAAAGATGAAAATGTTAGCTGATTCAACTTAGGAGTATGACAGTTTGCCATGGCAGAGAAGATACTTGCTCTGTATCACAAATTTTATGATGAAAAGCAAGCAAGCACTGGTCAAATAGTCTTATTAAGTTTCCTTACAAAGAAAAACTTTAATTTTCAATATCTGTAATGTTTTAAATTATAATATACTAACTTTTAAAAAAAATTTCCATGTATTTATAATTAACACTTGAGTTTTTAATATTTTAACGAACACTTTTAAAGATCATGGAACAATCATATTTTCTCCATTAAGATTGCACTGTTCCAGCTTGCATGGTCATTTTTATGGTCTTTTATTGTGCAAACAAGGACCATGCATTTGCGCGTATATGTGGCTATGCACATCTATACATGTCTGTGTCTGGAGCTTTAATGGCACCTTTTGACCCTTTTCACCCATTTTGCTTCTATCCTCCTCCCCTGCCAACCACCAACTGAGTATCTAAGAGCTTGTAGTTTTTTATTGTTTAGATCCCCACTCTCAACACTATATTCTCTTTTATTTCTTCTGGCATTTTTGTTACTTTTTCTTTCTATTGTCACTGATTCTTTTCAAACGTGTATAGTGTCAAGTAGAGATCTATTTTTTCCCCCAAATATTCCCAATACCATTTACTGAGTAGATCACCTTTTCTAAATGTATTTTTAAAAAATCTATTGTAATTATGATTGCATTTTGTTTTGAACTATTTGCTTGCATAATTTTAAACTAAGTATTAAGCTCATTTTCCCAAAAGTTCAAATGAATCATGACTTACAGGTTTCTAAGGAGTAAAATTACCTTGTGATATACTTGACACAGCATATTAAAAAGCAGAAACATTGCTTTAGAGAGAAAATATTTAATCTGTTTCATGAAAAAAACATACAAAGCTTTAGAAAAGTCATTAGATTTCAGTGTACAGTATAAACACATTCTTGTTCTATAATCACATGTATTACGCTTCTTTTGAGTTGGTGGTGAAGGCCACTGCACACTCGTTCCAAACCATCTTCTGTTAACATGCACTTGGAAAAAATCACTGAAAATAGTCTAGAAATAAATGTAGAAATATTGTATAAAAATATATTAATCTGTCTACATGAAATGCTTAAAAAATGCAAACCGAGTAAATTCTTTTAGAACTAGACCATGTCTAGAAATATCAATATATGTCCTCGTAAATTGAATTTCCATTGCATTTTTTATCTTTGAAGAAAAAGATAAACCTTTGGAATGACAGATATGAAGTCAGCACAGCAGACCAAGTCTACTCTTAGAAATAAAACCACAACTTTATCCACACAGAAGAGGGAAAGGATTTGTCTCTGAAGTTTAACAAATTAATGAAATGTTAAAATTTGAAAGTAAATACCTATGATTTTATATATATAGTTCTGTGATATAGATCATAGAAAACTTTGATTTGTCCATAATCCACATGTAAAGTAATGACGGAAAGTAAAACATTTCCAAACTGGCTCTCAATGGACCCTAACCGTGAGAACGTCAAACTTCTTTTTACATGAACCTATGGAAAACATAATTAGGCAGGTATACCTCAAAGTAGAGAGAAATTAATTTTAAAGTCACAAAGGGTACTGCTCTTCTTTGCAAACTGAGATATTAGGGATTCCAGAAAAGACATTTACCACAACAAAATCATTCTGCTGTACTTATTTGTGTAACTGTGGTTCCTCAATGAAACGACAGAAATTTCTATTATTTTTAGAGTGAGGGAAGCCCACAGTGTGGGGAAGGAGCAGGGGGGAGGGGCAGTCTGCTCGTGACATAAGTCTGGAGATGAACATGAGTCTGGCGGGAACAGTGTGTTTCAACCCTACACGAACAAAGCCTGGTTAAGTCCGAATGCCATGACGAACACGACAGTGAACACTGCATGCTCACAGGATGACTACATTTCTGGTGGGATTAAGAATAATGACTACAGATTCTAAAAACAGCAAAGAGTTACATGGCGGAGTCCCATATTTTTAGGAAGGAACACGTCTATTTTTACTCCTCATTACCATAATTTACCAACTAATGCTTCGCCCTATATACTTTAACATGTATTTTTCATGAGCACAGCACATCAGATAATCGTAAAAATACTGTTTAATTTGGGCATGTTTAAATCTGAGGGCTAAATTTTTTTCTGTACTTGGTATTATGGAGTCTCTTCTCACTTTATTTCAAATATAAATGTGTAACCCAGGGTAATACCTCCTGTTTGTCCATTTAATTCATAGTTTTAAGTTTTCAACATCAAAAACAAAAAGATCTGCTAGTTTTGCTTAACCCTGTCTTGCTGAAAACACCAGGCGTGTAAGCTGCTGTGCGGAGGCCGGGATTCCCGCCACACCTGCGGCGATGTGGCCTTGCGGGCCTGCTGTTTAGCTAGCTCTCCGTCGTGCTGGGCAGTGCTTTTCAGCGAGTGTGCCGCTGCTGGTACGGGCGGGAAGTGTATGTGGAAATAACTGCAATTCTTTCCTTTTGATTGTGGAGCTTTCAACAGAATGAAACATCCTTTGGTACACTAGGGAGCGACATGCCAGTAAAGAGGGACACACCAAACAATGAATGACCATAACTAGGCAAAACACCCCACGGCGATTATCTAGGGTTTTCCACTTTCCAACTCTAACCTCTGAGAAGAACTAGACCGCATCAGCACCCTAGGAAACGGAAGGGGTGCAGTCAGAGGAGCCGGGGCCTGGACCCGGGTCACGTGGTCAGATCGCTGGAAAGCCAGCAGCTGCGTCTCCTCCGCCGCCCAGCACGCCAGAGGGCCCGTGGCTTGTCGGATGTGGAACGCTCACAGGCAGATTAGCTGAGCCTCTAACTTCTAATGCCAATCTTTATGTTACCCTATTGCAAGGAAATAGGAAAATACAAACTTAATGGTTCAGGATGAAATGGTGACTAAGGTTAATGTGAATTTATTTAAATAAACCACCTGCCACAGGAGGAGGAAAAGGTGATCCTGGTGACTAACAGTGACTTCCACTTCTAAAGTACGGCACCATCATTGCCTTTTTAAGCTGTTGTATAGTTCCTTATGGGTTTTAGAAATGGGATTTTATAACAAAATTAACAAATGTTAATGTTATTTAAGTTAGAAATCTAACAATGAAAAGATGTTTATGTTCTTTAACCTGGATGATCATGGATCATAATTGGTGGTGTGGAGCATTTTACCTCATTGATTTTAATAATATCTAAAGCTGGAATAATAGGCTGACCTGGTGAAAACTTTAATAGAATTGCACACATTCAAGTCACTGTTTGGTGGGTGGGGTCTCCACACCAGTGTTATTTACAAAGTAAGTTAACAGAGGCCTTTGTGTGTGCTAACAGACCGGCCAACCATTATGTTTCTAGAGCTCACTTTAATTATTAAAATTTTCTTAAATATAAATAAGCTTTTGAGGTTTGAGACAGTTCTGTGCTAATTCAGTTGTACTTCATGACTGGATCTTATACCTTTTGAAAACAAATTAAAATAGCATTTTTGGAACTAACACTGAAAAGCTATTTAATTCCTTAATACATCCATCCGCCAAGAAAAACTTTGGACAATATCTGAATTTAAGAAAGAATGGTACAGAAGCTCTTTTGGAGAACATCAATTATACAGACTGTTCCAAACCTTGAAGGATAAGAGAGTATAATGAAAAGTCCAAAAAGCTTATATAATTAAATGGATTTAAATTAACTTTCAAAACCAATTATCACTAGGATTTTTTTGGTTCCTTGGATTGACTGGTTACTATATATAACTGTGAAAGATTTGTTTTTAAGAAAACTACTTTATGAGGCACAACAGCATGGTAGTTGAGCAGACTCGTCAGGCTCAACCACTTCCTAAATGTGGGATATTAACTGTTTGTGAAACTCCTTATAACCTCTTTGTGTCTCAGTTGCCTCATCAGACAAATAAGGAAGAATAGTCCCTCATAAAGTGCCCTGTGAGGATTAAATAGTTAATACATCTCACACACTTAGAAAAGTGGCAGACACAGAGTGAGCACTCAATAAATTTAGCTGTTACTCTTATTATTATTTTATTTAAATCCCGCAAAAGCTCAAGAAAGCATTTGCAAAAGAAAATGAGCACTCCTAATTCTGTGGTTTGTTTTCCCTCTACGTCTGAGTAGAGCTAGGAAGCAGATGTTTTCGAACAAAAGATCCATCCCTCACTACTGACCCCGTGGTTATTTAACAAGCCTGGCCAAGTAACTGCTCCTGCCAAGCACTGCTCTGGCATCATCGGGCATTATTCTAGGAGCTCTATCTCGAGCTATGTCACCTGCATTTCAGAGCTGTTTCCTGTTCTGCAGATTGGACGTAACATCTACTTGCCTGATCATCAGGAC
This sequence comes from Rousettus aegyptiacus, assembly GCF_014176215.1. NCBI lineage: Eukaryota > Metazoa > Chordata > Mammalia > Chiroptera > Pteropodidae > Rousettus > Rousettus aegyptiacus. The sequence continues at coordinate 49,008,589 of NW_023416309.1, read as the reverse complement.
ACTGTGAAGCTCCAATGAGGCAACATGCATGAAGGCACTTTGAAGATTCTGTAAAGCACCATCAGAGTGTGGTACAGGAATGTGGTTCAGGGTGAGTATGTTTAGACCCTTTCAAAGGAAGTTTATCATTCGTAGTTCTAAAAGGTCTTAAAATTAAAAAAAAATAAAACTGTAGGTATACTTCTTCAACACTATAACATTGTGTATAGACTAGCAACATGCTTGATTATAAAACTAATTCTCTTGAACCTCAACTCTATGGAGAATAATTAAAATATCAAATAGTTGACAAAGAAATAGTTGCATTTAGAAATTGTGGTGGCAGAGAAAATGTCAAGCCACGTGCTTATGGTCATATATTATTAACTAAACCAATAACTAGCAGTTTCATTAATTATCAAGTGCTTTATCAACAGTTTCACTGAATCCTTACAGTAACCCCCTGTGGTAGGTATAGAGGCCTCATTTTACAGGGTTAGAATCCCAACTGCCTGCAAAGTCCCTGCTCTTAACCATTACATTACACAAAAGACCAGAAGAAAAAGCCATAATCATTTGTCTTCACCAGATCACATACTTAAACCTGGTAATCCAGGAGCTCTAAACTATGTTTTGATCTTTGGTAATAAAAGTGACATTTGAAAAGTTATAGTGCTTACTATTCAGTTCATTTAAAATCTTTACAAAAAATTTCCAGTTGGGTTTTTAAACAATAACACATTGCTCACTGAGAAAAAAAATATAGAAAAGTAGAATTTAAAATATCCATAATTCCACCATTTGGGAGAACCATTGTTGACATAGCCCTTTGCATATATTTTTATGCAATTGTGAACTACAGAATTTAGTTTTTCATGATCTTAAACATGATGCCAAACACGGTGGCTAGACCAAAGTCTTTTTAATTGGCAGATATAAAATAGTAAATTTTGTGCAGGCAGAAAATTATTACAGAGATGGTATTATCAATATCTTCCCAAATATTCCAACTCTGGAAATACAGAAAGAGTAACTTATTTCAGTGGTATGAGCTCAAAAATATATTGATCGTAAGAGAAATTTATGTGAGAAATTCTTTAGTTGATCTTTTTATCTGTATGTAGCTATATACATACATACTTCATATATCTTAAAGTTTTTTAGCTGTGTTAAGAGTTATAGTTTTCTAGAGGCCTGACAGTACTATAATTATTAAAACAGTAGAGAAGAAAACTGTTTTTCAGTCACTGAACTTTGCCAAAGTTACATTTATGTGTTTTTAAACTGTAAAGTTTTTCCTTGTGAATAGTTAAATATTTGCTTGAGACAGCATATTCAAGATAAGCAAAATTCTTTTCAGGGATCATATCAATCCTGAGTAAATGCAGAAAAAAGTCCTACCACTTGTGAAACGACATCACAAATAAGGAGGAAAAAACAGAAACCAGCAGAATCTTTAGGACAGATTCCAGGTATTATGTCAAAGCGTTACATACATTACTGGCGCTCTAAAGTAACTTACACCAAAATCTTACTCTTTAAACTATCACTGGACATCATAATTTATGCACAAAGAAAAGCAAAAATTAAAAAAATGCAGACATTCTTATAGAAAACAAGGCAGACAAGGATCAAGAAAAATTTAAAAGTAAATCTTCTAGTACTTCTTCTAAGAGGAAGAGGTTTATGTTAGTCATAAATTCTAGGAACCTATTTATATTGCTTTAGTATGATTTATAAAAAAATCATACTAATATAAATATTTTGAATGTAAAAAAACAATGCAGACTGGTGGCTGGATAAGAATAATGTTCATTAAAATTGTACTTCCAAAGTAAAGTATAAGCTTGATATTAAATAACCTAGGCAAAGGGAACATTAACAGATTCTAAGGAATACTTTTGGATTTTTAATGTACATGAAAGTACATACTGTATGTTTATGTGCAATACTGAAAAATTATCAGTACATCTGAATTAGCAAGTTAAAATTGTATAAACTTCTTTTAGTGAGTGAAAATATGTCTTTAAATAGGAAAAGATTAAGCCAAACTATTCTCATCTTGTCCAACTGGAAACGATAAGTAAAATAAGCAAATGAAATTAAAAAATGACTATGGCCTGTTCTCCATAAAAGAGATTAATGTCATACATCCTTTTATTACAGAACATTTTTTGTGGAGAGAAAAGGTTATGAGGAAATTACATATAATTTTAAACAAGATTCCTTTAACTTTACACTTATATCTCTTTAAAATAGCTTTAGCAGCTTACAAATTAAGCCAAAGTCTTGATCTATGCATTTCCTTACTTCAGAGATTTAGGTAACCTATATAAAAGTGAATAGTATGTTCAAAACTATATTTCAAAAAAACAGAAACAGGCAGATGATGGTACTTAAAAGATTATACTGCAGATTTAGCACTTTTCTTAAGGTGGGAAGGTATATTATGCCATTATTTTTTATAGATATTTACTGAATAAATATGGTTCACCTGATTTTTGAAAAAATCTTGTAAGCTTATTACAGCATAAACATGTTGAATCGGTTCTAGTAAAAACAAGAATAGGCTTTTAAATAGTTATAAAGAGAAATTCTGGTAACAAAAAAACTTGCAATGTCTTCATTTGGGATTAAAAAGAAAACCCAAAACAGTGTCATCAAATCACTGTATGCTTCTGACTTAATATTTTAAAGAGTAATATATTAGGATATACTACACATACTAATGGCATGAAAGTGCATCACATTGACATTTTCACTTTGAAGGCTTAACAGTGATTCTTAAAAACATCACAATACATGATAATTTAAATTCTGAATATGTGACCAAAAAACCCCAACAAATCTGCATTTAATGCTTACAAGTTAAATGTGAATTGCTAAGATAACATATATACATACATCAGATTCAGCTGGCACAATTAATTCTTTTTCATTAAACAGTATCACAGACAGAATGTATCCTTAAGTCCCTTTCTCCTTGAGAGTCATACTTCCAGGGACTTGTTCATTATCTGGTAAGACTGTTCACTCAAACAACAGTTAAAGGAAGTGAGTCTGTTTACCTTAGAGACTCCATCTTAAACTTGTTCTGTACAGAATGATAAGGCATTAATATGTTAAGATAGTAAATAATTTATAATAAAAATAGATAAAAATTCTCTTTTAAATATATCTCAACTGAGCAAATCATAGAAGAGAACAAAGGACATATTTACCACCCAGGCACTCTTTTTAAGTGTCTACTGTGATGAAAAGACTTTTTTTTTTTTTTTTTTTGCGGAGGGGAGGCTTAAAACAAACCGTATGACTTGAATGCTGGGTATCCTTATACCAACATATGGACTGGATCTTAGGTTCTCTTTGAAGTTACTGTGAAATCTATACATTCAAATGTGCTGCTTACTATTAATAAAGACAGAAAAAGATTAAAACATTTGCTATCATTATTGTTATCAGTAATCACTGTAAATTATCTCATGATACTATTTTATACTATAGTGTGGACTTAAGTCTTGTGCTAAACAGCAGCATCATTTATAACATCATGGTTCAAATGATGGTCAGTGATTTAGCTGGTACACGGCCAGAATGAAGAAATCTGCTTATAATAAATAATTAAATAAGGAGTATAGCTTTATCAGTTGCTAGAACTGAGCAGTGGGCTTTGTGGTATCCAGTGGCAGCAGAAAAGTTTCTTTTCATAATTTACAGTGAGGATGGAGAACAGGCAGCTGTGGAGACCGGGTTGTTAGCTAGCTTGCTAAAATACATACTTGAGCTCTACTGGAGCTGTGCAACCTTGTGCATGGGTTATTTGTAAAGGCTGACTGAACGAAATTCCCTTCATCATGCAGGCACTGCCGTCCATACTACAGTAATAAAGCAGCACGCTGATAGATATAACAGCTTCAGGTGATAAGCAATCTGCAGGGATCTGCAGTTGAATGGTTGGTTGACTGGAAATGCTCTCTATTTCTCCAGATGGTATCTGCCCTTGAAGAAGCCATTCATTGCCTTGAAAGTAAAAAGGTAAATTAAGACTGTATAAGATAAAAGTGTTTAGTAATATAATATGAAAACTACAGAACCTACGGAATACAAATATATATATAACTCTGCAGTGACTTGCAAATTAAGATTATGGTGAATTATTGAATATCGAAAGGTACTAATAAATAACACTGGTTTTTAAAGAAACAAGTAACATTTCATATGTTATTCTAATGGCTTGAACAATATAAAAATTAAGAGATTCTGTCTACCTCTTTTTAATACATAAAACTCTTCCAGACTTAGATTATCAAGTCTAATAAGCTGCTAAATCTTTAACCTTCTAGTATTAAAAAAAATTTTTTAATGTCTTTACTCACGCAGTACCTTCTGTCAGAAGGCACGCACATGTCACACTGAGGAAGGACATGTGCACATTCAGCCTTAGAGGGTCTTAGATATCAAGAACCAGCATCTGGGAAATGTGGGACACGCTCTCTTGCCTTCTTAAGAGTATACCGAACACAATCTAATGACTATCTGTGTAAAGACTGATGTATCTACTGAGTTGTGAAAAGATTCTAGGACTACTTTTTAGCTTTTCTGTCTTTCTTTTGACCTCAGGATGAGTCAGCATCTGCCTTTATTGGACCTCTTCTTTAGTATGGTGCTTCTAATCTGTTGACTGAAAAATCAAATTTGAAAAAAGTATGCCAAATAAGAGTAAAAAGAAGGTGAAAGGTGAGAATCTAAAAAGTCCAGAACCTTTATGTAGGAGCTTTTAAACAATTCTTTTAACATTCTCTGGGCTTCTTTGCTTATTTCTGAACGGAGGAGTATGTTTTATTTTATTTAATGTTTGATTTTGCTAGATAGCAGATTGGTGGGGAGCTTATATTTGACATCAAACAGGAAAGTAAATTGGGCTATTTAAATGTCCAATTCTAGAAATATAACAGAGAAAATGTTTTTTTAGATATTTTTCAGATACATCACACATGGGATTTGTGAAAGTTATAATATGCTAATGGCGCTTTTATGCTGCCTTTTTTTTTTGGCTTAAAACCTTCGCATATGCTAAAAACTAAGTTTATACAGACCAAAATTTAGTTAAAAATAAGTGTTTCTGTCTCCAACTAGCCAAGAAAAAAAAAATGTCCTTTAATCATAGGTATACAAATGTACCCCATAAAATAATTTCAAAAACTTTCGGTTATTACAAGTCTTGCCTGAAACCTTATTTGCCCCATACAATAAAAATGGAGTCAATATTTTAGACAAGTGATAAAATCGCTAAGAATTTGCTCTACAGACTTTTTCACTTTCCTTTAAACTATCCATATTTATATTTTTATGACTCAATATTTATGTTTGACAGTTATAACAAACATGTTAATGTGTCAATAATCCTATTTTGAAAACCAGTACACTGCTCTTTAATTTCACACAGAAAAATTAACAGTGACCTCCAGCTGATGCAATGCTTTCCAACCAATGGACAGAGCAGTTGAACTGGCAGTTGAGAACTTGCTCTGAACCTGTAGAGGACTGAGGGATGGCCAGGGATTGAGTATTCTGTACACAAAGCTAGCTCCAAATATCCTCCTGGGACTGCATGGCCTCACAGATGACCTCGTTCCTCTTTAAACTTACAGAACCCTCTCGCCTCTCACCCAGTTGACAGCCTTCTTCTCAAAGTACTAAGAAAACAGAAGCATTTGGAAGAAAACTTCCACCTGCACCTACCTGCCTAGCCATCCATCTAGCTCTCTGGGTCACCCACTGGACCTTCTCGCCTTCCTGTGCAGACGTCCACATTCCTGGCAAAGGCCAGCCTTCTACTTGTGCACGCCATTCCCTCCCCTCTCACATCTTAAAGGATACCCGCCCCCGCCACCTACCATCAGCAATTTTCTCAACTGGATCTTTGCCATCAAGAAACACGGTGTTTTCTCGACTCCATTTCCCCTGCTATCAACTGCTCTATTGTCTCGTATCCTGAAAGAGCTGTCTGTATTCACTCTCTCCAGGTCCTCTTCTACTCTTTTTTAACCTGCTTTCATCAGGCATCTCCTCATCCATCACTCTGAAACAGCTCCAGTTGAGCACATCAACTAACTCTGTAATGTTAAATCAGTGATCAATTCTTAGTCCTTATCTTACCTGATCTATCAACAATATATTGCACTTGGCACAGCTGGTCACTCTCTCCTTAAACCAGCTGCTTCTAGGAAACTCAGCTCTCTTTCTCCTACCTGCTTATTCATTTCTTCCTGGTCCCTGCTCTCCCCTCTGACCTCTTCATGGCGTGCTCTGTGTCGGTGCCACTCCAAGTACAGCCTGCGGCCTGGTGCTCATCCACTGGCTGATGAGTTAAGTACAGAAACTGAGAGTAAGGTTTAGAAACCTTTATAACATCCATATGTGTAATTAGCGGCTTTGAATTTCATGTCTTTAAAAAAAAATCTCATTTTTAGGTCTAATAACCCCTAGAGCAAGTTTGAGATGGAGTGGCACAAAGACACTAAACTAAGAACAAGCAGAGCTGGATTCAAATTCCATTTAATATACGCCCTTGAACATTTATCATAATCAGCATAATGAGCACTTATTATAATCACTCTTTGAGCCATTAGTCTCATTTATAAAAGAGGTTTAGAATAGATGGTGTCTTTTGGTACTTTTCGTAGCTATAATATTCAAGGACCTATCATTCTGAGACCACAGAAGCCTGCCTCATGTAACTGACTTGCTTAGTAGCAAATGGGTGCAATCATGACTAATTTTGAGTGAGTTACACTGTTTTTTAATTAAAGAGGAATGACTCTCAAAGATTATAGAAAACTGCTAAAGTGGGGTTAGATCTGGACCTATTTTGTCATATGACCTTCCTCAAATCCTGCCCAACTACAGAGCAAAAACTCACATAACCAAATGAGAAAGATTGCTAGATTAAACAAGAATTTATGGAATACTTGCATTTGCAAGGTTATTCTCATACCTTTGGCTGTTAGAAACCAGCAACTAGGTGCTCCTTCCGTTAGTTTTGTTCCTGATGGGAAGTCTAATCTTAGCTTGAACTGAAGAGTCTGTCCTGGAGATGCAGCCACTGGGGGAAGTCTAATGGCTGGAGCAGATTTAGGAAGAATGGGTACTGTCTTTTGTTTTTCTACCAGGAATGGGCCATCTACCGTCGCATTTTCAGACATGAAGACTGGGAGCTGGAAAATAAGAAAATCTTTTTATTAAAGCATAGGTACTTTACAGTAACTGTAGAATGAGAGTTTATTTTTTACTTCATTCTAAAATGAGGTTTTATGTCACGGAATCTCAATTTTCAATGAAACTTAATGGCCATTCTAGTCTGAATTAAAATGTTTACTTAGATGTCCTCATGATTATTCTGTAGGTTCAGAAGAATATTTAATCCTGGCAAAAAGATTACCAACACTTATGAATGAAACGCAATTAATTGTCCAATATGTTTACAGATGGTAGGAAATTAGAATAAAACTATCAATTTAAATGTAGTGAATATAATTATATCCTCTTATAATTTTCATTGCCAACTATGTCAATCATCTTATATCAAAGGTCTATGACAAAGGAAATGACATTTATGTTATGACAATTTATTTTTATTTTGAAACATATCTTGGAAATTCTTAGAATTTTAGAAAAAATAACTCTTGCATTTTTTTCAGGCAAATGTGACACATCAAGGGGAAGCTTGAAAATTTTATTAGAGACCACGTCCATATCTCTAAAAATTGATTAGAACTTATTTTTCTTCTAATTTTCAATGTCTTGAGAAATGTGGCTTCTAGAACTTTCTTCGGAAGATTATTTGGTAGTGGAATCATCATAGGAAACAAAGATTACACATTAAGGATCATTAAAAATAAAATTACAAAACTAAGCAATCTAACCCACATTGTACACGTGTGGGCAGTGTGTCAGAATGTCTACACATTTAAAAAACAGATCTGAGTCCTCTTTTTTTTTTCTGAAAGTCCATCAAATTCTTTCCAACTCACAGTATCTTTCTCAAGCACTCTCAGCACAAATGGCATTTTTACTTTAAAAATAATAAGATATCCTTGAAACTGACATCCATTTACTGCTCTACCTACATGTTTCCTTTTCATCACTAGTGATGGACTAACCAAAAGTACCTGTCAGTGCTGTGAGTATCTTAGTTTCATTCACAGAATGATACCCTTTAACTTATATTTTAAGATTACTTACCACAGAAATCGTTTTTGTTTCTAAATCCATCACTTTAATTTGATGATTATTGGTGTCTGCTACATATAATAACTGTCCATTCTCTCCAATACATAATCCTCCTGGTTCGTTAAAAGTTGACTCAGTAAAACTGGAACCAATAACATTACTTGCGTCTCCAGTTCCTGCTAATGTTGTACAGCTTTTTGTTTTTGGATCCACAACTTTAATCTAAAAAGAAAGGAAGAAAACTGGTGTACCTGAAGCTCGATCGCATGTCTGTAGTATGGAAAAGTGCAGTATTATAGCCAGAGGATTTGTCTGTCATTAGTATTCTTAAAAAATCTCAGAAAAGGAACAGGCATTTCTATATTTTCTTGAAATTATTTATGAAATTTAAAAAATTTAAATGTCCTTTTTTCTCACCATGGGGCACAACTGAACTGACTTCTCATGAGCATCTAACACTGGCTGAGGATTTGCTATTTCTGTTAAACTTAATGACTCCCCATTGTGTCCTAACTGTATTAAATTGATAGTCACTCATAAAATATGAATATTTCTCACTGATTTTATTAAAAAATAAAATAAAAATGGAAACAGTTGAATGGTCAGTACAATAGAAACAAATGGAAATGCTGCTTAAAATGAAATTATTTGCTAACAGGCACTACAACTATTCAACAGCTCAAAAATGTTCATTTGTTAGTCAACATATTACTTTCTCTGCTACCTGCCTTCTCCTTATTTACTGAATTTGTTACTAGGATTTGGTGAGTTGCAATTCAGTTTTGGCTATAGCCATTGGCAATCTGTTTATTAGTCCTTTCCTGAGCTCAGCGTACCATCATATCCTCTTTGTAAAGAGAGGACCAAGAAAAGAACAGAAAATGCTTGTATATAGTTGTCAAAGACTGTCATTCCTCTCTGTATTTTAGGAGTGGGAGTTGTAGGAGGCTCACAGAATTTTCAGCATTTTAAATACCACAAATGAAAAGTAGTGTATTACATAATTCTGTCAAGACTCACCTTGTGATTGTAAGAGTCTGCCACGTAAAGTAAATTCCTTTTTTTGTCCCATGTTACTCCAAGTGGGTGCTGAAGCTTTGCGTTGATTCCTACTCCATCAATATCACCAAAAGCGAATAAATTCTTTTTTTTTTTAAAAAAAGAGAAAAACAGTGTGTATTAAAATTTTTACAGTGCTCTGTTAGGGTGTAAAGTGAAAATTAAGATGGCTGTATAGACTACTTGTTAGTGGGAAAAGGTCTGATTTCATATAAATAAGGCTGAGCATTTGATTCAGACTTCTCTTGGTAATCAAGATTGTATCCTTTCTTTCTCTCTGAAGCCTTAACAGTTATATGTAATCAAGTAGAGTCAGTTTACTTTTCTTAGATGGTTCTGTTACTTGTTTCTTTATATTCGCATTTCCTTTGGTTTGACTTCTGCTTTGACTTGTGGGTAAAGCAGAACTCTCTTCGAAATGTTATTAACTGGTCACAATTCGGAACACTGCGGGCTCGGGAAGCGACTGGGCGCACCGTGCCCATCTGGTTTTTCTTACCGTGGGGTCTCTCTCTCCTCCTATGAGGTGCTTCACTGCTCCGTCTTTCAGGGAGACGGTTCTCACTGTGCTGCTCTCGCTATCGGCTACGAACAGGCAGCTCCAGGGATCTTCGGAGGCCAGAGAGAGGCCTGAAGGTTGGGCGAAACCTGCCTTGTGAGGATATGCATTATTTCGATTTTCTTCATTTCCACTTCCAGCAAATCGAAGGCAGGTTCCTTTTTTTAACTCACTGAAAAAGACAAGTTCATTGGTTGAAGTTGACAGTTTCATTGTGTCCAATTTAATTACTAAACGAATGAGAGTAAATGATAAAATCAATGGTGATAAGCACTGTAAAAAAAAAAATCTACTGATCTTGGCTTAGTTAAATTTCTCAAGTCAGCTTACTGTAGTTCTTCTAATCATTAACTTATTTATCCACTGTGTGGAGACCTACTTTTTTTTTTTTTGACATAGGCAAAAATGAAACTATTCTCAATGGCCAGATAGGAAATCACTGACAAGGTGAGAATTATAAAAATAATGAACATGAGGGGATAGATTTTGTTTTTCCTCTAAACAGAGACAGGTACAGCTGGATCCCACCTTAACGCCCTGACCTATTAGCCTCAGGCAATATTAGGTTCTGAAAGGGAATTAAAAACATTATCTAGCTCTTGATAGCTTAAAGCTTAAATTTTCATTGAAAATGTTTTACTTGTACATATTAGAGACTAGCAAAAGGAATTAAAAGAATCGTTTTGAAAGATACCCAGGTAAAGCATTACCCATTTTAAGAAACTGATAAGGATGATTATGTTGCTTAACTAATCAATTATACAAATCAGTATCTTATATACATTAAGAAAATTTCTATCATTTACAATGATTATTTGTAACAATTCCTTTTGTAATGCAAAGAAAGTTTTACACCTTGGTTTCTAAGTTTATGCCAGAGGGACTGTAAGGAAGACACGGTGGTGTCTTGTGTTGAGGGAAGAAAAGCTGACTACAAAGCAAAATAATGAGACTATGAATAATCAGGACCAAATATGGCACAACAAGCAAATGTCTAAAACAATCATCAATCACTTAGTGGTTGATATGTTCCCAAGGTTGAAATTAGGTAGGCAGCAGAGGATGGAGGCAAAGGCATATAGAACACATAAAATATGGCCACTTATTTAAGGAATTTATAAAAATAAATAAAAAATAATTACTACAAGGAGGCTCAACAATTTAAAAAGGAGTTTCCTTACATAAAAGCACTAGTGTCATTTCTTGCCTGCAAAACCTCCACTCTCCCTGCCTAACTCCTGCTCCTCTATCAGGTTTAGTTTAGTAGCATCTTCCAGGAAGCTTTCCTTAGTATCTCAAACTAGTATCAGGAGTTCCTCTTATTTATGTAAGGCAGTGGTCCCTCAACCTTATTGGCACCAGAGACCAGTGCTCCTATGAGAAGCTAATGCCTGATGATCTGAGATGGAGCTGAGGCAGTGGGTGATGCTCTTGCTGGGGAGCAGCTGCAAATATAGTCTGGGGCCCGTGGGTTGGGGACCCCTGATGTAAGGCTCACTTTCAATTTAAAGAACTACTGGAGTGATTCCTTTGACACAGCGCCTATACTGTCAACTGTTTTGTTTGTTTGCTAATCTGTTCTCCTCTGTAAACTCACTGAGGACAGCAATCATATCTTTTCATTTTATTCTTAATTAGTGAACATATTTCATCCCTATTGCCTAGCTTAGTGTTTAGAAGATAGTTTAATACATATTTATTAAGATGGATGATTAAGTGTTGCAAACATCATATTAAGCAATACATACACATATACACTATTTGAAATATATTTGATATTCTGGATGATATAACTGCTCCATTCTACTGATAAAAGTAACTGAGATGACAGGCACTTTCTATGGCAATTTGACAGTCTTTATCGTCTACTGACATTTATTCATTTATTTCTTACTGTGCTTATTATGTACTGGGTACTAGCCTAGGTAGAGGAGACACAAAAATGAATAAGGGCCCTTTTTTTAAAAAGGCAGTCTAGTAAGCAGAAATAGTTATGTAAACAAATAAGTGCAACCAAAAACAAAGAAGGAGGAAGGGAGAGAGAGGCGGGGAGCAGGACAGAGAAAGGCCTTACCAGTGCAGTGATATAACTACATGCGAAGTATAGTGACTCAGGAGAATGTGGTCGGTTCTACCTGGGGTGTTAGGAACAGGAGGAAAAGCTCTATCGAAAAGACAAACTCTGCAGAGACACCACTTTTTCATCTCTATATCCTCAACAGCAGCAACAAAGCTACCAACATTTACCGTACATGCCAGGCAATAGGAGTTCTTCACACATGTTATTTAACTCCCAAAACAGGTCTAAGAGGTAGATGTAAATAAGGACGATGAGGCTTAGAAAGTCCAAGTGGCTTTCCTAAGCTCACGCAGTGAGTGGCACTGCCAGGATTCAATCTCAGGCCTGACTACAAAGCTGGAGCTATCACCCACTCTGCTTTACAGCACTCAAGTATCCGAACCAATGATCGGGGATATCTAAACTACCTGTTAAACGACCACTACCCACCAAATGTTTCCAGTTCTCTTTCTAGACCCTCTGCAGGATTGCTCTTCCCAGGTTCCTTGAAGTTAGGTGTGGTCATGAGACTTATTTTGCCTGAGGAAATTAAATAGAATTGATGTGTCACTTCTGAGTAGAAGCTCTAAGAGCCATAAGCTACTTGCCACCTCTCTGCCAGGATGACTGGCAAAGATCCAGGTGGTGGCTGCTTCACCAGCACGGGTGGCAGGCAGAGCAGTGCTCCCCAGCGAACCTGCGTAGGTGAGCAAAACACAAACCTTGTCTTAACGCCAGGAGCACCTGGGTTGGTTGTTGTGGGAGGATATAGCCCAGCATATGCTGACTAGTACAGTGAGTGGGGCAAGCGTGGGGCTCTGGGAAAGGGAATTCCGTGAACTCCGAGGCGTGCAGTTTACCCAGAAAGATGCTGCCACTTACCTTTTCTTTGGGAGTCTGCCGCAGTCCAGTAGGAGTGCCCAAATCTGATGGGTTCCTGCCATGGCTATCCACAGAATGTCATCCCTCTGGCCCTCTGAACCTTTATAAAAAAATAAACAGTAAATATTATACACATATCTAGATAATACAAAACACACCAATTGTTTGAGAAATTTAAATTAGATAAAAAGAGCAAGATGTTTATAAATCATCTGCTAGAATATAAAAACAGTGCAATGTTTTAAACTGTTTTTGAAATTTTTTTTTAAGATAAACTTCTTTAGACTTATAACTTTATCTGTAAATTCATAGAAATCCAAAGTATTCTTAATGGCAATATGTCCAGGAACAATGTTTGTAAACATTTAATTTCTATTTTATGTGATAAAAGAAATGAATTGATACATATTTTCCAAAGAAACTTTGGCCGTCAAATATCCAGTACTAACCACCTACTTTATATGTTTTAGTAACAGGTTTTCTAAACAATTTCTCATGGGAAAAATCTATCTTTTAATAGTTTAAGACATGTATATTTCTGCTATAGCATTAGATTTTAAACTTAGATATACATCACTATTGCTATTTTAAAATACACTGCTTAGTTATGAAACTTTAAGAAAGATATAGTTGACATACAAAAAAGCCAGGAGTACAATATAGTACAAAACAGCTATTTATAAAACTTAATATTTACTAAAATTAAAATGAAGAGTTGTAAAATTAATTTACAGTTTATTACAATGACAAGGATCTATTTCTCAAATTCTATAGTTTAAATATTTTAATTTTATATGTATTCTGAGGCTACTTTCAGATACAATTGAGGCATTTTAACTAAAAAAATTTGGTCAGATATATCCTATGCTCTAAGAAATATCTTGCCGAGGCTATTTTATTTGTATTTTCTTTAATGTAAAGTAAAGTAATTGGTATCCAGAAGGAACTTTATTTCCTTACCTTGTATTACTTTCAATTGTCTTTCAGTTTAACAACAGAAAAGGTGATGATGATTCTCTGTAAACTGTGGTTGCTATGTGCCAAGTACTGTACAGAGATCATCACTTAAGTTTTCTCAAAGCCCCAGGAGAAGTAGTGTTATGAGGTCCTTTTTACCGATGAAAAAACTGAGGCTTAGAGAGGTTAGGTAACTCGGTAAGATCACATAGCTAGCAAATGGAAGAAACCGGAATCTGAACCTAGGCAGTCCAATGGAAATATTTATTTCACATGTTGCCTCTTTCTCTGTATTCTAAATTGCTCTCCTATGAAATATAAATGAAAGTAGTTTATCTCAATTTAATTGTCCATTATCAAATATTTTTATAAACACAAACTATTAAAAGTGACAGTGACATCCATATATTCTGGAGACTCAGTCTCTGCTTAATCACTTTAAAACTAGATCTAAAGCTTCTCACATTTAGTGTATTTTGTCCCTTCCAAGTGAGGACAAAGTGTGTAGGTAACTGTCCATAAGCCAGAAGAGAGCTCTCACCAGAAACCAGTCATGCTGGCACCTTGACCTTGGACTTGTAGCCCTCAGAACTGTGAGAAAATAAATGTCTGTTGTTTAAGCCACCCAGTCTATGGTATTCTATGGCAGTCCGAGCGGACTACGATATTCCCCCGAGAGCAGAAATGAGACAAGGATAGCTGCTCTCAACACTTACATAGCATCACAGGAAGGTCCTAATTTGTGTAACGAGTATGAAAAAGAAAAAAGCATAAAGATTAGAAATAAAACTGCAATTATTGGAAGATAACATGCTTTTAAAGCCTCTACCTTGCCAGAGGAGAACTGTGTCGGTACATATGTGAGTGAAAGACCACATCGGGCCTCCGTTATCCAGTTCTCCAAACAGGCCAACTCGGGTCTACTGTATGAAGGCAAAGGTTTCACAGTAATACAGTGTGAGCATCTGTTTGCTTTTGGTCTCTGTGTACGGATTTCCTTAAGAAACCCAAGGGATGAGGAAAAGCGTAGACGCGCAGGCTGTGTCAAGTCAGGATTCAGGCGTCTGAGGTTCCACGTACCAGCCGATGAAGTCGGTAGTGCTTTTCAAACGTCAATCCTCGTAATTCTCACGATACGCCCCCGAAGCTTAGTAGCTTCAATTTACTTGAGGAAACTGAGGCATAAATAGTCTAAGTAACTTGTCCAAAGTCACACTACTAAGACGTGAAATTAATTAGAACCCAAGCGGCCGGGCTCCAGAGTCCATCTCATGACTACCATGCTATATACCATCTCTCAAGTTTTTATCTTGCCTGATCATTTCACTGAGGGTCGAAGAGTTTGTTCTTACAAATAAAGTGAGTTTGAAAAAAAATAGAAAAAGGTAGCCTGGCATTTATAATGTCTATCAAACTAACAAGTGTCATATTAATAATTTATGCTGTTCATCCTGTATTTTGAAATCTAAAGCACATAGCTGTATCACTGAGTATAGGTATTAGTTTTGTTCAAACAAGAGTGTGGCAATCACGAACATTTCAATTTTAAATTAAGAGTACATTTAATATCACTGACTCTCAATAGTCACAAATTAAAAAGGGGCAATGCCAAAAGCTAAAAAGGTTTTAGAAGTATTTTAAAAGGCAAAGCCCATCACACTCATCAATTAGGATTAGTGGAATAGCTTCAGAAAAGAGGAATAAAATAAGTGAATGAAACATGAAAATGAAAACATTACCTGCAATCCAGCTTTTAAAAATTTTGAGCTATTTTACGTAACTATGATAAAAATAGATCCCGCTGACTAGAACCCTCTTAATAGCATCTGTGAAACTGGCCATTAGTGTAAATAGTTTTTTTCTAACAGTCTCTAAATCGCCTATGAAGCAAAGCATTAAGCCGCTAGGAAAAAGCAGCGAAGCTGTCACTCGCCCAGAGCACAGGAAAAGACCAATGAGACAACTGGAGAAAGGGTAGAAGAAAAAATCTCTACCTCTGGGAGAAGGCCAAAGACCCAATAATAACACCAACCAGAGGTTCCCCCACTCCTGAGGCAGAAACAGAAAAACTCTTCAAAACCACTCACAGATACAAGGCAGTTGAGCTGCCAGAGAGAAGAAACAGGAACAATAAAAAAGTTGCCCATGTACTTTCAAGGACACTTATGCACACAGGGCCTCCCTCATATTGAGGCTGATCAGAACAACAGAGAGCACTTCCCCTTAGCCCCAACACAACCTAGTACAGAATGACAAAAAGCAGTTTATCCCCAGGGGTAGACCCCTCTATGGCTCGCTGTGCAGGATGACTGAAAGCTGAGGGTGGAATAGTAATGCTGAGAAAAACCCTCCAGAATCTTATCCCCGAAGCTTAGGCAACACCAGCCCACCGCTAGAGGAATTCAAAAGGTATGGCGAATTGATAGAACTCAAGGCAATAATAAAACCCAGACCCGGCCCAGCTTCCGACCACATTGACTCAACCTCCCATAAGAACTGCATAAATACTATCAATCTCAGCTTCTATAGTTCTACACAAGATGACTGGAGTTTAATAAAAAATGAGAAGACACAAAGTAAGCAAAAACAAAACAAAAAACCCCAACCAAACCAAACCAAAACCAAACCAAAACCATTTTCAAGAGACAGGGCAATCAACAGAAACAGACTCAGAGATGACCTGAAATTTGGAACTATATGACATATACTTTGAAATTATTATGCTTACTACGTTAAGTTAGAGAAAAAGGTGACCAACATACCTAATTAGGTGAGGAATTTCATCAGATAGACGGAATCTATAAGACAGTAAAATAGAAATGCTATAAAAAATATCAGAGATGAAAAATTCCTTCAATATGCTCATCAGTTGATTAGACACAGCTGAGGAAATAACGACTCTACGATATTATCCACAATGAAACTTAAAGAGAAAAAAACGAGTGAAATAAAAAGAATACAATATGTAAGAATTGTTGGATACCACATTAGAGTCTAACATATGAGTAACTGAAATCCCCAAAAGAGGAAAAACGAGTAGAAAAACTACCTGAAGAGATAACGGGTGAGAATTTTGCACAGATAATATTAGACATCAAACCATAGACTCAAGAAGCCTAAGCAGGATACTTCCAGACATATCAAACTGCTGAGAGACAAAATCTTGAAGGCAGCCAGAGAAAAATAACACTTTATATACAAAGGAACTAGGAAAAGCATCATACCTCTTATTTAAAACTATGAGCTATAAAAAAATGCGATGACCTCTTTAAAATATCAAAGAAAAAAAAGTTGATTCAGACATATAGGGTGTAAAAACATCTTTCAAATATGAAGGCTAAATACTTTTCCAGACTCCCCTCGCCATCTGCCTCCCCCTGCCGAAAAAAGGCCAAGTGAAATCACTGTCAGCACACACGTGCTATAAGAAATGTTAAAGGAAGTTCTTTAGGCAGAAGCAATACTCCAGAAGGATACTCAGGACTCTTAACAGCCACTTTGGAAAGCAGTCTGGCAGTTTCTTATAAAATTACACACATACTTATCATATGACCCAGCAATTTCATTCTGAGGCATCTGTCCAAGAGAAATAAATATGCATGTCCACATAGAAACCTGTATGCATGTTTACAGAGGCTTTAATCATAACTGCCATAAACCGGACACCTGAAATGTTTATCAACTGATGAATTAATAAGCAAATTGTGTGCAATGAAATATGACTTAGCAATAAAAAAAGAGCAAACTATTGACACATGCAACAAGGAGGAATCTCAAAAGCACTGCACTAAATGAACTAAGGCAGACATGAAAGCCTGTACTGAGGAGCAAGAAAAACATTACCGCCAGTGGCTGGGGCGCGCGGTGGTGGGGGGACCGAACAAAAAATCATGAGATAACTTTCTGGGGTGATGGAAATATTCTATATCTTGACTCTAATAATATTTATAAGACTGTGTGTGTTTGTCGAAATTCATAGAACTTATGCCTAATAATGGTGAATGTTATTTTCTGTAAATTCCTCATTACCTGACTAAAAAAAAAAATCTTATAAACACCCAATGTGGTAAGATAGTATAAGAATCATCTCTCAAATTTTAGATGAAAAAAAAATTACTTTTATTTCAACAAAAACATACTAGTCACATTGTATAAAATTTCTCAAAAATATCTGCAGTAAAAAAGGGGTACTTTGGAAATTCCGTGGCAGAAGATTAATGTTTTCTATGGCATTTTACAGCATATTAATGGAACTCTGAGAAGCATGCTATCTAAGCACAGAAGTACTAACACTGTAGATTATAAGATCAGCATACTAAATAGCTCGATTTTGGTCATTGAAGGTTGTATAAGAACAGCTAAACCTCCATGTAGAGAAAATACTGATTAAAGGGCCAAGGAAGGTTAATGGGATTCGGGCACATTATCCTTTGTATAAATGATTCTAAATGAGGTAAAGTCTATGTAGAGACTAGCAGGGGTTATTGTCTGGCACAAGTCAAGTCATGCATATATAGAAACATGAAAGTTTCTGCTGACCAAATGAACATATTGTAGTAATTATTTTTAGTGCATTATATAGTTCTGACCGTATTTAGAGTGATAATCGAAAATGAAGATGAAACAATCGTTTTTGTAAAAATAACTTTAACTATTTATGCATTTTATCACTGCAATGGCAATAACTAGGTTAAATATTCAGACACTATTTAAAATATACACATATATTTACACATTAAGTGTATGTCTAAAATAATCAGAGGTATTTCAAGTCCCTTTCCTTAATCTCTTCTATGTTTTATTAACTGGGTTGCTTGGTAGGGCATGTATTTAACTGTGTATTTGTCCTTGTTATTTTTCATTCTCTTTACCTAATCTATTTTGCTTTTTATAAGCTTTAGTTTTTAATTAAATATGCATGTGAATGAATGTTACAAAGTTTAATAACTAAACATCCATACGCACACCACCTAGCTCGAGAGGAAAACATTTCGGAAGCTAGTGCACCCCTGTGACCAGATTCCCCTCCTTCTCTCGCCAGAAGCACTTGATCTAAAAAATTTGTTTTTCATTTTTCTTCTCTTATATTTATTTTACTATGTCTGGATGGATTTCTCAGTATATTAGTCTTGCTTGCTACTGAACTTTCTATAAAAGAAATTGTATTGTAGGTCTCTTCAACAACTTGCTTTTTTTACTCAACAGACTCCGGATACTTGTCCATGCTGCTAGGTGTAGCCATGCTTCATTATTTACCTCGAGGTAAAACCTAATGTATGAAGATATAACACCTATTCTATTTTTCATATTTTCCTCCTGATAATTCCATCCACTCTCAAATTGCTAACTATGGTAGAATTTCAGAAACATTCTATAAAATTCTGAAAGCATTAAAAAACTTTAGTGTTTACAAGAACGATTTTTCTCAGCTACAATCCCCTTCAAGTTGCGTTTAAATCCACATTTGTTTAAACCAGTTTTACTATTATGTAATTTAAATATATCTGAACCAATTTAATATAAATGCAAAAAGGAAGCTGTTTCTATGAAAACAAAGTTGAATACTCTGGAAAGACTTCATAAAGGCAAGTAGCTAAGTCAAATTGTTGTTGAATTAGGTGTGGTGCTACATCAAAACCTTGGCTAAAAATTGTACACTTATATTTCTCAAATTAAAACAAAGCATTTCTAGATTTATGATTCCCATAGTTAACAGAATTTTTTTTTCTAATCGAACCATTATTATAGTCAATCACTTCAGTAAAGAATTCTACTGTATTTACTCACTTCTACTTTTATTACATAAAACATTAAAGTAGCTTAGAAAGAAATAAACCTTGATAAGATAAATACATTTAAAATAAGAAAATGGAAGTAAGAGGTAAATAGGGAAGAAAAGAGAGATGCAGCCATACTAATACTAAAAATTGAATGTCATGTTTCCATTTTCCTTTGCGAAAGATAAATTTGCCTCTAAGTTTCCTAGCAGTCCATACAACAATGCAAACACAGTTATGATAGTCAAATTTTCCAGGAGCTTAAAAACAAACTTAAGAAAAAGTATAACTACCTATAATACAGAGGGGTTATTTATAAGGTAATAACTGAAACTACCAGCAAATACTATAGTCAAAACAGGAACAAGTCCTATAGGGCTATGTTTTGATGAAATACATAATATGAAACACATACACAGACATCAATATAAATGAATGTGATGCTTATGTGTTGATATATTTTTAATGAATGGCATGTTGCTGAAATATAGTTTAGTAAAAACAACTGTAAGAAGAGCAAATATTCAATGATCCAATTTCCCCATACTCTGACAATATACATTAATCCAGGATTAGATTAGATTTTAGAATAATTTCATATTAAAGGTGGCTCTTAAAACGTTTTTGGATAACATACCACTTTGAACTCTGAAGAGAATCTGACCAATCTCCTACATTTTAAATAGAAGATATGGGAAGTTTAAGTACCTCGTGAAACCTAACCTTGAACGCCTTGGGTATATAACCAACCTATGGCTACAAACTCTCGGGCTAGCGTAGTCATTGTGATTACAGGTCCTTCATACAGTGCTTGAAAAGCATTTTCTCTTAGTATTTTGAAAGGCACTGAGCTTAAGTGCATTCAAGATTACCCCTTTTGCCAAGACCCTGAAGTGAAGCTATTTTAAGCTGTAAGTGCAGGGCCACACGATTATAATGATCTGTTGAGCTAAGTAAGGCAGGACTTCCTTTACTTAAAACTGAGTTTAATAATGACACAAGCCTCAAATAACACATCACTCCAACTGGAAGCTGAAGGAGTACTGGTCAAAAGAGCCAAGGTTTTCTTGGAAAGCGATTTAGATGCATCATCGATGAGACAAAAAAAAAACAAAAAACAAAAAAACCTAGAAATTCCATGCCATAAAGTAAAGTATGACTGAAAAACTTTTAGCCTAGAAAAATATTTAAGCACTCTCTGGTCATTAAATAAGTTCAACTTAGTAAAGCCTCCAGTGAAGAACATCGTGTTTATGAACAATATAAATTCTAATGTATACGACAGACAGAATTATTGGTTTCAACTCTTCACTCCTCTGTAGTAATATCATACATCCACACCCTTGCCATGGCCGCTTTGTAGGCAAAGTACCTACCTCTGCCCCATAACTTTGAGCTTAGTTATGTGACTTGCTTTAATAACAATAGGTAAGCAGGTAAGACATGAACAAAGGCTTAAAATATGTGTGACTGGACTCTTGTGCTTCTGCCTTTTGCCAAAAGAATATGCCTCAGATGCTACTGGTCCAAGGAAGATGAGAAACAAATGGAGATCTGCACCTAAGAAGCACCCTGGAACCAAGCCAAGCCTTAGCCTTGGTCAGGTGTCCCCATATGTGACCAATAAACAAAGGTTTAGGTTATATGAACGTTGGGATGATTTCTTATGAAACATTATTGTGGCAATTACTGACACTAAAAAGAGGCTTTATGTTGCAAAATATAAAAATCAGTAACTGAATTCTACACGGACTATTACCTATAAATCACTGGGGGCTCACATAGTAAAGGTAGACATAATTTTTTCCTTGAGGGAGGGTAAGAGCATCCCAAGGCAACAATTCTCATCCACTTTGACTATTTTACTAATATGTTTCAGATTACTTTTCCATCTGTATGATTTATGCTGAAATAGCTCAGTGGTGCACCAAGGGCAGGGAGGCAGGAGGATAGGTAGGTCCTAGTGGGAATGAGTATTTTTAACTATGAAATTATTTAGAATTGCCGAGGCATGGTGATAAAAAGATTGAGCTGTAGTTGGTTTTACTACTGTTTTTAATTTCTCTACATATAACATATTCCCTTCCTGACTGCGCCTGGGATGTACTACTCCCTCTACCCTTCCCAACTCCTTCCCCACTATGAGTGACTAAAACAACTCATGATTATTAGGACACAGAGTTCCAAACATGAAAATCTCAAAAATAACTCACCCAAAATAACCAAGTTATACATATTAATTACAGGTAGTACCAGAAGTTCATTCAATTATTTTATGAATATTAAAAACTTTATAAAAAGTTAATCATAATGAAGAAAATTAAGGTCTTTGAATTAAAAACAAATTGGAATAGAAAATTATTTCTAATGTAAAGCCATTCAACTAAACTGGTGCTTATTCACGCTATAAATATATTAAGACCACATGAACCTTACATCTTCAAATACCATTTGCATTGTATTTTATTAACTGACTTTATTCATTACTCTGGTTTTAGACATGTAAATAATCATCTCAGTATCACTGAGAGCCAATGAAAAATAAGAGTACTTATGCTACTGGACTATCTTATAGTCGATTCATATAAATAATAACGGTTGTAAAGAAAAAGTAAATTATGCATTATCAATATCTATATTTCAGTAGGGTAAATCTTTTTTAATTGCTAAAAGAAGCTACCATGTTTCAGTACAAATCTAAATATTAAAAAAAGCAGCTGTCTCTTATTTCTTTTTCAAATTAGAATAAAAAGAACATTGTTAAATGGTACAGTTCATGAATAATTCTTAAGTTCTGAAACTATAATTCTTCTAATTTGAGAATATTCAGAACTGTATCAATGAAAGCTTCAGCTAAAATGAAATTCTTTAATATTAGAGTAACATATACTCTATCTTGTATATAAAATATAATGTGTAATGTTATAAATTACAACATATACTCTATCTTGTATGTATTACTGCTTTTACACAATTAACAAATCCAAAGCCACAGGTATAAAAAAGAACTAGCAATAAAATTAATCCAAATGAATGTCCCCCGAATAATTTTTAAATCTTACACTAAGCAGAATTTATTTGTATTTAATATTAAAAGTTCACATACCCGAAGTTCCAATAACTACATCCCACGGGGAACTAATGGGCTGCTCTTCTCCTTGAGCTCCTCCTTCTTTATCTGAACCTTGAATTCCAATGCCAGCTACAGTGCTCACCATCTCGGCTTCTAGGTCAATCTATAGAAATTAATATATGTTTTATACAATGCATGTTCCTTTTTTAAATTTTGGTACATGAAGATTTTCAATAGAACTATGGAAAACATCTGTAACACAAATATTCATTTAAAAAAAGAAAAAGCTTAAAAAAAAGGCTAACCAAGTATAGGGTGACCTTGTTATTCAAAAGCACAAAATTCAGTACTTTTCATTTCTTCATCCGTCCATTCCTCCAATTTCCACTTGTACCCCTCTCTGATGCCTCTATCAGAACTGGTGTTGACTGCATTTTAACTATAAAATACTTTAAAGTGAAAACTGAAATTTTAAAGCAAAATAGAGAAAAAAAACACATGTTCCTTAAAATTAAATATCTGTATTTCAGTTACACTTGGCTAGTAATTGACACATATAGAGCTTAACATATGTGAGGCACTGATCCAAGAATCATCTATCCATCCATCCTCATAATAACCCTGTGAACGTGATTTCATAATTTTAGAGGAAACTGGGGCAGATTATTATGTAACTTTCACAAAATTCCATAGCTAATAAGACCAGGAACTGGGATTTGAAGCCAGGCAGATCTAGTTCTACTACACTGTATTGCCTCTAGTGCATAAACTAAAAAACTAATGCATTCTACTGAAAAAAAATATGCTCTCATTTCTTCTCCTGAGACCTTCCCCAATATTATACCATAAAAATTTTCAGATAGAACAGTTCAAAAAATTTTGCAGCATTCAGATACCCACCACCTGCTATCAATATTCTGCTTACTTGCTTTATCACATATTTTATTTAGCTATCAATCTCTCAATCCATTTATATTTTTGATGTATTTCGAAGTAAATCATAAGCATCAGTACACTGTCCCTAAACATTTCATTATCATTACCTAGAATTCCATAGTTTTTTCAGAGTTCTTTTTTACCTTTTTGAGACAAAACTTACAATAAATAGCATAAATCTTAAGTTTATCATTCTATGAATTCTCATAAATGCATACACCTGTGTAGCCCCAACTTACATAAAGATATGCTACTTTCACTCCAGAAAGTTCCCTCATGCCCCTTTCCAGCCATTCCTGCCTCCAGAGGCAAACAGTACTTTTTTTCCTAATCACAGATTAGTTATATCTTTTCTAGGACTTTAGATAAATGGAATCATGCAGTATTGGCTCTTTTGTGTGAGGCTTCTTTCACTTAACATGCTTGGGATTTATTCATGTCTTAGTAGCTTGTTTCTTTTTATTGCTGAGCAGTATTCCATCATAGGAATATACCACGGTTCATATATATTTCACACTGATGGATACCTGAATTATATACTTGAAATGGGTGAATTTAATGCTATGTAAAATATATCACAATAAAGTTGTTAAAAATATATCACAATAAAGTTGTTAAAAATACTGCATGTTTTACAAGGTCATATACAAATAAAAAGATATGAATTAAATGTGTCGAAATGGCTGCCTAGGGTGTGTTTATACAGGAGGAATGGGAAGAGGGATGGAGAGGAATTTTTAAACTAAGTAGTAAATTTTCTAAACGAGAGACGTCTGCACGGAATGATGTCATCTGTGACCTGTGAATGTAGGATTATGATCAATCCTTTGCAAATGAGGACTTAAAATACTTTTAAAAAGAGGAAAAGATGATAATTCCACTTCATTTCCTATTTTTGCAGAAACTAAGCCGTATAATACCAAAAAACTCCAGGTAACCTAAATTTGTGATTATCCTACTTAAAAAGTATTTGAAATGCAGTCAATACTCCAAAACCCATTAAGTTCTAAAGCAAGAGAAATCGCATACAATTAAAAAAGGAAGAGTACTTCCTGAATGCTGCAGGCTAACTTCAATACCCTGTTAGATATGTATGACACTATAATAAATTATAGAAGCAGACGACCCCCAAAAGATAATAAATACTGATATGAAGTTCTTAAGTAACAAAAGAAAAACCACTTTTCCCCAAAGGACATACCATAAACATAAACTCATTAGTCCCATAAAAAGTTCTGCCTAAAAAGGGATCCTTGATCAAAGTTTAGAGAAGCGCACCAATACATTTGCATATTAAAGTCTCTAAAAAGAAAGTCTCTAATAGAGACTTTCAAAAAATCTAATTTATAAATCCACAAAATATTTTTCATGTAATACTTTTCCATATTAAGAGAAATATACACTTTACATAATACTTCATTAAAAAGATGTTATTTGCTCAGAAACTCATTCAACAAATCTCTACTGAACACCTACTGTGGGCCAGACCTTCTCCTAAGTGCTTAGGATTTCAGCAGTAAGGAAATTTTGCGCCCTCATGAAGATTGACATTGTATGTTCTAGATATGGATTTTCCTATTATATATATTAGGTGATAATACTGTCAAATAAATGAGCATAAATGTTTAACCTTTTATAATGACACAAAACAAAAATATAAGACTAGTTGGCTGATAAGTATTTCCAGGCAAAGCAAAAGAGCTGAAAAGCAGCAGGTAGTGGTGTTCGATTTTTTTCTAGGTCTCAGAAAATTTAACTGAAAGAGGACAAAGTGTAAATCTGTAAATAGTAGTTAGGAAAATACCTCAAAATGAGGAGCTTTGGGTGAGCGGGCACATGACTTTGAAACACAGAACAAAAAAAAAGGACTTGATCGATGGGTTTGTCTTCTTTGACAACTACAGGCTGACACATAGAAAAAAATACCTAAGAATAAAACTATAACATGTATCTCTGAAAACAACTGAATACGGATGATTTGAGGTATTTAGGCATTATCCTCTCACTTTAAATATTCGCTGTAGCAAGTAAATGTCAGTTTTTCTGATTAGAAGTATTAAAACTTTATTTAAATGGGAAATTACCTTTCTTATAAGGTGGTTTTCAGTATCTGCCACATATATGATATTATTCATTATGGCTACACCCTGTGGTGAATTAAAAGTTGACTCTGAAAATATTCCATCTTTTCTTCCAGGGTTGGGTCCTAAAAGACAAGACAGCCGTAAGACAAAATTTTCCCACTGAAAAAGTTACCTCAAAATAAAACCCAAAAAATAAAATCTATATTTAGAGTTGGATTTTAAAATACATAACATGATGTTTCTACTTTACCTCTAAAATGTTTCCTAAGACACCTGTTTTTCTCTAGAGTAGCAAGCTTCGCTAATGACAGGACTTACTGGATAATACTAGTGCACTGCAGCATAGAAACATGCATCAGAAAACACTTTCAAAAGCATCTTAATTAGCTATTACCTTAACTAGAAATATAATTTTAATCTTTTAGCATCTAGATGAATAATATTTAACAATTTTGGAGGATATGCTTATGTGATAAAACCACTGACCCTTGAACAACATGGGTTTGAACTGCATGGGTCCACTTACACGTGGATTTTTTTCTTAATTTAAAGGTCTAATTTGCTTTATTGAATGAGTCATGAATTGGGCAGCATCCCATTTAGTAAAGGAGCTTCCTATGTGGATTTTTTAAAATAAATAATGTAAATGTATTTTCTTTATGATTTCAACATTTTTTTCTAGCTTACTTTATTGTAAGAATACAGTATACAACACATGATATGCAAAATAGGTGTTAATCGACTGTTTTTACTATCAGTAAGGCTTCTGGTCAACACTATGCTATTAGTTAAGTTTCTGGGTAGTCGAAAGTTATATGTGGATTTTCAACGGCACAATGAAAATTATTAACCCTCTCCTTGGAGAAAAATACTCATACTCAAAAAATGTCGTAATTTCAAGGAGTTTAGATTCTGAAAGTCATCCAAGCATTTCTTAATAGTCCATGAACCCTAGGTTAAGAATCCTTCTTATTTTCTGTTTCACTTTGCCATGAAGTTCTATAGTATCTCATAAACGCTGAGATAAAAAAATGATTCTAGTCTAATGGACTAAGTCTCCATTTTTGTAATACATGTGGAGTTTCAAGAGTAGAGAGTACATAGCATAATGAAATATTATTTCTGTGACCCAAGGACAAGCCATTTAAAGCCTCTAAGTCAGCATTTCCAAACTATGCTTTGCAGAATTCCGCTGTCCACAAGGTAGGTGTTAGTAAGAGGGGTAGTACAGTGTGGTGATAGGAACATAAACTCAAGAGCCCAACAGACTTGGAATAAATCCCAGCTCTACATTTCCAAGGCGATGATCTGTTCTTTGTGTTTGTTTGTCTTCTCTAAAACAGAAATAATAATACACCTAACTCATAGCATGGTGAGGACTAAATAAATTAATACAGGTAAAGTACTTAGAATAATGCCAGGCATACGTTATTACTATTACTACTATCATTAACAGCATTGTTGGAGTTCCTGGGGGGAGGGGAGAGGGAGAGCACTGTGGTCACTTCGGCTTCGAAGAGACTGCGTACTGTAACACTCTCTTGGATATTCATGATGTACATGAGCAGATTAAAAGCTATGAGAAGTACAGTAAGAATTCTTTTTTAAAAGTTGCATAATAACTATTAATTTATCACAAGACAACGGTGTTCCTAGAAACATGTTTGGGAAAGCTAGCTTGTTGCTAGTTTCTCTGTTTAACAAAAAAGAATATTCACCTATACTATTTTGAAAATTATAGAATCTATTAAAAACTGTTCACCATTTAAATTCAACCTGCTATAAGATACTTTTTCAGTAAAAATTCTAACTGCCTGTTATAAACCAAAATACTAAATTGCTAAAACAAAATAAACATAAAACATACACACCCTCTGACAAAAACAACAAATTAACGAAATTCAAAAGCAAGGGAATAATATCATGGCATACTAAGAACGGTACCAGGGCTTAGGAATATTATTACTTTATTTGCATTAGGAACGCAGGTTTCCCTACTTTATGTACTGATGCTGCGTTACTAATGCAGGACTGCAGAGATGAATTATTAAAAATAAATTAAAAATAAATTATTAAATGTTAATACGGTTTTATTAATTGTGTAGCCATAAATAAGAGCCCTTTTTAGATCTAAGACCAGAGAAATATTGGAACAAAATGATCTATGCTTAAACAATATTTATATTTTGCTTCACTCAAAGGGAAATGATCTAGAAGTATGCTTTCACTCTTATGGAAGGACAGAAAACTAAAATTACGTACAAATCCAAGTTCAGTTATTTTGTACTCTAAGTCTCAAGTTCCTAGGGTATTGCCCTGGTCTTAAAAAAGATATTGGCTATATTTTGGTGGAAAGCGAAATAGCGTACTTCCATTTACAATGCCCCAAACCCACAATTTCTATGGAGTAGGTCCTTAAGTTAATGTTGTTTTGCTTGGCGTTGTTTTGTTATATAGTTGATGACATGCCATAGGAACCAAACTCTTAATATCAAATCACCTACGGTAAAATGTTTCGTTAAACATTGTTTCACTTGAAGCTGCAGAACCTATCCACAAGTTTAAGTGAGGACTTACAGGAATACTTATATAATAAGACACAGTAACTGTGGCAGTTTCTTGGGGGGCAGGGGGAAGAGGGGATATACAAATATACTTAAAAATTATAACAAGATTTCCTTTTGATTTGAATGGGGCTTGTGGTATTTTTGTTTGTTTCCTGAGTGAGAAGACACAGTACATTAATTAGTAACATAATTTCATGAAGTTAAAAGTCAAGGCATATTGCCCTTCTATAATCAGTTCTTATTTATAAA
Source organism: Rousettus aegyptiacus (assembly GCF_014176215.1). Classification (NCBI taxonomy): domain Eukaryota; kingdom Metazoa; phylum Chordata; class Mammalia; order Chiroptera; family Pteropodidae; genus Rousettus; species Rousettus aegyptiacus. The sequence goes on along the minus strand of NW_023416309.1, from coordinate 48,980,176 downwards.
TTTCAATTTTAATATATTTCCTTGAACTTTATTACTATAAAATACATTACATATCATAATTAAAAACAAACTTTACCTCCAATGCTGTACTGAATTTGTCCATTTTTCCAGATGACCAAAATTCTATGATGTCCAGTGTCTGCTATTACCAATCTCTTAGAAACATGGTCTACGGTTACTTTGCCAGGAAACAGCAATGGTGAAGGTGGCAAAGAATCTTTATAGAGTTTTATTCCGATTTTATTATCTCTGATCTGTCCCCTGTCTTTGTAATACTTTAAAGCTATTGAAGTATACAAAAATAATTTATCTTTGTGTCCTTCTCCAATCAAAGAAAACAACATGTTTCCACGGGGTCCAAATATGACCAGAGTTGGCCAGCAGGAAACTTCCAGCTCTTGCCAAAGGCTGGCATCCGCATCATTAACCACAGGGTGGGTGATGTTGTAGCGGAGAACAGCACTCTTAATGTTATCCAGGACTTTCTCGTTTGGAAACTTAGCTGAGTGAACTCCGACAATCAGAAGACCATCTAAATGAAAAAAATAACAAGTTAAATATTATGAAGTATTAAGGTCTGAATATTGCACCATCCACATGTTAGGTGTTGTTAGGTCATTAATAAATATAAACTGCTCAGAGATTAAAAAAAGAAAAAAGGCAAAACTAGTGTCTTCAACTGGATTTAAACACAAGCATAAAAAAATTAACAATTACATCTCATGACAATCTTGATAGCTACATAAAACCACATATGAAAATCATATGGCTATTTCCAGATTAAAATCCTTTGTGTCCTTGATCTAGACAAAGCTTTAAAAATACACTATTTTTTATATGATGTTGAAATTTTGTTAACTTTTCCCCACTTGTATGCTCCGCTGAAATTCAGTGACTATGGCTGCCTTTTGTTGATATTTATCATCTTAAATATTTCTGACCTAACTACATTACAGATTAACAAAACAATATAAGATGTTTCCATTAGATAAGATCTTTGATTTATTTAAAATTCCTATGATATAATTTTTCTAACACACATTATAGATAGCAGAACTACCAAAAACTAAAAATGACATATTTCTCTTAACTTATGATATGCCAAAAAGACAATATAGGGGAAAAGAAGTATTAGGCCGAATTAAGAGAAAAAACTCAATATTGACTATCAAGATAGTAGAGGTAATAATGGCTATGTAAATTAGAATCTCCCAACGCACCCACCAAAAACTATACAAAACCAGTATGAAGAAGAAATAAAACCACACAAATTGGGAGGTTTAACTCCCTGACAGCCCATCCTTCCATTTATAAGTATTAACTCCAAATCAAAACACATTCATGGAGAAAAGTAAACAAAAGCAGGCAAACTTAGAAATCTGGAAAAGCAAATCACATGAGGTGAGTTTCCAGTTTTATTTTGTTTTGTTTCTGCTTTCATGGCTTTGCACTGAGGACGGTCCTCAGTTTTGGAGCAATAAAAGTGGCTAAAACTCCAACAGAAACCGCACTACCTTTCTGGCCCAAGGAACCAGGAAAACTGGGGAGAATGGAAGAAACCATGACAGGAAGAAATTCAGTATGATTAGTCACACGTCTTGGCTTAACTCCTAAACTACATCTGCATTTGACAGCCCCCAAAATGTATAGCAGATGCTTAGAGAACTAAGAATTGAATTATTGGGCTGATGGAAGGAGAGACAGAGCTGATGAAAGATGAGAAAGAAACTTACAGTTTGAACAAACAGGGATGAATATCTACTAAAACAAACCTATCAATATTCCCCAGAAGATTTTAATAGAACCCAGAGTCTGTTATCAATGACCAAGATACAATCCAAAATTACCTGACACTCAAAGAACAAAGTAATGTGACCTACTGTCAAGGCAAAAAACCAAAAACCGAAAACAAAAAAACCTGACAGATACCAAAATGAAGCAGATGTTTGAATTAGTAGAAGACTTTAAAGGAGCTGTGATAACTATACTCCATGAGGTAAAGAAAAACACAATTGAAATGAATGAAAGATAAGAAATATAAACAGAGAAATAGGAAGTATAAAAAAAGAACTAAATGAAAATTTTAGAACTGAAAACTAACATAAGTGGAATAAATTCACTGGATGAGCTCACTGGTAAAAAGGAAATGATAAAGAAAAAAGTTAATGAACATAAAGAGAGCTCAGCAAAAATTATCCAATCTAAATAAAATAAAAAAGATTAAAAAGAAAAAAAAAACGGAACCTCAGGGTCTCGTGGAATAGTTTCAAAAGACCCAATATACATGCAATTGGAATCCAGAAGAAAAGAAAGAGATTGGGTTTGAAAAAAATATTTGAATGATGCCAAAACTTCCAAAATTTGACTAAAAATATAAATTTACAGAATTCAAGATTAGCACACCAAAAATATGATAAATTTAAAGAAAGTTATATCTGGACGCATAAAAACTGCTCAAAACCACACACACAACCCCCGCCCCCCCCAAACATTTAGAAAGCAGCTACAGAAAAAGACCGTGATTAGTGGTTGCTTGGAGACTGAGGAGAGGGTGGTGGGTAGGAGTGGGAAGAAATGTACACTTAAAAAATATGTGCAGTTCACTGTGTGTCAATTATCCCACAACAAAGTTTTCCAAAAAAAAAAAAAAAAAAAATAGCAAAGGCTATGAAGTCAGACTTCCTGTATTACTTTGGGCAAGTTATTTAAACTCTCTATGCATTGATTTTCTTATTAGTAAAATGGGGAAAATAATAGAAACTGCCTCATAAGTCAGTTCTGAGGATTAAAACAAACAATCTGTATAAGGCATTTAGCATAGCACCTAGTACAGTGTAAAAAAACTCAACAAATGTTAACTGATAATATTTTAAAGTTATAAGCACAAAGATAACCAATAAAAAAAAACAGAGTGATGTTAGCATAATTCCCTTTTTCTCCCTTTTTCTTTTAAATTACAACCAGTAGGACATCCAAAGCCCAACCTAGGATCCTCTGCACAGTGCACTAGGATCCCTGAGCGATCCGCACATCTGCGCATGCAAAGGCTGGTGGACTGGGCCTCACGGGGGCTGCAGAGCCAGGGTAACAGCACTGATGGAGCCGGCAGCTGGAGGCACCAGAAGCCGAGGTGGAGTCTGCATCTAGAGGCTCTAGGAACCCCAACGGTGCCTGAGAACTGGCCAACCTCTTCCCCTCTGACAGTGATCTCGGCTCTCCCAGCAACATGGGCTGCACCAAAGACTCTAGAGCTCATGGCAGTGGTACGAGCATCGCTTCCTAAGGCTCCAAGAACAGTGGCATCAACCATGGCTGGAGGCTCCAGGTGCCATGGAAGCACTTGCCATTGGAGACTAGAAGCTCTAGGAACAACAGCAGAGTCCAAGACCCAGGCAGCCCCCACATAGCAGGGGCAACTCCACTTCAGCTCTCCCAGCAGCAGGGGCTACACCCAGGACCCCAGTGCCCATGACAGTGGCAGCGGTGATATGAGGCTCCGAGAACCTCTGCAGCTCCCATAACCCAAATAAGACCAACCTCTGACGGCAGCAGTGACTGGGACTGCGACCTCAGCCTTCCCGGCAGCCGGAACTGCACTCAAGACCCTGGTGCCCAGAGCAGTTGGGCTGATACCTATGGCCTAAGGTTCTAGGAACTGCTGTGGAGCACCCGAGACCCCAGTGCCCAGGGCAGTGGAGAGCCACCTGTAACTTAAGGCTCCACGAACCTCCAACCAAATGCACCAGGCAAAGCAGAGGCACTGGGAAGCAGCAACACTGACAGCAGCAAGGCGAGTGACCTCAGAGGCACAGGCAGTGACAAGGGGACCAGCAGCGACACCGCTGGCGAAGGCAGCAGAGAGTGGAAGGCACTAGCTCTAAAACATAACTGGATGCAACGCAGAAAGATGTTCACTGTTCCAACACACCAGAAACAAGTCATCAGGTACCACGAAGTAATATAGTATCACACACACACACACACACACACACACAAAACTACAATTCTCCAGAAAGTAAAATTAAAGGCATGGAAGACTGCAATCTGACAGAACTGAAAACAGCTGTCATGAAAAAACTCAATACGCTACAAGAAAATTCAGAATGACAGTTCAATAAATTCAGGAATAAAATTAATGAACAGAAGGAGTACTTTATCAAAGAGACTAAAAAGGAACCAAATTTTGAAGCAGAAAAACTCAGTGAGCAGAGGGATGCATTAGAAAGCACTGGAAATAAAGTAGACCACATGGAAAAGATGATTAGCAAGCTCAAAAATAGAAATCTAGAAATGATTCAGGTGGAAGAGGAGAGAGACATAACATGAAAAAGACAAAAATGAAGCAACTCTGCAAGAACTGACTCCATTAGAAAAGGCAATATAAGGATATTGGGTATCCCAGAAGGAGAAAAGAGGGAAAAGAGAGTTGGGTGCTTGTTCAAAGAATAGCTGAGAATATCCCCAAACTGGGAACAAACTAGATATCCCAATCCGCAAAACTAACAGAACACCTATTTATCAACACAAAAAGACCTTCTCCAAGACATATTACATTAAAACTGTCTAAAGACAATGATAAAGAAAGATGTTAAAAGCAAGTAGGGGTCAAAAAAGAGAGTAACCTGTAAAGGTACCCCCATTAGGTTATGAGCAGATTTCTCAGCACAAACACCATAGGCCAAAAGAGTGGTATGACAAATTCAAAACATTGAAAGATAAGAACTGCCATCCTAGAATAATCTATTCAGCAAAGTTATTCTTCAGATATGACAGAAATAAAGGCTTTCCCTGACAAACAAAAGTTGAGAGAGTTCACCACAAGACCTGTCTGACAAGAAATGGTGAAAGGAGTTCTGTCAGAAGTGAAAAAACACAAGTATGCAAAACTTAGCATAATGTGATAATAATCAGAAAATCGTAAAGCCATTTGTGATGAGTGTGTCAAACATTGAAGTACAGCAAAAAGCTTAAAGGGGTGAAAGAAAGTCTCTTTTATAAATGATGCTGGGAAAACTAGACAGCCACAGAATGAAGCTAAACCACTATCTTACACCACATGCAAAAACTTACTCAAAAAAAATTAAAGATTTGAGCATAAGATCTAAAACCATAAAATACATACAAGAAAACATAGGAAATAAGCTCCTTGACATCAGTCTTGGTGATGTTTCTGTGGCTTCAACTCCAAAGGCAAGGGAAACAAAAGGAAAAATAAACAAATGGGACTACATCAAACTGAAGAGCTTCTACACAACGAAGGAAATTCCCAACAAAATAAAAAGGCAACCTATCAAATGGTTAAAGATATTTGCAAATCATATATCCAATAATGGGTTACCATCCAAAAATATATAAAGAAACCATACCTCTCAACAAAAATCAACGTGATTAAAAAATGGGCAGAGGATCGGAATAGGCATTTTTCCAAAGAAGGTAGACAGATGGCCAATAGACACATGAAAAGATATTCAACATCACTAATTACTAGGGAAATACAAATCAAAACCACAATGAGATATCACCTCACATCTGCTGCAATAGCTATCATCAAAAAGACAAGCAAGTGTTAGGGTGCGGAGAAAAGGGAACCCTCCTACACTGCTGGTGGGAATGTAAATTAATATAGCCAGTATAGAAAACAGTGTGGAGAGTCCTCAAAAATTAAGAACAGAACTGCCACATAATCCAGCTCTTCTGCTTCTGGGTATTCTGAAGAATACAAAATCACTAATTCAAAAAGATTTATGCACTCCTATGTTCATCGCAGCATTATTTACAATAGCCAAGAAATGGAAATGATCTAACCGTCCACTGAAGGGTGAATGGATAAAGAAGATGTGGTGTGTGTGTGCACGCGCGCGCGTGCGCGCGCACACACACACACACACTCTTAACGAAATACAGCTCAGTCATAAAAAGGTGAAATCCTGCCATTTGTGAGAACACAGTAGACATGGAGGGTATTACGCTAAGTAAAATAGGTCAGACAGAAAAAGACAAATACCATACGCTTTCACTCATGCGCAGGATGTAAAAACAAATGAACAAATAAAACGAAAACAAACTTACAGAGGCAGACACAAATTGGTGGTCACTAGAGGAAAAGGAGGACGGAGGGATGGTGACACAGGTAAACGGGCTCAACTGCATGGTGACAGATGGAAACGACTTTTGGTGGTGAGCACAGTGTATACATACAGATGCTGATCTATAATGTTGAATATCTGAAACTTACATAATAAGCCAACGTTATCTCGATAAAAAATAAATTTAAAAATGGGAAATAAGAGTACTTTCTTCATAATATTTCTAAGTTTAATTTTTATAATGCACATCACATCCTTAGCATAATACCTGGCACGTAATAAGCCACATATATGTATATTATATTACTTATTTGTTTTTCTCTTTTCAAATAAATGAGTTATTTAGTGAAAAAAGAAAAAAATACCTTTTCTAACTATCAAAAAAAACTAGTAAAATAAAATAGCAAAGAAAGCACATTATGTTGAGAAATACAACGATAAAACCTAATACACATAACAATAATAACATACAATAATCAAATAAATGTGAATAGGCTTAATTTATCTGTTAAAAGATCGGGATACGTTCTGCATATTTGAGATACAACTAAAATTAAGTGAATCAGAAAAGCTAAAAAGAAGGGATAGGCAAATGAAAGCAATACAATGGCTGTGATCCTGATACCACACAAGGTAGATTTCAAGCCCAAAAGCATTAAACGTAACAAAGGAAGAAACGTTTTAGTGTGAAGAGCATTCACAGCAAAGGTAAAAGTTATGAGTATCCATATAACAAAGGAAGAAACTTAATAAAGCGGAAACATCACTCTCAGTGTGAGCCAGATCAAGCAGAAAAAAATTGAATATACAGAAAGCTGAATTAAGATAATAATCAATGAAGTAGAATTAGATCTTACTGATACATATCAAATTGTAATCTGATAATAAATATATCTTTCAAGTATGCATGAAATGTTTATAAATACTGATTACAAATAAAATTACATTACACTCTAAGCACAATACAATAAAACTGGATATTTATAACAAAAAAGGAGGCCTTTAGGAAAAAGTCACACTATTCTCATGTGTTTCTTCCTCACTCTCACATTACTCCCTCACTCACACTTTTGACACCAGATGTGTGCTTTTTTTCACCACACTAAGCATTTGTCCGTGACCAGATGGGTGTCCTGTAATTCAATTAAATTCTAACAGACTCTGTAGTTAAGGGCTCAGTCCCAGGAGACTGCCCTCCTACTTAGAAGCCAATCACAAGTAGTATGCCCCTCAAATTACCCACAACTTCTGATGGATTCTGCTACAAATTAGACCCTTGACCCTTCCCTTGGATTTAATTGCTAGAACAGCTCAAAACACTCAGGTAAACACATCTTTAGCAGTTTACTATAAGACGATATGAAAAAGGATACAGATGAACATCCAAATGAGACGCATAGGGCGAGAAGGATTGTGGGAAGGTGGCAGAGCTTCCACGTCCTCTCCAAGCTCAACACTCTCTCAGCTCCTCCATGTGTTCACCAACTCAGAAGTTCTCTGAACTCCATACCTTAGGAATCTTTACGCAGGCTTTATGACATAAGTATGTATGATCAATCATTAACTCCATTTAATGGAGTTAATAAAGAATGGGGTGTGGGGCTAAAAATTCTAAGTTTCTAATCATAGCTTGGTTTTTCTGGAGACCTGCCCTCACCCAGGAGCCCACCAAGGGTCACCTTGGAACAAAAGACACTGTTATCACCCAGGAAATTCTAAGGGATTCAGGAATTCAGGTCAAAGACCAAATATATTAGAACAAAAGATGTCCCTAGCGCTCTTATCACTTAGAAGATTACAAGAGGGTTTAGGAGCCAGGAACCCAGGGCAAAGACCAATACATATATATTTTCTATTATGTCACACTTTTCCACTTAGAAATTTTAAAACCCTCTATCAACTTGGGTGAAAGGTGAAACAAAAGTCAAATTACAGAATTTCCAAAATATGATAAAAATATTACATATCAATCTATGGGACATAGTTAATGAACTGAGAGAAGAAAATTCATAGCCTTCAATTCACAGTCTCAAACATTTATATCAATGAAAATTACGATAGATGAATTACTTCCCCACTAACAAATCTAGGAAAAGAACAAAATAAATCAAAAGAAAGCACATGGAAGGAAATAACAAAGATAAAACCAGGAATTAATGAGGCACAAAACAGAAAATTCAACATCTAATCCCGATAAAAAAAAAAAAAAGAAAAATAGAGAAAATAAACAAAATAGGAATTGATGGCTACCTCTTTCAATAGAACCATATTCACATTTATTGATACAACTAGTGTTTGATCTCAATTCTTTCATATTAGCCTACATTGATGTTTGTATATATTATACTTGATGGTATTTCTTTAGTGTGCCCTTTCTCTTTTTTAAAAAAATTTCTTTGGGGTTTTAGGAAAGTTTGTATTTTTGTTCCAGTATCAATTATATTAATACTTTTTGTCATTTTATAGAAGTATATAATCTCCATTTTTCATAACTTTTTACCATCCGGTCTATCACTTTTAAATGGTATCCTTTAACTCCCACCTATTACTTATACAATCATCAGTGGCTATATAAATGTGTACACTCATTTCCCTGCTCCGTCTCCCTTTTCTTTCTATCTTTCTTTAGTTGCATTGTATCTGTCAAAATACATGATTTAATTGTTCTACCCATGAGTGATGGATTTATATTTCGCTGATTTAGCTAAATTGGAGGTTTTCCAGTACTCAATTCCCTGCCTAGTTTTGGGTTGTCCTAGATCACTAGGGACACTTTGTCAAAGAAGTGGAAGGTATAAAAGGAAGCAACAGTCACATTCTTTTGCTTGGAAGACTGGTGCAGGGCACGAGGTTCTACTGCAGTTCACACACCTTGCAGATTTTCTGCTGCCTCACTTTACTGGTGTGGGGTAGCAGCTGGGCCCCAAAGCTGCACCAGCTCCTGCCAGATCTCCTCTCTGGGCTTCTCTAACTCCTAGGGCAGGTGAGAGTTTAGCTCCATGACAAAGGGCACCAATGAACTCTGCTGGTCACTTCATTAAATTTGACGCTTATGTGGGTTCCTGTTAATGCTTGCAGGTTGCAACTACTCCTCTCCCCTACTTCATGTCCGTCTTTTCTTTTCACCTGCCAGACCTGACTTCGAGTTGAGGCACTAGACATAGAAGTAACAGTCACGTGTGGACTAGTTAACCAGCTCCCACGATTATATAAGGTCAAGTGCCTACAAGAAATCCTTTATTATTTCTATTACTCCCAGTGGTTCTGCTTCTTTGATCAAACCCTGATACACAAAAACTTTACATCCTCTTTTTGGTCTTAGCTCTAAAATACATGCATGAAACCTTCACCCATCTTTCTGGGAGTTTCCTTAGTCACCCCTGGTTAGCTCTCCCTCAAGGAGATTTACCAGAGAGTAGACTCACACATGCACAGTATTCTGAGTTCTTGGACAATGAAAATTGTTTCTCTATAACCTTAACAGATTCTTAAAAGACACATGGTTGGATATAATATCCTTGGTTTGTACCTTCTCTACTTAATTCTTGAAAATGCTGTTCTGTTGCCTTGCTTTGCACATTTGGGAAGTCTGTCCAGTCTAATTTTTTAGTCATCTTTAAAAGTCATCTTTTTAAAAGTCATAAGTGACTTTTTTAAAAAGTCACTGTTTTTCCTAAAGGCCCTGAGGATTTTTTAAAAAACATATTCAAACTATAATAGTTTTACTAGGATACTCCTTGAAACTTTTTAGGTCAATTTTCTCTGGTAGCTGGAAGGACATCTCAATATGTATATTCAAAGTTTCTTTTATTTCTGAAATATTTTCCTGGGTTCTAATTTTAGATATTAGTTCTGGTCAGTTTTGATTTTCTCCTTAGAGTCCCCAAGTAGTCTTATGTTGGACCTCTTCTGCTATCTTCCAATTCAATCATTTCATTTTTAACCCTTTTTACTTCTTTAACTTTTTCATTTTCTATGTCTGCTTTCCTCCCCATTTACTTTGATGCTCCTCATTACATTTTTACATGCTTTTACTATCCCTTGGGCACCTTGTAATTTAGTCTTCATTTCTGGTATTTCTTACCTTTTTCTTCTATTTTTTTTCTGAGTTCAATAAACACATTTCTTCCTTTTTTTCTCTTTTTGATCCATTTTTGTTCTTAGTTTTTAAATTTCTGATTCAAACTGTTTTTTCATTATTACGAAATGCTGTTTGAGGATATGGAATTCAATATGAAGGATTGTGTTATGGTTGTCCATTTTGTGATCACTTTTTAAGTGAGACTTTTCACCAACATTTCGCCTTCAAATACATTCCTATCTTTTTATAGTTTATGTGGATATGTTCTGTTTTTCATTACTCTTATTCATTTTGTGGACAGGGCTCTCAGTTTGAGAGCACCCTCTTCTGACAGTTTCCTTTTTCTGTAGTTTCATTTTTGGACAGCACTGTTGGAAGGAGTGGTTGATATGCATTTTTCCTTTGCTTCTGCAAGATCCTTAATTTTTCCCTCTTTTCTTTTTTCTCTTCAGGAGACGCTCTCTGAAGGAAAGCACACATCTGTATATCTGATTCCCTCCCCAAGCAATGCTTCTCTAAGGCTTCCATTCTGAATCTCTCAGTCTCTCAAGAGCTAGTACTAATAATCTACTCTATATAAACCTGTGTTCAGTATTTTGCACTTACTGTTGGAGTTTCTCTTTCTGTAGGTATTTCACCAAAGCCCTCTGAACCACTCTATTTTTTTTTTTTTATTCTATTTTAAGCCTCCCCCATCCCTGTTCTTAGCACCTACTGGCTTGCAGCAGCAGGACCTTTAATGGAATTCAGTTTATTTCTCAACTTACGGGTAATTCGAAGGCCATGATCTTCTCTGTCTCCTAGTATTGCTGAATGCAGGATCAAGTGTGGTTTTATTTACTCTTTGCTGTTTTTATGTTTGGAGGGGAGCAGAGGACAAGTGGGGAGATGAAAAATCAGGTGGCCGTCATGCTTTTCCAAACTGGAAAGTAGCAGATTTTTGTTTCTGACATCAGATTTATTGAGAAATAATTTTCTTCAGTTTTGTCCTTTGATACCTTGCTAATTAAATAAATATAACTGAGTCCTAAGACCAGCCTCTTAATAGAGAAAAATGAGAAGTGTTTCCAGTAAGGTAGGGAACAAAGCAAAGATGCCCACTGTATTATTTGACAATGAATTGGGGGAGGGGTATTAGTTGACAAAATTGGACAAGAGAAATCAATTACAGACATAAGAACTGGAGATTTTCTTTGCAGATACTATTAAAGCACATTAGGGAAACCCCAGAGAATCAGTTTTAAAAATAAACCAAATAATATAAGATTCTGGAAGCAGCAGAATATAAAATTAACACACAAATAATCAATAGTCTTTATATACCTAAACAATAACCAGTTAGAGAACATAATGCTTGACAAAACTCCATTTATAATAAATAGCCATAAACCTATGAAAAGATATTCAACTCCACCCTAAAATTCAGTTTAAAACTACGCCAAGATACCATTTCGCACCTCTTAGGTCAGTAAACATTCAAAAAGTATGTCATTGCATTTTATTAGAGGAGGGGTGGGGACATGGCACCCTCAAACGACTAGCAGGAATCCAAACTTAGTCAACCCTCCTGGTGCATATTTTTGGCACTGTCAAAACTATACATGCATCTAACTTTGACCCGGCAATCCCACTTCTAGGAATTTATATCTAAGATATACCACCAGCAACACAAAAATACATCCACAAGATTATTCACTGTTCGTAACTGCTAAATACTGGAAACGACCAAAGGGCCAATACATAGGAGAAAGGCTGAATAAATTATGGTACACACACACACACGCGCGAAGTACTAATGTGCAATTATTAAAAATAATCAGGACATTCTTTATATGTCTGGAATGTCTGCCAGGATAAAAAAGCGAAGTGCAAAAAAAATATTTATAGTATGTCACCTCTTGTGTAAAATTAAAAAAAGAAAGAATGAATGAATGGGAAGATATGAACAGGTAGAAGAGATGAGTGTATGGAACTATACTTTCTGTATTAGTTATGTCTTTCAGGAGCATGTTAAAATTTTACATACTCAAAATCTAACCAAATCAGCAAAAATGGGAGAGGCTAAAAATACAAACAGAAACAAATTAGTCTGCTGTACTTAAAATGGGTAACGTAATCTCATGGGAGAACCCACTCTGAGTAATATCTGAGTTAGTTAAGAGAACTAGCAACGAAGATACCCAGCAGCACTGAGCACAGCTGGCGCCTAGATCTTGGTTTCTCGATGCTCCATACTGAAAGGAATGAGAGCTCCTTGGAGAAGTGGTAATTCAGGGGTGGGAACAGGAAAGTAAATGATGAACCTGGAAATACTTTGTTGTGACAAGGAAGGAAGTGCTCAAAGAATGAGAAGAACATGTCAGAAGGATACAGATGATAGCATGAAGGGGATCCCATTAGTCAAATAGGGACAATTTGAAAATCAAAATAAATAGTGACAGTGATGATTTATAACCCAAGGAATTAAATGAGACTCCATTAGTCAAGTCCATATATATTTTACATATGTAATATGTGTAATACATATTATAAATATATATTTTTTCATTCTGATCAACACACCCCAACACTTCTTTGAAGGAATGATGATCGAGGTGAGAGCTGAACGATGAGAAGGTGCCACCTAGGTGAAGCAAGCAACAGAGATTCCAGAGACAGAAAACTACACAGGCAAAAGAGGGTACGTGAAAGAGAGGCCAAAGACGGTGACTAAAACAGAGAGAATAAAAGGGAACACGGAACAAAATAAGAATGCACACAAATAGGGTCAGTCTTGTTGAGTCACAGTAAGGATTTAGATCTTTATCCTTAAGAGCAATGAAAATCTCATTGAAGATGAAGTGTAAATCTCAGATACTTCAAACTAAATTCATGACCTTTCCCTCCAAACTTGTCTTTCCTATAGTGTTTCCTTTCACTGAATGGCACCATCACCTGTCTAATTATACAAGCCAGAACCCCACCTAGGGTATCCCTGTAAGACCCAACCAGCCCTCTCTCCTCATGCGTATTTAATCCAAGTCCTGTTGATCTTATCACCTATGACTTGTTTCAAGCTATTATCATGTCTCACGGAGAGCACAACAATGGCCTTGTCACATATCTCTTACATCCATGCTTGTCCACCAATTAGTTACCCACCCAGGAATCGGACTAACATTTTAATGAACACAAATTTGACCATGTCACCCTCTTCTAGAAAATCCTTCATTAGCTTTCCATTGTTCTTAATATAAAAACCAAATCTTATTTCTCCAGCATCTTCTCCACATCGTTCTTCCCCTCTTTCAGGGTTTTGTAGTGACCTGGCTTTCCTTCAGTCCCTCAAGAGCATCATTATTCCTCTTGCTTTAAGGCCTTGACACTTAGTCCCTGGGCCTGGAATGCTTTTACCCTTTCTCAGCTAGCAAAACCATATTTACATATCTCAAACTCAATTTTATTCGTAAGATAGCTTTCTTTAATTTCTCCAGATTACAGTAAACACCATTATTTGTTTTCACAGCACCCTGTAATTTTGTTTCTCAGCACTAATCAGAAATTACAAAAATATTTGTGTGATTGTTTGATTATAAGTCTTCCCCCTGTAATTCTTATTAATTATTTAGGGACTATGCATGTTTTACTATTCACTAATACATAGTATGAAATAAATGAATCGACAGGACACAAATACTAAAGAAATTTATATATCTGTATAGTATATTGTGAATGAAAAAGGGGCTCCGTACTAAATCAGTGACCTAAAGTAACCTTACATGGTGATCTGATCATAAATTCCCAAATGGGCACATCACAGTAGGTAGTCAGGCCCCAGGCCTATAAAAAGATTTCTCTGCTTCAAGCCAGCCCTGTCCACTGTTCTTGGGCATCTAGAAATGTCAGAGTAATCCTCTTTTTCAGACCCCTCAGAGCCATAACCACCCTCAAGGGAACACATGATCTTATAATCCAGTCATAAAGATGTCCCTGCCTTGCTTTCTCCCACCTTAATGTAACTTTGCTATGTTCCCTCAATTGCAAATGTATAAAAAGAACTGCAAAACTGTCATTCTCTGGAATATTTGAGATCTTGCTTCCCAGCATGTCATCAGTTTGGCTCAAATAAACTCTTATAAAAATTCTCTGCATGTTGGGTCGTTCCTACGTTGATAATATAAGCCATATCATTGTCTAAATAGAATATATTGATCTTCATACAAAGACAGCTGTCAAGTAACAATGCTTCCCATTTTCTCAGTTAAGAACCTTAAAATAAGTATAGATTTTTCTTAAAATACTTTGTTTTTCTATTAATCACACACAATAAAAAGTAAAATGTAAGAAGATGCTTCACTTTATGACTCTTTTGCCGACACAAGATCAAAAGTATTCCATTTTAAATTAAATATGGACGAAAGAAAGGAAAGAGGGAGAAGATGGAGAAAAGAGAAGGATGGGGAAGGGAAGGGGAAAGATGAAGGAAGGAAATGCAGAAAGGAGAAACCATATAAAGAGAGTAACTACTTCTAGGAGATTAGTAATAACTTTAAACATCATTTTAAAAGCTTCAGAGGTCTTAAATTTCAGAGTTATAGCTAATTGTACTAAATTACAACCTATATAGTAATGCATACGACACATATATAATATAGTATATAATAGAAAGTATAGTTTAATCATAGGCACTATAATAACTTAGTTAAATGCAAAGATTGAAAATATGTGAGGAGTTCCACATGTTACAAAACTATATACAGATACTGAGATCTAAAAGACAGGCATGACTTAACTAGGCAAGAAAGGATGGGGTCATTCCAGGCAGAGAGAACACTATGTGTCTGGGCCTTAATGCAGAAGGAACAAGGACACTGAGAAACTGAGGCAGGCTAGGGAGCCCAGAACACCCCTGGGGAAGAGAAGAAGGGAGTGGGGAAGAAGAGTGTGGAGACACAGGGTTTTAGACTTTATAGAAGAGCAATGAAAACATGAAGTTTAAAGATCAAAATCACTGAAGCAGAGATCAGAAGAAAATTTGAAAGTCTTATAGAAATTCAAAAACTGACATTACCCTGGATCTACAAGAAACACTCTGAAAGTCTGCCATAAATTGACCAGTATTTTCCTCATACTTTAAACACACAGACTAAAAAATATATGGCCTGCTGTAAAAAGAAAACAGTGTCTGCAGAAAAGAGTTTCACATAGCAGGCCGTGCTGCTGCTCTTTCAAAGGCCTGCTTCCAATAGACTGGCCCTTGCCTGGATTTCAGGAGGGTTCCTTCCATTCTCGTAACTGATAAGCGGGGCTCACTATGCCTAAACTGTTTGTATAAAAACTGTGGTTTATGCTGAACACTTGCTTTCCTTCTGGGAGTCTAGAATTTTGGTACTTGGAGGCAGGCAGAAGCTGCCTATGTGGCCAGCCCCCAATAAAAACTTTGGGCAGTCTCCAATGAGCGTCCCTGGTTGGCAGTATCTCAAACATGTTGTTACAACTTCTTGCCAAGGGAATTAAACCGTCTTGTGAGACTCCACTGAAAGAGGACTCTGGAAACTTGCGTCTGGTCTCCCCTAGACTTAGCTCCATACGTCTTTTCTGATTCTGTTTTATCCTTTTGCTGTAAATCCAGTCTTGAGCACAACTACGTGCTGAACCTGTGAGTCCTCCTAAGGAATTGTTGAACCTGGTGGTGGTTTTGGGAATCTTGACACAAAATGAAATGATATATTGACGCGTTATAAAGTTTAGATTCACTATAAAATTTAAAATGCATTTTTCTAATTTTTAATAAAACATAAAACAGAAAAATAGTATATACTATATAATATAAATACCAGCATTTACTCAATGGTGTTGTAGCATGTAGGTGTTTAAAAGTCTGATTTAATTATACACTAACATACACTAACACACACACACAGCAATCATATTTTAAAATATACCAAGTTTTCCTAATAGTTGTTTTCTTACAACTAAAAACAGTGTTTTTCCTTAGTTAACAGTTATTGTGCTAAGTTTGTTTATAACATACTATTAATGAATCCAGCATGAAAAGGTAAAAAAAAAAATTTAGGAACTCTCAAGTAGGAAAGGAAAAAAAAAACAGATCTCTTCAGTTTAATATAAATAAGTACTAAATTGTTACAAATTAATACCCTTAGGGCACAGCTACATTCTTTAAAAATGTTTGGAGATCGGAATCATTCATTATTATTAAATACAGTATTTTTTCATTTTTTGTTTTAAACATTTGCATTTATAATTTCTCATATGAGACTGTGAAAGTGATACTGGCCTCCATTACAAACCTGACTTTAAAAGCTGTTTTATGGAAGAAGGAGACTGGGTATTACACTGGACTTCTTTCAGGGTGTTTTTGAATTAATAAGCACTTCCTCACAGAGCTGAGCAATCCTGGCTGACTGACTGATAAGATGAACTGAACAGTACAGGGAATTTAAAATAGGCTGCTGAATGTCACTTCGAGAACTATCAGCATTGCTGCAAATATGTTCAGAAACATATCAGATAGTAACGAGACCAGACACTTAGCTCCAAAAAAGCAAATGAATTTAGTGACAGCTTAACAAGCTTTCATGTGATAATATCTGGGTATGCTTGCTTTTGTGACTATGGACTGAACTTAGCTTCTGAGCGACACAACCACCTTGTAAGTTATCAGCATTTTCATACAATAGCATATTATTGAAGAAATGTTTTTTTGAGATTACAATGTTAAGATCACTATGAAATACTTTACTTTTCAGAAGTTTATTTGTATGTAGAAAAAGTTTGGTTTTTGTTTGTTACGATGTACTACAAAAATGTTTATTCCTACAAGATCAGTGACCCTCTCATCTTTTTATCCATACCTAGAGCTTCTATTAATTTAAACCTAATCAAATGGAACCTTTAGTTTCATTTACCCCATTCTCTTCCTAGAAAAAAAAAAAAAATTATCTGAAAAAAAAATCAAATTTCTAAAGTAAATACTAAGTATAATGTCTTACAGTTTCAGAATTTGCAATACCATAAAAGAGGATTTCCTAATGTACCTTGGAAGACATTAACCTTTAGAAATCATTTTTTCATAGCGCAAGGTCAAAGAAAATCCATTATATTTTACATTCCAATGTTGCTCATGTCATTCAAAATTAAAGGAAGCCTATTCACATTTTCTAATAAGAACTTTAAAACTTAAACCTTTACATCAGTGAGAAGAGTATAAAATTAGAATCAGTTTCAATTTTCATATAACAAATTTAGGTAAATCTAGATATATACAAAATGACCTTTTTAAAATACTTGATCATGAAAAAAGTAAATTATGTCCTTACCTTTACAGAAAAACATATACTAAATGCTAGTTCTTTAGGAAGGCAAATCAGTATCATTAAGCTTACCTCTTCAGGAAAAGGCAGATAGAATCTTTATAGATTAGAATTTACTTTTAGAATTATTGAAGTCTTACCAAATGTTCATTCTCCTACAAGGCAAATGAATCAGCTACTCTTCCAGTGCCCATGCAAGGGCAGCCTGTTAAAAACCAATTAAAGGGCAGATACCTTTATCAGAGTAGGTGTCTTCTAAGGCATGAAGATCAGGCAGTAAGTGAATACAATTTATGCAGCAATAGGTGAAGAAATCAAGGATGACCACTTTTCCACATAGATTCTTGTAGACAGAAATAGGCTCTTCCGTGTTCAGCCATTCTAACCCTGAAAGTTACACAAAGTAAATTATCATGAGTAAAGGAAAAGGCAACTTATCTAAAACTTTCCACTAAAATGTGAACCACTGTTATTTCTAAGGAGAGGACAGGTGCAGGGAGGGGGTTAGGAGAACAAGGGGAAATGGCTATAGTGGGCAGTCTAGAAACATAGCTAGAAGATTACCAACTTCTTTCAGAAACAGTGTAACAATCTGTGTGAAAGGAAGTAAGAACAACACATTTAGGTAAAACAAAAAAAAAAAAAAAAAGAGGACATACCAAATATTAAGAGAAACTAAGTGCACAATTAGGTACAAATGGGCTACTGAGAATGAAAGTCAACCTCAAGAATAGCAAGACATAACTAAATATCATAATGGAACAAAATGGCAAAATAAAGTATAAACGTGCAAAATACCTAAGCTAACCTCATAAGACAAAGAGCGGAAATGCTCTGGATTTGAATGATATCTTAAATACAAAATATTTTAAATGCAAAGTTAAGCAAAATACACTGTTATTGTAGATTTCGCAGAAGCAACATTAATATTGATGAAGGATGTGCTTCCTGTCCTCCAAAGAAAAATAAAATCTCATTAATCTGTTCTTTTGCAAATTAGATTTTATAATTACTTGACTATGATTTACAATTTTAACTATGTACTATGAAGATTTTGTCAAACTAATATTAAAAGTACAGCATCTTTAAGAAAACAAGGATAATGAATTTCTTATAAGTAAATAAATACAGCTACTAAAACTATTAATTATGCCTTTTTAAAAAAGCATAATTAACATAAAATATTTCATCATACACTGGAGCGGGTATTCAAAAGTATTTTAGAAACTGAAAGCCAGAGTTGTGTAGAACAAGTGGATAATAGCTAATGACTAATAATAGTAACAGGAGTTATTCAATTTTAACAAAATTCTTAAACAAATCTGCAAATCAAACTAATATTTCTGCTATTTAAGCCAATGTAGTGAAGCTTTAGGGTACAGTGATCTCTTAATTACCCATTTTAATAAAGTGTTAATTGTATATCACATCAAATGATCATATAAAACTTCAAACTAATTAATTTTCTACTTTACACCCTAATTGCAAAATATTTATGAATCTGTCTTTTAAGTTTATTTTCTGTAAATAGTCAACAGTGGCTTAGATTGGAGGGGGACAGGGAAAATATTATTAATGTCAGTTATTAGGTACTTATCAGGCTTAATAAAAAATTTTATAATTACAATGAATATAATTTAAAAAGCTGCTAACATTTACTGAGCTCTCCTATGAGCTAAGAACTTTAGATATACTACCTCCAATGCACATAATAAATCTGAAAAGTAAATACTCATAAGAGACTTATACTAATTTTTATAAGTGAGCAAAGTAGGCACGGAGAAATCAAGTAACTTGCTCAAAATCTCGCAGCTAACTAAAGGAATAACTGGGATTTAATCTCACGCCTCTGAATCCATCCATTATACCACACTGTTTCCTATAAATGTGCTTTTTTTAAGAAATAAAATAAGCATACTGTTTCTGAGATAGTTATGTTTGACTTCTTGATTAGTTTGCTAATAAAGAAACCAAGAAAAAACACATCTCTGGTATTCTGTTCTCAATAAATAGGTCCAGCAGAAAATTTGATTGTCAAATACGAAGCCTGAATATTTTGTTACATTACTTAGCAGTCACAGGGGTCAAATCTCATGGTAATAAAATACACTCATTGTAAATACAAACAAGAAAATTAAAACACTGGCCTAAATCCTAGCTGATGGCCTGCTCTTGTCTAACAGTGTACTATACAACTAAATTCTTCCAAAGGTTTTTACAAGCATGCATATGTATATAATCTTTTAAAGTTTCTTTGATGGGATAAGTACTCATGCATCCAATTCTTCTGTAAGAATTCTGCAGTATTTCAAATCCAGTATAAAACAGAAAAAATAAGCACTTTTCAAGGTGGAAGAAAAAAGGTTTGGAAAGACATACAAGACTGTTGTCAGAGGTAAAGTTCTGATATACCTCCCATGAGATACTGAACCCTGCCACATCCAACCAATTAACTATACATGTGGTTTCAGTGTCATCCCAGGAGACAAGCCAACACCACCAGGCAAAACAATGACAGTCCCAACCAAAGAAGGTAAAGTAGGGTTTCGTATACTATAGCAAGATGTGCTTCGTAAATACCACTACTGGGAATATTAATTCCCTCACGTGCCAAATACTCACAGGGCCGCCATTCAAACCTTGGAGATGGATCACAAATGATTCAGATTTTTTAAATTGCAAGTTTCATGACTTGGAACAGGGAATTGTGATATAACTAAGACATCGAGCAATCTGGAGTCTCTACAATCCAATTCTGGCAGATATTAGTTGTTAGGCACTTGGCAAATTA
The DNA here is from genome assembly GCF_014176215.1 of Rousettus aegyptiacus. NCBI lineage: Eukaryota > Metazoa > Chordata > Mammalia > Chiroptera > Pteropodidae > Rousettus > Rousettus aegyptiacus. Next base: position 48,959,905 of record NW_023416309.1, on the reverse strand, counting down.
CTTAACCTCCCTGTGCCTCAGTTTCCTGAAGTATAAAGCATGACTAAGAGCACCTCAGTAGATAGTAGAGAAAATTAAATAAGTTAATTAGATAACACCTCTGAAGTGTTTAGAACTATGTATCAAAAAGTGATCAGTAAATGCTAGCTAGGATGATGCAGAAAGATGAGGATGCTGAGACTGAAAAAGAAAAGGCAGGTGGCATGGGCATTTTAGTCATTGCCAATCCGGGTCACAAAACATCCAAGGAATGTTAACCTAAGGCACGGACGGGGCTCAGGTCATAGGGACGAATATGCAGGGCCCCCGCCTTCCAGAAACCGAGCATCCCCGCTACTTCCGGACACCTGGGCACGGCAGAGCCCCCCAGCAGCAATGCGCCGGGGTCGGGAGTGGCGGCACCACCCCGCCGCGCCCACCGCTTCGGGGGAGGGCGCCGTCCGCGAGGAAGGGGCGGTTCCGGGAGGGGTCCCCACCGCGAAGCCAAGCCCGCACCTTCCGGAAACTCAGGCACCAACAAGTCCTGCTCCCAGCCGTCCACCTTCTGCAGATATTGGTAGACCAGGTTATTCTTCTCCTCCTGGGTGACGGCGTCGAGCAGGGCGTACTCCAGCGAGGTCTGAGCCGGGAGCAGGCCCGAGAGGCTGCAGCTCCGGGCTCCGGGCGCCGCCATGTTCTCTCCGGACAGTCCCGAGGCGGCCGCGGCCCGCGGGCGAGGCTCGTTGGGGCACGAGAGGAAGCGCTTCCTGTGCTTTGGTTTCACAACGGCACATTCACCCGAACTCCCCGCCAGCCCCAAACCACACTAAGGACCCTTTTTTCGTCTGTAAGCGTGCACTCGAATGCTAAAGGACTGCAAACCGCCGCAATTCCCGGGCGCCGAATTAAACTACCGCTCCGAACCTCCCCGCCCCTTCTGCATCTTCTCGCCGCGGCTGGGGCTGGACATTCAGAACGCCAGATTCAACACAACCCCCCCGCCCCCAGAGTTACCGTTCTAAAAGTTCAAAGAGAACCATTCCCCACCCTTCACTTTGAAAATTAGCGGATTTTAGAACAAAAAAATAAATCCATAGGACACACAAAAAAGGGGCACAATTTTTTCATTCTTTTTAAAGCCCGACTCTTAGGACGGGACCGGCCGATTCGACACAGCACTGGTGGCGGGGAGGCAGTTCCCGCCACGACAGGAAAGGTAATGGAGCAGGGATATGCTCTGGGGAGAGGCTTTTTTATTAAAAAAATAAAAAATTGAGAGGGATCGGTAGATGGATTTGGCTTACACACAAAAGCAATAGTCCGTGGCTCTGCAGGACTGAAAGTGCGGGCGCGAATAGATTGTCAGCCGAGCGGGGTGGGGGGGGGGGGTGCCAAGGGGAGCGGACGCAGCTGGAGCTGCTGGGGGAAGGGGATGGTGGTGGCAGGTGGGCGGCGTGGATCCCTGAGGGCGCGCTTCTGCCTCGAGGAGGGAAAGGCTGTGATTGCGCTTATGGAGCGGGCTGTGCTAGCAGCAGTTCGTTCGCTCGCTGCCCTTGAGGTGGTGAGGCCCTGCTCGCTTACCTTTGCACCCTCCTGGGTCCAAAGTGAAGGGAGAGCCCCTGGAGGCATCGGGCTGGTGGAGGGAGGGCTAGACTTAAGTGTGGCTGGCCCCAGTGCAGGCACGACTTCACATATTTCAGTTTTATTTGTTTACTGTGCAGTGTTTGTTCGTTGCTGCCGAAAGAAGATGGTGGAGTACCCAGGAAACTGAAGTTTGTTGAGTATCTACGAGGCATTGATAAGGGCAATTAACGTTTATTACCAAGCACACACTTCTCTGATTATGGAATGACTAGTGTTAATTAGCAAACTGTGGTAGCCATTTAGTGTTTGTACCTGCTGAGTCAGTTGCCCAGGGACTGGATGGATTTGTGAGTTACTTGGACCATGTCCAGTTGAACTGATAGGAGCTTTGTAACAATTTTACAAAGCTCATTCTAAAAGTCCCATTAGAGCTTAATTTTCAAAGTATAAATGATTCTTATGAATCAAATTCTGGAAAAGGCCAAGATACCTGGATGAAATAGTAGCCACAACAGAAAATTTCTTAGATGCTACCCCTGTGGTAGCTTCTCATAATATTATTGTGTAAATGGAACAGCAGGTTATAAGGTTTGTAGTTTGCCAATATATTTATTACCAGAGCTTTAGAGTCCCATCAGGTTAGTGGGATTTTCATTACTTTTTGTCAGCAGAATAATTCCATTAAAAAATTTTGTCATGACAAATGGACTCTCTAAGATTAGTGCTTAAATGATAAAAAATCATTTTTTGCCATGTTAGAAGATAGTTTCTCTGAAGAAGACATTTGGGAATACAAATCCAAAAGAAGACTAAAACCAGTACATCCAAATAATTGCTCTGAGAATATTCCAAAATCTGTTGAAAAAGCAATAGATGGGAAAAAACAGTCAAAACGAAACAGAAATAAAAGAATCGTGGAAGCTAAAGAGAAGGTGAAGGACCCTGAAATGTGTCTTAGAGAAACAGGTAGTCAGACTTCTGTAGCTTCTAGTCAGAATTCTAGTTGTGAAGATGGTATCCAGCAGTCCCAAGGCACTCCAGGAAGGCGCTGTAGGACTCCCAGAAACAAGGTATCTCCAAAGATACGTCCAGTTTATGATGGATACTGTCCAAACTGCCAGATGCCTTTTTCCTCATTGATAGGTCAAACACCTCGATGGCACGTTTTTGAGTGTTTGGATTCTCCACCAGTCTCTGAAACAGGTAAGATTACAGAAAAGATAGTGGTCTTTAAATAGACTTGAATTAGGCCGAACATATCAGTCCAGTGAAACAAGCAATACACCAATAAACCAAAAGAGAGATGAGACACTGTAAGTATAAATGACCCTAGAGGCGAACAAGGAATGCATTTACCCTTGAGAAGGATAAAAAGATAAGTCGATGGTATAATTGTTAAGAACGTTGCAAACTTGAAAACAGTTTAAATGCATTTTATTTCATGAAAGTCTCCAAATATCTGTTATTTTTCATAAATGTTAATTGAGCACATACCATCCTAGATACTTTCACTCTGTTTACTTACTTGACTGTCAAAGACCGCACAGGGTAGGTGGTATTGACATTTTATAGATGTGAGTTCTTGAAAGTTAAACAACTTGCCATTTTGTTTTGTTTATCGAAACGGAGTTAGAGAATTATGAACATAGTCCAGTCTTCTAAATGTGGCGATGTTAGATTCATCATACCAATGTACAGTAGGAGGTACTGAGAAAGAATCTTAGATTATTAAGATTCTAATAAAAATGTTCCAGTCTGTAACAAAAGTAATGCTGTGTTTTTTACCTTTTAAAATATATAATAAATGTCATGTTAAAAATGTAGAAAATCCAACTTGGAGTATGCGGAGAATGGATCATGATGATTTGTCTATTCTAAACTTACATATACCATAAATAGATTTTTAAGTTTCAAAAAATTAAAATTCAGTAAAATAAAAATAATACTAAGTATGGCTTTCATGTTAAATATGATTCAGAAGAGATTTTATTATTAACCTCTAGTTATTTTAAAGTTCTGCATGAAGATACAAAAAAAACCTTTTTTTAAAATTTGGCATTAGCCTTTCTATAAAAGTGTAACAAGTGAAAGCTTCATCAAATGCTAGTAATTTGCTTTTAAGTGGCTTAAAAACCAGTAATAGAATTTAGAGTCTCATGGTCAACACCTCAGGGTCAAATGTCTTATAGATAAAGCCACCTCAGAGATTTTTCTTTCTTTCTTTCTTTTTACTGACCAAACTCCCTTGAATGGAATCTCAGATGGACTCTTCTTGAATTGAACTCTATAACAAATACTTTTATGATATGGTTTTAAGTTTTAAGCAATGTAATCTTCTAATTTAATATAACATCTTTTTTTTTTTTAGGGGTGGGGAGGGATCATTTTCTCATAAACCTGGAAATGAATGTACAAGGGGATATTCCAAGATGGTTTACAGAATGTTTCTCAACCATGATGATATGATGGGATTGGTTTCCAGATTCTTAAAACCTTATTATTAACATTTATTAAATTGAATTTCACATCTTAGAACAGACTCTAAATTGGCCAGGGTATGAACAGATATAATTAAGATTATTATTGTATTCAGTGTGAATATTAAATAATGGAATCCAGTTCGGTACTACAACTGTCATAATCTGTGTTGCTTGATAAGATAAAAATTGGGGTAGAACTTTAGTTCTGTGAGAAGCATACCAGTCTTCTTTATTCTTTATTGTCTGAGCGATAGTGAACTAGTGAAACTGATGATGTCGGTTTGTAGTATGTGTTTAAGAAATACGTAATGCAAGCATGACATGGATTTTGAAGGACCTCAATTGTGAGAGTTACAGGGGGGGAAAAAGGTGTTAGTATTAAACATTTTTTTGAGAAAAGATTATTTGAAAAGACATTTAAGAGTATTTGATTGAAAAATAATAACTAGCACCTTGAAAAACCATACTAGATTACTGTTATCTTATGCTGACTTTTTGATTTGTGTAAAGATAAACTATTGTCCTAAGGCCTCAAAGTAGGACTATCCACTTACGTGTTAATGTATAGTGCTAATGCAGTCAAAGCTTAGTCTGTGTTTGATCCTATAAAACTTTTTCTTTATTAAAATTTTCAGAGTGTCCTGATGGTCTTCTGTGCACCTCAACAATTCCTTCGCATTACAAGAAATACACTCACCTCCTGCTTGCTCAAAGCAGGGCTAGTAATAGTCCTATTAGCAGTCCATCACATGGGTTAGTTGGTAGTTTTAGTGAGACTAAGTCAGGCCTTCTTTGTAACCTTGAGGAAAGATGGTCTCTGTACCAGAAACAAACTGAGAACTTAAAGGATGTTTCAGTTGATCCCTTGTTGGTGACACAATGTCTAAGAAAATCTCAGTCTCCAACTGAAAGCAATAAAACGATTTCTTTTTCAACAAATATCCAAACATCCCAACAAGCTCCACAATTTGTGCAAGGTGTAAATAATAACAAACTGGTAGGAATTGGTTTGCCTCTTGCTGAAGAATTAGATAGCCAAAACAATTCAGAACACATAAATTTGCCATTGCCAAATAATGACTTTAGCGACTGTGATATCTCCTATTCTCCACTTCAAAGTGATGAAGAAACTTATGATATAAATGGAAAGCTGGATGATTCACAACCTGAACTATTTTTTACAGAAAGCTCTAAAGATGGCAGCCTAGAGGAAGATGACAACAGCTGTAGTTTGTTTAAAAATTTCCATGGTCCCTTACTGAAGGACCAGGAGAAGAGCTGCCCCAAAGCAAATAGCTTCTTAACACAAGATAAATACAATGAAGAATTGTATAAAGACGAAACTCTAAATGATCCGTCTCAACTTATTTTCCAAAACGAGGGTATTATTTTGCATCACGATCCAACAAATACTGATGGTAATTTTGTGTTGTTTCCACCTGCCTTAGCGGGGGAGCTTGCTTCTAGTTATCAAGCCACTAAAGCAAAAACTGATGAGCCAGAATTTCACTTATCTCCATCAAATAAACAGAAACAGGTAACTGAAGAATCAGCTGTTTATAATCAAATTTCTCTTCCGTTAGGGAAAAGTGAACAGTCAAAATCTTCTAAAAGCCAGGGAGGAGGGTGTCATTCTTTCCATCCAACCCAAAGTAAAGTTAGAGAATTATCAAGTAAGAACTTCAGTGCTAAGAGCAGTACCAGCTCAGTATGTTCCTGCAGAAAGGCATTAGAAGGCATGCTAGACAGTAAAGCTATGGTTTTAAATACAGAAACATTTTCTAGCACACCTACTGCTGGGAAGTCTTTGAAGATGTTGCCATCCGGTCCTAAGTGTAATGTAACACAACCTTCTACCAAGGTGATGAAGCAAATGGATATAGGTGTGTATTTTGGTCTACCACCCAAAAGAAAAGAAGAAAAATCGATGGGGGAAAGTGCATTAGAAGGGGCGGACTTAAATCCAGTCGTAAGTCCTAACGAAAGGAGATCCCGGCGGCGCAAGAGGAAAGCAGAAAAATCTCTAAGTGATTTAGAACTTGATGCAAAGGGTTTACATGAGAATTGGCAGTCTGTGGAACTTTCTGGTCAAAGGTTACAACGGCAAAGAAAGAGACGTAAAAAGTCAGATTCGCTCCAGGAAGGAACACATCAGAAGAGGTCAGATCACCTCAGTCACAGGACAGAAGCAGGAAGAGTCAATTTAAGTAAAGAGAAAGTCTTCATGAAATCATCTTCCAGCGGGCTGCACAGAGGCAACATGAAAATCCCAGCGTCATCGAATGCAGGAGAATTAAGAACAAGGACATGTCCATTCTATAAGAAAATACCTGGTAAGCTAAAATATCAACACTTAATATATGTACAGAGAATGAACTGACTTGAATTTCACGTTCGTTGCCCATGTACGTTTGTACATGAAAAAATTTTTTGTTTCCTTTGTTTTTATACTTCATCGACTTGTAACATAGAGTTTTGCATGTGTATATTTAATTGTTTTTTTCTCTATTCAGTAAAATTTTATTAAACATTCTATATGGAAGGAAGATACTATACTATTTACGTAACTATTACAGATTTGACAGACTAATAAAGATCAGCTTAATACAGAAAGAGGAAAGGCTCTCTGTAAGTAACTAATAAAAGACAGTCTCTAAGCACTTAAGAGAAATGCAAAGAGCTAAATAGCTTCAAAGAAGGAAAATGCCACAGGTTGTACAGGTCATCAGTGCCAGACATTTTAAAACCATAGAATAACTTAGTTTTTCAGGCTTTTCATTGTGGTTTTTCATGCATTTACAGATGAGTTAGTAGAAAAATGTGTGGTGAAATGAATTTTATTGTTAAACCAATAACTTCTGAAAAGAATATAAAATAAAACTGTCAAAATACATTTGGTTGCAGAAAGATTTTTTAAGAGTGTTTTATTGCTATTCTACAGCTATAATTTGTTCAAAATATTTAGAGAAAGCACTTAATGTACATCATACTACTAGTTTTGTTTTTCATAATTGTTGCGATTGATTTTCTGTGTTTTCAGTGAATTGGTATGCCATGTGTTGCTAAATCTGAATAGAATTGTGAAAGTTTGCTTTTTACTTGCATATCACTTGGATATTTCATGAATACATTTTAGAATAGCTCAACCTTATTATTACTATTACTTCTCTAAGGATTTTGTTTTTTTAGGCTTTTTTTTTCTTGCTTCCCTCCTTCTCCTCCATCCCACCATTCCCAGCAATGAAATGCAAATAATACTGATATACTATTTATCTGTTATTGTACTGCGGCCCTTTGGAGGGCCACAAACTATTGTAATATGTAAGATATTTTGGGTCTTCAATCATTTTTGTCCCCTTAGAAGCATATCACTATCACCCCATTGAGAATTCACTTTTTAGAAGTTAGCATTCTCCTTTGCTGTTTTGCAGAAGTAAAGGGATTTTGGGGCCCACTAAATATCGGGAAAATAGTCAAAGAAATAATGTTCAAAATAAAACAAAGATGTAATCGTTTTGTACCTTAGTATTTTGATTTTTTTTGTATTGTTATTCATTTTTAAAAAGCCTATCCTGGGATAGTTGGTAGAAACTGACAAGACTCATTTTCATCTTTGGTATCACCTTTTGCTGAATTAACGTGGCCTAAGTTTTAAATTATAAAGTTAAGTTAGCAGTGAAATGTGAAGATGTCAGAGGGTTAAGTATTTGTAATCAAATTGGATCTCTTCTATTTTGTTAGCTATTGCTCAAACAGCTGTGCCGGTGTTTTCATTGCAGGAACGAGCTTTACAGTCGACGCCTTTCAGTATGGGTTGGTCGAAGGCTGTACAGCTTATTTTCTCACGCATTTTCATTCTGATCATTATGCTGGATTGTCTAAGAACTTCACCTTTCCAGTTTATTGTAGTGAGGTAAGTTTTACTATTTCAAAATCTGAATTTATAGAATGCAGTGAAATTCTAAGCAATTTGGTTAAAAAAGAATCATTAAAAAGTATAAGATCTATCATTCTACTAGACGACGTATGAAAAAGCAGATACCACATTGAAATTCTAAAACGTGTTACTGTCAGTTGTTACAATAGTTTTTTTAAATATATGCTTTGTTAAATGAAAACAATAAACTAGTTTACAATGTACTAAAAAAAAACCTGAGTTTCATTTAATAGTCATTTATTGAGTGTGTAAAAAATATTCAAGGCAAAATACCTAACTTCAAGGAGCTTACAGCCCTTAGGGAACACATTCATAAATAATACCAGGATGGGATCAGTGTTGTAATAGGAAAGTGAACAGAGTGCCCAGAAGGGAGAGAAAGGAATGGTTTACACTATCCCAGTTCAGATGAGAGAAGGCTTCGTGATGAGACAGTGTGAACTAATTATTGAAAGGGGAACATTTCAATGCCTACCACTAAGAACTTTGGCTAGAATTTGACTTAATCTTCACAGCGTTCTTGAATTATCTTTTTTACAAACAACTGAGGCTTGGAGAGGTTAAGTGACATGCACCAACTCATGGAGCTAGTAATGGCAGAGGCAGAATTTGAATACAGGTCTGTCCGATACCAGAACCAGGCAGATGAAAGAGAGGAAAGCATTCCAGGTAGAGAGTGGACTTTGTTATAAAGGCACAGACATCTGGGAAATAGACCCACGGCAGCCACTTCAATTATTTCAGAATGGCTAAATAAGAGATAGGAAATAACAGGGGATAAACCTGCAGAAATGGGCAGGGGCCGGATCACAAACTGTTTGTCATGCCAGGGATAGACTTTTCATAGGTAAGAACTGGTGACAGTGTTTAAGCAGAATCGTGACAGTCATTTAGGAAGTTTTTTCCTGGCACTCTGGAGGGTTTGCATTGAATGTTAAGTGAGAGAACAGGAAGGTGATTAAGATGCTTAGATTCTAAACTAGATGTGAAATAAAATATTTAGTGTTTTGCTCTATCCCTAATAAGCACGTCCTATTTTGCAGATAACTGGCAATTTGTTGAAGAGCAAACTTCATGTGCAAGAACAATATATCCATTCATTGCCAATGGACACTAAATGTGTAGTAAATGGTGTCAAAGTTGTTTTGCTTGATGCCAATCAGTAAGTATTAAAGTTACTTTAATAATAGCCTATTTTTTTAAATATTCAAAAGGAAAACATGTTAGCATGTTTTCTTAAGAACTTTTTTCTTGGAACTAATAGGCTTGATATTTCCTAAAACTTGAGTTAAACATGTTTCTCCTTTTGGAAAAAATTAGTGTACCCCATTACAAAATCAGAGTGTAAATCCAGAGATCTTCTGTTATCGAACCCATTTTTTTTAATCCAGTTTAAATTACTATGCTTGACATGAGACTCCTTTTTTTAAAAAAAAAAAAAAGATATGTTAACATATTACTGCTGTTCTTTAAGAGATAACCTTTTGCCATTTCCTTTAATGTCACATATAAATTAGCAGCTTGTACTCCTTTAAGATATCAGAGGATTTTCTTTTTCCCTTTAAGTAATTCTTCAGTCTTCGATACGGAAGACTTGGAAGATTATTTTCTTGGAAATGTAGGTTTTCCTCTTTCCCTCATTTTTTAAAAAATTTAAAGTACTATCAGTATTCACATTGCAAAAATGCAACTTTCAACTATGCTTTTTTACTTTTCATAGACTGTTAGCCTCATGTACCTTAGAAATCGTAGATGCTTAGAGAATTCAAATTAAGACTAAATCTAGGATTCCTAAAATCTAGGCCAGCGTCTTTCTTCAGGTTGCCTTGAAGTTATTGTCTGCTAACTTTGCTGCTGTTTCATTTTTTAATCACTGGTTAGGACAACTCACGTTCTAATTTTTTTTTTTTTTGTCAACTTTATTCAGGAATAATTTACATAAATAAAATGGACCTATTTTTACTGTTTGCAGTGTTTTGATGAAAGTGCACACCTGTGTAATTCTTGCCGTGATAAAAATATAGAAACATTTTCCAAAATGTCCCTGTGCTCTTTCCAGTCAGTCCTCTGGCCTAGGAAAACGCTGATCTATTTCCTAGCACTGTGGATTAGATTTGTCTTTCTTAGGGATTCATCTAAATGAAATCATGGAGTATCTGCTCTTTTGTGTCCAGTTTCCGTTATTTATCATGTTTTTGAGAGTTGTTCATGCATTGTATGTATTAGTAGTATATTCCTTTTTATTACTGAGTACTATCTCTTGTAAGGACACACTACCGTTTGTTTATCCACTGAACTCTTGACATACCATTGATTTTAGTTTATCGACTTTGTATCCTAAGATCTTGCCAAACTTGCTCATTAGTTGTAGATTTTTTGTATATTCTTGAAAATGTTTCTGCCTGTATAATCATGTCATCTGTGAATAAAGACAATTTTGTTTTACTTTTTTACTTTCTATTTGGGACTTTTTTTCCCCTCTCCTCTTTATTGTACTGGCTTACACCTTTAGTACAATGTTGAGTAGGAGTGGTGAGAGCAGACATACTGCCTTGTTCCTGATCTTAAGAGAAAAGCTTTCAGTGTATCTATTGAGATACTTATGTAATTTTTCTCCTTTATCATGTTAACATGGTAAATCGCAATGATGGACTTTTTTAATGTTAAGCCAGCCTTGCATTGCTGTGATAAACCCCACTCGGTCTTCATTTTATTACCTTTTTAAAAAATATGTTGGATTTGATATGTAAATATTATGTTAAAGAATTTTATGCCTTTTCATGATGGGTAATTGGTCTGTATTTTTTATGTTACTTTTGTCTAGTTTTGATTTCAGGGTAATGCCAGCCTTATGAAGTATTCCCTTCTGTATTTTCTAAAAGATGTCCTGTAGTATTGGTATTATTTCTTCCTAAAATGTGTAATAGAATTTCCTAATAAAATCATTGGGGTCTGAAGTTTTGGGACAGGGAGGTAAGGGGACAGTTTTTATTACAAATGTAATTATTTCTTGTACTTTCTTAAAATTCAAAATTAAAGTTCCTTGTACTTTGGCAGTAATTTCCAAACCCCATTGTGTCAGGGGTCCCCAAGACCATCTTTAAACTCAGTGGTTCACTAGGGGGACTCACGGGACTCAGCAAAACTGTCAAACTTGTGGTTACATCTTATCACAGATTAAAATTAGCAAAGGGAAAAAGCAGATAGGAGTGAACCCAGGAGAAACTAGGCACAGTTGCCAGGTGTCCTCTTCTAGTGGAGTGGCACAGACGTGCTTAATTTTCTCAGCAACAACGTGTAACAACACGCGAAGTGTTGCCAACCACGGACGCTCACCAGAGCCTCGTTCAGGGTTTTTATTGAGGACCAGTCAAGGATGCATGGACTACCACGTGACTGACCTCAAGCTACTTAGACTCCTTACAGAAAAAACTGCCTGATGATACTGGTAACCGACACATGGCCCAGTGCTTCAGGCTGCAAAATGCGCTCTTATGGGCGGAATATTCCAAGCACTCAGAACTCATCTTCCAAGAGCTGGTCCTAAAGACAGGCCTTTCCTGGGAATGTGTGCCGTTTGAGCAACCCAGGCCTACTGAATTAATCCCTCCTGGCACACCAATTATTTTTATGATGTAAATTTCCTTAAAGGGCTAGATTTTCTATAGTATAATGCTTGTGATCATTGTGATCAGCTAATAAAGTGTACTAACTCGATATTGAAATAAGTACTCTTCCTTTCGTTGCTTTGCCTGTGTTAAGAATGTTTTTGACATGTTTGTGTTCAGCTGTCCAGGTGCCGTCATGATCCTTTTTTATCTCCCTAATGGTAATGTCACGTTACACACGGGAGACTTCCGAGCAGATCCCACCATGGAACGTTCTCTTCTTGCTGGCCACAAAGTCCACACGCTTTACCTAGATACCACGTAAGAGGGGCTTTCTTTATGTGCTGCTTTTTCCCATGACAGCATTTGCCCTGTGTATTATGAATAATTGGAACATTTGCTTAGCTAATCAAAATGATGGCTTTTGTCAGTGATCATCTCAAGGCTATTTATCAGAGGGATGCTGTTTAAAAAAAAAAAACACCATTTTCTTAAGGACAAAGTTGGGATTACATGTGTTAACTGACTATAGCTCTTTTTTTTTTTTTTTTTTTGTAATTTCCTTTTGAAAATATGGTTTGAGAATCCTATTATTGAAACAAGGAGGAAAAATTGGAGATCCGATTTTAGGAAATCACCTTTTTAAGGTTATCCTTTCAAGATATCTGTAACTTAAGTATAACTTAAAACTGAGGCCAAAATATGATTCTATTTCAGAGTATTCAGAATTTGCGCTTTTCTCCAAAAGATAATTCATAAATGACAACTTTGACTTACTAAGTGCTATAAACATAATGGTATAAACCAAAATTTTTTTATTATTATATTAAAATACCTCAGCAATTTGTTACAGATTATGTTACCTATTTCAGCCTGTTTCAAGGAGAAGTGGGTTTGTATGGCATCTTTTAGTAAAAGATGGTCTTTTCACATCCAATTTGCTAACACTAGCTAATTTTTCCATTTTTTAATGTACATATTAAATACTAGAATCATTAATAAAATAAGTTTTTAAAAAAAAAAAACTTTTCTTGTTACTTAGTACTATTCTATATACATTTCTGAATTTCTTTTGGTTTTTATACTAGAAAGGACAAATTTATTTATGTATAGTGGCTGACCAGCAAAACAATTTTGAAAATTGGGAAAATGTTTCTTTGGTGTTTGTACTTTATGACTTTTTTAGTGATAAAACACTTGATTTTCATTTCAAATATATATAAAGTTGCCTATATATATATAGTGTTAGTTTTTCATCAAGTGTTATTATTTTGAGGTAGACCCAACTGGATTTATTATATTCCTGTACTGCTGTATATATTTCTCTATCTCCTAAGAAAAGAACAACTATGTGAATATTAACTGTTTGACTTAAAACTACATTAAATTCATGTTTTATTTCATTATTTTAATAATTTTCTTTACTATATTAGACTTTAGTCCAAAAATAATACCTATTAATAGTATTTTATTTGATAATGATTTTAAAAACTTAAAAAAAGATATTGAGGTTTATAATTCACAGCTAAAAGAGTTGGCTGGCTAGAAATATACTTGAAGAAAAAAGGCAGGTTTTTTTTTTTTTATTCGAGGGTGCTAAAAGAAACAGTGAAAAAAAGTATACTGAAAACGCATACTTCCATCATAAATTATCAATAGCTGGTAAATATTTTAATCATGGGCAATGAGATAACTCGCAGTGGTGTAAGTATATAATACTGCTGTTATGTGTAATATTGCTAAAGCTTATTTTCTAAAATAGCACCCAATTTAATGCTATGGCTTTCTTGTTGCTCTTTTTAATAAGTACTGCATTTCCGTATTACAGATACTGTAGCCCAGAATACTCCTTTCCGTCTCAGCAAGAGGTGATCCAGTTTGCCGTCAACACTGCCTTTGAGGCTGTAACTCTAAACCCACGGACTCTTGTTGTCTGTGGCACTTATTCTATTGGAAAAGAGAAAGTCTTCCTAGGTGGGTGTTAGCTGTATCTAATTTACATTAATATATTATAAAGATCAGCTTCTCTTTGCATAAAGCCCTGTCAGTCTCGATTCTTGTAGTTGATATTTATTTCCTGAAATGATTCAATATTACCTTTGAAGTTGAAGGAAAATTTGATACAGTCTGATTCATTTAAACTTTGAAAGGCTTAACCTAGTGGAAGCGTTTGGTAAGTGTGCTTATGGCAGCCTTTATACCTACAAAATGTTTATAGAGCAAATGCCCACGCTACATTAGTAGTTAAATAAACTTTGAAAGATGACTAGTGCATAGTTGTATTATTGCATTCTTTGATGAAAACCATCAATTCTTAGAGAATCATTTTCATTTTGTTCCTAAATGATTTTTGGATACGTTAACTATAGTTTGTCTACATTACATAGTTTTGTGTTATTTCCCACAGTATTTTCCATTTCTTCTTAACTATGGTCACATGATGTCAAACATTAAGACATGCAATGATGAAGCCAGGGTTTTAACTCCTCTAAATTTGGTTTCTTCCCTCCTTCTACCCCTTTCTATACATATTTTGCAGTTTTTAAATAACTAGGTTTTTAAAAATAAATTTCTTGGTTTTCCCTTAATTTATTCCACACAACCAACAAAATTATTCAGCCTTTTTGTAATATTATGACAACGTAAATGTTTTAAATTTCTTTTTATTTGGTAATAATAAAAAAATTTCTTTTTATTTTAAAATTTAAGTTGTAATTTTATTATTTTTCTTATAAGCTGTAATTTTACTATTTTTAACCTTTTCCTTTGCCTACAGCCATTGCTGATGTTTTAGGTTCTAAAGTGGGCATGTCCAAAGAAAAATATAAAACATTACAGTGCCTCAGTATACCAGAAATTAATTCCCTCATCACTACAGACATGTGCAGTTCACTGGTTCACCTTCTTCCAATGATGAAAATTAATTTTAAGGTAAGCATTCAAGAGGTAGGTATGTCTTTTGAGATCGAACTAGAAAAGGTAATCTGATGATCGTAAACTAGAATGCCATTTACCTGCATTTAATGTAGAAGAATTCAATTGTAATGAAATCACCTACGGTAAACTTTGCCCTAGAAAATTTCTTAAGGGGAATTTAAAATGTTAGTTTTTCATGGGTGCAGCTCTGTAATAATTCAGATGCCCACCAGGAGTTTAGAAACTAGAGAACTGACATAAGGGAAGAAGCAAAGGTGTAGAAAAGCATACACCTGTCCAGCCATTCAGACCTGTTCTTAAGATCGTTTTCCAGTTCTTCCTGGATGAGTGGAGAAAGAAGTGGAGAATTCTAAGAAGTTCTTACTTTTCTTCAGATCTATTCTGTTTAATATTAAGCCCCTATAATACTGATATCTGTTGGAAATTTACTGGCGAGAATTAAATAAAATACTGAAGCGCATCCTAATAGGAAGCTCTAGTGTTAGTTCTGAGGTATAAATTAAGATACGTAAGACGTGGCTTCACTGTGATTCAGAGGGCTTATTTGTCAGATTTATTTATATACCCAGATTTATTCCATTTGCTGACATTTTGACACCCAGCAGTGGAATACATCAAACCCGTGTATTAAAAACTATTCAAAATATATTGTACATAGAAGATGTATTTTCACCCTTGCTCTGACATCCGTGAAATAATTTTTATGGAACTTTTTGAAATAGCCTACGATGCTGATTACTATATCTATCTTATAAATAATAACACTTATATAAAGAGAATAAATATTAGAGGTTTATCCCTTGAATAAGGAAATTCTAACTGCTGTAATTACTCCTTCATGAGATTAAGGTAAAATTTTTATGGCCTATTTTCATGGGTATATAATTCATAAGAGATTTGAGGGATAATCAGGTCAGAATTTTGTCCATTGGTGTTTTAGCCAGCCTTGCAAACTTATTTTAAATTTGGGAGGCATCCAATTTGTGTGGAGCTAATGAGATGTTGATTTATCATAAAATAAATACAAATATCCCAAAGAAGGTATAACATATTTTTATTATTTTTGTGTTAGTTTTATTTCCTACTTAGTTTGTTCTATTTGAATAAATCATCCATTTAGGAGGACAATGGGAGTGGAGAAGTCAGAGTATTATGGAAATGAAAGGACTATAAAGCTTTTTAAGAAAGTGTTTAAAGATGCCATATGTTGCAGAGAGGTCGTGTGAGGAAAGAATGGCAGTTTGACAATTAGAATATCTTTGGTGACCCGTACAAGAACTGATTCAGAGAAAAGACATTAGAGGAAGCCAGACGGCAGAGGGCTGAGGAATGAATGAGAAGGTATTCAGATGACCACATGGATGAGAACATACACAAATGGCCAATAAGCACATGAAAAGAGGCTCAATATTGTTAGCCATCAGGGACAGCAAATCAAAACCACAGTGAGATAGCACTTTACACTTACTAGGATAGCTATAATAAAAAAATAAAAAAAAAGAGGGCCAGTCGTAGGTGAGGACATGGATAAATTGGAAGCCTGGTGAAATTGCAAAGTGGTATAGCCGCTATGGAAAACAGTTTGATGATTTCTTTAAAAATTAGACATGGAGTGACCATATCACCAGCAATTCCAGTCCTAGGTATGTGGCCAAGAAAATTGAAAGCGTATGTCTATATAAAAATTTCTACACAAATGTTCATAGTAGCATCGTTTATAATAGCCAAAAAGTAGAAACAACTCAAATGGCCATCAAATGATGACAAACAAAATGTGACATGTCCATAAAATGTAAATATTATTCAGCTATAAAAACGAATGAAGTACTAAACATACTACTATATAAATGAACCTTGAGAACGTTATGCCAAGTGAAAGAAGCCAGGTCACAAAAGGCTGTATTTTATGTGATTCCATTTATATGAAATGTCCAGAATTGGTAAAACTGTAGAGGCAGTAAGTAGATTACCGGTTGTCAAGGCCTGAGGAAGAGGGAGTGGAGAGCGATTGCTAACGGGTACGGTGTTTCTTTTTCGGGTGCTGAAAATGTCCTAGAATTAGATAGTTGTGATGGCCATACAACTGAATATACTAAAAACCGCTGAAGTGTCTTTCTCAAAGACAAAAAATAAAAATAAAAATGAACGAATGAACGAATGGAAGGCGGACGGGAGAGAAGCAACATAGAGCATGGCCGTGAAGAGGAGCCACATGTGTTCACAGCCAGAGGGAGGTGCTCAAAAGGGAGTTTGTTTGTTAGCTTGTAAGAGGTGAGGCTTTTTACACTGTGAGTGATATGGAGAAATTGAAGATACATGAGAGAGGAGAACAACTAATGAAGTTAACTTTCTGAGAAGGATCTGGAAATAGAGGTAGAGGGCTTCTTCTTCCTCTCTGACAATTCCCTTGCAACATATAAATTTATAGATTGTTTGTACACATTACTTTCTTTCAGAGATCATATATATACAAATCCACACTTAAGAATTAAATCTTCAAATAATAAACCCAAGTACAATTTTTTTATCCAGGAAATCAGATCAGTTTTAACATCTCAGAAGCGTTCATTTTGAACCTGTTTGGTGTTTTCGTTGTTTTTGAAAAAGGAATGCCATGAAATCATTGTCTGTTTTTTCTGTATTTGTCATCTGTTGACATTGCCTTCAGGAGACCTTCCCCTTCCTCCAATAAAGTTAACCAGATGTTAATGACATTTTTGATGATTTCTTATCTTCAAAACACAGATGGAGCAGAAGCTGCTGGTTACCATGAAGCTACATTTAGCTTGTACTTGAAGCTATTTTTTTTACCAGCCAAAAATAGTTTTGTTGCATTAGAGCTAATGACTTTTTTTGAACATATAACCTAATACAGTTTCCAGGGTTTCTAAGACATGCTTGAAAGCCTTAAAAACCCTGTGAGTAATACCTTTCATGGTATTTAATTCAACAACCCAAGTTTGTGTATATAATATAAAGTTGACTACCACCCCAATTTAAACCTGATTCACCGAATGTGGTAAAACATTATGACAATAATCTTACAGACGATTACTTGCATACTGAAAAAAAAAAAAAAAAAGTAGTCCTAGTGGCATATACCGAAAGCGTTTTCATCACAAACTGGTTGCCAATAAACAGGGAGACAAAGCCATGGAACTTTGTACTGAATAAATCAAATTACCCATGTTAGTAGTTCTCCAGTTGTGTGTGGTTAATGAATGACCTAGTGGCTGTTGGCAGACCTTTCTGTATGTTTGGCTTATGTGATAATGCCGTATGTTTTTGTTTGTGGCACAGGGTAATGGTATTTTTGTGGTAACTAATTTGTCTCGTGAAAAGCAGAAATTACTTCTCATTTAATTCTAAGTATTTTTGCAGAGACAAGTAAGAATGGATAAGTTCGACGACCTATATTGAAAGTTGTGGTATCACATGTATAATTGCTGTAAACCTCAGTTTCCTATTTGTGAGGACAAGGGGAATAGGATTAGTAATTGAGCAAGTAGCATTACGTTAGCTAGCGGGAGGTCAGTAGTTGGAAAGAAATATGACTGGTAAGAAATGACTAAGTATTCTTGTATTGACTTCAAATTAATAAAAGGTCATTGTTTGATACAAAGAGAAATGATTGTTATTCATCAGTGAAATATAAATATCTGATAAAATGTTCAGCCTCTTACTAGGAATCAAAAATAAAACAACAATGATATTTGTCTTCTAGCAAATGACATTTTTTAAAAGGTATTTCTCTGTTGACATTCAGAGAAATTGGCACTCTCATCCACTTGGATAATAGAAAAAATTAGGAGTTAATCCTTTAACTCAACAATTCCATTTTTAGGAATTTATACTAAAAAATAAGTCCTTTGTGAAGAGGTCCATTTGTAAGGCTCGTAGGTGCTGATGGAGAAATAGATGATGAGAGTTAGAAAATGTTAAAAACGGGCAGATGGTTTCCATGGGGGAAAAAAAAAAAGACTCAGAAGGTAGGGTTTGCAGACTGTCTCTCCCTTAGGCTGTAAGCTTCCAGAAGGTGAAGGCCTTGTCTGTTCTCTACTACTCTGATACCAGCACCTGGCCTTAATAGTGGAGCAGATATTTACTGCACGAGTGAACAGGTAGATGGATGAATGGATACCAGCATCTTTTAGATAATAGTTCAGAGAATGTATGACTTAGGAAGAAAAAGGAGACTTTTGGAAATCCAATATGACACTATGTGCAGTTCAGGTTTTTTATTTAAAATAAAACTAGAGTTTTATTATAAATTTACACGAAGGCTTTGTAACTTTTTGGGTTTAGGCTTAAGACCAAAGTGTTAGACTTTTTTATATCCCTTGTGCTGTTATTATCTTCAATTGGATTTCTTTTATCTTTCAAAGATTGAACTTTGGTTATTGCATTTCTAAGAATTTTATCAAATGTCATCATTCATAATGACTTTAGTTTGGAAAGTTCTATATCCTATTCCTGATTCGTTAGGGAAGTACCTTACTTCCAATTGTAGCAGCATGAAAAGTTTTAGTATTTTCTAGTTTGTATTTAAAGGTGGAAAGAATACTTGAGGCGAGTATTTCTGTGCATCCTTAAAATGTATGTCTTTTGTTGAGTACATACAATTATTTCCCTCTTACTATCCATCTGTCGATTCTCTTTTGGTGTAATGAGTGGGGATATGTTTGGATTAATGTTTGCCAGTGGTAATAATATTAGCTGTAATAGGAATTCTGTTAAATACATACTAGTATCTCCAATCTTAACATCCTCATGGTAGTAGGATTTGGAGAGGTTTTTTTTAGTAGCTATCTGAATTGTAATTTTTTAAATACACAATTACTTATGTTTAAAGTTGCCCCTTCTTTTTTTAAAACATGTACTTAAGCATATTTAAGTTTAGATAAGTGAAGGGGGAAAAGATTTTTTTCCTAGTGACTTTATGTATTTGGAAGCACGAGCTAGATCGTTGCAAGCTAATGCTTACCAAGTGGAAACTCTCTGGGACTGTGCCGTGGACCATCTTTAATCATTCTGTTTTATTCCACATAACCCGTCTTCCCTGAGCATTAAATCAATATCCTATTTTTACTTACCAGGGTTTACAGAGTCATTTGAAGAAGTGTGATGGGAGATATGATCAGATTTTGGCGTTTCGACCTACAGGATGGACGCATTCTAATAAGTTAACGAGTATAGCAGATGTTGTTCCCCAGACCAAAGGAAACATTGCAATATATGGTATAACTATTAAATTTTCTCACTTTTAATGTTTGTAATTACTTTACATTTTTAAGAAGGGCCGGAAAATTAAGATGCAAGAAAAACAGGCACAAAAGAATCTTTAATAATTCAAGAGTTTCAAATCGCTCTGTGTACTCTAAAACCTATTTCTTTAATGCATTGTGAACTGATGTAAAGGAGTATGATCATAGTAAATAGATATAGCTAATACAGATCATTTGTTCGTGACCAGTGTGATACGTAGAGGAAATTGTAGAACTACTTGAAGGGGGAGGGTTGGCACCACTGTGTACTGGAAGTTTAGATGACACTTTGAAACTGAGAGAAGACAATGGATTAGAGATGGTGACAACCAGAGTTACAGGCGTGAATGTTTTCATTTCTCGGAGGACGTTTACCATTGTCCTCAAAAATTGGCTTATTACGTGAGTGGCTGATGGAAACAGTTTTGACATGTCTCTAGTCTGGTGACTTTCAGCCTCTAAAGACCCTCGTTCGCGCAGAACTGGACCCTCTTTTCACGGTGGTACTTGATCTTCAGTAAGGAAGATCAAGGGATTTTTAGGATTTCATTTTTTTCTTTTTGCTTATTTTTTATGTATGCAAAGCTCGGGCACTGCAATCGGCTTACTTGCTCTGGAGATCAAGAGTCTCCAGCTTATTGTTCTTCAAAATTTACTCATATTTCTTCCATGATTTTTTTTTGAAATTCATAGCTGAGCTAAGTGCTTAAAGGGAAGAATTATTTAAAAAGAAAAGCCTAATTGTAAATAAGGATCTATGGAAATACATATTATTGTCTACAAAGAAAATAGATTTTTTTAATGTTCAAAGCATTCATATCATTTTAATGTTTTATCCATAAAATAACAATTTTTTTAAAATCAGAAATAAAACATCAAGGTTTTTTGACAAAAATTCTCCGGATTGCTTTCCTTTTCTCCTTTATTTTATTTTGGACTTGTACATTTAAAAAGAATTAATTCGATTTTTAGTAGGCAATATCTTTTTTTGTGTGTTCCAGGTATTCCTTATAGTGAACACAGCAGCTACCTAGAAATGAAGCGTTTTGTTCAGTGGCTGAAACCCCAGAAAATCATACCTACCGTGAATGTTGGCACCTGGAAATCTAGGAGCACCATGGAGAAATACTTTAAAGAATGGAAATTGGAAGCTGGATATTGATGTTACCCGGAAAAACTTAGGCGTATAGTTTGTTAGTAGTTTAATTTTTAATGATACGAAATATACTTTACGTGCAAAAACTCATGAAAGTCACACATTTAGCTTATTTTCTTATTTACATTTAAATAATGTGTTCATGGTGCTGAGTGCCTCTCAGCATCATCAGTGATAACGGAGACTGGTCTCCCTAGTACCCTTAATTCTTGCCCCTCCCCATGGGGGCAGTTATATTCTGCATCCAGCCTTAAAAGGAAATAAAGGTGGGTTCGGGGACCAAAAAGATTCATGATAATGGATAACTAGATTGAAAACATATATAAGTAATTATGTATCTTTGAAATTATTTAATGTGGGGATATTTTTATGGGATAAAACTTTCATATGACATGCACATTTAAATAAAAAATTAATCTTAAGTTTGCTGTGTAATGTCTGGTTTTTAGGATTTATAACGTGCTTTTCATGCAATTTTATAAATTTCGATGAAAATAATTCAGCATTTGACTCTGAAAAAGATGACTCAGAGCCTAGATAATAACTCAATAAAGGATGGAGGAAATTTTGCATGAATGATGTTTATCTGAACTATTTACTCAAAATATCGAATAACAAAGTTTAGATTGCTGTATTTTTTTTTAAAAAGTGAGATTATATAATTTCTTCATGAATCTTGATCTCTCCAACACAGATTAAATACCTTATCCAAAAATGAAAATTTTAGGCCGATGCATATTAAAAATGTTTTTATGGAGTTTAAGCTAGTATGATGTGTATTCTTGCATTACCTCTAGCAATGAAATTAACTTAGGACTTCTTAATAAATGCTTTTATGGAAAATCATGTTCAGTAATGATTTCAGTCACCAGGAGGATATTATTCTCCATGAACTTTATTTTCATAAGCTTGTATTTTGCATTGTATGGAGGTAAGGTCTGTAAGGATCACATTTAGGGGAAGAAAAGCTTTTAGGGGCACAGCAGTCATAAATCCAAATAACTGTGTTCTCAGTTGACTTTATTTACACATTTAAAATATTTTGATTTGGGCTTGGTGCCTTCAGCTTTTTATGAGTTATAAATTATGAGTTACAATTATAAAAACTATATATTCTATTTATCACAAAGAGGAAATGGTCAAGTCATTTAAGGTCATTTTATTTTTGCTAGAATTATCATTTTTCACTAGTAAAAAGATTTTTCATCATTTTGAAGGTTTTATTTTGAAAATCCAGTCATGTTATTTAAGAGCAACCTTGACCTTTTTAATCATTTAATGCAAACACATCTTTCTACACAGCACCATTTATGGTGGCTTGGAATGATTTTATTTCACTGCTATTGCCGCAGAATATGCAAAACCTCATTTAGGGACCATCCCAAATAGTTTTATAAATAAGTCACAGTCATAATCAAACTTTCCTGGGCTCTGTTGATAGCTGTATATGAGATTTTTAGTTTCAATACCTAACACTTTGGTAGGTTAAAATTTTCAATTTTAAAGTGGAATAGAAGAAAAAATCTATCAACCCAAAATAAGTGGATGATAGCTCTTGAGCATCCCAAACCTGTGTAGAGAAGAAGTAGAACTAAGCCAACATAGGGGATAATGTTTTACCATATATGTATTTGGAACTTTTCAGGACACTTCCTTACCATCTTATCTGACATTGAACATTGAATTACCAGATGCAGTGGTAACAGGTGGATTTCAAGTTCTCATGACTTTAATAGGAAAATATTTTCCACTCGATGTCAATGTCTTTTGAATCTAAGTGATCTAACACTTCATATTTATAAACTTTGCTTTTCGGAACAACTAATTTAAATTAGTTAATATAACTTTGTTCAGTTATTCAGTTATATTCCTGTGAATGCATTTAGAATTTCCATATTTGGTCCTGAATAACCATCAGTAGTAACTAGACTAAGGAACTAAGAAGAGACTCATCCTCAAGGACCGGTCCAAAAATGATCTGTCTTGAAAGGATCGATAGTGGCTTGTAACGTCTCTGGTGTTGGTACCGATGTTAGAAAAATTCCAATGAAAAAGTTATTTGAAGCAAGCGAAAGTATGAGTTAATGGTTATAGATAATAGAACAGTCGAGTCGTGAGAATTACTTATAACCTGAATAGTTGGCAGCTTTTAACTTGGTAATCATTTAAATATGCTAACTATGTTTCGTCTTTCTCTTGGTGTCTACTCCTTCCTCCAGAACGTAGACATACTCTGTGTGTAGTAACTCATTTCCTCTGTGTTTTCACAGTGCCGCTTTGGTAAGCCAGAAATAATTTATAAATCATTTGTTATGGAATGTATACCAAGTATACACAACCAAGTGTAACACAAAACGATTATTTTCTTAAATATTCATAGCTGGGCCAGAACTAGGATGAGGCAGGAGAGATGCCTAGGGTTCAAAACTGAAAAAGGCACTTTTTTTTTGTCTAAGGCTGACCCTGCGCTCGCATGACCCTGACCGTGAATGCCTCCCGAATTTTACACTAGGAAACATTTTGCCTGACTCTAGTGCCTGCTGGATTCATAACATCTAATTATGTTTTTTTTTTGCTGCTTTGGTGAATTCAAAATGTGTTTCTGAAAATATTACTGCTTTGTTTTAATGTACATTAAAACATAAATAGTATAACCTGAATTTATGAGAGTACATTTTAAAGAACTTTCAGATTCACCAATGTAGTAATTAGTACTAGTTTTTCTGAAGTACCAAAACCCAGATTTCTTTCAGATTCTTCCCTCAGTGTACTGTAAACATTTTTAGAGCAGGGCCCATATCTTATTCATTTTATGATCTAGCATCTTTTCTGTTTCTGGTTCACAGTTCTAATAAGTTGTAAATACTTGAATGAATCGAATAAACAGTGAAAAATCCATCTACATTTTAAGAATTCGACTTCTAAAATTTTTTAATGTATTTTTCTTAAGTAATAATAATTTTATTCCAGAAGAACCAATAACAACAACAATATAGTGAAACTAGTCAATTGTTTTGGTGCATTCAAATGATTGTTATTTAAGTCCACTTCAGTGTAGGAACAATTTAGGGAATACTTTTTTTTTTTTTTTGGCAGGGGGAAGTCAAGATTTATCACTTTAGTTTGTCACCAAAATCAGTCATTGAGCATTTGAATCCTTCTTTCAAGAACATATATTCTATCGATCAACATTTCTTACTGATTAGCTGCTGTCTGCCCCACACTATTCTTGGTGTTGTGGGGAAATTAAGATAAGAATAATTCAATCTGCAAATATTTATTGAGTGATTATTTTGTACGGGGTGAGGGAGTTATACAATTGTCCTTTGTTAGGTGGTTAATTCCTGCATAAAATAGCCTCAAACCTCAGAGGAGAATAATAGGAGAGAAAGACACGTCTCCAGGTGTCAGAAGTCAAGCTGTGATAAGTGGTTTAATACCAAAATGCGTGGGAACAGTAAAAAGGGAGAAGTTAATCCTGGTAAGGAAGGGTGCGTAGACAAGGTGGCTTTTTACAGGGTCTTTAAAAGATTAACAGACTTTTCATGGGCTGAAGAGTAGCCCAAGGGGCAGCAAAGGCCTGGCAGTGTGACACCGTAAGAGTGGAAGAGGAGCTTTGAGTAGTTGGTGTGTTGGCATGTGAAGCTCAGGAGGGGAAGACCGTGAAGAGTGTTGACATCCATACTAAGGAGTCGGGAAGTTATTCTGAAGAAAATCAAGAGCTTTTGAAGATTTGGAGGCAGTCAACATATTATGTGTTCGGAAATGATATAAAACTAAGGTAGATAGGTAGATAGCTGATCAGATAGATGGATAGATATTAATGTGCACAAACATATAGCCATATTATGAACAGCGTATACAATATATGTATGTATAGCTCGACAGGAGAACTGGGCCAGCCCCCGAACCTTAAAAAACATTATAATTCTAGGTTATTTGTGAGGAGTTGAAGTTGAAGACAAAGTCCTCCCTTGCCTTAGAGGAACTTAGAATTTCCTTAGGCAGCTGGCTAAAAGCTAAGATATATAAAATACTTAAGAGATGAATTTGTCGTTTTATATCTTGAGAAAGGAGAGATTGAGTAGTTTGGAGTTGTGTGAGCTGGTTGGTGAAATAAAGTGCATGTGAAACTAATTTCGAAACAATTTATTTATAGTATGTAAACCATTCCTGAGTAAACCATTCCTGAACTGGTCTTTAAAAAGCTCATTTAATTTAAATTGAATTTGGTTTATGTAAGTGCTGCTCTTATGGTTAGGACTGCATTTTGTGGTTTAAATCCCTGTAGAGCTATTATAAATTACATGGGGATTTAAAAACACCTAAGAACACTATTCACTTAGTCCTAAATATGATAGACTTTTTTTTTTATTTCAATAAAAAATGTTTTGTAAAATCAATTTACATTATCTGTATAAGCTCTTCTGTTACTTCAAAATGGAAAGCAAGAGCTTAAGATCATAAAATGGCATCGAAGCAATGCTTTAATACACTATTAGATAACGTTATTAAACTGTTTTTTAAAGTTTGTTTAAAGAACTGTTATGGACTTCCTGTTGTGGCTCTGAGCTCTGATTACATATCACATGGGATAAGCAGATAGAATTGTAAATGAACTAAAAACAACAGTGTCTGGAAGGGGAATAAAGGCCAAATACCCTTGTTTTGCTAAATTAGCCAATTCTTTTTATTAGTGTCTATTATCCATGGAAAGAGTGCCAAATTCTGTTTTGTTATGTTTTGATTTTTTAAAATAGCTTTATTGAGAGATAATTCACATGCCATATAATTTGCTCATTTAAATTGTGCAAGACGACAGTTTTTATTAGCGTATTTACTACAGTTGTGCAACCATTACCACATCAATTTTAAATTATTTTTATCACCCAAAAAGAAATCCCAAATTCATTAGCAGTTACTCCCCAGTCCTCTGCTCCCCTCCCCATCAATCTCCACTTACTCCTTGTCCTACATAACAACTAATCTTTCTGACTGTAGATTTACCTACTGGATATTTCATATAAATGGAACATAATGTATGGTCTTTTGTGATTAGTTTTTTAACTTAATGTTTTCAGGGATCATCTATGTTTAGCATGTGTTAGTACTTTGTTCCTTTCCATTGTTTGAAAATACCATATTTTGTTAATCCATTCATCTGTTGGTAGATACGTGGGTTGTTTTCTACGTTTTGGCTACTATTAACAATTTGTACGAGTTTTTGTGTGGACAAATATTTTCATTTCTCTTGGGTATGCAACTAGAAGTGAAATGGCTGGGTCATATGGTAACTGTGTTTAAACTTTTTGAAGAACAGCCACATCATTTTCCAGAGTTTTGTACTATTTTACATTCCCACTAGCAATTTCTTTACATCATTATCAACACTTATTATTGTATACTTTTTTGATTACAGCCATTTGGTGGGTGTGAAGTGGTATCTCATCGTGGTTTCTATTTCATTTCCCTCAGACTAATGATGTTGAGCACTGTTTCACTAATTCTGTTTTGAAAGAGAACGCTTTATAGAAAACTCAATTAAATGGTTACTCTAAAATGTATTA
This sequence comes from Rousettus aegyptiacus, assembly GCF_014176215.1. Lineage (NCBI taxonomy): Eukaryota > Metazoa > Chordata > Mammalia > Chiroptera > Pteropodidae > Rousettus > Rousettus aegyptiacus. The sequence goes on along the minus strand of NW_023416309.1, from coordinate 48,933,393 downwards.
TTTAAACTGAAGCAAAATGTCAGTTTTATAGAATTTGGCCTTGATTTGCTAGAAGATGAGGATATTTAATAATGGTTTGCCTACAGTTTTAGTCCAATGAGAGTTATTTGAATTAATAAGATACATTTTAAATGCATAGCAACATACCAGGTATCATGAAGTGGTTATATGCAGTGCAGGTAAGACTTACTGCCTCAACCTGCAAAAAGGAAGCAAAATGATCTTTATAATTATAAGTTGGAAAGGAAGACCTGAGATAAGAAGGTTTTAAGTATCAGGGTAGGTAATACCAGCTGACCTTGAATAAGTAATGTCATTTATAATAGTGACCTGCAATGCCGATGTGAAAATTTAAATATAAATCTTTAGCCAGTTTTTAAACTTTAAAATTATAGCATGCTATTTGAGATCTCTGAAAACTAGATAATGGAATACATAACTTATTGGGCTCTGTTTAGCCGTTAATTCTATAATTATATAATTCCTGGTTAACATCAAATTTTAAAAAATATGTAATAAAAGCATAGTGTTTTAAACAACTCAGCTATTCACATGTCATGAGAATAGAAAACCAGCCAAGAAACTTAACTTTTTGTGTCAAAGCTGTTGACTTTTATATAGGAACTCTATACTTATTCCAGGTTGTGTCCTAGTAATTTATTCATGTGTATTAATATTTTAACAAGTTTCTGAGGAATAACAGGTGAGATAAGTTAGGAGTCATTAGAAGGTCAGCATAAAGTTCTTTTTGTCACCATTTGAAATCCTTGGACAAAAGGAAACAGATGGGGTTGGTTACATTACCCTTGCCGTGCCAAATAAACAGTTGAGGAACATGTTAAATATTCTTTTGGTATGTGTGTGCGCCTAGGCTAGAATTGGTGTTCGAGGTTAACCGAGCTACCCTTTCCAGCCGCCCAGTATTTAATGATAGAAGCTTAAAATTATTTTAATACTTCGTATGAAAAAGTTTATTTGAATCTTCACTGGATGACTCATTCATTCAGGGGACATTTACTGGATGCTAATTATGTGAAAGAACTCCTCTGCTAGACAGAGGAAGGGGCTTGGGTTCCTTAGGGAAGTCTTAGGGCCCAGGTAGCATTTGAAGTGGGATTTTAAATATGAGTACAGTTGGGGAACTCATAGCATAGATAAAAGCTAAGAGTGGTAGTTATATCTTCAAAAAAAAAAAAAATCAAAGATGGTTGTGAACACAATCATCCTCTCAAGGAAGAGGTCGATGGTAACTCTACATCCAAGAAATAGTTAAGTGTCCACAGAAAGAGTTCAGGCAATAAGCCAAGCAGTTCAAAAACAACAAAAGGACAGTGATGTCCGCCTCTACCGGGCTAGTGGAATATACAAGGTCAATGAGAGGTCACGATACATTACAGGGGGGACGGGATGGTGTCTAAGCTGGGAGATGAAAGACAAGGAGTGTGTCCCAACTGAAGCCAAACCAGCTCAAGGTCCCCGCCTAGCATTCAGTCACATTTGAAGGAACAACTTGACAAAGATACATCAGAAGCCTTTTGAGTCTTTTCTTTGGTCTCACAAAATCATCAAAAGAGGAGTCGCACTTTCAGTACATCTTACCAAATTAAAAGTTATTGTAAAAGTAGAGAATTATTTTTTTGGCCTTGCAGCCAACTTTCTTGTTAATTGCTGTTAATTCTAATAGTTTGCCATAGATTCTTTAAAGTTTTTCTCCATGTATAGATATGTTAAATGCAAATGACAGTTTTGTTCCTCTTTTTCAATCTGTATCCCTCTTGTATTATTAAACTGAGTAGAACCTCAAGCAATGTTGACTAGAGATAACAGTGAACATCTCTTTTTGTTCCCGAACTCAGGGGGAAGAGTGTTATTTCCCTATTTGGCGTAGCCTTTTGTTCTCACCCTTCCCTACCACCTCCCACCCCTATGCCAACCATCAGCTAGTTTATTATTTGTTTTATTTTGTTTTTTTTTTTTTAGGTTTCACATATAATTGAAGTCATACAATATTTGTCTTTGCCTGACTTATTTCCCTTAGCACAATACCCTCTAAGTCTATCCATGTTGTTGCAAATGACACGATTTTATTCTTTTTATTGCTGAGAGGTATTCCATTGTGTGTGTGCATGTGTGCGTGCGTGTGTGTGTGTGTGTGTGTGTGTGTGTGTGAGAGAGAGAGAGAGAGAGAGAGAGAGAGAGAGAGAGATCCTTATTCTTTCGGTGGACAGTTAGGTTGCTTCTATATCTTGGCTATTGCAAGTAATGCTGCAATGACATAATGGTGCATGTATCTTTTTGAATTAGTGTTTTGTTTTCTTCAGATAAATAACCAGAAGTAGAATTTCTGGATCACATGGAAGCTCTTTTTAAATTTTTTTTGAAGAAACTCCGTACTGTTTTCCATAGGGCTATACCAATTCACAATCTCACCAACAGTATATGTGAATTCTCTTTTCTCCACATTTTGCCAGCACTTGTTTTTTTGTTTTCATTTTTGTTTTTCTTTTTTTGATCACAGCCAAAAAGACAGAATTTTTAAGCTAAAATGTTAATAGAATTTCAGTTAAATTGGTGGATAGAGCATGCTTATTTTTTCTCCTCCCTATCCCAAGATTCATTAACATGGTAGTAAAGATATAAAAAGGAATAGATTTACAAGAATAATAGCATCAGCGAAAGAGATTTCAACAAAAAGTTTCTGGAAGACAGAAAACAGTGAACTAGACAGAATGACAATAGATGATATGCTGGAGAATCTGGAATGAATTGAGGCTGTGTATTTGAGTGCATATGAATATATAATTATGCAAGTAAAAAATATTGTTAACTTGTGGCAAACCAAAAGATGTACAAGAAAAGAAATGTAACCTTAGTACATTACTTGATTCTGCAATGAACCATATTTGCATACTCATTAGAAAAAAAAAGTGAAATTACCATGATTTGAAAGCCCCACACTGTCTGGTCCCTGTCTGCCCTTCTGATCTCATATTTTTCCATTCTCCCCTTCTCTAACCACCTTTCAATGACACTGGCCTTCTTTCTTTAAACAAGTCAAGGTCGTTTCCTCTTCAGAGCCTTAGCCCTTGATCTTTCCTCTGCATAAATTATTTCTTTGACAGAGCGTAAGTTGGTCCCTGAGTAATAGAATTTTAGCTCAATGCATGGCTGCTCAGAATAGAAACTATATTTCAAGTCTCTCTTGAAAATAGGTGTATCTGTGTTCTGGCAAAAAAATATGTGAGCAGAAGAGAAGGGAAATTGCTGAGTCGTACCCTTACAGAGAAAGGATGTGGCCTTCTCCTTCTACCATCTTGCTGTTTGGAACATAGATATGGTGACGCCATCTTGGACCTTACAGATTAGGAGCAAGAAACAGAAGGAGCCCAGGCTCCTGGATGGCCTACTCTCAAACTATTATATAAGGCAAAAATAAATGACTTCTTTAAGCCATTGTTATAGGCTCTGTTACATACACCCAACCCACATCCTAATTAATATAGATCTTGCCTTGGATCTTCACAATAGTGAAGAGAGTGAGGCTCAACTCAGAGGTCACCTCAAAGAAACATTGCTTGACCACCCTACCTGAAGTCTGTCTTTTTAATCTCTATCACTCTGTTTTATCTTCTTTATAGCACGTTAGCAGTTCATTTTTATTATTATTATTATTTGCATTTTAATTGCCTTTCTCCTAGAATTTAAGTTTCATGAATGCAATGAGGTCGTCTGTTTTTCTCATTGCCTGGCACATAGTAGAGGAATAATATATATTTGTTGAACGATTGACTGCATCACACTGCAAGTCAGTAGATAGAACGGGTAAACCAATTTAAAAAGTAGCATACTCATATTATTCAAAAATAGAGAGATAAATTAGGAGGAACGACAACTAAATATTCTTAAATGTCTGTTTATGGGGACAAGGGCTGAAGTGGGGAACAGCTGGCATGGATACTGTTGTTTTTTTATTATAAATCCTTTAATACTATTTGATTTTTTTTTTTTTACCTTATGCATATATTACTTTGGAAAAGATTAAATTTAAAAATTAATCAATTAAATATTATTCTGTACATCAGAGTGATGTGGTAAAAGAATGTTTAACAGCATGGAAAGACATCCACAACACGAAAACAAAGAAGAGTAGGTTAACGACATGTCTCTACGTGGATCAGGATCTAATTTTGTATAAGTATAAAGTACATGGGCATAAAAGTGCTATGTTGTAGTCGATGCATATGGCAAATTCCTTATTTTGGATATAAATGGGTATGCAGTTTTTATTAATAGAATCAGTTTTGCCTGATTAACGATGTTGAATGAACTATTAACGAAGTTCCTAAAATCAGAGAAATGAGTTGGGAAGCAATTAAAGCAAATCAGCAAGAAATGAGGACACATAAAGGAGGAAAATAGCAGTTAGGAAGGGGGCTTCTGAAGAGAAATAGGGTGGTGTTGGCAGGATCCGCGAGAGTGAGGAAGTGGCCACTGCTGAACTGTCACCTTCTTATCAAAGTTGCAATGACTAGCTTGGCACCCGGAAGGTTTTTCCACTTGGTCACGTCGGTGATCGGTGCACTGTCAGGGAGCTGACAGGGACTTGTTTGTGCCGGTTCAGAATGTGGCTCTCACAAAACCAGCCCTTCAAATACTCGGCTTTTCCTGCTTTATGATTACATCTGCAGTTTCTGTGTGTCTTGTTCATCTTTCCTAGAGTAAAGCCATGTGTGCATGTTCACACACACACACACACACACACACACACACGTCTAGAAAAGAATAATAGATTTTATAACTACGAATTTTGCTGCCATTATATTGTTGATTATTGACATTTGGATTATATACTTTTCCAAATTTTCTTGGCTAAGAATATTCTCAGCACATGGTTATGTTCTGAATATATAGCTTCTGCCTCTCGTTCTTTCTTCCCTGAAGCCATTATTTCTCTTTTTATCACAGCTCCATAATATTATTACTTTGGCTTTATAATTAACCAGCCCTGTTTCTTGTTTCTACTTAAAGAACATGAAATCTCTCTCTGATATCTTTACCGCCTTGTATTTCATGATTTTTCTCTCTATAATAACTTTTGGAAGCAATCGTGGTTTGGCAAATTGCATAGGAATATTAAGGTCACGATTGTTTTGTAGCACAGTGTACTGTGTTCAAACAAAATATTTCTAATTGTATACCACCTGTTTTGTCATGAACACATTCATTCAAAACATACTCTGCTGAGTGCCGTCTGCGTGGTGGGCACCGCACGTGTGCTGTAGATTTCAATAACAAATCCAGGCCTTAGTAGCTATTCAGTAAGTCTGTGAATAAATGAGGAAACTCAGGCAGCCACTGATACTGACAGGAGTTTTCGGGGAGCGTATGAGATGAGATCAGATGTCACACTTGGAAAACCCCGGAGATAAAGCCATGACAGCATTCCATAGGGGAGTAGTGGTCCCCGCCACAGCAGCCCAGACAGAAGCAGATTAAGTGATGGATGGCAGGTCTTGAGTAGATTTCAGAGATGAACATGAATGAGTCAAGGGCTTTCACTCTGTAGCATGGCTCCTTGATGGTGAGAACCTTTTGTTGGGAATGGCCACCAACTAAAGAAAGAGGAGATTTTTTCCAGCTCCGGTTAAACATGGTGAAATGAGCCCAGTGAGCTGGGAATATCAACACAATTTTGTGATCATCAGAGGGGTCGGGAGTTAGCTCTGCACCAAGGCCATTGGGATCGTCATTGTGCAACTCATAAAACTTTGAGGAGAGATATTGCTGATGCAGCGGGTCTAGTAATGAAAACTTTTGGCTTAGTTTCCAGAGATTATAATTTAGGCCTGGTTCTGCCACTAATTTTGTGACCTTGGGTGAATTAATTCACTTCCCTGAATTCCTAAAATAGGTCTGTTTTTTTCCACTAGAATGAGAGAGCTGATTGAGCTCTAGGTCATGCCTCTATAATTCTATGAGTCTGTTAGCTCAGTTGCTTTTTGTTTTTTTTTTCCCAGTGTCTTATGCTTTTGCGGGACTTGGACAGAATGGTTTTGGTCAAGCTACTTATCACAGTGGATATGTTCTATAATGTTAAAATATGTCAGATGAGAAAATGTTCTGAGCCAGTTTATTTTGTTTATTCATTATTTAATTTTTTTTCTTGGATATGGACAGCAGAGCTCCCTCCACTTAGGTTTAGGGCCTTGGAGGTACAGCAATGGAAGAATCAGCCCCCTATAGTGGTATTTACTAAAATGGTTAATGTAAAATGGGGCCAGGAGCCAACAGTGACAGAACAGCTTGTCAGTAAGTAATGAGAGTGAGTGAGCAAACACATTCATTCTTTGGCATTCTTAGGGTATAGTGAACACCTAGGAGCAGAACAAATCTACCAATGTAGATGATTCCTTTTGATAAACAAGACGTTGATACAAATAATTGGTAAGACCTGTATGTTACATCAGTTGCCAAGTAATGACTTATATAGCTCAGCATTGCAGTTCCCAGAGTCAACCTAATTACATAATATGTAACAGGCTTTGGCAGATCTATAGCACCTCTCTGGTGATTCGATTAGTTGATAATATACTGAAGTATTTGTTCCTCCCCTGTACTTAAAATAGATTTGATAGTTTATGAGACATCAACAAAAAGGATATAGTTCAAAGTCTGAGGTGGCCTTGGGGAGAGTTGGGAGTTAAAACATATGTCGAACGACCCTGAGTAAGAACTGGTCATTTTCTCTCATTGCAGAGGACTTTTGCATCCCATCCCCTGCCCTGTCCTCAGGATTCCCTCTACAGGCTTGTGACAGGCGTGTTCCCAGATGGAAGATGGGTTACTTCCCTATTAGGCAGGGCAAGACAGAGGTCTGGCCCCTAATGGGAATGCAAAAAGACAGAGCTGTCCTGCCTTTGGAAAAAAAGAACAGCTTTTCAAAATTCCATTCTCTTTTCTCTTTCTGGATTGTTCTTTGAAGACAGCTTTTCAGCTACAAGGGGGATGGATACAAACTGCCAGGAGACAAACTCCACTGTAAATCATTTACCCATTTTTGCAACTCCTTTCCTTCCAATGCAATAGCTAAATGTGCAAAAGATACTAAGCATGTCCCTCTGTTTATCCCTAATGGAGTCCATGGAGACATTTTTTCATCATTTCCTGGCTTGGGGAGAGGATGTTATTAACCAACTGCCATTTTACTGGTCAGATTACAGTGTCAAGACTAACAGGGCAGCTGGTTTGCTTCACCGATAAAAGAACGAAAGACCTTGCTTGTAAATAGCTTTGTCTGTGTTAGCGAACTCTTAAGTTAGTGCGGGTCCCTCACATTCCCCAACTGCTACTTTAAAAGCTCTGCTCCATCCCTAGGCTGGGAGTTACCCTGGTGACTAATCTTGATAATCAGTTCCTGGAGGTTTCCACTGTGGCCCTTGGCTTTGAATTTGCCAGGACAAGGTGACTCTGAACTGTTTGCCTATTCTTAGGCGGGGGTTAGAGTGGGGTGGAGTCGGGGAGGAATCCTCCCTTGCTGGGATCTGAGCAGGACAGTGTGCTACTGAATTTTTCTACCACTTTGTCACACCTATCACAGTCATCTTCAAAATAACAAAGGTCGTTTATTCCCAACTTTTCTAAAGTTGGAACTCAAAGTTCCACTAACAGTTGATACTTATTATCTACTCCATCTTCTTAAAAATAGTCACCTGACAACTTTACAACAGCTTCTGGAAAAGGAGGATGGGTAATAGAAAAGTATAGATTGCCTAAATGAACCAAAAAAAGAAAAGAAAAAGGAGGAGGAGGAAGACATGGAGAAGAAGAAGGAGAAGGAGAAGAGGAAGGTAACCAGATGATGAAATGAGGCCATTTTTTGAAATAAAGCATTCACTTTTATCTCTTCTGGAGGCATCCAGAAACTTTCCACTGCAGAATGTTCAATTTACTCACGGAAGGACTTTTTAACTCTTCATAGGTATCTTTCTGAGCTTAGACAAGAAATTACTCCAGATGACAGCTTAATGAGTGGGTAAGAATTGTTGTTAAAACAGCTCTTCTTCATTCTAGGGTTTCTCAGAGCATGATCTATGGGGCTTTCTCAGAATCACCAAGGGCCCTAGTATTAAAAAAAACAACAACAACAAAAAAAAGACAGATTCCTGGACCTACATTAGTATCTCCAGGGGTGGGATCTGGAAATTAGCAATCTGCAGGATTTTTTGCTTTTGTGTTTAAGGAGGAAGATCCCAGATGATTTTTAATGCCAACAAAAATTCGTGCATCACTACTTTAATCCATGAGACCCAAAGTTCTGTTTTTCTTTCTGTGAAAGATAAAATTTAACTGTTTTTTAGCACTTGACTCATCAGCCAAGAAATGTGGGTGTTGCTTAGCTCCAAGCATCCTGCAACGTTAGAGAAATATATGTGTACAAATATTGAAAGAGAAGACAGTTGCTTCATTGCCCTGACAGCAGTCGGATACCACGAAAGATACAAGCATAATAGGTCATAAAACAAAAATAAGAATCAGGAAGCTCATCCGCTGGTAGCTTTAGAATATAAGTATGTATAAGGACAAAGATGACACACCTGAAAGCAAAGTTTGAATCAGGAAGTGGCTTGGTCAGGTGTCTCTTAGACGGCACTGCAGTGGATTTCGAGCCCCAGCTGCCTCCTCTCCCCACTGGAAGCACTCTTCACTGCCTGGTGGAGGGTGCAGGCTCATTCCCCAGAGCTCGCATGCTGTGGGGCCAGGAAATGCAGCTGACTTTTAATAGTTCTGCAGTCTGAAGCGGAAAAACATTGGGATCTCATGCTTAGCCAGGTGGCTGGCTTATCCCCATAAAGCAAACCCACGCTGCTGAGTTTTGTCTGCTGTGGGCTCAACGTGCAGGAGCTTCCAGAAGATGATCACTAATGACTCACACAGGGGAGGGGAGTAAAGATCACGGGAGAGGACGATCCAGCTAACCCCAAACCTGATGTCTGAGAATAAAATAACCCAAGGCCCAAACAAGCAAACGAACAACCAAAAAAGCCCCTATGCTTTCCATTTTATATTATGTAATAATCCATCTGCTAAATTTTTTTTCCCCATGGATAAGAGTAGAAGGAAGAAATTCTCATATATATTTAAACTTAAACCAAACTAGATCTATCAAAAAAAGAGATTGTTTTAAATAAACAATGAGATTGAAGAACTGAACATTCCAATAAGAAAACAGTTAATAATTTATTTTTGGTATCCAGAATTAAGGTTTTTTTGGTGGTCAATAATCCACTTGGAGTGGATTAAATGAACATTTTTTGTGGAAGAATAAATCGGATAGAAAACAATTTTTGTTTTTTCTAAAGCAGTGACAGATGAGAAGGATCCAGCCAGCAAACGAAGAGGAAGAAAAAGCAGGTCAGGAAGAGGGAACAGCACGTGTAAGCTTCTTGCCGTGGGAAAGAACTTAGATTATTTGAGGTGCTCGATGAACACCAGTGTGCTTGGAGTGCAGGGTCCCCATGGGCCAGGCTGACTACAGCAAGAATATCGGGTTTTATGCTGAGATGACAGGGCTCTGTGAGTGACTTGATTCACATAGTCAAGATAAGAATTTGTTTCTCAAAATTCGTAATAGATGTGGAACAAGAGGAAAATATAACAGTCCATATTTTGTCATCTTGATTTTGTGGTTGGTCAACTGTGTTGCCGATAATTAATTAATTAGACTTTATATTATTTTAAAATAAATAAGTACTTGAAACAATGATTGCACTTTGAGGATATCTAAACACGTAGCCAGCAACTAACACAGGACCCCAAGTCATAATAGATGCTTGCTGATGTCTTATTGATGATGCTGATCATTCTTACTTCAGTCTGGGAAGGACATATACAGACAATGAATATAGATAGTTAATCTCCGTGAAGCATTATCAAAAGGGATACAAAAGGGGATTATGACTGCGATGAATAGAAACAAGAGAAAATTTCATTATAAAATAGTTCCTGAGTATCAGTTGTTAACTACAACATGAAGTCGTTGCTTACGATTTGCAATGGTCTTCACTGTTTATTATTTTCCTATGTTGCTATGCTCTGCTAAAGTTACTGATCATTCATAACTTTTCTATTTTGAAAAAAAATTACTGTATTTCCAAATATCATCACTTCCCTTCCCCTCTTCTTGTCATTGCTACATTTGTCTTCGCTTTGAAAATCAGTCAGTTTACCAATTTTTAACAAGCCCATCCTTTTTGTCCCCATTCTCTCCCAAGTAAAATTGTCGACACTCGGGAACCTAAAGAAAGCTAAGTAAAAATTTTCCAAGTAGGTTAGACCCTAATTCATTCAGCATAAAAATGACCTTGGAGAATAATACTAAAGGATGTGACTTCAATGCAAGGTCATTACCAAAGGATTAGAGATGTCTCTCACACACTCTCAATGTCCTATAATAATCCACTTAGGCTTATCATCCAATAACTTATTTAAAGCTTTTTTTTTTTTTTTTTAGCTTATTTATGTTTTCAACCTGTACTTCCTGAAGGGGTGAGGAATTCCTTGATCTTATAAGTGTCAGAGATTTGTTTATCTTAGATTCGCTTCTTTCAAATTCCACTTTCAAAATGTCACTAGTGCGCTACTCTCAAGCTTGGTGGCTTAGAGCCCTCTCTTGCAGGGGGACCATGCTAGGAGAGGGAGAACAACACTCTTCTATTCTCCTAGAAGAGGGCCGAGGAGGAGGAGACACAGGACAAGGGACACAACCCAGACTCAATGGCAAAGGAGCGCAGATCATTAGGCATGATCCCTATTAGCTTTGGCATTCTGCTTCTGGAAAGATGTAGCATGATGGACATTCAGAGGTTTCAATTTTGGATCATTTATAAAAATTTAGGACTAACTCTGGCACAGATGCCTGGGGCGATCATTAATATGGCTTTCTTTTACACTGTCAGAGTTTGGAGCCAGAACAACACAGCACCAAGAATGCTAGAGAATTCAATCGTGGCTTTTGAAATGCAGGCTTGTATTTTCAAATACAATTTAAAATACAATTTATATTTGTGTATCGTATTCAGAAAAGACTCATCCATCTATCCCTAATCTTTGCTAGAGTTTCTAGTTCTTCCGGCTGGATTTCTTTTATTTTAGGACTCATTCTATGCGCCCAAGTTAATTTGTGTGTTAACTTTAAATAGTCATTCCATCTGTATCTGAGATTTGGCTTTTTGCACAATTTGCTTTCGGTTCCTGAGACCCATTATTGGGGGTGTGCACAGTCCCCGGACTGAAGAAAGCATGTCTCCTCTGACCCTCAAGAGCTCGCCCATGTTAGCAGTTCTGCTAACGATCCTCAGCTGGGCACTGGGCCAACACACACGTGCTGGGTCTTCGCTAGGGGACATGAATTACGATTCTAATTGTTTTACTGTTTTTACTACCTCCAGAGATTTCTTGTCATGACTCAAGTAATGAGGCTGAAATTGTTATTTAACTTTGTAAACGGCACATGCCAGAATGCCTGAAGTCACTGCATTACACGAGGATTACTCGCAAAGCTGTCCTGCTGTTCTCGTGTTTTGTCAGCCTTTGAAACGTTAACCATGTGTGGATTCGAGTCCAATAAAAGACATGTGCCTCCTAGGTACCTTGGAATGAGGAAACAGTGAGGGAACTTCACTTACAGCAAGTTGTCACGAAGGGAACAGGTGTAGCAGTTCTGCGTTTTAAAAGCTAAGATTGGATTCTGCAGCATTCTCGGTGCTGTTTTGTTCTGACTCCAAATTCCAACAGTACAAACGAAAGCCAAACCTTTCTTGGATTAACATAAATGATGGGCAGTAATCTCCCTCTTGCTTCCCTGATGCTTTGTTATTTACAAATCCCTGTCCCACTCATCTCACTAACCCAAACGCAGACCAGCGTGTGCAGATGTCCTGGAAACCCGTACTCAGAGCTTTGGCAAATCAGTTTACTCTCTTTCAAGAACCAGGTGTGGACAAGCTGTGACGTTCCTGGAGGCAGGGATAGAACTCTTGTACTTTTTTCCCCCTTATATCCTTAAATCCTCCGAAAGGCTACTACCTCTGCTGTTGTGATTTCAATTCAGGCTTGTTACATGGTGTTCTTATATCGTGGGGAACTTTCAGGGAGCTGGGTGGGGGTGGGGTAGAATGACTCCACACTTTTTTCCCCTTCTCGATGGCCGCCTTTCAAACCATTGGGTTTTCTATAAGCTGTTTCTGCTTCTTACCAATTCACCCAATGAATCTGGGAGTTAGGAATCCTAGGTTCAAGTTCTCGTTTTGCCATTAACTGAATTACCTTGGGCATGTCTTTCAGCTCTCTGGGATCTTTCAACCTCTCTCTGTAGATGAGAATGTCAGATCAGATGGCTTTCCACACTCCTCCCAACTCCAGCACTCTGTCTTATGGAGAAGTTTCGATTGTCTGCTGTGAATGGGACGTATGGGAGGCTGAGGAGGGACATGAAACAGTATTCCTGGTGCCTGCTGCTCGGTAACTATAGTGCAGTTTGGGTGGGAAGTCAAACAAACAGGAGTTTATCAGTCGAAGGCTATGTGTTATGAAATGCCCAAGCAGCCGACTGCTGAGGCTCACAATTTTGATTGCAAAGCTTGAAAATAATACTCAATATAGTTTGTAAACAAATCTGTGAGCTCATGAGAGGCCAAATATCATCCACAGTCTTTTGCAATTTGTTGGAGCAGAGACAGACATCTGCAAATTGTAGATATTTACATCGATGAAATACAGTACTCTAAAGGGATTAGACTGCATCTCAGTACAAATGAAATGTCCAGTCACTGTATCGTAAATTTAATTCTGACCAGAATCTCTATTAAGCCTCTTGAGGCAGAAGTACATAGGGATATAAACATTTTAAAACTTGGCTACTCTCCAGAAGCCGGCACACTAAAATTCAGTGGTTCTCCTTCCCAATGCTGAGAAGATAATGTCCTATTTTAGTCACATTGCAGTAGTTTTAATTGAACCATAACTCCTTATTAGCTAGTCCTTGAGACACCAAGAAAAAGTCAAGTAGTGTACCGCTATTTAGAACAATGACTGCATTTTGGGTGGATATTTCTAACCATACTTGATAAGGAGCCAGGGATTTCATAGGGCTGTAAAGCATAGGGCTGTGTCCACGAGAGACCATCACAGAATGATGGCTGAGGGACTGACCTTGAAATCCCATCATACCCAAACCCAACTTTAAAGAAAATAATTTACCTTCATACACTGGAAAATTTCACAAGTGGTTTGTATTTCCGTTACTTTTCTATCTGAACCCCGTTTTACCAGCGAGGAAGTTGAGGGTCAGAGAGATCAACTTGCTCAAGATCACTTTGTTGTGGGGTCGATTCTCCTACCTTGGATTTTAAATGACGCGGGTCTTTCCGAGGTCCTGAGGTTCGGAACAAAGACAAAAACAGACATCGGTGTAGACACATAGAGATTTCTCTCCCAATAACTTTGCATTTCCTGGAGGCAAAGAAGTCCTTGAAAAAGAAAAGTCTTTTCTTCTGTGATTTTTGTCCTCCTCCTTGTCCGAGCTTCCATATGCCTTGGTCACGTGTGTTGAGCTTTCCAGATGTTAGACTCAAGTATACATTTTGGAAAAAGCTGCGAAACACAACCTTAAACATAATTTTTAAGAAGTCTGCCAATCTTTTAAGGTTCCTTTTGGTGCCCAGTGTGCATTGGCCAGGCTTCTTAACCAGAGCTGGCATCAGGCCTGTTTTTTTTTATTATTATTTCCCTCTACTGCTACCTGCTGGTAGTACAGAACATAAACCACCATTCACATTTCTAGGGCCAGACTCCGTAAGGAGTTCGTGATTTTCAACTCTGACTATTAGAATCACATGGGATGATTTCAAAAGTATCGATGCCCAAGCCCCACTCCTAGGGATTCTGATTCGATTTGGTCTGGGGAGGGGCTGTGCACTGGTATTCAATGAAAAGCTCACTAGAGAATTCTATGTAGCCAAGGCTGAGAACCACTGACCTAATCAATCAAATCTCAGTAACACAGTTCATAAGAAAGTTAATGTGACCATGAAAAATATGCATTCAATATAGATATTTATAGTATCTCTACCAGGTAGTCCAATTTATTTCATATTCTTAATACAATTCATTTCAACTCTGTGATTCTTATGAGTAAAGAGAAGTTGAAATCAATTATTTTCTCTGCAAACTTTCAGGATTTTTCTCATAACCAAACAAGAATCTAGCTTAAAATAAGCTGGCTTTTGTTATTTTATCACATTAGCTTTTATTATTTTATCACATTTCATATTATAAGCTATGATATAAATGAAGTCAAAATTAATGAGTTGTGAAAAATTCAGAAAGAGGTAAACTTGCATTTCATGTTAATGTTCCCGTAACTCAGCATTTCTTTACCACATGAGTCTGTGTTAGACTAAGAAATCAGAGACTCGCCTGCTATTTTAAGCAGGCAGATTGAAAAGGCAATTTATTTGTGATTGAATTTCTGTCCAGTCACGAGGAAAACTGAAAGTTTGCAGGAGAAATTAAAATAAGCTTTACACACACACACACACACACACACACACACACACACACACACATGCACACACATACCATACATAGATTCTGTATATTTTTACAAATTACAAATGAGTGAGAAAAAGAGTTGGAGTTTCTTAGAAGTAAATTGTACCAATGATCTAAAAAACATCTATTAGAATAAATAAATGTTTATCTTATGCTCCCACTGGGTATTTTGTAGGCTTGCAGTCAACCCCAGTCTCACACAGCTCAGAGGAAAGCGTGGCATATTTGTTCTATAGATCCTCATTATTGTTGGGTTGCTTTAAATTCTGCCGGGACAGAATGTGAGAATCTTTTATCATCACCTGTACCTATGAGGCCTTGATCTTGTGACTTGCTGGACTTCCTGGTAGTAGGGAAATAACAGCTGTGGCACTTTTCCATTCACTGCATGAACTTTCTGGAAAAATTAAAATGAAACCAAAACCAAACCAACAAACAAACACCCCACCTGATATGTTTTGGTTTTTAGGCCTTTTCTTAGCTTTAAAATTTTTAGAACACACACACACATACACACAAAAATCACAGCCTTGTTAAGAAGTGTTTTCTTAATCTTATAGGGAAGAATGATCAATATTAACCTCAATGGCAATTTTTATTAGAAAAAAACTTTTATATGATGGACTATACCCTGTTCCTTAACAAGATGAATCTGCAATTTTCACTGAACTTAAAATATTTCCAGTAAATACAGCTGTTAGGAAATGTGAAAGAGAAACAGTAAATGTAGTTGTTTTTAGCCTGATCGCCTGATTTCAACCTGATTTAAGTTCTGAAAATATTTTGCAATTATTTATTTTCATGGCTGAAGAAACAAGTTACAAAACTAGGGAGATGTGATCTTGAAATAATTTGAAAACAACCCAGCAGTCCAGTCTCTCACTCTTCTGTTACTAAGTGGATTAGATTATAGTCCTGTGAATTTCCCAATATTATGTTTTTGAATTTAGCCAAGATTCCAATTCTGATCATTCAGAACTGAGCTAGGAAAAGTAATGGATTTTAAAATTTCTGTTAAAATCATTTTGCACATGGAAAGAGGTAATTTCAGTACTCTCTCTGGTACTGAAAGTAGACGGTCAGTTCTAAATTCCTGAGATTAGTGTCAATAGCAACCAAAGTGCTATCACAAAGATGAATTGTTCCACCTGTTTTTATTTAAAACTAAATGGAATTACTCACAGGATCCAATCTACTTCATTTAAACATTATCAAATTGTTTGGGAGGGAAGGCTCATTATGGAAGCCAGATGTAGGTTTGAAATGGAGAGGAGGGTGGGGAGCCAGACAATTTGTCACTTATCTAAGGTTGCACAGTGAGTCAGTGGTGAAGGTCAGACAAAATCCATATGTTTTGCTTCTCACCAACAACCTACTCACTGCCTTGGGAATCCTACTGTTGAATGCATTGGTGGCATTACCCTCTTTTCAATGTTTTTTATAAATGCAAACCTCTGCAAGTTTTTAACCACTTTCTTGCTTTTTCCAAATGGTGCACTATATCATCTGAATTTTAAATTCATATCCAAAAAATGTTGCTAAAAAATGTCTGATCCACTCCAACTACCTGCAGAAATGCGGCAAAATTATGAAGTAAAAAATGTTTGAGGCCTTTACAAGGGCACACATGTGGACTATGTCTCAGGACAAAAACAAGTTATTCAAGAGGTTACATTTGTTGGAAGGAGCAAGCCAAGATCATGCTGGCAGCAAAAACCACAATCCAGCAAGACCCAAGATCTTAGGAACAACTGCAAATGCACGAAAGTGTTTTGTTATTATTAGCATGTTAAGTATATTTTAAAATTTTTAATGATTTATTTAAAATCTGTATATTTAATCAATAACATAGTTATAATTAATTTTAGGGTAAGTACACTATTAATTTTTAAAATAAGGGTATAATTAAATATTAACCAGTATGCCTATTATTTAGAAAGTTTATTTTCAATTCAGATGTCAATACAAATTCTTTCTAAAAAATTGGCAGAAAATACATAGTCTCTATCAACTTTGAGTGGAAAACACATCTATTATTATAATTGCTATAATTTTACCAAAATGTAAGCTCCATGAGAGCCACAATTTTTGCTTCTTTTGTCTATTGCTATGTAGCTCTGAACACTGAATAACACTTGGAACATAATAGATGCTAACATATTTGTTGAACCAATGGCTTTTCTCAAACAAATATAAGTTGGCTAACTGATAGGCGGGACTTAAATTTGGGGGATTTACCAAGGTTAAATAGATTTAATACTCGTTTGTTATTCCCATTTTAAGTTTCAGGTTGGTCATCAATTTGGGGCTAAGAAGGGATTTTGGCTTTGACATTAATTTTCCAAATCTTTAGCCCATGTGTTTGCAGCCACATGCACACCTTGACATTTTATAGTGTCAGCGATGGCAGCAGAAAGAAGGTTTATATTTCATTCGTCTTTATTTCCTCAGAGTGTCTTGCACACAGTAGGTATTCAGTACATATTGATAGATTTGCACTGGACTACACAACTTACGTTTTAAGTGTAGGTTTCCATTTTCATGACGAATATTAATCTGGGCAAGAATCGACATAAGGACTGAACAACAGGCATATTGTTATTTAGCCCTGCCGTGATGATTAAGTTTGGTTTTATTTTCAGACCTGAAATGAAAAGTAGTTAACATATGGGAAAATGCTGCATAATTCCTTTCCACCTGCCAGTCATTTTCAAAGAAGGTGCTACCACATAATTTTCCATGAGATTTTACAATGGTTGTACCAAGACACTTTGCTTAAGCATTTCTATATGAAGCCCCCTCAAGGGCTGGGTAGGCTGATATAATTGACTAAGCTTGTTCTGTGCTTCTGCTACCTAGGGGGGATTTGCCTCACATAGCTAGGAAGACTGCATGGCTGAATTTTCACAGGAGGGCCCAAGGGAACTAGAAACTTAAAGAGGAAGTATGGGGGTGCACCTCCCCACCTCCTCGCCACACCTTCTTCTATCAGTACGTATTCTTCAGAGTGAGTTCAGCAATTATTATTAAATACTGACTCTCAACACAATGTACTTCCTTTGCAAATGGTGATCTAGAGCCATGGGATCTAGAATTTTCCCCATCTGAAAAGACTTATGCTTTTGCTAGGTATTCACTTTGATCTTTAATAATTGGCTTCTGGGAAAGTTTACATAGCATCTTCACCTGATGGTCACCAAGAAGCTGAGCGATTGCCTCCTACCACAAATTCTGGGCACAAATTGCCACCAAGTGCTGGGGGCCCCACCCTTGAAGGCACAGCATTCATGCCGTGAAATTGGGTGACAGGTTCACTGAGTCTTTGCCATTGTGGATGCTTCAAACCGTGGTGGTCATCTAAAGAGCAGTGCTTTCTAAACCTAAAAGGACCAGTGATTAAAGGTAGCTCAATTTGAAACAGAGTCACTGCTAGACCCCCGAAATCCTATAGTCATGTATTTGATTATTCCTTTTTGTTGAAGGCAGCAAGAAAGTGACTTTTTATATCATGTTATTTGCATATTAGAGGTCTAGCTTTAAATTCTTAAATTGTTAGAAGCACAATAACTAAATATATGATAGAACAAAAGCCTCTAGCTTGGAAATTCTCTGATATGATAATGTATAGAAAGTCATATTAGTTAAAGAGTCAATATATTGTGCAGAGCTAAAAACCTGGGAGAAAGAGAGAGAAAAAATCAATAGGCACATGAGAAATGAGTCTAGAAATTAGAACAATAATGGTAAAACTTGGAACTCTTTGTTAAACATATTGAAATTAAAATAAATTTAGACTAGACTACAAAACCAAGATCTTGAAGACTATCTTCCCCCAAAAAATCCTTGGAAAATGCATCTCTAGAAAGTACTTCATGTGGCTGCCATCTACCACATGGAATTAAGGAAATAAATCTGCTTATACATTGACCGGCCAACCTCTCATGGCTCTTTCAATATGGAATTGATCAACAAATCATTCAGTAAAAGAAAGTTATTAGATATTAACTAGAAAGAAAAAGAAATAAAATTTTCAAAAGGAGAGAAAAGTAAATACTGGAAACCACTTTGATTTTATGTTGACATCAGGATATAATAAACAAAAAGTGAAATCTACTCTCATTGGCAAAAATGAAATGATACTCTAAATACCCAGAAAAGGTCAAATAAAATGAGTCGAGTTTGTTGGTCTATCAAAGGGTAGAACAAGTTTTAGGAAGATATCTTTAAGGTATCGCTTTTCTTAACATTTTCTGGGGAAATTGCTTCACATAGAATGATTTATCTCAGGACTGTAGAGGTCACCTGGCTTTCCATATTCCTCTCCATAAGCTCTCTCCAACATGTACCATCTTTTCTGATGAGCCAAGAGCATGGAGTCAGACTCATGATTCTATAATTTAATAACTGTGACCTTGGGCAAATCACTTTACCTCTCTGATCCTTAGTTTTCCCATCAGTAAAGTGAGGATAATCAAACAGCTAACCTCATCAGATTGACTCAAAGATTAAACGAAATAATATTTTTGCTCAACATCGCTAGCTATTAGGGAAAATGCAAATCAAAACCACAATTAGATATCATCTCACGCCTGTTAGAATAGCTATAATCAACAGGACAAGTAATAACAAATGTTGGATAGGATGCAGAGAAAAAGGAACCCTCATACATTGCTGGTGGGACTGCAAATTAGTATGGCCACTATAGAAAACAGTATAGAGCTTCTTAAAAAAACTAAAAATTGATCTACCACATGATCCAGCAATCTCTTTACTGGTTATTTACCCCAAAGACTTGAAAACTCATATCCAAAAAGATATTTGCACACCAATGTTCATAGCAGCATTATTTACAATGGCCAGGACATGGACACAACCAAAGTGTCCTGCAATAGATGATTAGATAAAGAAGCTGTGGTACATCTATACAATGGAATATCACTCAGCCATATGAAGAGATGAAATACTGCCATTTACGACAACATGGATGGACCTCAAGATAATCATATTAACCGAAATAAGCCAGACAGAAAAAGTTGAAAATCACATGATATCACTTATATGTGGGATATAAACCTAAAAGCAACAAATGAGAAGGACAAACAAACAGAGACTCGTGGACATGGACTATAGACTAGTGGTTACCAGAGGACTATAGAGTAGTGGTTATTAGTGGGGTAGGGGAGGAGGGGGAAGGTAGAAGGGGGTCAAATATTGAGGGGATAGGGGGAGGATGAAGTGGGTAAAGGGAATCAAATGTATGGTAACTGAAGGAAACTGGACTTTGGGTGGTAAACACACAATAAAATATACAGATGTCAAATGATAATGTACACCTGAAAATTATATAATTGTATTAACCAATGTTACCCCAATAAACTTAATTAAAAATAAATAAATGAAATAATCTTTTTACAATGTGCTCGGCATACTCCTGCTGAATAGTAAATACACGGTAAATGGTGGTTTTCATTATTATTGTGTGTAGTGGTCTTTTTACTACCATGCTCATTTCAAACTCAGTTTTCTCCTTTGCTCAACCTAATCTCTCCTTTGCCTTTCCAAATGTCATTCATCATTTCAGTCTCAATTTAAGCCCTCTTGGTTCCAAGGGGGCTTCTCTGAGAACATTAGCTTACAAGAATATTGCACGATCTCTTCCTCTAAATTTCTACATTGCATGTTGTTTATATGGTAGATTTTAGCACATAAATACATCCTTATTATTGCACGATACTTGTTTTGTGATAATTGGTCATATTTACCTGAGTGGATTTAGAATGATACATCTAAGGGTTACAAAAGTTCCTTAAAAAATTAGATAGTCATCTATCAAAAACAGTCATGTTATTCCCATTTTCCAGGTGCAGTAATTGAGGACCGAAGAGGTGAAGTGAATGTTCCAGGTCCAAGGTCAAACAGATGCTAAGCGAAAAGCCAGTGGAACTCTAAAGACCATGCCTCATATGGTGATTGGTACATGGGCTTCGGAACCAGGCCGACCCGAGTTTGAATCTGTGACCTTACGACAATTACTTATTGCCTCTGAACTTCATGTTCCTCATTCGTAAAATGAGATGATACTACTTACCTTGAAGAGTTGTTGAGAAGAGTAAATGGAATAGTGTACATAAAGTCCCTAGTACAGGGCCTAGCATTGTCAAATAGATAGATGTTCAAAAATATCAGACCGCTTTCTGTTCCTTTCTATACCTTTAAGAATAAAGAAAATAGCTTCTACAGCTTCTAGGCTCCAAGCCTGTATTGAGCACTTGTTTATTAACCCAAAATGGAGGACTTTTGCTAATGATAAATGTTAGAGCTCTATTATCCCTAGAGAATCTGAACTATACAACCCTGAGGACCCATCTTTGTAACCAAAACCAAATGGAGACTTGTTATGCTATTGGCATTGTAGCTACATTTTAGAGAGGGCTCTGCATTGTGAGATTGTATGTAACTCATATTTCCCTTTAATTGACAGGCATTTCTTCTTATTCTGAGTACTCCTGAAGACCTTAACAATGTAAAGTGATTGAGATACGACCTCGCTTGCAAAGAATCCACAGACTTGCATGGAATAACAGGTATATTGACAAATTGCCTTAATAAATTTACGTGCTACAGAGGAAAGGGATACAAAGTGATGTGGAAACATGGATGGGGCAATCGATTCCGAGGAGAAACAAAGAGATCGAGATGGATGGGTGACATCTGAGATGGACTGTGAGGGTCGACTTTCTGCCAAGGAAGTGAATACTATATTAAAAGTTCTCACAGTACCGTGATTTGCTTTCCTCTTATTTTTCTTTTAATTTCTATATCATAGAGAGTTAATTAGGCCATTATGCTATGGTTTCAATGATCTGGATTGTCATCTACACTCTCAAATCCAGCAGATTGGGAGAGAAGGATTGCAGAGGGGAGGGCAGTTGTGGATATGAAAATGCTTTGAGGATAATGAATAATGTGCAAATGTCTAACGGCCAAAATGAGACCATATAAAAAGAAGTATCTTTCCTAAATGGATGGTGACACTAACATCGAGTCTATTTATATAGCTCAGTAAATAAATACCACATTAAAAATGTGCACAGCGTGGCCTAATAAATCCATAACCCTACTCAAGTTTGGCTAGTGTAAGCTGAGAGGAATCCTGGCAGAGTCCTTTGCAATTTCACCCACTTTGTTTAGAAGTGTGAGATATTAATTAAAGAAAAGCTGCATTGCAGCATCCAGGCTGATTTGAGCTGGCAGCATCTTGTTAGCCATCTGTGGTTGGTTACGACCAATTTCTTCCTAAATCTCCCTCTTCTTGAGTTCAAGCTCTCCTCCACTTCTGCTTAGCTCATTTATCAGAGTTTCTGATCTCCTGACCAGGGTCTAAGAGTTTGGTCACTGTTAAGGCTTTGCCAGACCTTTTCATTACGGTGTTAAATTTTGTGTGATTTTTTTTTTTTTTTTTTGGTGGCAACATAATGGAATTGCAAGACGTTTATGAGAAATTAGGGTTGAATTAGCATATAAGGCAAAAGAAACATTTGATTAAGGAGTCACCTTTCTTTAGAGCATAAGAAAATCTTGTAAGTCCTAAATATGACTTTGAACAATTATGTTTGAGCAATTATGTTTTCTCAGCAGTTCCTAGAAAAAGGCTTTATAGGAGGGAAAGTAATTTCTGGCTATTTTGGCCAGTATTAGTAGCTATTTGGCTATTGGTAAGTTGAGAAATATGCTATTTGTCTTTGATCATTTATTGGTATCTTTCCTCTTTCTCTGTAGTCTATCTTTGAACATCCTGCTCTACTAGGCACTGAATGCCCTCTTGCCCTCTCTTGCTGTACTTTTGCTCTAAGTTTACTCATATAGCCATTTATACCTTAGTATAAATTAGTTTTAAGTAGGATTCAAAGTCCTTGAGGTACTTTAATTTTAAGATTTGATGGTAATAAAAATTATCGCCTATGAATGAATTAAAGCTCAGTGATAATAAGGTAGTCAACTGTTTATTACATAGGGATAATCTTAGCGTCTTCATATAAAGGAATATTTTAGAAAAGGCTGCTTAATCAGTCCATGGGGAAGACTGCTTCTGCCCTTATTTATCATTAACCATAAATGAAGCCAATCATCAAGGTTAGGGAGACACCTTGATATTAAATTACCCTACCCCAGTTTAGAACCTATGAGGAAAACTTCTCTTTTATTTAGACATAATTTACATACCATAAAATTCACCTTTTTAAAGTGTATAATTCAGTGGTTTTCAGTATGTCCATTTAAAACATTTTCATCACCCCAAGAAGAAGCCCGGTATCCATTAGTGGTCACTCTCCATTTTCCCTTCTCTCCATCTCTTGGTAGCCATTAATTTTACCTTCCGTTCCTATGGGTTTGTCTATTCTGGACATTTTATATAAACAGAATCATAGAATATGTAGCCTGGTTCCTTTCTTTAGCCTAATATTTTCAAGGTTCATCCATGTCATTGTATGTATCAGTACTTCATTTCTTTTTATGGCTAAATAATATTACATCGATAGGCATTTCTAATTTTCAATAAATATGAATAATGCTGCTATGAATACTCATGTTTTTGTATGAAGATGTATTTCAATTCTATAAGGGAAATTTTTACCCACAAGCATCTTTTATGCCCATATCCTTAATTAGGCTATCACCTCCCTGAGGGATTTTTTTTCTATCAATATTACTAGCACTTGGCACATTGTTTTGAACAAAGAGGTGCTCAAAATTGCTGATGGTGACAATTCAAGGGGTTTGAATTGAATAAGGATTAGAAAGTTCAATAGGATGCTTGAGAACTTCTTTGGCCCTGCCAATTACATTCTGATGGCTGTGCACTGGGGGGTTTAGCCTGTTTTAGAAGATCATTATATTCTTCCAGATGTAAAATTCTACCCCCAACACTCTGTGGAAAACAAAAAAATCACTTTTCCTTTGAAGCTTTCCTTCACCAACTAGATAGGATTAGTCTTTAAGTCTTTTACTCATTGAACACTGAATTTGTACTTTAACAAAAGATTTAGAATAACTGGACTTGACTCTAGTATGATTTGCAAAGGTTTGCAAAGTCAAGGATTCTTTATCACTCATCTCCCATCCAGAGGATCAACCTGAGGCCTTTGTCATTGGAGCTGTGCATTAACTGCTTGTTAACTTGAATGCTCTATGGAGCCAGATGGCCATCTAAAAAAGGGGTGTAAATCATGCTTGCTAGTCACAGCAGGAGCCTCCACAGAATTCCCTTGGTTCCTGAAACATAAGGTGTGGACTTCTATGGTTCTCCTGGGCTAGAGGCCCAGAAAATGAATGGAGATTATTGAAATTAGAGATGTGAAAAAGCTAAGTCCTTCCACGCATTCCTTGTTTTCACTTAGAAAATATGTTCACGCTTGCTCCTGTCTGCATCACTGTGCCTTGTGGATTATCTTCAAGTCATCTCCTCTTCCAGGAAGCTTTTAGCATGGCCCCAAAGCCCACCTGTCTGGTTTGAGTTCTAGCTATGTCATGTACTAGCTATCGCCTCGAGCAAGTTACTGAATTTCTCCGTCCCTTAGTTCCCCCGCCAAGACATGGGTATAATGATAGTCCTGGTTTTATAGGGCTGTAGTAGGATTTGGTGGTGTGTACTCACTAAATATTAGTTATGATTGGCACTCCCTTCCACCACGATCTCTTTCTTCTCTAAACTCCTCTATCATCACACCATTTAATAGTTAATTTTCTCTAATTTTTCTTATAGCATAATGCCACTTAGCTCCAATTATTTTTCTGGTGGTCTCAGCTATCCGGAACATATTCAAAAACCAAGAGGCGTGCAAATGACGATACTACCGACACCGCCATCAAAATAGCCGAACACCCAAATCAATGTCACAGAAGCCCTGTACTAAAAACAAACGAGCTTTTCTCGTAAAACCTCTTAAGCCCACACTTAAAGCCTGTTAATTCTGAGTGTATGTATAGTTAGAACAAGCTGCATCATCTGCTTTCCCAGCCCACGGCATAAATGAAAGCAGTCCCGGATCATTTGGTAGAGTTGGAAATAGTCCGCCACATCTCAGTACTCCTTAAGAAATACTTACCGTGCGGTGAAATAATGTCCCCTCCCACGATGCTGAGAAAGGAGGCAAGGAAGTGAATTTTAGAAGGATTATGATTAATATAATTTAAAAATTAAATTTATAGAATAGTGCCTTCTCAAGCAATAGCATGTAACCAAGAGGTCATGGTATGCTCATTTCTCTTGTGAAAGCTTTAGACCTCGTATTTCTTTTGCATCCTCATAACAGCTCATGAGTCATTACTGACTCTCCTTAGAAACCCATTCATTGCTGGGAAAACAGCTTACATTTCAAAGGCCCATAGCTTAGTTTTTAAGCAAATTGTATCTGTCCCCATATCAAAAAAAAAAAAAAAAAAAAAATGTTACCAGAACCATTGATGTAAATATTTTATTTGAAGACATTATCAAAATAGAATAATGCTTATGAATGACGCAGATATGAATTGTTCCTTTTTGGGGGTTTATAGTCTAGAGCAGTGTTGTTCGCTAGAATTTTCTGTGATGATGGAAATATTCTATTTCTATGCCGTGCAATTGTGGAGCTACTTGCCACATAGGGCTACTGAGTACTTCAGATGTGCAACCAAGAACCTCAGTTTTAAATTTTATTTAATTTTAATTAGCTTAAATTTAAAGTCTCCTGTGGCCAGTAGCCCCCAAATCAGGCAGTGCAGCTGCAGAGTCCATCACTACGAGTACAAGCTTCCCCGAACCCCTTCGTCTTCCATAACCATCCAGCCAGAGTCGATACTGAGAACTGAGAACGGCTCCCAAGATCCTGCCAGATCCTTGATCCTTAGACAAAGGTTTCATTAACTCAGAGGTTAAAAGAGCTGTTCAATAAAACACATTCCTTGCATATCTGAAAGCCAAACTTCACCAAAGGAGGCTGAGTTGATCCAGGTTCTGAATCCTCCCTTTGGGCCTGTTTATACTTTAAATTCTCCTTATCATCTCAAGAGAAAGGCCCTTGGCATAAGCCCTGAAGAAAAAGGAGAAGAGTTCTCCCTCTCTCTGCCTTGCTCCCTTGCTTCCTTCCTCCCTCCCTTCCTCCTCTTCTCCCTCCCTCCCTCTCTGCCTCTCTCCCTTTCCCGCTACATATACATACACACATATGTACATATATGTAAGTGTACAGGGCTTTGCTTTCTATGTAAAAACGAATATACCTTTCTGAAATCCATGCTCACACGTCAGCAGCTTAAGTGAGGCTGGATGTATTTGGCCCTGTACATTCATTGCATATTTTACCAGCTGCTATTTAGTTTGCATCCTTAGCAGAGAGAACAACCTAGAAAGATACAGATTCCCTCTGAGGCCTGATCTAGAGGCACGAGGCAACCACAAGGGAGAGGGAGAGGCCGAAGAGGCGGCACCTCCAAATGCTCTGGCGAAAACTTGTGCAAGTGAAGAAAACGTATTGACCTGGAGGTCGGGGGTGTTGCACGGAGCTCGAGGGGCCCAGGCAAGCCTCTTCGCATTTCTGGGCTCTCGTTTCTTCCCCAGCAAGACTGAAGCTGCACCCGATTCAGACTTAGGGTGTGATAGCCAAGAACGACATATAATCCATTCTCATTACTGCCTTTCCTCCAGATATATGCCTAGAACAGGGACTTGCTTTCAGGGGCAGCTGGGTCAGGCACTCTGTGGTCCTGGGGCCACCTTCACTCATGTTCACACCCCTGGAACTGGGTTGGAATGAACACCGAGGGCAGCTGTGTAAGGGGAAGGGTCACAGATGCCATTAAGTACCAAGGACAGGTGTGGATGGGCTGGGGAGGGCAGTGTGAAGAGGGTCTGTCCTACACTCTCTGGCTAGTGCCATTATGTTGATATGAGGAACAAGTCTGTTTAGACTTGGCCTGAAAACCTGTCCCCATCTCTCAGCCAGAGTCGCTGAAGAGGATGCCAAAAGCTGGGGTCTGGGACAAATGCCTTGATTTCCAGACTTGTGGGTCAGTTCAGTCACCAGCTTTCCTTGGGGTCACTGCCATTGTTAGGAGGAGGGAAGACCCGTTGTTGGGCTGGGACATAGATTAAATCCTGGGTAAGAATGGCCAGCCTCCGGCTCTGGGAAAGAGGAGCACAAAGGAATGAAACGAGACAATGAAGAAATGACTTTGCCTGCAGCCAAAGCTTCACGTTGTCTCTCTCCCCCTAATGCTTTCCACACCTCAGCTGCCAAATGGCACAGAGCAGGAAAACATGGCTTCTTTCAGGCCCTGGTCATGATACCCCCACTGGTGGAGAGCAAGGAGTGAAAACAAGGCTTCTTTTAGCAACAGGGTTCTCTTTTGGAAGGCAAGGAAGGGAGGATATTCATTAGCCTCTTCCAGAATTATTGAAAACTATGGACCCTCTCCCCTCAAAAACTCCCATGTGCATAATAGATGTTCTGTAGCCTCTCAGAAGATGCACACCCCCCTCCACGTGACCCCAGGGGTGATGCTCTCCATCCCTTACTCCCTGGTCCACCTGTAGTCAAATCACCTGGGAGTGGTCATTAGAATGGAGAATCCAGGGCCCCACACCTGCTGAATCCAAACCTTTGGGTTAGGTGGACCGTGGAATCTGCCTCGAGACGTCCTTGCGGGAACAAACCCCTCATGTTGGAGCAGAATTCTCATAATGAGCACCCAGCTGATTTGGGCAGGCTGTAATGAGCTTAGGAGAGGCCCAGGAGCAGGCTCGCTGCCCTCATTGTGGGGGACAGGGAAGAGCAGGCGCTGGGAGCCAGCAGTTCTGTGTTCTCACAGCACTGCCCTGAGCCTGTAAGCGATTTAACTCCTTAGTCTTCAGGCTCTTCTTTGACTCAGGAAGGAGGCTGAAGAACTTGGTGGCTAAGTTTTGCCCATCTATCTCATTTTAGCTTCTGCTGGCATTGCCGTGGACACTTTTGAATGAAACCAGGGCAGGACCTTTGGGCTCCAAAGCAGTGTGTATCCACCCACACACTTGCTTGCTAGATAGTGTTATCTTA
This sequence comes from Rousettus aegyptiacus, assembly GCF_014176215.1. Lineage (NCBI taxonomy): Eukaryota > Metazoa > Chordata > Mammalia > Chiroptera > Pteropodidae > Rousettus > Rousettus aegyptiacus. Next base: position 48,905,716 of record NW_023416309.1, on the reverse strand, counting down.
GTGGTATTTTATTTCCTTCAGTGAAATGGCTTAGTTTCTTACTTCTGAAGTGGCTTGGTTTCTTACAATAGATATCGATATATATTGATATATATATTCCAACTTCTATTTATTTTTATAAATAGCGATAAAAGTGATACATGCTCATTGCAAAAGAAAAGAAAAGAAAAAATTTTAACACTATAGAAATGCCTCCTTATATTGGCCAAGCCCTATCCTACTTCCCAGAGAAGACTCTTATTAATGATTTGCTGTATATTCTTCTAGACTTGAAGTATTGTCAGAGCAGCAGCAGCATAACTAACATTTAATGAGTGCTCACAGGCATCAGGCAATGTTACGTGCTGTACATATATCATCCACTTAAACCTCCCAATGAAACTGTGAGGTGGGGATTCCTCCTCTTAATTAGGGTTGGGGAAATTTTATATACAAAAACACCAATAATTTATTTTTGCAAAATGGGACAATGTTATACCTACTGGACTGCAACTTGCTTCTTTCATTCTTAATATAGAGTAAACATCTGTCCATAACCGTACATGCAAAACTTTTAACATCTTTGGAGTGTTCAATTATGTGAAGTCATCATAATTAAGCAATTCCTCCTTCCCCCCAATTTTTTTTATTACAAACAATGCTACCCTGAACTTTTTTTTTCAAATATATCTGTATACTTATTTGAGTATTTCTGTAGGATAAATTTCCAGAAATAGGAAGAGTAAGTCAATATACATATATCAAATCATTTTGTTGTGAACCTTACACTCATATAATGTTATACGTCAATTACATCACAATAAAACTGGAAAAAAAGCAGAGTCATAACTCCAATTCACCTTTAAAAATAAAACAGTAGGTTTAATAGGGCACGTAAATGAAACATTTTAACACTTTCTGTACAATCTGGATAAAAGAAAATGAACTGTATTTGGATGTCTCTTATATGTGCTGAGGGTCTTTACAATCCTAAATGCAAGTACGAAATAAGGATCAGGACACCAGTTTCTCAGGGCTGGTTTGAGACTCTTGGTTCTGCCACTAAACATCTATGAAACTAGGAGCCATGAAGAAAGTATATCATCAAACATTCGAGGCCTTAATTTCTTCCCATGCAAAATGACAATGTTCCGAAGCCCCCTTTTGCACTGACATTCCTGGATTTGATTAATCCTTGAACTCTGCTTTTGTTTTCCTATTTATAAAAAAATATTTAATTATTTATTTATTTTGGGGGGTCTTCCAGAATCAATCAGTTAATGCATCAATTAGTTAAGATCTTCCAAACTTAAAAGTGCTAAGTAGTTCTCTTGTTATTTGTAGAGCAAGCAGATCTTTGTTGGATGTGACCTAAAAATGCTATGACTTCCAAAATAGTTCCTGGGTCTTTAAGAAAGCAAGACAATTATTGAATCCAACAGGCCGTTCTGTCCCAGCATTCTGGACTACGGGCATGACAAGCAGCAGGAGGTGTTTGGGAAGGCTGATACAGTATCACATCTCTCTTGGGAATCTTGCCTTCCCAGAATGAATATTTCCAAATGTATGTTCTCTGACAAAGAAGGGATTGTGTGGACCACGACCTCACAGAACACACAACATGTGTTTGATGAGAAACTTACCCAGTCTCTGTTTGTGGTGTTTGGGACAAAGTCTCAGATAAGGCCTTCTGTTTTCACTGTGTCCCATTGTCATTATCCCACTTGGCCCTCTCCACATTCCTGACGCAATAGCCAGAGAGGGCACAATTATCCGCATTGTCGAGATGAAGATGTGAAAATTCAGAGAGGGTGCTGACTGGCCTCACGTCACACAGCAAATAAGTGGCAGAGCCCAGTACGGGGTGTGGATTCTAGCATGTTACTTTTCAGTTCTTTTTCTGATGACCCTTTTTTATGGCTGGACTCCTCTTCAGTGCTCTCTCTGGTTCAGACTCATCCGGTTGAAAAGGTACAACACTTTGGTATTTTAAGGGGCATGTACAGGCTATCGCGTGGAATTTCTCTGAATTTGGGATCCGGCCGATGGTGAGTTTTATTTTCTGAAACAGAAGAAAGAAGAAAATTATAACACTAAAAATTATCCTTAGGGTCGTTTGTTCTCAGTCTGTCCTCATTCATATCCTTTGAAAACGGTTTTGAAGAAAATCCTGTGACGAACTATAATCTCTGGACAAAAGACGCTGGGATGACTTGCGCATTCGGGTGGAAGGTGGATTTTTATTCTCCGGCATCCCCTGGCTGTGGCATCCACCGGCTGGATCCAAACATCATCCTTGGTGCCCAATGGTCCCATTTGTATCAAGAATTAAAAAGCCTCTTAAAACTAGAGAACTGAAATAAGCTCCAAGACAGGACCAGTCGCTAATAAAATAGGGGAGGAAATTGAAGTTCGAGGTGTTTCTCCTGCAATCTAGCATCTCCTGGCCCTCCTTTGCAAATCTCACATTTTTTCCTCTCACTGCGCCTACCCACCCCCTCCCCGAACTCCTACTCCTCTCCACTCAATGTCATTCTCAACGAAGGGAAGTGAACCTATTCTATATCTTCCCTCTTCCAATACTTTTCCCTCCCAGGGACCAGCTCTTTGAATTTTCAAAAAGGACTGGGTATCCATTTTAACATCAAGAAATAAGTTAGGAATGGTGAGGCTGGGAAAGTAGAGGATATTTTTGATCTTCCAGGTAATCATGTTGTCGAACACCCCATGTTTCTCAGTAGCTTCCGGTTGTTATTCAGAAGAAAAGGTGCAGGCGGAATGAGCACAGGAGAAATGCTGTTGTCCCCTCCCAAGCAGGGGACAATTTAAAAAGGCAGTCTTGATTACTGCAGTCAGCGACGCCCAGGCAAAAATCCTTTTCTTGGATCTCTTCCCAGAACCAAATCCTCCTCTTGGCTTCAGAGGTGACACTTGGATCTGTGGGTCAGGGCATTGTTTGTAACTTTCCAAAGGGTTCAGAGGGTTACATTGAACACTTGGCCCCCGTGGGGGTCTTTGAAAGATGAACTATAGCTACCAGATTGTTGAACTGGGACCCTAAAAGCTACCTCTTTTCCACCCCACAACTCCTAACCTAGTCTTCAAAACACAAACCAAAGGTCCCCTCTCCGAGACAACTTTCTGGCCCCTCTCAAATAGATTTACTCCATTCCTCCCCTATGCCCATGGCCCTCTCTTCGTACCTCAAGGCACACACTACGTTATAACTGGCGTATGACATGCCTGTTTCATCCACTAACCTAGGAGCTCTTTAAGCTTGGGCTGAGGCCATCCATGTTTATAGCTCTATGAGCTAGCACAGTATCCAGCATACAGTAGGTGGTCGATAAGTGGTAAGTGAGCAAGTGAATGAATAAACGCATGAGCCCTTGCTCCGTCACTAATGAGTTATGTATCCGAGACAATTCATTCATCCTTACTGGGTTTCCCCATTTAGATAATTAGATTTGTACAATTTGTCTAACCAACAAGGTTATTCTGTGATACAGAAGAGATAAGACATATATAATCATAAAAGCTCAGTGCTGGAAGAAATTTAAGAGATCACCTTACACAGTGGTTTTCAGAAATTTTAAAGCAACAAGTTGTGTCTCAAGTAGACCTAACTGTCCAACATTTGAAAGAGATAAATGATAAACGTAGAGTGTTTCGGTCAAAGCCTCACACACTGTCCCCTTCCTCTCCTCTCCTCCTGTCCCATTTTCAGGGGCCAAGCAGCACGGTTTGAAAAACAAATTTCTCACTTTAGAGAGAAGAAACCGATGCCCAGAAATGGAAGGGATTTTTTCCAGGTCATGTGGCTCGTCAGAAATAAAAATAGACAAGGGAAGGAATGAACAATGCGGAGATTGTAGGAATGGGCAGAACCGTGGCTAGCCCTTTAAAAACACACATCCTCAGTACACACGTGCATATTTTAACTCTCGCCATAACTTTGTGAGGAAGGTATGGCTGTGCCGATTTCTGAGAGGAGGAAACCGAGGCTTAAAAAGGTGAACTTGTCCAACACTCCTCAGCCAACGGCAAAAGAAGCAAAATAATAATAACCAAACCGAGCCCTTAGATGTGCCAGTCACTGCTGGAAGCTCATTCTGTATAAGATCGCATTTAACCCACCAATATCTAGTGTTATTACTATCCCCGATTTTACATTAGAGAAAATTGAGACGCAAATTGGTTAAAGGACGTGCATCAAACCCTGAGTTAGTCTGATTACAGTGCGAGCTCTTTTTGCCACATCGAGCTGCATCTGAGTTTCTGAACCCAGCTGTTCGGTCTCCTAGCCTAGTGCTCTCTCCAAAATTACTTTACATGAAAGAATTTTGAGAGGTCCTCTAAAATAACATTCTTGCTATTTACACGTATTTTACAAAGTGTTGCTTACACTTCTTATTCTCTTATTGACACTTGGTGGCGGAGGACCAAAGAGTCCCATTTGTGTTCAGAGTGCTGTTCGGACTCCATCAAAGACCTTGGTCTCGTTCCCTCTGGCACTGACTTGCTCTGGACAGAGCCCCGACGAGGGTGACACGCTCCCCAAATCAGTGTGATCCAGCGCCAGTTAGCAGGACTTACTTCTCTCTGGATGCACCGGCTGAGGAACAAGGAGACCTCCTCCAGGTTATGGGGCTTCAAATCATTCACGGCCAAAAGGTGATCTCCGTGACAAAACAAGCATCCCAGGCGTGGGGGGCCTTTCCACTGAGCCACACTGCAAGGGAGACACGGCAAACAGCACCTGTGTGAGACCGTGCTCACTGGCCGTGCAGGACCCTGGTGGGGACGCAGGGGGGGCCCTTCACTCTAATCTACCCCATTGTTCCTGACACTGCTTTCTTTAGCTACATTGCACCAGATCTGAAGTAGTCAGACACCTTTTTCTGTCTGGGATATTCTTTCCTCTATCACTGCTGTGGGAGCAGGAACCTTCCTGCAAAGCCTCCCAGCGCCCCGCCTCTACAAAACCCTCCGCGGGCCCACTTCCTTCATTTTAATTAATCTTTCGTGCCCCCAAGCTTCTATTGCAATCTGCGAACACCTCACTTACTGTATATTCAAATAAAATGCATTTTATGTTTACCTATTTATGTGGTTGTCTTTTGCACCAAGTTATGAGACACCAGAAATTTGGTACCACCTTAAAAAAATATTTTTTATAACACTACAGCTCCAAGTAAACAAAAAGTGCCTAATAAGTATTTACTGAAAGTGAGCACATAATGATTACAGCTAATGAACAAATAAATGAGTTAATAAATGAGCAAGCTCGGGCACAGAGAGGTCCACAATTTTAATCAAGTATTTATTGAGCCTTAGATTGTGGGAAATGTGGAAAAATGACTTTATGTTTCTTGCCCTCTTACAGAACTTAGAAGACAAATGGTGTGTGACACTTACTTTACATTAAAAGGCTTTCTTCTCTTGTAAAAATGTAACCTTCCATCAAAAGGAATTATATCTTTAAAAGAATGTAGAGTCAAATAAACAGCAATCGTTTTAAGAAAATTCTCTCCTACCCAGTCTTTGGTGTCTGACCAGCAGGATTTTAGCTGATGTCTGGAAGTTTAAACCCCGGTAGTCCTTTTTCTTTTAGGTCTTAGATTCTTGTTGACTTCGCTAACTTCATTTATTCACATATATTCATTGTTCATTGATTGGGATAATTTCCTTAGACCATACATAATCCATCCCACTTTTCCTCATCATTAAAAAATCAGAAATTTGCTCCTTCTTGGACTTTCGGGTCTTCCTGTATTCACCCACCTCCCTGCTGACTTTCCCATAAAATACCCCATTTCTACCTCCATCAAAGACCTTTTGTGACAAGAGCAATATGACAAGACAGTCCAAGACAGTGTTTCAAAGGTATAGTTGTTGTCTTCATATCTTCCAGTCCCAACTGATAATCAATAACCCTCAGATCTCCAACTTACCAGATCTGTCCTGCAGCTTCTACGAGACCCAAATAATTTATGATGTCAGCAGGAGAAAGGAACAAGTTCAGTTTCTCCACTTGGCTTTCATCAGGGATGTTGTTACTACGAGATAAGACATTTATAAAAATCACATCAGGCTCTCAAAAATCACAAAAGTCTCTGGCTCCGAACTGTACTTTTTGAATAGACTTTGGCCTCCTATAGATAAGATGTATTTTCCAGTTAAAGATTGTCCAAAACATTTGGAGAAAAATATGAATTTAAATTGTTGAAAATGCCCATTAATGCCTTCCTCCACCCCTCACAGTAAGTGGTAGTATGTGGTAGACATTGGGAAGGAAGAAAAAATGGACTAAATTGATTATATAACTATCCATATCAGGTCATATCACTTTGCATATTTATCCACTGGAAATGATTCCATAAAAGACACTGGAAAGAGTTAAAATTGAGAATAATCTCATCGAACACTCTTGGCATCACTTAAAAACCTAAGACTCCTTCTCCTCCTAGTCTAGCATCAAACCTCATATGACTCGCATGCCCATAATTTTAACAGTAAAGCTGGGTGACATTCTCCCCATATCAGTGTAATCCGAAGTTCCAGGACATTAAAGACTAGTCGAGGAGGAATTTTCAAAAGTATTTGAGAATTTTACCCACAGCCCTGGGGGCGGGTGTGTGTGTGTGTTGGAGGCGGGGGGCGGGGGGGGGGTGGACCACTTTGCTTCCAACTCTATTACTCACTATGCATCGTCACCACATCAGTGAGGAGGGGGAGCTGGTCAGATTCTTGATTGACTTGGAGATTTTTAGGAACTGCTTTAAAGTTCGAATTCTGAGTTAGAAAGTAAGACTGCCTTGCTCTAAGGACCCAGAAAGCTTTAGAAATTAAAACTTTACTTGATTAATATAGACAATTGCACGAGTGTTAGTGAGGCCGACCCAGTTTTGTCATTCGTGGTCTGTGCTTCTGTTTTGGCAGGTGAAAGACGTGAGTCACTTCCTGAGCCTTGTTCTTGCAGGTGAAGCCCCTCATTCTGTCTCTCAGAAAGCGTCTGGGATTCCTCTTTGCTATCAGCAGAGTCATTGGTTGTCTCTTCAAAAAAGCTAGATTATAAGAAATGAAACAAACCCATTTTTAGCACGTCTATTTACAACTTTCTGAAGTGTGCAAATCAGATTTAAGCAGCTAACAGCCACATGAAAACTAACAAGGTTTTGAAGTACATCCACCCATCAGAATCGCAGCCACAGTTAGAATCAAATCCAACAAACTTTCCATCTAAAAGTGAATATGGAGTCAAAATAACCCCCTACCATTGGGCAGGTTGGGAGACAAGTGAGAGTATGAGGGACATAAATGAAAAATAGAAAATAACTTCCCCAGGAGATAGAAAAATGTCCTGAGGATGTCGCTGATGGCTTTCTGTGGATGGAGAAACCAATTCTCACTTTTTCTTGTTTTGAGATTGCTGAATAATGTGTAGCACTTGGTCTATGGTAATGCTTTTGTATAAATACATCAACAGTAATTTTCTGTAATTGTATATTAGCTGAAATCAGTTTTAAAAATATGGCAGTTTTACTTACCAGGATTCCATTGACATGTAATGACCCTCAGCTCTCTCGGAGACCTGGTCTGGACTATCAGGTGTAGTGGGTTCACCAGAATCACCAGAAGCAATAATGTTATCCAACTATAGACAAGAGAAGTAGACGTAAGGATGAAAGTCTACCAATAAGCCAAGCACCTTTTTATACCCTACATGATGGTTCTGGGTCCTGAAATAGGAAACACATTTGCCATTAGATGAACAGTTGTGCTCATTCTGAGGGACTGACCCAGTAAAGCTTTGGCAGATTCAAAGTCCCTTTTCTTCTCTTGCATTCTCCATGACTCTGATACAAGTGTTCTTTTGGACCACATTGATTTTATTTCTCTGTTTCATCACTAGCCACTTAATGACAAGAACTCTTTTTCCCAAACAGTGCTACTGTAGAATCATGCCACCTTGTCTGGGTCAAAGACCCTGACACAGTGCAAAACTGGCCTCAGGCCACTATGATCACAGGTGGCCCAGGTTATTTCTGGTGGCTGGAGGGGTCCTCCCTGGAGAAGCTCTCAATTAGCGCCTCAGAATTGAGACAGTCATTTGAGGCAATGATTGCTCAAAAACCCCAGGGCTTTCTATTACCTACCTAACAAATTAATCCATAATTGGAACACTTCATTCCAGTGAAGCCAGTCTCCCCACTACAGACCCGCAAACGGCACTCTTCTAATGCCCACCATCAGGCTGTCTCCTTCACCAGGAACGCCCTATTTCTCTTCTGCCTAATGAAGTTGTGTTCAGTCCTGGCCAAGGTCCCACAGCCTCCTCTGACCACTTTAGCCACTGCCAATCTCTTCCTTCTCTGAACTTCTATGGCACCGTTTTGTACTCAAAAATTTGGGGGTCTTTTTTTTTTTTAATGGTCTTTTATCTTAGTTTTATCTGCCTGACTACATTTTTCATCCCATGAAATACCTAACAAATCCCAGTTATATAACTACTGCTCAGTACAACCAACTGGTTGTTTGAACTGTCATAAAAGGCTGGTTGCCATTATTACGTTCCAGGGAACACTGGCATGAAAATATTTTGGTGAAAGAAAGGTCCTGTGGTCAATGAGCTTGGGAAATGCTGTGTGTTATATCCTACTTGGCAATTTATAATGCTTCATTGCATGCCAAAGACTCTGAAAATTCGGCAGTTACAAAGCTTGTTTAACTTACTTTAATTTGGTGTTTCTGGAACTTATTTGATCCCAGAATGTCTCCTTTATATGAACACAAGTCACTATCTTATAGAAAACTCCCACTTTGGAAAATGCTGCAGCCTCCCTCCCCCTAATTTTGTCTTCTTACCTTCCATTTCCATTCTCTTCTCTCTATCGTCCACCTAAAATATCTGCTGGGTTAATAGTACTGGAAGATAATTTGGGTTTTGCCATTTCCCATCTCAGAAGCCATTATTGTCCCTGTGCTGACTGAAGGATGAAGTCAGCTTGGCATTCAAGCCCTATCACGGTCTGACTCCTTTTTCTGTCATTTTCTCCACCATGCCATTCACTCGCTCTAGGTTATGGTCCAACTGAATCATTCACCATATGTATATCAAATGGTATTTTGTCTCTGAAGCCTTCCCTGACTCCAGTGAAGAGAGAAAATCTGTTCTTTTTCTATTTCTTCCACAACTCTTTGCCCATACTTCTTGTGTAGCATCACCATGTGGTAACTGAGAGGACTGTGAGCTCTGAGGGCAGAGTGATGTAAGGTCCTGGATTGTAGCATCACGCCTAGCACACTACCGCATCTAGTGCACAGAAGGCACTCAGTGGGGGCTTCCAACTGCTCAATAGTCTGGTTGATACATGCTACACCATTTACCAACTAAGGACTTGTGCTCACATTATTGTTTCTGCCCAGAATGCAGAAAGACTCCCCAAGTCAACCCCTCCAAGTCCAAATTTTAACTATCAAGTGAAGTTGAATGTCGCCTCCATGGAACCTTCCCTGGTCTTCAGTCTGGAAGTCAGTTCCCCTAGCTTCAAACCCTTCATGCACTCCAGGAATTTTATAAGCATCTTTCTTCAGCATAGAGTCTGTTCTGCCTTATATCATGATTGGCTCCTTAACACATCACCTGTGTCTGACTCGCTGATCTGTGTTCCACTGAACCAACCCACAGCCCCAAGAACAGTGCCTAGCAGAGGTGCAGCAGATATTTGCAGAAGGAATGAATGATTGATGAATGAAGGCGTTACCTCTAAAAGCAGACTTCGAGGACTAATATAATGACTCTCCTCTTCTGTATCTTGAGTGGTCTCCAGTGAGAAGTCATGTGATAGATGAGCTCGTCTGAGTCCTGGAGAACTTTTTTCCATTAAATGCTGAATAAAGAGATGAAGACAGAATGACTGATTTTCTTTGCAAGAGACAGAATTAAACCATATGCTTTCTGGGAAAGCCATAATAGATTAATTGGGTTGAGATGATCAGAGGATCTTCCAAGGTTCTATCTAGAAGCCCATTGGACTTGAATTTGCCTCTTGAATTTGGGTCACCACTGATGATGTCAAACTATGAGCTCATCTTTCAGGCTTTTCTCTATGATTGGGATTTGTAACTCAGAACAAATGTTTCTGCCCGGTGGGTGGTACTCTAAGTTACTAAGCTCCGCCAGAGTCCTCCACCTCCATATTTTTCTAGTTTTCACCCAGTGCCATCTGAGAAGGTAATTAGTCCAGAGTTAAGGAACTGCAACTTTCCTCTTCTTGCTCAATATTTCTCTTTTGTGTTCTGCTCACTTGCTTCTATTGTTTTCATAGCTATGCACTTTGGTAGTGCTGATCATGTGATAGAATAAATTATAGAATTCAGGGTGATCTAAGTTCAACCAATTACTGCTCGTCCTCCCAATATATTCTACTAAAGTAGTGGCTTTACGTGGCAGGAAAATTGTTATAGTATAATTTAATTCTTCTAAGAACAATGCCTGAGAGCAGGGGGGTTTGAAAAAACCCTGAATGTTCTCTAGGAAGTCCTTGAAAAAAAGTGATTAAAAAAAAAAAAAAGATGCATTTGAGTTGCATTCATTTTTTAGCTCCAGGCTCATGGATCCAGATCATGCTGAGTTGGGAATAAAGAAGGATTCTAACTTAATTTCAACAATAACAACAACAACAGATCCAAACAAGGCAGATGGTACTCTTAGCTGGAACTGATTAAAAAACTGCTGGATTGGAATACATAGTTTGAAAAAATAAGACAACCAGTAACATTATCTTTGGGAAGAAGGGGTATCATGAGTGAAAAGCAAGAGGCATTTACTGAAAAGGGTTAGTTTTCCCAACCCTGTTTCCTGCCACCTTTCTTACAAATATCAAATGAGGTGTTTGGCCTGGTGATTTCGATAAGCTACAAAATGCTTTTAAAATAGTTGGAGAGCTCCCAACTAGATAAAACAGGTGGCTATGCCATATTAAGACGTGCCTGGTCCCCAGAGAGAAGGGAGAACCAGTGGTTACCTCTCTAGGGACAGACAAGTATTTATAGCAGAAGAAAAAAAGACTCAACCCATTTATTGATAATATCCCAAGTTGGGAAGATCGCAAATCCGAGAGTGCTGAGAATATAATTACACATCACTTTCAAGAGGGCAGTTGTATTTTTTTCCTCAAATAGAGTTCATTAGAATGAAGATGAAGCCACACACATGTATGCATGTGAGGAGAAGCAAGACTGATCTGGGAAAATGAAAGAAATGAATAAAAACTCTGATTTTGCCTGAGGAGTAGAGATGATATGGCAGGAAATCAAGCGGTATTTGGGGAACATTTTTACAGGGGCGATCTGTGCCTTGTGTGTGAGAAGAAGAAAAAGGTTGCCACTCAGGCTTTTGTTTAGCTGGGGGGAATCCTCCCAACATGCCCAGATGTATGTTGAGGAGCATTCAAAAGGAATGAATCTATCTAGAAATGAGCAGGGCAAGCAGTAAGGCTCATCTGTGGTATGGTAAACAGACTCAATACAGGATAAACACTTAGGGCTAAGAATCATTCTTATGGCGGGTTTAATTTTGAGGAAGATGTCAAATACATTAGAAAGACTTTTGAGCCATCAGCTGACTCCTAGACATGGCATCCTAAGAGAAAATGAGGAGAGTCTGATTACCAGGTCTGGAGGATGATTTCTTGATGCTGGGAAGCAGTCAGCCTCTGATATGCTGGAATGACCAAGGAGAGGGTTGGGGTCTGAAGAGGGTCTTTTACCAACCAATGAGAGTATCTTCCGCTTATAAAAAAAAAAAAAGAATATTGGAATCAGGCACAGTTGATTTCATGTCTGGAATGAAGCAACAGCCTCGTCACTGAGCTCCCTGCCTCCTGCCTTTCACCGCTAACGTTTATACTGACGGCCAGCATTCTCTCACTGTAACATGAGGTACCGTGTCCCTCTTCTGTTTCTAAACCCTCGAGGACTATCATTGTGGCCTTCGGAGATGCCCCAAACTTCCCTCAACCTATCTTTTAAACCCCGTAGCCCTCTGCACCCACTCCTTTGTTCTAATCATTCGAGTCAACTGGTAGACATGCCTTGCTTTCCCCTCCTCCCTGGCCTCTGCTTTCGCTGGATGCATAGAACGACCTAGAAAACATGTCAAAACGATATCTGGAGACCAAAATTTCATGTATAAAGGTCTGCCCTAAGAAAGGACTTGCGTAAATTAGCAAAGGTTCTTAGGAAATAAATGAAAAACAAAGTTATTAGCTCTTACATTAAAGAGATATTATTTTGAAAATGCAAGATAAACGAAAAGCATTTTTATAGAGACCACCCTAGACTTAGTCATTTGAAAGGTAGCTGTTATGTACCTTGGATAACAATGATGGAAAATACTATAGTTTCAGCTGTTGTTTCAAAAAAAATGCCATAGTTAATTTTCACTCCTCCTGCCCCAATAATGAAAATCTGAAGTGTCTGTAGGTTAGCTCTCCTACAAAGCACAAAAGTATTTTTTTCCTCCGTTGTTAGTCATAAAAATAACAAGGATGTACATTTCTCACTTATTTATTCCTTGTATTAATGCCAGTTGCTAAGGAGGTAAAAAAAAAAAAAAAAAGCTATGATTGTTTTCCTCATGAAAGAGGGCTGTGTTCAGGTGCCCTGTTATTTTATTAGTGATGGAGAGTCACCTCTGTATTCTGGTGTGCTGCTTTTATATCCGAGCAAAATGATGACATGAAGGAGACCCAGTCTTTAATCTTCTCCCTGTTGATAGGAATAAATGTTTGGCTGGCATGTGGCAACAATAGTGCCTGCGCTCCTTTTGAACTAGAAAAGAATTCTTTTTATAAAGGTTAGAACAAGCAGTGGGAACAGGTATTGGGAAATTAAAGATTTTTTTCTAAGTCGCTTAAATGACCCACTGGCTCCTCGCCACCTCCACACTTGCACACTAGAATTAACCCTCATGACACCTCTGTGAGGAAAGCTCAGAGAAATGGGAAGAAAAGTAGAAAATAACAGTAGTAATTGCAGAGTTCGGAGCTTCTGGCTTTGACACCAATTTCTTTTGTGTGCTTAAGCGAGCCGGGTAACCTGTCAGCGCCAGTGTTGAGTAGCTATCCAGGTGTGCCTCCCTCAATTGAGGGAGTGGATGTGTTTATGAAGAATGTGTTAGAAAATGTGCATTAATCACATCTTCTTTTCTGTTGACCCTTATGACAATTTAAAAAGAAAGCTTTTCCGCTCTGGATCGATGGGAAACATGGAGTTTCTTCATACTTTGGCTTCTGTACTCGCTCACTCCTCCACACAGCTTCCCCTCCACTGGAGCCTCTCTGTCAAGCAGGTAATCACCTAGGCAGAATCCGCTAGGCACCTTTGTTAGCACCAGGAGCCCCTTTTTTAAAACTGAGGACCTTTTCAAGGATGAGCATAACCCCCCCCCCCCACCACCACCACCAATACATGTAGTTCCTACAGATGTTCGTGTATTGGTATGCATGGTGTATGCATCTGGGGTGATGTTGGCTGTTGTGGGCTGAATTGAGTGCCACCAAAAATTTATATATTGAAGTCTCAATCCCCAGGACCTCAGAATGTGATCTAATTTGGAAACTGGGTCAGGTTACAGACGTGATTTGTTAAGGCAGGGTCATACTGAACGAGGGCGAAATCCTAATCCAATAGGACTCGTGTCCTTATAAAAAGGGGAAATTTGCACACAGAGACATGCACACAGGGAGAAGGCCATATGAAGACTGTAGTTATGCTGCTGAGAGGCAAGGACTTCCAGAAGTTAGAAGGGAGGCCAGGAGCAGATCTTCCCTACGGGTTCAGCATGAGCATGGCCCTGGCACCTTGACTTTGGACTCAGCCTCCGAAACAGTAAGAATACAACTTTCCATTGTTTTAAGCCACCCATTTAGTGGTACCTTGTTATGGAAGCCCTAGGGAATGAATCTTGTGACTTTTCAAGGTATTTTGACAAATAACGAAGGCTGCCAAGATGGTGTTTAAGGTTGTAACCAGGGTTTTCTGTTCCAAACATGTTTATTATTCATTGGTTTAAAATGTTCCTGTTTGCTTTTTGTTCTGCACACAGGAGACACTGTGTTATATTACTACTCGCCTGTCATGGCCAATGAGGAAGTATTCCCTGGTAGTCGTTTTGATGGACATCACCTCATCCATGTGGCATTTAAACATCTTCTGTACAGTCTGCAGTTTTTCATGGCTGCTTATGCCAACTTCTACGCTGGAAGTTCTGTGAGTTACAAACATAGAGTATTAAACAGATGCAAATACAAACTTAGGAAGAAAACTGACTAACATTTTATGTTAGGATTCAAATTGAATAAAACTTTAGATCTGCTTGATCAACGTTTTGAAAACTAGCTCATCATTTTAGAAAATAAGTTTAAATCTCATTCATCATTGAAGATACTTTGACCAGCATGAAACTTAATTTGAAAATTTCTATTTCAGTTGGATTTTTAATTCCACGATTATCCTGTTTTCTAATTTTTTGGTACATAATTTCTTAAAGAGAAGACAAAAATAGCCAACCTAAATCTTTTTTTAACAATCTATTTGGCTTTATGAAATGATAACTTCGTTTGCTTTCCCTTATCCATGCATTAAGTAAATCAAAGTCTTTTGTAATGAAACACTTATTAATTAATGATTTATCAACTAAAATATACAATATGAAATAATTATTTAGCTATCTGTTACTTAAATGTTCCCCATTTTACCTTCTTTTTAGCAACAAATATAAATGTGAAGCCCTTGCTTCTTTCTATGACATTAATTTCAATTTGCATGCAACCTATTAATATTTATTGTCATAAACTTTTTCTTGATTGGATACACACCGATCGATTTCAATGGAACCTCGGCGATGATGGTCTTTGTAATAGGAAAGACTAAATCCCTTTTCCCCATGCCTTGACAAAATAAAAAACCGCTTTTTCCAGGAGGTCTGAAAAATTAAAACATTCGGCATCTCAGTTAAATCTCAGAGGAAGAGAAAGGCTGGTGGGAGGCTTGTTAAATCATAGTGAATACTTACCACAGAAGTGAAAAGCTGAGGAGGTGGTGATTTAATAAAGTAATCTTGTTTGCAGACTTCATTTTCATAATAATATGTAAATTGTTTGCCTAATAAAAGAAAGTGAACAGGACTCAGTTTGTTCCCTGTAAATTTCTGAAAAGAACTGCTTCAATTGGAAAACATTGTTTACCTCTGGAAAAGTCTTCAGATTATTCAGTTATGGAAAAGAACATCTATAATAGTCCAGGAAAACAAAGGACCCAAAGACCAAGTGTGTGATTCTTATTCATCCACAGCAGGAACCTTTATTCAGACGACATTTAGAAGTACCTTAATTCAGCTCACATCTGTCTGCACCTTAATGCAGGGCACACCTTTTTGGTTCTCTGTTTCTGGAGCACTTTGCTGGCTCTCTAGATGAGAGCTAAGGCTTGTCTCCATTCCTGTTGATGAGCCAGCCAAGGAGCATGATAATTCTGTCTTGCCCTTTGGCTTAGCAAACTAAAGCGAAACCACCTGCTGTTGAAAATGAGGCAGCAGAAATGGTTACGGAAATGTTAAATGCTTCCTTGCAAGTGCTGCGATTATATGCAGTTTTGATATTTTTCCTACATTTTCCAAAATGTCTAGAAGAAATATAAACTACATCCATTATTTAGAAAACACAACTAATGTTATTTAAAATTTTTTTTTTTTTTTTTTTTTTTTAAAGAGCTTGGTTGGTTTTGCTTTCACATCCGGGCTATGCTTGTAGTTTGTTCTTGATTTGGGAAAAGGCAGCGTTTACTAAAGATTTAGAACTTTTTTATTCGGTGAAAACAGAATTAGGATTAGGTAAGGCAGCTGATGGGGCCATTATGCTGGTACCCAACAATTCCGAGGCAGAGGTCCTCACCTCCTCTTCCTCCCATCCTGCAGCATCTCTGCCTGCTCCTCGGCCCTCCGCCCCCACCCCTCTAAAAAAAAAAAAAGAAAGAAAAAGAAAAGAAAAACAGAAGGAAACCTTATAGCAATACGTTTCAACTCCTTTAGTAGTTGGTGTGGCCTTGGACAAATTCACAGATTTGTTTACTGAACGAATCTGTATAGAGCGCCTTGAATCACTAAATTTGCCTCAGCATCTTCGTCTTAAAATGGAGGCAGCGGCACGGACCTCGCAGACTTGTGGTGAGGACTGAAAGGGTTAATGCACGGGACACTCTCAGGACTGGGCCCGGCACACAGTGGGACTCGCCGAAGGGTAGAATGATTTAAAAATAGAGGAAACTTTAGACTTAGTCATCTACAGAATAAACCAGTCTTCAATCTGCCTGTAATAGAGACCCTCTTTGGTGGCGTTCAATTTAGAGGGGTCAGTAAATGTCGCTATTTTGTGAAAATTTGGTCTTAGAAGACTTTAATGACATTCTATGCAATTAACAGAATCTTAAAATTGACAAGGAGATTCTAAAATTCGTATGAAAATGCCAAGTGCCTGGAATAGTCAAAATAACTGAAAAAAAAAATTAGAACACTAACGGTACCTGATTTTAAGAACTACTATAAAGCCGTAGTAACTAAAACAACATGGAAAAAGATGGGCAAATGTAGCAATGGGAACAAAATAGATAGTCTAGAAATAAATCCATGCATGTATGAAAAACTGATTTTTGACAAAGATGCAAAGGCAATGCGATAGAGAAAGGTTAACCATTTCAATAAATGACATTGAAACAACTGGATATCCATATGCAAAAAATAATGAACTTAGGTCCACATCTACAGATTCAATACAACTCCTTTCGAAATCTCAATGACAGCTACTTATATGCTTTCTCTTCTTCAGATCCCCATAGCCCTGCGCACCTAGGTCACGATTCCTAGCACAGCCTGATTGCATGTGCTTATCTTAACTTCCCCATGAATTATTAACTCTAGGAGAACAGTGGCTCTTATAAGTTCATCTGTGTCTTCTGTAGTATGAAGCACAGTGACTTACTAGTGACGGATGCTTTAAATAAATATTTAAACAAATATTGAATTGGATTGAAGTATTTCATTTCTAAATTACTTCATCTTAAACTCAGCTCTTCTATCTACTCACTTGCAATGCCTACGTAAGCATGAGCAAGAACATCTGAATACTACACCTGGAGCTACCCCCATAATAAGCTTTGAAGACAATTTAGAAAGGTTTTCCAAGTGAGAAATTTCATACGAAATTAAGGAAACCCTCCACTGTCCTTTCTGGGCTATAGTTTGTTGTGAGTATCATCTCCAAGCAAAAAATGGAACATTTGGACCGTGAAAATCAGAAAATGCCAAGTTTCTAGATAGGTGAGCTCTTACGAAATCATTAGCTGAATCCAATAGCCTCTGCTACATTCTTCAAAGCAAGAATCATTGTCCCAGAATGCCACCTGTTATCCCCACGAAAACCATCTTCTACATGTATCCTGGTTAGCTGGATGAGAATTTTCCATTATTTTCAACAAAAAAGCTTTTTCCTTCTGAGAGTATGCCCCTTGAATACCTGGAATTTTCTGAGGTTTCGGTTCCATAGTGGCTATCTTTCCTTACCTGTCAAAAAGAATAATAAGTGTCGTTAGTCCCCAAACAACAGCATGCTTCACTGATTAGCCAGCTGATCATCAAGTATCAGGAGGAAAATCATGCATGTCGATGAGATGGGTCATCTACCTCCTCCCGCCCCCTGCCCCAGGCTGATGGTCGCCACTCAGCAACAGGGACTCTTCCAAGCAGTGCTTACCGAGCGGCAGTTCTTTAGAGGTGTTGCCAGGATGACAGAAGAAGCTGTCTTCCCTGGACTTTGTCTGCGTCTGGTCCAGAACTGACTCTGATAAGAGAACACCTAGGGGAGCAACACCAAGAAGGAGGAGTTAAGAACAGGGCAGAGGGCAGGTCGGCTACGGAGCGAATGTAACTGAGAAAGTATTTCTGGCCAAAAGGAAGAGCCACATAAGTCCATCTTCATGCCAGGAACTCACTTTCTCCAGAGGGAAATCTAAGAGCGAGGACCAGGGCATACCCTGTATTTAAATGGCCTCAGCTACCTGGGCGGCTCGTCCCCAAGGCTGCCTGACTCTGGGGCTGAGGCTGACATAGTGAAACTAACTCTGAAAGGAGAGTCCTTTCCTGGGCAGCTCTGCCAGTGACCCATGCCCATTACGGGGCGCTGAGAGAAGGGGAATCCCACAGGGTGAAGGGCCTTGGGGCAGGTGAGGTCTTTAGAATAGGCATGTGTTGGTGACCAATATTTACCTTGAATTAATAAGACTCTCACAATAGAAGGAAGCACTGAACAGGGCAGTCCCCAGGACAGTTCCCGGAAAATGGATGGAGACCAAGGGACTTTTGCCATTCATCGGCTTAGTATGATTTCTCTTTTTCTTCCTGATAAACTCATTCCCTCCTTTTAAGGCATAAATGACTCACAGCAATTTTTAAATCATACATATTTATATATCTATTTTTTAAAAACAGATGAAAATCTTAAGGTTAAGACCACAGGTTCTACTTTTGGTGATTTGTCAGAAGCATGTGGAAACTATTTAAAGGCCAGTGGGGTTTTCCTGGACCCTGACTCACTCACACCTTTCCTGACCAGAGAAAGGTTTTCTCTATTCAGATATCCCTATATACTAATGATACTGATTATTTGAACGAATAACAACAATAAAAAATGAAATAGCAAATCAGACCTTGCTGGGGTGTCTTAAGGCATACCTTGAAGAACTTGTGTCCTTAGCCCTTGCTTGGTGTAAGGGGCACACTTAGTTCTGTGAGGTGAGCTGGAATGCGTGGGAAAGGTGTCAGGCCACCAGGGTCAAACCTCCTCTTCCCTGGAAGAGCAATTCTGTACAAGAAAGAGGAATAGAACCTACCTAAGACTTATTCACCCTCAAAATGACATGGACATTTTTAAAACAATTTACCCCTGAAGTCTTGTGTCAAATCCATTAGGTTCTTTCCAGTTGTAGGATTTCACGGACTGAAATAGAATTGGGACCAGTGGTTTTCAGCCCATTGCCCTTCCCTCCATCCATCCACGTGGGAAGTGGCCACCCCTTCCCAAAGGGCATTTAGGCTGGTGAGTGATGGTGCTCAAAGGTCAGAGGAGTTCAGAAGGGTGCAGGAGAGATCAGCTGAGGGCGAGATATTTTAAAGCTGTGTGTGTACAGTAAGCTCTATGTTTAAAAAGCCAAACTTCTTTTTTTTTTCCCTAGATAAAACAATTCTTTGTAAAGCCTTTACAGATTATCAAATATGTCTGCAATGATTATTGCTTTGGTATCTCCGAGCTGTCCTATGAGGCAGGTCGTTTTACAAGTGAAAAGCTGCATTGGGTAGAGGTGCAGTGAGGTGACGTGCTAGGTCCCCTGGCAGAGCCCCACACGGCACCACACTGATGATCACGGGACACTCCCAGCTACATCTGCACTACCTGCACATCGTGGATGGCAAAGATCTTTAAAGGACATTTCCAATGTCTGTGAAAGGCTCCGAAGTCACATGTAGGGACCACTCTTTCCTCTTTTCCTCACTCACCACAAAATGAGATGACAGATGTGGCAGTAGGGTGCGGTAGTTCGGAGCAGCGGTCCCCAACCTTTTTGGCAGCAAAAAGGTGCTGCCTGATGATCTGAGGTGGAGCTGAGGCGGTGATGCTAGTGCTGGGGAGCGGCTGCAGATACCGATGAAGCTGTGCTCGCTGGCCTGCCGCTCACCTCCTGCATGGCCCGGTTCCTAACAGCCGCAGCCCAGAGGCTGGGGATACCTGGTTTGAAGTGCTAACTCTGGAATCTGGATTTAAGTGTCACCTCCATCAGTTGTGCGAGATGTGATCCTGAGTACAGATGCAAGTGATAAAATTACCACCTTCACAGGATTGCTGTCAGCATTGCTTTGGATAATCTAGTAGAGAGCATTTAGTATCTATTAGGTGCTTAATAAATATGGTTTGTTAGGTCATTTCTAGCTCAGCTATTCCATGATTCTATAATCGTTTAATAGTAACTAGCATTTATTTAGAGTACTTATTACATTTCAGGCGCTTCTAAAAGCATGTAAAATAGATTTCACATATATGTATATAATGGATTTCATGTATATATGTACATAACTAGATTTCATGTATAATATATATTTATATCATCTACATAAATTTTATATTACATATGAAATCCAATATATACATACACATGTATGAAATCTATTACATAAAGTTTGCTTATATCATGTAAGAAAACTTACATATTATATATATATAGATTCTTATTCTTATTTAAATATATATATATCACCTAACAATATTATAAAGCTTACACTCTTTTTATAATGATCCATTTTACAGATGAGGAAACTTACCAGAGATATCAAGCAATTTGTCTTTGATTATATAATTAAAAAGAAGCAGAGTCAGAATCCTATCTTGAGAGCTGGTGTCTGAACTACTTTGCTCTTCCTCCTATCTAAGAAGGAAGAATTAAATCTTTCCATAGTTTTGCTTGCATTTCTTGTCATTGTCCCCAAACAACAGCAAAAAAAAAAAAAAAGCCTTTCCGATTTAGCCCTTTGTGCTCATTCAGGAGAATCTACTCACTATCCTTGTTGCCTAACCTGATCGTTGTAATGTCATTTGAGATTTGATGATTGTGATACCAAGAGGTCCTGTTTCTCATTGACCGTATAGCCCACGAAGATTATGAATAAAGAGCCCATACCAGCAATTTTGCTTGGTTAAGCTGCCAGATCGCCACAGCTTTGAGAACCCAAACTAGTCACACCAAATGGTACTTACTGAAAGCCAGGTGGTTACTGGTTCAGTTCTCAGCAAAGTGCCCTGCCTCTGGGTCTCCTGAGTGCGCCCCTGCTCACTCTGAGCTCTGAGTGCCAAGGTGAGGATTTATGCATAAGCTTTGTTTGAAATGTGAACAAACAGGAAGTCCCTAGACTTCTATCTTAGGACAGATTTTATTCTTGCCCCAAGTTGAAAAGAAAGCTGATCTCTCAGGGGAAGTCCCTGGGTTTTATTCTTCCTGTGGCTTGGCACAGAACCTCTCTTGGCATTCTAGCTGTGTAGCAACAACAACAACAAAAAAAATAAAAGGAAATAAATTTTAAAAAAACTTCAGACTTTAGACCATAGTCACAATGACTCCTATTGAGAACAGTGCCAGCTCTTCCCTGACCTCTTGCTGTGACTGCCATTGAAACAATTCCCTCGCTTCCCTCCCATCCATATCCATCCCGCCATGCCCTCCTGAGGATAGTAGGAAGGATTCCTTTATGCCAGATAAGGAAACAAAAGCCGGGCTTCTCCAACACATTTGTACATGGCAAGGGGCTGCGGGAAGATATGCTTATTTACCCATAATGAAATTGCGTTAGGTAGGCTCTTCTTCACAGCCACCCAAAAACACCTAAAAATAAGTAGGCTGCTATGAATGGCCATTCTTAGACCTGCTTGCTGAGTGCTATCTGGCCACCAAAGGACTTTAGATATATTTTCATTTATATTAAAAAAATTTTTTTTAGAGGGAAAGAGGAAATGGCTAATGCATTTTATTTTCTTAGATCATCTTTAGAAGTGAAAATACATAACTTTAATCTTTGTTTTCATTAGTATAATTGAGTTTGAACCTACTCTGCCAGGTATTCATTGAGAGGTTTTGGCTAGTTACTTAAGTTTTCTGAGTGTGTTTCCTCATCTGCCAAATAGAATAGATAATGTTGACCTCACAGGATCTTTTTAAAATTGAGTAAGATTTTATATATAAAAAGCGTGTAGCACAGTGCTTGATATATGGTAAACATTCGACAAAGGTTATTTCTCTGTTTTTCCCTTTTGCACTCTATGGAGGGTATAGATATTATTGATTCCTTTACCTAAAAAGCCTAGCTGAACTTTAGACATGCAGAAATGATTAATTTATAATTCATTTCCTGAACAGGACAGGTTTTGCCTGATTTGGGAAAAATAATTTCTTGGAATGTATTTCCTTGGATGTTTCTTGGGGGTCAGCATTTGACTACTCTGGAAATAATCTTTAGTAGTTTTATATTTGGTCTTTAACCAGGTATTACTAGTTATTGCTCTAAGTAGTTCATAACATGATTGTGCTAATCTCCCCTTACCTGGGAACTATAATGCTACCGAGAGCCCATCGTCATAATCCAATGACCTAACCAAAAAAGGAGAGAGGAAAAATTGCTTCAAAATTGTGTTTCTTTGGAAAGGATTTCTATAAATCAATAATACAGAGAAATGGACTTCCCATCTTTTCATCCATCCATCCATCCATCCATGTGTCCATTCACCCAACCACCCTCTTACCCCACCTGTTTTAGGATTTTTTTGGTCATATTTTCCTAATAGTATTACAAAGTTCTTTGAGAAAGAATATTAGTACATTCCACAGGTGCCTAGGAAAGCTATTTGTGCTGTAGATGCCATTTATAATAGAAAAACTTGCAAGCAATCAAAATTGGTATAGACATCAAATATTAGGCTTGTGAAAGGTAAACATACCTATGAAATGCAAGCAAAGTTTCCATTATTGTCTCTAGAGGCCTATAAACAACATACCAGTACAATACCTGTTGTAAACAATCAATCTGCTGTTCATTTGAAATATCATGTGAGTTATTCCATGACTCCGCTAATCGTGGTTTTCTATCATGAAAGTGCTCTTTGGCTCTGCTGCCTCTTAACCCAAACACGACTGAACTGTTTATATCACATGCCAATGCTTGACATTTATTGGGATTTTTTTCTTTTACATAGAACATCTCATTTAACTCCAACGGTTTTGCAGGATAAGAATTATGATTCCTTAATTTTAAAAAGAGGAAGCTGAAATTTAGAAAGAGAAAAATAACTTGCTCAAAGTCACGCAGCTAGTGTGTGACCAACAGAAATCAAACTCTGGCTTGTCTCGACTCCAAAGCCTGCCTGTGCTCTTCTATACACTATGCTGTGTTGAGTCCCGGGCTGGGACCCATTGGCTTGGACTCTTGGCCTGTGTGACACAGTATAGGTTGCCAACTCCCTGGGCCTTTTAATTTCATTGCTGTCCCTTCGTCAAAGAGTTCAAAGTACCCATTCAACTCTGATTATGATTATCCCCTTGAAGCAAAGCCAGTGACTTATCAACATGCAGGCCGTCTCACTGCATGTTGTAGGTTCATTTTATGTGGAGAGTGAATAAGCCTTTGCCATTGTCATTAGGGAAGGAGTGACATCAACTACATCACTGCGGGGCATCCTTGGTACCTCTTCTCTGGAACAAGGAATCCGAGAAAAGCCAGGAGAAAGCTCGAGTTCCATCCTTCTTCTGGAGTTTCCCATTATGAGAAACAAAATGATCTTGGCCATTTAAATTGTTCGTTTTGTTCAGATGGGAATCCTTTTGACTGAAAGATGCTGTGATTTAAACATTAGGAATTGGCCCAGCGATAGAGATGGGGGCAGAGGGAGGGAAGGGGAGTTTGGAAGGAGAGAAAGGAGAAAAGATTAATAAAAAAAAAAAAAAAAGGAAGAAAGGATAGAACTCAGCACAGCATAGTATTTTCAAGCATGGAATCATTCTTGCTGGGTTTGTTATTGTGCTCTGTGATCTTGGAGAACTCACTGAACTCACTGAAACTCTCTATGTCTCAGTTTCCTCAGCTTTAAAATGGGAATGATAATAGTACCTACTTGACAGAATTATTAAGAGGATCGAAAGAGTAGATATTTATAAAGAACTTAGAACAGTGCCTTGGCACATAGTAAGCACTTTATAAGTGTTAAATAAATCAAGGGCATTCTATCAGTAATTTACAAATGTGTTTGTGACAAGTCCACTTCTAATTTTATTAGAAGACTCTGAAGACTCTCCAAAGTACTTTACATAATGACAATGTGGGTGTCTATTTATTCCTTCTAAGTTATACCGGAATAGAGGCCACAAGAGGCTCAGAAATCATTTAAGGGAGAACTTGTAATAAACATCATGATGGAGTTGAAACCCACCAGATCTAGAGCCAGGCACCAAGTTCATGCTTGTGGTCTGCTTCAACTTGCTGGCAGACCTTACATTTGTCCTCTTTCTCCCTCTGAGGGGGTGGGGGTGACTGGATGACCTCCATGTACCCACCTGGCTTAATAGTCTCATAATAAGACCATCTTAATCGATTTGGCAGTTACCCTTTTACAAAGTATTTGCACAGTATCTCTTTCCGCTTGCACAGAAACCTTGTGAGGGAGGCAGAGCAGATACTATTTCCCCTGTTTTATAACCAAGAAGAGAAGTCAGCTGATCGAAGTTCCTAGGTAAGTTACGAGGTAAGTTATTACTGAGGGTAATGGGAGCTGAAGCTCACTGGAAAGCTCTGGAAGCTAGTGGACAACACCAACCTGTTATTCCAACCAGGGGCGAGGGAGCTGGGGTGTTCATAGACCAGCTCCTGCCAATCATCAGAGGGACATTCTATTCTGGTACTTCTGGCCTGTTGTGCATGCAGCAAAGTGGACTCAGGAGGCTAGAAGGACCTAGAGGTACCTGTGGGCACTGGCACTCGTGAGTAGGCCAGGGCACTGAAGTGCTTAGCTTCAGGGAGAAAGGGTGGCCGCCACCAGCATCTGCTACAGTTTCCTTTGGGCAGATGCTCTTGTCATATTTACCTGCAAATAGGTCTGTGAAACGTAATTTTTTTAGTTGGGCACATGGTTATTTTCACCTCGATCAGTGTTTGAATTCAGGAAGTAGAGACATAAGGATGTAGGCTAAATAATGGTCCCCCCAAAGATGTCCACGTCCTAATCCTTGGAACCTGTGAATATGTCACCTTGCATAGCAAAAGGGACTTTGCAGGTGTGAGTAAACTAAGGATATTAAAATGAGGAGATTATCCTGGCTCATCTGAGTGGGCCTGATGTAATCACAGGGATCCTTATAAGAGGAAGAAGGCAGGAGGTCAGAGGAGAGAGAAGATGATATGCTACTAGCTGTGAAGATGGAGGAAGGACCGAAGAAATGCGGGGAGCCTCTAGGAGTTGGAAAAAGCGAGGAAATAGATTTGGAGGCTGAAGCCTCCAAAAGGAACATAGCCGAGCCGTGCCTCGATTTTATATGTCTGACCTCCAGAACTCTAAGAGAATAAATTAGTGCTAAGCAACGAAATTTGTGGCAACTGTTACAGCAGCGAGTGGAAACTAATACAGAGAGAATGGCTGATGGATGGGTTAAAGTAAAGGGGTTGCCATAGATGTCAAACAACTTGTACGAGACGGAAATCTTACATTTTACCATTTTCTCCTCTCCCCGCTCAAATCTCTTCACTGTCTCAGGAAACAGCACCATTTCATCTGCCTGCTTAGCCATACACCTAAGAGTCATCTCGATTTCCAGCCCTTTCTCACAATCCCACTTCGAACCCGTCAGCAAATCCTGCTGGCTCTACCTTCAACATAAAGCCGACATCTGACCACTTCCTATGACTCCAACTTGCCATCACCGCTCCTGGCCACTCCTGCCACAGTCTCCTAGCTGGGCTCTGGCTTCTACTCTTCCTCGCTTTAATCTGTCAGAGTATTTTTTTTTTTTACAGTAATTCATTGGATCCTATCACGTCCCTGCTCAAATCCCTCTAATGTCTTCCCACCGTATTTGAGTGAAATCCAAGGGGGTTTTCACCATGGCTGGGAGCCCTACTTGATCGGATCCTCCACCTGCCTTTTACCCTTGTATCCTGAAATATAGCACTGGCTTTCATGATGTTTCTCAAACAGGCCCAGCTGGTAGCGGCCTCAGGGCCTTTGCACTCACTGCTTGCGCCTTCTTCACACATCCACATGGCCCACTCCCTCACTCTACTCAGATGCGGGCCTTGGAGAGGCCTTTCCCTTCCCAGCCGTTTTACCTTAACTTGCCCCTCTCCCATCCCATCATTCCTGAGCTACTTATCCTGCTTTGTTGTTCTTCATAACACTTCTTTCTATATAAAATTATATTAGTTGTCTCCTCCACTAAAATATGAGGACTAAGACTGCTTTCTATATCTCTATATTTCTATACATCTACATATCTACATCTATATCTATATCTATCTATCGTATCTATCGATCTGTCATGTACTATCCATCAATCATCTATCTATCTATCTCTCTATCTCTCTCTCTCTCTATCTATCTATCTATCTATCTATCTATCATCTATCTATCTATCTAGTTATTTTCTTTTAGGCGTCTACTATGGTTAGTCAAAGACAAGTGATGGCTTCTCATGTAGGTGTGGTTTACTCAGAACACTAATTAGTGCATTTTTACATAACCACCCACACCTCCTATATCTTCATGCCTGAAAGAGAAATTGGTCTTCAGCTCCCACAAGTGCTGTCAAAACTTAGAAAAGAGATTGTGAACCAACTGTGATTTCACTGAAAGTACAAATCCTCCAACATAGCCCTTTTCAATCACAAACAGATCTTTTGCCCCCAAATGAGAGGGAGCGCTGTTCCACCGGCTATGCGGCTGTTAGGTGCTGGTTGATTAATTGTAGAACTTTCTCTTTTGGCATTCTTATCTAGCCCAGTGCTAGCACACATCCAAATCTCCTGGTTTTAAAAATAGCCATACTCATCTGTCCTGGGCGAATATATTATTTTTAAATGCAATAAAATTTAAGAAGTTCGTTTTTTCTTTTTTTAAGCAGATGGAATATATCTAGCTTTACAATTCCTTCCTCTCTTGCTTTTCTTTTTTCTCCCTTCCTCCTCTTCTTACACCCAGTTTCACTGCAGAATCAATCTATCGCTTAGGACTCTCCAAAGCTCCTAAACTGTTCAACCAACTCCTTTTGGGTTGTATTCTACCACTGGAATTGGATGGAAAGGTTTAACAACACTGACTCCTGGTCTCGCCTTCAGAGATCCTGACTTGGCCTGTTTGGGGTGATGCCTAGGCACTGGGCCTGGAATAACTCTCCAGGTGATTCTAAGGTTTAGCTGCAGTTGGGAATCATCTAGTTCCTCTCGTTAGGGTCTCTAGTACCACCCCCCTTTTGGATAAACTCCCCTGACTCCTTGGAATTTTCTATACATCTCCTTAAATTCACAAAGGCCTGGCTTTTGCTTGATGACTCAAGAGTTTTTATAATAACACCTACCCAAGGAAATGTCTCTTGACTTGGTTTTCTAGCTCTTTAGAATTTGCAAAGCCTTTTTTCACACATTATTTCTGGTGCTTCTCAACATCCCTTTGGGGTGGACATTCAGGGTCAAGAGGAGGCAGTGACAGCTGAAGCAGTGGTCTGCAGATAGGGCTGGAGTGACCAAATTGAGCAAAACAAACTAACAAACAGAAACAAAACAATGATAAAAACAAAGCAAAGCAAAGCAAAACAAAACAATCAAAGCTGAAAATAACTCTGCCAAAACAGAATGCTCTTTAAACTGAGCAATATTTGGGGCCTTCTTATATTAAGAAAATTGTTCTTTCTGAAGTTTCTATTTAACTGGGCACCACGTATTGTATGCGACAGCTCTACACTCGGTGCCCACGCCTCTTTCGAAACTTAGACTTGTGTCTGTCATTCTCTTGCCGTCCTAAGATCTCCCAGTAACGGGACAGCTTCAGCTCCTGCCCACGTACTTCCCCTCCATTACCTGAGTAGCCATTATCCTCAGAAAGAGCCTCTTCTGTATATTAGAATCTTCTTGCACTTCCTTTTTCCTCCCTTCCTTGGTGGCATGGATTATTTATTAGATCAGGCTGGTTGAAAAACACAGTCAAACACTTGTTCGGTACCTTCGGTGTGCCAGCACTCATTATGTCATTTATTTTTCACAAGACCCCTTGGGCGTAGGTACCATATCCTAGGAACCTACATAGGATTCTTTCCATTGTGAGATGGAGAAGCAGAGGTTTAGACAGCTTGAGAGATTTCCTGAGATCCTACAAGTTGGAAGCCCCAAAGCTGGGATTCGAATGGGGCTGTCTGACTACAGAGCCTTTGCTCTTAACTAGCATGCTGGGAAACAAGATGGCGCTAAGAGCCTTGGGGCTTTGCTATTCAAGTTCTCCAGCTTGTTCGAGTTAGCTTTCTGAAGCTCCTGGGATTTGGAATGGCCATTGTAGGTGGCCTGGAAGATTGAAAGTGTTGACAATATAACAATCCATAAGATGCATATGCATTTTTGGAAACATTATTTTTAACCCTGAAAAAAAAAAAAAAAAGAAGTGCCACCCACAAGGCTCTTGAAGAACGACTTCAGCAGCCATTGCCAGTCAAGTAAACACCAAATCGACCCAGGGACAATGTTCTTTAAATACATTTGCTGAGGCTAAGGGGCAAATAGTTTATGTTGATTCTGGAGAACCGGTCACACATATAATGTGTCAAAGAAGGTTTTTTTTCAAGTGTTCCATATCTTTTTTGGTATAAGCTGCCCTTGTGCTTTAGCAGTCTGTAAATATTTGTGCAATTAATATGTGCTGGCAAATGTCTCAAGAGGAAAGCAGACTTCTAATACCAAGCAAAACTGCAATTAGTAACACAAAAGAAAAAGACTTTGTCTCTTTCATCTCAGTGCTTAAAAAACTGTCAGCGCTTAGTACAGCTGGAAGCTTCAGGAAAGATAATTTGTGAAAGCCGATTTTCCTAAGCTTTTGAGTTGGTCCTATACTTGAGTATAAAAAACATTCACTTGAGAATTATGTTTTTTTCCTTCCCTACATAACAGCGATCTAGTGAATATTAATTATGAAAGGTGTTTGTAGAGAAAGAAAGGTTCCTTTAAAAATGTCGGCAACGTTGTTAAAGGGAGCATTTTGCATTGTTTTATCAACAAGGTACTAGAGGAGAAGAGAAATATGAGTGGCTCTTCTTGTCTAGAAACAAGTGCCTTAGTGATTAGAGAGGAAAAGGAAAGTACTGTGCCTGCTGACATCAGCTGAAGAAACCCGTGCATCTGAAGAAACCGGTGCATCTGAAGAAGCCGGTGCATCTGAAGAAGCCAGTGCATCTGGACCCATTCGTGGCAAGCTGCCTGCTGGTCCTTTCCATCCTTATACTTCACAGACTTCCTCGAAAGTTGCCCTGGGCTTGACACTCCTATTCAGACTCTGGAAGTTTCTGAGCAAAATTTCTCTAGTGCTGAGCACATTTGTGCCTTGCATCCTTCATCATTAAAACTGGGGGTAAGATGGCTAATCAAGTCTTATGGACCGAGTGTTTGTGTTCCCCACACAATTCATGTTGAAATTCTAATCCCCAATGGAATGGTATTAGGGAGTGAGGCCTTTGGGAGATGACTAGTTCATGAGGGTGGAACCCTCCTGAATAGGATTAGTGCCCTTATAAAAGGGACCCCAGAGAGCTCCCTCATCCTTTCTGCCATGAGAGGACACAACAAAAAGATGAAGTCTAAGATTCAGGATACAGACTCTTGCCAGACACCAAATCTACCAACACCTTGATCTTGGACTTCTCAGCCTCCAGGACTGTGAGAAATAAACATTTGTTGTTTAAGCCATCTAGTCCGTGGTAATTTGTTATAGCAGCCCAGACTGATTAAGACTTGGGGTCTGTGAGTAGCCAATGCATTGCTGGCCCTTTGGTAGTCTTTTACAGCTGTTTAATTAATTCGCACTTAGCTCACACTCATGCTGATGTGCAAGGGAGCCCCATGATATCAGTATAAAGCATGTTGTTCTAGGACCACCTACATCGGAATCTTCAGGTAGGTTTGTTAAATGTGTAGATTACTGGCCTTTGCCCCAGAAATACTGAATTACAACGGGGTGAGGCGGGGCACGGGAATCTGCTTCAATAGATCCTCCAGGATTCTCAGGCACTCTCAAGCCTGAGTTTTACCAGAGTAAAAGAACCATCTTCTATCTACTGACCTTCCTTTCCTTTTCTTTGCTGCCTCCTCTTGGGAGGCTGAAATCAAAGAGGACTCAATATTTTCTCTGGGAACCCTTTTCTGAAACTCCAGGCAGAGGGATCCCCACTCATCTGTGTTCCAGAGTAATGTACACATAACTGCATGACAGCCACTGTTGTACTAGAGTAATATGTTTACCTCCTCTGGGAACAGCAACATTTCTTGGCCCTCTTTAAAGCCCCACCCCAACACAACACCTGGCACTTAGTAGGTACATAAATCCACCCTTGGTGTTATCCCTGCATTTCTGAGAGGCCTTGCTTTGAAAGGCATAGACTATAAACCATCCTTGAAGCAGAAAAAGTGAGTGGAGGGGTTCAGTGAAGCTTCTTCTATTCTTGCCTTTTCCATAAGCTTCATGTTATCATCATCATCATCATCAATATCATCGTCATTATCATCATCATCTTTGATGCCTACATCTTGAGTATTTTACGCTGGGTATTGTGCTCTGCACTTCACATACGTTATCTCCTTAAACTTCACAATGTTGCTAACCTCATATGTTGACGGGGAAACTGAAGAATCAACTAAGGTTTACATGGTATTAAATGGTCAAGTGGAAGGCAGACCCAAAGTTCTAAGTACTAATGGTTAAAACACCTCTGCTATCTCTAGATCCTGAAATAAAAGTTTGAGGCTCTGCTGACTGAGGTATGCCTTAAACAACTTAAACTGGAACTAGCAGTTTAGACCAAACCTATCAGACTGTTTATACTTCCCTCTCTTTCCCAAATCTTTCCTCAAACTCATGCCATCAACTTGATTCAGACCATCAAAGCTTAAGAAATGCCTAGGCTTGTATATCTGAAACCATAATCCCGTGCGCCTTCCAAATTTAAACCCTTTGGCATAGTTTGGCTTCGTATGCTTAAAACAAATGTATTAGAAAATTGTAGTACCATAAATATTTATAGTGCCATGTAAAATCAAAAGTGACATCAAAGCCAACTCATCATATTTGGTTTTTGTTTTCAAATGTTGATCATGTACTTTTAGTGGGTTATTCATGCTTGAAGCCGCAAGCTAATGAGTTTCCTTGGCCACGTCAGTACTGTGGTGGTGGCTGGAGCCTTCCAAGTGCGTTCTTGGTGTGTTTGTGTTAATGATTTATGAATCAAAAAGAGTTACTTGCCATTTGATCCAAAACAAAGTCCTGAGGTCTATCAAAAGGGTGATCTATAGACTGAAGGCCCACGGGCAGGGAGAGAAAATAATCGTGTGTCCACTGGGCTCAAGGGATAGGTGAAAAGAGACAAACTTTGTGGCTTCAATGCATAACCACTCCTGCCGCCAATGAAAACATGAAAAGAATGGCTCGCTTAATCCTGTTCTGTTTATGAAGACATTTTAAAGGCTGCAATTCACATTCTCAGACGCTTTGAGAACATAAAAACAATCCTATTATATCGCTCAGCAGAAGGCTCATTTAAAATGGAGGATATGGTAAGTATACCATGTAAACGAAGGACATCACTTGGTTTTACAAGAGGATTTGCTCAAGGTTAAGAGATGCTTCAAGATATGTCTCCTGTGAAAGCTCCAAACTATGTATGTTCTTTCGCTAATTCTTTCTAGGCATCAACTTGATCAGCTCTATGTCCAGGGTGGAAGGGAGAGAAAAATGTATAAACAAGTGATTCTTACCCTCCAGACTGAGAAGTGTAATGTGGACATGGACGCTCTGGGGATCTGGTTAACATGCAGATTCGTGAGTAGGTCCTGGCAAGGTGGGGGGGGGGGGTAACCTGAGAGTCTGCATTTCTGCCTAGCTCCCAGGGGATGCCATTATCACTGTGCACACCTGGGGTTGCAAGATAATGTTTACAAGGCAAACAGCATGAAAGAGCCCTCCGATCTGCATATCTTCGATCCGAATATTAAGAATCACATTCCTTCAGAAATTAGTGATACCCGGGCTAATGCTATGGGTCTCCCCTTGCCTCGTGATGTAGGTGAATTGCTGGCCAGATATCTGCTGCAAAGGGCCTGAAAGGTCAAAGTGAGATGGAAGGGTGTGCTCCTGGGAGCTCAAAAGGCAATCTTTCGTGACTAGAGTAGCTGGACAAAAGATTTCAGGGGACACACTGCAAGTCTGGACAAAATAAAGGACTTGCCAATCAGTGTCTGGGACCTGTTAGTGGGCATCATTTTGTTT
Organism: Rousettus aegyptiacus; assembly: GCF_014176215.1. NCBI lineage: Eukaryota > Metazoa > Chordata > Mammalia > Chiroptera > Pteropodidae > Rousettus > Rousettus aegyptiacus. The sequence goes on along the minus strand of NW_023416309.1, from coordinate 48,873,584 downwards.
CTCACAGAGAGGCTCTGGTTCCCTTAACGTTGTAAACCACTCAAACACACTGAACCCTAGCATTTTATTTTGAGGCCTATTTTGGGCAACTTATAAACCTAATAGGCTTGATGGTTTACAGAAACTTGCTTAGAGATGCTTGTTGATTCTTGATTCGTAATCGCCACTTAAATTATGAACATTTGGAATATTTTAGATGGCAAGAAACCAAGGACAAGTCTAATAAACTGGCCTTAAATTCGTTTTCCTTTCGAAAGATACTTTTATACCATCCGGTTTTGTTGCCAAACTGACAAATGGCAGCCCATCACAGTTTTATAAGTTGATTAACCCTTTGTGTGAAGTTTCAGCTTCCTATGTGATTACATTTTGTTTCCCTAGTGTTCTAGCTTCAAAAGAAATGTTAATTACATTTTGTGTTGAGGTCGAGTCTTATCCTGTTTTTTCATTTTCCACTGCCATAAAACACTTCAAAAGGAAAGCAAATTAAACAGATTAGGAATTAGGCAACCAATTTTAATCAACGAATATGAACAGTTGTTTGTTAACCAGTTTTCGGGCAGCCTAAAATAGTCATTTATCAAGAATTCAAAAAATAACAAAACATTTTTATTGCAAAAAATTTTGCCATAAACTTTCCCTCACTTAGAGAATTAGAGTTAACAAAAAATTTGCTTGGAATAAGGCTTAGAATCTGAAAACGTTCCAGGTATACCTCAAAGCTAAAACAGATTATTTTGCACATAGTGGGCAATACGTAGATTATCTGACAACTAAATGAAGAAGGGATTGAATGGAGGGAATGCTGAACATCAGGGAATGATGACTTCTATTCACATTATGGGCAGGCTTACATCATCTTCTTGTTCCTCCCTAACTCACTCTCTCGCTTTACTCTTGTAATTCCCAGGGTCCTTGTCAGCGGGCTTCCAGGTAGGGCTGGAAGAGTAAGGCACTGGAAGAAGAAGTGAAGACAGAGTATTTCTCCATGTCAGAGTCGGCTGGTGTTACCCCATCTCAGGCAGCGGCTTTGTCCCTGCCACGGCTCCATTTTTTCTAACTCCTCCGTGGTCCTAGCCCCCACCATGGTCCCAACGACTGTGGAGGACCTCAGGGAACCACCCTCCTCACAGCCCTAGGTGTTAAAGTTTTCGTTTATTTGGCTTTGGCTTCTCTCTTATTACCTATGTGAGTCAATTTCCTCTATTAGATTCCCTCTATTGAAACACTTTAGAATAGTTTCCGTTTTCCTGACTGGATCCTGACTGATACGTATGAGCATTGTTAAATTATTTTCCCCTCTAACTTATCTGGGAATTACGGCCTGAGAATCGGCCCTAAGCCACTGAAAAATCCCTCAAACCACACTTCATACCCATTTTCTGCAATAGAGGAGAATGACTGCCCCCTTGCTTGTGTTTTGTCAAGCATTAGGACTCTCTTTGCCAGGTGCGAATGTGACTCTGTCTACCAGCATCAGCACCAATCACAGTGGACACAGCCACAAGTCATCTGCAGAGGTCATTTTTGTTGTATGTACTGTGACAAGGAGGAAAAAATACAATCATAAGAGAAAATGACGAAGTCATCAAAGAGATAACATTGTAAAAAAAAAAAAAAAAAAGTCTCTGAAGATTCAGAGAACATAAGACAGCACCAGGAATTTCTTTCCCCTTGAATCGATAAATTTTCCTGAAATTAAAATCCTTTAGAATTTCTGGATATGTCAAGAGCGTTAAAAAAAAAAAAAAAAAAATCTGATTCATCGATAAACAATCCAGTGCTTTTCGGCTACCATGCACCCCCTGGAACGGTTATTTGCGGAAGTAGAGTTCCTTGGTGAGCATGGTGACCACACACGGGATCTGCTTCTTCTCGTGGAAATGCGGGTCATCGGACTGAGACTCGAAGTGCCTGGCCACCCTGCCGTTCACTCTGGTGAGGATCTGCAAGATCTCCAGGCTCTTCCCGTGTTCGTTCAGGATGGAGCAGAGGGCTTGCACAAACCAGGAGCCACTTCCTGGGTTCCTCCATGAGTAATAGCCTTCAACAGGGGAGGAAAGAGAAGATCAAATCAGCTGACTCGGCCACAGCTCCACTCAATACTAAGAATGAACTTTTTGGGGCTTTCGCCCATGCTTTTCTGAAATTATTTCACTCTCTTCAGCACACAAGTCCCTAATGAGGATTATGCTGGTGTGCTCGGAGAGAAAACATCTTAGATTTACACAGGGTTGCATGAAAATGAGCTCAATAAATGTTTTGGGGTTTCAGCATGGATATATGTCAGATACCTAAGTGAGTGTGAGACAAGGTGGCGCATGGAGCTTTCCAAAGGCAACGCTGGGGAATCTCTCCATAACTATGGGACTCATCACCCTTTGGGGTGACTGCTACTTTCTAATCCAAGCTTTGAGAGGGAAGTTTGCAGGGGACCACAAAGAAGTTTGAGATGCATTGCTGCTGGTAAGGAAGAACTGGAGGCTGGTTCCCGCTGGAGAAAAATACAGAAGCAAGAGCTGGCTGACAAACTGGCCTTAGGGGCGGAGCCAGGAGAGCCCGCTGCCCTGGGAGGGCCAGCACCCTGGCATGAGGGATGTGTTTCTCACGGACCACACATCGTCCACGGTGGAGGAAGCTGGCTCTCGGTTTGCCCTGGGTCCTGGCCAACAGGGTTTCTTAAAGGGGCAACGAGACCTCAGCAAAGAAGAGGCTGGACAAGCACCCTGGAGGGTGGCCAGCCCTGGAGGAAGAAATCACAGTGCACAACAAGGGCCAAGGAGGAGTGGGACCCTGGTCACCTGGGAACTCATAAAAATGCCCAAGAGGAAAGTACCAGTTTTAACCAACTCAATTCCAGCGCACAGGGACCTAGGTGACCACGGCACTTAATTTGCCTCCTTCCCTCTCTGCTTCCCTCTCCTCTTTGACCTCGGGAGGATTTAAAAAGAGATCTGGCAAGTGAGGGAGGCTGTGAGGAAACTGCAGGGTCAAGTCCTGGCCCCTCAGCGCCCTGGCCGGGCAGCAGGGCTGATCTGGAACTGGGAGAAACATACAGCAAGTCAGGTTTGGGGTTTTAGTATCTATCTCAGACTGGACAACCTGGTTATAGTATGGGGACTGTTCGTGACGTTAAAAGTGACCACGATATCGTCTAACATCTTAGCACGAGCAGCATGGCTAAGGATCCGCTGGTGTTTTCAGCTAGGGGGAAGGAAGATCCTACTGTCCCCATGCCCCAGTTTAAAAGGACAACGCGAAACGTAAAGTTGTATTTGGTTTACACGATGAGGCATCCTTCTTCCTCCCACTGCCAATTGGTCACATGGTTTGATGAGATTTGGGGCATCATATTATCATTTACAACAATCAGTTCCCCTGGGTTTGTGTTCTCTAATCCCTGTCCTATGTGGTCTCTGAGGTAACTATTCTAACAGGCAAATCTCATCCTGTGGCTCTCGTCCCTAAAATAGTTGCCTTGCGCTCTGCACCAGGGGAAGTTCAGGCTGCTTAGCACAGCGCACAGGGCCCACCACGATGGGGCTCCCTGCCTACTCGTCCAGGTTTAAACCGTGCCAGTGCTGTGTCCGACCTTGCGCTGTAATCCCTCTCTCTCTGCCATGTGAGGACACAGTGAGGTCACGGCCGTCTACAAACCATGAAGAAGCCCCTCATCAGAAACCAAGCTGGCCAGTGCCTTGATCTGGAACCTCTCAGCCTCCAGAACTGTGAGAAATAATTTTCTGGTGTTTAAGCCCCGCCCCAGTCTGTGTTTCTTTTCTTATAGCAGCCGGAGCCGACTAGCACACCAACTCAAGTCCAGCCTGGTGAGTTGTGCCTGTGCCCTGGGCAGCTGACCTCTTGGTATGCTGCCTGGTAAGCCATCTCCCTTCCCACTGTTGTTGGAGTTACAGCAGCTCATTTTTAGAAAAGCCTCTCTCGACCGCCTCCTGAGAGTCCACCCTTCTTCCTTACCTACCCCAGACCCTGCTCAGGGCCCCTATACCCTACCACTGGGTCTGTTCAAATAGATCCCCCCATGATACCACCTCCCTCTGAAGACCAGGAAGACCAAATTATTTCCTTACACCTTAAAACTTGTGAAGTAATCACTCTCACAAAATCCCATCTGTAGATCCTGCCAGAGATGATTTTCCAAATATGCTAACCTATTTACTACAACCAACACCTTTGTATCAAGTACTTGACAGGCTGCTACTACAGCTGGGAGAATTCTACTTGAGTGATGGTTTTTATCCCGAAGGAAGGCCTTTCATTGAACTGACTCAGGCAAGCACAGAGCTTGATGAATAATGATCAGGCCCGCTCATTACTGGCGCTTCCTGGTACCTGTTTATAGCCTGCAGCGGAAAAGAATCTGGTCTTAGCTATTGCTCTATTATATACCAAAATCTCTACATGACCCTGAACACAACACCTAAGCTCACCCAAGCTTTTTCTTTTTTTTTTTTCCTTCATCTGTAAAATCAGGACAGCAATAACACCTTTTCCTAACTATCTACAGTTATTATAGGGATGATATAGAGGTAAAAGACATTCTGTAAATTTAAATATAAAAAGGCTTGTTCTTATAATTACCAATGATACTGGTAATAATAAATGAGAGAATTCTACCTTCTTGGAGAGAAAAGTAAATAGATCCCTGGATGGCCCCCAGAGATGACCATGCTCTAACCTAGAAAACTGTGTCACCTGACATGGCAAAAGGGACTTTGCAGATGTGATTGAGGTTACGGAAAAGAGATAAGGAGACCAGCCTGAATTACCTAGGTGGGCCCGATCTAATCACAGGAGTCCTTAAAAGAGGAGACCCTTTTCCAGCAGAGAGTGAGATGTGCAGATGGAGAAGGGTCAGAGAGACGTGAGGTTGCTGGCTCTGAAGCTGGAGGAAGGGGGCCATGAGCAAAGAAATGCAGGAGGCTCTAACATGCCAGAAAAAGCAAGGACGTGGATTTTCATGCTTAGAGCGTCCAGGAAGAATGCCGCCCTGCCAGCCCAATTTGGAATTCTGGCCCCCAGACCCGTACAATCACACACTTGTGTGTGTTCAGTCAGCCACTATGTTTGCGGTAATTTATCACTCACTGCTGCATTCTGATGGTAGAAATGGCGTGATCCAGTTAGCAGATGACAGATTTGATACCTGGAACTGTGGAATAGGCGAAGAGAAAGTCGGCCTCCACTGGGATCTTGTATCGGGGATTGGCATCTGTGTCATTGATAGGACCTGAGTCGGCCTGGATCCCGTCATCAAGCTCTGTCCCCCGGCATGCCTAAATGTCAAAGCAGACGTCACTCCATGGAGTTGGGAACAGAAATGTATGTGCTGTTCACTGCTGTGTCCCAGTGCCTGGAACTGTGCTTGGCATATGTTAGGGGCTTGACGGTAATCTGATGAATAGACCAAACGAATGAATGCTGAATTGAATTCGTCAGCTAAGCCAGTAATGTCTTAAAAAAAAAAAAAAAACACCTTCATGATCTGCGATCCGAAGCAAATACAGACGCCGGGCATTTAGAGGTAGAAAACAAAACCCAAATTTGCACAGCCCAGCTGAAACGGCACATGGATTTGTAAAAATGATGCAATCCAAGTCACTCTGTGATCTTTTCCACGTGTACTGGCTTTGAAAGGGGATTACCTGAATGAAGAAGAGTTTGGGTTTCTCTAAAAGCGTCTTGCATCTGTCCCCCCTAAAATGGACCGTCAAGTCCTTTATTGCTGTCACACCGTCTGTTCCATAAATTAAGTTTTCTTCTCCGTGGCTTAATAAGATGCAGGCGAAGCAGGCTGCATTTTTGTGGTCTTCTTCAGAGGCTGCAAGTAAGGGGTTTGAACACTGAAAAGTTAAAACGTAAGTCCCATGGAACCTCAGGAGTCCTTAAAAGAGGACAGACCCTTCTGGAGAGAAGGATCAGTGGAGAGCGATTAGAGAAAAGGAATTCTAGAATTCTCACTCAAGTCTGAAGCCAGAATGGGGCTGCCTCATGAGGAAGTGAGCTCCACGTGTGGGAGCGGTTCGAGAAGCTGCTGGGAAACAGCCCTTTAGGGTGCTGAGGGGGCGGCCCTGCTGTTTGTTGGGTCTGTGACACTGGGCAAATTCCTTTGTCATTTGGTGTCATTTCCTTGTCTGCAAAATGGAAACCATATACTTATTAAATGAGTTAATATTTGTAAGGCAGGCCACGTAGCAAGTGTCATGCAAGTGCTTGTTAAAGAAAATAAAACACCATGCTAAGTGGAATGAGCCAGTCACTGAAAGACAAACACTTGACTATGGCTACTCAATGACGAACCTAGAGGAGCCAAGTTCACAGAGGCGGAAAGCAGGGTGGTGGCCACCAGGGTCTGGGGGAGGTAGTGAAGCAATTCTGAGGTTTATGGGGATTATTCTTCTCTACCTGCCACTAGGGAAAAGTTTACCCTTAAACTCCATTCTGGGAAGAATAACATAGATTTTTCTTTTTTTTTTAACCTCCCTCGGAATTAGCTTTTTGAAATTGAGACCATTCCGTAGATATAGAACCTATTTTTCTTGCTGTCATGTGAGCTTATTTCAACAGAGAGATCTAAGTTTCCTGAACTAGAACCCCTACCCCAAAGACAGGTATGGAGTGGGCTGGACAAAGAAAAGGCTTCCATGCTGAAATCCCTGTGTCCTGAGAAAGTGTCCTCCCAAGACCAGCTGGGACCCTGCACCTCTTGGGTGCAGGAAAAAGAGAGAGGGTGGGCACCCACCTTGTTTCAGCAGACTCTGCATCTTGGCACAAGAACAGTCATTATGGACGACCACGTCGAAACCCAGATTTTGGAAGCACTTGAAAAGGGCCTCGGCATCTTTGTCTGTTCCGTTCCGGACGCCCATACCTGTGGGCATCAAGCACCATCCACGATGAGCAATTCCTGGCTGAGCACCGTGCGCTGGTATCATCCGGTCAGGTCCCGAGTGCAGCTAAGAGCTACCTCTCAGCTCCAGTCAAGGCCAAACGGCTCCCCTCGATTCTCAGCCCTTTGCTCCAGGTCCCATATCAGCTAATGCACACGGGGCGACCTCAGACTGAAAGCTCCCGATTTCTCTGCATCCTTTTCTCCTGGACATGAGAATACCCTCTACGGAGAGGCCGTCTGCCACAGTGAATGGGCACAGCACTCTCTGTCTTAACACAAGCTGAAGAAACTGGAAGGGAACAGGTAATGTCCCAAATACCTACCTGTTGATCTGTCGAAGTTCTTGTTGTTTATTATGATGCATTTGCCCACCTTCTCAAAATTCATGTTATACTGATATGTAGACACTTGGTCTCGGGGGGTCTTGACTGGCTTCTCAGAGGCATTTTTCTTCATCTTGCTGGGGAGATATAAAGCCAGTCAGTGGCTGCGGAAGACGTTTGGACAGTAATGGCCTCTTGAATTTACTACTAGCATAAAAGGGGTGCCCAGGAAGGCTGCAAATCAGAATCCTAATGTGATACCGGAATGGCTACAATGTGTTGGTGACCATGCACAGCACCTGGAATTGTCACATATTGCTGGTGAGAGCCTACTTTGTACATCCATTGCGGAAAACTGCAGAATCGACTAAAACTGAACTTACACATATCTTATGACAGAGCAATTCCACGCTTGGGGATATACCCCGAAGTGAGCAAATGTGTTTTACCGAAAGGCAGCTCCACACACGTGCGTGGCCCCAAACCGGAAAAAGAAGTCCAAATGCCAGTTGCAGTAGAAAAGATACATTTTTAAATATTTATATAAGGCAACACTAGGTAACCATGAGAATAAACAAGCCATGACAACACAAAGCCCCACGAATGAATCTCTCACAAGTGCAGTACTGAGTGAAACAACCAATTCGCACAGAGGGAACTATAGTCAGACTGACTTATTATATACAAACATCAAGAAAACAAATACCTGGTGTTAGAAGTTGGGCGGCGGCTTTCCTGATGGTGGGAGGGTGAGCGACTGGGAGGGACATTAGGGACTTTCTCAGATGCTGGTTACGAGGGTATGTCAGTTAATGAAGAGTCATTAGTGTGTCTCCTCTTCTCAGTGGATGTTATAATTGAATTAACATTTAGAGGGGAAAAAAGGAACAGTAATTTAAAAAAGAAAAGCAGGTCCCTTCCAACCTCCAGACACTGACGTCCAGGTTACCAAAAGTCTAGCACGTAAGCACTGAGGTATTACTGAGAAAACGGAGGAAAAAAATGTCAAACGTGAGTGCAGAGAAGCCTTGCTAGTCACGCACTTGAATGTAAATTCCGTGGAAGAAGAGATTTCTAAAAGCTGTTTTGAAAAATCGTTGAATCCCCAGCACCTAGAACAATGTCTGCCACAGAAGTTGCTCAGTAAGTATTTGCTGTAAAGCACAGACCAATATTCCTCATGAAAACAGATGCAGAAATCCTTAAGAGAATATCAGCAGTCGAATTCAGCAATCTAAAAACGAAATTAAAAACCATGGCCAAGTGTGACTGATCCAAAGAATACAAGGTTGGTTTAATAGCCAAAAATCAATTAGTGTAATCCATCATACTAATAAAGGAAAAAACCATATGAACAACCTGATATATGTGGAAAAAGCATTTGACAAAATCCAATACCCTGTTGAAATAAATATGCTACATAAACTAGGATTACAATGGAACTAACTCAACCTGTAAAGGGCATTTATGAAAAACCCACAGCTAATATGATGATGAAAGACTGAATGAATGCTTTTCCTCTAAGATCAAGAATAAGCCAAATATTTCCACTCTGGCCACTTCTATTAAATGCTGTACAAGAGTTCTAGTCAGGGGAGTTAGGTTAAAAAATGCGTTGGATGAATGAATGAATGAATGAGTAAATGCAGTCTTATTTCCTCATTTTTCAGATATGAAAATTGAGGTCCACAGAGAGGCAGAAGGTTGTCCAAGATCACCTAGCTAGTGACTGGCAAAGTGAGACCATCACCTAGACCCCAGACTTCCACGTGAGCCAGAGTTCCAGAGCCCTATGCCCTTGAAGAGTTGTTAAAATGATTCATCCGCCATTCTCTCCAAGCTCTCATCAGAAGTTGGAAGTGAAGTTAAAGCGAAAACTCAGCTTGCTACTTGACAACTGTGGATCCAAAGGTATTTCACTCTGAGTTTTCATTGAACCTTATCTGTTAGGGTTTCTCAGAATCTCTGAAAGGACATGGCCTTCCTTTTGCCCCCCTCCTACCCTGGTCCAGGTTATAGATTTTCTCTGAATCATGAAATTTCAGATTCCTTATTGCTATTTTTCAACTTCAGACAGGACTCTAGCCTCCACTTTTATACGGCCAGATTTCTTCCACGATATTTTTAAAATAAAAATACCCTGAATCTGGCCTCCTAAGTTCTCCCTCTTTGTTTGCTGTCTGTTGACAGGGGCGATGCCAGTTCCTCTTCGTGCCACTTCCTCCAGAGACGCAGCACAAAGAACACTGGACTTGGGGTCAGAGGTCTGTATTCATCCACTTGTGTGACCTAGGTCAGTGAGTATCTGCCTTTCACAGAGCATCGACTTCCTCTCCTAGGAGATAGAGCCTCTGTAAATGTCACAAAATTAGATGAGGGGACTCGGTAGGAGCAGGTACCCCCGTGGAGCCTTCTCCCCTCCCAGGCCTCTGCTAACGCTCCAAGGAGTTGAATGCCACCAGAGAGAGTTTCTGCACTGTTCAGGGACATGCCATGTGGGAAGGAGTAGGATTTACTTACTTCCTTATTGCTTCTCTGTTGGTGATGCCTACTGACATTGTCCTTGGCTCACTTTAAAATATCTGTGCACAGACTTTCGGATAAATGCAGAATCTTTGGTCTTCAATTGACGCCTCTAAGGTAGGCGGAGGGGGCATAATCGTCCCCATTTTATAGATCATAACAACAGCAATTAACATTTGTTAGTGCTTACTGTGTGCTGGGATCTTGTTAAACTCTCACCTGCATTCTCTCATTGACTCTGGACAGGTCTTCAAGTCATTTAAAGCCGCCATTTAGGGATCCTAATGAGGGCAGTTCATGCACTACAGCCCCTTCAGAGATAAAATTCTACCTCTAGCTTCTGCAGTAAAGACCATTTTATAACAACCTGTACAACGATATCTGAGCAATAAACAAACTGTGATGTTTTCAAGCTGCTGTTAGCCCATCCTCAATGATGAGCAAAACGAAGCCAGTGAGCAAGCATCCTTTATATGAAAAACAGGATTGGATATAAGTCACATGAAAAAAAAAAAAAAAAAAGGACTCTGCTATCAGAAAAGAATTTGGAAAATTAACTTTTTTTTTTTTTAAAGGAACATCATAGGGGAATAAAGATATATACACTTAAAGAAAATACTTTCCATGGTTATCAAAGTACCTTAAAATTGAATATTAAATGTGCTTGGAAAATATCTCTCAAAAAGGAGGTAAGAAAAATTTCCCTTACTTATCGTGCCCCTAACTTGAACTCTTAATTTTCAAAATGAACTTAAGAATTGCTTCCTCTTTCTGGATTTGAGTGAGTCAATATTTTTATTTCTAAGCAAAATAGCTTTTCATTAAAATCTGGTATTCCTAGACCACATAAGTCTACAAGAAAGGGATTATCAATTTGCTCCCATTGAATTCATCCTCGTAAGAGGCACTGGCCTTGGGAAAATCCCACCTGTGGCTTAACTTTGGGGGAACAAACCCGATGATTACTTAAAGCATGAACCTGGAGAGACAAAAGAAAGGAGGAAATGACCATCAAGAAGGCATCGGACAAAAAAACCCCGGGGAAGAAAACGAGTGGACTGAAGTCCATTCACGCAGGTGATTCAGAGTCCAAGGGATCAGCCTGCCGCCCAACAGTGAGGCTTTGGGGCTCCTTCTGGGGATTATGTCTTTCACTTCCTTCTCCCTTTGAGACTCGCGTGAGAGCAGTGCCATTACTGCCGTTTTGCCAGTTCTTGCTGCGAGGCTGCTGCAGAGGCATTAAGTACGACCTCTTATTTAGGAAGGGAACTGGCTTCTGAGAGGCGACCATGCTAGGGTAGCCTCCAGCTACTGATTCTGCAGGAACAGGGGACAATTGCTTTGCTTAGGTATTTCTTTTGTGTGTGACATCTAATACCATTTGGAAATGCTTCTGGACCCACAAGTTTTCTTCCTTTTTTCCCCCACTGCCTTTCTTATTTCCAATTCTGAACCTTAAGAGCCTAGCATCCTTCAATCAAAAGACCCGGCTGGCAACAAGATTAGATCCTCACTCCCATAATGACCAGCAGGACAGGTATGAAGATCCAGCTTCACTTCCACTTTCTGGTTGGACCATAAAGGGCAAGGTCTTTAATCAAAACCACACAGTACTGTCAAAAAGAATGAGGAAGCTCTTTCTGCCCATGTGTATATGTTAAGTAGGAGGTGTTAAGTATGTAACGAAAGGTCAGAACAATGAGAGCGATATACTCACCTTTTGGGAAAAAAATGAGGGGAAAATATAATATCTTTATATTTGCTTGTATTTGCATAAGGAAACTCTTGAAGGAATAGAATGGATAAACCCAAAGATTCCAGGGCTGGACCATCTGGGTGTAAAACCCTGCTCCACCACACAGCTGAATGATCATGGGCAAGGTACTTAACCCCTCTGTACTTCAGTTTCCCCGTTCATAAAAAGGACAACATTACAGTATCTGCTTCAGAGCTTGCAAACAAGTTAATATACACAGAACACTGTGTGACATGTAGTAAGCGGCAGGTAAATGTCATTGTTATTACCGATGTTATTATTGTATATCTTTAAAAACGGCTACCTGTATTATTATGGGGGGCCGGGAGCAGGACGGCAGGAAGGAGTCAGAGAAAGAATTTTGACTGCACACCTTTGTTTGTATACGTGACTGAGATAATTATTCTGAAGACTGAATTAAAATTATTAATATTGGTTAAAACTCATTTGCTGCAAATGGATTTCAAGATCTGGCCTAGTTTAAAGCTTACTAGAGTCACAGCCTTTTGTATTAATTGTTGAAAAGGCTCCCTAGACATTCCGTTTTTCTGTTTTCCGCTGTGGTTTTACTCCTCACCCGAGCTTTTTAAACTTCTTAATAGTGTCAATAATAACGATAATAATAAATAGTTTTGATAAGTACCATCTTTGATCACTTACCACTTTTCATACCTCATAGAATCTTTACAACTCTGTGAGGCACTAACCCCGTTTCCTAGAAAAATATTAAATCTTGTCCAAGATCACAAGGCTAGACATAGGTAGAGCTCAGGTTTATTCTGATGCTTAACACCAAGCTCCTTAGTCCAGCATTTCCTGCCCATGTTAAAATTCAGAGTCCCAGGTCTCTCCTTAGACAGAATTGGTGTCTTGGGCCAGGCCTGGGCATTTGCCTGCAGATGCTCACGTCCTCTAGTTTGAGGGAAACAGCACTAGCCATGGGCCATCTTGGCTCTAACCTTGCATTACTATCTCTACTCTTGTTTTAAGTCCCACATCTATTGCTGAAGCCAATGGAAGCAGAAGTCTTGCTTGGCTATTCCCACTACTGGGCAGGGTGGAGAGCATCAGCTCACCCAATCCTATCAAATGCCACTGTCCAAACGGGCGCAGCCTCTGGGCCCCTTGGCTCTTGGCCAGAAGGACACATACGATGTGCCTTGGGAGGTGTGACCTTGTGGAAGGTGCTCCTGGGCAGCAGCTGGGTGCATTTAGGGCCATGCATCTGAGATCTACGACTCTCCATGAAACCTGCAAGGTCTCCCAGGGATGGCAGTCGAGTTGAACATTAAACTGAAATTCCTTTGTCGACACAACCAAAATGCTTCCAGGAAATGCCGCTCTGCCTGCAATGCCAGCCTTATTCTCCCTGTGTGTGTGTGTGGGTGTGGGGGGGGGGAGGGGTGGAGGCGGGGAGGGGGAGGGGGTAGGCTGCATGATCCCAGTGCCAGCAGCTCATAAAGAGTTACTGTCTGTTTGGAAACCAAGTGCCAGTGCTCAGCAGATCATCAGATAAACAACTGCTCTTGGGAAGGAGCAAGCGCCTCAAGGGCTCCAGAGAGATTGTGCTAATTAATTAGCCAATGGCAGGAAGGTGGCAAGTGTCCACAGCTTAGGAGGGCAGGCTCTCCCAGGGGCGGGGCCGGGAGCGTAATAAGAAGATTTCAAAGATCCAGATTAGAAGCTTCTTCAGCTGGCAATCATCCCCAGGTCTAAAAGTGGCTATTCTTGTTCCAGTTTCACAGGGCCTTTCTGCAGAAGATGCTGGGACAAAGGAGAACTTCTGTGACACAGACCCCGACAGGTGGGCATGCTGAGAGCCTTTCAAATCGAGATCAGTGAGGACCATTTTTTCTCCCTAAATCAGATAAATGGTACAAACGGTAGAGGAACGACTTCAGATATTCCCTAAGTCACCAGGAATAAGGATCATTGTTAATTATCAATGTTAATAATCATTACCTCATTCCACAAAGTCCAGACGAGCAACATGGAAAAACATAGCAAATAAGATAAAAGCTGGCCTGGATATTTTTTAAGCCAGATTCTATCGCTTCCTGTTCTACGTCCCCTCCCTTTTTTTCCTCCTTCTCTTGCTAACTCTCTGCTGATAACTTAGCCTTTACCTTGACCTTTTTCACACTGCGGAAGACTTGGGCCAAGAATACTGTGCTGAGAGGAAATATAGGATTCTTGTTTTGGAACCTGCTGCTCAGTGCAAGGCTCATGGTAAACCAGACTAGTGAATCAAAAGTTCTAAATCCTCTTAAAGGCTCATGTGTTCCACAATTGGCTACAGATTTTAAAAAATAAATCTCACCACAAATACTGTTTAGGGCCAGATAAGCAAGATTACAACGACTACGATGGCCTGGTAGAATGACTTAGTAAGTGCATTTAAGTGCATGAAAGAAAATACAGCAGGCGGTTAATTTACAGAAGGAGGTCGGTTCATTGTGACGCTTCCTAACCATCCTGACTCTTTCTGGCGTGTTGTATTTCTTCATCGATTTGGGTGAGTACCATTGTCTTCATTTTCCAGATGCGTTCAAATAAGCTCAAATCTCTGCTAGGAACACAGATAATGCCGGCATCGATTATCAAGAAGGAACTAGATTATCCTGACTTCTTAGGTAGAGTGCCATCTTTTGGAGTCTCAAATTTCACACTGTGAGGACAACTCAGTCCTTTCAACAACGTCAAGTGGCAAAAAATCACAACCAAGGTCTGATGGTTTATTTATTATGCAGAGACTTCCTTGAATAGTCTACAGCAACTCGTACCAGAAAGCATTACAGAATAAAAGTATCCTGCCCACTTCACAAAGAAGTGAAAAATCTCAGAAAGTGCACAATGAACTTGTATAATCCACTCTGGGTGCAAGTGTAATTTCTCCCATCACTGGAGTGAATAAATACAGGTTTCATCCTCTTACAGATCCCCGAGGCTGCTCAAAACATGAATTACGCCCTCCTAAATTTGGAAGGACGATAAGCTTGCAAACCCACTCCTGATTTACTTCTAAAGCGTCTCCATGAATAGGGTTCCCAGTAGGTCCCTCCGTGTGCAGACATTCGTCAGCATGAAAGTAAACACACCCCCAGGCACACACTTCCCCAGGGCTGTTACATTCGGAACCAGAGCTCTGGTTTTCTTAGTTGCTTTGTCTAAATATTTTTGGGATGATTCATTCATGGTTTAACATTTCAACAGAGGGCATCCCCAACAGTTTTCACATGCCAAGGGACAGAGCAAGGCTGAGAGGAAAGGAAAGAGAGAAGGCAGTACCTCGTGTCTCCATCCACAAGCACCCCCCTTTGCATCAGAACGAGGCTTCGCCCTGTGATGACGGGCAGCGAGTTTCCTTCTTCTCTGTAATAATAAAAACTCAACATGCTCAGAGCTCAGCAGGAGAGAGGAGACTGGCACAGCCCGCCTGGCCCTGAAGGCCCGTGACTGAATCAGCAGTGAGCTGCCCGCTGGAGTTTTCCATAGGACCATTCACACTGGGGCTGGGAAAGTCACACTGGCCTCCCCCTTCTCTGCTGACCGGCAGAAATGCCCAGGCTCCACACTGCAGCATCCTCCCCACCCCAGGACAGCTCCCAGAGACAAAGAGACTTTCTGTGAGCATGAGGTCCAAGGGCAAAAGGACCCGGATCTCCACCAAGATGCACCCAATAGCACCATCTTTAAGAACAAAAAGCTGGAGACCATAGGGGAATGGCTAAGCAGGAGACGGAGAAATGAGTAGAATGAAATCCTACATAGCTGTTGAAAGTGATGAGCATGCAGAGGCGGGCGACCCACCAAAGGGCCTGTTCTACAAAAGGCGGCACACACCACACGCAGAAATTGTAATACATGTCAAATGATATATAAGTATGTGGACAAAAACAGGAAGTGAGTTTGTGATGAATCAAATAGTTCAGATTCATTAGGTTACTTCCTTATAGAGGTACTCAAAGTAGTAATGTAAATAATACAATAGAAGATCAGAAAGGCATCCCAGGTACCTTAATTTTCACATGAGGAATATAAATGTTTTTCAAAGGTCTTGAGTAAAGTGAATGATCCAGGAGTTACTCCAGTTTCCCATCTCACACCTCCAAATGCAAAGGGGAAAATGTGAACACATGAAAACCAAACATTTATCTAAGCAAACAACTCAGCTGGGCTTTTCTCATTTTCCTGGTTCAAGGTCACAGTCAGCGAGAGGTATGAAGCTGATGAAATGAGGTTACGACACCTGCTCCCCTGGGCAAATCTAAGCATTTCCCACCCTTACGTCTGTGAATGAGAGAGAAAAGTGGCTCTGTGCATTTTCCTCTGAAACTCAGTTTGCATAAATACATTTATATTGGGAAACAGTTTAAAATAGGCTAAGGAGAAAAAGACAAGACTCCCTCGAACTTGTATCCCCCTTCACATTGCCCTCCTGCTCCTGAAAGAAGGAGCAGAGAGACCTCTGACAATAACAATGACAAAGGATTTAACAAAAAATCCTCCAGGAGAAATAAAGGGCCGAATTCTATTTAAATAGCCTAAAACTCAGTGAAAGGTACAGTGAGGTCTGTACGATGGCTGCAGGCTCCAGGATTTAGAGCAGTTAACGTACGTCAGCCTTCATCCTTACAAAACTACCTCGTCTACCTTTGTCACTTTCATCTGAGGAGCACTCACACTCACTAGACCAGATGCCTGCCACACGGAAAGCCATAAGCGTCAGCAAGCTCGAGGCTGTGACATGCAAGACCATATGCATATTTATGACTTGCGACCACGTGTTCCCTTGAGAAGCCACAGGTCTTATTTTCACAGTACTTTTCTATTACTCGACTTAAGTTTATACTAACAGTGTTTTAAAATTTGTTACTATAAAAACCTTATCATCTACTTCCCTTCCTCACTTTTTTCTTTTAACCTTAGAGCTTATTTTTTCCCCTCCGGAAGAGCTAGAACCTATAACAAACGGAGGTATGCTAAACATTTATACGGCGTCAAAGTTTCTCGATCTTGCGGCCATGTCCTGGAGATGGGCCTCACTGTTCTCGAAATGTGCGCTTGGCCTTCTTTATCAGAACGTCCACAGCCAGCCCTGCTGGAACGGCTGTCCATATACCATTTCTCAGATGAGGTAAGGCAGAAAGGGAATACTTTCAATAAAAAAGTAAATTTGCCGACCCACTTGGGGAGAAGAAAAACCGCTCTACTGGAGGATTAATGTAGTTGAACAGTTTCATGCCTCTGCAGTTGTGGGTGGCACTTGACATAAGTGGGGTGAGCACTAGATGCCCGAGTGTTGGTCCTTGGTCCTGCTGGGTGACTCTGGGTAAAACACTTTACCTCTCTGGTCTTAACTTCCCTTGATCATTATAGAAGGGGCTGAATGAATTACCTTTTAAAGGGTCTTCCAATTTTAACTTATGATTGATTCTATGATTTCTTTCTCATTGGATAGTTCGGCAAAATGACAATTACTTTGATTCTCAGGGTGATCCATCCACTGGATGGGTATTCATATCCCTATTATGTGGATGGGGAAACTGAGGCTCATAAAGGTCAAAAGACTTGCGATAGTCCCCCAACTGGTGAATGGGTGGCAGGACCAGGATCTGAACCTGGGCGGTCCAACTCCATTCCACCACTGTTGTCCTTTTAAGTGGTATCATCGCTGCCTTAAATGTAGCGCTAAATCTTATCACTATACGTAAATTTGGGAGACAGGCATCCAGTGTTCTAGAGTCTGGATTTAAAGGCTTCCTTTATTAAAAAGTAAACGCCTTCCATAACTTTTAATGTTCCTTTCCTTTCAGGGGTCCCAGACCTGGCCTCTTTCAATCGCAGGTGTGACTGGACGACTTTCGCTTAATTTGGAACATATTTTTTGGAGCGAGTTAAGGTCGCTTTCTTTTTTTTCCCCCTCCAATTCGAAAGCATTGCTTCTTATGAAACACTTTTTTCCTCCTTCTCCAAAGGAAAAGGCAAGCCACCTGGATCTTTCTTATAATTACACACATAGCCCATTTTTTTAATAGGGATCTGTTTACATATAACACTTACTGGTGGAGAAACCCAAGTTGCCAGGGGAAAGAGGAATCACAACCAAGTAGCATTTATTAAACCCACTCCAAAAGGATGAAGGTTGGAACGCAAAGGTGATTTAGAGGAGAAAGCCTACATCGTCTGAGCCACTGCCTCAAAATCGGGAGTTTATCGAGTCCTGAAAACCAGCCTTTCTCCTGCCCTCTGCATTCAGGAACTGGAAGGATAAACAAACGCCTGGGCAGGGACAAACAGACTCCAAATAGGCCCTGGGGAAATCTGAGAGTATGGGAAATCTGTCGGCTGCTTTGTTTTTTTAATTTCCTTTAATATTGTCCTCGAGCAGAACTCAGAAATGAGACTGACTTCACAGCTGACCTGTTCTTGGGCGAGGCCATCATCCGGGATGCTGAAATACAAGACCAGGGCTTGGGCTTGGACCTACAGCAGCTCCCAGTGATAGTACCAGGACAAAACTCACCCCGTCCAAGGGCCTCCACCCACTTTCCTAGAAGTGGGGCCGTGTGTTCCCATGGGGGCCCCAACACTTGGAGATGAGCTCTTGTAGTTCCCCGATAATCCCAGTGCCTTTTTTTCTGACAACTCAAGTCTCAACTCCTCCTCCGCCCTCCCTCCTTCCTCTCTCCAGCCTCCCACAGCTCCAAGTCTGCACCCTACAATTCGGCAATTAGTTATTTTTTGTTTTAGCTCTTTTCTATACCTGTGCCTAGACATTCAATGAGAACCCAAGTTTACATTCAAGGCAGGAACCGCATCGTTAACCTGGATAGTAGGTCACCTGGGCTAGGGGTATTTTTACATGAAGATGGGTCCCTCGGCAAGTTCACCAGTGACACCAGGCCTTGCTCCGTAAACTAGCGCTCATAAGGAATGCGTACTATGCACACACTCGTTTCTCCTGTTATTTTTCTAAAAGCCCAAAAACTTCGCTCATTTTAAATTAATATATTGTATAGTTTTCCTTTGTGGTTTTCTGTATTTTCCAAACGTTCTTCAATAATCAGAAAATTAGAAAACATTTCAATATGCTTTTGTTTTTTAAGGGAAGAACAGTCTGGATTATTCAAGGCCTGATGGAATGGAAATAAAACGATGCGGTGATGCCATCTAGTGGCCAAGAGATTAAAAAGACAGGACAAGGCCAGCGAGTGCTGCCCAGGCTTTGGCGGGGAAAGGAGGCTGCTTCTCGTTTCCCAGAATCCTTGAGGTGTCCAGGGTAGGGTGGGTGGCCAGCTGTCCTCCCTTAGAGACACGTCAGGGGTGCTACTGCCTCCTTCTCTGCCCTACCTGACAGTAACTCTGACACCCTGGAGAAGGGAGCTGGGGACGGGATGGGAGGGAGAAGGTGCCTGTCGCCAGCTGCAGGGAGCACGGAGGAGCCAGTGAGGCTCCCACATGTTGCACCCACACATGTGACAATGTGGAATACAAAGTGCCCCGCATACCGAAGAGGGGAAAATGGGAGCGGCTGTTATGCCTCCCTGATTTGCAGGAAACAATCAACCTCTAATGCTGTTTTAAGGGGGTGAATGACCAGATCCTCACCTTCCACTTGTATTTTTTCCTAAAACTGGTCTGGGTGAGAGACACCACCTCCCCTTCCCCAGTCTCCCACTGTATAAAAAGGGCAGACGTCACCCACCCTGAACCTTGGATGATGGTGAAACCTCCATGTCATCTGACAAAGGGACAACTCAAATATTAGTGTCCATCGGTCTCCTTGAATCAGGCAGTGTGGTGAGGCTTCCTACTTCTACTTATATCTGATAAGGGTGAAAGATGGCATTAGAAATAGGGCTGTTGTAAATTCAATTATATACTGGGAAAAAATATATATATATATAGTTCAATGGAATGGGAGTGATATGGCTCTTGTCTAACTCTGTCTCTTTCGACCCCTTATTATTATGCCCAAAGACAACATCACTGTTGAGCTAAAGCCCTGAGAGCAAAGCAAACAATAATTCAAGGATGTAAACACAGGCTTTATGCCCCCTCGTCCGTCTTTCCTTCCCTCTCTCCTTCCCGTTGTCCATTCATCCAAGAATCAGAATTCTTTCCCTCCCCTCTTCCATCCATCTGTCCCATCTATCCAAGAATTAGAATTCAGAAACAAGGTGGTTGTCATAGGGATGCCTAATACCGTTTACTGAACAGAAAAAAAAAAAAATGGTATCAGACCTTTACTGATTTAAAGTCTAGTGTGGCTGACTGGTTTGACAAGAACTGGCTTTGTCAACTAGATTACACAGCAGACATTTCCCATAAATGAATGAACTATATTTGCGGCTCAAAGGTTTTAACAACAACAAAAAATATTTTTAAAAGCATACAGTCTAAAGTATTTTCCAAACAAACAAACAAACAAAAGATACTGACTAATGTTTGTTAATGCTAGTTTAATTATCTTATCTCTGTTGGAATATTTTGGGTTAAACAAGTTGTTTCTAAGTAAAAGAAGAACAGGTTTAATGAACAGTTGTTTGAAAAGTTTTGGTAAAGACTCTTTGGTATACTTCCCAGAAACAGAAAAAAATAAACGTCTCTAAGGGTGGAATAACAATTCTTTGGAAGTCAGATAATTTCCAGTTCCTAGTTTTCAATACAATTGAAGAAGGACCTAATGGAGTTGTATTTTTGGCACATAACTTGGAAGGAATTCAAAGAATTAACTGACATTATTATAACAAAACTCTTGCCACTCCATGTATTTATAATCATGGTTTCTGAGCCTGTATCTCTAAACATGAAAAATAGGAAATAGAGGTGATACCAAACTTTCTTTCTAGCAATTAGTATTATTTGTCCTCCTATTCATAAGCTAACTTTAAAAGCCAATCCATTCCATTATACGTTGCCATTTCAATGCAATTTCCATTTAATAATTACTTTGAAGAATAACGATTTAATAATGTGGATAAAGAAAAGGGGTTCTATGGGAAGTAACCTCACACGGTGATCTGATCATAACTTCCTAACTGGGTAGGTCATGGTCAGTAGTCATGCCCCAGGCCTATAACTTGTTTTATTTTTAAAAAATAGTTTTTAATTTTTTAATTACAGTTGATATACAACATTATTTTAATTTCAAGTATATGACATAGTGATTAGACATTTATATAACTTTTTATATAACTTATGACATGATCATCCCAGTAAGTCTAGTACCCATCTGCCATCAGACAGCTACGATATTATTATTGAGTATATTCCTTATGTTGTATTTTACATCCCCACAACTGTTTTTATAACTGGAAATTTGCTGGAACTTAGGGCAAGTATTTGTGAGTAAGTCCATGTGTGGTCCCTTTAAGAGAAACACCTGGGACTCCAGCTGTCCTATGTTGCACCCAGAGTCCACACTGATTTTTACAGCCAGATGCTGTGGAGACTCTTCGTCTTGGCACTGGTATTCTGGGTTAGGAAGCCTGGTGTGGGGCTGGAACCCCTCGCTCCTCAGGGGAAACCTTCACAACAGAAAGAGACCTCCTGATTTTTAACTGCCATATGTGGTTGTGGGACCATCCCAGTCTTTGTCTCCACCTCTCTTATCAGTCTCAGTGTGGCTTCTTCCATATGTCCTTAGTTGTAGGACTTTTGTTCAGCTAGACTTCAGGTGATTTTCAAAGATGGTTGTTCTATAGTTTAGTTTTAACTTTGATGTGGTCATGGGAGGAGGTGAGCACAGCATTTACCTATTCTGTCATCTTGACCACAAGTCTCCAAACTGATAACTTCTTCAGTGAAAGGTTTTAAGCCAGCCTTGTCCACTGTCCTTGTGCATTCAGGTTAATGTACCTTTGAAATGCCAGGAGTAATACCCCTCAAAAAGAGCATTCACCCTCAAGACATTACATGAGCTCGTTAACTATCCTGTAATCCAATCTCCTCATTTTCTCCCACCTCCATATATATTCCCTCCTTAATTTCAAATTCGTAAAAGAAAGTGCAAAACTGTTACTCTCTAGCGCATCTGAGATCTTGCTCCCTGGCATATGTTGTCAGTTTGGCTCAAATGAACTCTTAAAAAAATTTTCAACAGTTTTGAACGTTTCTTACATTGACAATGATACCAATGACTTATCAACATCTATTTCTTTAGATCAACTGGGATGAACAGCTTAAACAATGACTTAATCTAGAATAAATTAACGGCAACTCAGTATAGGAAAAACTTCTATTAATATTCATGATACTTGGAGAAATGCCTTACGATTTACACATATGTACATATGCATATATACATATGTCACAGCTGTATGGTGAGGTGATCAAGAAAAGACTTTTAAGCAACTCAATCTATTACCTTGCAATAAAATGTTGTGTGAAATAGAATATAAAAGAAATGAATTCAGGGGAAAAAATAAACATCATAAAAATTCTAGCTGTTAGAGCTTGTTCACATGCATTTTTAATGAACAGAGGTAGTGATAAAATTATTATGGATTTATTTATACTGTATCTGCCAGATATATTTAAAAAATAATTTTTATATGTCAATATGTGATATACCATTCATTTTCATAATTTCTGGGAAGTACATCAAAAGTTTTTACTAAGCCTTACGAAATGATTATCACATGATTCCTGTTTCTCTTTCGCTTAGAGGCAACTTGCTCATCCCAAATACTCAAAAAATTGGGAACTGAAATATTACATCCTTTGTAACTATTTTAACAAGAAATTTATACATCACCATAAAATGTACGAGGGGGTGTACAGTTTTACATTATTTTGGAAAAACATTTGAAGGCCACTGCTCTGAAGGGTTGCAGTGGGGAGTGGTTTAGCCTAGACCAACTGACCTCATGGCTTTCAAAAGTTTTCAGGCATCGGAACTGTATTTTCTGGTCAGTTTGTTCAGTGTTCTTGGCCCTAAATGGCAGACAATGCCAATGGAATTTGGATCCAGGATGCTGGGGTCTCTCTACTTTTCTGAGTTCAGTCTAGCCTGGAATGACCAGAGGCTCTCTCTGGGATGACTAGGCTGGCCCTCACCTCCTGGGCATTGCTTGGGTGCACTCTCTAACCTCAACTGTAATCCCCCTCCCAGGTGGGACCTGGCTTAGGAGATATCAAGAAGTCTGATGCTTCTAACTCACAGACCACTTCTGCCTCTTATCAGCAAGCCCCCCACCCACTGCTCCTCATGACCAAGGTTAAGGGGAGCTATGGGGCTTTCTCACATCCCTGCAGCCCTACTTCTAAATGGAAAGCACAGCAGGACCATTAAGTGAGAGGATCCGGTGCTATCTGGGTTCCAATCTCAGCTCTACCATTTATTAACTGTCATCAGGAAGGCAAGCTATGAAACCTTTAAGCACCTCAGTTTCTCTACCTATTAAATGGTGGTAACAATAGAACCAACTCCTGGTGCTATGAGGGCTACATGGAACATTGGGATGGCATACGAGAGTTTAATAAATGAAGTGATTATTATTACTATTAAATGTAAAATTTAGAGTTTTAAAAGTGAACTCAAGAAAGGAAAAAGTGAAACTTGGGAGAGCGGATGCTCCCCTCTTCAATGGAGCACCTTTGATAGCACAGGGTGGGTGTGAGCCCAGGCTCTGCTTCAAAGGAGGGTGGCTGCCAATCACCTCTGACAAGGACAGCCCCTCATTCTTGGGCAGCTAGCTGCCATCCAGATGCACAGCCACTGAGCAGAGGACCCCCATGGCGTGGGCTTCTCTCACATCCGGGGTTGTCCCAGAAACACAGGGGACTCTAATGTTGTCACACAGAGACAGCAGAATCCTGTGCAAACCTTTCGTGCATAGCATAAACCCCTTCCCCTGAAGGGTCTCCCTCTCCATGGGTGGGTGGGGATAGCAGAGGTGTGGCCGGGCGAAGTGGCCCAGGGCCCCTGAATAACCCAGCCAGGAAGGAAACCTACTTGACCAATGATGAGACAAAAGAGGACCGGTCTGGCTTAGCATCAATTGCATCTTGGCTTGCTGAATCCCCAGCTCCCTGTTCCCCAACATAGCTTCCATTGTCTGCCATCTGGGAAGAGAGAAAAAAAAAAAGCAGAAAATTGGTATCCAGTGTGATATTTTTAAATAACACTCATTAGGTAACACAGGCTTTACTTAAGCCTAGAGATGAACAGCCATCATTGCACACTGAGGCTCCAGGGGTTCCGCCCCATCGATTCGTTCAAATGCCTGAGGGCTAAATCTATTTCGGGCATAGTTCCAGAGACAGGTGTAGGGTGGGGAACAAAACCAAGTCCTTGCCCTCGGGGAGCTTCTAATCCAGCATGCACGATTTTGTTAACTGCTCTCTGTATACAAGAAGTTGTGGAAGGTCCATCGAGGTTTTTAACAACGATGGGCTCCCCTAAAGTCCTGACAGGTTCTAAGGTGCTCATCCTTCGCCTAGCATCACTCAAACCCAGCTCAAAAACAGAGCAACCTGCAGTGGAAAGCTCTGTTTCTGTCTCACGGTTCTACCATTTAGAGTTTCTCAAATCTATCTGATGTTCGATAATCTTCAAGAAATCCCTATGACCTAAAAGGTCAAGTCTAACCCCGTTTCACTGGATTTTAAGGCCCTTCAAACTATGACCCATTTCTTGTAAATCTGTAAATAAAGTTTTACTGGAACACAGCCATAACCATTCATTTATGAACTGTCTGTGGCTGCTTTCCCAGTACAATTGGAGTTGAGTAACTGTGACAAGGGACAACATGGCCCACAAAGCTGAAAATATTTACCACTTGGCCCTTTACAAAAAACATGTGCTGACCCCTGATTTAGGGTATCAGCCAACAGGAACCCCTGCACGCCTATTTCTCCCTCTACTTTAAAAAGTAAAAATAACAATATGAAAACAGAAACTCTTATTTGTTACTGTTTTGATAGCATTATCTTATTTAAATACTTCCAATAATGCTGTTAGATTATCCCTGTGACCAATAACACTGTTATATCAGCCCTTTGATCACTCCCTTTTGACAAATGAGGAAAGCTGAGGCTGAATAAGGTTAATGACTTGTCCCAGGCCACAAAACTAGTAAATAGTAGGACTCAGGTCTGAACCAGGAACAAGCACTCCAGAGGCTGCTCCTCCTCACCACGCCATTTAGCTCCCAGCTCCCTAGCTCACTTGGGCACGCTACGCCCATTTCAGGTTCTGTCTGGGCTCATAGTTCTCTCTGTCCGGGAGTCACTACCCACACATTTGCTGGACATTCCATCTTTGCCCAGCTGGCTAATTCTCAATGTTCAGAATTCAGCTTAAATAGCACCTCCGCAGAGAGGTCTTCCTTGATTACTCCTGTCTTACCGATGCCCCCTCCCTGTCAACTCCCATTCCCTTCCTAGCCCCTGTATTTGTCTTATTTGCACTTTGCTTATTTCTTGGCTCAAACATAACAGTGTGAGGTCATCATGGCACAGGCACCTGGCACACAGCGTTGCTTATTAAATATTAATTGAACGGAAAACTGGGAAATTAGCTAAAAGTGATGCAGCTGGTCAAAAGCAGAATCTATTCTAGATCAGAGGTCCCCAACCTCTTTGGCGCCAGGGGCCGGTGCTCCTGTGAGAATCTAACGCCTGATGATCTGAGGCGGAGCTGACGCGGTGATGCTGGCACTGGGGAGCAGCTTCAAGTACAGATGAAGCTTCGCTCGCTCGCCTGTTGCTCACCTCCTGCTGTGTGGCCCGGTTCCAACAGGCCATCGGCCCGGTACTGGTCCGCAGCCTGGGAGATGGGGACCCTGTTCTAGAGTCATTTCCCCTAAATCAAGTCCCTTTTCCTTCCCCTTGAAGGAACTGGCTCTCCAGAAGGAAGAGAAAACCCTCCAGACTCATTTCTACTGGTTTCAATCTCCAAGCCACTGCATAGAGCACCCCACAGTCGGCAGATGCAGATCCGCCTTCCTGTTAGGCTCACCCAGGGACTTTTTCACTTGATGGGAAAACAAAAGAGCCTTTATTTGACAGAACATATTGTGCCCTGGAGCGCAAGTAATGACTTTTGGAGATGGGGAAGAGAAGGAAGCCTGCTTGGAGGGAGGTGTCCAAGATGACAAACCAAGATGAGTTCCCAGTGGCATTACCATGTCACCTTCCAGCTGACCTTAGGCTTGAGCTGCGTGGTGAGAGGAGGACTGAGAGGGAGACTTCCATACTGGATCTCTACAATGTTTGTGAGAAGTCAGGTGGCCACCTCGTTTCTCCACACGTCACCCACCCCCACCATTGCCACCCAGGTGTTTCCAGGTGGGAGGAAGTTAAGATTTTTCAGGTTAGGATTCAAAATGTTTCTCAAAAGCAGAGATAACCCCACCCCCAGAGGAGATAAGGGTAAGTCCAGCCATGCAGAAACGCTCAACAGTTTTTATTTTATCTCCTTTATATAGACTTCATTACCTTTCAATGTGGACTGGTACTTCACAAAGCACTGAAGTATTTTAAAAATTAAGAAGTTAAAGTTAATACAAAACCCACCAGAAAAAGACACTAACTTCAACATGTGGTATGTAAGCCTTGAGCCTTTTGGAAACACTAATCTTGGAAGCTGAATCTGGGACTTGTGATTATAAAACAATGTGACCATTGTGTGTGTGTGTGTGTGTGTGTGTGTGTGTGTGTGTGTGTAAAGGAAGACCCCGAGCGAGATGGCACCTAAGAAAGGCAAACATTTGTTTTAATATTGTTGGGACTGCTGAGAAGATATCTGGAGACTCTTCTTCATTCATTCATCATCAAAGTCTAATGCACTAGGCCGAGTGCCAGGAGGTGGGGATATACTTTGGAGCAAACTGATCTGGTCTTGCCTTGTCGGGGAACCGAAATTGTTCCCCATAAAAGGACCCCACAAATGTCAGGCTGCTGCTGTGGCGAGCGACACAAGTACCAGGGGGCCCAGCTGGGCCTCAGAGGAATTAGGCAGGGTTCTCAGGAGAGGAAATGTCTGACCTGAGGATTTGAGAAGGGGAGGTAGAGCGAGCGGGGTGAGGCGAGGCAGGCAGAGGGAGGAATTGCACACTCATTAAACATCTGACATGTTCCATCAAAAGAGGGTGCAGCTTATACTCCTTCCCAGCCATTTGGAGGGGGCTTTGGGCTTAGCTACAGAGATGTGAGGTTCAGGCTGATTTCTACGGTTCAATGGTGGGAGGTTTTCCAGAGCTTTCCCATCAAACACTAGGCCAGAAGGGTCTCCTGGGTTGATGCTGAATGCTTGTCTAGGGAGGCAGCAAGCATCCCTTCTAACGGCCTGCTGGAGTGTATGTCTAAAACAAGTTAGCGTGGCAGGACTTGGCTCTGGGTCTCTAAGGCTGAACATTTAGTGACTTTCTTATGCCTGTGAAGCTGGGCTTGAATTCTGGGTGAAATCAAGTTCACCCAAGGCAAGGGTGGTGACTGAGTGGAGTGCCTATCTCAGTCATATCATTTCACTCAGGCCAAGGCTTAGTGTTGATCCCTTACTCCACGCATCTTCACAGCCTGCCAAGAAAGTCCAGACCTATCTCAGCTCTCCTGTGCCTGGAAAGGGCATGCCTGGCATTACTTTTCCTGTGTTTGTCCCCTTCTCATGCCTCAAGCTCAAAGAGCAGTCATGCAAGGGATATTGCATATTCAACTGTTAAATATGTCTACCTTCTCTTTAAATGAATTAATATACAGGATATACACAAAGCATTACCAATACCAGACACTCAGTTATTATTACTATTATTATTTGCAGATTGAGAGCTTATGTACTTAAAAATTTTGAATCCTTCAGTGTCCTGAATGAACTGTTGATATGGGACATGCAACAGAACCAAAGGGACCGCAGGAGGGTGGTGGAGAGCTGAGTCATGGCAAAGAGCAGATCAGGGCTTAAATTGGCTCCTCCATCTATTAGCCACAGCACCTTGAACAAAGTACTCGATTTCTCCCCAGTTTTAATCTCCTCATCTGTAAAATGGGAAACAGTGATGCCTCAGTCACAGGTGGCTGTGAGGCTGAATGGAATGATGCATGCAAAATGCTAAGCACGTGGAGAACATTTTAAATGCTTAGTAAATATTCCCTGCAGAACTCAAGGCTAAGAAAACATTCAACTGTCAATCTTCACCCGTACTTTTAAATTACATCTATATTTTAAGCAGTTTTTGTAGCGACTGAAAACAAAAATCTTCTAG
Source organism: Rousettus aegyptiacus (assembly GCF_014176215.1). NCBI lineage: Eukaryota > Metazoa > Chordata > Mammalia > Chiroptera > Pteropodidae > Rousettus > Rousettus aegyptiacus. Next base: position 48,845,861 of record NW_023416309.1, on the reverse strand, counting down.
TGATTATTTCTACACGTGTTTATAGGTGACTGACACACATCAAGCAGGAAAATACTTCCTGAACTTTTTTTTCATGGAAGGAATGAACTCATTGCAGCCACTCCCTCCCAAAAAAGACAATATGACTTCACCCCATTCCTAAAAGGCTCAAAAAGCAGCATCTCTGAGGACCTCCACCTCTCACACTTGGAAGGATGAGGGGGCTCTGCTGGGCACTCAGGTACTCCACTGTCACTTGATGCTCACACTATTTATTGCTAGGAGACTGGAGTCTTTATCTTGTATTGCAGAAGAAACTGGTTTCTTCAGAGAAGTAACCTGCCCAAAGCCACACAGCAAAGGGGAAGCAAAGGTGAACTGTTAACTTCCTATCAAGATGCAAGTCAGGCTGTACATACTCTGAAGGAGGAAACCACTTGTAGGAAAAGTGAGGGCCAAATAGACAGCCCGTCCAGGAGTTCAAAGTATAGGGCCTGGGAGTGACTCACACAGAATCACACGTAATTTGACTGTCCCATTAACGATAAACTTTAATACGGTCACAGGTTACAAAGTCACCAGCAGCCTGAGAGTCGTGACTTTTTTCACTTCAAGAGATGTTCAAGAGCCCGACACAAGGGTTCCCCGACAATGACAATAGCTACGTGTGGCGTAGGAAGCCTAGACAGAGAGGCACTGCTATGAACCAGTCAACCCCTTCCGTTGTCGCTGCAACCGTCAGCCCAGACTCACCATGATTCCCATTGAACACCCAGGCTCAGAGAGGGCCAAGGCCCCACAGCTGGCAAGCGGGGACGCTGGGACTAGAACCCAGGGCTGTCTGACACAGCAGCCCTCGCCGTGAGCCCTGCGTGATAACGAACCGCTCCTTCTTTCTAAATCCACCTCCCCTGTTCTAAATTTCGAATAGTACCGGGTGATGATGCAAGCCCGCTGGCTAGGACGGAAGGGAGGAGAAGCAGATCGAAGCAAGCGACACCAGGGGCGCGGAGAGCGCTCCCCCCAGTTTCAGCGCGGGTCTTCGGGCCCCCAAGCCCCGCGGGACCCAGCTGCCCCCAGACTTCACTCGGGGCGCGCGGGCGGGCGGGGTGGGAGGCAGGGCTGGAGGAGGAGGAGGCGCGCCGCCGACTGGCGGGAGAAACGTCAGCGGAGGCGGGGGCCGGAGTTACCTTTCCCACGCGGCCTGGTGGCCAGGACTTGCGGCCGTCTCTGTCTCTCAGCAGCCAGGGTCCCGGGCCACTATCACCAAAACGAAAGTAAATGCCCCAGAGCTAGTGGAGGAGGAGTCAGTGGCCCGAGACGCGGAGCCGGGTGGGGCTCCGTGCACCGCCCCCAGCTCCGGAGGGCGCGCTCCGCTGAGTGGGCCGCGCCGCAGGTGACTGCTCGCGATGTCGCGCGCGCCGTCGGGGTTGGCGGGCGCCCTCTGCAAAGTGGGGCGCGCGTTCCGCCAGGTCGGCCGCTTCCACCGCCCTGAGCAAACGCGCCCTGGCGAATTCGGCCGCGCGCATGCTCCTCGGAGAACTCCCGCGGCAAAGTTGCCGCGCGCGCCAAAGAGCGTGCGGAGAACAGTCTGCAGGGATTCCGGGGGTCCCGCCGCCACGCTCGCAGTCCCCTGGCGGGCACGTTCTGCAGCACTGGCAGGGCTCAGTGACTCGGAGAGCGCGCTCGGCAAAACTGCCGCACGCGGCGTCCCGAGCCACACGAACGGAAGCGCGCGCCCCGCACACTCCCGGTGCTCGAGGATGGGGTGCTGCTCAGAGCCCCCATTCCGCGCCTCCTTCCCCCTCCCGATGCAGCCCCCAGTCTACATCTCGACTCGGGCCTCCACGCCAGTTCCGGGACTCAGTTCCCATAGCCATAGCCTCGATCCCAGCCTCTGCGTTTCGCGTCCTCTGGGTGCTCGGCGCCGGCGTCTGCAGGCATTACCGTGTTCAAAGGAGGAGCCCCTCCAGCCCCGGTGGGATCCGCGGTGGTCTTCTGGCCTTCCAGAACTTGCGGCCGCTTGCGAGTGCGCCTGTGCTCGTATGTAGGCGGTAGGAAGCTAACTCAGCTAATTTGTCTGTGTTGAGCGCCCTCAGGCGTCAGCCTCGGAGTATGTGACCCTCTAACACACACTTCCTCCCTCCCTCCCTCCCTCCCTCCCTCCCTCTCTCCCTCTCTCCCTCTCTCCCTCTCTCCCTCTCTCCCTCTCATCTTTCTTCAGCTCTGGGCCTCCAAACGTGGCCTCTAATGTCTTTCTTGCCCAGACTCTTCCGGAGCAGGTAAGGATGCTGTGTTGGTTTAAGAAAGGCTGGCTGCAGGCAAGTATAAGGGGATAATTATAATTTATTCACTATGTGAAAATCCCAAATTCCTGAATATTTTTAACAAGTAGTTACACCATTCCCAATAGGACTGTTTTATAGGCTGAATATTCATACCCACCTAATTCATTCATTAATACCTAATGCCCAATGTGATGGTATTAGGAGGTAGGGCCTTTGAAGGTGCATATACGTAAGGGTGGAGCCCTGGCAAATGAAATTAGTGCCCTTATAAAAGAGGCTTGACAGAGCTTTCTAGTCCCTCCCACCGTGTAAGGACACAGCAAGAAATTGCCCTCTGCAAGCTGGAAGAGGGTCTTCAGAGCTCAACCATGCCAGCACCCTGATCTTGGACTTCCTGTCTTTAGAACGGTGAGAAATTTCTGTTGTTTACAAGCTGCACAGCCTGTGGTATTTTGTTATAGTAGTTAGAACAGACTCGGATAGGTTGTAAGACTCTTTATTTAACACCCATGTTCCCGTTGGGGATAAACTAAATCATTGTAGAAACTAAGATAATTTACTTTTTAAAGGAATTCAATTATGAATCATTTAAGAAGTGAAAAATACCATTAGTAAAGCAAATAAGTTACTCTCTATGTAATTTATAAATTGAAGTTTTTGCAGATCATTCCTGAAATATAGTAAAACACAAAGCTAGATCTGGAAGGAGATTTAACAACTAATCTCTATTCTCATTTTATATAAATAATCTGAGGCTCAGAGAAGTTGCTCACATCACAAGCTTGCTAGTGACATAACCAGGATCAGGTCAACCTAGAAAAATAATATTTTCCATCCACAGGGAGGCTTTACCGTAAAATATAGCGTGCAAATGTTAAAATGATTACACACAGGCATTCATTGCTGGCTCACATAGATGGTTTGAAGGGAGATGTTCTTGTTTATTAGCTCTTTATTGTGGGCTGGTGTGAGGAACCTCTAAGGTATCACTGAGAGGCTGCATTCTCGTAGTATTAACAGATAGAATCGTGGAAATATGGAAGGAAAGAAATAATTTTGAATTTTTCCCTCTCTAATAATTGTACTGGCACTTTGGATCTAAATGACATTCTATTCTAGTTGTATTTCCTGTGTCTCTCTAGCCTTGGTGTATGACATTGTTTTATGCTTCCTTTCCATATACACATGATTAGAGCTTGAGTCTTACTCCACGCCTCAGAAGAACCCCTAAATTCACGATTCGGGTGATTTCCTAAGGGTTGGACTCATGGGTGCTCCTGAGCTAATCCCTCTGGACCTCCTTTTGGTCAGCAGGCCGCTAATATTGATGAGCTCCCCGTGACCACCTTTATTCTGCTGGACACAGCATCCCTAAGGGGGTGCCTCCAGCAATTGTTTCTCCAGTTCTCCGCAACACAGTTCAGTCCAGGTTGTGGTCTCAGGGGTCCCCAAACCCCAGGCCACAGACCGGTACTGGTCCCTGGCCTGTTAGGAACTGGGCACACAGCAGGAGGTGAGTGGCCAGTGTGTGAAGCTTCATCTATATCTGCAGCTGCTCCCCAGGGCTAGCATCACTGCCTCAGCTCCACCTCAGATCATCAGGCCTTAGGTTCTCATAGGAGCACCTGTCTCTGGTGCTAAAAAGGTTAGGGACCCCTGATATAAAGGACTCCATGGGAAGATATCCCAAAATTAAAAGAAATGTCACTTTTAACACCCATAGGCCCAAACCCAAACCTTGACCGAGGCAACAGCGGGCTTCTTCAAGCAGAAAGAATAAAAAGCTCAGGGTCCATGCAGAATCCTTTTCTTCCCTGAATGGAGAAATTCATGTTGCAATCGTTATCGACAAATCTCCTGCAAGATCCAAATGCACCTTTTTTGTTTGTTCTGTGAAAATATAACAGGCCGTTTAAGTATTTTTCTTTTGCCTGTAGCCTGGTGTTAAGCTTTGTCAGTAGGAGACGCTGGCAGGAACTTAGAAAGAAAAGGTTTGCTTCTCAGTGTGTTTGGCATGCTGTGGCATAATCGGGCTCCTGCTCAGGATTTTGTAGCACACCTGGCTTCCCAGTGCTCAGCTTCCGTTGTGCCTGGTGGCCAGCAGCTCTCAGCAGCCAGCAAATTCCCCAGCACTCTCTTCAGATGCTTCCGTAGCAGAGTGCCGCCACTGAAATACTTCCCATGGAAAGCTCTCTTTGGCACCTAGAAAGCAGATTTCCAGAAAGTTCTTTAAAGGACAGATTTCTAGTAAGTTTCACTGGCACGGCACCATAGTGACTTCTGTGCCATCTAGGCCATGCTCTCTCCAAAAAGGTTTGGACCTCAGCCCTGGGGCAGGAAGAGGGCTCTTCCTTAGGCCCCTTATTTGAGCTCTAGGGATAATGACATGTTATGTTGTTATGTTATATTATGTTATGTTAGTTTACGTTACGTTACATTATGCTGATATGGGCTAGATTGTACCCCACACATACTCAAATACATATGTTGAAGTCCTAACCACCACTACCTCATAATATGGCTGTACTTGGAGATGGAATTTTTAGAGGTAAAAATGAGATCATGAAGGTAGGCCCTAATCCAGTATGTCCTTGTAAGAAGAGATTAGGACACAGATACACACAGAGGGAAGGCCGCATAAATACATAGGGAGAAAATGGCCATCTGGAGGCCATGGAGAAAGGCCTAAGAAGACATCAACCCTGATAACACCTTGATCTTGGACGTCTAGCATTCAGAACTGTGGATACTAGCATTCTAGTCTGTGGTACTTTGTTGTGGCAGCCCTAATTAGTTGCTAGGGCAACTAATACATATGTTAGCTGCAAGTATATTATATCTACAATTGCTGTAGTTTTTACAGTTCTCTTTACTTCTTACTAAACCATCTCTTGATATTCCAATCCCCTGTTATAGGTAGTAATTTGTTATATTAACTTTCCCTGTTCAGATTACCGTGTGGTTTCTCTCTCCTGACTAGACCCAGATGGATAGACCAGAGTTTCCCCCAATCCAAGGGTTGCCTCTCTTCTGATTTCATGGTCTTCAGCAGTGGGAATATCCATGTCTTGACTCAGAGGAAAATCTCCATGCCGCCCACAGGGTGTGTCGTGGTCCCCTGACCCAGGAGACAACCACAGCAGTTGGATATTATTGTTCACACTTGGATAAGACTCCATCTGCAGACAGTAAAGCCCAAGCCACATGGGACTGAACCAAGAGAATGCCAGTCTGGTCGCTCCCGATGACCTGTGAGCAACCTTTTAGGTCAGGGGTTCGCGCACGGTGGCCCGTGAGCCGTGTTTTTGTACAGCATACAAGTTAAGAATTGTTTTCACATTCTAAAAGGCTCGTTAAAGGAAGAAAAAGAAGAGAATGAAGATGCAACAGAGATAATTATGTAGCCCACAAAGCATAAAATATTTACAATCTGACTCTTTACAGAAGAACTTTTTAGACTCTGTCTTAGACCAAAAGACACAATCCCATCTCCAAAGCAAATGGTAATTTCAACAAAAGAGTGGTCTCAAACCAGATTTAGGTTTGAGGGGAGGCAAAATATTTCTCTGATTTTCCTAGGCACAGTCCTTCCTGTGGAACAAATTTACATAAACAGATGGCTTGCTGAAACTCAACGTGAAGCCTAACCAGTTAGGCAACTTCACCAACCTTCAGGCTTCCCTAGGGCAAGGAAAGATATTTACCTAACTTGGCCCCACCATCTAATGGCCCTTGACTGCACAAAGGAACTTTGCTCTGAAGCCACCAACTCCGCATTATCAGGTGCTCATGGAAATTTCCTCTCAAACACCCTCAACAACCAGCCTCTTCCCCTTGGTACCCGTAAGCTCCAACAGATAGGGATGAGGACGGAGTGACATTTCCAACCTGGGAAAGCATGAGAGCTCGAGACAACGCCCTGCTTCGTGAATTTCCATCCCCAGTATCTGGACACAGCGTTGCACACTGCAGAGGAGTACAAGGATGGAACAGACGTGACAGCCTCAGCCTGAAGAGCAGGCAGTGGGAGTTCATGGCATCTCCTATAAATACTTTCCTTTGCCCTGCCCACGGCCAGTTTCCTTGAGTGACTGACCCTTGGAGTACCCTATGCCATATTCCCTAGGCTCACTGATGCATAACACCAAGGCCTCCTTAAGTTTCTGAAGCAACGTCCCTCTACTTGCCGGGCCTTAGGCTTTCTCTGAAGCTGCAGAATGCGTTCAGCTCATGCAGACAGGTGTCCCCTAGTGGTGTACGGAAGTTAATGCCCCCGACAGTAACTTGCAACCAAAGGGAGATGAAAGTTGGATGGATAAGCATCCCAGCCTCCCGTTCTTCAGTGGGACAGTTCTGGGGCACATTCTACAAGGTTCCTCAGAGTGTCTCCAGTAAGATTGAACCCCACTTGTTCACAGTGGTAAAGAGTTCAGAATATGCCTTTACTGACTTCTCCCTTCTCTGGCTCACTCACCTAAAACCCTCACTGTTACTTTGTGGTATGAACTCCCCCCAAAATTCTCTGCACTCAGTTCCTTGCCTCAGGCTTTGCCTTTGGGAGAACCTAAACTAAGGTAGACACACACACACTCAACATGAGAAGAACAACCCCAGTCTAACCAGAGTGGCGGTGACAGAGTGAAGAGCTGGTAGCTTTCTCCTCACTTCTCATTTGTCATCTCTCTGTTATTTCAAAACCATTTCGCATCTACGGGAGGGTGCTAGGAATGATTCAGTGTCAGGAAGAATTACCTCATAGTCTGGATGACAGAACCAAGGTACAAAATAATGTTGACTGGCTGAAGCGATGAGGCCACTAGGATGAAATTTAAAAGAGATGAATGAATGTTACGTCGAAGTTCAAAAAGGAAATCAATTGCCCACATGCTGAATATGATAGTCATTAATGTGAAACAAAAGACTGTGGAATATTTTTCATTGACCACAAGCTCCCCATGAGTCAAGACTTAAAAAAAAAACAAACAAACAAAGGCAAAGCAATGTGTGATGGTGTTGGCCAAAGCCTCCAGATCAAGGACCAGCAAGGTTCTACGTGATCTGCCTCTGGCTCATCACCACTGAGGCCGAGTCTTGGAGTCTTCGCTTTTGAGGTGCAAGATGCTATGGGACTCCCAAAGCACATAGTGTGGATGCGTAAGGGAGTTAACACTCAAATGGGGCAAAAATTTGAGTTAACACTCAAATGGGGAGACAGGAGCCAACAGATTAATCCTGAGGAGCCAGCAGATGTTCCTGAGTAGCAGTTTTTTGTATGGCCTCTTGGAAGATGGAAGTCAAGCGATCCAGTGTACTTTGTGTCAGGTGGTGGCTGCTTAGAGAACAAACCCTCCTATCGCCCCTTTCCCCTCCATTTCCTGCCTCCATGCTTCTGCCCCCTGGGACACTTCTGAATAAAGTCCTTGCACGTAAGCCTTTGCCTTGGGTTCTATTTTCTGGGGAATCTAGGCTAAGACAAATGTCTGAACAATCCCGAAGGCCAGAGAAGTCTGTGTGCTCTTGGCTAGGGCTGGCATGTCCTGACGTAGCCACTGGGACAGGGACAGGGTCAGGGGGATGCTCGACCGGATGTGACAGGATGGGATGGACACAGCGGGGACCGCGCGCAATGTCTGTCAAGCAGGTGAGGGCTGTGTGTATCTTCCCCCAGCAATGAATGTTCGCCTTAGTTCTTTAAACTATCCCATTTCCAGTTCTCATGATTTCTGATACCTAATAAGCGCCTTTTAAAAGCAGAAGTGGTGAAACAGGTCAAATTGCATATCTTTTGTTGTGGCAATGCTTATTTTTACAAGGGTAACCAAGGATTTACAGCAACTATTGAATGCCATCGATCATAGCCTTAGGCAGAGAAGTAGATTTTTCTTTAGATGAACTCTGACGGTGGTTTATCATCCCCCCTGAAATGGGAAGAAGTTTTTTCTTGGTGGTTATTGGGATTTCCAGCCCACTTCCCAGGTATGGCTTGAGAAATCTAGACAGAGTGGAGCATTCAGGGAGCCTTTGGGTCTTTGTTCTTTGCCTTTAACTTCCCATTCATTCAGGTTTCCCTGTCATTTCAGTATGGGTACCTTCCTGAGCCTGGAGTCCCTACCTGGAGTCCCCTTCCCTCCAGGTGATGATAGAACACTTGAGCCCCAATATCTGTCTGTGGGATCCTCCAGCTGTACCTTCTCCTGAGTGTACGTGACTAATACTCTCTTTCACTTGCTTTATAGCCTCCTCCTCCTCCCCTGGCTCACCTAACATAACACACAAGTGCTACTGATTTCATTCGACCTGGAAATCCCCCAACATTTTCATAATGTTCTCAGCAGTTAGGTCAAAGGTCACTAATTGGTACACTGCCAACCAAGTGCTGCCCATGGCTTTGTTTTATTCTTTTGTTCCCAGTGTTTTACAAAGCAGGGAATTTCATGTGTAACTGCCAATATCTGCTTTCTGTGGAAAAATCGGAACTTTAAAAATACTGGGTATTGTTTTCCTCTTGACAAGTTGGCTTGGGTATGTGCCCTCCCATTTGGGAAGGTCCCTGCCATAACCTATGACTTTACCTCTAGCCCCTGAAGGCATTTTGGTGAGAATATTAAATTTATTTCATTGATTCAATGACTACTTACCGAGCACCTTTTCCATGCCAGTCCTTGTTCTAGGCACTGAGGGCATAGAAATGACAACAAGGACCAAAGATCCTGTTTTGATAGAACTTATATTTTCATGGAGGAGCTAGATAATTTTTAAAAATATAGACACTAGTATTTAAGATATCAGGTAGTGGTGACTGCTGTGAAGAACATAAAACAGGATAAGAGTTATAGCAGGTAGTTAGCCAAGGGGTAGGGATGGGTGAGGCGCCATCTTTTTTGTAAGGAGTTTCTGGAAGGTCTGTGTTAAGGTGACATTTAGGTAGACACGGAAGGCAATGAGAGCCTTCTCAAAGCCAGGACAAGAGGGTTTGTCTTCAAGCTGCCCCACTCCATGCCTGAGAGGCGAAGGAATAAACAGGCCTTCTTAGAACAGTGCAACGTAACATACTGAGGCCAAAGCACCAAGAGGTCTCATTTCTTCTTCTTTGTGCATTCTAGCAGAAGCTAAACACAAGCTAATATCGTGGTCAGTTTTCAGTCTCACTGCTGTCAACATTTTTAAGAGATAAAGCTAAAATTCAGATGCAGCATTTACCCTTCCCGTGGAGTGAATCAGTCCTGTCTTATTTCCTGTGCTTTGGGTGGCTGGCCTTCCTGCTTTAGTCATCTCGTTCACAGAGCAAGCTTTTCTAAGCTGATTGTCAGATGAGGGTGTGCTGCCGTTTTCTGCTGGGTTCTTTTCTTGGGTTATGATTACAGCTAGTGTGAATCTCCATGCTGCCTGGTCATACACCAGGATTTGGTCATCCCACATAAATATGATGTTGTCGTGAGTTCACTTTTCTATTTAGAGAAGCATGTCGGCTAGAAATACCTCCACCTCATTTCCCAGACGCATGCGTGCTGAGCGAGTCGCCAAAATAGCCCCTGGAGTAAGTGGCAGCTTTAAAAACCATCCAGCTGCCGACTTCAGACTAGAAGGTCAGCAAAGGAAAGTGGAAGTTGGACTTCGAATGATCAAAGTGCGCCCAGGATTTAATAAGGTTCAGGATTTTGGAGACTTGGACAACTAGATTGGGGCTGCTTCTTGGATTTCTTGCCTGTTACCTATCTTTGTTTCCTCTCCTTGGAAGTCAAGATGAATGTCCAGGCTTGCTCTAGGTGTGGGTACGGAGTCTATCCTGCTGAGAAGATCAGCTGTCTAGATCAGGTCAGTAGACCTTTCTTGGCCTTCGGGAATAATAACAAACATGGAAAAATTATCTTCTCACATATGGCCATGTGGGTTATTTTGAACCTCCAAAAAAAAAAAATGTTTCGCACCTTTTTTCAGTTCTACCCATTTTTAGCTATGTCTTCTATATTGTCTCAAAAAAAAGTTACTCATTTATTTAACATATTGTAGCCACATGTTTTCAAATCACCATTTTGTCCCTAAAGCTCAATTTTTTACCCTGAGATATATAAAAATCCTGAGTCTGAAAAAAGGGAAATTTTGCTAAATCTGTTCTATACAATTTCTAGATATGGCATAAAGCGTGTTTTCACTGTGAAGTTTGCAAGATGATGCTATCGGTTAATAACTTTGTGAGTCACCAGAAAAAGCCGTATTGTCATGCGTAAGTGTTTGATGGACCTCCCCACTATCTCTTGAATTTTATTTTATAACAAGTACCTAAACAGAAATTCAAATCACACACTCCAGGGTAAAATCCAAAAAATGTTTTCTCAAAAGTTTTTACTTCCATACAATCATTGATGAGATTGGAAGTGGGATTTTATATAATGGACAGAAGGTTGAAAGTTTCAAATTTCTTATAAATAAAATGAAGACTATTGACTATAACCCCATGTCAAATTATTAAATATTGTGCAGAACATTGTAATTGCCATGGATGTATGCATGTAGAGCTTTAACATTTTTTCTTTTAAATAATTTCAGAATCCTTTATATTTTTTTCAGAAAGCTTAAGGAAATTATTTCCAGTTAAATTTGGCTATTACATACATATAAAGTTACATATATTGAATTTATTTGGTTTCTTTTTCTTTAAGACTAATTGGAAAATCATGAACTTAATTGCTGTTTTATATTTGACTTAAAAAATGACTGTTCCTTTAAGATAAGTCATTCAGTCATCTTAGATAAAGTACATTTCTAATTTTGGCTTATATCTATTTTTTTTGTAGCCATAACCCCAAGAATAACACTTTCACAAGTGTTTACCATACTCCATTAAACCTAAATGTGGAGAAGTCTCCAGGACACGTCCATGGGGTAAGTTTAATTATGAACTTAAAAATAGGCTTAAAGAAAATTTTTTAGCCCAGGCACCTTTTAGGTTTTTAAGCATCTGTGTCTAGGTGTGAGCCTGCCCATTTTCTCCACCTACACATCAAAGTGCATTTAAATAATAAATATTGCTATTGGTCCTTACCACAGTATAGAGGCCAATACACAGGATAATCTAGCTTGAATATCTGAGGTCCTGGTATCCAAAGTAATTTCTCTGTGTCTGCCAGTCTTGGACATATTAACAACAGTTTATACAATAGGCCCTGTATACACTAGAAAAGCAAAGTAGCTAGAAAATATTACTAGAGCTTTTTCTTCCTTTCCCCCCAACCCCTAGTTTCATACCCTGAAATCTCTGAATTCAGTAGTGTTTAAGATTATTTGCAGCCTCTCTTTCCCCATGGGGTAGGGAGAGGGCAAAGATATTTTGATTTGGAATTAATATTTAGGTAGACAAGGCGCCATGTTGATAAACCAGACTCTTCTGGAAAACTAACAGTGGAGTTCTGTCAAATGATTAGCTACTGATTGAACACTTGCATTTATTAAAATGATGAATCATTTAACTTCTTTTCTCCATGTCCTACGAGAATTCCAGTGGGATGGAGCTGGTGACTTTCTAAAATTAGAAAATTGCACATGAGGTGAAGGCTCTCTAGTAATCTGCCTTCTTGATATTACTTCGTTTTATACTGACCGTCCTGCCTGCTCAGGCCATACTCCTCCTTAAGAAAATGTATATTAGATCGAGTTTACACAGACTGCCAACATAGCTTATTTTGCTAAGTGCTTTGCACTAATTGTGGTTTATTATTTTTTTAACAAGTTTATATAGCATTTACTGTACACTTATCGCTTGCTTCATTTAATACGAATTGCAATTCAATAAAGTAAATACTATCATTATCCCATTTTACCAGTGAGGACATGGAGGCTCAGATCGTCGTTTGTGTATCATTGCTTTCTGAGGATTCACAAGCAATCCCAGGCTACTGAGGACACAAATTCTTTTAGGATTTTGTTTCGATGTCTTGATGTCTAAGGGTCGCTACCTGAAATTACGATAAATACTGGATTTAGCTCATGCTTAAACAGAGTGACAAATACTCTGCCAGGCTCTTTATCTGTCATCTCATTTACTCTTCACGGGAACTCCCTGTGACAGTATTATATTAGTTGAGGAGGCTGAGGCTCCGAGAGGTTAAGTAACTCGCTCAGTTTTACCCAGTTAGTGGAATGAGTACGGATTCAGATTTATCAGACTTTAAAATCCAGATCCTGAATGGTTCCATTGGCCTGCTTCCATGTACCTAGGGGGTGGCAAACTCTCCAGAAGGAAAAGTGCTTGTCTGTGTTTACAAACATCCAGATGTCTCAGAGTTGTGTAGCCGGAGCTTGACAGATTAAACACAAGGAGATGTACTTACGCATCAAATTGCCGTTTGTGTGTATCGTCCTCTCTACAAAAAAGATTCATGATGTCTGTATTTTTCCATCTTGTGCTCAGCCTCAACTGGCATGTCCCTACCTTACAATCAATCATACAACAGGTCACACAATAAATAGTACCTTTCTTTGAGGTGGTAGGGCATTCACTTTCTTTTCACTGTGTATGACAGGCCCGACCTGGAGCGGGATTATCGCTGGTTCTGTTTCCAGCCGCGGAGAGTGATGTGAGCTTCCCAGGAGGCCCGCGTGTGTGTATTTGTTTGCATGTCTGTGAATATGTGTATATGTGTATAAATATGTGTGTGTGCATAGGAGGGGTATATGTGTGTGTGTGTATAGGTGTGAATATGTGTGCATGTGTATACATATGTGTGTACTTGCAGTGTACACATGTGCATACATACACATGTGTATACATGTATGTGTACAGGTGTATGGTATGTGTATGTGTGTGTCTGTGTGTGTATGGTATGTGTGTGTGTGTGCGTATATGTGTGTGTGTGAGACACAATTGACGGCTGAGATCACTTTCTCCTCCTTTGCCACCAGGGAAAAATTCAATTGGACAATCATGTCCTTCTAGGCCCCAGATCTTATAACCACCCTAGGGAGAATACTGGATTAATTTACCCCTTTGCATCTTAGAGAGACCGCCAAATGAATAAAATCTAAATTTACTGTGCATGTGCAAAAATTAAAAAAAGGAAGAAAAAGGTGCTTCGGTGATGGTGGTGAAGGAAAAGAGTAGGGTAAAGATCTGGAGCTGGCGATTGAAGCAGATTGATGTGTTTCTGTTTTATAAACGTCTCTCTTTTAAAAAATAAACATTTACTACGGGAGCATTTTCTGTTTGGTAGATGTGAATGGGGTTTTTAGAAGAAGAAAACATCTAGGTCTTCTTCTATTCGGAGAATGAACATTAACTGTTATAGCTTCCTTATCCACTAGTAGCATTTGTGGCTTTTTTGTCTCTTCCTACTCTCTCAGAATAACCACGAATCTTGTGAAAGGTCTCTGGGGAGGCAGACACTCCTCAGTGTTGGATTTATGCCGTGGGAGAAGGACTGCAAATACGGCCTCCTCTCTATTTCGGTCATGTGATTCTGATTCTTTAAGTCAATGGCTCTCCAGGAGGGCAATTTTACCCCTTAGGGGACATTTGGTAATGTCTGAGGATTTTTTTGGTTGTCACAACTTGGAGAGAGGAAGGTAGGAACACTATTGGCATCTGGTGTATAGAGAGCAGCTACGCTGATAAACATCCTGCAATGTATGTGACAGGCCCCCACAAGAAAGAATTTAACTGGCCCTAAATATCAGTAGTGTTGCCAACAAGAAACCCTGCATTAGCTGTGTAATATTTGTGGTAGTTTCTCAAAATCCAAGGGAAAAAGCATGTAAAGATCTCTCAATTTATATATTTAAAAATATACATATTAGAGCTGCATTAAGCATTAACCAGCCTAGGAAGTCAATGACAGAAAGTGCCTTGATAGGGAGCTGGAGTTCCTGGGTTCTAAGCCTGGCTCTGATAACCCATTGAGAGATTTTAGTAAGTTCACATCTTTCCCCTGAGATTCTTTTATCACGTATAAAATTAATGATTTAAATTTCAGCTTGTTTAAATTGCAGGTTTGGGGGACCCGTTTTAGACCTCATAAATTATGATATCTGGGTTTGGACCTAAGACCTGATTTTTTTTATGGTTTGTCCTTTTTATGTTGTCTTTAAGATCTGCCTATCCTAGGGTCATGAGGATGTTGAGATGTTAGTTCTCTTAAAATCAATCTACACATTCCATGCACTCCCAGTCAAAATCTTGGTATTTTTTTTGTAGAAATTGACAAACCGATTCTAAAATCGATATGAACATACAAAGATTCTTGAATAACCAGGAAATCTTGAAGAAAAAAATTAAAGGAATTAACAGATTTCAAGACTTATTACAAACATAGTAGTAATTTACTCAGTGTAGTATTGGCACAAGAGTAGACAAATACATGAGTGAAATACTATACAACGTCCAGAAATAGAGCTGCTCATATATGGTCAGTTGAATTACGACTAAGTCACCAAGCAACTCAATGTAGCAAGAATGACCTTTAAATAAATCATGCTGGAAGGACTGGATATTCACACTCGGAAAAAAATGAACCTTGATACCTGCCTCTCATTTATACACAAAAATTAACTGAAGGTGTATTATGAATGAAGATGTTAAAGGTAAAATTATAAAACATAAGAGAACACCTGCTTGAATTTGGGGATCTAGCGTTTTAACAAGCTCCCTAGGTGATTGTTGCACAGACTAAAATTAAGAATCACTACTCTAATGTCTAGTGTTTTCTGAGGTTACCTTAACCCGAATTCTTGATGTTGTGGAGACTTTTCAGTCTTTTTAATTGCACTGCTGAATGGAGCTGTGCACACAGCAGGTGCTCCGTACATGCCGCCCGTGTGGGGGAACAGATAAAGTCACCATGAGGCTGGCAGCAGTGTGTGTTGTAGTGCAGTTAAGATGCTTTTGCAGCTGAGACTTAGGAAAATCTTCCAATTTAGTTATGTCTGATTTATTTTCTTTATGTTTTTTTGATGGAACTATTACTGACAACACCTTCATTGTGCAGATTGATGAGCAAGACGATGGTGAACAGTTTAAATCGGGTTTTCACTGGGACATGAAATCCAATGATGTGGCAGCCACACAACCCCTGGTGAATGAGGTGAGAGGAGGATTGTAAATGGGTTTGGTAACGGAGGAAAGAATGACATACTGTGCAAACGAAATGTATTCTCATTACTGCTTCTAGACGACATCAGTTACGGTTTCTTTTATCCCATTCGTAATTCCAACCGCCTATGGAAGACCTTCATCAACATGTCCCAGCATCACCTCAACCATATCTGCTCCAGTCCGAAGTCATTTACTTCTCCCTCCTAACTACTGTGTTTTTGTCACTGAGAACAGCCACCAGCTGGAACCCAAGGCTGCCCTTCCTTCCTTTGATACTTTGCTCAGCTTCCCCCGTCCCTTTCTGCACTAACTCAGCTCTGATCCACATTATGTCCTGCCTGGACTTCTGGGAGGGCCTCCCGAGATGCTGTACCCTCCTGTGGATTTGCCTCTGTCAGGTGACATTGGTCACACATAGCTCCCTGGATGTCCCAGGCTTACTCCTCTCACTACCTGAGAATTTATGGTCACTCTCTATGAATAGCCTCAGCGTTTCAAAATTCCTCAGCCATTCAGTTTCAATTATACACATAATACTTACATTTTTATTACTGTAAAAAAAAAATCCAAACACTACAAAGCTAAGTCCTTGTCCACCATTTCCAACCTCAGGTTCCTCTGTAGAGGTCCCCATAGTTATCAATCTGCTGGATCTCCTTCTGGACGTCCCTCTAGTCATTTACAGATCAAAATCTATATGATTTTTTTTTTTTTAGTACTTATGTTTGGATTATTTAACCATTCTTTTCTTTGGATTCCTCAAAGAAAACTGAACTTAAAATAGTTTCTGATTCACAGAACTATTGTGAAGATTAAAAGAGTATATAAATGTAAAGATCTTAGGACATTGGTAGGCATAATAAATATCAGCTATTATTTTTTGTTGAAAATTGTTTATATGTATTTCTATTGAAATGTGTAAGTTTGGTTTCTCATGAAAAAATATGCATTGCTTTGCAACTGGTATTTTTTAGTCAACAGATATTTTGGAAGTATTTCTATTTTAGCATCCTTTTAAGCTATCATAGATGGATATCTTGGTGTAACCATTAAGAATGGAGGGGTCATGCTCTCCCATTGATGGGCAAGCTTATTTCCATTTTTTTTTCTATTAATAGATTGCAATGAGCACCTTTGTGCATGGCTTTTTTTTGGACACAAATGAGTGTTTCTCTAGAATAGATAGTGAAAAATGAAGTTGCTAGGTCAAAAGATGCATGTCTTTTTAATTTTAGTGGATACAGTTAAATTGCTCTCTAAAATGGCTGTACCTTTTGTACTCCTGCTGGTAGAATATGAGACTACCTGTTTCCCTACACTCTCACCAACACTTGGTATTACTAGATAAAAATTTGGACAATCTTTTTCTTTTAAGTTAAACTTCCCCGATTGCTAGCGTACTTGAGCATATTCCCGCGTAGGAATTATTTGCCTTTCCAGATCTCCAAAGGCTGCCTCCACCCCACCTGTGCCTCTTGCCCCCACTCCAGCCCACTTGGTTCTCCGTCTCTTCTTCTCTATTCCAGTCAAACCCGCCTCCTCATGGGCTTGCACATGGAGTACATCTCTACCTTCATGCTTTTGTTCATGGTGGTTCCCTATCCTGGACTTTATTAAACAAGTACTTATTGATTCTATTATATTCAAGCATTGTGCCAGGCTGTTGTCATATATTAGTAAACAAAACAGGCAAAAATCCCTGCCTTCACAAAACTGGACCTTCTAAGGTAGATGCCTTTTTTCTCCCTTTGTGTCTGCTAACTGACCTCAGCCCTAGCGGTCTAGCTCGAATTCCATCTTCCTGTCCAAAACAGGGCCCATAACATATACATCATTTTTTTTTTAACTCTCGTCATATTTACCTTCAGTACAGTATGCTTAAACACACAAACATTTCTAATCACTAATTGTTTCATATGTTAGTTTTATTTCTGTAGATAGGTCATAATTATCTTAAAAGAGGAACTTTCAAAAAAAAAATCTTGTCTGGCTTTTCTTTTTCCAGTGTTAATTGCTTAATCCAGGTATTAGGTAGCAGGTATTAGGTTTTTGAAGCTTGGTTGAATGATGCTGACTGATTTCAGATTGCCTGTCCACAATAACTTCCTGCTGCTCAATGACAGGCAAAGAAATGTTTGGTTACATTTAGAACTCTTATATGAGATAAATGAATTTCAGAAAGTTCAGTTATTTAGGATATTAGGTTATTATCTAGCTGAACATTTTGGTAACTGAGAGCTGCTGTATACCGATAGGAGTTTATGGGTTTTAGAGAATTGCTGTCTGATATCAACAGTGTGGGTAAACATTTCTGGGGGTGGGGTCGATAGGGGGAATCTTACCAACCAGTTGTGCGGGGTGTGTGTCTGTATACATTTGTGTGGTTTTTTTTTGTAGAGACCCTATTGGACTGGATATGGGGAAGGGAATGCTTGGTACCCAGGAGCGCTGCCAGACCCTGAAATTGTGAGGATGGTTGAGGCTCGGAAGTCTCTCGGTGAGGTAAGGGCCCTAGACATTATTTTAGCAATTAATTTGAATGTTCCTTTATTGTAAGATTGTGGTAGACAGAATACCGGCCCCTCCTTCAAAGATTCCCAGATTCTAATCCTTGGCACCTGTGCAAATGTCACTTACATGGCCAAAGGGACTTTGCAGATTTAAGTTGAGGATCCTGAGATATGAAGATTATCCAGGATTATTAGAGTGGAAGCAATTCAATCACAGGGGTCCTTATAAGGAGGGAGGCATGAGGGTCAGGGTCAGAGAAAGGTGATGTGACAACAGAAACAGAAGTCAAAGCAATTTGGGGCCACAAGCCAAAGAATGCTGGCAACCTCTAAAGACTGGAGAAGACAAAGAACTAGATTCTCCTCCAGAGCCTTCAGAAGGAACCAGCCCTGATGGCCCGTTTGTGGACTTCTGACCTCCAACATAGCAAGAGACCTGGGTAGGTTTTCATGTAGAAAAGGCACTTTTAACCCAGACTGTGGAAATCCTTAACAATTTGCAGGGTTCTCTCTAGTCCTCTCCATGCACGTGCCCAGGACACCTGCCCTTTGAAGAAATTACTTTGGAAAATATTGTTGGTCTTCAGTGACTTTTCCTGGAGCAAATGGAAAAGGAGACAGTAGCAACACACATGCTAAGCTACTAAGTCTCATTAGGAAAGCTAATCGTCAGAGATGCTCAAAAAGTAAGGAGGAAAACGAGCAGACATTTTACCCCTAATGCAGTTGGAACTATCTCTAATGGGCGAGTTACAGAAAAGTCTCCTGCATGCTAATGGCTGCATTATCATACAACCTTTGAGTCAAAAAGGCATCCCTTAGCTTGTACCAGGTTCCACATCATTTGATGTAAGCATTGAAGGGGCAACCCTTTGACCTGGGAAATACGATTTGAAGGTGTTATTCAAACCGCCAGTTGGATAACATTTTCCAATTTATTCTGGGTGACTGAATTGTTTACGTATCTTATAAAACCTAGTTGCATTGGTTCTGATGATGCCTGAGATTGCACTTTTATTAGTTTTCATCCGATATCATATTGGTTCTCATGATGGTGTTGGTTCTGACCAGCAGGAGTATACGGAAGACTATGAGCAACAGAGGGGCAAAGGGAGCTTTCCAGCCATGATCACACCTGCTTATCAAAGGGCCAAGAGAGCCAACCAGCTGGCCAGCCAGGTGAGCGTCTTAATGCTTTTTCACCACTCATTATGTTAATTTTGGTCATTAACGAACTTCTGAGATTCAGATAAAAACTAATAAGAGAGTGTTCTGGGGCAAGGTACCATTAGTGTGGTGTTATGGAGAAAACCATGTTTTTATCTTTCCCTATCAATTACCCTCTGTACCTTGACTGGGCATCATCCACCAAATGGGGAGAAGACTATGCAGCTCACTCTAAGACTGGACCAAATAAATTCTTGAGGTTGCTTTAGTGTTATGGACACTGCTTCTAACTAAGTGGCAGGTCCTCTTGAAGAGTAGTAGCGTAGCTTGTTGATTAAGAGCTCAGATTTTGGAGCCAAAACACTGGGATTTGAATCCCAGCTCTAGGTGTGTGACTGTGAGCAAATTACTTAACCTCTCTACTCCGCAGCTGCTCATATGTAAACAGGGGAAAGTCACAGTCCTGCCTCATGAAATTGTTATGGAGATGAAGTGAGTTCATATTTGTTCATGTTTAGCAGTGCTTGTTACTCTCTTGGACTTTACACATTAGCTTCGATGCTTTTTGAGGTGGTGCCCATAACGCAAGCCATAAAGACCTGCCACGGGCAGGTGGCGAGGCTAGCCCGGTGGTGTAGTTTCAGGGTGGAGAGGCCTTCACAAAGGCTGGTGGGTGTGACCATGACTCTGCTGTCTCCTCATCAGGTGGAATACAAGAGAGGCCATGACGAGCGCGTCTCCAGGTTCACCACGGTGGCTGATACCCCTGAGCTGCTGCGGGCCAAGGCAGGGGGACAGCTTCAAAGTGACGTAAGAAATGATGAAGGTCACACCTCAGTGATTCTTGTTTAAGATTCTCCAGTCTTTTCTTACTTGGTGGGGAAGTAAGGGAGAATGTAGGAGGCATCTCGGTCCTGTGTGGGGATCAGGAAGAACTTTCTAAGGTCAAAGATAGTCAGATCAGAAACATCAGGCATCACAGAACTCGTGAAAACTCCTCTTTAGGGAGAAAACTTTAGATAGTATTAGTGACAAACCACATGTATCTGATTAATCTGAAAGAATTAATTTTAGGTTAATTCTCACCTTGTCATAATTTCTAAAGAATTTGTACCACTTTGCCTTGTCATAGCCCAGTTACTCCATAGCACAATAAGACCAAGAACTGAATGTTGTTCTGAGCCAGGGGAAGCTTAAATTCCAATTCAGGTTCAAGTTAACAGGTGCCTTCTACTTGCCTTGGGTCAGAAGCCTCTTGTCTCCCAAATGGACCAGCGGCTTCTCAAGGGCAGCAAGCAGCCTTATTCTTCTGCCCAGCCCTGACACGTGGCCCACACCAGGTGCCTCGCCCATACATGCTGAATACTACATTGAATTTTTCCATGTGTCAGGCACTGTGCTGAGTACTGAGCATAAAAAGTAAATAAAATGCACAAGTTCATCAAGCTATAAGCCAATTACATTGCCATAAGAGCTGTGACAGCGGATGCGCAGGGTGTTATAGGAGCTCTTAGCAAGGCTTCTCACTCAGATTGCCTGGTAAATGGTAAGATGGTGACCTGGTTTCCAAAATTTGTCTTCATTTTCCAGGTTAGGTACACAGAGGACTATGAACGGCAGAGAGGGAAAGGCAGTTTTCCTGCTATGATCACACCTGCTTATCAGATAGCTAAAAGAGCCAATGAGCTGGCAAGTGATGTAAGTGTTCCTGGCAATGTTGTCATATTAGGGGAGGAAGCAGGAAGTTACTTGGGCCTGGCATGTCCAACTTCCTGTCTACTTTTGCATGCACTGTGGATCCAGAAAGTAGCTTTGCTTCTTAGTTTTCTATCAATTTTACCGTGATCTGGCACTTTTATGTATAAGACACACTCCCTGGACCCAAGCAAAAAAAGAATATTCCACAAGACATTCATCTGTACTCTTCTGGCTTATGTGCATAGGAGGCTAAATTCCCTGAGTTTGTCCTTTCTCTTCAAACAGGTGAGATACCATCAACAATATCAAAGAGAAATGAAGGGCATGGCTGGTCCAGCCACTGGAGCTGAGGGCACAGTGACGAAGGAATATGTGGATCAGTATGGCCAGGTGTGTGATGAAATGACTTCCTGGGACACTGCTCTTTTTAGTGGTCAGTTCTGTTTTGCAACCCTCTAGCCTGTGATATAACCCATGGCCGTTTAATCAGAGGTTGGGCTGTGGCTTATCTCTGCTCTATTTATGAAAGTTGGCTTTTCCAAGCAAGAAAGTAGTGCGCAAACAATTAAACAGGGCTCAACTTCACTCACTTAGGAAAACAGATTCCAAGAATGTTTTTTTTTCTTTTTTTTTTAAGTAAAGGACCTATATCAAGATAGCGGGTTTGCTAAGAATAAAACATTCTCATCTATTCATTGAAGAACGGTCCCATGGACTGAAACTGGCTATGTTTAGCCCACCAACTGTGTGAGCTCAAAGGGGATCAAAATAAATGTCTTGAGAAATATTGAGCAATTCATGGAGTAGCAGAACTCATTTTCTGAGAAAGTAGAATTGCTTATCTAGTTTGCTAGGTAAAGTAGTATGCCAGAGAATGCAGAGCTTTTTCGAATTTCACTTCTTAAATAAACTACATCTTGTCAGGGTGTGAAACGGTTGAAATGACAAGCTAATTTTTATTTGCACATCCTTGTCTATTTTCTAGTACTAGAGAGATATTGTAGGGGAGAAAAGAAACACTCTTCTTTCACTGTCATAAGTAAAGAATATCGGAAAAGCAAGTGTGTGTACTAAGAAAATCCATTCAGTGGGCTTAGTTGATAGTTTTTTCTTAATTGGACAGTCGTTTGAATCTTTTGTCAGTAGATTGATTCTACAACATAAATGACTTATTCAACTTACATAATGTATAAAAGAAAACAAATAACTTATTTCTCTTCAGAAAGAAGGTTGCCTGTATGAGGATACATCACATGAAACTTAGGATGTATGTAAAGATAGTTCATGATCCCTTTGCAAATGTCTGTCTGAGCAAAAATATTTGGTTTTGAATTAAAAAGGCCATTTTATTAAATTCTATGATGTTAGTTAGTCTCTTAATGCTTTAAACTCAGTGAAAAATATTTTTATTGGTTTCATGTTCTAAATATGTTGTTTAGAAGGCTCAGAACAACTTTTAAAAATCAGTTTTATTAAAAAATATTTGGTTTCTGTATTTGGCAGAAACTATATCGTCCTAAAAAAAAAAAAAAAACTTATATTGTTCTAAATGTGGACAGTACTATCTGCCCATAGTTAAAACACGGACGTATAATTTCATATGTGTATTTAGGTGTGTCTGTACACATTGGTGAAATGTAACTTCCTAGGCGCATAGTTAATTCTTAATTATTTGGACATTTTTGTTGAGGTTTCCAGTTGTGGCGATAACAAATGTGAGAGTCGGAGCGGGTGTCGTTTGATAGCACAGCGAGCAGCTGTCAGAGGCTCAGTCTCGTGCGGCATTTCTCTGTGATTTGGTGGGACTTGCCAGGGCGTGAGTGGAAGGGAGTGAGGGAGAAGTGGCAGTCGGATAAACTATAAATATCCATCGCGCCTCAAATGCCAAACGACCCATTCTTTTTTTTTTTTTATGAGTAACTCTTTTTTTTAGATTAATGGACTATGCCATGTAATCAATTTAGTATTTGTAAGTAGTCAATTCCCCAATAGGATTAGGTGGCTTGCAAACTGATGTACAAAATATGAATACATATAAGCAAGGAAGTTAACATACGATACAGACCATCCTTAAGCCATAGAGCAAAGGGGATTATCAAAGAATCTGAGTGACTTTATTATTTTTTTTTTAATTTAATATTTTTTACTTATTACTTTTGGCCCAGAATATTCTGGCAGCCGAACATAAAGGAGCACTCAGGCTAAAGAGTTGTCATTATCAGATAAAAAGGGAACCCAAACAGTTTAAATTGACCCACTGTTTCATTTAAGAAAGTGTGTGTGCTAGATCTCAAACCTGGAGCTAGAGCAGGGCAGACCCTGGCCCCGGATAAAGCCTGGGGGCAATGGAGTCTTGAGCCAGAGGGAGCAGGCTGAGGGTTCTTCCATATTTATAGGAACACTGATGAGGAAGCTGCTGATTCTGCCCAGGACAGGACTAGGAGGAAGGGAGGAGTGCCCTAGACAGAAGGTAGCATCTGATGGGCTCTTGAAGTACATCCGATTGCCAGGGAAGGTTTATAGTAGTGATATGATGATAGGTCCATGAGAGAGAAGGTTTTTGTGAACGTGGGTGGCTGGTGTGGGGAGAAAGAAGAAAGAAATTAAGACTCAGATTATAATTTTTAGTCTGAAATACACATTTAGTCTCATTTCAAAGCGTCTTATGCCAATTTGAAAATCTCCCCCTTCCAGTTACAAAAATTCAAATAGTTATATAATGCTCTCCTTCTCGGTAAATGGCCTACATTTAAAGTATTTGGGATGTCAATTAGTTTCTCTGTATAAATCTGTCAATGCACCTGAGAAAGGCAGCACTCGAGACTGCTGGAAGACAGAGGGGCTTCTCTGGTGTCAGCTAAGAAGTGCACACTCCATAATACGTGGGCCTGGGAGACTGGTAGAGTCTCTCGATGTGTCTGGTGGAAATGATGATGCTAATGATAACAGTTACCACTTATTTAGTGCTGGCCATGTGTTGGGCACTCGTAAGTAGGCCTGACTCAGAGCCTACCATCTTAACCACCACGAGGTACCACTCCCAGCGTGATCACTGGACCGTCCAGTGTGGATGGACCTCCGTGGGAACAGGCTGTAGGAGAGACCATTGCTAATCCCTCACCCATGTAGGGAGGGGAGCATTGCTGATTGAGATTTTTGATCCATCCAGCAGGGTTACTTGGAAGAATATGATGGACACAGAGGGAAAGGCAGCTTCCCTGCCATGATCACCCCGGCTTATCAGAATGCCAAGAAAGCCAACGAACTCGCTAGCGATGTAAGTACCACATCAGGATGGCCTACAGAGCCACAGAAGCAGAGGAGAAATGAGACTTTGAAGGCTGTGCTTATTGAAACCTACACACGGATTAATTTATTAGAACCGAGTCAAAGCAGAATGTCAGCCTTTGATTTCTATCCAAATTTCTGATATCTACTTCTTTTGTTCAGACTGTTTGGTCACATTTGTCTTCTTTAAAGGAGATTGACATGGACAAATGGTATAACTCACTTTAGATCAGCTGAAGCAAGTACAAATTCTGGTCCAGCCAGATAAACTGGGGTTAGGAGAGTCTTCACAAAAGAGCCCGTCGAGAAATCCAGCACTTTAGGGGGATAACTGACTAAAACAAGTCATATGATTTTCAAACAAGATGTAACTCAGTTGATAAAATGATTTTTATTTGCAGAATGTTGGCCAGCTGGCAGTCCTTGAAAGAGTGGCTATAATTAAACTTGGTAAAATCACACACACACACACACACACACACACACACACACACACACACAGTAGAACTAACACGCCAACTTGAGTGTTCGCTTTGGCAGCGTATGTGCTAACACACCAACTTGAACTTGGTCTATAATCAGAAGCCAAGCATTCGTTTCACACCCCCTTTGCCCTTTTCCTTTGTTCTTTTATTATTCAGTTATATCCATTTAACCAGAATAGTGCACTTTCGTGAGAGGAGAAATAAAACACACACTGCTCTCTCTGCCCCCTCCTCAGCAGGCCAGACGAGAAACGGTGTTAAACCAAGGGCAGACTGGCTCTGGGGTTACACCATTTGCTATGATTGTTTTAAGACGTTCTCTCATGTGGAATTAAAGTACAAAGTGTGAAAAGTGTGCAAAGGGCCAGTAAAAGTTTACTACAAAAGGGACCGAGTGGTTTATGTATTTCGTGGAAAAATGTCCCTATGATTTTTTTTTTCCCTCCATAAAATGCTATGAATTGAGTGTTGTCATTAAGTGTGAGGTAATTTGGAGTAATTTCTCTTGTGGAGCATGAAGACAAAAACTCTGGACCTTCTTTGTGTGTTTCTTTCAGATAAAATACAGACAGGACTTCAATAACATGAAAGGCGCTGCACATTATCACTCACTCCCAGCCCAAGACAACTTGGTTTTGAAGCGGGCTCAGAGTGTGAACAAGCTTGTGAGTGAGGTGCGTATGGGGGACAGTCACACCTGTGTGCCGTCACCTCCTTTATCTCCTATAGGCAGTGAACAGGGCAGCCCCCCAAAAATTCTATGTAATGCCACATAAACTACGCATGGGTTGGCAGTTCTCAAAGAATAAATATGCAGTAAAAAGCGATTCACAGGAGAGCCCAGAATCAAATTAAATTTAAACAAATTAAATTTTTCTAATGGTTCAAAAGTTTCTTCCTGAAGTCTCACAGGGCTGAGATGCTCAAAAGTTCCAGGCGATCAAGTTCTAGTTGCCAGAATACTGCATGAGCCAAAGTTCATAACAATACATCATTCTTATAAGGTGGAAATCAAAGAACAGAAAGAGTCATTTGAAAACTGTGAATCCACCTTACTTTAGAGGCAGAACTGGCTGTGCCACAGGGTGTGTTGTGTTTGGCCTACTCAGCAATCGAGATTTTTAGAATCATTAGAACTCTTTCACAAGGACATATCCTCGCTGGTCCCCCATATCCTTTTCCTGCCCTAGGCTTTCACTTGTATTACCTACCCGAACCCTGAAGCCCTTTGAGTTGGTGGCCTCTCACAAGAGGAAGAATGATTACAGCTATTAAAAGTATTCACAAAACAAGTTATTTGCAACTCAGAAACAAATACGCAACTATCCTAAAATATTTTCCTTCTCTAACCTCTAAAGGTCAGTTCTTTACCCAAAACTGTTGTTTAGCCCTCGTCCTCCAGTTATGGGCTGCTCAGAATTACTAGGAGTGGTATTATGAGGAGTCTCACCTACTTTCTAGTAGTAAATGGGTGCCAAGGCCTTGGAATCTGCATTTTAAATAAATATTCCAGATGATTCCGATGCTATAGGCCAGAAGTCAATAAACTACTGAGTGCCAAGTCTGGCCCGCAGCCTGTTTTTGTAAATAAAGTTTTATTGGCACATAGCCACAGCTTGTTTGTTTACATATTGTTTACAGCTGCTTTCAGACTACAAGCACAGAGTCCAGTAGTTGATGTAAAGACTACATGGCCCGCAACACGGTCATTTATAGAAAAAGTTTGCCGAACCTTTCTCTTGACTCACAGGACGTTAGATCAGATGGTCTTTTGCGGTCTTTGGCCGCCACTTTGTCATAAGCCTGGAATACTAGTGTCTTAATCTGGTTCAGAGTGACTTTTAGGGACAAAGCTGGAACCAGACCACTGATAGTGCAGTTCCACCACCAGGCTCATGCTGCTACCGTTTGGCCTTTCTTTCTTTCTTTTTTTTTTTTTAATGTGAATATACTATAAACAAATAAATGAATATAAAAACATATAGGATTAGACTTCAACTATATAGACAATTTTGTGTGCTATTTTGTTTTATGTCATATTGTGAGCATTGTAACGCATCTTGCGTACTTTGGAAGGCATATTCCTACCATACGCTTTATAAGTTAGGATAGCAAATTGTATTTCTTTTGCTAAGAGTTTCCAAGGGAACCTTCAGCTTCTTTTTGCCCTTCTGTTTATCCAGGGAGACAAACCAGCCATGCCTCTGTTAATGGGTGGTAATCAGCCTTCAGCACCTTCTCCAATTACCTGGGAAGACCTGGCATCTATTTAATAACTATAGCCTCACATTTTATATCCAGATACCCAGGGAAGCTCAACTAGCTAACACATTTAAAATTAGAAGAGACTCTCTGCATCTATGAGTGATCTCATTTATACTCCTTTGTAAAGTAACATTTTTGGTTAAACTTTATTGAAGTATACATACATGCTATCATAAGTATAACAGAAAGGATTTCTGTAAGTGGACACATCTGTGTAACCAGCACCCAGATGAAGAAACAGAACATGACCAGAAGTCCAGAAACCCTCCTCACCATCCCCCCCAGGCACTTGTCCCCAAGAGTAACCACTGTCCTGATTTCTTAAACCAGTTTTGCCATTTTTGAGTGGTATCTTACACTTATAGTATTTATTCTTGAAAGGGACTATATAGTTTTAACCAAATCAATTATCACTTATTTATTATTTGGAAAGAAAACATGTACTGTCAACTTACAGTATCCAATGCCTGGTATTTTTAAATCTCGGCTTGTAAGTTTTCTAAAAATAGCCTAGTAAAGTCCTGTTGACATTTTCAAGAGTGACTTCACATTTGGTTCTACTGTGGTGTTTTGGTTTCTAAGGTGGAGTATAAGAAAGATCTGGAAAGTAGTAAAGGTCACAGTATCAATTACTGTGAGACACCTCAATTCAGAAACGTCAGCAAGATCTCAAAATTCACCAGTGATGTGAGTTTTTAATGCCTAAGTATTTGTTTGGGCTTTTCTGACATTAATATCTAGGTCTCCTGAGAGACAGTCTTTGTTAATCTATCTGTGTGTCTTAGAGAAGCATGGCCTTTTATTTTTTATTTTTATTTATTTTATTTTTCTTTAGGCAAGGCAATCCTTGGTTGACCTCACAGATTGCAAGGACCTTGTCACCTCACAATCCATTTTTTTTTTTTTTTATTTTTTATGCCTACAGTACCTTGTCTTCCTAGGTGATCTCCCATACAATTACTAACCAGGTCCAACCCTGCTTAGCTTCCAAGATCAGATGGGATCCAGCTTGTTCAGGGTAGCATGGCTTTAGATGAAGCATGGCCTTTTAGACACAAATACCTAAGAGTTTTGATTAAGATTGTCTGCCGGAACCGGTCTATGCAGTGGTCAATTCTGTCGCGTCCCCCACCACACACCTGACCCTCAGGGTGGCACCTGTCCTCTTGCATCCTTTGTGAATCGCAGTATCCAGCAGTATCCGGCTCCTAGTGACAAATGCTGGTGAGCGGGCCTGGCTGAGCATTGTAGCATCTCTTCCCAATGCTGCTTAGTCCACGCTCCCATTTAACCCACACAGGCACCCGGAGAGTCAGTTGTTATTTCCCCATTTTACAGATAAGCAGATGTATGCTGGAGTGGCATTTGGAAATTCTTGGGGAAGGTCTGGGAATGTATATCCTTGAGAACATCAAGGACTTGTACTAGAGTATGTGGTTTTACTTCTGCTTGGCTGCACATCATAGTAGAATTTAAAGTCTTGTGGGACTTTGTAAGGCTCTGCGAGAAATTTATTTTACATAACTGTGGAGGTTAAGAGCTCACAGACCTGGTTCCACAGTTAGCCAGGTGGGCTGACTGTCAACTTTGGGCAAGTTGTTAAAGCTCTCTGAGCTCCTTTGCCTACCTGTAAAATGGGTATGATAACAATTCTCTACTCCTCATAGAGTGCTTGTGATGACAAACTGAGATATATAGAATCATGTCTGATAAATAGTAATGGTATTCTGTTTAAGTACTCTCAGTGCTCGGAACCTCAGTGGCCTCCCAGGGTAGGTGATTTTAATGTAGCTTCATTGAAAGCTACCCGTTTTTTCCTATTTATGACTTTTTGTCATCTCATTTTGGTTTTCCCTTTATTCGGTTGCCGCATCTGGGACATAACATTATTATTTCACATGATTGCAGTAGTGACCAATCTGTGATGTTAAATTTGAAGAATTTGGCAAAACTCAGGTTTTATTCTTCATCAATTTAGAAATGCAGGTGATAGCATGCAGTGATTTGTAACAGCCCCGAGCATGGGGCTCTGCACGCGACGCCAGCACAATCAATGCTTGTCCATTGGAGAGCTCCACGCTCTCGTGGTAGGTTTTCACCTTGAAAAAATCTGGTGTGTTTAGAATTGAAAACTTTTTTTTTTTTTAATCAGGTCTGTTTTCTGCTTTCTACGCTCATCAGATTCATTTTTTCCCCTGTGTTCTTCTGTGCTTGTCTCACTTCTGCTTGTTTTAAATTTAAGTTTTTTTTTTTTTAAGTCTGTCTTATTTTTTATTCAGTGCTATTTAGTGCATTAAGATGAGTATTTAGTCTTTGACAAGCTGGAAAGAGAATGCTTTTGTTGAAAGTTTTGTGTTCCCATGTAGAATAAATATAAAGAAGACTACCAGAACCGCATGAGAGGGCACTATGAAGGAGTTGGTATGGACAGACGGACTCTCCACGCTATGAAAGTTGGAAGTCTGGCAAGCAATGTGAGTCCTTTTGTGAAGGGCATAGAGGTCCTAGGGATCTGTTGGAGTAGAGAGAGGTGGGGCATAAGAAATTCAGTCAATTCTTTTTTCCTTTTTAAAAATCAGTTTTCTATTGTGTAAAGACTAATCCATGAGAGTTTCTGAATGTTAACCAATACAACCAAGGCTAGGTAAAAGTCCTTGGAATTTTTTCATAGCTTCAATTTATTTATCTTCTCTTTTTCTAGTCTGAAGAGCAATCAGATCTGTTACAGTTGATGCAGTGTACTAAAAAGTTTCAATTTCTGAGAGAGAATGATAAATTGATGAGCATAATTCCTATCTGAAATTTGTCAACATTTGTGGTTTATTTAGAATTTGTTGGTTGGTTCATGGGTTGATTGGTTCATTCACTTGTTTGATCATAGTGTTCATCAAAAGACCTGAGGTCAAGGCACTTGTTAATGCAGTGGGATAACAAAATAGATCAGGGACTGAGAAAGGTCCTTGGTTTCCAAATAGCCTGTAATCTCTTCATTCATCTTTGGCTTCGTCAATTCAATTTATAGTTTTTCAAATGCCATGTTGTAAATCTTAGAGGTAAAGGACACCTTTAAAAAACCCAATTTCATTATTAAAACATATAAATGTCAAAATTCCTTTTTTGAGAATGTCAAATTTGAACTTTAGAAAAAAAATTTAAAACATCTGAAGACTTTGACTTTTCATTTATTTGAGGGGAGGGGGTTAACCTAGAAGCTCTTCCATTGTATACTCATGTGCAAATGTTTCTTAAAAAAAAAAAAAAACTACATACTAAGAAAGATAAAGTAAATGTGCTGCAGGTGGAACTTAACTAATTTTGGATTAAGAAGAATTCAAAATAATTGAAAGCAAAAGTGTGAACATAATTTAAATCACCTTGAAGGTGATGAAACTGAATTAATTTTGTTTCTGGTTATTTTTTAAGCATTACCTGCAATATTCAAACAAGGTCAAAAGAAAGTGGGGGCTAATTTCTTTTTTCTTGTTTCGCGTGTATGTGTTTCAGATTGCCTACAAAGCCGATTATAAACACGATATCGTTGATTATAACTACCCAGCTACTCTTACTCCTTCCTATCAAACGACAGTGAAACTGGTTCCTCTGAAAGATGTAAGTTCTCTTCCAATAGCTTGTTCCTCATCCCTTCTCTCCTGTGGTGTGATTCTTAGGCAGCAAGATGGAAAGAAACAAGATACAACAGTTCATAGCAGATGAAAGGGACTGAGAAAGGGGCACTATTTTCCACTAGGAAGTCTATTTGTGTATGTTTGGAAACTCTCAGACTATCATTGCAAGGTGGGGACAACTCTGGTTTCATCTTGAAAATGATCCAAGGTTCAGTTTCTCCTATTAGAATCCAGTGGACTATGTCCACTATTGGGCATAGTTAAGTAATCGTTCTTTAGCAATGACGAGCTTTTTTTTTTTTTTTTAAGTTTTGGAGTGTGGTATGTTTAAGGACCGAAGAAAGTAAAATGAAATGACTACAAGTTGAGAGGACGTGGTAACAATGACTCAATATTTTTTCTCAGGAGTACTTGGGAAATATGTATGGAATAGCATGTAACCCTTAATTATTACATCAGTGATTTTATTCATTTCTATTTTGGCTTGTCCCAAATGAAATATACTTAATTAATGAAATTTATTGTTTTCTAGTTATAAGAATTTTACTGCATGTTAATTCCAGAACATTTAGAAAATACAGAAATAATACAAAGAAAAAGATAAAAGTCATGTCCTATTTTAATAAGTACTTAAGGTGGTTTAGAACTGAATTGGCATCATGGTTGTCAGTGAAGGTTAGCTTAAATCAATCGGTAATTCAACAAATAATTCAACATGTGTTTAAGAAATTCCCAACGCTACTTTCCTGCACATTCCTTTGAGATCAGCACAACTTCAGTAGTTAAGGTGCATTTTGCTATTGGTAGATAGGTCTTCCCATCTCTCTTCTGCTCAGAGTAGGTGCTGTGTTGGATATAGTTGGATATCTCCAGCATCCAACTGTCTAATATAGTTTACAGTACAATGAAGGAGAGTCATTGGCAAATGATAATTTAAAGGGTGAAGGAGGCTTTTCAAACATGTAATACAGTAAGGGACGGGAATAGGGGAATATCAAGGGCCTAGACTTTGCTTCTCTTCTTCTTGGGAGGTTTTGTTGGGTTGACTTACTCGTGTCAACTCAATGAAATACAAGGTTAAACTTGACTACCAAAGTTATTGTCTTTTTTTTTTTTGGTTGCATACATTACCTGGGAAACTTGAGGATCAAGAGCATTTCATTAAAATTTGTGCATGTGCTCTTGCAGTAGAGTTCTAGAAATCATGCCAATTGCACGAAGCAAGGTAGATTTCTGCAACTGTGTACTCCCATTATAACATGACTTACTAATAGAGTTGCCTCTATAACACTGTGGCTCAAACCGTGCGCCTGAAATATAACCAGCTCATCTTGGGAAGTCCGAGAAATGAATTCAAATAGACCAGATTAGAAATATCAGGCTAAGTTCTTCACTGGCTGCCCATGAGCCAGATCCAGACTGCAGAGGTATTTCGTTTGGCCACATGGTGGTTTTTTTCTTTTTTTTTAAAAAGACCAATATATAGAAATTGTGAGAGTTCACATAAAAAATTAAACTTCCACTTTTTCTTGAACAAAAAAAAAAAAAAAGGAGAACGCTGGGGACTGTGGCCCGAGTTCTCGTGCAGAAACGAGGCTGGGACCGAGTGGCGGCTACTTTCTGTCATGCTTTTCTCTTCTGCTTTCCTGGCTCCCATGCGATTTTGAGTTCTCCACCCCTAACGCAGGGGCTTTGGGGAATCCATTCCAAGGACATTTGTGGTTTCTCTTTCTGTTTGGGAATCTTAAAAAGTGGTAAAAGAGCTATGAATTTAAACAAACAAGAGTCCTTGATTAGGGAGTGTTCTCTTCACATGGATTTTATAAACACTAATAGCATTAAAATGAGACTCTGTCCTCAGCAAAGAGACCCTTCAGAAAGTAGATTGAAGCAATGGCCATATCTGTGATGTTGCAAAAGTGCGATTAATCACGGTGATGGTTAATTATGTCCTGCAGAGGAAAGTAATTGTGCTCCGCCACACACTTAATGCAGAATTATCGGGGAGGAATATGCCATTTAAAAAAAAATACAGTTTTTGAGACATTTTATCATGCATAATTCTGAATTCTAATGGTCTCTTTATTATGAGATGATAATTTCCCCCTCTAAATTAATGCATTAGGAAGCCACTGTTCTTTAATCTCATTAATAGTTGACATTGAAATGACTTTATATTTCCTAGTTTTCCCTACATACCCCCATTGTCCAAAACTCAGAGTAAGCAAAAACTTTCTCCTTGAATTATTAACTAAAAAACCCAAAGTGATACTGTCCTTTATCACTAAACTCAACAAAATACCTAGTGGCCCAGTGTCAGAGACACTGTTTTTCCTCGATCCTGTTCTAGAAGTTAATTCACAAGTCATTTGTTTGCACCTGGAGTACCTTTCCTTGTTTAAGGCTGTGGAAAACTCCTTTTCCATCTATAAAATAGCAAGTGATAGTTTCATGCACACCAGCTTTGGCAAACTAGGCTTGTAAAATATAGAGTGAGATCCACTTTGGGAGGCAGGGTGCTGGGATTTGAACCCTAGCTCTGACAGTCTCTGAGTGACCTTGAGCAAGTCGCTTCGGGTCTCTGTGCCCCAGTTGTCAACGCTGTAAGGTAAAGGCAATAACAGTGTCTCTCCGCAGGGTAGTTGGGAAGATTAAATACATCAGTATGTGTAAAGCCCTTGAGATCATGCCGGGCTCACAGTAACTGCTATTTTTTAGCTGTGATTAGTATCAGCCAATGTTGAGACAGGCGAGAATGGAGTGCCTACGAGGAAGAGATGACTTCAAGCTGGCCCGCAGGTCTATTTCATTTGGGTCTCTGGTTTGAAAACATTGAGCTGTTTTCCAGCATTTAAAAATTGCAAGATTTTGTATAGTCATGGATTTCGGGTTTCTTTGGAATAAGAGGAAAATCTGGCCACTGTGCCCTACAGGGATACACAATTACTGTCTCCGAGAGCTGAGGAGCAGTTGCTGCCCTTTGCCACAGTCCCCGCCGCTCCTTACTACTTCCCCAGCAGTGAAGCCAGACACTGAGCCTGCACTAGTATTTCACTTGTACCCGGCTAGTGGTCCATTTGGCTCTCACAGACTTCGTGACCTTTGTGTCACCACCAGGGGAGGTGGCAGTGGGCAGTAACAGCAGGCGGAGAGAATGGCAGAGACAGCAGACTCCAGTTTAGGCAGATAAGGAAAGGCAGGAAAGTGCAGTGTCGGGCACGAGTGTGAACCCCTGTGAAGGGCGGAGCCGACGCCAGAGGAGCCTGAGCAGAGGTCAGGGTAGAGGTGGCACCAGAGAGCAGCGATGCAGCCAAAGCGTGTGGGGGTCTTAGGCAGAACCTCGGCCGATAGAAGCTGTGATACCGTATGTGGTACTGGGCTTCGGGCAATAAAGCAGAGGCACGAAGACTATGAGTGGGGTTTTCAGTGGTCATCTGATTGCTGTGAACAAAGGCAGGGCCTAACCTGGAGCCTGTAGGTGGAGAATCTCGCGCGTCCAGAGGGACTGGGTCAGTTCGGGGTCCATGGAGCAAGCACTCAGCTGAGATGTCTGCACAGGCAGGACTGTGTCTGAGTTTGTTTGCTCTGCAGAGTAGACACTGTGACTGTTTGCTGAAGGTATGAATGAATGGATAAATGGATGAATGAAAGGGGATCAGGCAGGCATAAAAGGGGAAGTTCAGGATTAGGAATGAGTTAATATTTTCCTCCTTTGCTTGGATATAGGGCCAACCTTGGTTAAATTGTGGAACAGGCCATTTACCATTCGCCTGTCTGTATACTGGCTCCCAGTTCACCCACCTCAGCTCTCACCCCTTATTACCTACCCTCAAGCCTCAAATATGTCCCTTTACCTCTCTGTTCAGATTCCCTTTATCTCTGCAACAGGTCTGAGGTACGTATGGAGGAAAATAAGATCATTGGATGACTGTATCCTCATGCGCAAATGACTAACGATTCTTAACTCTCTGAAGGAAAAATTGTACTTTCGAAAAAGAAAATTCACTACCCTCCATATCTTAAAGTAGTGGGACACTGTGGAGTCAGTGCACTAGGCCGCTCTGCAGATTCCCCCTCCTCCTCTTCTGAGCCCACATCTTTTATGATAATACCAAGCTTAGGGCAGTTTCCTGGGAGACTCTGGCAAGGTGGAAGTGAGGGCCCGGCTGGGGATGGGTGTTCAGGGTGAAGACATGGCAAGGGTATCCTTTCCCAGAGCCTCTGATGCTCCACTGCCTCCCACTTAGATGTGCGTATAGCTTTAGTTGGACTTTTTGTCCCTCCATTTTTCTTTTCCTTAAAAAAAAAAAAAACCCGAAACATACTTTTCTTTCGAAGTATGAGACATACATAGAAAAGCACACTAAGTATTGATACACAGCTTGACTTATTATAAAGTGACCTTGTGTGTGCGTTTTCGGTGGGAAGGTGCCTAGGAACAGAATCGTTGGGACTTAGAATCTGTGTGTGTGCCAAAATGCCACAGCCTCCCAAAGTGGTCGTGCTGGTCCACACATCTGTCTGCAGTATTCTGAGTCCCCACAGCTCTGCACCCTTGTCGACACTTGGTATTGTCCTCTGTTTGAGTTTTCACTCTCGAAGTGAACATGGAGGGGTGTCTCGTGGTTTTCATCTTTATTTCTCTGACTAATAAGGTGGACAAGCCATCAAGCTGACCTCTTTCATGAGCCGCTTTTTCAAGTCACTCTCTCTTCAGTGCACTGTTCTCTATCTGCGGTCTTGCAGTGTCTGTTGGTCTCCAATTGGAATCTTTGATTACTTTTCTAGTAATTTGAGAATTGCAGCTCTCTGGGGCTTAGGGGGAGAGAGCTAAGCAAGCCTTAGAGACAAGCGCAAGTGACATCGTTTTGTGTCTCTTTTTACCCAGGTCAATTACAGGCAAAGTATTGACAAACTGAAGTACAGCTCTGTGACCAACACCCCTCAGATTGTTCAAGCCAAGATCAATGCCCAGCAACTGAGTCATGTAAGTGACCTGAACTGTCCAGCCAAACATGGGGGATTAGTCGCCTCTGAATATCTGGCTCCCCAGCTCTCCAAGGATTTGACTTTCATTAATGGTGACGTATGTCTTATTACAACATGAAATGACTCTTCTAGATTTAAACTTTTTATTTTAGAAAATGTCAAATACATTCCAAAGTAGAAGGAATGGTATAACGAATCCCCATGAATCTATCACTCAGCCTCACCGATTATCAATTCATGGCCAGCCTTGCCTCATTTATATGCCCATCCTCTCCATTCCCCTCCCATATTATTTTGAAGAAAGTCCCAGGTATTATATAATTTAACCTCTTTAAATTATGAATCTCTAAAAAGATAAAAAAACATATTTCTATAATTTTAATATATCACCAAATTGCGATTAGGATTCAACATTCCAGTCGTCTCATAAGGTTATAATTTTTTTTTTTTTTTTTTTTTTTTTTACAGTTTGTTTGAATCAGAATCCAAATAAGATCCTCACTTTGTGATTGGTTGATATGTCTTTGAGACTCTTTATCTTTAAGTTCCCTTCTTTATCTCTTTCCTTTCAAGTTGTTTGTTAAAGCAACTGGATTGTTTCTCTTGTAATGTTTCCCGCGGTCTGAGCGTTACTGACTACATTCCAGGTGGACATCGCGTGTTCCTTCGGCCTCCAATGTCCTGTAAAATAGTAGTTGGGTCTATAGGCTTAATCGGGGTTGGGTTTAATTTTTGCACAAGGCTGCTTCTCCGATGATGCCGTATTCCATTGGGAATCACGTCACGCCTGGTGGAATCTTTTCTCGTGATTTAAGATGGCTTTTTTTCAATGTGGGCAGGCGATCAATAATTACTCTTCGAGTGTCCACCCTTCATATAACAAGATGTTCAGCACTGCGGCAAGTAAAAAAACCAACGCTCATCCCCTCGTGTACTTCAGAGGAGCATGCTGAGGTGGCCACAGGGACATCCTTTGCGAACTCACAACTTTAAATACCTTCGAGTTGTTTTACTTTTCATTTGGTATCTTCAATCCGTTCATTTAAAATATTTGTAAAATTACAGACTTCCTTGTAAAATGCCTTTTCCAGAAACTCCTCCTCCGCTATAAGTCTAAGGGAAAAGTGAAAAAGAGAGTGTTCTCTCCAAAATTCTCCTTCTGCCTGTAAAAACCTTGCATTTACCCTGTGGGCTTATTTTAAATCCAACAGGTGAATTACCGCGCTGACTATGAGAAAAATAAGCTGAATTACACATTGCCCCAGGATGTACCTCAGATGTTAAAGGCCAAAACCAACGCCGAACTCTTTAGTGAGGTAAGCAGGCAGCATGGGGAGGGCGTGGTGGGGCTCTGTACAGAGGTGAAGATGAAGATACCAGCTCCACTGAGGCAGGACTGTTCTGCTCATGAGAGAGCTTTATCCGAGGCACCCACGCTGTTATAATTTTGAATTTTGCTGTTTCATGGCACGTGGGAGTTCACTGGCAATAAGTTGATGATCATGACAATGTCATTCTTATTGTATGAGCACATATACAGTGTGTGCCTGAACGCACACACAGGCATCATCATCATCATCATCATCATCATCATCATCATCATCATTTTCATCCTGGCGACTTCTAGTGGGAGCTTTGCTGTGTGGAGAAAATTTAAGTTTTTACGAAGATCAGTCTTAATCACCAGACTCTTACAGGAGTCACAAATGGCTTGTGGTTAGGCTTCTCATTCTAGATGGGATTTTAGGGGCAGGAGAGGGGGAAAAAAGGGGGAAAAAAATGCTTGTTGAAAGCTTGTTTCATGCTGGGCATCGAGGTGGGAAGTTTACATATGGTTATTCATTTGTCATAACCCCCAGGAAGAATTGGTCATAGGGACATAGTGGCATGGGCTTTGGTATCAGATAGACCTGGGTCAGATGTTGGGACTGCCATTTTCAGCCCATGACCTTACACAAGGTCTTAATGTTTCTGAGCCTCGTAGCCTAATACCAAATTGATGAGTAAGAGGCACTTAGGAAAGGGCCAGTGAACAGTAGGTGCTGTTACCATGGCAATAGCAATATCAATACCTTATATCTGTGTTGCACTTTATCAGCTTAAGATCTATTTCTGTACACTATATCCAATTTATTCGCATATCATCCTCGAGGCAGCTAATGATATTCTTATTGCAAATCATAAACTAAGGCATGAAGAGATAAAGTAACTTGCCCAAGGTCATGTGATCAGGAAGTAGTGGAGCTCGGAAGAACACACAGGCCTCCTTTTTGTCCTATCCCATTACCACTACCCTGCATGGCCCAACAGCTATGGACACAACAATCAATCTTAATAATTGGTTTGGTCATTTGATAATAACACTAAGGTTCTAGTCTATAGACAGATGAAGAAACAAACCAACTTGGCTTTTTTTCTTTTTTAAAAACATTTTTCTTCAACTTTGGGCAGGAATATGGATAGCGATTCCTACTCACCTGTGCTTCTGTTTGTCAGGTTAAGTACAAAGAAGGCTGGGAAAAGACCAAGGGGAAAGGATTTGAGATGAAGCTGGATGCCATGCCTCTGCTGGCCGCCAAAGCCTCCGGAGAGCTCGCTAGCAATGTATGTTTTCTCCTATTAACTCAGAAGTGCATAAGAAATGGTTTCCATAAAATGTCAGTGGCCCTGCAGAAAAAAATAATAACTGTTAACGCTGTAAACATCGTAATACGTTCATCTGGGGGCAAAAGACTGGGAGGTGATTTTTTCAGAATTGTTCCCCTTGACTTGTTAAAACCGGCGCCCCTGAGGTGGCAAAGTTTCTCTCTCACTCACAGTTGACTTTTTTGCTTTCTCCCAAGATTAAATACAAAGAAGAATATGAAAAGTCCAAAGGCAAAGTCATGGGAACGACAGACTCTAGGCTTCTGCACTCCCTGCAGGTTGCCAAGATGAGCAGCGAGGTAAATTCTTTTCTACCCACCCCACTCCCCCTCTCCGCCCCTTTACTTAGAGTTGTGTTATTTAAAGTTTTTTTCCCTGGGCTTCCTTCACCTGGAACTGTTATAGTTTTATTGACTTCCACCTATGATTTCTTTCCTGGCTCAGGTGAGAAGGTTGTCTCATATCTTTATTGAGCCGCGGCATACTGTTCTTTTGAAATAGATGAGTAGTGCTCCCCCTAGTGGTGTGCAGTATCTCCCGATAAAGGTATAAAGATGTTTGACCACATTAATTCATTCTACAGATGTTTACCAAGCAACTACCATGGGTGAGATCCTGTGTGAGACTCTGGGGTTCTAAGAGTGACCACCACATAACAGTTTCCTCCCTAATGGAGCTTAATTCTACTGGGAGAGTTAGACAGTAAGCACCCTGTTTATTGTGGTGATATCCTGGATGAATCCTGTGGTCACAAACACACATGATGCCTGAAATATTTAGCATCCAGGCTCCAACCAATCAAAAGGATGATCCTTGTAAACAACTGTAATGGCTGGAGGTTAATCTTGGTAAATATCACTTACCAAAGTCCTGGGGAAGGAGCTTTCTGCTAGAAGGGACAGACTTGGTTTCTAATCAAGTCTTCCCTGCCAATGCTGAACAGTTACAAAGGACACATGAGTGTCAGGATTCTACTTTACAATTGTCTGCTTGGAGCTGTGAGGCCAGCTTGTAATGCTTCGACGGTGTGGTCAGCGATAATTACCTGATGAGCCATCAAGGAGCTGTGGCTTGAACGAAATAAGAGAGTTGGCATCTGAGTTGCCATTTTGGAGATGCCTACAGAACAAGCCCTGTGAACAGCATAGTCACGAAGCATAGAGAGACATTGAGAATTCGGCTTCGGTTTAGACAGAGAACAAAATGGTATTTCATATTTGCAGTGGGAGTATCTAGGGCCAAAAAGATTGTGTCTTGCCCAAAGTCATATAGTAGTCAGTGGAAGATGGGGAACGGTAGAGAATTAGACCCTACGACTCTAACTTACCGGCACCATGCTCCTTTTACTGTAGCGCATTATCTTCCCCACCACCACCATCATCACCGTCACCACCATCACCATCATCACCATCATCACCATTACTACCATTGTCATTGCCAACCTCATTGCTAGCATTCATCAAGCACTTTCTATATGCCAGTGCCTGCACCAAGCAGGTGTCATCTACTATTTTGTTTGCTTATCACAATAGTCCCCTGAGGAAAATGAGCCTTTAGAGAGGTAATGGAACTTCCCAGAGGTCATCCAGCTGGCAAAGGGCAGATTGGCTTTTAACTCAGGCTACCGTGGCTCTGGCGCCCAAGCTTTGTTATTCTGCCTCTTAAAGCTTCTGTGGAAACTATGGGTAGAGTGTTTGCCTCTTGGGGTACCCAGGTAAAATTTAGGACTGGTAGGAGGCATTCAACCCAGGGACAAAGTAGTATAGAACCTCAGCTCCCTGGCACCGCACCTTACAGAGCCAGGAGTTGGGTCCCACCTTTCTGACAGATGAGAGTCATTGATCAGAGTGCCAATTTCTTATAAAAGCCTGAGCTTCTTTTCCTGTGTTTTCAAATCACTTTTGCTTCAAGTAATGGCCTTGTTTCGGTACATTTGAGGTTGAATACAAGAAAGGCTTCGAAGAGAGTAAGACCCACTTTCACCTCCCCATGGATATGGTGAACATCAAGCATGCCAAGAAGGCCCAAGCTCTGGCCAGCGATCTGGATTACAGGAAAAAACTGCATGAATACACTGTGCTGCCCGAAGACATGAAGACTCAGTGGGCCAAGAAAGCCTATGGGCTGCAGAGTGAGGTGAGCCCTACTCACTGCCAATTCCCCCCATGCATCTCTTGCAATTGGGCACAGCTATACTTTCAGAGCGATTTCGAACCCGTACATGAGTCTATTACATCACACGGAGGAAGAACTGCTGGAGATGTGCTGGGCCCAGGGAGGGTGGGTGGGGAGGTGGGAATGCAGAGGTGGTTGAGACAGTGCAGACTAGAGGACGGAGGATTGGGGCTCAGAGCCATGGTGAAAGTCAAGATGTGCTGGGCATGTGCATGAGCAAAGGATGAATCAAGTGTCGAAAACAGTTACGTCAGTTTTGGAAATTTAGCAGGTTGTCAGATCAGGCCCCTGATCAAAAAGTCTGAGAAGCCCTCGTTTTATTTAGTTTATGATGCTTCAGCCCTGAAGTAGAACCTTCTCTTCTGGTTACAGAGTGGCTCCCCGCAGCCCCCAAGTAGAGTTCTGCCTGACTGTAAAAGAGTCGGAAGCACTTCTCCCGGGAAGATAAATGCAGGAGCAAGGATCTTCCTCGCTCTCTAATCAGACACTTGGATGCCCAGTCTGCATCCATGTGTCTGACTAGAGCTGGGTTTTTCTCTTGCAGCTGCAGTACAAGGCTGACCTGGCGTGGATGAAAGGCGTGGGGTGGCTGATGGAGGGCAGTCTCAATTTGGAACAGGCCAAGAAGGCTGGTCAGCTGGTCAGCGAGGTAACCTGAGCCCAGGCCCCTGACTTCTAGTAGTGACCTTTTCTGATTCCCCCTGCCTCAATCCCTAGGCTTATTCTGGGTGTTACTCAGGACTACTTCGTTTTGCATCTGTAGCACACCCTGAACTAACCTTCCACACCCTTAAGCTTCTGGGCAGGTATTTGTCCGAAGCCTACCAATTTACTTTAAGTAGCAGTTGCATCCAGAGACTAGTTTACAAGGGTCGTAATACAAAATCAGTTACCACATGAGAAGCACGTGTCTGTTGTGTAGAAGTCTGTGATTCCTTCTCGATCAGAGTCTGACCTTCGGAGGTCAGCATTCTTACTGTGCTCATGCCTGAAACTCACTGTAGACTGTGAGCAAGTTACTCAGCCACTCTGATTCACTTTCTCTTGTATAAAAATGAAAACGCTGGACAGGCTACCCTTCCAAGTCCCTGTGGCTCTAAGCCGACGCTTCTCTTTGCACCGTGTAAAGCTGCCTTTGGCAGCAGGCAGAAGACTTTTAAAGGGCATTTTGTTTGGAAATGTGACCATTTCAGGAGCTCTGTTTGGGGATCTTCAAAGGGGATTTTTGTTTCGGGGCCAGGGAGGCTGAGTTGGCATCTCTCTTGCAAATGGTCATAATAGTGACAGTCATAGCTGCCAGTTGTGGACTGATAGTAATTAGATACTCATCACTGTCATTTGTTGGCCACGCTGAGTGTGTTACATGCATGTTGCTTATTATTGCTCACGACTGTCCTATGTGAGTGACATCCTATTAATATCCCATTTTACATGTGAGGAAAGTGAGACTTAAAGTGACACTCATAGGAAGTAACAGAGTTGGCATCTGTATCCAACGCTCCAGTTCTTGACTCCTAAGCAATATTGCATCCCCAAAGCCCCGCATTGTAATTTATTCTTGTTCTCCTACGACACTCATCCCGATACAGATGCACTCTGGCGAGAATGTATAAATAAGGGAGGTAGACAGAAGAGAATAACCGTTTAGAGTTCCTGTTACTCAGCTTCTCTGAGACCAGCTGAAATCCAAGTGGAGCAGCCAGGGCCTGTTAGTCTTGGGCACAGGCGCAGTGAGAGGCCCCAGCCAGCCTGGGGAATGAATTCAGCCTGAGGAATACCAGTTTCTGTCTCACTTCCTGTGCCTACTAATTGTTAAGCTCCTCAAGGGCCAGGAAGATATCATCTCCTTCGCCCTTTTAATATTCCAGTGTTCCCTGTACGGGGTGAGTTCTTGGCTGTTCAATAAATATTTTGACCAGTGCAGAGCCTGGCAATACCGTGAGTTCCCAGCCACAGAAGGGTAATGCGACTTCCTTCAATTATGTGGCGAAGTTTTCCTGGAACTAGAAAGGAAATTACAAGTTATTTTGAAAGAGTTGCTCTAGAATTTTTTTTTTTTTTCCCCTGAAGGGAGGAAATCTGGAGTTTGCAATATTCCACTCCCTATTCGGGGTTCGGTTGATGTCTAAAACCTTTTGCCGACAACAGTGGAGGTTTTCTCCTCCCTGATTGCTCCACCCCGTGAGGCTTCTGCTGCAACGGGCCATCCTCAGCAGCCACCTTCCCCGTCCACTTTGGCGGCTCCAACGGAAAAGCCAGAGGAACTAACCTCCGAGGAGGACAAGAAGTCCCCGTGGTGGGAGACAGAATTAGCACGTTTGAAATTTTGCCAATTACTCTGTGGCCATGTGATGGGGACATTATGAGGACAAGACCTCAGTGATCTGCAACACTAAGAAACTGCGAGGGTGCGCCCACCCGAGCCCCAGCCTTCTGTCTGTGGCCCCGGGCATTTTCCTTCCTTAGAGCAGCTGCTTTCTCGATAATCATGACAGCACCCTGAATAATGGCGACGGCTGACGTAGGAGCGCTTACCCTGCCCCCAACTCACGGACGGCATGGCGTCGAAGCCTCTGCTCCAGCCCAGCGTGAGGTGGCTTCCATTGGTTCCCCCCACTCAACAGTCAAAGCACAGGTAGCTCAGGTTAAGCGACGAACGTGCCCAAGGTCATGAGCTAGAAAAAGGTGGAGGCGGGATTTGGACCTTCGTCTTTACGGTCGTAAAGTCCACGTTCCCTACACCTCACCATCCTGTGTCAGATGTAGATTTATAAAAAGGATACATCCCAGGGTGAAATATAGGAAATATAGGAAATACAGGAAATATAGGAAAAAATATAGGGGAAAAAATTCAAGCCCCCATTCAGTAGTAGCAGCTAAAGCAATGCCATCAGAGCAGGCAATCTCACGTCTGCATGGTCCTGTCAAAGCTAGAACATTCTCCCCCAGGAAATGCGTGGGTCACGGAAAGCATGCGTGTGTATACGTGCACATGTGTGTGGTGGTGGGGACAGTCTAATCCTAGTACTATCGGGTCCCTTTTCTTCGGAAACAGAAACACTACAGGCAGAGGGCAGATGAGCTGAAGTTCACCAGCGTGGCCGACAGCTCCCAGATGGAGCATGCCAAGAAGAGCCAGGAGCTGCAGAGCGGGGTGAGTCCCGGGCTGCCCTTTCTCCACCAAGCTGCTGTGTCATGGGCCCAGGAACCTCTGGGGACAACAGCAGGTGCTGCCCAGACACACTCCAGGAGCCAAAGAACCGTGCCTTTAAATAGGCCGGACCCGGCTTTCCGCAGGCCTCCAGGCTGGCTCTGGGAACTGGGATCCAGGCCTCCCTGCCTCCCCCACCACGCTCCTCTCCTGGTTCTTATTCTTTTTCAGCTTTCAGCATTGCCTAGTTCCTTCTTTCTTCTTCTTTCTTTCTTCCTTCTTCTATCTCTCATCAGAGACTCCATAATTCTGGAGCCAGTAGAGAATCGTCTTGGAGGAGGAGAACATTTATTTGCTTGTGGGCTGTGTGTATTTCATGCCTAACTTGAACTCAAATATGGGAGGCAGAGCAATGAAACCCCATTAGTGTTTTATGCATGTGTTTAGCACTTGCTGCGTACCTACACCCAGCAGGTGCCGTGGTTGCTACAATCTGGCCAGGACCTTCCCAGCTTTCCATCCTAAAGGTCCAGCTACACCTGCCAGAGAGGATGCTGCCACCATAACTCAGAGTCAACTTGGAAACTCCAGTTGGGGTGAAGAAGGGAAGGGAGAG
Source organism: Rousettus aegyptiacus (assembly GCF_014176215.1). NCBI lineage: Eukaryota > Metazoa > Chordata > Mammalia > Chiroptera > Pteropodidae > Rousettus > Rousettus aegyptiacus. The sequence goes on along the minus strand of NW_023416309.1, from coordinate 48,801,894 downwards.
AGAAAGAGCGAGGGTGCTAAGTTCCGGCCTCTTCTCTCAGCTCCCTACTGCTCCTGGCCCTTCTCCCATCACCTCTCCTGCCTTAATCCTCATTCACGGTATCCTGCTGGCCAGTGTCCGGTCTGGTCCCTTGTGTAATGGATTTCCCGGGCAGGTCGCAGAAGAGACAAGCAGACACGAAGACCTGTGAGTGCTGCCATACCACTCACCCGGCCCTGCCACCTGCTCTTGACGCAGTTCTCTCTCCCAACAGGTGGCTTACAAGGCCGGAAACGAGCAGTCCGTCCATCAGTACAGCATCAGCAAAGACGAGCCTCTGTTCCTGCGGGCCCGAGCCAATGCTGCCAACCTCAGCGAGGTACAGTGGGAGGGCGTGGGCAGCCGCAGGCTCTGCTTCCCCGTGTGGACGCCTGGTCAGCAAACCCCACCAGCCATGTTGGTGTCGGCTGAGGTTACACACATGTGGCTGTTGTAAACAGCTTGTCTAACAGAACTTGTTCCTGACCAGCGTTCACGCGGAGGGCAGCCTTTCACAGGGGTGAGCTGGTGGGGACTTGAGCCACTGACTATGAGACGACGCAGGAGGCAGTGGTTATTGCAGAGTCAGAGACGAAAGAGCATAAGAGTAGCGTCATAGGGGAGCAAGTAAGAGCTCAGATGTTAGTGCCAAACTGCCTGGGTTTCATCCTCTGCCACTCCAGATGTGTCACTTTGGGCAAATTCTTTGCTTTCCATTGTCCAGTTGGTAAAATGAGGGTAATACTTCCTTACTGGGTTGTCGTGAGGCTTCAGAGCTAATATACAGAAAGCACTCGGAGGACTGTGCACAAGGTAGCTTTACTCTTAGACACAAAAGTGCGCACAGTCTCGACGTTCCCATCTCCGTCTTCTGAGGGGCCTTAGCTCTTCCACTCAGCTCCCCGGTCTTTGGGTCATGATCCGATTAATGGGTAGAGGGAGAATGCGAAGGAGCAATGGAAGCGAAACTGATTCATATACAGAAAGGGAGGGGAGCTTTCCAGAAGAAAGAATTTGTAATCTGGAGGTGGGGGCAGGACAGGAAATAGTAGAAGTAAGGAGAAGACCCAGGGGAACCAGGGGTTGCGGGGGCAGGAAGAGAAAAGAGGGCAGCTGCTGGGCTAGGTGGGTGTGTGGACAGAGATGGAGAACGCTTGTCAGAAATGTCGCTATGCGTTTTGCAATGTTTTTCCATTTTGGCATGTCTTTGAGACTTCCATGAAGACCCCTAATGTTTTTCAAGGCTTCGGGAGTTCAATTTCAGCTTCTTTGGATTGAAGCCATATGCATCAAGAGGCCTAAGGCAGGAGCAAGAAGGCCTGGTCGTATTCAGGATACAGTGTTTCTGGGAAAGATGTAATCCGTGTTTTGCCGTCTAGAGAGGTCGTTCCAGAGTCTAGGCGAGCCCTCTCACATGAGGATGATCTCTCTTCTCCCAATCCCCTCAGAAACTGTACAAGAGCAGCTGGGAAAACCAGAAGGCAAAAGGGTTTGAGCTGCGTCTCGACTCCTTGGCGTTCCTGGCAGCCAAAGCCAAGAGGGACCTGGCCAGCGAGGTGAGTCAGTCTCCAACTTGCACGAGATGCCATGAATTCTGCCTTTTACATAAAAAAAAAAAAATATATATATATATATATATATACACACACATAGATGCCCTTTTTTTGTGATGTAGACATGAGCCTGTATGTGTATATATATATATACACACACACACACACATACATACATGCATGCACACACAAACACACACACACATATATAATACATACACAATATATATTGTGTAACATATATATTATGTATTTATATTGTATACATATTATATATATATACATATATAGAGCTATCAGCTGGACTAAGCAGGAGGGTCTTGGTGATGTGGCTGATTTACATTCCGACATAAGCTCCTTGTCAGCTCAGTAACGTTCTACAGACCAGCCCTGGACCACAGATGCGCTTGGAGTGGCATGGGTTTATACCAGGTCTGGCTCATAGTAAGTGTTCAACAAATGGTGGCAGATATCGATACTGTTGTCGCTGCTGGCAGTGATGAGAGTAGAGCCCGATCCCCAGATGGCCACAGTAACCACAATGCTGAAAATCACACCGCACACTGATATCCTCGTGCACTGCTGAAACATTTCCATATTCCTTTTTGCTTCTCATTACTCTGGGCCTAGCACTTTTTTTTTTCCAGACCAATAAGCTCCCTTTTGTTCCCCATATTCCTAAATATTTTCGTGCCCCAGTTATTTTTTCATTTGAGCTCCTTTCTCAAACAGCCATTGTATTTTGAATAATCAGTGTCTTTTTTTATTTCATGACAACTTCTTATTTCTGATGTTCTCGTTTTTACCAAAAAAGGATTTTAAAGTGGCTTTTAGAAAAGCAAGAGGCCACTTAAAAATAAATCCAGAAAGACCGATCACAAATAATATAGACAAAAGATGGAATTTCACCAGGAAATTGGGAGAAGATTGTTCCATAGATTCAGATTAGTGCTGAGCTTTCTGGCTGCTGAGGTGAAAAGGGAATACTGAGCAGTCATCTTTTATTTCACTGTTGGATAAAAGGAAATATATCAGTTGTTCAAAGGAGGCAAACATTTTATGACGCTGATTCTACTAGGATCCTGCTGTATGGCTTTGTTTTACCTTTCACGCCTGTCTTTGAAGCTTCATAGTTCCTTTAGGAGAGTCTCATGTGGCCCTGCTCTCTTCCTCCCCTTTAGGTGAAGTACAAGGAGGATTATGAGAGGTCCAGAGGGAAGCTCATTGGGGCCAACGGTGCCCAGGGGGATTCACAAATGAGCCACTCGCTGCAAATGTCCAAGCTGCAGAGTGAACTGGAGTACAAGAAGGGATTCGAGGACACCAAATCCCAGTGCCACGTGTCCATGGACATGGTCCACCTTGTGCACGCCCGCAAAGCTCAGCATTTAGCCACAGATATAGGCTACAAAACAGCATCGCATCACTTTACAGCTTTGCCCACAGATATGAAGGTGGAATGGGCCAAGAAGGCTTATGATTTACAGAGTGATGTAAGATCTGTGTGCGTGCACGTGTGTGTGTGCTACTGTTGGTGCAAGGGTTTTCCCAGACCCTCCTAGACAATCGTTTATACTTACGGGATACCTATTTCTGGATCTCTAAATGGAAACATTTTAACTTCCTAGTGGTTTAACTCTTATTCAAACCAGGCCCATTACAAATTCTATATGACCAAACAAAAAATCATAAGCTATTTTTTTCTTCTTGGAATTCCGCTTTCTATATTTTTTTGTTTCTTTTATTCTTTTCGTTGCCAGATGTGGGGCGGAGGATTTATTTGTGACATTCTTAACTGTGGCCTCCTATGAGAGAGCATCTCTGATACTTGGTCCAATCTTCACATCCCATTTTTAGAATGATCAGCTTGGCTCGCTGATCTTTAACAACCCTTTTCCCTTTTTTCTTATATTCTCCGCCTGGTTCTTTTTTCTTTTGTCTTTGGTTGGCCTTTGTACAAGAAAGTGGGTGAACTGGAAAGGCAGGTCAGCTGTAGCCAGACCGTTACACAGGGGGCGGGGTGGGGGCCGTGTAGACACACCCTTCCAGGTAGAGTTGTTTCAGACAGAGAGGATACGCTGGTTTTAAAGAAGTGTCCATTTAAATGGCTTTCCATTAAATCTGCGCCTTCAATGGCAAGTAACGGAAATGAGAACTATCCTTCCCGCAACCCACCCAGCACCGAGGCCCTGAGCACGCGAAGGAGCGGACACGGTGGGAAGCCTCGGATGTCTTGTGAAATTCCCTCAAATAGCTCCCCACTTGGGTTCTGTTGTGAATTCTCATTTTCTTCTCCCCTGCATGGCATTTTAAGCAAGAAAATGGGAAAAGCAGACAATGAGGACGCCCTTTTCTTGCGAGGTAGACGTGAGCCTGTGATGAGGGGCGGGGTTGGTTCGGCCCCTCCCGACGCACCCCCAGCAGCGTTGGGTGGGGCCTACGGTCCCCGCCACCAGCGGGATGGCTCCAATTAAAGAGGAAATTAATCTACATTTTGGAGCCCTACCTGTGACGGTGCAGAAATGGATAAGACAAAAGTGGCATCTCATTCGACCCAGCAGGCACCAGGGCTACATTGGGAGTTGTTAATAGCCCTTTAAATGTCTGCGCACCAACAATGGCCTGCTTCTTCTTCCTCTTCTTCTTCTTCTTCTTCTTTTTTTTTTTTTTTTTTTTTCTTCCTTTCTCCTTTGTCAGAACCAATACAGGGCAGACGTGAAGTGGATGAAAGGCACAGCCTGGGTCGCCACCGGGTCATTAAATGTGGAGCAGGCGAAGAAGGCAGGAGAACTCATTAGCGAGGTGAGATTCCCCAACAGCATGCAACAGGCCTGGCTGCATTAGGCGTGTGGCATTCCCGTATAAAATTAAAATAATTTCCACTCGAAAGGCAAAGAAAAAGGCGAAGCTACATGAAAGGCCTCGAAACCCACACCAGGGCTGGTAATTAGAGAGAAACCACATACCAAACACACACCAGGGGGAGCCCATAGAGCCTCGGCAAAAACAAAGTGGGCGACAAATGATATTATGAATAATAATGGCAATCAAACGGGCGCTCAATCGCTACCCACTAACTTAGCTTTTTAATGAAGCGACACAGGAGGGATGATGAAAAGACACATTTATGGCTCCCGGAAAGCCCTTTTGTGACTTTATGCACATTTTCTCCCTCTTTCTTTCTTTCTGCCACAGTGTAAACAGTGTTTGAACATTCACGTGGTATGAAACGCGGGACATGGTCCTCTCTTGGGGAGTGTGTGTGTGTGGTGGGGGGGGGAAGTGGTCTCACTTCTATTTAAATCTCACCCATGTCTCCTCATAGCCATCCTAACTGGACCCTAAGGCATTATAAAAAAGAGCCATTTCCTCACAATTTAGGACAATCTCATTGAGCAAATCAGGGTTCCTCAATCTCGGCGCTATTTAATTTTGATAATTTCTATAGTGGGGACTGTCCCAAGCCTTGGAGGCTGTTTGGCAGCACTCCTAGCCTTTACCCACTAGATGCCAGTAGCATCCTCTGTCCAAGGTGACAGCCAAAAATAATTCCAGACATTACTGAAAGGTGGAGAGCCACTGGCCTAGACACACCAGCAAGCTATCCTAGGCTCAGGCTCAGAGAGGCTTCACACCCTCCGGCCACCCCAATTCACCTCTGTTCACGTCTGTTTATAAAGGGACTTGCCCAGAGGCAAGTAAGCATTTGTTTAGTTGCCTTCAGAGTAGCCTGGTCCTTCTGAGCTTTTCAGCGTGGGGAGCAGACCATAATGTCATACCCCAGAAGGCTTCAGCCTTGGTGACCAGCCGCCTGGGACCTTGTTTTGGCCCCAGGAAGAGACTAGATGTATAGTTGAAAAAAGAAAGACACGTATTTTAGTTTTTCAAACACACCTACTTTGCACTGATATTTTCCCATAGGAGAGCATTCTAGTTACCCGTCACTACACAGAGATGATATCAAAGCTGGGCTCACCGTGATTGGCCTAATTTTTAGGAGTGTTAGTTAACATTCAAGGCTCAGAGGACCCTGGGAGCTCAGTGTATTTCCCTGGGTAGTTCAGTCAAATTAAGGAGAGACCACTTAGGAAGATGAACATGGGAAACTTACAGGAGCAAACATTTAGGTTTGAGGATTCATGATCCTAAGTTCTCAATATTGAGCCCACTCCTAAATGGACACAAAGAATAAAGACCATTGTAAAAACAATTTAGACTTAAAGATGATTCTTTCATGCATCTGAGTTTGACAGCCAAGGAATCTTTCTGGAACCATTAATCCCACAGTGGTCTTAATTTTCCACCTCATTTTGCAAACTCATATCAACCGATTTGCTTACCTTCCATGCTTCATACAAGTCCTCAAACTTTGGAAAGTCAAGACATCTTTTAACAACTTTCCCCAACCATCTCATATTAGTTTGCTATGCTTCTAGTTTCTGGTCAAGTTGGGTTGACCTTTTAATTTTGAGAGGGAATGCGAGGCACTGTAGAAAGAAGCACAAAGGCGCATGCGCGCGGACACACACACACACACACACACACACACACACCCCTATCATTTAAAGCAGGAGACAGTAAACGTTTTTTGTAAAGGGTCAGATAGTAAATATTTTTGGTTCTGTGGGCCACCGGGTTTCTGTCACAACTATTCAATTCTGCCATTGTAGCGTGAAAGTAGACATACACAGTACATAAATGAATGAGCATGGCTGTGTTCCAATAAAACTTTATTTACAAGAATAGGTGATAGGCTCCATCTGGCTGGATATTGAGCTGTGTCTTCTTGAGACAACCCAGTATGCAAAAATCCAACCCTACGTATTAGGAAGTGTTTATAAATAATTGTTTGATTTGAGAAAAGATACAATGAAGAATTCCATTAAGGTAGTCCCCTGGAAATATAGTTTGATTGAAGAAAAAAATAAAAGCCCTAGAAATTAACTTAAGCATAATTTTTAGAATCAAAATTGGGTTTCTAGGTCTTTGCCAGCATTTGAAGTTCTTGGTATTTGTTTTTATTTTAATAAGTGTCTTTCAAATTGTATAATGACTCCTTTCAATATTATCAACTTTTTTCCTGTAATAATAACATTTTAAAGAATTATTGTGGATATTAAGTGAACGAGGTTCTAAAGCGATTGGATAGTGTACGATCACTGATTGTTAAACATGAGAGTTTTGACTGTGATATTCTCTGCCAAGTCTTTTAGTGAAAAGAAAATAGAAAGCTTCAATTGATAAATGTAACTATGAATGGTCTTTCTTCCTTGGGAGATGTGAACTAAGATACGTCAACAACTGTGTGACAGTATTTGAAGCCTATATAAAAAACAAAAAAACTCTTTCCTAAAATGCATATCCTACAGTATTTTACTGGTATAACCTTTAATTTTGAGATGTTTTCTTTGCACCAGGTAGAAATACTTTAATGTTAATTGACATGAGGTTATTCTTAAATCGAAACAAATATTAACCGGAAGCCACCTAGGATATAAAGATGGAGGAAGCCGAATAATAATTATGTTCACAAATTCACTCTAATCTCAAGCAACCTATGATTTTCTCTTTCAAATGGCATGAAAGAGCAGCACAAAATTCACAGCTTTGATCTTTTTCTGCTCAACAGAAGAAGTACCGTCAGCATCCAGATGCTTTGAAGTTTACCAGTATTAAAGACACTCCGGAGATGGTCCAGGCCAGAATTAGTTATACCCAAGCAGTGGATGTAAGTGATAATGTATATACATTACAACTCCAAGAGTGGGCTCTTCTTTCGACACTGCGATTGAAGCCGAGGGGTTCTTGGCTTGCTCCTTCTGTTGTTCTAAGGATGAAGGAACTCCTTGTCCTTTGTGGAGGTGCACCTTAGTGGGGTGCTTCCTTATTAGGATGCAAATGGCGTGTTACCACTCTTAGGATGCCAACTGGGGCTCCGCCACCCCATGGCCCTGATGCTCTCATTCCTTCCTGTTTGCATGTCTGGAAGATTTGTCTCTGATGGGGCCTTTTCTCCTCTCCTCATGTTTTAAAGTGTTGTTTTCAGAACTGGAATTTCTGGGTGAAATTTTTGATAATAGGAACACTGAAGCAATGCTCAGAGCTCCTTGGGAGTTAAGGGCAGGAATTCTTCTCTGAATTTCCCCGAGACTTTGAAAATGATTTGGGTCTGATGCATGTACATTAGACTAAATTTACAAGCCATCACCCATATTCTGTTTTCAATGCGAAACCAAGATCTGGCATTTTGTCCTCTCAGCGCAGGGTTCTTTGGAGACTAATTTGAATGATGAAGTCCTATAAAAATTCACTTTCGGACATGAATCAGCCCTGTGTGGCTGATTATACTGAGAAAGGCCCACAGCCCTCTGTGCAGGGCAGATATGCTCTTTAAATCTCCAAACCAGTCAACTTGCCATGATGAAAATTTACAAACCTTGGAAGGGTTTCAACATTTTCTCCTTTGTTTCCCATTTGAGCAAATTATGCTGATTGTGCCTTATTCGACAGGCATTCTGAAATGGCCTGAGCGCCTATCAGACGAGATATATTTGGGGATGATTTATAAACTTGAAGGTTTAGGAATTTATCATTTCTTGATAGTCGGCGCATCGGAATCAAATTGAGTTCAGAGAAACAAGAACTTTTGTATTCAGAAAAACAATATCTGCCTCTTCCTTACCCTAACCAACTCTAGGGGGCACTGCTGTGATACGTAGAAACCTGGACACATCTAATAAGATGTGGGATGGAAAAAAGTCCAGTTCAGAAACTTTCTCTGGTGGCTGCTGCCAACTCCATGTGTCATTGCTAAGGACTAGAATATCATAAGCCCAAATCAGAGTTCTGGGAGAATAGCACCCCCAACCCACCCAGGAGACATTTATTAGCACAAGAATCCTTGAGATGGGAGAGGGCATAAGGATTGAAATAAGGCCAGGGAAAACCTGACCTATGGAAGAGCCACTCTCTCTCATGCCTCCTGAATTTTGATGCCCTCTCATAGCTTATAGATTATAACAAAATTACCGGATGTTAACGAGATCTCATTGCTCGTTTGACAACCATCAGCAATGTGCTACAGGTAGAGCGTTAACTGAGAGAAAGTTTCAGCCTGTCATGTTCTGAGGTGGGAAGTAGAACTTGGGAGAGAATGAAATGCATGTCACCCCGCTAGCTGTGAGATCTAGGTGGAGGCAGGGTGCCCATGATCCTGTCTCTTTGGGGAGGTGGCAGCTGCAGCGCCCTTGTCTCCTGGAGTTTAATTTGGCTGGTGGCTGCATGGGGAAGGCTTCTGGGTTTAATGTAAAACCTCCTTCTACCCACAGAGGTTATACAAGGAACAAGGAGAAAGCATAAAGCATCATTACACACAAACTGCTGACCTCCCGGAAGTCCTGCTGGCCAAGCTGAATGCCATGAATATCAGTGAGGTGAGGATGATGGAAAGGCACCGGTTTTAATTACAGGAGATCTGGGGGCCCTGTGCAGTTGCACAGCATCTTGTGCTCAGAAGGGCCCTGTGCTTGGTTTGATGTTCTGCTGTCACCATTTGGAATATGTGACATTTTTGAACAAGAGGCCCCATGTTCTCATTTGTACTGGGCCCTGCAAACTATATAGGTGGTAGTTGCTCCTGGAGAAAAGTCAAGCTCATTTACAAGAATGAGACTGGGAAAACTGCGTTATTTCGAAGGGCATTTGTTTTGAGGGGCTGGAATTTGGGGGCGTCAGAATATAGGTGAGTGTATCCATGGGGTGTGCCAAAGAGAGACTTCCTGTTCTCTGACAGAGACAGCTGAGTTCTCTTCATCGTACATAAAGAGCCACACGCATACAGCTCATGCCTCTTTCTTCCAATCAACTTGCTGCTCAGGGAAATATGGGTCTATCTGTCTTTAAAGCTCTTACTTTTTAAATCCCCTTCCCCCTCCCATGGCTGTCCCCTCCAAAGGTAGGCACAAGGCAGGATCCAGCTCTTTGTTGATTTTTGCTAAGCCCCAGTCATCTCTGACTCCCGAGTGGGGAAAAAAAAAAAAAAAAAAAACCCACAACAGATTCAATTCCCACGTTGGAAATGGGAGTTTGGTAAACCACCAGGTCACATGACGGTCTTTATTCGTGCATATCTTCCCAACAGACACGATATAAGGAATCCTGGAGCAAACTTCGAGACGGTGGTTATAAACTGAGATTGGATGCCATTCCGTTCCAGGCAGCAAAGGCTTCTGGTGAAATCATAAGTGATGTGAGCATCCACCTCCATTACTGTGATAATGTTTAATCCTAACCAATTTTTATTCCCTTTGGCCCCTAACCCCTGCTTTCTTTTGCCTGTGGATAATATCCTCTCCTCCCCCAACTGACTGTGTTAGGGCTGTCAGATAACGACCAGTGAGAAAGAACATACCCTATAACAAAAAATTCCCTTGCTGGGGTATAAAGCCAGATGCTGGATGGTAAATATGGACCCTGGGCAGATGAAATGCACCCTCCGCCAAGCGTTTTCCTAAAGCAAGTCCACGTGAAGAGACTGTTAACAATGCACCCACCTTCTTCCAGCGTGGGCGGCCCAAGTGCTAACTCGTCTGCCATTTCATATCCCAGCCCTTTAGTCATTGGGAGTCTTGCATATGAAAGAATAGGCCTTCTGACGACTCCCACGCGTTTCTTTTAACTCACCCAGTTACTGTCAAAAGAACAAAACATTTTCGTCCAATACCCACCTCTTCCATTCCGTGTCCCTTGTCCCTGAGCTGTTACTCTCTCCTGTTCTCTTTCCCTTTAGTACAAATACAAAGAGGCATTTGAGAAAATGAAAGGGCAGATGCTTGGCTCCCGGAGCTTGGAAGACGATATCAGCCTTGCACATTCAGTGTACGCGAGCTCGCTGCAGAGTGAAGTAAGTGCGAGAGAATGCAACAGAGCTGCGCTCGCCGCCCCCCAGAATGCACAGCCAGCTGATGCCATTTGTGCTGGTTGTGGGTACCGGCTCTGTCCTAACTAGCTCTGTGGTATGATCAGGTGATCAGGTCCGTTGGTTCCTCTGGGTTTTAGCTTCTTCCTCGGTCAAGTGAAGAGTTGGGTTAGCTGACGCCTTAGCTCCCCTCTGGGCTGGGCATTCTATGATTTTGTGACCAGTGGCCACAAATGGAGAGCCTGCGGGCTAGAGTTAGACTGTGGAGTTGTTTTGTTTGGTCTGCAAAGTAATTTAATTGCAAACCTTAAAGATGGAAAGTTTCGTATAAAAGTTTTGGACTTCTGGCCAGAAGCCGGACGTAGAGTCCTCCTGGCTGCAGTTGAAGTCCATTCCTAAGAGCTCCTAAGTGGGGGTTATGCAGCCCCCACTTCCTCCTTCACTCATTTACGCCACCTGTCTGCCTCCCAGAGGCCTCTGCATTTGCAACCCTCGACTTTGTCCCTCTGGATGCTGGCACATGCATAACAGAAGGCGAGCAGCAGGTGAGCGAGTGAAGCATCACCTGTATTTGCAGCCGCTCCCCAGCGCTAGCATCGCCACCTCAGCGCCACCTCAGATCATCAGGCATTAGGTTCTCATGGGAGCACCAGTCCCTGGTTCCAAAAAGGGTGGGGACCGCTGTTCTAGAGGACCTAACGCTTTTACACGCCATGTGTCATTCACCACCAAACAATCTCTAGGAACTTCATCTTGTTATTCGTCCCGAGTCTACTGATGAAGACTCAGCCCATGGTCTAAGATCAGCTAGAAGCGGGCAGAGCCAGGCCGCAGAACCGGCTCCGCATTGCTCCCTTTCCACAGCTTCGCACGTTCTCCGCCTCAGTGGCCCCTCTTCTCACGTTATTTCTTTTCTGTTCTGTGATGCCGACCTTAGCGTATAGGGTTGGGCATGAATTATCCCGGGGTGAGAGGAGGATTAGCAGAGGTGGGAGCGAGAGGTTAGGCAGCGGTGGCCGGAGCTTCAGGAATGCAATGGGAAGGATGGAGAAGGAAGAGCTGGCCATTACGCATCTGACTCCTCAGCGGCACTGAGTGAGCTTCACGCGCCTGTACACAGCTCCTCCAAGGACCGTAGCGGAGCTCATGGTCTGGAAATGGGCCTCTCCCTTCCTCTCCCATGATGCTGGGCTCTTGGGAATACCCACCCCTCAGAACTGGCTTTTCAAGCATCCATCCACTGCTCCCAGGTTTCCTAGTGGGGGGTTATCTGATGCTTTGTAAGCTGGCTTGAGAGGAAGCTCTCTGGTGTCACCTGAGAAGGTGAAAGGAAGAAACAGTGGTGGCAGGGCATGTGTCTTCTTACCTCTGGAAAATGGAATGAGCCGAAGTCAGGAGCAAGGAAAGCATCGACGTTTTATCTGTCCCTCGAACTTCTGTATTTTCGCCAACTGGGGGAACCATGGGCTTTGTCATTCCAATCGATGATCTTCAGGAGCTGGGGCCGGTGAGCATCAGGACGTGGAGACGCGTCCTGCTTACCAAGCCAGTCCCCACAGGAAAGGAGCCCTGGCCCTGCCAAGAATATCTCCTGGGCCTACCCGGGACAGTGGCATTGCAGTTATTCTCCCTGATGGTCCTGATGCAAATAGTGGCTTTGAAATCGCCTCTGTTGATCTGTCTGCCCCTCTAGGTGAATTACAAGAAAGGCTTCGAACACTCAAAGGCGCAGTTCCATCTGCCGTTGGACATGATAACCCTGGTGCATGCCAGGAAGGCTCAGAGCCTGGCCAGCGACCAGGACTACAGACACCCGCTCCCGCAGTACACGTCTTTGGAGGAAGACCTGAGGCTCAGCTGTGCCAAGAAAGCTCACAAGTTGCAGAGTGAGGTGAGAAGACCTGACCTCTCTCTCGGGGGCTCTTTCTTGTCCCATTCGACTGTGAGACTGTGACCTACCAGCTCTAGCAGGCTCTGCAGGAAGCTCCAGAGATGAGGAATCCTAAATCTGGGGTTCCTTTTGAAATACCACCCCACCCCGGCGTTCCTGCCTACCTCTTAATAAGCACAATTGCACAGGTCTAAAAACAATAACAACCATTAATTGAGTATTTCTGCTGAGTTCCAAGCCTCGTTTTCATGCATTATCTCATTTAAACCTCAAAGCTACCCTCTATCCAACGTCTCTGTCCCCATTTTACAGAGGAATTATAGTGAGACTCGAAGAAGTTCAGTAGCTCGCCCTTTCTTGCCATAAATGAGAAAGGGGCGCTGATTCTGGATGCGCATTCTGGGCCCGCCCCACCCGTTTCGTGGGGCTGGCAGGCCCAGGAGAGTCAGGAGCACCAAGGAGTTCCCCACTCCCAAAGAGATACAGGATGTCTCGTCCTAACTGGCAGCAGCATCCTGTCTGGTACTCACCTTACTTCCCAGCTCGCTGGGTTTTCACGCTGTGAGCTTTGCAAGTAATGGGGCCTGTGTCAGAAAAGAAAACAATGCACCAAACCCGCTTCCCGGTTTGGCAGTGCCTGCGCGCTGAGCGGCGCTCAGATCTGGGTATCTGTCAACTGTTCAAATTCTGTGTGTGTGTGTACAGCGTTTATGGAATGACATAAACTGTCAGGAACCTGAGAGCAGCTGTAGGGATGGGGAGCTGCCACGCTCAGCTCAGGGGCCTGATGTCACCTGAGCACCTCTTGTTGTGATGGCGATTGGAAGGCAGCACACCCAGGGGTGCCTCGGTGGCTGAAGGGAAGTGAATCCGGGGACCCTTTAAACTGTCAGCCAAGTCACTCAGGTACCCACGCTTGCCCCCACTCACACAGGCTCAGACAGGCCTTTGCCAGATAGATAATCCAGGATTCATTTATTAGTCCTTTCTTAACCCATGATTAATTAATGCCACCCTCTGCCGCTGGGTTTTGTTGTAGCAGACCTATTAAACCATTGCCACACTTGCCCCAAGACAACTGATTTTCTAACCACGGTCCTCTCTAGCGTTTATTTTTGATTGCCCACATTAAAATAACAATCAGCCGACCGTTCCTCTAACAGCCACTGAGACGAGTGACAGCGGGGTTATTTTCTTCTGACCTACATTTTTGTTTTCCTAATGAGTGATTACTAAGAGGCATTTGTGCATCTGCTGAGTGTGAGCTATCTGCAGAGACCGGCTTGGCCCTGAGTTCTAGTTAGGACTCCATCCGGTCGCGGGTCCTCTGGTTTCTCCGTGCGTCCCAGTTCTGAGAATTTGGCGTTTCTGTGTTGTTCCTTGTAGAACGCATACCGGTCGGACCTGAACTTTATGCGGGGTGTCGCCTGCGTCATTCCAGGCACGTTAGAGATCGAAGGGAGAAAGAGAGCGTCTGAGCTCATCAGTGAGGTAACTGGGGACCGGAGTGGGTGAGGGGCGGGTGTCAAGTATGTTTTCCTAGCAGAGGAGCAATCGCTTTCCTCCTGACTGCGAAAACGAGTTACATGTTACACCCTTTGCCCTGAGGACTCACTGCGGAACTTGTTCCCCGGCCTTTCTTCCTGGATTCTTCATTCAGACTGAGTGTCGTTCAAGGCAGCTTTGCAGATATGGAGTCGGTTCCTCTATTAACATATAAGAATGATTCACTGACTCTTATATGTGAATAACACGAGGAGGCACTTTCCTCGTGTCCCTTGGAGACTGGCCCTGTAGTATGATGTGAAGTGGGCAGGCGGCGGAGACCAACAGAGGGAGATTAAGATTCTGGGCCAGCACTCATTCGCTGTGTGACCTCTAACCAGCCACCTGCCCTCTCTGAGCCTCACCTTTTTAATCAGTCAAATGGGGACACTCGCACCTCCTCTGTGTAGTTTTTGTGAGGATTAGCGCTCATTTAAGCATTGTGCTTTCTCTGGTGGCTGGATATGAAATAGTTGCTATAAGCTTGGCTATAATTTCTTGGTAAAAATACAGAAGTCTAGAATTCTCAGCTCTTTGAATCCTGAGGAATCTTGCTCACCCCTGAGGGAACTTTGGGACTGCCATTCATGGTAGATGCAAGGACAGGTGGGCACTGAAAGTAAAAGGTGGTCAGTGGCCAGCCTGGGGGCATCAGATGGGCTACGGTTTGTTCACACATTGACTAGGAACTCTGGGCAAGCGGAATTGTCTTCACTGTGGAAATTTAGCTATAACTCTGTGTTTTGCTTTTCCAGTGAAATCTCTAAAGCGAATGGTTCTAAACCTTGTGGTGTATCAGAATCCCTTGAAGAAACTTAAAAAAAAAAAATACAGAGGCCTGGGTCCTCCAACAAGTTACTGAATCCTGGTCTCCCGGGGTGGGTGCAGGCTTGTGTATATTTTAAGCTGCAGTTATCTTTAGTACACTCCCTGGATTTCTAGCAGGCAAAGGTTGAGAGCAAAACTCGAGTTTCAATAGTCATGTTCACATTCATGGCAAAAGACTAGATCTCCCTTTCCTGCTGTCAAGTATCCGAGTTAGTCCATCCTGTCCTTTCTGCTTCTTCATCTCAGTAAGTTCTGGTTTTATACCTTACCGAATCTCCTTATTCCTTCTCATGTGTGAATCCAGAGTAAATATCGTCAGCATCCGCAGTCGTTCAAGTACACAGCTGTGACAGACACTCCCAGCCTCCTTCATGCGAAACTCAGCAACCAGCTCGCGAATGAGGTAAACATCTCCTGATGCCTTGGGAATGGACTTTTACAAAACTGCTAGATTGTGAAAAATATGTGTGAATATTTGTGGGTCGGAGGAGGTTAGTGGTAGAAAGCATGGGTGTTCGTATGGAGGTTTAGAAGAAAAGAAACGCCATTTCACAGAGCCTAAATGTTTTCCAGCAGGAAAGAAGGCCCAGCTGGAAATCTGGTTAAGTCTGTAGTCTTGCTACCCAAGGGCAGTAACAGACCAGCAGCATCATCGTGTCCTGGGAGCTCATTAGAAATGCTGAGCCTCAGGCCCCATCCCCGACCCGCTGAATCCACCTGGCCCTTTAACAAGGTCCTCACCTGTTTCCTTTGTGCATTAAAGTTTGAGAAGTACCAGTCTGTCCATTAAGGCAAATATTGGCTAAGCACTTATACGTCATCATTCTGATGATAATTATAAGGAGGATTTGTGGTTAGTCAAGGACAGTTCTCCAGTATGGTGTTTGTCGGGCTTTTCAAATTCCTCCCTCATCTTCTTCTCATTCACTGTTTACCCAAGTCGCACTTTAATATCTCTAATGGGGAGGGGGGCCAAGGGGAAGGAATCTCATTATATAACACCATCGTTCCGGTCCTACTTCCTCTTAGTGGCTCTCTTACGAGTTGGAAATAGAAAGTGAACTTGGCAGAGAATTAAATTTTACATCATCTTTACTTTTTAAGATTCTCCTTCTGACTCTAACTTTTAGAAATCAGTTGAGTTTTGGCTATTTATATTATTAGTTCCCACTCTCACCTCAAGTCAAAAAGGAAGAAATGACAGCTTGGGGTAAGAACGTCTGACAGGCTTGTATAGTGCTGTTACCAATTTTAAATTGCTATTTCACCTTTTCTGCCTGCTTTGCGAGCTGGGTACTGTGGAGTAACAATGCCTCTTATGATGGCCTTTGGGCTTGGAGGACTCAACAACCACAGACCTATTTTTAATCATGAGAGCAGACATTTTTGTATTGGATGCGGCCACCTGGGGCAGCATGGACGTCATTTCACCCACAGAAGCATCCAAGACTTTAGTGAAGGATGCAGACCGGGGTCTGCCAACCTCCCTTATGCATTGCAGAGTTTCTCCTAAATTCCCCAGGTCTGCAATGGAGGGAACCTTGAGAGCATGTTTTTCTTTCTTCATTCTATGATTGAGCAAAGTGTAGGGGAAGAAAAAATATCTTTTTCTTTACCCATCTTAGGTTCTGGGGCTGGGGCTATGTAAAAAAAAAAAAAAAAAAAAAAAAGACAGATTAACAAGAAAAAAAAAGTATAACAAGTAAAAAGGATATTTACTATAAGCTTTACGTGTTATGGGAGTCTTCATAAGGAAATGAAGACCCAAAGAAACGGTTAAACCCGAGCGCGTTTATACTAGTTTTGATGAAGAGTGCGGAGTTCTGGGAAAATGTGACAGGACGGAAGGGTGTAAGCTGAGTGTAGGCACCGGGGGGACACTTAGCAAGGTCTGCTCGCTCACATTCCTCTCTGCACCCCTCCGTCTTCAGAGGTGAAGATGCTCTTCTCCTCGGGTGCAGGGAGGGCACCCCTCGCTGGAGGGTCTCGCGACTTGCTTCAGGGGAGAAGGTCAGAGAGAGTCCTTCTAGCACCTGCATGTCTCACGTTCCTTCAGCTTAAAATATTCAATATGCCAAGGTGCCGCGTTTTAGAGAAACATGTCCTGAACCCTATCAAAAGCCACTTGCAACTTCTTACGTATTCTTTTTATATCACTTGATTGGACTCATGAAAGACTGTCTTCTTTGAAAGAAATATCTTCTCCAGGGCCGAAGGTATGACCGAGACACAACAAATGGCCTTTTACAGACGCGTTCCCCAATGGCAAACGAGGGACCTCTAGCTCTGCAGAAGTGCACAGCTCTTATCTTCTTTTTCTTTTCCTTCCTTCCTTCCTTCCTTCCTTCCTTCCTTCCTTCCTTCCTTCCTTCCTTCCTTCCTTCCTTCCTTCCTTCCTTCCTTCCTTCCTTCCTTTTTTCTTTGTCCCAGCGCCTCTACAGAGCAGCCGGGGAAGATGCAAGACACCAATACACAATGACTCTGGGTCTGCCGGAGTTTGTCCGAGCGAAAACAAACGCGGCCAATTTGAGTGATGTAAGCCTTTCTTGTGGCGAAAGTTCATGCATGCTCCAAAGCCACGTGTGTCTGTGTCTGTGATGTGATCTAACAGTAACCCTTCTGGCGTTCACAGAAACTTAAAAAAAAAAAAATGTGTCATTTAGATGCTCACATTAAATATACCTTTTCACAAATGTGTTGTGTACATACGTGTCAGAGCCCAGTACGGCATGTGTGCTAATGAGATTTTCTCCACAAAATAAAAAGCTTTTGCTTGTCAGAAATTGATTCTGGAACATTGTAGTACAAGTGAAAGGAGTAGCCTTTGTTCGTTGATTCATGTATTTTTTTTTTTTAAAAAGAAGGTCTACATGTGTTCCTACTGTAGGCAAAATACAAGGAATCTGGGCGTAATCTCCGTGCTCAAGGCTACAAGCTGACAATAGACGCTCTCCCCTTCCGAGCTGCTCGGGTCTCTGGAGATATAGCCAGCGATGTGAGTGGAATGATATGACCTTCCATCTTGCCTAATTTCTGTTAACTTCATGTAAAACGATGTCTACGGCTGATTTTCCGAATTAAAGCAAATCTATCACCATGTGAGACAGGATGTCACCTGCAGAATATATTAGTTATGAATGAGATTCTTTGATGGAGGGAGGGAAAGAAAGCTTTTGTTAATGAGAAGCTAAATTCAGGCGAGGGTCTCCAGCAGAAAGGAGATTACGGTTTCTGTCTAATTGCGATGTCTAGGCAACCACCCCCTGTAACCTGTGAACAGCCTGTTTTCTAACTTCGCCCAGAATTAGAAAGAGGCCTCGCGGTAGAAATTGTAATACAGCCCTGACACACCCCCCTCCTGGCTCTCTGTAGTGTCGCATGTTGGCGTTAGGATTTGCCGGCTGCGTTTCAGCCACTCCGTCAATAATGTCCATAGCTTTGGGACATGAAGGTGACTTTCTCTTTCTCACAAACGAATCACAGAAAATGTGGCTTTCCAATAAATGGATCCTGTCTTTTGGGCTGAATGTTTTGCCATGTGCGAATGGATAAAGCCCACGTTTCTCTTTTACGTGTTTTTGATAAATTCCTTTTGGCCACTGGACATGTAAGGGGAGTAGGGCCCTTACTTTGGTTCTGAGGATCTGGTTATAATTAGAAAGGAGGAATGGGGGATGTTTTAATTGTTCATCCCTCAGGGAGGAAGCATGCCGACCTCACTGTTTTTTGTTATAATCATCACCTCCTAGTATAAGAACAGGTGATTTTTCTAGGGTCTACAATGGAAATGCTCAAATAGGATTTAGCAGGACCGATGTCGGCTCCTGACTGGCTGATCCTCCCCTTTCAGTTTCTCTACAGACATGACTTTGTGAAGGAGCGAGGGAGGCTGATTGGAGTCCAGGGTGTGGACGATGACCCCCGGCTCCGGCACTGCCGGCGGATGGGCCAGCTGCAGAGCGAGCGTCAGTACAGGAGGGCGGCAGTGGACAGCCAAGCCCAGTGCCACCTGCCCTTGGACATGGTGCACCTGGTCCACGCCAGGAAGGCCCAGGCCCTGGCCAGTGACCATGACTACAGGACACAGTGCCACGAGTTCACGGCGCTACCTGAGGACCTGAAAATGGCCTGGGCCAAGAAAGCTCACGCCCTGCAGAGTGAGGTGAGTGGAGCCTTGTGTGGGTCACATGCCAGCCCCCAGCCTTCCTCCTCCCACCACGCTGGGATGACTTGCTCAGTCTGTGTTATCTAGGTTGGACTTATTCAATCAATCATTTGGCAGAAGCTTATTGATCACCTACCAGGTACCATGCATCAGTCTAGATGCTGAGGGTACAGTGGTCAACAAGACGGTCAGAAAACTCCTGTGCTCGTGGAGTTTGCATTATAGAAAAGGGAGATAAAACACTATAAGTAAAATATTTAGTGCGTTGGACAGTGATACCTGCTATGGAGACAAACGAAGCAGGGCCGTGGGGTAGGAGGCTGCGAGTGTGTACGTACCTGCACACGTGCGATTTAAAAGGGGCGGTCGGGGTGGTTCCCATTGAAAAGGTACCATCTGAGCAAAGACTGAAGAAGATGCTGGAAGGGGACAGAGCAGTCCAGCAAGCAGAATAGCAAATGCACAGGCCAAGGCCCAGAGCAGAGGCAGCTTCAGCGTGTTCGGGGCCAGAGGGAAGCACGGGGGTGAGCGAGGAGGACGTTGCAGGGGACGGGGCCCGAGAGAGAAGGGGGGCTCGGCCGCGGATGGAAGGGGTGATGGCGATGACAGGAGAAGAGCAATTTTAACTGTAGCGGATCCTTCCGGGCTGCTTGCCATCGCGGTCACCCCCGCTGCAGCGCTGCGAGGTGGGGACAGTTGTTACTCCAGTTTTGAAGATGAGGCCTTGTCGGAGGTGCCGGGGCAGCTCTGGCTCCAGAACCCACACTTTTAACCAAGCTGCTGTTCCTCAGGGAGCTCACTGCAGGCGCTCCACGCTTCCTGCCGCTCAGATGTAGACAGCGAGGCCCAGAAAGAGGAGGTCCCCGCCCCTCTTGCAGAGCAAAGGCACCAAACAGGGTGGTGGGTAGCACCAGCCTGGCCCATGTCACCGTGGAAGGCTCTGGAGTCAGCGTTTTCAGAGTCAGTCCCATGTCCCCGCCAAGGCTTTTTTTGCTCAGCTGGGACATGGTGATAATGATCACGTGGCTGTGGTCAGCTCTTACTGGCTTCGCGCACATCACCTCTCTGGGCCCCCACAGCGTGCCCAGGAGGAAGGCGCTCTCATTCTAGAACATAACCCATGGGATGGTTGTCACATTGACCCTCCTCGTCCACATCGGGGTTTCTCAGCTCTGGCACTGTTGACATTTGAGGCTGGATAATTCCTTGTCCTGGGGCCTTTTTTATGTCTTGCACCATCCTGGCCTCTACCCACGAGATACCAAGAACACCTCTTCTCCCCCAGAGCGACAGTCAAAAATGTCTTAAAATATTGCCAAATGTACCTGGGGGACAAAAACCGTGCCTGATTGAGAATCTCAGTTGATAACTGGTCTCTATGAAGCACTCAGCACAGAGCCTGTCCATAGAAACATGCCAGTAAGTGTTGGCTATTTTGCTTATGGTCTCTACACCAAGCCTTCTGGTCTGGTCTCCCTCAAGCCGTGATTGCTCTTGGTTTAGTTATGGCAGAGACAGAGCTTATAAACACACAATCGATGAGGAAGTATGACAGAATGATCGAATGAATTTGATTGTCACCTAATTATTGTTACGATTTGCTGGAACTGCAGTACTGCATTATTCAATATCAGGTCCAGCGTGGAGCAGGGTGAGTTCATTGGGCTCACACGGGGGACGTGAGGACTGAAGCTCCATCTAACTTCATCTTAGAAAGGCCTTCCACTGGAGAGAAGGCCATCCTGCAGCCCCCAGGAAGAGCTCGTAGGATGGCGTGGGAGCTCTTGTCAGTGGCTCGTTCTGGGCAGGAGAGCATCCTTCTGAGACAGGACAGGCCCCTAATGAAGATACGGAGGCCACTTGGGAGAGGTGAGAGGGCCCTAGCTGGGAGCCCGAAGATGTGCTTTGGAAGCCCAGCTTTGCCGCTCCCTGGCTGTGTGTCCTTCAGCAGTCTCTGTACTTTCTAGGCCTCCATCTCTCCACGGAAAAAGGACAGAGTTTCAGTTTGATTGGTAATTTCCAATTTCAGGCTTCATTGTTTGTAAATGTTTGTAAAATGGTGGCATCAACATAATGTCAGGTTTTTATTTTACCAAGTAAGGAAAAAGAAAAAACAAAACAAAACTAAACACTACCCCAAGGTACCATTTATTGCTCTGTTACTTCTGAAAAGAAAGATAATTTTAACATTAAAAGAAAAGGGTAGGAAAAAACAGTCTAAAAAGAAGAATCCTTCCCAAGAAATGGTAGTTGGCAATGTTAGGCTAACATTTTACAAAACGGGATACATTTTATATTTCATGCATTGTTATTTAAACTTCGTGCTTATTCATTTGGGGATCCGGACAAAGATGCTGTGAATGGTAGACCCCACGATATGGGGAACACTTATTCCGGGCCAGGCATTTGTTTAAATATTTTGCACCAACTATCTCTAATATCTAGATAGGTACTAGTATTAGGCCCATTTTTACAGATGCAGCAATGGATGCACCTGTAGTCTTGAGTGACTTTTACCCAGCGTCACAAGCTGGCAGGGAAATGACTCGCTCAAGACCATACAATGAGAGCGTAAGAAGAGGCAAAGCCGAGCTCTTGCCTCTGGATTCTGGCCGTGGCTCCTCAGCTCTCCCAGGCGGCTGGATTAGGAACCCGGGTGCCCTGACTCCTGAGGGCTGTCTTTAAGACCAGAGTGTCATGTCCAGAGGACAGCTCCTGGTGGCTCTTCTGAGGATCTGAACAATCATGTGAGCACCAAAATCATCCTGTGGATGGGAATAAGAACCCCTCCCTCGCAGGACAGTGTGTGAACAGAATGAGTTAATGAGTCTAAAGCAGCATATATCTGATGCAAGGTGATGATTACAATGATTCTTATTACTATGACAACTATACCCTCCCCCTGGCCACCTCCTGGGTGCAATTGTTTGCATGTGGGTCTCAGCGACTGAGACCCACAGCTTGTGCATTTGTAACGCCGTGCTCCAAAATGGGGGTGCCAGGAAACCCCAAATGTGAATCTGCAGGTGACTTCCAGGCCTTCATATATGTACAAGGGAAGTCAGTAAGGCTGCCCCCTGGGGATGCCAGATTCAGCGGGGCAGCTTGAGAAGGTCTCTTATTATCTTAGAATCCGTCTTGGAGACCATCTTCCAGCAGCTGCTCCTTCTCAACTCCCTTCCTCCCTCCCCCTCTTTTATCGTGAAGTCTGGGGCAGGCGTGTTGTTTTTAGGGTCTGCGTGAATAGTCAAAGCTGGGCTGGGAGCTGAAATATCAATAGACAATCCATTTATAAGAGAGTCTGAGGCGCAGTCAGATCTTTGGGGAACCCGTATCTTGCTTTCTGACTTACCTGCGATTGTACTGCTCAGCTCAACAAAAGACGAGTTGAAAGAGCGTTCCCCACTTCATCTCGATTATGAAAGGAGCAAGGCCCGGCTGTGAAGAGGCCCTGTAGGATTATTCTCTCTAACTTAGAAATTTATCCAATTTTCTCTGTTCTTTATCAGAGTGGAAGGCAAAAGCTTTGCCGGTGTAGACTGAAAGATCGCGGTCTAAAAAGCCATCTTACTGACATGGGGTTTTGAAACCTGCTCCTGAACCCGACTGATGTCTCCCTGCACCAGTTGGAAAGCAGAGTCGAATTTGCACAGGGCATTAACCAGCAGACAGTAGATCAGAAACGGGCCCTCTTTGAGGCCAGCTGTGAGGAACGCTGTGAATCCTGAAATGAAAGACAACTAAAAAGGCTGAGAGGCTGATTTCTGGAGTGATATTTGGCGTTACAGCGGAGCTTATATCTAAATTAGAGAAATGCTATCAACTTCGTTTACATCCAGATTTTAGATTTCCTTAGAGAGTCTTTTTCCACCTTTAAAAATGCCTAATTTCCATAAAGTAGAAGGAAAACATTCTTGCAACTGCCTTGTTGTAGGTAAGGGTGGGCAGAGGGAGGAACAGTGATAAGGTCTGAGGTTTCAGGAGAACACCTAATCAGACCATTGTCTTTAAGCAGCACTTATGATTTTCTCCCGTGAATGATGTTGTAGTTTTTCATCTTCTGAGTCCTTAAAATGAGAAAAATGGATAAGGCTTAGCCCATTTTTGCGATGTAAGCAAATCACGAGTAACAGTGGGAGGGAGTAAACTGAGGCACAGAAAGATTAAAATGGCTTACACTATTTATTAGCTGATTGTATTTAAGTTTATTCCAGTTTTTAGAGTCCTGCTAGAATTGTCCTCCCCACCCCCACTCACTGCCACGAGGGGAAAAAAAATCGAATTCACAGAGTGGTTTCTGCCCGAGGGCTCCTCAGGTGTTTTCTTAAGAACATAGTGGCTGTGACCTTCGGGCATCACAGAGAGGAACTGAGTCATATTTTGGTACAGTGATTTGCTCTGAGTCACAGCAGGTCTGATCCAGAGCTCAGAGCACATTTATCAACTGAGCATGTAAATGTTTCGATTTCGGCCGCTGGTTGGTCACCTCACCACCCGGATGTGCTTGGGCTGTGGCACATCTCAGCTCCTCCTATAAGTAAGTGGCCAGTCCCCTCCGCTTCCGGTCCTGCCAGTTCACTGGTGTGGCCTTCTCGTATCTTACCTATGCTCCATTATTTAATTCCTGGCAGAATGCACAAATCCAAACAATTCGACGTAACGCAGAATGCGCTCCCGATGAAGACGATGAAATGTCATGATGGAATGTTATTACGAATGCCCCAATGGGTTAGATGCTCTCCTGATAAAAGCCAATGCTTTTCTTCCTGCAGTTGCGCTACAGGTCAGACCTGATGGGCATGAAAGGGGCAGGATGGCTGGCGCTGAGTTCCCCGCAGATAGAGAGTGCCAAGAAAGCTGGAGAACTCATCAGTGAGGTACCCTCAAACCGACTCGACCACTAATGCAACCTAGCACTCCCTGCCTTCTGAAGAGGGAATCTGCTTCGGGGGCGGAGGTCCCAAGAGGGCCCCAATGGCCACTGGATTCCCAGTGTTTTGGGGGTCATTAACCAAATCCCAAAATGGAACAAGATTTCTCTTCAAATGAATTCACTTGCTGAGACGTGAAAGACAGGTTCCAGATGGGCAGTGAAAGATGGAAGAAGATGCTTTAGAAGATCCTCAATAGATACATTATGTACATTTATGATCTAAACCCATGATTTTCATGGGGGCGAGGCACAGTCTTTGCTACCCACCTACTGAATGTACTCAGAATGTCCGGCATCCAGGGGTTCTCTGACTCCAGATGGGGTTGAACAGTGCACAGTGATACTTACATTAACTGAACTCCCGCAGCTGGGGGGTTCTCGCCCTGGGATTCTCTCGAGGGCGGCACTGTCTTCTTCAATTTCTTAAAAACAGAACTTGCTTGGACAGGGTCCCGGCCGGGCCACATTGATGCTGAATCCTGCCCACTACTGAATTCCTTGTGACAAGATCTGGTATTTTGCAGCCCCCACCCCCCGCCCCCCGCTTTTTTTTTTTTTTTTCAGGAGAGTAAATACACATAGAATGTTCCTTATCCCAGAGGCAGCTTGGGTCTCTTCCGTATTCTTGTTACGTGCCCACCAAGAGGAGAGACTTGTTTTCCAACAATGTCATTGTCATGTTTAGTATTAAGTAGGTGGGGTGCAGCTGCATCCCAAAAAAATACACCGTGTTCGACTGTTTTGTGGGAACCTTTGTCTTCCTCTTCCAGACCAAATACCGTAAAAAACCAGACAGTATCAAGTTCACCTCGGTGGTCGACTCTCCGGACCTAATTCATGCCAAGAACAGCTACGTGCACTGCAATGAGGTGGGTGTTTTCTCGTCACTCGTCCCAGGCACGCGGTGGCAGGTAGAGCTACTCAGTGGCCAGTGCTTAAGAACCTGGGCTCTAATTAGGATAGATGTGAGTGCAAACCTTGTGTCTACTACCTGGGCGGTCTTGAGCCAGTAACTTAATCGCTTCTAATCTCTGTCCTCTTGTTGGAAAGGAGGGTAAGGATCGCAACCATTTCAAAAGATTAAGTGAATTAAGTGAGGATTAAATAAATAAAAGCACTTGCTTTTAGCATGTATCTGGGACATAGTAAGTACTCAATAAATGCCTCTTATTATGGCTCGATTCATAATAATAACAATAGCAAGTATTACTGACAACTCTTTCCCAGACACTGGATCAAATACATCTTAATTGTTGATAGATGGTAATGGAATTTTAAGCTTAACATAACCCAGTTAGAGGAAAAAAAAAAAAAAAGAACAGCTATATTAAAAGCTTCTTTCTGCTTTACTCTCTGTATGACTTAGCCCCATTTCCTCTCTCCTGTATTTATTTCAAAGAATAGGAAGTGAAATATTTTTTTCTCTGGAATTGTCAAAGGGTTTATCTCTGCACACACACAATGACAAAGCTGACCATCCTCATGCAGAGTCCAAATGCTGTGCCGACCAGCTCACATTTCGAGAGCCCAAACTGAATTTGAGAAAGGATCGCAATATTAAATATTAAACTTTCCTCTCTAAAAATAGATAAGACTCAAAAACTTACTGAAAGTGTCTGCAATTCTTAGATCACTGCTCTGAAAATAAGCAACTAAGTTAAAGCTCGAGTTTTAAAATCGTGTCTTCCTGGGACCCAGGTGGACTTCGAAAACTTTAATTTTCTGAACGCATATTAAGCTATTTTATTTAAAAAGATTAATTAGCTGTTGTGTCTTCTTAATGTTAAATAACAAAGGCACTGAGGCATCTCGTTATTGGTAAAAAGCTTGAACACTGCTCAGTTGCAAAGATTCTCTGAAGTATCCACACTCCTTATACTGTTTGTAAAGCACACAAATATGGCCAATCAGGAGCTTGGTTTGTGGAGCAGATCTTGATGACTATTTTAAACAGGGTCTGTTTAGAAGCAGCCACCCAGCCTGGCTCTGGCCACGTGGGCCCTCCGTCAGATGGTGGGCTCTGGAGGGGTGCTCTCCACATGCAGGCTGGGCTCTGCCCCTGTGGGCCAGGTGGGCACTAGAGCGGGAGGGGCAGGAGAGGGATCAGCCTGCTCCACACCTGTGCTTTCGGCAAGCGTAGTTCTCCGCTGACCGTGAGTCTGTCTTACCCGCAGCGCCTGTACAGGTCGGGGGACGCGGAATCCCTGCACAGATACACCCTGATCCCCGACCACCCCGATTTCGCCAGAGCCCGCCTCAATGCTCTGCACCTGAGCGATGTAAGTGAACCGCAGTTCCTGGGGGTGTGCCTGTTCCTGTCAGATTATCTGTGCCCAAACTGGATGTTATTTGTTAATAAAAAAAAAAAAGTCTTGGGAAGTAGAACTTGGAACAGAAGGAACACTGGAGAGAAAGAGTGGGGCAAGCTGCATGTAGGATTTTGAGTCGCTTTCCTTGCTGGGCCTCAGTTTCCTCAGCTGTGAAGTGGGGGTGGAGCTGGGCTGCCGATGCCCGTTTTTCCTTCTGCTTGTGGACAAAGCTGCAGAGAGCTCAGTGGGGCGCCGGGTCACACTCACAGGGGTGGCCCCGGCCCTGGCAGGTGTAGACGCCTGCTCTGTTTGTTTCTGGGACACCCCTCCTTAGCCATTCAGAGTGTCTCTCTCTCACCCATAGTTTGGAAAGACACTGCATTCGTGGCCCATTGGGTCCGAATACAGTTTGCTCCTTTGTGCTTTGGGCTGTAGCCTCCAACACTTCGGTGTCCCTTGGGTGTGTGCCCTTTGCATGCATAACCAAGATGCAGTTTCCTAAACCCAGGCTTGTTGTTAGCAGGGGTTGGAGGCCCCTGGTTGTAATAGAATAGGCGGCAGCTCGGCCAGCAAAGCTGTGATCCCGGGATAACAGGTAGCACGGGCGGCGGGATCAAAAAACACCGTCAGATCAGAATAACACAGGCTGAGTGTGTCAGCCTGGGGCTGCGTGGGGCCTCCCAGAGCCTGCCATTCTTCCCTCCCTGGCCCGGCCATTGTGTCCTGGGGCTCCATGCAGATCAACAGCTGCTACCGTTCACCCCAGAGGTGGCTGCCTCGCAGGGGTTGGCGAGAGGCGCCTTCTAGTTAGCGTGTGTATTAGTTTGTTGCGTTTGTAAAGCCCTGTGGGATCCCACGCGGTGAATGCGATGGTGCTTTGTAAATATGAGTTATTATGACCATTTGAGGCTTTTGAGAGACGAGCGATGGATAATTTTAGAACAGTAGCTCTGGTGGGCTGACCTCCATCTGGGGGAAGCGGGACCTCCCCCTTGGCAGAACTCGGACAAAACATCCGTCTCATTAATGCTTCGAGCATGGGGGAAGGCCAGGCCTCCATGTGAGAAACTATTGGATGCCCACACAGCCCTGGAAACTGGGATAAAACTGCCAGCCCGTGTGGGGCCCACCTTAAGCAAGACAGCCATTCCGGGCTGGTGACAGAAGCATCTTTCCTCTCACGAGGGACACCAGTCTGTAGAGTCCCGGAGCTGAAATTAGCCACCAGGGCATGCGGACGTGGAGAACTCATGAACCCCTTTTGAAAGAGCACTTCTTCAGGGGCGTGGAGAAGAGGCATGATTGGATCAAGTGCTGCGTGAGAAGGATGTGGAGGGAAAGTGACCTTCCTGGGCAAAGAAAGCCATTGAGATGTGTAAGGCAGCCGAAATAACTAAAAATCAAATGACTCTAATGTGTGAGGATGAGGACAAAACTGTGCCCACTGTGATAAAGAAGAGGAATGCCCAGGGTTCCAAATCAAAGAGCCTGCAGAATCTAAAGGCTCCCAGTGGCAAGGCAAAAACCTCCACAGAATAAAAAACTCAGGGAGGAAGTGATGACAATCACGCAAATAGTATACAGGGAGAAGTGACCAAGACAAAGGGAGCCAGTGCCGTGGTGAGAACCCCAATTTGGGCCACGCTCTCTAGTTGACCTCAGCTAAAGAAACTTGGAAGCTGGGGTACACTGGACGCCGAAGTGGGGTGACGTTGGAGTTTGGTGCTGGGTAAAGTTTGGCGACATCGTCTCGTCCAGCTCTGGTGTGGAGGCTCTTGTTAGGAAGGCAACGACGGTCCCTGATCTCCAGGGAATGAACGATAAGGGATTGACTCTGTTTGCTGCTCTAGCGTATGTGGATCCCCAAAACAGGACGCACGGGGCTAAAGGGGATGGTCGATCTCTCGTTTTCTGAATGTTCCTCCCCTTCTACGTGGCTCTCAATAGTGACCAGTAAATCTAATCTCAATAGTGACTAGTAAAGCTAATCATTTGGGCCCTGTTTAAGATTCCTCAATTAGGTCATTACTCCAACGATTATTGGTTCCGTATTTTAAGGTCCTTGAACATAGTAGATATTTGGCTTCTGGTTCGTGGTGTTGGATGTTGGAGTTACAGGTGATGATACAGGTGAGGGGGGCAGCAGGACACAAAAGTGACAAGATCTACCGTGCTTGGCCCAAGCGCTTTGTGATCCCTTCTAGTTCCAGGCCCAGTTAGTTGTAGGGTAGGTGAGGCTTTTATCTTTTTATCTGCCACTGCTACTTTGCTTAATCCTCCCCCCCCCCCGCCCCAGTCCTCTGTAGAGCAGAGCCCTAGCCTTGACCTCCCTTTCTAAGTGACAAAAGTAAGGTTCTTAAGGGCGCCCTGACCTGCTATGGCTCACTGAAAGCGTGAGCAACCGACGTGACCTGGGGCTGTCACTTTGTCATCTGCTGGCGATGTGCCTCTCCTGCTGTCTCCCTTCTCTGTGGCTGAATAAAGGACAGATCCTCCAGTGGGACCTCCAGATGACTCCTTTCATGGAGCCATTCCATTATCTTGAAAAAAAAAAAAATTAGCTACATAAAGGCATGGGAGATTTTGATGCCTCTGTCGGTATGTGGGTCTGCCTGAGGTCTAAGAGGATGTGATTACAGACTCCCGGAGGGTGTGCGAGAACAACTTGAAAAGGGAAAAAGTGAAAGCGGAAGATGTGAAATACGTGGGTCAGGAACTCGGTCAGGTTCTTGACGTTCAATTTAACTTAGATGAAGGCTCTTCCCTCACTCGGCGCAGGCACCCGGGGTGCATATGGGAGGCGGTGTGGTTCCTAGCGATGGGGTAACACGGCACCGACGGTAGCCAGGAGGCCCCCAGGAAGTCAGTGGAGCTAACGAACACATGGGGACCAGGACCCAAGGAACAGTATTTTAAGTGTGTAGGAAGAAATAGAGCTTATGAACTTTGAGTTCTGGCATCTAGAAGCTGCCAACCTGAGGCACTGGAAGTAAACGCAAACACAGGAAGGGGCGGGACGGGGGCCTCAGGTACCAACGGGATGTGGCAATCGGGCCAGACCCACAGACCCCAAAACCCACAAGGGCAGGGCGTAACGCTCAGATTGGGCTTAGTGCTGAAGCCCTTGGTGGCCAGCCCCACCGATCCCGGAGCTGGGGAGGTCCCCAGGATGGACATGGGGCCGTGAGTCCTGCCATTCTGGGTACCAACCAAGCAGAGGGTTTAGGAACTGCTCCCACTGAGATCCAACGACATGGCAGACATGGGGCGAACCCCTGCTCACTCGTTCCTTTGTTTTTCTTACCTAGAAAGTCTACAAAAACTCTTGGGAACAGACCCGGGCTGGTGGCTATGACTTCCGGTTGGATGCCATCCCATTCCAGACTGCACGGGCGTCCAGGGAGATCGCCAGTGACGTAAGAGATCGTGCACCCTCTCTCCTCCTATCGCTGATAGGTTTGACTCTGGTTTCCCCACTTCTGCTGAAAGGCAAAGCACCAGGAACCAAAACTGAACAAGTGTCTCAAATGAAAGAAAAAAATAGGTTTTCTTTTCTAGATTCTCAGCCAGAAGTATGGAATTAGGGAAGGTCGCTATTTCCTGCTCCCTTTCTTTTAAAAGAGTCACTCTTAAAAACTGGTATATGTGTACCTAGAAATCAATTAACATGTTGATTTGTTGATCTTCAATAATGGACTCTTTTAGCTGAACTGCAGTGGGAAAGGGTAGAAATAGTTTGAGTTTTTCCCCTAGATTGACTTGAGTTCAGATTGTAGCTCAGTCAACTTAGGAATTGGCTCTGTGGTCTTGGGCAAGTTGCTTAAATTCTCTGAACTCAAATGTCTACATCTACGAAATAAGGATCTAATACTTATATCCCAGGATTGAGGTAGGAATGAAAACAAAATGGTTTTCCGTGTCGTGCACATAGCAGATGTTCAGCACATGGCAGCTGTTATTATGGAAGCGGAAGGCATCTTTGACTAGCTCTGTGAGCATTCACAAATGGCTCGCTACTGGTCCACAATGAATTGAGCACAGAAATCAAGAGCAAGCACTTGGAAACATTTTTAGCAGTTGGACATTGTGACATCCAAGTGTGTGACCGGTGCATTTATCTCATTGAGCGGTGGGGAAGCCAGCTGGGTGTTTTCAAATGCACGTGGTACTACTATGTACCAGTTTCATGCAGTAAGGTCACATATTGGATTTTAATGGATCGGAAGTTTAAAAAGCAAAACAAAGTGAATCCATTTCTTCACTATCAATGGTTTGAGGTGCACTGGACTGGGTTCCTGAAAGCTGAAAAGAATCAAGGGAACAGTGGCTGCTGAAAGAATGGCCGCACTTCTCTTCCTGTTGGATTATGAGTTACAGCAGCAATAATACCAGCAGCCACCACTCAGCGCCGGCCATGAAGCTAACCCCCCATCTCACCGAATCTTCTCAGTGGAGTGGGGGTTCATGATCCCATTTTATCAGGTGGGGAAACTGAGACTTAGAGAGACTTGGTAACTGGCCCAAGACCACACTGTTAGAAGGTAGCAGGGGGAGATACGGATGCCAGGTCTACTTGAATCCAAAGCTGTGCCCTTAAACCCATTGTTGAACTTCCTGCTGAGCATCTGTGGGCTGGCTCCAGGGGGAGAAGTGGGCGCCCTGACCCATCTCTGCTCTTCTGACCTGCAGTTCCGGTACAAAGAGGCCTTCCTGCGGGACCGGGGCCTGCAGATCGGGTTCCGCAGCATCGATGATGACCCAAGGATGAGACATTTCCTCAGCGTTGGCAAACTCCAGAGTGACAATGAGTACAGGAAGGACTTTGCTAAGAGTCGGTCCCAGTTCCACAGCCGAGTAGACCAGCCTGGCTTTCTCCAGGCCAAGAGGAGCCAGCAGCTGGCCAGCGACGTGTGCTACAGGCAACCCCTGCCCCAGCCCACCTGCGACCCGGAGCAGCTGGGCCTGAAGCATGCTCAGAAGGCCCACCAGCTGCAGAGTGATGTAAGCTGCCCTCACCCGCCTGGCTGAGGCCCTTCGGTGCCTCTTCAAAAGAGATGGTCATCATCTCACATTCATGTCACCTCTGGGAGGAGCCAGGCTGAGAGAGAATCCAGGACACCTAATACTTCAGTTTTAGAGGAAATAATAACAATGCCTGCTATTTATCAAGTTCTTGCCGTGGGCCAGGCTCTGTGCCAAATGCTTTCCAGGCATTGTGCCTGCCATGTGGCCCTCACAACAACCCCATTATTGCCCCCATTTTACAGATGAGGAACATGAGGCTTAGAGAGGTTAAGTAACTTTCTCAAGGTCACACAGCTAATGAGTGGCAGACTTGGGATATGAACCCCATCCGATCTGAGCCCATGCTCTTAGTAGTTACTTCACCCAGCCCTAGACTTTTCTCTCTGGGAGGAAACTGAAGCCCAAAGAAGGGGGATGACCAAGGCCACAGAGCGAGTTAAGGTAGGAGCTCAGACTGGAACCAGGTCTCCCCACCCACCACCCCCATTGCTGCTGCCATCACTTGAAGGGAAAGATGCATGTTGGTAACATGCTGGCCCAGCTCACAGCACACTGGGTCTTCAGTGTCAGGGGGCTCTTAGCTAAAGTGAATTCCTGGCTTTTGTAACAACAGTCTCCATATCACAGCCCCCTTTGAGCCTGTGCATCCTGTGGCCAAAGTACCCCCGACCCCGCTGACACATCCATCTTGCTTCTCCCCATCCCCCAAGGTCAAGTACAAATCAGACTTGAACCTGACCAGAGGTATTGGCTGGACCCCTCCTGGCTCTTACAAAGTGGAAATGGCTCGGCGGGCTGCAGAACTGGCCAACGCAAGGAGCCGGGGTCTCCAGGGCGCTTGCGTAAGTAGCAAGCTGCAAACCTGCCGCGGCTTGCAGGGACACGAGGAGAGGCAAACTCATTGTTTCTTTGCAAACTTTATTTTTTGGCCAAAGATCAGGTGGCTTTAAAGAAGTGTGAAAGGCAACTCGAGCAAGGTACCTAATTTCCTGGGTCTGAGATGACCAGGCAGATGGCACCCAGGTTAAACTTCCTGCAGGGTTTTTTTCTGAAGTCACAGCCATTAGTTCGGCAGAAACGAACCTGCCAGGGCTGCATCAATTCCGGGGCTGTCTGCCTGCTCATTACACTCTCAGAAAGGGTCAGGGACTTGCTGGCTACAGCAGTCTGCGTTTTGAACCCTACTTTGTTCGGGAGAAAGATGCCACATCTAAATGAGAGATTGGCTTTGCTTCCTTCTCATTCTTTCC
Source organism: Rousettus aegyptiacus (assembly GCF_014176215.1). Taxonomy (NCBI): domain Eukaryota; kingdom Metazoa; phylum Chordata; class Mammalia; order Chiroptera; family Pteropodidae; genus Rousettus; species Rousettus aegyptiacus. Next base: position 48,769,460 of record NW_023416309.1, on the reverse strand, counting down.
TTGAGGATCCTTTTTCTAGGTGGGGAGGGTGGGGAGGAGGGGCAAGGAAGGGGAGAGTGAACACTTTATAAATGCTCCTGGGCATCTTAGACAGCTCGTCTTTGGGGGAGCAGGGTGGGGCTTCGTTTTGGCTCAGGGAGGAATGTTTGATTTCTGCAGGGGGGTCCAGCGATTCTGAAGACTGGAGATAATCAGAGGGAGGATGTGAACCCAGATGCCACTGAGATTCTGCACGTCAAAAGGAGGAAGGCTCTGCTGTTGTGAGCAAGCGGTGTCCACCCAGGATTCCCGGGGGAAAAGCTGGACAGGAAATTTGCACACCAGAGACGTGCTCGGACAGCTTTGGCTTGGGTGAGCTGTACAAACGGCACACCAGCTCCGGCTTGTCCCTCGATCTGCCTTTATTAAATAACAGCTCCATGAAAGCAGATGGAGAATGTTGTATTTTTGGTTTTCTATCTAATACCTCGAAGTGGATGACTGGTTCTGTGGCGTACCTTGGGTGTCCGGGATGAGGAATAAAGATATTCATTAACGCTGGGCATTCTGAAATCCCACGTTTGCAAATGTCTGAGCTGGAGGCAGTCAATGAATACTTATTTTTCTAGAAGATACAATTGTTTGAAGGGAAGCAAACATAATATCATTTCTTGGGTGACTCCGGAGGGAGCCTGATGAAATGGCAGAGATGCTGGTCCAGGATTCCCCAGGCTGGGCAGCCGCTGTCTGCTCTTAGAGCACGGACACTTCGCTGCATGGTCTCCTGGAGGCTCCAATGGAGTCCACTGCTGCCCATGAAGCCTCTCCTCATCCAGGTGCTAAGGCAGATGGGCTCTAGAGTTTGGAATACACCTTAGAAGCTAGACTCCCTTTGGATGGTGGTTTTGATCCAATTCAGGAATTTGGTAACTTGGGTGTAGACCCCTGGCTTCTTCCCACATTCCAGGCCCCAGCTCACTATCCCGTAGACGTAGGAGGTGCCATTCTTCTCGCAGGTCAGAGGGCCTCCAGAGTCACCCTAAGGGAAAAGGACGTGTGAGTTCAGCTTTATGAATCAAAATACATTCGGAGGTACCCCCACCTCCTACGAGGGGACGCCGGAGGGTGACGGGGTGGGCTGCTCTGGAAAGATCTCTCCCTGTGACTCGTGTGATGCAAGGCTCAGAAGGGAGAGAAGCAAATGCCGACCTAGGTCCCTGAGTCAGAGCTTAGTGTCACGGTCACACGGCTCCTTCCCGACTCTGTCGTGACGCTTGCTAACACAGGCATTACTCCTGGGAGTTCTCAGGGGCCCTCGGCCGCTCATTCCTGCAGGAACCTGGGGTAGGGGTGGGGGGTACCCTAGTTGGATGCAGTCCTTCGGGGACCCACACAACACACACAGGGTGGGGAGGGCGAGGCTTGGAGGCAGCGTGGCTCAGACATTCGGCATGGTCTATGAGGTTAGTTCTTTTGGGTTCCGCATCGGGTCTACGCCCTGCGAGCCAGCTGGGCCTCAGTTTCTCACATCGCGAACCGTGAATAGCAGTAGAGCTGCCGTCCTCCTCCCGGGGCTCTTGTGAGGATGATGTTTGTAGAGCACATAGGGCAGTACCCGGTTCACACTCAGCCCCCAATTAAAATGGCGAGGACGATGGCGTGAGGAGAGCAGTGAGGAAGGCAGCTCTCAACCACACACGACTGCATACGCTCTACGGGTGACAGGATTTTGAACGAGCTCTCTCTTTAACCTCAGCCATTGCCCCTCTGAGCTTACGGACATGTTATTTCCGTTTTATAGATTAGGCCCCTGAGAGTGGAGAATTATTCAGGTGCAACGGACTGAATGTCTGTGTCCCTACAACATTTGTACTTTGGAGCCTAACCCCCAATGTGATGGTAATTGGAGGTGGAGCCTTCGGGAGGTGATTGAGCCCCGGAGGTGGAGCCCTCCTGCGTGGGATTAGTGCCCTTACGGAAGGGACCTTCCAGGGTTACCTCTCTCCACCCCATGAGGACACAACAGGAAGACGACAGTCTGCAGCCCAAAGGGGGTTCTCGCCAGAACTGATCTCAGACTTCCAGCCTCCAGGACTCGGAGAAATCCGTTCCCATTATTTAAGCCCCCAGTCCACAGGAATTCATTGCAGCAGCCTGAGATGGCTAAGCCAAAGGTCATAAAGTGAAGGACAGAACCAGGTTCCACACCCACAACTGCGTTCCGAAGCCTGCAAGGGAAGCCCTCGAATCCCTGGGGGATTGAGGAAGCTGCTCTCTTACGCATCTTCCAGGGCATCTGACACATTGCGCCCATCTGCCCATGCCTCTCCTTTGAGTAGGTGGGTATTAGTGGCCCCTCGGGAAGGGACAGAGGGTCAGAGTAGAGCCACGACATGGAGGAAGTGGCCGCGATTTCCTATCCCAAAGGGGGCTCACGGCCAGCACATTATTGTTGGGTCCCTTTGCAGGGAGAAGTTAGAATTTGAATGTGGCTGTGCCGGGGTTCCCAGTTGGGCGGTTTATGAGGACAATAAGCAAGAAATTCTAAATCGAGGTGTTTCTTGGAGTTGGAGGAGGACATTTCCTGTGTAATGTGACCTCTACAAGGAGAGAGACTATGGGGAATGGGTTTTGACATGGGGCAAGGGCCTGAGGTCACTTCAGCACCAACAGATAAAGCCACTACTGCCTCCCTCTCCAGCAGCCTCTGAGTCATCACAGACCTCAGCTGCTTGGGGTTCCCTAAAGTCCAAGACTGTGGACAATGTCACACTGGCCCTGTGTTGGCTGTGGCCACAGAGGACTCACTCAGAGAGCCTTAGACTGCTAGGGCTAAATCCCAATGATCAGTTAGTTAACATTGTAAATTCTCTGGGCCTCTCACTTTTCCCTTAGAGCCACTGGTCTTCTGGATAGTTCCCTGCCGCCCAGCACTGAGGCCACAAGCACCATCTTCACCTTTAAAACAGTGGAGCAAAGTCTGGGGTGTCCCACAGACCACCGTTGTCCAAATTCCTGCTCTTCCACTTACCACCCATGTGCCATCGGCCAATATGGCACACCCACAAATAATGTCAAGTCTTGATCATGTGTCTGTCAAAAGATGACATCGACACCCCCTTGACTAGAGTGTCATGAGAATGAAATTTGGCAATGCAGGGAAAGTGACCACTGTGGTGACTATGCTGAGTGATCCTGGATTGATGTGGGTTCAGCTCTGGCGGGGGACAGTTACGCCTGCCTGTGCCTGTGCTTTAAGGCAGGGGGGCCTCTGAATCTGCTGCCCAGCCCAGGACTCTTAGGGGCTTCTGTGCCCAGTGTAAGGTCCCGCCAGCCCCTCCTTCCCCAAGTGCCAGTGGCATCTCTGACCTGGCAGGAGTCTTGTCCAGGCTTCTGAAGGTTTCCCGCACAGATCATGCTCTCATCGATCGTGTGGTCGTAGAGCCGGCGGGAGTTGCACACGGTGTTGGAGATCAACTTGACTTTGGCATCTAGGAGCTGGCGGGACCCTTCCCCTGTGGGACAGAGAAAAGAGGTCACCACAGTGGGGACCAGGATGGCACCCACCCCACCAGAAGTCAGCAGAGGGAAGAAGAGGGCCACGAGCTCTGAGCTCAGGAAGGAAGAGCTTTTCCAGGAGATGGGCAGGGAAGCCTCATTTTCCAAGGCCGTTGGCTCTTTGCCCGCAGCCTTCCCCATGACTTTGCCCATGGCTTTCTGAACTTTTGACGCTGTGCTGTCACAAAGGGGCAGAATCATTTATTCCCTTCTCTGTCTCCTCAACTAGACCATGAGGTTGGGAGGGCAGGAAGGGTGCCTTAGAACATTTTTAAATTTCTCACACTGGTACACAGGAGATTTTTAATGATAGCTGAATATCCCTGCCTGATCGTCTAGATCAACGGTCCCCAACCTTTTTTGGCACCAGGGACTGGTGCTCCTCTGAGAATCTAATGCCTGATGATCTGAGGTGGGGCTGAGGCCATGATGCTAGTGCTGGGGAGCAGCTGCAGATACAGATGAGCTTCACTCCCTTGCTCCCCACTCATCTCCTGCTGTGTGGCCCAGTGCCTAACAGGCTAAGGACTAGTACTAGTCTGCAGGCCAAGGGTTGGGGACCCCTGATCTAGATCACCTGCTTTCAAGAGGAGACATTTCCTCTCTTAAAGAACTTCTCTTCTGCTTAATCTGTTCTGGTCCGTATGCTGATATTAAAAAGTTTAGATGGACTTTAATGAACATAGCTACAGAAAGGGTTCTGGTTAACCCTAAATCCAAACACTTCTTTCCTCCGAGCCCTGTGACAAATTTTTATAATGCATTTCACTTTCTTTTTGAATACAGGCCTACTTTAAAGTGATTCTTGCTTTCCATTCTTAAAGACAAGATTTGTGGCGAAGAGAAATCCATTTCGAATATTTGAGAAAGATTTAAAATACACTTCTGAGTTTCATATATTAAAGGATATAATCTAATCAGTACTATGAGGAAAGTAACCCTTTGGTTATTTTTGAAGATAAGACCAAATCCTAGAGACAAATCAATAGCTCAATTTAACAAAACTTTATAGGAGCAACCCGATCAAAGCTCCGTGGGAGAAGCAAAGGTAAATGAGGCCAGACCCCTGCCCTCCAGGGGTTGACGTAAGGAACATCTCTACAGAATTCTGTCACCTGATATGATTCCAAACCTAGGAGATAAGTATGGTTATTGGAAAACTAAAACTCAACTGTCCAAGAGACGAAGCCAAGAAACTAACATATCTGACCCCAAAATGTATCTTTTTTCCAATTTATCCTCTTTCTAACCTACCTAGGGAAGGAGAAAGGTCTTCGTGGATAAAGGATCAACGCTTGACAAAAGCCAAGGATTCAGGGGTAGGAGCCAGGAACAGATGGAGAGCAAGGAACACTCCTTGGAGGTGATGAGATGTAACTAGATCTTGAGAGATAAGGCAATCTCTCTCTTTCGAGAACACACTTTGAGTATAACACTAATTTCAAGTTCAGGAGAGCACTTGAGTTTGATCCTTTTTTCCTCATTGAAGTAACTCACCTGAGTCTCAGGAGAATGCATGGCCAGACTCACCTGTTTCTGTAACACCCCAGCCAGAGATGTAACATTCAGTCCCAGAGGGAAAGAGATCATCAGGTAAACATATGGTCTTCACATATTTGGATTCCAGGGCACAGTGCCCATTCACTGGTTTTAGCTTGAGCAAAGCTAAGTAGAGAGAGAAAGGAGAAATGGGTGATGGTACCCTCTTTATCAAAGAAGCATCAGCTTCAGCTTGATCAGAAGGTGATCAGAGCAAAGCCCCACCCCCAATGCCTGGAAAACTTCTTCCTCTGCCATTTTATTCTTTTAACTTCCACCTGGGGAGGAGTAACACTTCGGGTCGAGAGTAATATCAAGAAATAATAGCTGAGTTTGAAATCATTTCTAATCCATTTTAAAAAAAATAAGCCTCAAGGGGGGGGGGAAGATATTAAGGAAGGAGAGAGAGCGAGAGGTACTGTGAATGGAGAAATAGGGTGCAGAACAGAGCAGAAAGCAGCTTAGGTATGTCACTGCCTACCAGGGGTGAGACGTGCATGGGGACATGCACACATCGTGTTCATATGGACGTCATGTCGCTCGACACACAGGAAGCTGAACGTTACATGCCAGTGCTCCCATTTGATAAAAGAGCAACCTGAAGCTAAGCGAGGTGAAGCTGGCTAGTGAGTGGCGGAGCTGGAGTTCGACAAGGCTGGGCTCTCTCCACACGTTCCTAGCCAGCATCTCTCCCTCTCAGTTTGAGAGCTGGTGCATATTTACCCACAACACTGGGATTTAAGAACTAAAAAGCTCTGGTGGGGGGGGGGGAAATCTCTACCTTATGGAGTCTTTGAGGGACCACACAGAACCCAACCTCAGCTTTCCATCGGCAGAGAAATCCACCCAGGAAAAGACCCACAGGAGATCCACGCTAGAAGAGACTTGCCAATGTCATTGTAGGGAATTTCGTCTCTTTCATTATAGTGGCTGTACTTGAATATCTTCTCCACTCCAAAGGTCTGCTCATGGAATTCTGTCTTCTTCAGGTCCTGGGCCCCTAGCACCACTTTTAGATTCTTGGCTTTCGTGCTGCAAGGGAAAGTAAGATGGTCAGGGACTAGCCCTGCCACTTAAGGGACTGGAGCCAAACCCTGGCTCTGCTCCTGGTGAGCTGTGTGACCTTTGACAAATGACCTGACTTTCTACAGCCTTGGCTTCCTCATCTGTAATCATTGTCTTGTTCACAGAACCCTGCTATGTGGTCCAAATGAAGTAACGTGGGGAAACTGCTGTACTAATGGAACAGTCTCTAAATGTAAGCTATAACTTATATCCCATGCTTCCTGGGAGACCTCTCATTCCCCATGGATTTTTCTAAAAAGCAGACAATTCACATCTTGAACAAATATTCTTGGTGGGTGCTGATATTGCATACATGACCTCTCTTGAGGAACGTCTCTTAGAATCCCTGAAGAAATTGTTTAATAACAGGGTGGACTAGAAGACCTTTAAGGCTACCACCAAAACCTGGGCTACGTGGGACCAGCCCTGACCTTGAACTTGGGGAACTCAGGGAAGGTGGTGATTCTTCAGGCTCCCCAGTGGATTTAAGGCTACTCTGAGGCACGCAGGAGTTATGACTGAAGACACTTGACCCGGGAGGCTCACTGGTGATGGCATCAGATGAGACCATATTATTTCTCTGTCCACAGGAGGACCGAAGAGGCTAAGGAAGCAGGTAGATCTGGGTTCACATCCTACTTGCCCGCTTTCCACATGACTTAAGGCAAGGTGCTAAACCTTCCTGAGACTCAGGGTCCCTCCTTCATGAAATGAGAGTAGCAATCAATTCTTTCATTGCACAAATATTTACAGAGCACTTGCTCTGTACCAAAACCTGTTCTTGGCACTAGGGGCACTATAATTAATAAAAGATAAAAACCTCTGTCCTCCCTCAGCTTGTCTTCTGATAGATCGTTTTGTGGATTAAATGTCATAATACATATAATTCAAAGGTAAGCGAGCATTCTAGACATCATAGGTCTTTTCCGCCTGGTTTTAAAGATCCACCTTTTCACTCTTGGAGCTGGATCAGAGCCACTAATCCTGCCAGACCTGCCAAGATGCTGATCGGATGGGAAGGGGGAAACAGCTCCAGAGACTCAGGTCACCCTGACCGCTGCCCCCAGCAGGCACCTACTCAGTGCAGTGGGCAGCAGTAAGCACCCAGCAGGGGTGGATCAGCGCCCCCCCACAGAAGTGGCCCTGGGGCATGGAGACGCTCAGCGGCAGCGAGGTCTGCAGGGACGCCTGCCACGGGTGCTTGCCCGCCGTGCTCTTAAAGCCTCCGTAGATTCTCTTGATTTTCCTCTCTGATATCTCAGTCTTCCCACATGAGTCAAACCCCAGAGGCTCGGTCAGGGGCTCTACGGGGCTTCTCTCTGGGTCAATAATATCTGTGGGACACAAGAAAGACAAATCATGCCACTCGCCCTCCCTCCAGGTCCTCGGAAGGACCTTGTCAGAGGTATGACACCAAGTCCATTAGCTTAGCAAGTGTCCAGAGCTAAGAGACTGGTGCACGTAGGGTGAGCATGCAGTAGGTACACAATTAATATTTGTTGAATACGTGATAAATGTAATGCAAGTCTACAGAATTAAGAATGAAGATGTTGCTTTTTCATTCTTATTTTGACATATATACACACGCAAAGATACGTGTGTGTAAATATAAATCCATCTCTGGGTATGTACTTAGCTATTCATTAATATACACATATATTTGGGAGCTTTTTTTTTGTTGTTGTAAAGGGAAAGATACCCAGATGAAGTAGAGTGGGGTAAACAAGATATTTGCACAGATAACTGTCATACAAGGGAGAGAGCGATTAAGCATTGTAAAGGTGGTGACTGGTTCCATTCCATTGGGGTTTATAAGGAGGGAGAGGTAATATTGCCCTGGGGAAATTACAAAGGACTTTCCTGGAGGAGGGGCTACTCGAGTTGGTTCTCAAAGAACAGTTGAGTGTGGACATGGGCAGATATGGACAGAGTATTATAGACAGAGGTGACCATAAGAGCAAAGACACAGAAGTGAGACTGTTCAGGGAAGTGATCCAATTCATCAGGGTGAGAGGGAGCATCATTCTAGATGTGGGTGGGGAGGTGGGTGGGACAGCCTGGGAGGAAGGCTGTGGGGCCAGAATTCAGATCGTGTTGCATTCCGAGAGGCTATGGGGCCCAGCCAATGTCAGATCACCGTTGAACACCCAAAGCCTGGCATAGCTCCTGGCACACGGCAAGCAATTGATAAATATTTTGCCGAGTGCACTGACTCGGAGTCAGGAAATATGAGTTTACAGTTAGACCACTGGCCCAAGTTTACAAAGGCATCAAGACCTGCTTAGCATCCCAAACAAGAAGGAGAGGTTCAGGCAGTTAGGTTACCACTGGATGGGGATTGGTAAAGCAGTTGGGATGGGAAAGATGGAATGCCAGGAATGTATGTCTATGGGTCTGCATCCTCCCCACGACCAGGGTCTCTGGACAGCCATGGTCTTACCTAGGGCTGAGCAGACTGAGACATCGCAGTACTCCCATTTCACCTTTTCATTGTTTACTTTAATGAAACACCAGGGCTTTTTGTCTCCATCTGGGTTTCTGAAATAAAAAAAGGATAAATAATACCCAGGGTCAAGGCTTGGTAAATCCACTGGATCTCATTAAAGGACCTTTGAATAAGAGAGTACCAAGTTCTTGTGTACCCCTGGGACCACATATAGACCCTAGCTTATTAGGGCAGTTACAGTTTTTTGGCAAAACCTTAACTTCCAGAGGAAAATCCCAATGATTAGGAAGCACTTCACAAGCCTTGTTCTAGATCCATGGAACATATCAAATATTTTGCAGGAAAAGAAATGAGGTCTTGTTGAAGATTCTTTTTTTTTGTCAGAAAAGTGAACTAACCACAGAAACATGGTGTAAGTAGGGCTTCTCTGCCCAAACCTCTCAATTCCATGCATGGAAATTCTCTGAGAAAGGCTGCCAAGGGGGTCGCCCCAAAGACAGCTCCATGAAGGGACCAGCTCAGGGTGAGTGACAGTGGAAAGTCACTTGTACTTTGCACAAGAGATACCCTCTTGTTTAATGGAACAAGTTTAGAGCCACACAAAGAACTCCTGCCCTTTATGTGCAGTTCATGAATGCCCCTGGCTTTGGTTAGACAATGAACAGTAAAAGGAAGCCAACAGAATGGTCTGGAGGCAGCAGAAGGGGAAGAAGGTAACTTGTTATCACCAGGGAGAGCAACAGCATTATATTTATTTGGGAAAACCTGAACACCCTTGTGGCAGAGACTGTGATGCTCACCAGACATTTCACTTTCTCCTTTACATTTCTCCCTTGAAGTTTTTTGGGACCCTCTGACTACTTCTGGCCAATAAATTATGTGTGCAGAGATGATGTGTCATTTCTTGGTTGAAGTACTAAAAGCAAAACAAAACTCATGCTCCATTTTCTAGTGTCCTCTTGCCATTCCTGGGTATTTGAGTCACTTTGTGGAGCTACGCCCCTACCCCACTACCAAACCACAGAACACACATAACATTAGTAAGAAATGAATTTTGATGTATTCAAACCACTGAGATTTGGGGATTGCTTGTTACAGCAGCATAACGTAACCTGTCCCGAGTATGAAAGTCTTCCCAGAGAGAAAGCTGATGAATTTCTGTGTTCCAACCCCAAATTCATAAACTGATCCAGGAAAACTAGGAGCAGGGGAAAGGGACAAACCAACCCTTACACTGACAAGCAGCCAAGACTGAGGATAGGGAAGAAGGTAATTTTTACCTACAGAAGTTGTGCTCCCCAATCCCATGGGCCTCAGCATCCTCCATAAACATGTTGTAATGCTGCTGCAAGAGGAGATTGGAGTTCCAGTAAAGGCATGAGTGCTGGTTGATTGTCTTACTTGCTTTCCCTCGGTAAGAGTAGCCATCACCAACATAACAGTCATCGGCACCTCAGAGAGAGCAGGCAGGGATGTAAGAACTGAGAGCAACTGGCCTGCTGCTCCCAAGAAGAATCTGATGAGAATATCAGAGGATTAGGCCTGAATATTGATCACCCTGAGATTTTACCACAAAGTCCTAGTAAGAAGGTGTCTTGAATGTCCCAAATTTAATCCAGTTTAAAAAGGATAGGATGTGGTTCCATAGTGTAGCAGTTAGCACCTCTGCTTTACACACAGAAAGTCCTAGGTTTGCACCCCAGTGGAGCCACAGTCCATGGACTCCGGCCATGCCACCTTGAATAAGCCTGATGTCTGATCTCAGAAGCTAAGCAGGGTCAGGCCTGGTTAGTACTTAGATGGGAGACCACCTAGGAAGACCAGGTGCTGTAGCATAAATAATAATAAATAAAAAATAAAAAAATAAAAACACAGAATATAGTTGTTGTGGGAGGTAAGGTAGGAACTTACTTCCTTAATTTTGGTTCACACAGGACTTGGTGGCAGGTGGGTTGAAGCCCAGGGGATGCCCAGGTGTATCTGATTTGCCTTCACTACAACTTTCCTTGAGCCAGACACACCCTAGGCCCTCAGGTAAGAAGGCTAAGGCAATAGCAGAGTTTGGGAATCTTAACTTGAATCTCATTCTGGGAACAAAATCAAATCAGAAAAGGATTCCAAAGGCCTCACTTGTGGCCCAGAGTTTCTGCGAAAGTGGGGGCAGAGACTCATACCTATTTCACAGAATTTCCCCTTGAACTGGTTGGGACAGGTGCAGGTAAACTTGGATCTCCGCCGATGCCGGGAGCAGGTGCCGCCGTTTTGGCAGGGGTTTGGCTGGCACACGGGAACCACTGCGAACACAGGAAGTGGGGCCAGGAAGGCTCTTCAGAAGGAATTGCTGCTACATCTGAGATGATGAGGAGACACTGGTAGCACTCTTCTGGTGTCCATCCTTTCACAAAACATGGGCCAACCAAGGGGGAAAGACAGACCCACTGACACTCTAGTATACGTACATATTAACTTTAAGAACATATACAGACATGAACGGAGCACTGTGATGGGGGCCATGTACACAAAAGTGCACATAAGTAGATGGTTCTGGGTCACTCAGTAAAAAAGTAGCAAGAGACATGGACTGGGAAGGAATTTGGGGATCGGTCCAAGCTAGGTTGACACCTGGCTCTGCCCCTTGACAGCTGTGTGGCTGTAAGTACGTTCATCATCCTCTCTGAACTTCAGTTCCTTCATCTGTAAAACTCTTCTTTGCATTGTTTTTGGGAGAATGTGAGAGAGAATGTGAATCTCATTAGACAATGCCTGACTTATGGCATGTGAATCGATACAGATTTATTCCCCTCCCTGGGCCATTCCAGGCATAGACCAGGGCTGACTTCCAGGAGGAAGTGAATTTCAAGATAATTCTTTTCGAAAAAGGGCAGAGATGAGTCAAGTCTCAATAACTCCCTGGGTACGATGAATCTTAAAAAGTCCTAGTTATAATAGCCATATTGGATATTATTAAAACTTCGAATGTATCTGGACTGCCACGCGGTAGGGTGCAGAGGCCCCAGGTACAAGCCAGAGCAGAGAAAACCTAGCATCACAGGGGACGCCAACACTTACCTGTGGAGCATTCTGGACCCTTGTAAGGGTGTTTACAGGCGCAGCGGTAGAAGGGGGGACTCTGAATAATGAGACATTCGCCCCGGCCACATGGGTTATCCTTGCACTTGTTTTTCACTGTAGGCGATCCATAAAGAAGGAGATCCAAAGTACAAGACATTATTGGGGGAACGTCTCTCTTAGCGGGATACCTGTAAATTGCAATGTTTGGGGGCCTGGCGGCTGATGGTGCGCCCCTGTCCATGGTCCTGAAACACCATGTTCCTCACTAGACAAGGCTTTTCTCTAATTCTTGGGTCATGGATGATTGCTTCCAGTGTTCACAGCCTTTATCGTTCTATCTAAATAAAAATCTTGACAATTTTTACAGCTTCAACAAACAAATAGAGCTGCAATTTGAATTTCTCCATTTTGTAGTTGATTTTATATTCCATTTACTGTTTTTCCCATTCTTCTGAGAAGTTGAGGGATGAACCCAGATACCATGCTTATGCTGACATCCCAAACCAACATTTATTGAAGGACTTGTGGGATTGAAAATAGAATCAATAAATGAGGAGGACAAAGAGGAGAAAAGTCTATGATAAAACCCTCTATATATGTAAGACTCTTACTGCCTCTCCTGTCTCAGTTAGATGGTTACCAGGTAGAACAGAAACAAGGGTCTCTCTAGAGGTGCAATAGTCTATAGAAGTTTTATTCTTCATGCTTTATCAGATAGCCTTGTATTATGCACATAAGAACTTACTCAAGGCAGACACAGCTTTTATCAGTGTCTCCTTGAGTGAGGATGGCAGGAAGAGAGAGCATGGAGCCAGGAGTTAACCACTGGAGCTCTAATTTCAGCTCTTCTCCTAACTCGCTGTGTGACCATGAGCATGTCCTCTGTCCTCTCTGGGCTCCTTTCTCTAACTGAGCCGGGCATTATGTGCCCTCAGATTCTTCCTGTTTTCCCATTTCTCTATTGCAGTTAGTCTAAACACTCTAAACAAACAAATGAACAAATTAAAGTCCTGAGTTTGGAACACATCTTTGTCAGTACAAGTCAGGTCTTATCTCTTCTTAGCCTTAATGCGCTCATCTGTAGAATGGACATACTAGTCCTATTTATCACACGGGAGTGAAGATCCAGTGAGATGCTGCCTGTGACCATGCTGAGTGAGCTGTTATGTATGATACGTTGCCTGTGGTTATAATCCTTTCCATGGGGTCACTCAACCTTTCTTTACCCTCTAGAATTGGAGGAGAAACTGCCTCTTGTTCATCTCAGAGGGAAGAGTTAATCCAGTGAAGGCACACTCACCATTCTGACACTTGCTTCCGGAGAAAGGGGCTGGACAGCTGCACGTGAAAGTGTCCCCCTGGACAAGGCAGTTCCCACCATGTTCACAGGGGTTGGACAGGCATGGATCTAAGACATGGCAGAAGTCAATGTTTGCAATGAGCGGCAGGCAAGAAGCCCCCTGCTTGCTCATCAACTGTCGGTCTCCTGCCCAAATGAGGAAGTAACTGCATAGCAAGTGACTGAGAGGGGCAAATCAGCATTGCCCTTCTAAAGCAAGGAAGACTGCAGTCGCACAACCAGAGCGAGGGCTGCAGGTTAGATGGAGGACAGGCAAGAAGGAACCGTGACTGTCTCCCCTCGGCCTTTCTCATTGAGAAACTCCCCTTTTCCATCATCAGTGTTTTTCTCCTCCCAGTCTCACTGGGAGTGCCACGGGGTCTGTCTCTGATGCTGAAGGCATTTCACAAGCCTGAAGACCTCCCCTACTCCCAGTGCCCAGGGGTGGAGGTCAGGACTGGGGAAAGAACACCCACCCCTAATGAAACACAAGCTTTCTGAACATCAGGCAAGAAGACCAAAGGCAAGAGGGTGACAGAAAAATTGACGGCGAGGAGGAAATGACCCAGTGGCCTTCATCTTTCTTCAACTACTTGTTCAGTTAGATTTTGTCATATTTCATCTGTGCCTTTGGCTTTTCATGGTTGTCTGAATGGATCTTCCCTCGGGGAATTCTTTATCCTTCTGTTCACACACATTGTTCTTTGGTTCAGGAACTAGGATCCCTGGGCCCAGCTCTTGTTTTGATGGTCCCTTCTGATGTTCCCCTGATGCCCCATATCTTAGCCCTGCCTTCCAGGCCACTTCGCACAGTTAAACAGCTTTTATTCCAACTGATAAGTGCTTTCCATTTCTTCTCTTGATTTAGTCACATGGCTTTGCTTGGGCTCAGTTTCTTATTTTTCTTTCTGTCCTATTTCTTGGTTTATGAAGCCACAAACACAAAAACAAATGTAGTACAGGCACACATGTATGAGTACAAACTCTCTCTCTCTCACACACACACACACACACACACACACACACGCACATATACATCCTAACAATTGTGCAAAGCTTCTGAAAAGTTGAGAAGAGAAAGAAAAACACAGCCCAGGTAGAAAGGAAGGAAAGCCCCAATGCCAAATTTGTGAATGTCACAATTTGATGCCACATGCTAACTCAGACTCTTCTTCATAATTAGGACCTACCTTTAATCAACGGTATGGGAATGATTTTGAATATGACACCTATTCATAGTGTCAGGAGACCTGGATGATGATGCACTAACTCACTGTATCACCTTGGCTAAGCCAACTCCTCTCTTGGCCTCATTTGCTTCATATGTCATTTGAAGATGAGAAAGATGGTCTCTAATAACCTCTTCAGTCCTCACAGTGCATGAGTCTAACTGGAAAAAAAAAGCTAGCCTGAATCATGTATTTGATACCTATTTTATGATGCTGGTCAGAGAGCAGGAGGAGAAGGAGGCCCATGCATAGAACAACAGAAACTCCCCTCCAGGTATGCTGCTTTCATCTCAGGAGGGCTTAGGTACCTACCGTCATCTGCATAGTACCAGTCAGGATTCTCAGGGTGGCCAAGTTCACTATTGGTGTCCTCTTTCTGGTTGTAATTCTCATAGCTGTACTCATAGGTGTCAGGAGTCCAATCTATAGAAGTGGAAACAGGACCAAAGAAACCCTAAACATTAGACCCAAATAAATTGGCATTTTATTTCACCGAATACCTTTCTTTCCAAAGGTTTCAAAGTCCTGAAGAAGGAATCATGTGTCTTTCCAGCTCCTCACACTGATGGGGTGGACAGAGGCATCAGGCTTTGTGAATTTGCATTTGGAGGTAGGGGTTATGACCCAGCAAAGCAGCAATGGCACTTGGCAGGGTTAAGAGCACCTGATTGGAAATGAGAGAAGTCAAGTTCTGGCTTCCCACTAACCGTGACCTTGGACAAGCCAATAGTATTCTCGGGGCCCCAGTTTTCTCATCTGTAAACAGCATGAAGATGATTGGGGGCTTAGAGGGTCTCCTGTATGAGATCTGCCCAGGGTCGTATCCAGTGGCACTTGAGTGCCTTGTTGGATGGTTCTGTGAAATGAAATGAAATTTCTCACGGAACTTCATTAGGCACTTTAGCTTAATGAAGTTAAAGAAACTCATCACTGTCCTCTGGTCACAGCATCAAATTCGTCAGTTATATCTTTAGAGGAGTCACAACAACTAATATTTATTAAAACTTTACTATGTGCTAGGCCCTGTGCTAAGCATTTTACATGAACTATCCATTTCATTTATCTTTATGAAAATCTAGATGTGTTATTATCTCTACTTTAAATTGAGAAACTTGAGGTTGAAAGAGGTTAAGTAACTTGCCCAAGGTCACATAGCTAATAAACAACAGGATAAGTACTAAGACCGTTTATCTTCATATAATGCCTAAATTGCATTAGTTCGGCTGCTTCAACTGGCCTCTTACACTGCCTCAGGTACATCCATACTTGCCCTTGAAAATGGGGTCCTGCCATCTCCGTTGAATAGTCTGCCTGCTAATTAGCAATCACCTAAGGACAATTTTGAGAAGGTTCATGGATCTTGCCCACTGAAAGACAGTGCAATGTATAATGTTGCTCACAGTTATAAACCTCACACTAGAGCAGGTGTGTGTAAGGCTGGACTCAAGCTTGTTGTTATCTGGGACCTTGAAAGATGCTAGAAGCTTTGTGGCTCACAGAGAGAAGTTTGGAATTTGCAGAAAGTTGGGTTGACTCTGCTGTCTGCAGCTGGTGGGAATATGGCAAGCAGAAGCCATAAAGAAGCCATCCGGAGATACATATGCTAATAAGGCAGGAGCAAATGCAGATAGCCGACTTGAAAAGGCGCTCCCACAGAGCCAGCTGATGGCTCCGAGGATGGCACTTTACCTAAGCCTGATTATCAACCACATTATCTTATTCGTCTCTCAGTCATTCCCTTATAGTCTTTATCTCTTTGGCTTTTGAAAAATCGACTTTTGCACAATGGCTGTTTTATATTTCCCATTAAAATGGAACTATCTTTTTATTTCCTTTTTGAATCCGCTAACTCTGGTTCCTTGCCAGAGTTTCACCTCATTTATCACAGTGTCAAGTCAAGACTCCCTTTGCTTGCTCATTATTTCTCCCGAGCTGCTTTTTCCCACTATGAAAATGCTCCCAGAGGAGGCCACCTTTCCAGGGACAAGGATCTCGGTTGAAGATAAGGCCATTGTCTTCCTGGAGCAAATAAAGTTTCTTTCCATCTAGTTTGATAAAGCATAGAAAGAGAGTGAGAAAGTGACAAAAGAAAATGTTTCTCTGAGTTCAACATAAAAAATTTCAAACTGACATTTGGGAAGACAATGGGGTTCGGTAATGAGAAGATTGCATCATTTATTTATTTCTCTTTGCTTTGGAGAATGTATTTTTGTTTTTCTAACAGGTGTTTATAGATAAGCCCCTTCAGATTCCTCCCGTAATTTCTCCCATCATTCACACAGATATAGGGTCAGACTGGCTAATCTTGGCCAGGCCATTAGCAATCAACTCCTTTGCAGATGTTTAGAGATAAGAGTTTTGCATAGATGGGATGGTGCAACTTTTCCAGGTGGCAGGGGGTGGATAAAAGGTGGTTGGAGGATTTTGACTTGAAGCCAGCTCTACAAACAAGAGCTGCTCATCTCTCACGGAAACTAAGGAGGGAATAAAAAATGTAGGCTTTGAAACATACTCCTGCCAAGCAAAGTCCCTGCTACTCTCCAGAGCCCAGGGCTCTTGGTGGAGGTTGATAGGAGCAGCAGAGGCTCAGAGGTCCCAGATGACCAGAGGCCATCCAGCTAGAGGGTTGCGCAGTGGAGGGCACTAAGATCCTCTTCATTTGGGCTGGGCTCTATAGGAGCATGGGAGTGTTTCTCCACCTTCGCTCTTAAAGCTTATTTTGTCTTTTCTATTCTGTTGGCTCTTAATCCCATTGTCTATGTAACAAATGTGTATCGTACTCCTAAATGAGCATTATGCCAGATGCAGAAAGACATCAAAAACAGTGGAGAGTTACACAAATAAGAGTGGGATGTGGCCTCCATAAAGGAGCCTCTAGTGTGGGTAGGGTCAGGGAAGAAAGCTAGCCAAACAAAGAGATGAAAGGGTCGGGGAGCTAGATGTGGCCAAGTCTAGGCCTGGAAGCCTTGAGTTCCACATTGGCCCTCTGGTGTGGTCCACGCCAATCTGATGGAAAAAATGGCCCTGATTCCCCACCCCTTCCTGTATCCGCACCTTTTGTCATGTGACTTGGCAGCTCTTCCCACCAAACAGTAAAGTCCATCTCTCCCCCCCACCCCGGGTTGCCCTTGGGACTTGCTTTGGCCAACAGGGTGTGGTAAAAGGACCGTGTGCCAGGTGACAATGTGCCTAGGCCTCAGGAAACCTTGTGTACTTCCTCTCTCTCTCTCTCTCTCTTCCATCTGAACCAGGCTGACCTACTCTATAGGAGGTCAACAACAGACTCAGTGGTCCCACTGAGGCCTCAGATATATGAGAAAGCCCAGCTGACCCACGAGCTGAGCCTGGTCCACCCCAGAACTCTGCATAGCTAGACCCAGCTGAAACGGCCAACTCAAAGAATCAAGATCTACATGGTTAATGGTTTAAAGTCACTAAGTTTGGGGTAGTATATTATGGAATAATAAAAAATGGACACATAGGGATTGATTCATATTGGTTGCTAGTGATCTAAGAATTTTAGATTCTTAAACATTCCTCAGTGGCTCAGGTGGCTGTAGAGTTTTAGGTTTCATGGCCAGATCTAGATGGCACCTATCTCTTGAGGTTGATATTTAACTTGGTATTTAACTAGAGAGTTTCTTAAGAGCAAGGGCCATGTCTATTCTTCTCTCTACCCCACAGAGCCCAGCACAGAGCCCTAGATGCAGTTAATGTGTGTGTCTGACAGATCATTTTTCCCTCTGTGGCCAAGCCTCCCTTCCTTCTGATTGGCCTGCACACAGTGGGTGCACAGCTCTGCCAGCACAGATGGTATCTGCTTGGAGCAGAGTAAACAGGGGATTTAGGAGAGAAACTATGTGAGATTCGGGTGAGGTGTTTGTTAAGAAAAATGCCTGTGAGCTCTGTAGGAGTCTAGAAACTTTTTCAAGTACTTTCCTGCATAGAGAAGGATTGCAGCCTAACATGAAATTTGGTTCCATTGGTAGATTGCAGAAGAAACACTCCAGGTTCAAATATAGATTACTTGAGTCTTTCTTTGGGTTATAGAGAGGGGAGAGCTTTGAGGGAAGAATGAGACAGCTATGAGGAGCATATTGTATTAGATATGTTAAAAAATACTTGTGGATTTGTCTACTTATCAGAATCTGTTTCTAGAATTTATCAGGAAGAATAGAGAGAATATCCTGAGTTAACCCAAATAATCCTAATAATAGGTTATTATGTATTGAGTATTTTATATATATCAGACACTACACTAAATAAATGTGTTATGCACAATCTAATTTAACCTTAAAATAACACCATGGCCTAGGTCTTATTATTTCTCTTTTATAGAAAAGGAAAAATTAAGGCAGAGGACATGGCATCGGAAATCAAGCCTACTTAACTCCAAGTCTGGTTTGCTTTTTTATGAGCCCTGGAGCCTCTTATGGGTTTATGTTTCATGAAACTCCATGGGTTTTAGTTTCCAGGAAGCAACATGCATTGGTAAATCTTCTTCAGCACATGCTCCAGGTCTTTCTACCAAGGTTATTGTGGTCTATACCCGGGGTCTTTTGGAAAAACTCAGGACTTCCTGTGATGGAGGCTTTGCAGCTGCTCTGGTTAAAGAGCTCACCAGATGTGTGGAACGGAACAGAAATCCGTGGAATGCCGTCCCTGCTGGCATCATTCATCACTGTGGCACAGACGGTCCCGCTGAGGGCCTCCCCCAAACCCCAGCCCTGTCAGCCTACATTTGACGCTTCCAATCCTGCTGACAGGGCAAGCCCAGTGGAGACCCTCCCTGGCAGGTAGCAGGACAGCTGATGGACAGGCTCAGCCTGTGTCGCTGGGCAGAGCCACATCAGCTTCGAAGAGGCATTTCTGCAGGCCTGTTAGCTCTCACGTCACCTGCCGTGGGAGATGGGCAGAGTCTGTGCTGTTTGATGGCCACCTCTCTGTGGCTTGGGCACCTTCTGCTCCAGCAAGACCCTCACCATGCACTGTCTCCAGCAAGACCAACTCCAGAAGTGGCCTTGCCCGTAGACATGAGCAGAGCATTTCGTTGGCTACACTGCTGTCAAAAGCCTGCTGGGATCTGACAAATTTCATCAAAGCGCAACCCCCATGCGAAATTAAATCAGACACGAACAGGGGTGTTTTTAAAACCTAACCTGCTCCTTGCAGAAAGGCCCAGCCGCTGCTTGTCATCCTGCACCACAGCCAGAGACTAATGGAACATCTTGAGGTGGTGTGCTCCACCACCAAACCGTTAGAAGCTATTGGCAGAGTTTTTACAGAGCCCAGACTCTCAGGATGTCAAATCCAACAGTCTCCACTCTCTACTAAGTTATTTTTCAGACTGCGCTTAAATACCACCAGTGATGGGAAGCTCACCACCTCACAGAAGCCCAACGGCCCATTCAGATTTTTGGACAACTCTGATGATTAGAAAGTTCTTCCTGATGCAGATCAAATCTGACCTTATAGTTTCCAATCTATTTAATTAAAGCTACAAACCTGATGGACTCACAGAATGAATCTACTCCCTTGCCTGTGACCTCTGATTCATGAGGCTATCACTTATGGTTGCTCATGTGGTTCACTGCACAATTCCAAGGTGTCATAAACTCCCAGTCATTGTAAACGTCTTTTTTATAACTTCCTAGCAGATGACAGTAACGTGTCTGAGGTAAAGACACTTCTTAATTACCACAAAGTCCATCCCGTGGATGAGGGGTAGGGACTGCTTTTCAAATACTTAAAGAGAGTGAGGCTCCTGAGTCTTCTATGCGCCTGTTTCTTCCCCTGGGTGACCCCACAGCTCTGCAGCTTTGTCTCTCTGACACTCTGACCAAAGCAGCCCCTTCAATGGTGCCTCAGCAGCTGGCGCTAATGGCTGGGGCAGGGGCAGCTCTTGACTTTGGACCCTCTCCGGAGTCCACGTGCAGATGTGGCCAGCCCGGAGAGCCTTCTGAAACAGGATTCTCCAAGAAACTGAATTATATGTTGTTGGATTGAATATTCTTTTTTGCTTTGGGGAAAGATACAGATCCTTTCAAAAACCCACACGCTATGTTCCCATATATTTCTATCCAATTCTACAAACATTCATTGAGCACACGGGGCGGGACAAAGGCCAAGTATCGATTGCTTGAGCTGGCACAAGTCTGTCTGTCTATCTGGGGCTTTATGGCAAAAGAATATTAACTGTCAAGCTGAATTTGGCCCGGTAATTGCATCTTTGCTCTAAATAGACCCTTACTCCGAAGTTTAGATGTGACTGAAATCTCCACATACTACCTGCCTGGCTCTTGTCCACTGTGGGAGGCCAGCCCAGGGCACTGCTAGTGGGCGCTGCTGGCCTCTGCCTCAATAGAGAAGCGAGTAGACTTCTCTTCCTTGGGTTTCAGAGCAGCAGAGGGAGAGTCAGACCCAGGGGCAGAGACCAAGAGTGGATGATGTGGCAGGAGGAAGCAGCCCTGCTCCACCTGGGCACGGCTCAGGGCACCAGGCAGAGGAGACAGAAAAGAGAGAAGATGAGAAAGTGAGGAGTGAGTCTGCGAGAGGCAGAGCCTGTGTGAAAGAGCCAGGCTCACTGCGGAGAGGACATACCGAGGAAACAAGCCATATAGCGGTATGGGTGGCAGCCACCACAAGGGGCGGCCGGTCTGGGGCTGCCTGCATGGCAATGGCAGTCCTCTCAGCGTAGAGGTGCTGGCTCCCCACCAAAGGGGGTGAAGTGAGAGGGGTGGCCCGGAGCTGGCCTGCCTGGAAGCCGGTCACTGTTCACGGACACTCTCACTTTGCCTTTGCCCTGTCCCCACTAATGGGCTGTGTGACCTGGGGCAAGTTGCTTCTCATCTCTGGGCCTCAGTTTTCTCCTCTGTAAAATGAAGGGGTTTAACTGCATCAGCAATTTTTCTCGGGGGGGGGGGGGCTAAGGCTGAGTATCAGGGGTGTCCGCAAGCAACTTGAAATCGTGTAAAGCATGGTGTGTGCAAGGAACTACAAATGCCCAGGACTACATTTTTCTGGGTGGATTCTCAGAGGGGTCTGGGACACTTCTGAACCGTTTGAACTCTGAGGTCGTACACCAACACTCACATGCGTGGGTCCCCCTTCCTCCATCCCAGAACCCGCCCTGCTGGGTGGGGAGCCCCAGGGCGATCCGATCCGCACACTCACCTGGGTCGGAGTCTAGGAGAAAAGGGAGCAGGGAGAACTGAAAAACAAAATGACACAGAACAGAGCAAGGTTGAGTGTGCCGAGTCAGGTGGGTGCCTTCCTGGAGCCTTTCCTGGGGTCACGCCCAGGACACAGGAGCGCGGGTGATTTCTGAGGGCTGCAGTTGGGACGGGATTGGAGGGAGGGGCGGGGCCTATTGGAAGACGCTCCCCCATTTCCTGTGCTGGCTGAACCCCATCTGAAGCGCTGCCCTCTCTCCTCGGTGTGGCCTTTCTCACCTGGGAACCTGGCCACACAGGTATTCACCATGCGGCCAGGTATGGCGATGGGCATGTATTGAGCATTTCCTCTCTGCCGCATTTAATTCTTATAACAACCTTATAAAGAGGCTTATAGTAGCCTGTTTACAGGTGAGAAAATTAAGGCTAAGAGGTCACACGACTGTGATAGGATTTGGATTCACACTCAAGTCCAGGTGATTGCCTTGGGGTTGGGGATGGAGAGATGCTTAAAACTCTCCGGTGACTTCTCATTCTTCTTGGAATAAGATACAAACACCTACCACAACTGATAAACCTCCCCCTATACTCTTCCCTCCCATTTCCCCCTACTGAGCTCCAGCCACATCCGGGGTCAAAATGGCCCTGGCCGAGCTCCTCCCACCTCGGCGTGTGATGACGTAGCTGCTGTTCCCTCCCTCTGCCTGGAAAGCTCTCCCGCACGGTTATCTCTAGGTCTGGGCTTAAATGTCGTCTCCGCAGGTCTTCCCCGACTCCCCCCAGTATGACACCCTCCCCCTGGTTTTGTCACTGTCCCCGTTCCTTTTCTCCATGGTCCTCCTTACAACATGTAGTTTTGTACTTGCGTTATTTGCATGTTATCTGTCTCCCCACATCAGACATGTCCTCCAGGAAGGCAAGGATCTTGTCTGTTTAGTCACCGATGCAATTACCTCATAACAAGCCTAGCGCTTGGCACATGGCGTTCCTCAAAAAGTTTTTGCTGAATAAATAATGATATCGACAGTTCCTCTTAGAATGCCGTGTATACTAGGAAAAGAAAGTTTTACTCATTTGATAGCTAGGATAATTTTCTTCACTTAAATCAAGGGTTCTCTCTCTCTCTCTCTCTCTTTCTCTCTCTCTCTCTCTCTCTCTCTCTCTCTCTCTCTCTCTCTCTCTCACACACACACACACACACACACACACACACGCACGAAAAAGCCAGAGAGAAAGCAATGTGGCAGAATGTTCGCTGTTGCATCGAACTGGGCAAAGGATATTCATTGTATTAGTCTTTCCACCTTTTTATAGGTTTGAAAAATTACAAAATAAAAAGTCGGGGAGGGAAGAGGAAGGCACAAAAAGGAAGTGAGACCGTTTGTTGTCTGGACTGTGCCTGTTTAATTGCCTCAGAGCCCCCCATCCCCGCCACTGCAGGCAATGAGACAAGGGGTGGCAATGGGGGCGGGGGGCTGGCAGAGAAAAGGCAGGTTCGGGTCTCAAGGGTTTTCCTGAGCCTGGGGTGCTTAAATGGGGAACATCTGAAGGCGTCACCAAAAAAGGGGCATGAGAGGACCCTGAGATCAGACGCACGTTACCTCTCCTTCAATCTCACCCTCGTCATAGCCAGTCGGCTCTGCCTTGGTCCTGGTCCTTTGCCCTGCCTCATCTTCTCCCCATTGAGCTTGTCTGGAGGGCAGAGCCTGCCCCTTTTGACCTATCTCCACCCAGCCCGGAGGAGATGGAGATACCCCCTGAATTCTCCTATTTGAGCTGAATAGCATGGACCAAGCCTGGCTGCCTTCAGCTCTGAGATGTGGGCAGGACAGGAGGGAGGACGTCAGGGCACATTTTCCTCAAGGCCCAGTATGGAAAAGGGCCTCCAAGACCTGTGCCTGGGCCCAAGCCCGGCATCTTAGTCCTGACCTGCAGCCTGAGGGACAGCTAGGCGCTGTGTTGCCCACAGCCAGCAGGTGGCAGTAGTGCCCTTCCCAGGAGCTGGAATTGGAAGCTGTTGCTGAGAGGGAAACCGAACAAAAAGCAAGCCAGGCCTTCCTGGGCTGTGGGGAGAGGGCTTCAGATCCCACTGGCTCTCGGGGAGTCTGAAGCAGCTGCCGCCCAGCTGTGCAGCCTGAGCTGCGTGTCAGGGGGTCCCAGGGATCTGAAGCAGGCCCACTCATTCTGTGAACCGCTGGGTCCACCACAGAGAGAGGCTGTGGTGAAACGTGGAAACTGGCAGCTCGAACGCCAAGCTGGATGTTTCGTGGACTGTACGAGAAAGGCCAGGCCAATAGTCGGTTATTTATGCCATACCTCTGCATCCTGAAACTAACGTGGGTGATCGTGGGGACCGAAGGGTGGAGAGACACAGTATTTACCTCCTTCCATCCCATTATTCCATTCAGTCTTTCCACAGAGCCAGGGGACTGATAGAAGTCCTGTTCCTGGGACTTGCAAATCCAAAGAGGAAGAAGGATGCAAAGGAAGGAGGAGGAGGAGGAGGGGACAGCTATGGTCTCAGTTCACACGTGTGAAGAGCTGACAGTGTGCCAAAAACAGTGCTAAATGTTTGACGTGGTTTTTTTTTTGTCTCATTTATTGCACACGATACTTGATAATTGAGGGACTATAGTTATGTCCATTTAAAAGTGAGAAAACAGGTTTGGCAAAGATTAAGTTGCCCAAAATAGCTCCGCAGATAGATGCTGGAGCCGAGATCACATGGAGCCAGTTTTACATCAGAGCCCTCACTCTTAGTCGCCATTGCTATGAGGGAGGAGGGAACCACACTGCGCACAGGTTGTGACGAAAGGATGGAGGAGAAGAAAGCAGAAGAGCTCACTAACCCTCAGAGAGGCAGGGCGTTGAGCTAGATTCAAAGATTTGACCCCTGTTCTTGGAAAGCTTTATGAAAGACCTGTCTAGACTAGCCCCGTCCTGGCAGGACACAGGGAGGATCATTAGGCCCCAGTGATAACTGAGGAGCCTTAGCCAGTCCCCTGCGGCAAACACATCTCAACAAACATCTCCGCCCATCGAAAGGCAGGCAAGCCCTGCCTGCTTCTTCCACCACATTCATTCCGGGTATCAGCTAAAATAGCCTGTGGTCACAGCTGCCCTGGATTCTCTTCGAGAGCTGGAAACAGCTGCTTCTCACACATGGGAGGGTAGATGCTTCGTAATAGATTCAGAGACCCCTCTAGGTCCAACTGCCTGTCCTTCTATCCCACTCTTGGGCTTTCTCCATGGCTAAGGGCTCCAGCCTTCCCCAGTGAGGAGCAGGCCTGCGGCAATATTAAAGTCCTCCAGTCACCAGAGGGCACGTTTCTGGTGTCTTACAGTCAGTCTAAAGTTGGTTAGTGGGGAAGGCGGGGAGGGGCAGAGAGAGAAGGATCCTGTGTCTCTGAGACTTTCTGATTTACAGTGTAATCTTTTTAGGTGGGAAGACCATTGAGGTTTAACCTATTTTGTCTTATCTTTAATCTAGTGTGATTGTTTCAACTCAGATTCTTCCTTTACCTTTCAGAATTCTAAAGGAACACAAAACAAAAAGGCAGGGGCTAAAAGTCTGAGCTGATAGAAAATGTTCCCAGAGGACTGGGAAGCAGTGGGGGAGAGAGGTGAGGTTAGTCCTGTCTTTTGAGGCCAGAAGCTTGGCTTAGAATGAAATAAAAGCACAAGATCTTTCACCTAGTAGGTATAAGATTGGGCCTCTAATTCTAACCATCCCTTCCTCCTCATATGTTCTTTCTAGGATGACTTGATGGTCGACCAGATGTGTCTGACCACCAGGAGAGGATCGTATTACTCCTAAGGGCAGATGGGTAGGAGAGAACTCTGCACCATGGCCAAATGAAGCTGCAGCTGCTGGGCTGGAAGGCAGGCCAAGGACAAGAGTGTGCAGCTCAGCAGGACCAGTCCCCACTACTGAACAAAGAGCTCAAGGTCACGCTGAAGTGCGGAGGGGACAGAACCCAGGTGTTGCCAGCGTTCTAGTCATTAGCCCAACAGCTGTCTCAGACCATCCTCCCACTCTGGCTCAGGATGCAGACATAAGCTCTGTCATGAGACGACCATTTGCGCAAAACCGCTTAGTTCTTTCTTTAAAATATTGTTGTAAAATACATATAACATACTATTTTTCACTTTAACCATTTTTAAGTACCCAGTGGCATCAATGACATTCATAATGCTGTTGTAACCATCACTACCGTCTACACCAAAACTTTTTCAGGCTCCCCATTTTCTCATTCACTCTATACCTATTAAAAGATAACTCCCCCTTCCTCCCACCTTCAAGCTCCTAGTAACCTCTAGTCTACTTTCCGTCTCTGTGAATTTGGCTATTCTAAGTACCTCATATGAATGGAGTCATAATATTTGTCTTTCTGTGATGGGCTTATTTCTCTAGGCATAATGTTTTCAAGGTCTATTTATGTTGTAGCATATATCAAAATTTCATTCTTTTTGATGGCTGACTAGTGTTTCATTATATATTACATTTTGTTTATCCATTCATCTGTTGATGGACACTTGGGTTGTTTATATCTTTTGGCTATTGTGAGTAATGCTGCTGTGAACATTAGTGTACAAAAACCTGTTTGTGTCTCTGCTTTCCATTCTTTTAGGTAGACACCTAGGAGTGGAATTGCTGGGTCATATGATCATTCTAGGTTTAACTTTTTGAGGAACCACCACGCTCTTTTCCATAGTGGCTGCACTATTTTACGTTCCTACCAACAACGCATAAGAATTCCAATTTCTCCACATCCTTGCTAACACTTATTTTCCATTTTTAAAAAATTCTAGCCATCCTAATAAGTGTGAAGCGGTGCCACTCAGTCCTTCTTCCTCACAAAGAATCTCGCCCTTCTTGCTTGAGCTCACAAGTGCGTAACGCTGTCCTAGGATTGGTGGGTTCACTGTGGCTTTGCTCTAACCTGAAGCTGGGGGACAAGGATGAAAGGCTCCGATGAGGAAATCTGAAGGTCAAGGGAAAAGGCACCAGGTAGTGATCCCCATGCGTGGTTCCCTTCCTGGGAGACCTGGTATAATTTGGAACCTCAGTGATGAGCCAGAAGGCATCATGAAGAGAAGTGGCCTAGACCCTTCGTATACAGAGAACAAAGTTGAGTCTCTACAGGGTGACATGCCCTGCAAAACATGAGCAGATTGGGGTAGGGCAGGGACTAGAGACCAGGTCTCCTCGCTGAGGCCAGTCCCCCGTGCCTGGCTCACGGGAACCCTGTGCACCTTCCCTGTTCTAAAGCTCAGAGCTTTTGAGGCCACTCAGACACCTTTCCAGTTAACTGGCGGCTGGACTGCAGTTTCATGTGGCAAGCAGAGACGGGGTAGGTGGTAAAGAGAAGAGACCCATCAGAAGACCCAGAAAAATTCCATTTTTGTCTGGAGAGCTTGATAAAGATTCGGATCCCTGAACACCTGTAAAGGTGGTACTTCTTGGGTCTGAAGTCGTCCCAGAAGATGCCTTTTCAACCAGCACCTAGGCGAGTCTGCCTTCAGTCACTCTTCGATTACGCCTCTCCTGGCTGAGGAGGCTCCTGGGCCTATCTTTGCTCTTGTTGAGTCTCTCTGTGCCTCAGTTTCCCCCATTGTAAAAGTAAGAATTCTTTCACCCAGCTCAGTGTTTTATTTGAGGGGATTTGGCTGCCCAGGAGGGAGTGTAGCATTGACAAAGAATTACCCTATGGGTAAGCACTTGGTGAGAAATATCAGTATGAATGGGTCAGCCTCAGGACTTGGGTCTAGTAGACTGGGGGTGGAGGGAGGGAATGTTGAAGTGTAGGGGTGAGACCATTCAGGATAAGGAAATTGCATAAAAACAAACACTCATTTCCAGACGTGATCATGCACCTGGAAGCTCTTTGTAAAAGCAAATGAAGAAACAAAATGGAAGAGTGGGCGAGTCTGGGACCTGCTCCTTGGGCACAAGCCTCCACGTTATCCTTGGCCAGACGACCTCAGCAAATAGCCCAGGGACTCAGAAGAGTAGCTTTGCACTGATGGAAACCAACTCCACCCCTGAGGCTGTCCTCACTTCTGCATTTCCCATGGTGTGGGAGGTGAATGGCCGGTGACACCCAAACCGATTTGGGTGGCATCTGACCAGCGAGTGACGTAACATCAAAACACAACGTGAGAAAGTCATTCTCTCCTCAGTTTCACTGTCAACCCGTCCAATCCCGTCACAAAGAAAGACTCGGGTGGTGTTGGCAAGTCTCAACGCTCTACCTCTCTCTAATCTCCCCTTCCAACAAGGACAAAGCAGGCTTCAGGCTCTGAGCTTTGGTGTGACAGCTGCAGCCAGTCAGAATTCAAAGACATCATTTTTTTTTTTAATCCTCCCCTCCCCTCTCCCCCCCTCCACCCCCGCCCCAGAAAAATTTTCTAGTTATAGTAGTGACAGTTTCCTCTAAAAAAATAAATCTGTTTAGGTTGAGAAAAGGTGAGTCTATTTAACAAAGGTATTAAGGAACTGGTTTGGGCTTCGGCAACATTTTTGAAGCCGGGTTCATTCACGATCGCGGTGTCGAAAGCACTAAACTAATCGGTTAACTGTCTGGCAAGGCGTGCTCCTTCTGGTGTTGAAAAGAAAAGCTTCAGGGCTGGTCAGAGGAGCCTCCAGGTAGAAGTAACTTCACCTCCTGCCTATCGCTGGGGTCTGAGGCCACTGCCCCTTCTGATGCCTTTGATATCACTTTGAACAGACTCGTTTGTTTCTGGGTAGCACCTGGCATGGCGGCCTCTACTAGTGGTTATGAGCACAGAGCTTGGCATCGGGAAAACCAGGATTTGAATCTCTGCTCTGTTTGTGCCCAGGGCTGCCACTGTGGGCAGATTATTTAACTTCTCTACAGCTTAGTTTCTGTTCTACAAAATAAGGATGACAGTAGTCCTTACCTCAGAGGGCTGTTGGGAAGCTCGAATGATATAATAAGCATAAAGCACACAATGGCTGATCAACAGTTGCTGTTATGATTTGTGATTATGACTCTTAGCTACTGTTGCCAGTGATTTTGATTCAAAACATTTTTATTATTGTTGTTGTTGTTGCAAATCATGGAGCCATTAAGAAGAGCTCACTCAGCACAAACTCTTCCTGGAACTCGTTGGTTGGGTCACAGTCACGTCACACACTCATTCCCCCTCTCCTCCTTTTCCTGGGATCTTTGCCAAGTCCTAAGCCAGGAAACCTTGTTATATTAATTATAAAGAAAAAGCATGTTTTATTTAAAATCCCGGCTGCCAAATATTCTGCCATGCTGTTTCTCTATGACAGCAGAATTGCTTTTGCATTTAGGGAACCCTAATGAATTTAAAACATAACTATATCTGTGCCTAGATACATGTGCAATTTCCTGTGACCTGATTTCCCTAAATACCAGTGTACAACGCCAAAGCTAGCCAGTTGGACTTGTGCTTAGGATCATATATCTTTTTTAAATCTATAAGAAGGTTCTGTGAAATTCAGTCCCTCTTTTTTCCATAATACTCTGTGTGGATTACAACAAGAGGGAGGGCTGTCTCCTAGGCCTAAGAGAGACTCTGACATTATGGAGCATCGAGGTTTTGAAGAGTGGCTCTTATTATCTTCTCGTCAAAGGCCTTGTTTGGTCCTCCTGGGGGCTGTGAGGATTTGGATGCTTGAGTTAATCAGATGCTGAGCCCAGTTACTGGACCATCAAAAATTGGCCCTAACACTTCACGGTGTTTCTCGATACAACCAGACAAGATCGCTCACTCGCTCGCTCTCTCTCTCTGTCTGTCTCTGTCTGTCTCTGTCTCTCTCTCTCCTTCTCTCTATAAGGTAGAACAAGGTATATAATGTACATCAATCAAGCAGAAAGGGTGTCAACAGTAGAGAATGGTGGAATCAGGGAGGCTTAAGTTTCCTCTAATAATAAAAGCTTATGCTCCTCCTCTCCTTGCAAGAATGTGAACTTTGTCTTAGTGAAATGTCTGGTTTTCAAGAAAAGCCAGAGATTTGTATTTTATGCGAAACAATCTGATATTTAAATGTCGCCAAGCAATTGAAAGGAAATAAAAACACTCTTCGGACTGACCTTCTACCTGCCAAACAAAACTCTCGCTGTGAGCAGGATGTACCCAAGCTGCCAATCTTTGACCTCTGGTCTATGCAAACATTTTTGCAGCTCTGTTCAGAGGGGGATTCTAGAATTCTAAAGTTCTTGGGTTTAAACTCCAGAGTTGAGCAAGTCCAGAAATGGGAGCAAACATGCATTTTAATTGTAAGGCCCCTCGCCGGGGTGAGGGGGACCCATTGTCTTCTTTCCTCTCCGGAGATGGGCCGAGATAAGCAGGGCTGGCCTAACAAGCTTTGTCTTCTGGCTTTTGACCCCGGAAGAGGTCAAATCCCATCACGGCTGAGCCCAGTAGTGCCCCTAAGTCACCCTAGGAACCGTAGCAAGAAAGGTTCCTGAGCCCTGGAGGCAGATGCCCGTCCTTCATACAGCTGAATGACCTCCTGTGTGTGTCGAGAGTCAGACAGACCTGGTTCCCGATCCTGGCTGGGAAGTTAGTTTGCCATCTCTGGGCTTGCTTCTCACCCGTAAAATGGGGATAACAATTCAAGGCTGTGCTGGAGACAGGTGCTGAAAAGTGGTAGGTAAGGACAACCAAATCTAGACCAGACCAGGAAGGTACTCTAAATGAATCCCTGCTGTCCACTGCAATGCCATGCGACCCATACCTCCTTGGATGGTGGATATCTGAATAAGAGCCTAATTTAAAGATGAGCCCACGGAGACGTCATCATAAGGCTAGCTGCCTGATTTGAGTTCATGGGAGGGCATCCAGGCCTCTTTCCAATGGGTAGTGATCACAGACCCTGTGACTTTTTTTCTTTACATTTCAGAGGGACATGGAGTCCATGACACTCCACCCAGCAGACAGTCTCTTGGTCTAAGAGCCTCCTTCCCCTACAGGAAAGACCATGCCCTGCAGCTCTGTGGATGGAAGATCTCATCTCTAGCCAGGGTCTAGGCAAGAGATTTCGTCCAGACAGATGGACACCAGCCATAGTCTAGAACTCAGCTCTACCACTTCCCAGCTGTATGACTTGAGGCCAAGTTACCCTTAAATTGGGAGCAATAACAGTAGCTGATTCTTAGGGCCCTTCTAGAGATGAACTGATTTATCTGGAGCACAGAGCCCAGCACACAGGATTTCTCACTAAGTGGTAAGAGTTGGTTATAATATTTTAGCTACATGGGACAGGAGAGGCCACCTGGCCCATCTGGCTATGTGGCTCCTTCCCCACTGTGATGCCCCGAATTCTCCAAAGCATCTGAGAGACTTGGCCACTTTCCCCCGGATGTCTGTGTACTGGCCTGTGAAATGCAAGCCGCCTTCCCAACCACCTGTCTGGCGCACATCTGGGGTAAGAACATTCCAAAGCCCTGAATCCTCTCCTCGGAATTAACTAAGCTCATTGCCTGAAGGCTATCTCTCATATTTTCTCTTTTATCCATTATTGACTTATAATTTCATTGCTAACCCTAAAAATTCACTGGGGCTTGCAAAAAAAAAAAAAAAAAAGGATTTTTTTGGGACCATTATCTTTTTGTGAACTTCAAACAGACTGCATCAACTCTCCTTGCCTGCAAACTTTAGGATCTAATTCTTTCTGACTGGTACTTTCTCTAGACCCCCTGTGGGCCTCTGATAATTTCCACTGCTTTTCTCTAGACCTGTGATATTTCTGCTGGGTTTTGGCCCCAGACTTCCAACAAGCAGTCAAATGATGTAGGGGACTTGATAACAATTTGTCATTGCAGCCACACCACACATACACAAATCAGCATTGGAAAATATAATTCTTTCAGAGGCGAGTCGCTCGGAAGCTTAATATAGGCTAAGGTAGGCTTCTGAGTACAGTTTGCCTAAAGGGAAGGAGACGCTATTGTTTTTAAAGCATGTTAATCAGAAAACCTGGAATTTAATCTACTTCCTGCAGGAAAAGCCCTATGGAGTAAAATGGAAAATAAAATGCAAAGGTATTTAATGAGATAAAAAGGATATAGCTATCATTTCAGTTCTCAGCCCCTACTTCTTGTTCTCTACCCCTCCCCCAACAAAGGGGCACATTTTCTGATTTTTATAGACAATCTGTGTTCCTTTCGGAAATTCTAAGGGAAAAGAGCTGACCCTTAGTGATAGCTACATGCATTGCCTTGTTTAATCAATCCTGACACTCCCCAAACCTGTGAGAGATTTATCAGTTTGTTTGCGGTAGGGGAAACTGAGGCTCAGAGAGAGTCTATCACTTGCCCAACAGTCTACAGCTGGAATGCATCAAAGCTGAAGTTCAAACCCTGGCTCCATAACACACACTCATGCCACTCACCACACCCAGTGAGGAAATTCGGGAGGCTCCCCACTCAGAGACCCAGCCTACAGTCTTGGGCCACGATGACACACAGCTGGAGCTGGCCTCTCTACAACTCAGCTGCTCCCAAACGTCTTGCGTTCCCTATGAGAGACCCTCTGATGTCACTTCGTCAGGCCCCCGCTCACAGCAACATCTGCCACGGTCATGGTCACAGGATAAGGGGAGCAGAAACATTGCCCACAGAGCTTCTCTCCAATCTAATCCACCAAGGAAAGCTGTTGCCAGGATCACTCCAGTGACAGCACGATTCTCCTCTAGGGCCGAAGCACAAGCATTCTGACTCTACTGCCACCCGAAATGGCTGGAAACCTGTGTGCATGTGTCGGCATGTGCAGAGGGAGAGAGTTGGTAGCTTTCAGTGGCTTCTCAAAGGGGTCTCTGAGATCCGTGCCAGATTGGGACCCATGGCCTTCGCAGATTTTCTTAACCCCCATCCCCTTCGTGGGAAGGCATTCATGTAGACTGTGCTTCAAGAGAGCTCGAGCCAGTTGCATGGCTTCATGGCACTAGCAGCTCGGCGGCCACCACCACTACAGGCCCGCATTTGCTCTGGTAACCACGACGCATCCAACACAACACTAGCCTTTCACAGCTAAAGTTCTTCCTTGCTCCTGGCCCAGTTGGTTTGTTCTTCCCGACCACCCAAGTCTCTCAACTACAGGTATTCGGAAAGAACACTTACCCCGAAGGATGTCTTTCCGGCTAGAACCATTAGCAGCAGAACCTGGGGAGCAGACATTTTGGCGAACATCTCTGCAGCTTAAGGACTCTTGTTTTGCTTTAGATGCAATTTCGTTTGCTGTCTGTGCCTTTGGGGGCGGGGGGGGGGGGTGGGGAATGTCAGTCTCCAAGGATTCAGGAACAAATGAAGAGGATGCAAATTATTAACTAGGCATCAAATACTGTTTAATGTTTAATGTTTTGCAAACCAACTATCTTGATTAAACAAATGATAACTTTGGGCCGGGCTGAGTCATGGGGTGGTTTCTTTTCTGCGAGAAAGTCTCTAAAGAAAGTGACAGAGATAAAAAGCCTCCAGCTTTGGCTCCCAGCTGAAGCTGGAGGGCGGCCGAGTGCTTGGTGCAGAAGGCCCAATGGTTAACTAGCATCCCAGCTGCAGGATAAAAGCTCCGGACCAGGTGAGGCTTCTGCCACAGGCCTCAGACATTGCTGATTTGGACAGAATGTTAATAGAGTTCTGATTCATCAAATCTCAAACAGAATTAAGGCATGGATGAGCTCCTAATAACATCACGCTTTATATTCATGAAAGATGAATTAAAGGTTGCAAAACTGCTATTGACAAACATTGATTCTGGGCCCTTTGAAGCGTTGCCCTTGGTTGCATGTTGGCTTCAAAAGTTTTCTTTTACATTTCATTACATAAGGTTTTTACTTTTTAATTATTTTTTTTTTCTTTTCACTGGAGTCTTTCTTTGATCAAGAAGGGTAAAAAAAATCCCATGATTCTCATGTTTGGGGCCTATTGTTTTCTATGTTCTTTATTTAGCTATACGTTGTGGGTAGGGCTATATAATACAACAGTTACCCATTAAGCATAGGTTCTCATGGACACAATTGATCTCTTTAATAAACACAGACTTGAGCTCCTGTAAACACCTGACTGCCCACAGTAATCTATGTCAGGGCTCCAGAAATCCTCCTGCCTGAGTCTTCAATCCAGGTTCTAAAACGCTGCTGCCGACTGAGGCAGGTGCTCACGTTGGCCTCCTGCTCGCCCATCTGCCCTCCCTGTGTGGCACTCACACTTGGATGCTCAGTGGCTGCTTCCACCTTGGGAAGCCAAGTTTATAGTCATAGAGGGCCCCACGAGTACCCCCCCAGGAGAAGGCCAAAGTCAATGCTCCAGCCACCAGATGGCCCCTGAAGGACACATGAAGTCTGGACATTTTACCTCTTAAATAACTCCCAATCCGTCTTCTTTTCTCCACTTATCTTTGTCTCCACCCTATTTTAGGCGGCCATCAACTCACTCCCGATCAACATTTGCCTGACTCCTATAGCATATGCATATATACGTGCCAGTCTCTTTTTCTGGAAAGTTCTTCTCTGACCTCCTATCTTATCCTTCCCCTAAATCCTTACTCTAAACATAACTCTGTTCTTAACTCTAACCCTAATCACTCTTTAGCAAGTTCATCTAGTTAATTCACCTAGTTAAAGCATCTTTCGAATCTCAGCCCAAACATTACTTCCTCAGAAGCCTCGCATGTGTCTTTCCTTCAGAGCACTTTCCAAGGTCATAATTGCACACTCGTACTGCTATTTCATTAATATTTGTTCCCCCACTACCCCTAGTAGACTGAAAGCTCATGAGGGCAGGCACTCTGTTTTGCTCACCGTTGAATTCCTGGTATGGAAGCTTGGCACTTGCCTGGCCCATAGTAAGTGCTCAATAAATATGTCTTAAATGAATAACTCTTTTTTTTTTTTTAAGTGGCAATTGGATACTTTATAACCAGGAAACCTAAGATAGCATAGCCAGCTCCTGTGGAAAGAGATACTGGATGTAAAAAATTAAAGTATTCATGAAATTTTGAACATCTTCCATTTATTTATGAACACTGCATTACTAGTCATCAAATATTCACCAGGGACGTGCTGTGAGCCAAGGGTTGACGATGCAGGGTCAGAGGGAGCAGACAGGAATTCGCCTTTAAAGAGCACGCATTCTGGCTGGGGAGAGATAGGTGGACAATGAAAATGTAAAAAAGATTACTTTTTAGTTAGTGACAAGTGCGAAAAAGAATGAAGCAAGGAGATGGGACAGGCGTCCTTGCGGGGAGGAGGTTTCCGTAGACTAATAGGTGTGCAACCGCGCTTATGGTGGGTGGCTAAGCGGGTCGTTGGTGATCGCTGACACTATTGATACTTATCTGATCACAGAGCAAGAGCCAAAAACGGTCACGTGCGTGAGGAGTTTGCTGTTTTTCAGATTCAAAGCCGATGCCTTCGAAGCATCTGCGCAGATGGTAAAAAAATACAAATGGAAATTTCAGGCAAATCAAATCACTGAATTACTCATGTGACTTATACATCTCTTTCCTCATCTATGGCCCTGTGTGAACTAGTGACCCTCTGACTTAGTGAAGAGATTCCCAGGAAACAAACCTGAAGCTTTTCTTCCTGTGTCAACAGGAAGTGACTCGGGTGAGCTGGTCGTTCATCTTTTTAATCCGGATTACTTTCCCTGACATATAATCTTCCCTTTATTACAAACAAAAAGTGAACAATTTTGCTCTTTGTATAATAACCACAGGCTTCCCACATATTGTCCCTTATTTCCCTAAAGTTTTGTTATCGCTACAGTGTGAATTGAATAGATTTCTGCATGTAGCCCTAAAGGAGCGAATTCTCTAAAAGATACTTAATCCTTTCAATTTAGAAGGACAAAGAGGCTAGTTTATCATGTACTATGTCTTTATCTGGGGAGTTGGAACAAACCTACCTGCGATTTCTGATTTTTAAATTCAAACACGGAACCTTTAGCCTCCATCCCCATAGGGGTTTCAGATGGTATCAAGTCAGTCTATTCTCTCCGTCTGGGTGACATTGTCTCATGTGTTGGGTTACATGCCTCTGGATAGAGCCTCTGTCCTGCCTCAGGTGGCCCTGGGACTCTGGTCCTCCAGGGGCCGATTCTTCCGCCCTAAGGTAAAGGCTTCCTCACTGTACCCCGCCAGAGCCCCACACTCTGCTGTATTGGGGTAGCCAGTGTTTCTGTGCAGCAACTGCCTGTTTCATTTGTATTCCTTGAGAGATAACAGTCTTCTGCCTTCTAGGCCTTTAGGACGGAGAGGCGGCAGAGAGGGACACCCCAAAATAACAGCTTGGGCTCGAAACACACCTGGGGTGAGCGCCAGCTCTGCCACATCCCTGCTTTGTGGCATGGGCCAGTCATTCCCTCTCCTTCAGTTTCCTCATTTGCAAAATAAGGACAACATAGGTCCCTCTTCGTGATGTTACCTAGAGGCATATATAGGAGCGGAAAGGCAAGGTACTAAGTGCAGTCACTGGCAGAGGACATGCGTTGCGAACACCTGGGCCTTGACATCGGCAAAGCCTTCTTATGGGATGGCGCTTGCTGAGCTCCACAGAGGCTCAGAAAGGAAAGGGCCTCATGCTCAGTGAGTCTGATCGCCAACCCAGGGAAGGAATGACCACTTTCTTAGTGGCAGTGGGCGGAACCCTTATATCGTTTGTTCTTTCTAGGACAGGGGTCGGTACACTTTTGCTGAAAGGACCAGATAATAAAAATTTTAGTTATTTTCTGGCCAACCAGTCTCTGTTGTGACTGCTCAGTCTTGCCATTGTAACACAAAAGGAGACACGGGTAATACTTACGCCAAGGGGCTATTGAATGTATTGTAAAATATGTCCTTATATATATTGTTACATATTGGCTATGTTCCAATGAAACTATATTTACAAAAAGAAATACATAGTTTGCACATCTCTGCTCTAGAAGAAGGTGATACAGACGCAGCCAAGGCATTGCACTATTTGACGGGGGCCTGACAAACAATGGAGACACGTCGAAAACCATGGGAGGGGGCCCGGGCTGGTGGGATGCTGCTCCCCTCATAGGGTTTACCAAAAAATTACACTCCCCGCCCCACCATGAGCCACAGGGGCGGGGCCTATGTGCTAGGATCATCCTGTCTTTGGATATGGGCTATCCCCATTGATGTAAGTTTGAGGAAGGCAACTCTGGTCAAGGCTTAATTTTCAGAGAGGAACTCAGCTGAGAGTCTTCAGCAGCCAACACCTGGCAGATGAGAGAAAGAGGGTATCTGGCGTCACTCCATCGCATTCACTACCGTTAACTGGAAATTTACTTTGCATCCCTTAGTAGAAATATCCGATTCAGGAAACCTGAATGGCTCAGCCAAGTTTTCAATGAGTATCCGCAGTCTATCCTTGGTCTAATCAGAGACGGCTGAGTGACAAACATGGCCAGGCGGATCCAGGTCTACGGGCAGACGGCAACAGATGTTTCTTTGGGGTAATCAATATCGAAGAGAAAGCCAGGATGCCATCATGGAAACCATAAACTCTACGTGGTTATCAGCTGAGCTACAAATGTGTAGCTCAGCTCATTTGTAGCTCGGCTCCCTGTTGTCCAAGGGAGAAAGAAAACCCTAATCACTTGGCATAGTTTTTATCACACTTAACTCAATTTTACGGGAAAATCAAAGTTTTTTTCCCCTATGGTCAGTTCCAGGTAAAATTTGATTTTTATAAAACCTTATGATCTGATGAGCCCAGGTTGGAGTTGGGTGAACAGAATGGGGAACCCCAATGATACACTGGTAATCCTGAATTCCATGTGGCCAGAAAGAAGATGCCCGTCTATCAGGCTGAGCCCCAAGTCAGGATGAACCCATGATACAGCTTCTCTCCTTTTTCTCAGAAGCTATTGTAGAGTCTCCAGCACATAGTAGGTACTTAAGAAATGCCAGCTGGAGGATGGGAGGGATGAATAGTCTCTTCTGACCCTTTCCATCTTAGATAATTGCACCATCTTAGAGAACAACTTCGAGCTAGAAATCTGGAAATCACCATTGAGCTCTCCCTTTCCTCTCCCTCCCCAAACCTAA
Organism: Rousettus aegyptiacus; assembly: GCF_014176215.1. Lineage (NCBI taxonomy): Eukaryota > Metazoa > Chordata > Mammalia > Chiroptera > Pteropodidae > Rousettus > Rousettus aegyptiacus. Next base: position 48,732,005 of record NW_023416309.1, on the reverse strand, counting down.
ATCATCACCATGTTTTCTACCTCCAGAATATACCTCACATCCTTCCAGTACCGTCTACCTCTGCCGCCTCCACCCTAATTCAAGCCCACACCATCTCCTGCAATAGCTCCCTCGCTGCTCTGCCTGTATTCACCCCTGCCTCCTGTTAAATCCATTTTCTACCACCCAGGAGCATCTATGGAATAAAAACCTAATCAGATCATGTCACACCCTACTTACAACTCTCCGATATCTTCCTTTTGCATTTAGAATAAAATCCTAAATTCTTATCAAGACCCTGCTGCTCTGGCCTCTGCTTACTTTTTCAACTTCACTGTGTGCAGTAATTTCCATAAGACCAAGGACCTTGTCTGTTAGGCTCATGACCATGTCCTAGCTCAGGGCCTCGTATGAAATGCCAGTAAGTATTTATTGGGTGGACGGATGGATAGATGGGAGGACGAAGCGACAGTGGACCACTTTTGATCAGATGACAGTCTCTCTTGGCAAGGGCTCACAGCCAGACCATAAACTCAAAATTTAGAGGTGCCTCCCTCTTGCCCAAGTGAATCCTGGTCTTTGGTCGTTGGTGGTTCTGGCTCTTGTGATCTATGAGGTTTAAAAAGACATAAGAATCACCAAGGCTGTACAACTGTATAACCTCCAAATGCAACACAACCCAATGTGAATTGAACACCTCAGGAACTTCATACGATAATTCGTCTATTCATTTGTACTTCTTTTCTTTCTTTAATCTTTCAGTGAGCTTCAACCTTCCCTCTTACATTTCAAATTTCTTCTGTTTGGTGGCTGTCTATGGCGGAGAGTGTATTTTTCTCCTCCTGATCTCTCCCATTCCATCAATCAGTTCTGCAGAAATACAAGGCCGCCTCCTTGGATCTTCAGCCTCACAAAGAACTATCACCTGGGCTATGTGATGTTTCCTGTTCTAAGTGCATCTTTGATTTATTAAACATTTTTGAGTAAAATTCCGCATACGCTTTGCATGTTGGCAAGTTTTTCCCCCTCCCTTCGCTGTAATAGGAAACCTGAAAGAGAGGAGGGATTTTGAGATTTGGGTGTCTCTCTCTGTCTAGATTTGTCAGCTTTCTGAATAGAGTGTGCTGTGATATTTTCAAAGCCTTTTCTCTTTGGAGAAGGCAGACCTCTGAGCATCCCTTCAAAACGTACTTCTTCTAGACACTGCCTGACATTGATACCTCTCCTAAGCTCATTTGCATGCTATCTCCGGAGTGTGGTGGCAAGAGCCTGGGTTGGCATCGGATGGAGCGAGTAGCAAAGCCACTTAATTGCTGTGTGATCTCGGGCAAGTTTCTTAGCCTCTCTGAGCCTGTCTTAAATAAATTTCGTGCTGATTAAATGAGAAGATATACGTAAAAGTGTTAGGCACACTGAACGTCCCTGATTTGTGTTATCTTTCTCCTTTTTTTTTTTCATTTCATTTCTTCATTTATTTTTAATTTATTATGGAAACTACATCCTCTCCAAACCGGCATGATAACCAATGGAGCCAGTGTTTATAAAAGGGGTTAGACAAGAGCACAAAGGACACCACACACAGCTGTGTAATTTCTTTCCCTGAATCACGCATTCTTCCACTCATTTTAGGAGCACTCATTGAGTGTTGGGTAATATGGCATCCCGAGATGCACGAGGGACCTCTGTATCTGACAAGGGAAGACCAAGTAAGCAAATCTACAATCTATGAAAATGGGTCCTTGCCAAGGCCAACTCTGAGCCACGCAGAATTCGTGGGACCCGGAGGAAGGCACGTTTGAAGAATGGCAGGTGCAGAATGGGTTTAAGCAGAGACTATAGGATAGCTCTCAGCTAATGCTCATAGTAAACCACACTCCCCAGCCTCAGGCCATTCAGTAAAACCGACTGCCCTAGTTCTCTGATTATCATTTATTCCCAGCACCTATTTATCATGTGCCCAGCGCTGGGCTCGGCTCTGTGCATGGAGATGGGAGAAGAGACCACATCCACAGTCTCTGCTTTCAAGGCTCCCACACCCCGTCTGGAGAAGCGGCCCTTAACTCCTCTATGACTCAGTTCCCTCACTGGGGACAAGAGGACAGTATTAGTATGTACTTCATGGAGTTGCTACAACAGTTAGACGGGTTATCATGTGTAAAGTTCTAAGTACTTGGAACCATGCCAGCACATAGTGACTTTTCCAAGAGCATTTTTTAAACGACCCACCGTCCAGAGTGTCCATGGTAGGGGGGCTACAAATATTACAATGTAAAGTAGCACCAGGGGCCCCGTTAATTAGCATAAGCAATGTGAAGAAGTAATTTTTTTGTGTGGATGAAATGAGCAGTATTCAAGATGGATGGTTGACTGCACGGGCACTTTCGCCCTGGTAGAAATAAAATTTAAAAATCTCGTGATGTTGCTGCCTGCCTAACACCTTCAGAGAAGAATTCTAGGTCTAGATTCCCTTTTGGTCTTGCCTCTGGCTCATGGTCCCACCAGAAGGCCAGCTGACTCCGCCATTGAGCTATGATTACAAAATGACCCTTCTCTGCAAGTGGTGTCAGAATGGCTAAAAAGGCAGGGAGTGGGGACTTACAGAGACTAACACGTGGGTGATTTTATGCCTCTTTGTACATGTGGCAGAACTACTTTTATTGTAATGCCATCAGGTAGCAGGTTGAGAGGTGAAGCCATGTACTCCCGTCCTCTAATTAGCAGAAAGCCCTATTATTTCCCAAAGAGCCTGGCAGCTGTTGAATGGACAAATTGGCTTAGGTCCGTTCACAGCATATAAAATGTTTTGAACAGCTCCTGCTACGTGGCGTAGACCTCAAATGTTAAGCCATTACTACCCTATGACATAATTAAAGACTAGTCAAGTGTTAGATCATGTGGAACAGGCGACCTGAGTTGCAGAATTTGAGAAGAGGAAGTCAGGACAGTGTGTCCAGAAGCTAAACTCGGTCTCTGGAGAGCAAGGTTTATTTCTAGCTCCTTCTCATACCAGCTTGGTACCCCTGGGCATATCAACAACTTCCCTTTTCAACCGTAAAATGTAGTTCATTTTACCAACTTTGCCCATGCATTGTTGAAGGACAGAATGCTTCATGAACACAATGCCCCCTCACCTAAATGGAAGGATTGACTGTTTTCTTGCCCTTGCTGATCTCACTCTTCCTGGACTGTTGACTATTGATTGGTGTGCTGTCACCGTGCCTTGCACCCAGCAGCCATTTGTGCAATTGTTTGTACAATCTCTGCTTATCACTTGACCTGGGAACGAGTGATTCTATCTGAATAGCCCCTTCACCAGAGTCCATTTGCTCCTCTGACCTGCTGGGGTCTGCGGAATGTGCTCTTCTAGCTCCTAGGCATGGCTCGCCTTCGGGTGGTGGTCCTTGCAAAGGATGCGTGTGAGTGTGTCAGGCTGTGCGTGCGCCCATCCTTCACATCTGTCCTCCGAGCCCCACCCTCGCTGCCAGGCCTGTGGCTTAGGCCCTCACGTCCCTGCCTTCAGTTTCTTGTCTCTGCTCTGCCCTCGCCTCCAGACTTCACCATACCAGATGAGACACCTGTAAAATGCCAATTGGGTTGCGTTACTCCTCCGCTTAAAACTCCTCATCAGTGCCTTATTGCCTACAGGACAAAGTCCAGGCTGATTCTAGGAAGCCCTGCTAAGCTGGCCCCCGGTGACGTTGCTTTCTCCTCTCCCTACTGGTTTTATTCCCACGCTATGCTCCAGTCACAGGGCCTACGATGCCTTCGTTTATTTACACTCATGGTTCCCCTGCTAGTAAAGTCATCCGCCACCTCTGGTGCTTAGAAAATTTCACTCTTTGAAATCTCAGCTTGAGTGTCCTCCAGATGAAGCTTTCTTCTTCTGGAACTTGGAGTCTGCTCTCTACACTGAGGATTCCTGTGGCATCTTGTGGATATGACCTAAAGACCATGTCCCACCTGAGGATAATTTGGGGCTGAGATTGTGATCCTCTCATCTTTGTATCTCCTGTACGTGGCACACAGCAGGTGCTCAATAATTGTTTGCTGAATAAAATGGGTGTGTAAATGTTACCTTAGGAGGGTATGCGAAAATAGGGATCTGGGAAGGAGGATATAGAAATAAACAGTGGTGCCCTCTTGAGACGACAAGTCTCTCAATCTGGTCTGAGGCTATTGAGATGTTATCTTTGGAGCTAAGTAAATAAGCATCAAATATATAAAGGCAGCATTAGTCAATGGGCCCATGGGAATCGGATCTTTCAGAAACAGGCGGCCTTTCCCCATCAGTACTCATGTTCCTACCAGTTCTGACCCCTCCCACTGGCTCCCACACACAGCTTTGCCGTGAACCCCGTCTGGAGGACTGGTGTTCAAATGCAGGAACAGTGGGACTGAGAGTTCGAGGTTTGGATCCAAGTGTCCCTATTTTCTAACTAGTTGGTTATCCAACTAACTGGTACCAATAAAGCCAATTAAATTAGATAGGATGGGTCAATCTTTGTATGTAATAAGCACTCCATAAATACAGCTGTTATTTTCCTGGGCTGCCTGAAAGTGAGAAATTCAACAACCACAAATGAAAATACATATTGCAGGAGAAAATTATTAAAGTACTTTATATGACATCCTGATGTTTCCTTTATGAGCTGGCTTTCTTCATTTGATTCCTCCACTTGATTACGTGGACCCAAGGAAATCTAAATAAAAAACCATTACATATCCAAATTAGTTTCTCGTGGAAAATCATGTATTTTCAGAAAGCCAAGCTCATTTTGTGGTTGGATTTAGGACTTTGTGATCACACGAAGGTCAACATACTCCAGAGGTGTCCACGTCTCTTTCTGGGTAGAGTTTCTTCCAGCCCTATCTCATGAAACCAGTCTTCTGATAGATTCTTCACAGAGGTATCTTTGAAACATTTACACTGGAGATGGCACCAGCCTCAGAGAGGGACGCACCTACACAGACAGCAATCAAAGTTTCTGGTTTTTGAGAAATCATTGATTCTCCAACGACATTTGGAACGACTAGTTAATTCCTCATTTTACATGCCAGGAGTAGAGTGTTAGAGCTGGCTCATACCAGATTGAAAGAGCTAACTGTACACACCTCTTCCCATCTCTACACTGGTAGATTGAAATCGGCCATGTGGGAATATTTATATCATGGAAATTGGCAAACCCTGTGCATCAGGGCTTCTCCCCTGCCATGGAGAGCCAGCATACCACTGTACCCAGTAGAAATGAAAACAGAGAGCAAGTGACTCTGTCAACGTCACATGGCACAGTAGTTTGGAAGGGAAATAGTTAAGCAGGACTTTTTAGAAGATGTAAGGCTTGAATTAGTCTTCTAAAGGAGTGTGATAGAATAGCAAGATGGATGGATGGATGGATGGACGGACAGACGGACAGACAGATAGATAGAATAATGGCCATCAAATGTGCTAATGTCCTAGTACCCCAAATGTATTAATATGTTACTTTATATGGCAAAAGAGACTTTGCAGACGCCATTTAGGATTTGGACCTTGAGATGGAAAGATCGTCTTGGATTATCCAAGTGTACCCAATTCTTAAAGACATGAATCCTTAACAGCAGATAATCTTTGCTGGGTGGGTCAGAGGAATGAGACAGAGGAAAAGGAGAGATTCAAAATGTCAGAAAGACTAGACTTTGAAGATGGGGAAAGAGGGCCGAGAGCCAGAATTGTGGGTGGTCTCTAGAAGCTGAGAAATGGCCCTAGGCTGGCGGCCAGCACAAAAATGGGATCCATAAAAATACAGCTCAGCTAACACCTTGCTTTTAGCCCACCAAACCCATGTCTGATGTCTGACCTACAGAACTATGAAAGAATAAGTTTGTGTTGCTTAAGCCACTAAGTATGGCGAATTGTTATGGCAGCAATAGAAAACCAATAAATAGGCTACAATTTAGTTGTTAAGAGAAAAATAGGGGACGCATGACTGCAGGGGGAATGTCAAGAGCAAAGGCTCAGAGGCAGGAGGGGGCATTTTCAAGGAACTGAGAGTAACTACTTGTCTGCAGGGAGATCTCAACAGGAAGCAGAGTGGAGAGTAACTTTGGGAAGGCGGATGGGTCTCTGTGTGGTCCCAGAGAAACTGGTGGCAAGTGGCAAGGACAGAAGTAATGACCATAACAGGCTGTTGAGACTCGGGCTACAAGGTAGAGATGCCTACCATAGCCAGCCAGGTAATTTAAAATGAGTGGAATGAAAAGATGTAAGGAAAACAGCCTGAGGATGGTGACGAATGGCAATTAACACTTAGCTTCAGGGTGGGGAGCAAAGGGGGGAGGGTGGGCACTGAGGTGGGCTGGCCGTATCCAGCATTCTTGCCCTGCAGGATTGTGGGCCTTCAGTGGCCAGAGAATTGGCTTTTTCCAAGAGAAGCTGGAAATCTTGAACTCTTTCCATTTCTAAACGTTGGGCCACCTTGTTTGTGTCACATTAAGTACACCCACGGGCCAGAGTTCAACCTTTGTTTTCTGCTCCCAGCTCTCTCTCCTCCTGGATTCTGTGCTGACTCCTCCTGTGGACTGAGCAAGCCTCAGGGGCGATTACACAATTTGGTAGTGGGAGGTCTCAAGGGGGCAGAGTCTGGCCTTCCTGCTAGCACAAGCCCAAGTGATTAATTATAAAAATAAGACATGAGATCATGCCTCCTCTTCCCATCCTTCCACTCTCCCCCAAAAAACAAAACAAAACAAGAGAACAAATTTTGCTGGCTTGCTTTCCTGCTTGCTAAATACCTGCTGACTTCACATCAGCCGCTGGTCTTGGATTTTGAGAGGTAACAGGTCCACTGGGGCTCTTGCTTGTTGAGCAGACAAGAAGATAGGCGATGACCAGCCACGGCCTGCACTCCTTCCTGCCCCCCTCCCACCCCCATTTTCTCCAGGACCCATCAGACTTACCTGGAGCCTTGTGGGGGAAGGAGGGGTGGAAGGGAGGGAAATTATTTAGATTTCTTGTCAGAAACTATGTAATTTATGCTGCATCCATGTGAACAGAATTCAATATTTTTCTTCCCCAAAGCTGCTATTTATTTATTTATTGGGGGGTGGGGGGGTGATGGGTAATTAATCCTTGTTACTTTTCTATTCTACCCGAGCGAGCGTTGCTGAGGAAGCGATTTTAAGTGGCAAAGCTCATACACATGAAAAACTGGAAGCAGGAGAAGAGGGTGCCCCGGGGACATTTCCCGAAGAAGCAGGCTCCGCGTTCCTGATGGAGGGCGGTGCCTCTGGCCACTTCACAGGGAGCCAGGACCCTCGTCCTGATCAGTCTGGCCCGTGCCAACCCGTGGGCTGGGTGGCGAGGTGGCTGGGCACACAGGCTCTAGCGAAGGCTGGCTGGGCTGCATTTTGCATCACTGCTTATGACTTGCCATGAGCTTGGATAAATCGTCCTCTCTGAGCCTCAGTTTCCTTACCTTACAGTCCGCCTGGGGGTGGTGGCGGGGGGGGGGGGGTGAATGGGGTAGGTTATGTAAACTGCTTTGCCATTATTTCTTGATGTGTCATATTTATGAACATGCAACCTAGACCACGCATGGAAATATGGACATGTGTGTACCCCGCATGGGGATGCCTGTTTGTTCTCAGATCCATTCCCTTGCCTTCTTCTGCACAGGAAGAAACTACCTCTATCCGGCCCTCCAGACCCCTGGCTTCTGGGTGGGTTTGGCCACTTGGGCGCTGGTGAAAGACTAGCAGACAAGGAAGGGAGAAGCCAGACTATCCTTCCCCTTTCTTTGATTCCGGCAGTGTCTCTGGAAACTTCTGTCCTTTGTCTATGACCCACAGAACCGGGTGGAATTTCACTAGCTAAAATGACAGGGGAACTCTTCAAATATTGCCATGTGTTAAATGCTTTACATGGTATTTAACTCTCTCAATGACCTCATGAAGAGGGCGCTACCATCATCAGCCCTATTTTACAGATGAGAAAACTGAGTCTCAGAAAAGTTAAACTTGCCTGCTGTCCTCCTCACTGTTAGTCACTGGTGTAGCCGGATCGTGACCTAAGGCGGTCTGACTCGAAGGTACTGTGCCCACCAAGGTGTGTGCCTTGCAGAGCTGAGGACTGGCTCAAGCCTCACTTTAATCAGCAAATCCACAATCCTGACACCAGCTCATGCTGGGCCTTCACCAGTGACACGTCCCCCTACAGCCCCAGGAAGGGAAGAGCTGCCTCCAAAAGCTGCAGCAGTTAAAGTTTTGACAGACATCGCTAACTGGGCCTGAGAAAGTTTCTGTGGCTTTGATGGGAGGCAAGATCCCATCCAAGCAGTTCCGGAAGATGGCTTTGCTCTGAACAGATAATATAAAGGCCAGGAAAAGTGGAGGGGTGGAGGGAGGGATGAGGAAGGTAGAGGAGGTGGGAGGAGAAAGTCCCCTATTTCACAGAGCCCAGCCCCAGCCAGCACTCTCCGACGACCAGGGGAAAGGCTTTGAAAAGTGGAGGGACAGCACCTCAAACTCCGTCGCTGAAAGTGGGGGTGGATCCCAGCAGAATCACGTGGCAACTCCTGCTGTGGATCTAGGGAGACTGAGGAGAGAGTTCAGGTGATAAAAAAAAAAAAAAATGTTAATAGGGTCTGCAATGCACCCGACTGTGGCTCCAGTCTTCCGAGGCCCGGTTTGAAATCCTGGGAAGAGGATACTGTCAGGCGGCAGCCTTCCCGCCCCAGGCTGACTCCGCTCACCCTGGGTGACGATGCACAGCGCCAGGGCCCTTTGTGTTGGTTTGTGATGTGCGAGACTCTATATTAATTTCAGCCAAACAGGCATCTATTAAGCATCTTCCTCTCTCTCAGGTCCTTGAACCACTGGGTAGCCACAGATGATAACATCTGGAAAGGAAATAGATCCTTTCCTCCAAGAAAGATAAGGTGTCCTTGCGTCTAATTAAGAAAGAGGAAACCCATCGATGCCTCCCCTCCATCTCCAGACAGGGCACCTTAAGGCAAAAAAAAAAAAAAAAAAAAAAAAAAAAAAAAAATGTGGTCATGTTTCTTTTCTGTTGAATCCCTTCAATGCCTTCCTACTGTGCTTAGGATAAAATCCATACTCCTCACCTGGCTAGCCAGGCCCTGTGTGGCCTGGAGCTTGCCTTCTGGTGACCTCACCTTGGACCATTCTCCCTTTGTGTGCCACACTCTGGGTGAAGGGCCTCCCCTCAGTGCATCAAACGCACCCTGCTCCCCATCGCGGCCACGGGCCCTTTGCACGCTCACTGTTCTCTTCCCGAACCTCCTTCGGGCTGCTCTGCGTAAACTTGGCTTCCTCGCACTCTCTGGTCTCAGCCTAAACGCCCGGCTGCACTTCTTTTCGGAGAACGGAAGGTTTATTATTTCCTATCTCAACATCCTTTGTGGCACTTCCATAACATCCAGTGAATTTACTCATCGGTTGTCTCTTTCAAGGGCCTCAAGCCCCTCTCCCTTGTCTTGTCGTGTTCTTGCCTGTGTTCTCAGCATGTAAGCACAGGGGGGTTGCTCCGTGACTGTTGTTGACTCCGTGACCGGCTGAAGGAGGGCGGGGAGCAGAGAAGCAGAGCTGGAACCGAGGCTGGAGGAAGGGAACTGACGATTGTCCCGTGGGTGACTGTTCCTGGAGGGGGTGGCGGTGCAGAGTCAACACCGAGGAGGTGGCTGGCAAAGAGGGAAGGTTATGAAAGGGGGTTCGCACAGGCCTTTCTCTTCGCCTCCGACTGTCCACTGGTGGACGTGTGTGTGGCCCAAAGTGTGGTGGACCTCGATCCCTTCGCTTTGTCCGGGCCACTTTCCAGGGCTGTGGACACCAGCTTCTCTTGCATTTCACTCTCCCCTTCATTTTGCTTATTCATGGGCAGCAAAGCTGTGAGTAATTCTAACCAACCCACCGCACTTTCTCAACTATTTTGAAACCATGTAGATAAAGAGGTGATAAGAGGAATGACAAAAGACAGGAAAGCGAGACACCGCGGTACATACATATGCCGGTGTGTGTGTATGTAAATAGTACATATTTTAAAATAAGCGTGTGCATTATTTAAACAAAGGTGGCCAATAGAGAAGTTACAGACCGTGATACAGTTCTGTTGGGAAGAAGAAAGAAGGAGAGGTGGGCGAGCATGCCTGAGTGGACCAAACTCTCATCCGTCCAAACCGAAGGTCGTCGATAAAGTAAATCATCAATAAAGCAAGAAGTGGTAACAGAAGCACCATATGTGGAGATACGGAGGTGATCGGTCGAGCTAAAAACGGAAACAATTTAAAAAATTAAAAAGTAGTTGCTTCTAGCCTTGAGAGGGGACAGTTGTTTCTTATAAGCCATTTCATGCTATTATTTTTTAATCCTATGTTTTTATCACTATGACACAATTTTCTTAAAATTATTTTAAAAAGGTATATTTCAGTGGTTTTAATAAATGCTTAAAATATTTTCTACTTTCTAAAACATTCATACATCGATTTTTTTTTTCCCCAAAAGATGAAGACAGGTAAAAATACAGCAGGGAAAAGGGAATAGATTAGAAGGAACGTGCTGGAGGCAACTTAAAAATCTAGAGAACAAGTTAAGACTGAGTAACTATCCATCTGCGTGCCTCTCCCCAGGTTCCCCAGGCTAGTTGCATGGACTGTTGCCTTTTTCTGGAATGTTCCCCCTGTCCTGTCCCCAGCCTGTGCTCCTGGGACTATCTCAGATCCTGGACAGGCATCATGTCCAATGTCCTTCCTCACCCCAAAATTGCAGGTGGAGGAAATTAATTACCGAGGAGCACGGCCCTGAGCTGAGTCTGAGTCAGTAAGCAGCGCGTGAAATCTGAAATGTTCCTGAGGTCCCCAAGTCCTCATCAGCAAGGTGTCCTTCCTCATGCTCACAGAGCCTGGAGGAGCAGGGATGGGGAGCTCAGAGTCTTCTTGGGCACTTTCCCGTGTAGTCGTTAAAGTAGGCTCCTGGTCCCATCTTCTTATAGATCCACCAAGACCTGCCTGGCATCCATGCTGGGCTCCTGGATTGGCCTGGCTTCTTCTGGCATTGCCCAAACCTTAGACAGGGAAGGGAAACCAAAAGCCTCCTTTCAGTAAGGAGCCATCTTCCTCCTTCCTGACTATGACTCTGCTCCTCATCTTCCTTGACTCTTTATTTTTTTAAATTTATTTTTATTTATTTATTTATTTATTTATTTAAATTAATTTTTTTTTTTAAGGCAAGGCAACCGTTGGCTGACCTCACAGATTGCAAGGATCTTGTCAGTTTACGACCCCTTATTTTTTTTATTTTTTAAGCCTACAGCACCTGGCCTTCCTAGGTGTTCTCCCATCCAAGCACTAACAAGGATCAACCCTGCTTAGCTTCTGAGATCAGACAGGATAGGGCTTGTTCAGGGTAGCTTGGCTATAGATTTCTTCCTTGATTTTTAACAAAAGTGGCCCAGGTCACCCGTGGCGGCCCCACTCTGCAGAAGCTTTTGCTGTATGCTAGATTTTTGTCACATCCCTGCTCCTGACAGCTGAGGCTTACAGAGTCCTACCCACTGATGTTGCAGTTACGTCTTTCTAGGTGTGACTATGAACCCGTGTGAGACTGTTATTTTCCTCTAATGGCACTCTTCAGCCTCGGAGTCCTTTGGGATCCAAGCAGGCCTTGTCTTGGGGCTGGAAGCCAGGCGTGCCACAGAGAGGGGCTGGCTTCCGCGGGTAGGTGTTAAGGTCCTCTGTGAGTGTCCTGTCTGGATCCGAAGCCAAGCCAGCCTGTTCTGTCCCTCAGTCTTAGCAGAACCTGATGCTCAAGCTTTTAATGGTGTGAAAACAGGCAGGTCACCGGTCCTCAGGCTGAGAGGGCAAGACGCCTGGGCGGTTTGACAGAACGGGGCGTGCGTCGCCTCTTCCTCCTCTCACCTCCTCTGACTGTCCCACAAAGCTCTCACCCTCTATTCGTCCTCTGCGGGCTCCTCTTCTGTCCTTCCTCTGTAGGGAAAGGCTGTGGCACGCACTTCCACAAACAGCTCAATGCCGGGGCTTTGCTGAGGGCTTTCTCTTATCTCGGCTCTCCTTTCTTAGACCGGAGAAAGGGCTGTTTTCAATTTGAGGATTAATCTAACCGAAGTACGGAATCTACTTCTCGACAACAGGCTCCAGTGTGTTGTTTATCTGTCCTCCTCCCACCCCGCCTCCCTGTCTCACCCTAATCTTTGGAGCTTAAAAGGGCTTAAAATGCTTCTTAGGCATGGAATCATTCCTGTAAGGCAACTATCGATGAGCTCGACGAAATGGCTTCGAAGCTCGGTGTGTGAACTTTCCTCCGTGACTGCATCGCCGGGCGTCGAGCGAAGAGGGTCCTCCTGCTGTCTTTCACCATTGGATGCTTCCTTCCCGGGGAAAGGCTGCCCATCAGGATGTTCCAGTAAGAGAACTCAGACCCGCCTGAGAGGCAGCGATGCAGAGTAGCCCTCGGCCTTCCTTCACTCGCTCATCTGACAAGATGGTGACGATCAATCAGCATGACAGCCTCGCCCCAGCGCGGACCAAACCCTGGCCCCTCTGACCACACCTGAGAGGCAGAGACACAGGAGTCCCTCCTTATGCTCGAGGGGATATGGTCCCAGACCCCCAGTGGATGCCTGAACCTGAAGACAGTACCAAACCCTGCATGTGCTGTGGTTTTTTCCCCTACGCATACATTACCAGCGGTCAAGTTTAATGGATAACCGAGGCACAGTAAGAGATGAACAGCTACTACCTATAAAAGAGAACAATTGTAACAATATACTGTAATAGAAGTTTCGCGAATGTGGCGTTATTAAGTAAAGTAAGGGCGACTTGAACACACGCACTGCGATACCACAACGGCCGATCTGGTAACTGAGACGGCTACTGAGTGACTCGCGAGCAGGGGGCACATACGGCGTGGAGATGCTGGACAAAGAGGTGATTCGCGTCCTGCGCGGGACAGCAGGCCGGCGCGAGATGCCGTCGTCCTGCTCAGAACGGTGCGCAAGCGAAGATTTCCAAATCGTTTACTTCTGGAGTTTTCCATTTAATATTTTCAGACAGGGGTTGGCCACGGGGGACTAAAACTCCGAAAGGCGAAGCCGCCGATAAAGAGGGACGAGTGGGTTCCTTGTCACACCATCCTGCTGTTTCTCATTCCGTCGACGAACAGCAAAACGACAGAAAGGAATCTTAACGTTTAAGCCGCAGTTCGAAAACTGCTTTCACGCGCATTATTCTCGCGTTTGCTGCTCACCGCGACACAATGAGGTAGATCGTTCGCCGCATTTTAGTCAACAACAGGCCACCGATACAACGGTGGCCCCGTAAGATTCCAATGGAGCTGACTAGCTCCCATCGCCTAGTGACGTCATAGCCTTAGGAAGGTCGTAGCGTAAGGCGTCACTCACGTGTTTGCGGCGATGCCGGTGTAAGCAGACCTGCCGTGCTGCCCGTCGTGAAAAGTGCAGCACATACAACTGTGTGCAGTGCGTACTGCTTGCTAAGGATAAGAAACGCCTACGTTATTGGTTTATGTATCTACTATGCTATCTTTTTCCCATTATTTTATAGGATGCTCTTTCTACTCGTGAAAAAAGTTTGCCGTGAATCCGTGTGCCCTGTCACGCGCGCAGCAGCCTCGGACGTCTTGTGTTAGCTGTGTCTCTTGATTGCTTCATTTTCTCCTGAGCTCGATTTAATCTCACGTGGTTTTATGAATTTAGCGTCGCCTAAGTGTGCTCTGTTTATAAAGTCTGCGGGGGCGTACGGTCACGTCCCAGGCCTTTGCATTCACTCACCGCTCACTCGCTGACTCGCCCAGTGGAGCTTCCAGTCCCGCAAGCTCCATTCATGGCAAGTGCCCTGCGCAGGTGTACCATTTAAAAAAACCTTTTTATACTGTGTTTACTATACTTTTTCTATGTTGAGATACACAAATACTTATAATCATGTTACAATTACCTGCGGTATGCAACACAGTGACATGCCGTGCAGGTTTGGTAGCCTAGGAGCAATGAGCTAGACCTTGTAGCCTGGGTGGGGAGTGGGCATTGCCATCTAGGTGTGTATAAGTGCACTCTGTGATGTTTGCATAATGACGAGATCACCTAACGATGCGTTCTAAGGATGTTGTTAAGCAGAACATGACTAAAAGTGGTCCTGGTTTGCCAGATCAGGAGACCGAGACTCAGAGAGGGCAAAGTGCCCTCCCCAAGGGATCTTGATGACTAAGGCTTCGTGCTAGGACTGAATTCAAGGTGCAGACTCCACAGTCCTCCCGTAGCCCATTCCTGGTCCAGCTGCTTCCCCTAGTGATGAGCGAGGTTGGCAAGATGGGTGCGGATCGGTGACCTTGCGCGAGGTGTGAACCCTTTGTGGTATTAGGAAAAGAAGGGTCTGCGAATCGTTTGCAAGTCAAATCAAGTGGCAATTTCATGCAATAGGATGAGAAAGAAGGACACAGACTTAAGGTATCCCTGAGCTGAAATGAACGTGCGAAGTATAATTTATCTCGGTGAGTTGGGGCATTAGAATCCAGTGCCCTTAAAACCCACTCCCTAGGGGATGTCAGAGCTGCTTCTGCATGTGGGAAAGTGGGTGGAGGGCGCAAGGCACAGCCGGATGACTGAGGGGGTGCTGACCCTCCTAGAGGGAGCAGAGGCTGGGAGTCCCTTGATAATTCCACGCCTTTCCCCTTACCCCGCATGTTTAGACAGGCCAAGCTGGAGGAGGAGAGAATTTTTGAAATGCTAACTTGCCTCAGCAGCCTCCACCAATGCTGATTTCAGAAGAAAACGGAAAGCTGCTGCTGACATCAGTTTTTCAATCTACTACACGTGTTGCTGAGACAGGAGGAAAACGCCTGGTTGCTTTTTTTTTTTTTTTTTTTTTTTTTTTTTAAACGTTTGTATATTCTCCTGATGTGGAAGGACAAAACTGGCATTAAGCAGAGAAAAAGGGAATTTAGTACTAAGAAGTAAACCTCAGAGGCCCATATGGAGATTTGTGGATGCTTTCCCCTTTTCCTGAGTTCTGGAAGAAACGAGGCTCCCGGCTTGGGCGGGGGGGAGAGTGGGGGGGTGGGGGTGGGGGGTGGGATGCTGCCTTGTCTAAATCATCCAAGGAGCATATGATGTCTCCTCAGGGACTCCTGAAAAACCCAGTGGTGTCCTAATGAAATAATAATGGGGCATATCCTCCCCGCCCCACAATTTCCACAGGGGAGACTTATCGTTACCCCAGACGGGGATTAAGCCTAATAAATTACACTTCGAGATGCGAGATGCACATAAGACGTCAGGCCTGCGTACACACACGGATGGCTGCGGGCACAGAACATTCATCATCCTCAGGTTAGACACACAGCAGGCGCCAAGCAGCAGGAAGTGGCCTGGAATGTGTCCCCATGAAGTGGTTCTTGGAGCAGAGAAAGAAATAAGAATAATAACGTAAAGGGTATTTCCTGCTGGGGGATTGGGGCCCAAGGGACTTGGACGCTGCCTTCGTGAGCCCCCACCATCTTTCTAAGAGCACACTGCCCTCCTCGGGTCTACACCTGGGGGTTTCGGCCTCGGCACTATGACATTTTAGGCCAGATATGTCTTCGTTGGGAGTGGAGAGGGTTCTCCTGTGCACATTAAGATGTTCAGCACTATCCCTGGCCCCTACCCGCTAGATGCCAGCAACACCTCTTCGTGATGACCAAAATCGTCTCTAGCCATTATCTCTAGACAATGTCCCCAGGGTGGGGCAAAACTACCCCCAGTCCAGAGCCACTGGTCTATATCAGGGAAGACAAAGAAAGATTCTGTGTCTCTTTTAGACTACTAGAAACCAGTGGCTTCTGGTCTCACTCAAAGTCCGCCAAGAACCTTCAGCTTCTTCTTCATCTACCGAGCCAGGCTTTCTGCCCCTTGCTCACCCCACACCAGCCGCCTTGGCCTGCTCGCTGTTCCTCACGCGCACCCAGCATGCTCCCTCGTTGGGGTGTGCGTAGTCACCTCTGCTGGGAAGGCCCTTCGCACTGCCCGCCTCCCCAGGATCCACCACTTCCTCACTTATTCAGGCCCAGCTCACACATCACTTACCTAGAGACGCCGTGCCCTGACCGTTCTCCTTGAGGGGTACCCACTCCTGTCACACTCTAAGCCCTTCCTAATTCCGACTTGTCTCCCCGATAGCTCCATGCATTGAGGGACATTCGGTATCCACTGCCCATCTTCCTCATCAGAACTCATGGCCCTGAGCACACAGCCTTGTCTGCCATGTCAGTTATAACCGTAGCTCCTCCTACAGGCGGTGGCCGTCATCGGTGCACAGAAACCTTTTGATTGATTTAGGACCAAGACTCTGCCTGTGTTAGTCACCAATGTGAACTCGGTTGCCACATAATGTTAGAGAGGGCTGTTCAGTTATGATTAATGAATTCTTGTATGACATCCCTGCTTACAGGTGTGAGTTCCTAATAAAATACAAACCAGAAGTAACCAAGCAAAATGCATGTACCGATATCCGCCTGGGCCCACCTCTGCATGGAGCTAAGAGCTTGGCTTGGGGTCAGACTGATCCACGTTCAAACATCTGCTGAGGGTCCTGGTGAAAAAGTCACACACTGACTATTGGACCTTTGGAAAATTACTTAAGTCCTCTAGACTCTTCAGTTTCCTCATCTGGACAATGGGGGTGCCAGCAGTCCCTTCCTGGCCTGGATGTTGGGGCGACGCTTCCAGAGTGCTTGGCACGTCCTGAATGCGGTGAATGGCTGCTCTTGGTGCTACAGAAACACGGGGCTGGTCCTCAAGGGACTCACCGTTTTCTTAGAGACTGGGAAGAAGCCAAATGCGGAGCCAGGCGGAAATACTCCATGGCCGAGCGGGGCTGGACGGCCACGGAGGAGAGGCCGAGGCTCCGGGTACCGGGTGGTGCTCACCGTGGAGGTGGGATGGAAGCCGGGGGTGCGCCTCGCCCAGACCCACCTCCTTTACGCCGCACTCGATTTACAGAACTCCTTCCCGCCGTCGGCTCGTTTGATCCTCAGAACACAGCAGAGCAGATGCGCTTCCCCTCGGTGAGGAGAGAGAGGCTCAGAGGCACCGAGGGGACGAAACTGACGAAGCGGCAGGACACAGACTCGGACCCAGGTCTGTGGACCCTAAATTCACTCCAGTTTTCAAGGAATCAGAGTATGGCGAGAACACACTCCACGCTACCGTGATCGTAGCAGGCTACAGTGTGCCAGGCGCTATGCTAAGGGCTTTGCGGACGCTGTCACATTTCATGGTCACCGCAGCCCTGTGAGAGGATCTTCTTATCACCCTTCCTCTTTGCAGCCGAGGGAGCCGAAACCCAGAGAGATGAACACACTTGCTCCCAGGGGCGAAGCTGGGATTCACATTGAAGCGGCTCTGCCTCCTGCTCTTTGCGTGTGACTTCGGCGAGATCCTGTCTGCCCCTCAGAGCAGGAGCGCTACGGCCCCCTGTGTCCCCTCCCTTCCTGCGCCCTGCTGTTGCCTGAATAGGTTGGGGGATGGTGAAAAGGAGCAGAGAGGAAGGAATGAGTCTACCCTGTCGACCTGGGCAAGTCCCACCAAGGACACCTGCCCCAGAGCTTCCTGAGGATGAGAAGCGGGTGCCGGCTGAGCTCGGGGTTCAGAGTCAGCGGGCCGCCCACTCAGTGGGGAAGCCTGAGTGATGCCTGCTGCCCCCTCCTCCTCTCGAGCCCTCATTGGGTTCTCCTTATCAATGCGCCTTCCCGGTGGGGTCAGCGGTGAAGGGCCCTAGGGGTCTCTGAGCTTTGACAGCGATCTGGGGCGGCGTGGGCCTGCAGCCGGGGGCCTGAGGCCTGCTCTCTTCCAGAACGCAGGCTCCTTGGAGGATACATCCATTCTGGCTTTGCATCCCCAGAGCGCAGCTGCATTCCCGGCACGTAGAAAGGGCCCTGTGAATGTCCGCAGAATAAATGAGTGGCCCTTCGAATGAGTGGACTGTGGTCTTTCATTCCACGGCATCCCTGTGCCTGATTTGGGCTCCGTATGGACCCAGGGATAGGACAGCATGAGGAGGTCTGTGGACCTATTCTCCAAACTCCCCTGTGACCTGAGACATCTCCTTGTATTCCTGTCTCTGCCATAACTACCTTAGGTTTGTCCTAAGACTTTAGGATTCGCCCTCATAACTTTAAGCCAAGGTCTGCAAGAGAATATTGTACAAAAACAATTTTTGGGGTCCCCTTGCCAGGAAGGAGTCCTTTAGCCCCTTCTCCTGAAGCTGGGGGCATGAGGCCACCATTCCCTCCCCCTTCTCCCCCATGCTTGCCCTCCCCTTCTCGACAGCCTCGTTAGAGCAGACGCAGAGGTGAGAAAGGTCAGCAAGCCCCTGGGTGACGCTTTCAGCATGGAGAGCCATGCAGCTAAGTCCCCTGGGCCATCTCCTCCGTCCCCTCATTAGTTGGGAGCAAGATGGTATAAGAGGGAAGTTCTTCTTTTCCTATCAAAAATTGGGGATGAGAAGAACATACGAGTTAATATAGGAATTGGAGAAATTCTCTCAGTGGCCTATTTATCCCCAGGAAAGGAAAAGGGAGATAAAAGGCCCTGAGAAGAGTGACTCATCATTGGGGACACCTGAGAGACAGGCTTTTGATCTGGACACCTGGTCCCAGGCACGATATGTCACCAAGGTGGGCTCGGGGCAGGAAACACAGCACCTTCGAGTGTTTCCTTTGCCAGCAGAGCCTTTCCTCAGAAGGTCGGGCCTTACGCTGCGGCCAGCCCATCCCTCGAGTGTGGACCCCAGCCTTGGGACACAGCTGTAGCACAGTGGTTAAGAGTGCAGGCTCTATAGTCAGACCTCCTGGGTTCAAATGTTTCTTCTGCCACTTAGTAGCTGTGAGACCCTAGGGAAGTTTGTTAGCATCTCCGGGCCTCAGCGACCCACCTGTAAATGGGGAGGATAATTCCCTCATGGGTCACGGTGAGAATGGAGTGGGTGAGGACGTACTTAAGACAGTTCCTGGCACGCAGTAATTGCTCAGCAAATGTTAGCGTTTTCACTATAGTGCTACTGTAACCCGTCTACGACAAACTGTCTTTCTACCCTACACTCTAACCTGTGAACCAGAACCTTCTAGAAACTTCTAGATTTTTAATCTGCTGCTGGCCATTGGGTAGACATTCTTCAAAGATTTCCTCAAGGACAGGCTCAAGGTCAAGTAAAGACAACTTTTTCTGCTCACTCTCCTTGGCTCAAAGATATCTTCTTATAGGCTACCCTGAACATGCCTGATCCCATCTGATCTCAAAAGCTAAGCAGGGTCAGAACTGGTTAGTAATTGGATGGGAGACCACCTAGGAAGACCAGGTGCTGTAGGCGTTTAAAAAAAAAAAAATACTCAAAGACATTTTCTTTGGGTTGGTGGGGGGATCCCACTGCATTCATCAAGGGGGCCACAGCACAGGTACTTATGACTCGTCAGGAAATCCTGCGTCACGTAAACATTGGTGGAAATGGGAAAGGACACTGGAGAGCAGACAGCAGAGCCCTTCAGATCCTCCCTGGGGCACGAGCCTGCTAAAGGCAGCCAGTGGGCTGTCAATCTCCCCGGGAATTCCTAAAGCCTCTCTTTCTTTGTCCCTCACAACGGACTTAGGCAAAAGAAATGTGAACTGCTGGTTCGTACCAGGTATGATTTCTCTGTCTCCCTCCGATGGCTTCCCGGGAATCATGTCGGCCACTGGTTGTTTAAAATCTGTTCCTAAAAAAAAGTTAGGTGATAGGATAAAAAGATAACTCATACATTCAACCCTCATTATGTGTCAAGTACTGGACTAAACCTTTATATACATTCTTTCATTTGATTACTACCACAGCCCTATGAATTAGGTACTCTATTATTTCCATTTACGGATGAGGGACCCAAGGTTCAGAGAGGTTAAGTATCTTGTCCAAGGTCACATAGCTAGGAAGTGGTGGAGCTAAGGTTCAAATCCAGGTCTGTTTGAGCTTCGAGCCCAAGTGACTTTGTTAGGCATTAGGAAATGGAATATCCTAATAAAGGAATCATCCCTCTGACCTCCTTTCTTGTCGTGTGGGTATTACAGTTAAATATACACTTTCTTTTTTAGCATTAGGGACATTAGGGGTCCTGTGCACGAGCCTTACTCTTCCCTATTACAAAAAAAAAAAAAACCCACATTTTTCCCTACTCATTTTAGGTGATATTGTGAAAAGGACACTTGACCCAGATATGCAGTATATTTTGGAATAACTGGATTGTAGTGACTACCTCTTAATTAAGCCATGACCTTCACCCAATTCATCTTTTTTTTTCTGAATGCACTCTCTCTTCTCCCACCCAAACCGCTTTGAGTAAAAGTGAGTCTGGACCTGGAAAGCACTAACCTTTTCATGTCTCTAATATCTGTAGCTCTAGCTCTGATTCTAATCTCATTTCCAGCTGCCCACAGGAAATCGTCACTGGATGTCCCCAAACTATGGCCATCTACACATCTGACAGAGCACAGCCTCTCTTCTGTGCCCCAGAGCCCCTTCCTGTTGGAGGTGCCATTATTCTCCCAGCCTGCAGAGCTCAGGCTCAGAGAAGCAGCTTTGATGGCACCGCTTCCTGCCTTCCTCATGTGCCACGAGCTGCCAGGCCCACAACAGCCTCCTTCCCAGCATCCCTGGCGTTCGTCTCCCTCAGCATCTGTCCTCACCTCTCCTAGGGCTCAGGAGGGTTCCAATCTGTCTGGCACTGGCTCCAGAGAGATCTTGCTCCCAAGGACTACTATCGTATACTCACCTGCTCAACAATCTTCCGTGGTTCCCTTTGTCTATGGCGATGAGTCATCCAAGAGTCCAGGGATTTCACAAAGTAGCCCCTCTCTAACTTCCCCTTCCTATCAGACCTGTCTTGTCACTCACAACTCAGCTAACTGTACTCCCTCTGGCTAAAATGCCCTCCCCTTTCCTCTGTACATCTTTCGTCTGCCCGTGTGTCAAGAGCTGGAAAGGTAAATCAGATCGTATGTCATTTTCCCACTCTGCTTAATTGTCGTAACTGCCTAGAGCTCTATAATGAGAACTCTGAGATTACATGTACGATCTTTGTGGAAAAAGAGCCATGATTGATTAGTGATGTCTGCCATGGGTCTATGAGGGAGACATGATTGATTAGTGATGTCTGCTGTGGGTAAAGGAGGGAGACATTGAAGCAAGTGGACTCTGGCTAGAGACAGGTGACAGCTGACTTCTTCCATGGATCTTTGAGACAAGGTAACACTGCGTGCCCTCCTGCCCAGGATTCACTATTACATTAATAAACACCTTATTGCAATGGGCTCTGAAAATTTTTTAAATGAGGTCTCCTTGAGAAGGCCATGATTAGGAATACATTCACCCAGCTCTTTAGTACATCCCACCCTGTTCTCTACCTGCACCAGACAATTAAAAACCTTACTTATAACAATAATGGCTAATAATGGGAATTACTCTGAGCTAGGCACCACGCTGAGGTCTTGATGTGCATCATCTCATTTAATCGCCATGACTCTGCAAAGGAAGAATTCTTACTAGACCCACTGTGCAGATGAGAAAACGTTCAGAATAAAAAGGTGATTTGTTCTGAGCTGCATAGACAGTAAGTGGGGGGACCAGGATATACATCCATGGCTAGCTAATTCCAAACCTTGGTCATTAGGTCAACAAGTATTTTATGATTCTTTGTTAGCAGACAGTGTCACTCAGAGTCATCTTGAACTAGTCACTCTTGGTGAGGTGTTGCGATTAGACTGTTAAGTCTTTGAGATCAGAAATCTGCCAGACTTTGTCATATTCTTTCCTTCCACACAAAGAACCCGACACAGTCCCAAGCCAGAGGTGACAGACACTCGAAAGTGTCTGATGTACATCTTGAGGCTGGTCAGGTCCTATTAGTTAGCTATCTGATATTCTTTTAACATATTTTCAAGGCACTGGAAGAGTTGCAGATACATACAGGGCATGTGAGACTGGGCTCAAAGTGACTCAGGGATCCTAAAATACTCACTCCAGGAGACAAAAATATCTTCCTCTCAGTGGCCTCAATGAAATCTCTTCCTTTTTCAGCTGCAGCAGCAACATTTGGCCACAAGAGGGCAGTAAAGACAAGGCTACCAAGACCTAATCCCATCAGACTCCATCCAGGCCTCTGAAGCAAGTGGAGACCTTGGCAGCAATTGTCATGTCTTTTATTATGGTCACTATCATAAATCTTCAGATGAAAAGTACCACAATAGCCTAATGCAAGGACCTAATCCGTGGCTTCCTTGCAATTTCCAGCATAAGCTAAGCTAAACGGGCTTTTATTCATGAATGTATTTGTTCCATCGGCATTTATTGAGCACCTACTGTATTCTGAGCACTGTACTATCTGCTAAGGATGGCCAATGAGTAAACTGACAACCTAGTACAGGATTCTAAAAGGTATCCGCAACCTCAGAGGAGGCACTAGCCATGTTCTTGGGAAAGTCCAGGATGGCATCTCAGAGGAGGTGACGTTTGAGCTGGGCCTTGGAGAAAGAAGGTCTGGGAGTTCACCACAGAGAGAAGGCTGGGGAGAGGCCATCCCAGGGGAATGACCACCACAGGGGTCACTGGAGTGGAGGTGAGCTTTTTTACTGCTTGCCGGGGGCTGGAATTTGATGGCTATCTTCACATGAAGATTCTTGAAATTCTTCCATCTGTTTTGGACAGGTTTATGGCCAACTATAGCAGTAGAGCTCTGGATAAGAAAGAGAAGTGGGAGCCATCTTTTCTAGAGAGTTCTTGTGATCATATTCTTCCTGAGCAGATTTCATGGGAGTTCCCAGCAAGGGCAGCATGGATCTTCCTTCAGGACAAACACGAATGGACAATACCAGGCGGGGACCCCTGGAAGCGCACCCCCCCCCCCTCCACTGCCCGGCTGGAGGCAAGCTGAGGGCTCAGCTCTCAACTCTGGAAAACGAGCAGAAGTTCCCAGTGGCTGGGTTTCCAGCCCTGCCCTTTCTCCCTGAGCTCTTTTTGCACACGGCCCTTCCCCCCTTTGTCCTGCTTTAGGGCTTTTCCGACTCTGTGGCAAACAGCTGCTCTGGCAGTTGCTCTGAACCTCGGGGTGTAAGGTAGGGGCAGGAGGTCACCAGGTCATTGTGGTCGACCCTGAGCTCAAACCTAGGCCATGTCCGCGTCTTGGCCGTGTGAGCTTGGATTTGACTCCTGACCTCCCCGGGCCTCCCCTTGCTCATGTGGGAAATGGGCGTCATAGTCTCTTCCTCTCAAGCTTGTGATGAGGAGTAGCAGAAGTAACGGTCTGAGAATTGGGGTCCCAGGCGAAGGCCTGGGCTGTGGACCCCAACATGCCTGAGCATCTGGGGGGCAGTGGCCCATCGTATCGGGGTGTCAGGAGGACCTGGGCAAAGACCTTAGTTTAACTGGCCCAGGAGCCAAAAGGGGAAGTTGGGTGCCCTCCCTTCCTCAGACTGAGGAACCCTAATGAAAAAAATGACACTTTGAAACTATTTGGGGGAGGGGGTGTCATTCTTAGGGTCTCTTCCAGCGCTGTTCCTTAGCCCAGGGAAGCTGGGAGCTAAGGGAAGCTGAAATGAGTGAAGGAGAGAGTGTGACATGGGAGCCAACCCTTGGGGGTGCTGGGAAGAAGGTGTGGTGACCCCCCTCTCAGCCATCTCCCCGCAGAGCGGCTGATTCTCAAGAGGAAGCCCAAGAGCGGGTAGGACTGGGGAAGTAGGGAGGAGGGATCACGCCAATCAGTGTCAGGGCTGCACGCGTGGCCCAAAGTGGGGGCATCAGCCCAGCAACTGGGGAGCCAAGGGGACAGAGCGACAGAGCCTGGGGAGAGGGTAAAAGCTGATACCACGACAGCTGCTCATCACATCGTCATCGTCATCATAATCATCATCGTCATCATAATCATCGTCGTCACCATAAAATACTAACTGTAGTTTACCGAGTGCCCATGACACTTCAGGCATTTTCTGTTCACAAAATCTTCACGACAGTACTTTCAGGCGGGCATCATTATTGTTCCCGTTTTATAGGTGAAGATGCTGAGGTTCCGAGAGTCTAAAGGACTTATCAACTTGCTAAAAAGCAGCAAAAGCCGAGATTCAAATCCTGACGCATCTAATGTCACAGTTTGGCCTCTCCATTTCCCCACTGCCTCTCCGAAAGGGTTAGTCCCTCCAGATCCCAGGGCCGAAGATCACATTACGATTTTCGTCAACAATCTGGTTACTGTGAGTTTAAACGAATCTAACTGGGAGGCAGGTTTCAAAAACCAGCTGATGCTTAAGGGATGAGCAGTGACAAAAATAGAACCCTCAGTGAGAAATGGCCTGGGGGAGGTGCCCCACAGACCTGGAGGCCAGCGCCCCACTTTCCCGTCTTCCCTCCCCTCCCTACCCTGGAGCTGAGCAGGCTAAGTCAGGTCCTGCAATGCCCCCTTTCCCTCCTCAGGCTGCCCGAGGAGCTGAGATCTCCCTCCTTCCAGGATGGGACTTCCCCCGGAAGCCAGAGACCAAGAGCCAGACAGACCTTAGGCAGCCTTAGGCAGGTCTCCTAGCCAATCTGGGCCTCATCTCCTCTTCTGTGAGATGGGCTAATACCTGACTTATACATACCTAAGATGCCACCAGTTATAGACAGCACTGTTATTCTATGTACCACTGAAAAATGATTTTTAAAAAATGCCGCCGACTAAACTCTGACTTTTTGCTAGGATCCCACGAACAGTCAGACACATGCAAATTGTGGTGGTGTTCAACTACGTAACGGGCGTCTGTCTGCTTTAGAATTGATGACAACAGGGCGGTGGCCCCACATACATCCCCCAGAGTCATCGCCCTGTCAGTGGGAGCCACGTGAGGCTACATTTTTCATATCGTCTCATGTTTACAGAGTCCCCACCAGGACTCTCTGCCCTTGGGTACATCTTCTCAAGTTCCCCAGAGTGACAGCCCATCTTCTCGCCTCTTGTCACCCCCTCTCTCCTGGCTCTCTCAGCTCTTAGGAGCAGTCCCTCTCAGGCGAGAGCGTGGGCCAAGTCCCTTCAGAAATGGAGAGAAGAAAGTGGCTTCAAAAGTTCTCGGGGAAGGTTTCTTTTTCTCTCTCTATCCAGTCGGCTCATCAGACTCCTACCTGGCTCTTTGAAAGCGAGAGAAGACTGGTTGGGAGCCAGGCACGCTCACTACAGAACTTCTGCTCTTGGGAAAAACCTTTTCTCTATGCTGAGATTTCATCGATTCCATCCCCAGCTCTGGACCACTGAAGAGGGAGGCTTTTTCACCTTCTCGAAAACCATTCGTAATCTGCCTGAGGAGGCAGAAGTCAAACTCAGTGGCTGTCCAACTCACTGCAGCCCTGCAAAGCAACAAGCCAGGGCCCGCGAGCCCGCCTCCCTGTAACTGTGATTTCTCCAGGAGCCAGTGGTCACCCATCAGCTGGCAGAATGGTGTGGCAGGGACAGGGAGGGCCATCGCCCCCAGTGCACCGCACACATTCACCTTCACGGCTTGGCCTCCCTGCTCTGGACACCTTGGGAGAGGGCAGGAACCATCAAGGACACTTCCGCTTTTGAAAAGGGGCTCGAAACAAATGCACACTGACTCCCACGGGTGGAGGACTCAGCGCATAGCCTCACCACCTTCCCTTTGCTGGCAGGGTTCACCCGGGGTTCGCCCACAAGCCCTTCCCTCCTGTGTGTACCCGAGGGCACCTCCAAGCCGGGAAGACGCCTGCGCCCCTCTGTGGCGCCTTTGGTTACTTTCTCATCGAACCACCTGCACGTGAGCTGAGGTTCCTGCGTGTGGACGGACAGAGGCCTTTCCCTGCTGCCCTGCACGCACTTACTGTTCAGGACACATGGAATGTCCTAGAGCCACAAATCACAGCTCCCAAGCCATGCGGGTCTCAGACAAGGGAGTCTATTTTTGGTGCTTCATTTCTGGAACAATGAGCCATATTTCTGCTTTTTGTTTGCCCACCAATCTTCCTTCCTGAGCAGACCAGGAGAGAGACCCAGGTTTAGATAAAGGGAGGCTGAGTGTCAAGTGACCATGCTTTGAGGAGCCCAGCGTGGCCCAGGGGACAGTCACAGCAGCCTACTTGCGGGCCGGTGGGGAAGAAAGTCACACTGGCCAAACTCACATTCTAGAAAGACCAGGTATTGACCCAAACGAGACGGAGTTCATCTTGAAACCATTGTTTCAAAGCTGAAGAGACCAAGATGCAGAGAACACATGTGTTTCGCCTCAGTTTCCTGATCTGCTACCTGGGTGTGAAAACACGGGCCCAAATTTCCTTCCTGTCATACACAGATCCAAAAACCCCTGAAAACAGAAAGCGGCTCCTTTGCTCTCAACTGTTTGGTGCTAAGACTCATTTGCTGGTGAGGTCTGACCTGATTCGATGTGATGTTATTTATAACTTTTACTTGTTCCACCAAATGTGAAAATATTAGTGTGTTTAACCAAAGGCTGCTCCCACAGCTCCTCCAGGAGAGTTTTGTATTATAGAGTCTAAGCCCATGTTATTCCTTTACTAAAATCTGATGGGGGGAGGGGGAGTTGCTTAATTTTGAAACACATCAGGCTTTGGATAAGGAACCAAGGACCTCCAATACCTTCCTCAAAATATTATTCTGAAAATCGAATGAGATAACACCTGTAAAACACTTAGTATAAGATTTATCACCCCGTAAACAATTCTCTACAAACCTTCAAATGGCATTCCTGCCAGGTTTGGGACATTGTTTTGAAGAGGAACATTTTCTCTGAGGGAGAAAAAAGGACTCCCCATAACACGAGGAGAAACATGGGGATCTCTCTTATACCCTCAAATCATATTTCTCTCAGCGAATAGGAAGATCCACCCCAATGCCTCCCAGTTTGCCCATTAACAGAAGTCAGTTCCTAGAAAGAACAGTTGTGCTATGCCTAGCTTTCTCCCCCACCTGTTTAAAAGTCGCAATGCTCCCCGTTGGTTATGAACTCGAAAAATACTTTCACATCTGTCCTTGATCTGGCAAGTCAAGAACGTAAAAGCTCAGCAACACAAAGGCATTCTTCCGCATCCCTTCTGAAGGGGGCACTTTCCATCGACTGCGTGGGCGTGTACAAGCTGCTTTACATATGTTTTTGATGCTGAAACTATAACATTTTTTTCCCTCCCACTCCAAAGTGTTAACCAAATAAATAAGAATTCGATGATGTTTGCATAAACTTAAGAAACATGACCCTAAGATTCTTGTTTCTCTTCTGACTTCGGCATAAGGCTTAGCTACTTAATTCCTACACTTTAAAGCATGTGTTCTATTTATTTATTTCATCAAATCCACTTCTGCAGTGAATAATCTCTTCCTTGACAAATACATTAGTAAGGAGGTTGTTTAGTATTCTCACGAAGGTGGAATGAAACTGTATTGAAGCCTGATGGCTTTCTAGGGGACAGGACAATTTACTTACTTCTCTGAATCAATGTAGGTTCTTCTCTGTACTCCTAGTGTTGGTCTCCTGACTTCTAGCCAACTGGCCATGAGGAAGAATGGATGTAGGGTGGCCCATGGACTCTCCTAGTCTGAGACTAAAGTGTTTCCCAGGCATGGAACGTTCAGTTTTAAAACTGGAAAAGTCCTGGGCCAGCTGGGACCAAGTGGTGACTCTAGCATGGTAAGAGAATGGGGTGTCTCAAAGTATCCTATCTCAGGTACTGGATTATAGCACACGGGCCATCTTCAGTTCTGAAGAGGTGCACGTACCGTGTGGTCACACAACTGGGGGAAAAGAGGGGAAGGAAGCTACTGAGGTGAGGACTTTGGCAGAGAGATGCTATGGGTCATGCAGGGACCAGGAGGCCCAGCCTCATCCCAGCAAGTACCAACCACCAGGGACCATGGAATGAGACTCAGTTCTAGAGAGCTTGGTAAGGACCCAGGCATGGCACAAGAAGTAGAAACCCACAGGACACATCTCTTCCATAATGCCAGGATGGAACTGAAGATCACTAACCCTGCCACTCCCACAAACAAACAAACAACAACAATGATGAATTGTGGGGTGCCTCAGGGAGAAGGGCTGAAGGAGGGTTGAGATCACATTCTGGAAAGACCAAATTATTCCAAAGAGTTCACCTTAGATTTTTTTTTTTTTAATTTGGAAGCAACAGATATTAAGAATGTCAAGTATGAGATTTGTTATTTCTCTGTGGTAAGGGTGCAAGATTAGGTTGACATTAGTTACTGAGGAAACGTTACATTCTGGGGACACAGTTGTGTTTTCAAGTGTAAGTGCAGATACCCTCTCCCCGCCATCCCCCAGCTTTATGATTATGATAGCTTCTATTGCTTTCAGGATAAGGTCAAAATATGTATCATAAGACCCTGCATGACCTGGCCCCTACTCTCCCTCTTTTTCAGTCTCATCCAGTACCTTCGTCTCTTCTCTCTCCCCATGCCCAGCACACTGTCCTCGTTCACATTCCCCACTCTCAGATTTCCTCCTGCCTCAGGGCCTTTGCACACCTCCCGGTCCTTTCTCTTGAATACTTTCCTTACTTCTTCTCTTGGATCACACTTATTTCCCCCTCATCATTCCACATTCAATGTCCTTTCTTTGGGGATGCAATTCATGACCCCTGGGATTAGGCCGCAGCCTCTGTCGTTACCTAGATTCAATGGTAATTAATCATTTGTGATTGTCTTTTTAATTTCTGACTTAACCACCAGGTTGTAGATTCCATGAGGACAGAAACAAAGTGCGTGTGTGTGTGTGTGTGGGAGGAGGGGTTAGTGCTTTATTTTTAGCATGAAGGTAGTGCTGGCCCATCTTATATTTGTGGAAAAAAGAAAGGAAAGAAGGAAGGGAAGAAGGAAGAAAAGAAGGAAGGAAGAAAGATGTTCGAGAGATGAACTTGATCTTGCTGAATTCAAAACTCTCTGCACTGGGGAAGCTTATTGTTGTTGTTGTTGTTGTTCCAGACATTTAAAGAAATTTCTGTCCAACTTCTAGCTGATTACTAAGCTAATGGAAGAGAGACTTCAGTAGTCTCAAATGTCAAAGAGTACAGGCTTTACAAAATTAGTTCAGAAAGTTATTAAACAAACAACTACTACAACACATAGCATCTACAAACTTTGGTAAGGAGAAAAATTTAATTTTCAGAATGGCTACATTGTAATATTCGAAATGTCTAGTTTTCAAGAACAACAAAACATTGTGGAGCATGAAAAGAAAAAAAGTATGGTCCATGCACAGGAAGAGAAACAATCAATAGAAACCGTTTCTGAGAAAACCTAGATGTTGGACTTATTAGCCCGAGACTTCACGTCAACTATTTTAAATATGCTCAAAAAGCTAAAGGAAACTATGAAAATAATGTATCACCAAATAGAGGATATCAGTAAAGAGACAGAAATGATTAAAACGAGCTAAATGGGAAGTCTGGAGTTGAAATATTACAATAACAAATGAAATATTTACTAGTTGGGCTCGATAGCAAATCTGAGCAGACAGGAAAAAGAATTGGGAAATTTGAAATTAAATCAATTGAGATTATCCAGTCCGAGGTGCAGAGAAGAAACAGAAAGAAGGAAAATGAATGACCTAAGAAACCTATAGGAAACCATCGAGAATACAATACATGCATTATGGGAGTTTCAGGAAAGAAGAGGAAGAAAGGGAGAAAGAAGGAATAGTTAAAGAAATAATGGCTAAAAATTTCCCAGTTTTGACCGAAACATTAATCTACACGTCCAAGAAGCTTGACAAACTCCAAATAGAATAAATTCAAACAGATCCACACAGAGATAAAGTATAATCAAACTGTACATAATCAAAGACGAAGAGGGAGTCTTGAAAGCTGTGAGAGAAGTGATTTGTCATGTACAAGTGAGCCTCAGTATCGTCAACGGCTGATCTTTTCAGAAACCACAGAGACATAAAGCAGTGGGATAATGTTTTGGAAATGTCGAAAGAAAAAAGTCCAATCAAGAATTCTATATATGCCAAAACTATCCTTCAAATAGGAATGAGAAATCAAGACATTCCCAGATAAATAAAAAATGAAAATACGTAGTAGATGTTTCTCGTGAGAAATGCTACAGGGAGTCTTTCGGGCTGAAATATCTTTCAGACAGTAACTTAGATTTGTCCAAAGAAATGAAGGTCATTGTTAAAGGTTATATTTACATGGGCAAGTATGAAATATAGTGTTAATCTATTTTCTGTTTGTAAGTCCTCTTTTTTCCTCTATGATTTAAAAAACAGACAGCTGCATACAACAATAATTATAAATCTACCTTGATGGGCGCAGGATGCACAAAGATGTAATTTGCGGCAGTAACTACATGAAGAGGGAGCAGAGAAGGTGTCTCTGAGCAGAGACCTGATGGAAGTGAGTGAGGCTTATGATGACATCTGAGAAAGGACTGTTCCAGGCAGAGGGAAGAATGAGTGGGAAGGTCTTCGGGCAAGAACTAGACCTATTTGAAGAACAGCAGGAAGGTGATGTGGCTGGATCAGAGTGAACAAGTGGTAGATAATAGGAGAAGACGGCTGAGAAGCAGCAGGGGCCAAACCATATAGGGCCTGGTAGAAAAGTCTAAGGACAGTGAACTGGGCTCAGACTCACCGGTTCAGCAATCAGACTAAATGAGCTGATCTACTGCAAAACCATTAGCCCCCCGGACTGAAACACCTTGGGCTGGGTGTGAGCTGTTCAGTGTGGCCGCATGACCTAAAGAAAAAGAGCCAGTCTTTAGGGAGGAAACACATGAAAAGTCTAGTCTCATGTGCCAGACACCGGAGCCAGCCATCCTCCCAAAGCAAGCGATCCTCCCTCACCTGCGTGTCTTTCCTATGCACTCTATTATCCTCCTTCCAAAAGTTCCTCCTGAGCTTTGTGTTGCCTCTCTGTGCCCAAGCTGCCTCTTATGCTTGTCATTACACAGCTCTCTGACTTCGTTGAGCACTCTGGTTAACAAATTCTATGGGAAGAGCCGTAGGCTTAAGATGAGTTTGCAGTCTGGGCTACCACTGATGATGAATTATTTGGAATTAGAAAAGGAAGCCTTTTAAGGAGTGTTTGCATCAGGGTATAGGTTGTCCAGCTGTTTCTTGGCTTAAATGTACATATTTGGGGTCTAGAAAGAGGACCCCATTTGGCTTCCATGCTTGAGAACTCCCTTCACTGGGGGAGTTTCCATAAAATCCAATTGTTCCCACCACCCCTTCAGGACCAGTTGATGACTGGCCTCTGCTGACTCCACTGTAGTCCATCCAGGGTTAATCCACTTTTGCCTGTGCTCCCCTAACTGGTGAAAGCTGGAAGCATTTCTGTTTTATTTCTGTCCTTCTGTTTAACAGTTTTCCTAAACCACTCATTTCTCAGGAAGTAGTTCCTTTGTCCTTTTGGAAGGATGTTGTTTTTATGTCACTGTGGTTACCCAAACCTTTGTCACCAAGAGCTTTGTAAGTGACGCCTGCTATTCCTTAGCTTCCAGGGACAATTAATGCCCCTTGTAATCATAGGACTGACCAATCACGGGAGAGCCCCACAGGGACCAGGACTGGGAGAGAGGCTATTCCCAAAGTCGTACTTAACATAGTCTTATCTTGCCAGGGAAAAACAGCCATCTGTCTGGTAGCCTACAGCCCAACGCTGAGCATGTAGCACTCCTTACCGTGACGGCTCCCACCAGAGCGTGCGGCAAACAGGCTTCTGAAGCAAAAAGCCACAAACAGGAGATGACTGGAATGCTCACGGACGTTGTCAAAGGGAAGTTGCCAGTGTGCTGTTGGTAGACGAATGTACCTCGCACCCCAGGAAACAAAAAAAGGATGAAGAAAGGGAAAGGTGCCAGCTCTTCATTGCTCTCCCATTGCAATGTGCCGAGAAACAGCTGTTTTGCTCCTCCTAAGGGTTTTACTTGAACCTGCTGCAAAAACGCCAGGAAGTGGATGAATTCTACCCCAACCTTTTCTCCTACTCCCTCTCAAAGAAGCAAAATAGGCATATTTACATAGGTCAGCATCTGAAAGTAATTAAAATGTAATCATGTATTTGCAGCAAGCTCTCTCTCATCTACGGTAAATTCCCATCACCGAATACTACTACTAAGCTCCATCTGTGGTGCACTTTATTTAAGCTTCTTTTTTCTCTCCTCTCACTGAGGTTCCAAGACTCACCCAAGTTCAGCAAAGCCAGGTTTCCTTGTTCCCAGAAAAGTGTTATTTCTACTGCATCATGAAGATAAGGAATGGTGCATTGATTGCTTTGGTCAACTTAGTTTCCATATGTACCAACCTAGGCTGTAAAATGTTTGAAAAATAAATTAAAAGGAAAATGCCACTGACTAGAATTTTATATAAAATTTTGGAGCTGGCAGTTGACTTGAAGCACACGTGCACCCCACCTCTCACGTCATGGACAGAACTTGTGCCCCAGAGGGGACCATGCCAGCCAAGAGAGACCCACAAAGAAAGTGACAGTCCAAAGCCAGAAGATTGATCTAATGCCTTCCGATGGACCCAGAAGTTCCTTCCAAATCCTGCTCTTATAAAACCTTGTCTATGCCTTGTCAGGGGAAAGCATTGTGAAAACCAGTGTAATTAAATGGGCTTTCTGGTCGTTTGGGTTCTAAGTGGAACTTACAGCCTTAAAACCAAATGATCACAGATCAGGATGCTACATTAGACGGCAGCATAATGCAGTAGATTCAGCACTTGACTTGGGATCAAAGCACCTCTTTTCTGACTCAAGTTCTGTTACTAGTTCCTCAGGTTGCTTTAGGGGAGGCCTGGGGTCTGGTCCCCGCATCTGCCACTAACTGGCTATCTGAAACCAATTTGTCTGACACTCAGTTTTCTCATGTATGAAATGGGGAGGGAAGAGATTGGATGGATAGATCTGGAAGGTCCCTTCGGCCTTGAGAATACTGTGACTTTAAGGTACACACGTTGGACTATCTCTCCCCAACCCTGCCACTTGGAGATCATCTCTGAATTAGCAAATATTTGTGAAGTACAAGACAAATCTCAATTGGACCTCCAAAGGAGCTTACACTTTACTTACATCGTGTAAGTAAATTAAACTTACATTTACTTATAGGGGGTATGAGAAGGTTTTAGTCTCACAGCTATTTTCCTTCAAATATAATGGTATTTGTGCTCGTAGGATTTGATCTGTATGTTCCCTTAATAAGGCATCTTCCCTTCCCCCAGTCCAGGGAGCTTTTTCTTCCAGTGAATCCAGGAGCATCATCCTCTTTATGGTGGAGGTGATATCCACACGACAATGCTGAGAGATCTTCCAGTCCAACCCCTCACTCTTCCGATGAGGGTGTCGGTGGTGACTTTAAACATCACCAGGGCTCACATCTTGCCGCAGCCTCCCCGGCTAGTGACCCGGAAAAGAGAAATGAAAGACGCACACAGAAAGGAGTGGTCGGCATTTTCCTGACTGCCCTTCCTTCTCCTAAGCTCATCAGAGAAGCTCAATTGCAGGTCCTTAGGGAGGGCACCTCCATTTTTAATGCCGTGGGAGCTCAGGGAGCAGGACAAGGGACGCAGTGGAGAGAGCGGCCTCTCTTCTCTCACTAGGGGAGCCCATAGAGAGCCTCCTTCATGCCTTCTTCTTCAGGCTGAATGTGCACATCACCTCCCACCCCCAGTCCCCGACACACAATGCCGAATAAATATGCCTGGCCCTGGTCCTTGTGGGAATTCTGGAGAGTTACGATTGTTATTCCCAGGAACGCAGAGACACCAGCAGAAATTCATTTCCCAGACGCATGGCTATTTTGAGAACCAAATCTCCTGCTCTGTAGCAATCAAATTGGGGACTTTTCAAGTCCTGCTTTACAATAGAAACCTGTTCTGCCTTCAGCTGCCTTTTACCTACAAGAATTCAATAAGCGAGAGAGAGGCCATTAGAGTTTCCTCTCCCCCGTCTCTGCTTTGGCACGACATACATCCCTGGCCAACTTCCCTGACTCTACATCTTAGTAAATTCTTCCTGACAATAGTTAGTGACAAGCATGTCAGAAACAACAAACTCTGTCATCTATACGGCTTATCAATAATTTAGTCTCTTCCCCCTCGTGAGAGCCTGTGTGTTTTGCAATAATGAAATATATGATTTTAAAAATAAATAATAAGCTGTTGTCAGCCCGATTGTAGCTCCGAGTTATGAATGTGATTGATTGATTGAACATTTGACTTCATCCGCTCGAGCAGGATCAAAGGGAGACTCTTCCACCCGCCTAAGGCCACTAGCAATTTATTTAGAGACTGTGTTCGGATCCCAGCAGGTAGCAATATTGGACTGAGGTACACAGAAAAGCAGCTCTTTGAGGTTTTTTCCAAGTCCAAGGGAAGCAACAAATGAGATTTTTTTTTTTTTTTAGTTCATTAAATCATTAACCACTTAATCACTAAAAACAAGACATTAGAAGCATTCCCCTTAGCTGGGATATCGTGGAACCGAAGGAACGCCGCTTTGCTGAGATCTGGCGTTGGAAGGTGGGCCCTTCTTACACAATGTGACAGTCTCTAATTTTTTATTTATACGGCACTGTATTTTTTTTTCTTCATCTTAACTAATCAGTGTGGCAACAGCCACGCTGACATCCAAAAGTGACAGGTGTCTGAATTGCAATGAGGTGTCTATCCAACCACCAAGGTGGGGGGAGGGAAAGACAAAGGTGTGGAGGAGGAGATGTTTGTGAAACAAATACTGCAACTGTTAGGCCGGTTGAATGGGGCAGAAGAATAAAGGAGAGAAGAAAATGGCGTACAGGAAATGGCTGGTGGTGTGAAAGACAAGCCTCCGATTTAGCCAGGGCAGAGTCCTTCTGGAGTTTTGGTGTTCCGCCGGCACAGGAGAGACTATCCGTTCCTTCGCAAGAAGGGTTTTGAGGTCAAGTGTGATTCTCTGTCCCTCACACGACAGCAACCCTGAGCTTTTAAAAAACCCTGCAAGCCAGTGCTCTCCCCGTGAGCAGGGAGCTGCTCGGCATTCGATGAGCAGGGCTGACAAGGAGCCGAAGTCTGGTCCTAACCAGGGTGCTGGGAATAAAGGAGACAGGATGCGAAGGCCTGAGGACATCCACCCACAGAGGGACAGGCCCATCTTAACAAGAACAGGTTACGGTCTTCGCTGTTCTAGCAGGGGAATGGAAGAAAGGGAACGTGTCTTCCCTTCCCAGCTCCCTAGTCCTGCGCTGTCTGACCTCAGGCAAGGCAATTTAATAATCATCCCGACGCTTTTGACTTCATAGGGCCTTTCATCCACAGATCTCAAAGCACTTCACAAATACCAATTCATTAACCTTCACAACCCACCCTGGGGGACCCGGGGTGGGCACGTTTCCCCCTGTGGTGGGGACACTCAGCTGGAGGCACAGGGAAAGCAGTTCTTCCTTCAAGGTCACTTGAAAGTTGACCAGGAAACTTAGGAGTGAGATCCAGAGCAGCGGGCATCAAGACCAGGTGCTGCGGATTTCTGGGGCCTCAGTTTACCCTCCTCTGTGCCTTTGGGTTGGATTTGCACCTCTGATTCTCTTTACATAGAGCAAAGGAGCGGCAAGTTCAGAAAGGATGGGGAAAACATTGCTTACTTATCGCCAGCTGTGCGCTAACCGCTTTCACATACTGCGTCTCATTCCCTCCCTACAAGCTTCCTGTGAGGTTCTGTAGACCCCATTTTACAGGGGAGGAAATTGAGGCTACGGAATAGTAAAGAATTTATTCAAGGTCACCTAACTCATAAGCAGTGGAGCTGACAATCAATCTGTTTGTAACAATAATAATAATAATTGTTATTCATGAATATTCATAGCCACACACCCAAGGCTGACCCTAAGAATTCTGTTTTCATTTATGGACCTTTCTGCATCTATGATCAACCCATCAATTGAGCCTATGAGCTGTAACAGGAAATGCTGAGGCCGAGAATGACAGAAAACCTGGCTCAATTTAGAGAGGGGGAAGTGGAGTTGCTTCTGGAAACAAAGGAGTAGCTCTGAAAAGAGAGAGGGAGTCGGGGAACATGCGAGGGACAGCTTGGGATGGGTTTAGAGAGAGATTTTAAGGAAATGAGTTCGGCATAGGCAAAGAGATAGACTTGGGAAGCAGCCGCTGTGCGTGTTTGAACTATATCACGGAGAGATGGGGAAAAAAGAATGTTAAGAAGTTTTGCTTTGCATTGTGATGTGGTATCTAAGGGACTGCCTGCAATATAGATTTGAACAGCTTCTGAGTCGCTCTTGGATGCCAGCCTGATACTTCCTCAAGTACCATGCTAGGCAGCGGCCGGCAAAGTTCGGTTTGGTGCTCTGTGGGTTGCACATCTGTCAGTGGTCCATCTTTGCTCCTTTCATGTCACATTGCCTGTCATCCTCCCATCTCGGCTGAGCTGGATGCTCTTGCTTCTGCGCTCCCGTGGTATGTAGAATAGGTGCTGATCACAGGCTTTTTACTCACTCATAACTGTTTTGTGATTGAATGCTCCTTCCTGTGAGTAACCTTGGTCGAGTTTGGCCGAACAAGCAGCATAATTGACTCTGCCGTCCAGGGGAACCAACACACAGGCCAGGAGGCAGCCAATGTTTGCAGGATGTATTAGGAGGGTAGATTAACTGCCACGACAAACAGCTCCAAAATGTTGGTGGCTTAACATAAGGGAAGATGACTTCTCACTCATGTGGTGTCCTACGTTGACATCCCATCAGCAGTTCTCCTGAGCCACGACTCAGGGACTAGGCTTCTCTGGTCTTACACTTTCCCCTCCTCTGAAGCCTTGGAGTCCTGCACATCTAGCTGCAAGAATGGCAAGAATGGCAGAAAGACAGAGTGTGGAGATGGGCACCGGAGTTAGGATCCAGGCTTAGAAATGATGTACACATCACTCGGCCAATCACGTGGTTCCACCTAACAGCCAGGGTGTCTGGGATGTGTTGTCTAGCTGTGTGTCCAGAAGGAAAAGGAAATCCGGTCTAGTAAGCATAAAGCAGTCTCTGTCACCCTGGGGCCTTCACCACAACACCAGGTACCCCCATACCAGCCAGGCCATGTCTCGGTTGTCCTTTCTCCCAAGTTTTTTCCTCTGCTGCCTTCATTTGCCCCTCCCTTTCCATTTGTAGAGACAAAAGAGAAAATTCTATACTGCTGGCCTCTGTCCAGGAACAGAGAAGAAAACGAAGCAAGGCAAACAACAGAGAAAAGTGAACAACAAAAGAATAAACTCAAATGAACCTGCTTAACGATCCTACTGTGCTGGCCCTGCTAGCAGGGAAGTGCTTCAGCTTCTTTCCTTCTTTTTCTTAAATGTCCAGATTGTGGTCTAAATTCGTAGAGTAAAACTGAAGGTTGATAAAAGAGCTCTGAAGACCCCTACATGGAAATGACTCGCCCATCAATATGTATCCTGAATCTTTAAAGAAGTCATCCGGTTCGACTCAGTAACTCCACTTCTGAGACTCTATGCAAAGTTAATGGCTTAGTTTGGAGTCTCCCAGAAGCAGAGCCTGAGACAAGGGTTTGGTGACAGCAAGCGGTTTCTTTGGGAGGTGATCCCAGGATGCATGGTGTGGGAGCGGGGAACGTGGGAAACAGGGATGAGAGGAAAGAGTATGATGGGCATATGAACGAGTTGGACACTCTGGGGGCCTGGGACTCAATCCTGTGAGGACCCCCTGACTGACTGTGTAGAACACGCCTTTCAGTTGTCACCCTGAGGAGCAAGGAAGGACTCCAGAGTTCCCGTCCCCATTGGTTGAAGGTTGCTCTGGGACATTAACGCTGACGTGTGCCCAGGTTGCACTATAACACCCTGGAATCGGGATTGCACATACAGAGTGACCTTCTCTTTTTTAACATGCCTAGAAAAAAGACTGGAGGGAAGCACAGCGAGTTGTCAGTAGTGATTCTCTTTGGTAACAGGAGTTTCTTTGCTTCTTACATTTCTATTTTCACCAAATTTTCTATAAGAAAAATGTATTCCTGTTTTAAGGGAGAAAGCAATAAACTTTATTTGGAAATAAGAGGAAAAAAAAAAGTCACCCGCCAAGCAGAAGGGAACTCAAAGCTGGCCCTTCTCACCTTCTCCCTATGCCCAACTTTTATGTGTGTCTAGCATTTCTGGTTCCCTGCTGAATCTGGAACCAACATCTAATGTAAAATAATTTGGGACATTTCTCAGGAATGACTAGGGCCTGAAAGTAGCAAGCAATTCCTGATTAAATGTGAAGTTCTTAGGGTACCACAAAGAGAGCAAGAAATATCTATCCCTTTTATTTTTCTTAAATTAACTCGTAGAAATATGAAGCCCACAGTCATGTTGTCTAGGCTAGCTCCTCTCTATACTGATTAGCTTTGAAGCTTTCTTCAATAGTTGGCCAGTGACATCGGCATCAGCAAATTTCCTGCTCCTGTTAGAAACTTACCATCCCACTAGAGAAAGGGGACCTCCACATTGGGGAATTTTCTTGCCAATCATCTCTTTCCTAGTAGATTCTTAAGACTTGGGATGAAAGATGTTACCTTAATACAAAGTGCTCTTGTGAAATGCTTTGAAAATGTAAAATGAGCTAGGCTTGAAGGGAGCAGAAATATGACTTTATTCAAAGTAATTTCATTTATTGGAATAGTTACAGTTGGCAAAATTCATCCTGAAATATTTTCCACGCAGTCTAAAAAAGTTAAATTTCTTGGACTCTTCTCCTTAGACTCTCCAAAACCTCTTGATTTTAAATAACTTCTGATAGATGGAAACATTTAAGTTCTTAAGCCCTTCATTAACTCGGGATTTGGCTACAGGTCCAGCCTGCAGCGTTGCACAACTGCAGGGGGCTCCACTCCCATTGAAGTGTCCTTTGGAGTTGTGCAATAGAGTCTGTGTAAATCCAAAAATGATTTTCAAGACGAAGTTTTCTTAGAGTTCCTGAACTTGCAATAGGGCTTTTGGATATTCCATTCTGATGAACACGTTCAAAGTTCATTATACACTTGAGGATCATGGTGATTGATCCTCACCCTCCTCAAAGTGTGTTATTCACTACTGGTTCCTTGGGATGCCAACAGGTATTTTGCGAAAGAAAAAGTCCATGATTAAAATTAAGAGCAAGTTTAGGAAAGGCTGGCTAAGTCAAGTTAAACAAGACTTTCTATTGCAGGACAATTCCCGGTCCTAAATAGGCTGGTATCGTGTATCTTCACGATTTTCCAAGAGAGCAATGGCATTTACAATGTTTCCAGATTTCTGAACACGGAAGTGGCCCACCTTTTCACTGCCCTTTCTGTTTTTGTCAGGGTACATCGTACAGCCCACAGTCTTCAGTAAGTCCACATTACAGCACTGATGCATATTGGTACCAATAGTCTAGGCAAATGGCTCTTAAACTTCAGCGTGCATCAGCGTCGCTCAGAGGACTTGTTCAGAGATGAATCCTGAGCCTATCCTGAGAGGTTCTGATTCAGTATGTCAAAGTAGGGCCCGAGAATTGCATTTCTGAGTCCTAAGTGATGCTGATGCTACTAGTACAGTTACCATATTTTGAGAGCTACTGATTTAGAGGAATTTCGTGATGCTCCAGAAACAGACAACTCAGAGAAAACAGGAGTGGTTTTCCAGTCACACAGCTGGTTCTTTGGGGTATGGATGTCACATTTTCCTATGAACTTCATGATGGTGAAATGAGACTTGACCTTTAAAGGCCAGGGTTGAAGGCCTAGAGGAGCAGATGAGATCTGATCTGGGAGCCCGTTTACACCCAGTCACAGAGGCTACAGCACAAGACAGAAGTTCACTTAGGACAGGGCTTGGGAGCACTAGCTTTGGTGTCAGACAACCTGGCTTCAGACAAACCCAGGAAAATAATCTTCCTTGAGCCTCAGTTTTCTCATCTGTTATATGGGAATCATGGGTTTTAACTGCTGTGGTTATGGAAAGAACAAATTAGACAGCCTGTGTAAAGCACTTAGCACCGTGTTCTATGGTAGGCACTCAAGAAATGGGAGGGGAAAAGATTTGCTTATTGGGAAGAAGGCAAGAATTGGGCACAGGAAGTGCAGCATCAAGGTCAGATAACAAATTTGCTGCTTTACTGAACACTGGGTCCAAGTTCCCTGAAAATACTTTTGTTTGGGATTGGTTTCTTAATATAGGGCTTGTAGGCAACTGTGGGATCCAGGACAGCCATCTCAGAAACTGCCAGGGCTCATGCTTCTCCCAAAGCTCCCCAAAGCCCACCATGACACACAATAGGTCTTCGTTAAATATCTGTTGAAGAATTAATGTATTCAATAGGGAGATGTGACCAGCTTGACCCAGAAGCCACTAAACAATAAAACGCTGAGATTCTGCTTCAGTTAGTCAAGCTTTTTCTTCTCAGAACAAACAAACAAAAGACAGAACAAAACATGAATAAAATCAGATGAGGCTTTGGTTCTGAAAGACACTGAACAGATACACTTGAGTTATTTCAAGAAAAATCAATGACTTTCCCACTCACCAGTTGATGAGCCTTCGGTGTTGGCTTGGAAACAGTGAAACCCTCCTGGCCTGAAGCTCTCCAGAGTCCATGGGCAGAGCACACGCATTCCAGCATTCCCAGCTGGCCCAGCGGTTATGAAACCATTTCCTTCTTGGAGTGCAGAGCCATCACTGCAGGTATTAACGCTCCTTCGAAGCCCTCTGCCTTCTGGCTAATGTAGCAAGTGGACAAAGAAAAGAGGAGACAAATCAGGTAGCTGTAGGGCGTGGGGCTTAGGGGAGGGGGATTTTGAAATAGCGAACAGCGCAGGCCAGCTAAGCTCAGGTGGGAGGCAGGCCAAGAGCTGAGCAGATACTCCGCTGAGCAGCAAATCACCTGGGGACTTTTTATGTAATTTATTATTAAAAATTATTATTTAATGACATTTTTAGGTACTGCCCTAAAGTAGATTCAGAATCTCCACTCTGACAGTTTCTTTTAGAGGTTCCGTGATGAAAAATCTTGCAGGAATCTATTTCTGTTTCTGGCCTGGAGATGCCATTGGTCTGAACTACCTCCAACATTATGGTGCCTGCACTAGTAGCATCAGCATCACTCAGGGGTCTCAGGGTCCAGAGAATTCCTCCCCAAGTGCTCCCCTCGGAGGACCAAACTGACAACACTGACAAGGAGAAATGTTCTTTGACAAACATACAGTACGGAAAAGAAGAGGAGCTAGAAAATTCTCCTAAATTCTTCTTATGGCTGCAGCCACGTTTCTGTAAGTACATCCTAGAAAACATTCATCTTCAAAAATAATTGCAAAGAGTGACTAATGTAGAAGAAACAGGTGCCATTATATCTGTTTAGAAAATGCCAAGATCCTTCCTTTGGGCACTTCGGCTCCCAGGAAGAAAAATTGGGGAAAGAGGACCATTTCAGTATCTCGTTAACAGATGAGGGGCCAGATCTTACAGCCTGAGGAGTGGTGAATGACTCCCACAAGCTCCTCTCTGGCTGTCTCCGATGTTCATGACAGTAGCTCTCAGTATTGCAGGCCTGTGGTAGTATCTCATTTCATTATCACAACACTCTTATGAAATAGGTCAAGGGTCGTCACATAATGGTCAGCCACCTGTTTCTATAAATCGTTTTATTGGAACATGCCTTCTGCCATTCATTTCCATATCATCTGTGGTTGCTTTTACTCTACAATGGCAGGGTCGAATAGTTATGACAAAAACCTGCAAAGTCTAAAATATTTATCATGGTCCTTGACAGAAAAAGTGTGCTGATCCCTGAAATGGGTCATTGGTTCCACTTTATAGATAGGGAAATATGGGCACAGAAAGGCTAGTGTGTCACCTAAGATCAGTTAGGTTAAAAATGACAGTGTAAGGGATATCTTTGTCCCAAGAGATAACTATTCTGTGCTTCTCCCCACCTTACCCTGTACTGCCTCCTGCTCTGTCACATTGGCCAGTTCCTAGTAAATCCATCAGCCAAGAAACACATGTTCATTTGCTCACAATAAAATGTCTCAAGCTGACCATCACACAGAGGCCCACAGGAGATTACGGAGTCCCAGAGAAGTGATAATACCACCTACCCTCTTCTCCTTTCCCAAATACTGACAACTAAGCTCCCAGCCTGCCCAGAGTTTTTAATATAGAGAGCCATCTAACATGGACAAAGGTAGCATTTTAATATCTGGATCAGCTTGGGGCTATACTGACTGTGGAAAAACTAAAGAACCAGGTAGCACCAAGCCAAAGACAACAGCCACCCTTGGCTGAGCAATACCCCAAGGGAGCCTATCTCTGGTCTAATCTCTGAGGACACACCCACATTTGCCTTGTCTGCGTTTCCATCCTTACCAATGTGTTTCCACCCAGCCTTGGCTCGATTTACCTGTAGCTGTTGTTTATGACTGAGCTGTTCTCCTGTCCAGAGTTCTCATTTGGTCCAAGTTTCTGCCCATCTGGCCTTGGCTCACACTTGAACGTTGTGGGTAACAGGCCACTCAACAGGGGTCTGTAGCTCCTAAGGAATATCAGAACGAAGGCTCTACATCTTGAAGAGAACATCCAAAGTTACCATGCATCTTGAACTGGTGCAAATAGGTCATTTTCTGCAAATGTAGTGTACACATCCTGGAAGCTGCTTGTCCTCCATTCTCTCTTTCCTTCTTCTCCCTAGCTTGGAAATGATGAAAAATGGAGGAGCCACCAGGGATCAGGATCTAGAGACTATGTATTAAGGAAGAAAGAGAGAGCTGCTCCTCCAGTCTATGATGATCTCGTGGAGCAGAGCTGTCCAAACTATCTTTAGTCATTTGAGAAATAAATAAATTCTATTTTAGTTAAGCTTCTGTGTTTTGGGGTCTTTTTATTACAGCAGCTTAGTCTATACAACACATAGGAACATGCTTATGCTATAATGCTACTTGACCAACCATTATACACAATTGTGCATCACATTATATTAAATTATATCACATATTACAATGTAACCAATTGTGTATATTTATAATATAATCTCAACCACTAACAAATAAACAAAGAAAATGCCCATGGGAAAATATGTCAAAAGCCTGGCAACAAAGGAGACAGGAAAAGCCAAGTCAGACATTGTTCCAGAAAGAAATTAGGTAGTGTTACCTCTACAGACATCAAACTAGCATTTATTGAGCACTGCTTATGTTCCCTACCAGGAGCTAGAATAGAGAGGAAGAAAGACATATTCCTTGTTTGTGTGAAATTTACAGTGAAGCTAAAGGAAAGATACTTCTAAATAATTGCAAGTATGAATGATATGAAAAATTTATTCTGTCCTTTCAAAGAGTCTTTATCCAGATATTATAATATTGGTGAGATGTAGGCTTTTCAATAATCTCAACATCCTCCAAGGACTGTTACTTTCCACCATGCCTAGTAGAAGCTGATGATTCTACCAGGAGGTGGTCCACCCCGTCAGCAATCTTTAACTGGGCAGGAGGACTCCAAGAGCTTCCATTTCACATTCCTGCCTCTCCTCTTCAGAAACCTCAGTCCAGCTTCCCTGTCCCTGGGCTAAAAAAAAAAAAAAAAAATTGGAAAATATCCCGGCCCCATTAAGCAATCTGTGTCAAGGGAGCCCTCCTTATCTGAGAACACATGGTTGGCTGTTGGGTTGCCATCTTGGGAAAACCAAGAGTGTCTATTTGGGATGGTTTTGGGGGAAAATCAAAGAAAGCTGAACAAACACATGAGTGGAAATTTGGCACTTGTCTTACACAGTAGCTTTAATTTTTGTAGCCTTAAAAAAAGTGAGAAACTCTAGTGTTCTGTTTAGCAGAAGTCATTAAATGTCCAACGAGAGCCTGTTTGAGTCAGCGAGAGGCAGTGAGTTGGCTGCTGAGTGATACTCGGTGTTTGCTGGAGACGTTATCTGCCTATCTGTTCATCTACCCGCCCTGCTCACAAGTCCAACTCTGCCAGGCACCATAGGGCAGTTCTGTCCACGTACCTGTCAGATTCCATTTTTCACCAGAAGCTTCATTAAGAAATAGAGGCTGAGCATTCTTAAAGGCACTTTAAACAGCTGAAAATAATGAAGGAAAAGTCAATGCAATTAACCAAACTCTTGGCAGTAGAGTCTGAATACTGAAGGAAGTAATTACGAGCCCCAGGCACCCATGCATTGTATTTGCCACATCATCAGGCCACCGCAAAAAAATCTCTAAAAGCTGTGCACCTCGCAGCACATGAATGAGACGAGAGTTACCTTGGCGAATTCCTCATCTTCTCTTTCTCCATAGAGAAGGCTGAATCTTGCAAGGCAAAGTCTGCAGTTGCTTGCTCACTATTCATTCTTCCTTTTGTCCTTACTAACAGAACAAGATTTTACTCAAACCGACGATGTGCCCAGATAAAAGAACCTATTTCTTAGTCTCCTTTGTAATTATAAGTGGCCAATGAAAAGTCAGTTGAGGCTTTTTGAAAAGCTGTTCTTCTCCCCTTTCTTCTTCTTCTACCTGGAATATGAATGTGATAAATGAAGTTGCGGCAGCCATCTCGTTATCATGAGGCAACCTTGGAAATGGAATGCATAAGCTTAAGATAGAGGAGCAGAAAGATTGAAGGAACCTGGATCTCTAATGACCAGGAAGCTGCCATCTTGCCAAGGGATTCTCAGCCTCTAGACTTTATGTTACATGACATAAAAATAAATCTTTAACTATTTATTACAACTGTTAATTCAGACATGTCTTTCCAGAGCAAGTCTAACTTTAACAGGTACAACATACTTTAAATTTCTACCTCTCCCACAAATCTTTCCAAGAGCCCCAATAAAACTCTAATCATCGACTGAGACACTCACTCATCAATGGACTTTTACTTAATGCCCACTGGAGGCCCAACTCTGTGGTCCATGTAGGGGGATGGAAAGGTGAGTATGCCTGGTGACTGACCCTGGGAGCACATT
Organism: Rousettus aegyptiacus; assembly: GCF_014176215.1. Lineage (NCBI taxonomy): Eukaryota > Metazoa > Chordata > Mammalia > Chiroptera > Pteropodidae > Rousettus > Rousettus aegyptiacus. The sequence goes on along the minus strand of NW_023416309.1, from coordinate 48,687,059 downwards.
CCCCAACTCCCCAATTAGAATGAGCTGCTCTCCCCAACTGAACTTTGAATCTCTGTTAGGGCCATCTTGCAATAGAGGAAGCTGCTAAAAGGCAGAGAACCTGCCTTGTTTGCTTTGATTCCTCTCACAGTTCCTAGCACAATGCCCCTCCCATAGGTGCTCCATGTCTATGGCAGGGTGTATAAAGTTGAGCCTTCAGTGCAGCCCAGCCTGTGTGAGTAACTGCCTGCGTCTGACTGTCGCCATATAAAAAGTTGCCCGGTTCCGACTCAGGGTTCACTGATAATGACTGTATCTTCTCCAGCCTTGTGTTTTGGGACTCAGTCCCCCATTCCATTCTCACAACCCTCTTCAGACATGATACAGAGGAAGATGGGGTGTCCCCTCCATCTGACTCTGCCTCTGCACCCTGGCCTTGCTTCAGGTATGGCCTTGTCAGATCAGCCAGGTCCCAGCAACTTGGGAGCACAGCACATTTCACATCCCCAGGCCTGGCCACAGTATTCATGGTGAAGAAACCATCAAATCTGCCAGTCAGTGGCCCATTCTATCAACTGGCATAGAGGTGGATAATCTCTAAAGATCTGGGGTTTCATCAGAGAGGAGCCAGTGGGCCTCCCATGGTACATCTCTGGGGCTCATTTTTAGCAATGGAATTAATGGGCTGAACACACCATTTGTCCTTCTCCAGTCTTCTCCAACCCTCCAGTGTGCCAGTTTCCGAGCCAGTCATGGGCAAGGCAGGCCGCCTGTCAGCTCCTTACTCTCATCAGCTGGCGTGGGGGGCATCGAGTCTTGCTGCCCAGGCCCAGATCATGGAGGAAAGTGGTGCAATTGGAACATCGGCTCCATTCCTTTCCACCTCTGGGACTTTGGACAAATTAATTAACCAGGCTAAGTGTCAGTTTTCCTACCTGTAAAATGGAAACAACATATCCGCCTTACGGAGCTGTTATAAAGGTTAAAGGAGTCAATGCACAGTAGCCCTGACGGTCTGACTAGCACATAGCGAGCTCTCAGGAAACGGTAACTGTCATCATCGGTATTGCTGAAACCTGGCATCACCTGTCACTATAACTGTCTCACAATTTGGTGGACGTTAAACGTGTTGAAGGCTCTGATGTTGATAAAGAATCCCAGTTAGACTTTGTGGGGGGAAAGGAGGAATGATTTTTGAAAGGGACCTTTTCACTTATTTTTCTCGACTTCCTACTTTACTTCTCATTCCTCTCTCTGGTGATACTGTTTGTCCTTTAGGTCATAAGGAAACAACGAAATGGCAGTCCGAGCTCTCGTTCTTGCATCCTTGCTCGGAGCATCTTTACCTCCCACCATCTGATTGGGGTCGACTTGCTGATTTTTTTCTACTATGAAGTTTACAGTAGAGGTTCAAGTTACCTGCCCACTTAATTCCCAGGCCACTCTCACTCTTGGATGTGTCTGAGGTATGGTGAGACAGGCAGAAACATAAAGATACACGTGGGAATAAATGTGTAAATGTAGTTAGACTTTATTTGGGGAAACTGGGCTTTTGCCGCCATCCAAGTTCAACAGAGATGGCTGTGTAGACCAAACAGTGGTTAGTCGTTGACACCAAAACCCATTTGCAGCCCAAATTAGACACAACAAATCGGGAGAAAGAATTCTTAAAAATCCAACCCTTGCCACCCCACCCCTCACCCGGGTCTGCTCTAGGCATCCAAAGTAAACGGAAATACTCATGCCAGGAGGAGATGGGAGGCCAGAGGGGATATTCCTCCTCGGGCTACAGCAGGTGGAAAACACATTTGCTAAAGCAGAGTGTGTTTGGGGCTTGGGGTGAAAGAGTTGGGAATGTTTATGAGTCAAGGCCCTTGGGGCTGCCTCCCCACCATTTCCGCTTGGAAAACCGGCCCAACCCAAGGGCTGGATCATTCCGCCAATGCTACTGATAGCAAAGCAGAAAAACTCTGGGACTCAGAGGCTGTAAGTCTGGCCGAGGCCAAGCATGCAAAAGCCAGGCAGGGACATCCATAAGTGGAGTGGGTGGCCTGAGACCAAAGAGCTCAGGGGACTGTGGTGGACCAGTGATGGCAGGCCCTGCAGGAGTAGAGAGCCTCCCGCCCACCAGGGGGCACTGTCTATGTAACCCTGGCTGGTGATTACTATGAAGAAATGTAGGTCTAGTGCAGCCAGATCTTCAGATGTTTTAAAAGATGCTGTAAAAGCTTCTGAATTTCAAATGTTGGCAAGTGATTCAACACATTGTACAACGGCTGTGTACAGGCTTAGAGCTAACAAATCTGTCGGCTGGATCCAGTTTGCAGGGCAGCCCGCTTCTGAACTTTGGGTAGGAGATGACTTTTATCTTACCTCTGAAGCTTGGGGTTTCACTCTTCTGCCCAGATCTTCCTAACGCTAAATTAATCTAGCCTAAGAACTCCTTTGCAGCTTTGAGAACCGTGAAGCTCAAAAATCAAAGTACGAACCCAGACAAAAACCTTCCAGGTAGAAGCCTCAAAGATTAAACTTTATTTTTATTTTTTATGTATTTTGTCATGTCCCAGAATGGTTGGCCAAGTTAAAATCACAGGTGGAATAACAGCCGCGGATCCTTTATAGCTCCCAGGACAGGACAGGCTTGGGAAGGAAAGGAGGTACAGTAAGTAGGACACCCAAGACCACCCAGGAGGCCAAGGGGGCCTAGTCAGGGGCCAAATTTGTGTCTCTCCTCCTCCTCCTCTTAGTCTGAGGTCTGTATTCCCAAGCCATCCCTGGAATTTGGAATGTTCAGACAACAGCTCTGTTGGACTCCTTGGGGAGCCGAGTTTGGAGGGAAAAAGCATGGTGTGTGGGCGCGAAGAGTAAGTTAGAAGCTGCTCCCTTGGCAGGGTTAAGGGGAAACCCCTGTCTCCAGCAGTGGGTTATGGTGGCTCCTCTAAGTCTTTCACATTGACTAAGTAAGGACTGTCCATGGGACCCCAAACGTAGAAAAAGCCAACGTGTCTTGGGGTGAGGACTAGCATCGGAAAACACACTGCTCATCAATCCCCAATTTCAGACGAGTGCTGCAGCAACCCAGGCAGCCAGGACTTCTAAAGGTTGGCGTCCCTCTCTCCTTTCCCTGTGCAGCATGCCTTCACTACCACAGCATATCTGGGGAACGGGAAGAAGAGGAAAGCAAGGAACAAAACAAAACAAAAACAAAAACGAAGGCAAGGTAGAGCTCCCAAGCTTGTGATTAAGCCCTAAAGGGCTGCCTGCTAATCACCACCGTGGAGCGGTTCTCTCCCCGACACCGCCTTGCTCTTCCGAAGTACCTCCCTCACCCACAAGCACGCCCGAACCTTTCACTTTGTTCCCTAGAGCTTAGACACTGGGGCTGCTCGGAAAGATCTGGGAGCCTGCAGAGCATTGTGGGTACCAACATGCAAATGAGGAGCACAACCAAGCGTGTCCCACATTGCTTCAGAGGACCTGAATTTTTTATGGCTTGTATGTGCTTTTTGATGTTTTCATTGTCTCCCAGCATAACTGATATGCATTCCGATTCTGACAACTAGAAGTTGTCAGGTTTTTTGTTTCTCTTTTCCTGGAGCTGGTCTGCTCTACCTTAAGAAAGCAAAAACAAACAAACAAACAAATAAACAAACAAACAAACCCAAGGAGGATAAAAAACAAAACAAAGAAAACCCACCATAACAAACCGAGGTTACTTTAAGAAGTGAAAAATTTTAAGCAATTCAACCACAAATGCAACCAGGAAAGGAAAACATGTTGATTTTCTTAAATCCCTTGGAGGTAAACAATGCCAGCTTGCCTACCTCACTTAAAGGGACGACTTCCAAAAGGAGGAGAGGAGGAGACAGTGATATTTTAAAAATTTGATGGTGGTCAGTGGTAGAGAGCTCGCTTCAATGATGAAATACACCCTCCCCATCAGTTTGCACTTGCTCTTAATTAGTTTGGGGAAGTTCATTTGGGAAAAGTGAGAGCCTTACTGGACCCCCTCCTCTGTGCATGCATGCACCTGTGTGCGTGCGCATACACACACACACACACACTCCAAGGACTAAGTGAACTCTTAAGGGAACTATTCTCATTTTATAGCCATTTTCCTTTAAAGAATTCATCACCCATGCCAAATACCTCAGGTTCAGTGGTTTTTCTGGTTTGGCTAAAAGAAGGAATTACTGGACAATTCACAAGAAAGTCATTTCTGAGAGAATCCAGTCAATCTCCGCCTCACCCCACCTCCCCCCACACCCCCACCCCCGGCCCCTAATTCCTCCAACTTAGGTGACTCAGATCATTTAGGTAATGGGCTGGCTCAGGGAGGGCCTGTCTGAACCTGGACATGGCCCTGCCAAGCATTCCAGTTTCATTCCACCCTTAATCACGCAAAGAGAAAACAGGGAAAATATGGTAAATGTGAACACGATGGCAATATCTGTAACAAAAATCCGAACAAACCTTGCTTTTTGCTCACCTAATCCAAGATCTTGCACTCATCCTTCCAGCTTCCATACCCTCTTTTATCCAAATTCACTGCCATTCTTTACCTTCAGTACCATCCCTGTGCCGCTTTCAGCCTTGGACAACTTGTCAACCAAGGAAGGGCAACCTCCCAACTCCCCAGTGCCCCCATTCCCCAACCGCCGTATCTTAGACAGTTGAGACCCAGTCGCTCTTTCACATCGTCCTTCGGAAATTCTCCCTCCCCCAGTCCTCCAGCTTTGCTGGAATTCCTCCATAACCCCGGGGGATGGCCCCAGTTTCCCCCTGCTCTCCAGAACTGCTCCTCTGAGAACCTCTGTCTCCAGCCCCAGCTCCTAGAAGCTTACCTTACGCACAGTCAGTTTTCCAAAGTATTTCTGAATGAAAGAACGCAGCACTCCATTGTTTACAAAACACTTTCGGACATTTTGCGTCTAGTACCCCGTAAAGGCCTAAGAGGTTGGTATTATTAGCATTTTTATTTCACAGATGATAAAACTGAGGCTCTAAAAGGATGGCCCAAGGTCCCCAACTGTTAAGTGCCCAAAGTCCAGTGATCTCCCAGTGACCCAGTGACACACTTCTTCTCCAGCATAGACACCTCTCAGCCCTCTTCCATTTCAAACAATATTTTGGGGACCTCCACGATCACCCTGCCAGATAGATATCAATAATAACCCTGTTTTGTAAATGTAGGGGAGAGTAGTATATCCCTGTATTTTTAATGCAGTTCTATTCTCTTTTTTCCAGAACCTTCTTTAGAAGATCACAACAACTGTAGTGATTAAAATTGAGTTTGATCTCCCACCGCATAAGCTCATGGGGGTGGAAGGGAGGTCAGTTAGGAACTTGAAGAAGTTATGTTAACCTTTTCAATGGAAAAAAAAAAAGCCTTTAGGGACTTAATTCACCAAACCACCCTCAAGACCACAGGAATTTATGATCCTTCTAAATATACCCAAGTGAGTCTCCGGAAGTAGTCAAAATCCAGCTCTGTAAAGCATATAAATACATTTAAACTAGCAGTAAATATTTCTACCCTTCCATTATTATTATTATTTTATTTTTTTGATGACTAAATGTACCCCAAATAGGCATGGTGGCAGCCTATTCATATTTAACTTATCGGGGTATAAATAGAAGCACAGTAGGCTCGTATGCTAGATCTTGGTTTATTTGCTTTCAACTTCAGAGCCAGACAGTGCTGATTTTATACTGACAATAAACATAAAGAGAGACACGAGTGTTCTCACCTCACCTTCGGGTCCCAACCCTGTGTCCTTCGGCATGTCCAGTCTTCTCCTGCCGGTGCTCTGAGAGGTCTCCTGTGGGGGACAGAGAGAGATGGCCAATGGGCTCAGCTTTTCAAATAATGAAAAGGAAGAGGGCTTCTTCAGAAAGGCTTTGTGGCTACAGTTAAGGCTCTAGGAAAACTCAACTGGCACAAATTAGGGTGGACACAAAAAGAAACAATATTCTTAACTCCACATTAAAAGCTGTCCAAACTTCCCCACCCGACCCCTCCCCTGGCACCCTCTCGTTGCTTAGATTTCAGGCCCTTGAAGAAAATGTATTTCTTTTGACATTTAATAATGTCTGTTGACATGCAACATCCCTGCTAGGGCTTTTCTTTTTCTTTCTTTTCTTTTCTTTTTTTTATTAAATGATGTAAGTTCTGTAACTGATACCAGTTGTCATCAAACATCATAAAGCCAATCATGCCTCAAGTCATCAATATTTATTGTCCCTGGTGGGGGAGAGGCTGTTTTCAGTTTGAGGCAGATGGGTTTCATTTTTAAGCGGAATAGTTAAAGCAGACACACCTAGTATAAAATGTCAGACCAGCGGTTCTGCATCGGCCGACGTGGCGCAATTGAGATGTTCACACAGCTGAATGGGAAGAAGATCGGGAAGAGAAGGTGATAGAGGGAGGAGAGAGGAGAGAGGGCAGGCGCAGACAAAAGTAATGGAAAAAGGGAAAAAGGAGAAAGACCAAGAAGAGCGCGCAGGCTCATCCAATGCGTAGCATTCACATGAATAAGAACTTCTTTTCTAAAAAAAAGACTTGGGGCAGTGAAGAGAGACACCATGTCTGGAAGGACAGGCTGAGGACTGTAGCAAAAAGCAAGTCAGAGACAATTAAAAATGAAGTAGAAGAGAATGAGAGGAAGTACAAGAGAGCATGTGAAAGACAGGGCAAAAGAAACTAAGATAAAAAGCGAGAGCAAGTGCAAGACAAAAGCTGAGAACGAGAAAGAAAAAAAATGAGACTGTAACATAAAAAGTAAAAGAGAAAATGCAAAGGGCATGGAGAGGTCTGCAAAGAGAGAAGGTAGAAGAGGAAGTGGGTGGAGAAGTGGAGTCAGGGGATACGGGTGGATCCGGCACTGGGTACCACCCTGAGCAGCAGGGCTTGGCGAGGGACCAGGGAATGGGCCAGCATCCTGGGGGACTTGGGTAGGCTTTGGGCAGGCCAATCCCAACCAGAGGCAGCCAGGAGTGGGTGGGGTTTGTCACCTGTGCCCCATTCCCCCTTAGAAGTTCTCAGCTTACATGGTGGGCCTCTGGAGAGCTTTAGAATCTTTTTCTCACACTCTACCCTCAGGTGAGGCTCTGAGTATCTCATTCACACTGAGGCACAAATGACTGACGAGGCCTAATGGGATTTTTCTGGCTAGGCTCAAGTTTTCCTTGTTCATTTTTAGTTCTGATGGAAAATTTCAAAACATCCGTTAGTCAGGTCAGGAACATGTCAGGGGATGTGAAGCTGACGGCCAGAATTTCATCCCACAGCTAAGTCTATTCTGTCTCCTGAATAGTCTGTGGGGGCCACACTTCGCAGACCTAAAGTTCTTTTTCTTCTTCTTTTTTATTTCCTTTTTCTTTTGGAGTAATGGGGGGGGCGGGGTAAGTGTGCCTTAGGCCTAGGTGCCCCAGGACAAACCTTGGGACATGAGGTCTTTGCTTGGGACCCCAGTCCTGGGTTGCTGAACAGAAGAACCAGAAAGTGAGACTTCCAGAGGATGAAGAGCCTCGACCTTTGTTCTTGAGATTCAATGAGACTCTTGCAGAGACCGGAAACTAGAGAGAAGAAGGGCCAGGAACAGACTCGTTGCTCCACACTGTTTGTGAATGCCCATATTCTGCCCACGCTGGCTTTTGTGCTGACGTCAACATCAGAGAGAAGAAAGGAAGAAGGAAGGAAAAACCTTAATAAAGAGTTTCCAAAAAAGCTCCTGGCGAAAAATAAATAGGTCAAACCTCAAAGCAGCCCAGCACACTCTTCCTAGTGGTCCAGCCCACCACTTGCATTTTGAAATTACAGGCTTTTGTGTTTATGTAACCTGTTCTGTGAGGTAGGCTGGGGCAGGAGCCTCTCACACAGCCTGGGTGGGGATTCGGAGGCACAGAGGGTCCCTGCACGGGGTTCCAGAGCATGTCAGTAGCATCAGAGGAGCCAGATCTAAGAATCTCACTCATCTCTGCCACCTTCTTTCTCTCCTTGGGAAAATGAGAGGTGGTTCAGGGTGGGGCAGGGTAGGGGAAGGGTAGGTGCTAGTGTTCCAATGCCCCACAACAGGCCTCTTTTTCTCCCACCCTATTTTGCGCATTCCTAAGTAGAAAGATACCGCTCTCTCTAGTCCCCTCTCCTAAAATTTCCCATTCAGTATGATCAAGTGCCAAGACCTGAATGCCATCCTGGTCTCTCTCCTGTTGGCCCACATCCAGGCAGCTCTTGGAGATAACCTGGCAGCTCATTTACAGCTGCACTGAGCCACTTGAAATGGTTCCACGCCATTCCTGCCCAAGCACCAAGCTGACAGCCCCAGAGCTCACTGAGGACAGCGGCTCCTTGTGCCTCTGGAGAATGGTGCTCCCTTGGTGCTGACTGCTGGCACGAGAGCTGGTAGGAAGGTTCCTGTTTGCCCACATCTTCACTAACGTTTTGTCTTTTCTTTCTGACTTTTCTCATTTTTGGCCATTAGCATCTCATTACTATTCTAATTTGCATCTTTCTAATTATGATGAGGTTAAACAGTTCTTCATAAGCTTATTGGCCATTTAGTTTCCCCTTCTAGGAGCTGTTCATATGTTCCCATTGAATAGACTGTCTTCTTTTGTTAAGCTGCCAAATCTTATATATTCTAGAGTCTATTCCTTTGTTGGTTTTAGACAATGTTAATTATCTGTTCTCAATCTGCCACTCACCACTTAACTATGGATCTGGTGGCCATGTTTGAACAGATATTTTTAATTTTGATATTGTCCAGTTTACTGATTTTTGCCATGTGGTTTACACTTTTGGTGTCTTATTAAAGAAATTCTTACCACCCTAAGGTCAAAAAGATATTATTTTACATATTCTTCTATTGAATATATAGCATTTTTCTTTCACATTTAGGTCTTTTTTTGAGTTCATCTTTGACTGTGATTTGAATTAGAGCCACAATTTTATTCACCTTTATCCAGTGAGCCCATTACTCCAACAGAATCTACTAAATAATTCATTTCTTTTCCTCCACTGAATCCTGATGCCTCTTTATCATAGATGATGGATTTCTGAATTCTTTTGTTTATTCTATCTGTCTGTTTGTCTGCTCCTACACTAGTAACCCATTATCTTGATTATCATGTCTTCATAGAAGATCTCAATATCTAATAGAATAAAGTTTCCTTTCTTTTTTATTTTTCAAAATTACCTTAGCTATTTGTGTATTTTTAATTTTTTCCTGAATTTTAGGGTATTTATAAATGTCAAAAAAAATTATTGGAATTGATTGAACAGAATTTAAAGAATTAATATGGGCAGATCTGACATCTAAATTGCTCTATTCATAAACATATTCAATGTCTCCATTTATTTAGGTTTATTTTATTTAAATTTTTTTCTCCATAAGGATCTTATGTATTTTTAGGTAATCCGCAGATACTCCTGGTGATGGAAGGTTGTGGTAGACTATTATGAATAGTAACATGAGTTTGATTGTATTTTTCTAGTAGATTATCACTGGTATAGTGGAAATCCGATGATTTAAAAAAAACTTTTTTTGAAACTCAACTTTATTGACACAAAATATATAGGTAATTAGATGTACTCATCTTAATTATAAGAATTAATGAGTTTTGACATGTGTGTGAACCCACGTACATAACTATCACCACAATGAAAATATAGAACATTTCCATCACCCCCAAACGTTCTCTCATTCCCATTTGTAACCAGTCTTTATCCCTTCCATTCACCCAAGGCAACCACTGATTTGCTTTCATTCGCTATAGATTAGAATTGCCTTTTCTAGAATTTTATTTTCTAATTGTTCTTTGACCCTCTACCATGAAATATTGTCAAATTAGTATATTAGTTTCACTTTTATATTTATAGACTCTTAGAACCTTTTACACAGGCAATCAAATAAATTCTCCAAATAAGGAGAAATTTGCTAATTCCTTTTTAATTCATACGACTTCAATTTAAAATTTTTCTTTCCTGTATTATTGCAATGGCTAGGACCACTAGTACAATATCAAACAGATATTGTTAGAATAGATAACTTTGCCCATTACCAACCTTACTGAATAAATTTTCATCTTTCACCATGAAGTATGATGTTAACTGTAGGCATTTTTTTGTAGATGACTTTTATCAGTTTGAGGAAGTTCTTTCCTACTCCTAATGTTGAGAGTTGTCACAAATGGGTACTGAATTTTATCAAAGGTCTTTTCTTTATCTATTGAGATGATCATATAAGATTTCTTCTTTATTTTATTAATAAAGTGAATTGTGTTTATTGATTTTTAAAAATTAAACTACCCTTGCATTCTTTGGATAAATCTTTCTTGGTCGAAATGTTTTATCCATTTTACACATTATTGGCTTAGATTTACTAATGTTTAGTTAATAATTTTTGCATCTCTTGTATGGTTTGTAATTTTATTTTCTTGTAACTTTTTTTTATTGCCTTGTTTTAATACTAGCTTCATAACACGAGTTGGGCAGTGTTTTCCCTTACTCTATGTTTTGACAGAACTTGTTTAAGATTAATGTCATTTCTTTCTTAACTGTTCGGTAGACTCTATTAGTAAGGTCAAGATTTTTCTTTTTTCCTTTGTGAAAAAAATTTTAATTATAAATTTGTTTTTTAAACTGATGAGGATTTTTAGTTTTCTGTTTCTTCTTGAGTCTTTGTGTGTGTGTGGTAATTTGGGTCTTTCAGGTATTTTTTCCATTCTATTACTACATCTTCAAGTTCACTGATCTTTTCTTTTGCTGTTTTTAATCTACTGTTAATCCCCTCTATAATTTTTCATTTTAGATATATTTTTCTTCTCTAGATCGTCCATTGGGTAATTTTTATACTTTCCATTTCTCTCATCATTATGTTTATGTTTTGATTTAAATCCTCAAGAATATTTACGATAGCTGCTTTTTAAAAGCCTCTGACATTTTCATGTTTGTTTCTTTTGAACTTTTTTTTCTTCTTTCTTGGTTGTGGGTCATATTTTCCTGTTTCTTGCCATTTTAAGTACTAGTTTTTGAATGCTGAACATCATAAATTTTATATTTTTGCATCCTAGATTTTCTTGTGTTTCTTCCAAGGTGCTGGATATGTCTCACAGGCAGTTTAGTAATGTGCAAATCAGCATGGTCCTTTTGGAGGTTTTTTAAAGCTTATGTAAGTATGGATTTAAAGTAACCTTTACTCTAGGCTACTTTAGTGTTATTACTGAAGTGTAACTTTACTGAAAATCCCAGATGTTCAAGAAGGACTCTCTCCGTCAGTTAGTTAGAACTCAAGTGTTTCCCAGCCCTGTGCGAACTCTGGAAACTATTTACTTTGCAAGTCCCCAATATTCCTTTCCTGGTCTCATACAGTTTTATTCTACATGTGCATATTTTAGTAATCGGCAGAAACTCATGAAGTTCTTTCTCATTCTAACCCCCTTCCTTTCTGGGTCTCTGAATCACAAATTCCAGTTTCCTTAGCCTCATTAAACTCTGATCTCTTTCTTCTAAACTCAGCGAGGCAGCAATAAACTGCTTGAGATCTACCTCCTGTGCTATATTCCAGAATGTTCCTCCAGGCAGAAGAAGGTCAGGGATTCTAGGGTTTACCTCATTTGTTTGCCTTTTTTTCAGAGATTGAAGTCCCGTGCTGCCCATTGTTCAATGCCTAACAACAGCTATTTCATATACTTTATCCTGTTTTCTAGTTGTTTATGATAGAATGGTAAGTACTGTTCCAGTTACTTCAATATAAGTAGAAGTCAGGAATGACATTTTTTTCCATGGAGCTATCTAAATTACTTTTGCATCTGGCAATCTTGCCAAACACTTAATCCCATAAGAATTTTTCTATTGATTCTGTTGAATTCACTATGAAAATAATTATAATCACTTATAAGTAAAGACAGTTTTTCTTTTTCTTTTTTAAATTTCTGTGTTTTGCTTTTTTTCTTATATGGTAGTATTGGACGGGATACCCTATGCTATATTGTTTAAAAGAATAGCATGTATCTTTGTTTGGTTGGCAGTCTTAATGGAATATATCTGAATTTTTTTTCATTAAGTTTAGTTTTTCCTTATATTTTTGGTATTGAGTATTTATCAATTTAAGGAGAGCTTTTTAATAGGACCTTTTATTCTGAGTCAAAAATAATAATAATTAGATGTTGAACTTTATTAAAATCATCTCTGGATATATTGAGATAACTATATAATTTTTCTTTTATAGTATGTTAATATAGCGAATTACATTACTAAATTTTCTGAAGTTAAGCTATCTTTGTACTTTGACATGTGCCCTACTTTGTCATTATTTATTTTAGCTACATCGTTGAATAAGGTTGGCTAATATTGTTCTAGATATTGTACTTTTTACTGTAGCGATAGAATTGCTCATATGAAGCATACTCTTCCCACAAAATAAATTTAAGACAGTGTTCTCCTTGAATCTGATTACTACTAACAGTGACCCCTCAATGATAAGTTTTTGAGTATCTATCAGGATGAAAGAGCACTAAGAGCTATGCGTGATGAGTGCTTTGCCTTTCTGCTTCCATTTTATTGTTGTAAGCATCTCAGGCAGGCACACCATGGATGCGAACAGAGGCACTGGGTCTGGGTCCTGAAGTGTATGTCCCAGCTTTGCCCCTGAAAAGCTTTGCAACCTTACGAAAGTTATTTAACCTCTGGGCCTCATTTCCGCATCTAGATTATGTGAATAAGACTAGTATCCGCCTCACAGGGTTGTTGTAAGAATTAAATAAGGTGATGAATGCAAAGCACATAGGCAAGGGTAAGGTGAGTTACTGCATGATGATAGGAGCCGAGGTTTACTGACACTTGCCGGTGCCAGGCCCTGTGCTCGGGGCTTTTCATTTAGTTCCACATTTAGCTCTCTCAAGAGTCCTGAGAACAGGCATGCATTTCAAGCGTGAGGAAACTAGAGCTGGCCCTTGAACAACACAGGGGATTGGGGTGCCAATCCCACCTGCACCCCCGCAGCCCCTGCACAGTCAAAAATTTACGTATAACTTTTGACCCCCCCCGAAACTTAACTACTAATAGTCTACTGTTGACGGAAAACCTTACCGGTAATATAAACAGTCAATTAACTGATATTTTGTATGTTATATATATATTATACACTGTATTCTTACAATAAGGTAAGCTAGAGAAAATGAAACGTTACTCAGAAAATCATGAGGAGGAGAAAATGAATTTACAGTACCATGTGTATTTATTGAAAAAAATCCACGTGTAAGAGGACTCCTGTAGTATAAACTTGTGTTGTTCAAGGTCAGCTATATATTATAGCCCTTACCATGGGAGAGGCCTGCAGGTAAGCTTTCACTTTCTCTGTTGATGGACATGGAAGCTGATGTCCAGAGAGAGGTGATGGCTTGCTCATGGGCCCTCTAATTATAGAAACAGCACTGTTCCAGACTGAGTCCACAGCTTTCTTTGCTTTCCCCTTCTGCTTCTATTTTATTGTTGAGCTAAAAAAAAAAGAAAAAAGAAAAAAGGAAAAAGAAATTTAAAGGCAGTCTTCACCATTTCCTTAGCAGTTGGAGGCCTTCGTGGGTCCTGAGAGGGAGGCCTACCACTGGTCTTAAATGGGTGTGTGTGTGTGTGTGTGTGTGTGTGTGCGCGCGCGCGCGCGCGCGCGCGCAAGCCCGTTGTCCCTTCCCAGAACAATTCATTTCATACCTTGGAGCCTTTTGCTGGTTGTTTGTTGTTGTGGTTGTTACAAACTATCCCCATTTCACAAGTAGCCTCAAGCAACAATTAGTCCTGCGTGTAATTTCTGAATCAAATGGTAGGTTTTGGTGAGAACTATGCAAGCAGTTTGGAAGCAGATGTAGCCCGAGGTGAAGTCACTCCCTGTGTTCAAGGGGAGACCAGGAAGGAGTGGAAGGGAAAAGGTGGGTGCATAGCCCGGTATATCGGTATATGGCCCAGAGCTCTGAATTAGGGACTAAAAGAGTGGAGACCCCGTGTTAGGCACAATAATTACCCCCAAGACTTCCACACTCTAATCCCCCAGAACCTTCGACGTGGCAAAAGAGACTTGCGAAGGTGATTAAGATTAAAGACTTCGAAATGGGAGTGCCCTGGATTATCCAGGTGGGTGCAATCTAATTACATGGGTCCTTATACGTGGAGAACCTTTCCTGACTGTGGATAGAGAGGTGTCCTGATGGAAGACAGATCAGAGAGATGCAGAGCTACTAGCTTTGGAGATGGAGGAAGAAAGCAATAGCCCAAGAACACAGTGGCCTCTAGAAAATGAAAAAGGTAAGGAAGTGGATTCTCCCCTAGAACCTACAGAGGGAATGCAGTCCTGCTGACACCTGGATTTTAGCCCAGTGAGACCCATGTCCAAGTCCTGGAAGATACTAAATTTGTGTTGTTTTAAGCCACTAAGTTATTTGGTTATAGCAGTATGGAAAATGAATACAGCCTGGCTCCAACTGTGCCTTTTACGAGCCCTGACACTTTGGCTGTGCCACTGAATTCCCCGTGAGACTCAGTGCCTTCATCAATAAAAGGGGGACATATTCATTTTTTATAATCTAAAACACTCTAGGCCTGGCCAGCCCACAGGGACAGGTGAAGTTAATTTAATCATAAGATCCAAGTGTGTGACTCTGCCCTTACCTGCTGAGTCAATAGGCACCCCACAGGCCTCCTCCCGGTGAACCTTCCTGGAGGACAAAGGCCACATCACCTTATACTCTGGGAAGCAGCCTGTATCTTTCTGGTGAGGTCCCACACGTCTGCTTCAGCTCAGTCCAGCTGAAAGGACAGACTCTGCTATCAGTCAATCTCACAGCCCCTAAAGCAAGGCCTGTAAGTGGTGCTCAAGCCTCATTCTCACTGGAATCACGGGGGAGACCTTGAGAACACAGAATCCCAGGCCCCATCCCAGACCCGCTACATCGAAATTCCCATGAGGCCCTGCAAACTATCATTTTGCAGGACATTAGGAAATTTGGGAGACTGAAGATTTTGTCTGTGTTCTTCCTATACAGGCGTGCCTTGTCCTATTGCATGTCACTTAATTGTGTTTTGCAGATGTTGTGTGTGTGTGTGTGTGTGTGTGTTTAACAAGCTGAAGGAAAAACTCTCCACCAGCAAAATGAGTATGACTCGCTTTGCTGTGGTGGTCTGAAACCGAACAGGCAATATCTCTGAGGTACACTCGTAGTTATATCATTTTTATATCATCAGGGGCAAGTCATTTGTTCTTCTTCAGGTCTCATTTTTCTCATGTATAACCTGAAAGTGTTGAACTAGTGATCTCAAAGCTTCCTTTCATAACTGAAGATCTTTCAAGGACATTGTATCTTTCTTTATTTTCCAAAGACATCTTAGGATTTTATCCTATCTTGGGGCTATTGTGGCAATTGTTTGCTTTCTCTGTAGGAGGCTGTCATTGTAGATTTGGGGTCTTGAAATGGTCTAAACTAAGACAATGGCATGGACTAGAATTTGTTTTGAAATATGTAAACACGTATTTAGTTCTTTAAAAGGTAAAATAAAAACAACTCCATGAGACATTCTGATGAAAATCTAGAGATGAAAAAACAATGCCTACAAACAGCAAAGGTACAAGTCAGTGTGCCAGGCATGGGGGAGGGCCTGGATGGGGGGGGGGGGGTGGGAAACCAGAAATGCAGAAGAGTCAGCCTCTTTCATCTTCAACAAGTATAAAATCAACTTGCTCTCCCCACCTCCTTAGGTTAGTGTGGGGAGCCAACAAAGGTAGTCTACTTAGATCATTCTATAAACTGTTGAGTGTTACACGAGAGTAAAGAATTCTGCTTCTTCTCTCTTCTTGAGTGTAGACTCTTAGCAGGCCAGCCTTCTGGGACAAAGTTGTCATTTGAAGAGAAAAATGAAGACCAGAGAAAAAGAAGTGACTGGTTCAGAGTTATGATAATCTTCTCTCCTGATAATCAGAGTTATTCATCTAGTTATGCCCAGTGTATTAGTCAGGATAGGTTAAGCTATGCTACAGTAACAACCCCCAAATTGCAGCGATTTAAAATAACAAGCTTTTTTTGGTCAGTCTTTCTACAAGTACATCATGGGTTGGCAGGGGCTTCCGTTTGCTATAATCATAGACGGACATAAACTGATGGATCAGCCATCATTTCAAATAATGTAGGTCACAGTGCCAGAAAGAGCGAGAGAGCTTCGGAGGGTCTAGAATCTGTTATTTTTGCTCGCGCTCATTGGCAGGAACTAATCACAAGGCTGGTCCAGCCAACTACACGAAATAAGAGTGAAAGGAAGTACAAACCCACCGAGTGCCTGGATGGCAGAGAGCTGACACTTTTGGCAAACAGCACTATTGCCAATCACGCCCGTCCTGTAGGTACAGTTCTCTCCATTCTACATCCTCAAGAAAACTGTTCCTCACCCCACAGACTGTATTATGAAAGTTCTATTTGACTGGAACTTTGGCGTACCTCTGACTCTGATCTCTCAGCATTTTGTGCGCACCAAGATTGGTACTTCGTCTTTGAACATGTGGCATCTGGCACACGCATGGGTCCTGAATCAAATGGGTGTGGAATAAATTAAGGCCGCTTCCAAATATACATAATATTTTATTTAATTTTTGTTTAATAATGTTAATATACCATTACTATTTAAGTGATTTAAAAATTATTTAATCCCTAAAAACCTCTCGTGGTTATAACTATTGCTTTCCTTTATCTTATAGTTGAGGATGCTGAGGCACAGAAAAGTTAAGTAACTTCTCCAGGGTCACAGAGCTACCAGGTGGTGGAGCAGGGACTTGAACTTATATAATCTAACCCGAGCATCCACATGCATAATGCCTACGCTCTGCTGCTGCTTGTCGCCCCAGCAGGGAGAGAGGGCTACAGCTGAGGGCCCCTTACCACTCTTTGATTCAAACCACTCAATTCAATGCTCAGCAGGCCTCCATTTGGGCTCAGCCCTAACCTCCCCCCCCCCCCCCCGCCTTTTGGGGAACATCTTAGACTTTATACCGAGTTCTCTTTTCTTTCAAAACTTACCTATCCCACAGTTCTACCTTCCCTCGGGGGCTTGCCCTCTAAAGATCTGATGACTTCCAGGGAAGCTGAGAGGTGCCAAAGATCATTATTTTCCCCTTGACAGTTTTGCCCAAGGCTGGGCCTGAAGCAGATAATCCACCCATGGCAGGTTGGTGGCTGCAGGCAGCTTGGTGCTTTGCGATGCAAACATGCACAATCTATGCAGCTGCATTTGGAGCAACACCATCTAGAAATCGGCCTCAAAGCACCTCATCGAGGCTTTGCTTCTTCATTTCAAGTGAGGTCCTCCTATGAGGAGTCCAGGACACCACAGGATTGCGGGAGGGATGAGAAACTACAAGCATTCTGCTGTCTTGATGTAGTCTCCTGGTAACTGGCAAGTGGTTCTTCTATCTGGAGTCCTCAGAGGCCATTTGCTGGGGTCCCTGATCCACAAGCTCTTTCAGCTCGTGCTGAATCTTTGAGTGGGAATGCCAGTGGGTTAGCAAGTAAGGTTGCAGAGGTCGAGAGCTATACCCACATCCACCTTGGGGTTCCTGGACAGAGCTGCGAGAAGCAGCTCTGGTGGACATAGGAAACACCGACATGTCCAGGCTTTACGGCCTGCACTTTGTGCTGGGCCCAGGAGAACACTGAATATACTGGGGACTCTCCTCACTGACTGTCAACAAGTGCTCTCTCCTGAAAAAGAATTTTTAAAAATTCCTAAAAATTCGAAAGTAAATTCTGTTTGTGCTTTAAAAAAAAAAAAAAAAAAACCCTCCAAATTCCCAAACAATATTCAAACATGACTTCTTTGCCACTCTGGAGCAGGAGAAGGAACATCAAGTTGGAAAAAGAAGAGAAAAAGGGAAATATGAAATGACAGGGAGCCTTCCAGATGCTGGTTTGTCGGAGGAGTTGGCCAGGGAGTGTCTTGCTCTGGCATGAAGGAGCCACAAGATGGCAGCATTTCTGAATGTTCTGGATCCACCCAGGGGCCACCTCTCAGGGTGCTGGGGTGTCTTGGCATCCAATCAGAAGCACACCCTCCCTAGTGTTCAGGAGGATTAAGAGTCCCCATCAGAATGTCCTTGTTCTCAGCCAGAGATGGGAGAAAAGAGGCCCTAAGCAGAAGGAAGGCCTGAATATCCATGGTGAACATTCATCTGTTTCAACAAAATCAGCATTGAACCCAAGTGCCTGTTGGCCAGAGGCCACTTTGGATGTTGGGCTGGATTGTCTTAGTTTATCTGAGAAATGAATGCTTATTTGGCCAGATGTTGTATGGAGGCCGAGGAACTTTACAGTGTGTTAGAAAGTACATCCTCACAAACCTCAGTTCGTGTGTTCTGGAGACTTTATTCTGCATAACCTGGCACTGATACCAGCATTCAGGTTCCCGTCACAACTTCTCCCACCACCTGGAAACCTGTACCATCATTTGGCATGAAACAGTAGACAGTTTTTGCTATTAATACTCTTCCTGGTATCCGTTTTACATACCCTCTTTGTTCATTCCTTCATCACTTTTAATAAATATTTATCCAGCACCTACTATGAGCCAGGTGTTCTTTTGCATCCTGGGGATACAAGAATGTCTATTCTGCCGTCATAAGACTTGCGTCCAGTCAGGAGGTAGGGTGGACAATTAATTAATCATAATGACAAAAAATGCTATGAAAGAAAGGCGCTGAGAGTTATGGCAGGGATTATTAGCTGTTGACCTTGGGCAAGTAGCCAATGGGCTTTGTAGGGTCCCTGAGATTTTGCAAGGGATGGTCATGAAGATTCAAGATTAACTCATGTGACAGCATCTAGCATGTCGCGAATGCCAAATTGATGCTGCCTGCTCCTTTATCACTGTTGTGCCTCTCACAGCCCCAGGGGGTGCTGCTCACCTAGACTGCACATACGACTGACTGTGGCAGCTTCGACTTAACCTTCCGGAGTCTCAGTATTTCCGCAAGTTTGAGTTGGGCTATTATCTCTCGGACCTGAAAGCCTCTTGTCTAACATAGAAACATTCTCAAAATGCATCAGTAAGGTGGGTGCTGAGAATACAATGGAAATTTTATTTGAAATGTTTTTGACACTTAATATCAATCATAATTATTTTGGATTGTAAATATTAAAGATGGAAGAGAAATTGTGCTGTGCCTACATTAGATCATGGAAAAGGAAACAAAACTAAAGAAATATATTCTATAACATTATCAACAAATCCCAGAAACCTGCTTCTCTGGAGTCAGAAAGGTATGAGTTTGAATTCTAGCCCTGCCAATTACCTTGGACAATTGTCATAACTGTCACGGGCTTCAGTTTTGTGATCTGCAATATGATGTTAGTATCATTGGGTCATTATGGAGGAGTATCTGAAGAAATAAAAATCTCCAGCCTTATGACAGTGCCAGGAGGTAGGAACTGAGAGGGAGAAACATCAAGTAACCTGTTCAAGATCACCAACTAGCATGGCAAAGCTGGAGTTCGAATCTGAGCAGTGAGGCTCAGAACTTCCACCCCAAAGACAGAGTAACTTGCCCAACATCACACCTCATAATATTGTACACAAAGTGCTTCTTGTGGGATCTGATACATAGTAAACATTGGCAAATGTTAAGGAGAACCCAGAGAGAATGTTAATCAGCTGGTTGCATTTCAGGGCAGGGCCATGTCTACAGTAGTGGGGTGGGGTGGGTGGGTGCAGGAGTAGGATTTAGACTCTCCTCTGTTGTTAACCTGACATATGACCTTGCAAGATACTTAATTCCCTGGTCTTTGGCTTCTTGTATGTAAATTGAGAAAATCAGAATTATTGTTATCCAAAGGCCCTTCCACTGTAACCATCTGCTGGTCCAAGATTTGGAGCCATTTGTCACAACCAAGGTGACTGAGGCTGCATAACCAGGATGTGACCTGGAGAGGCTTTTTAGGCAAGGGGGCTGGATTAGAAGCTCCAGTCTCCCTGCCTGTCCGCCTGAAGGTGTGGGTCCAAGGCTTCCTCCTCCATATCAACACTGCTTCTAGCTGGGGTCTTCTCTCTCAAGCTTTCTGTCTTTCCCTAACCTAGTGCATTTCCAAGATCAAGGAAGAAAAATGTGACCAAAATTGGCCATCTCTGAATCAGAGCAAAGAAAGCCCAGGGTGGGTCCTCAGCCTCCTCACATGTTGGACCCATGACTAACTCCCAGCCTCTTCTCAGGACATTTTAAAGGCTTTTTATCACATCTAAAAAATGCTTCCCAAGTAGCAATAAACTCTCCCAGGAAAAAATAAGTGTCCTAATGATTTAAATGTAAATGAATGAAAACTGTGTGCATTAAACTTCCCTTGAAATATATTCAGGATTCACCATTACGGACAAATGCTTTGGGACAACGTGGGCTGTGGGTGGGAGGGGCAGAGAGCCTGGGTTCCAACCTAGAACTTCCTCTCTGGTCTTTAGTTAAAGGACCATTTGTTCCATGGTGTGCACACCCCTGAAGTCCTGGACTTCCAAACTCACGCTCGGTTTTTCACAAATGAACATACCATCTTAGGGTGGATTTAATGGAGGAAAAATTCAAGGAACAGAGGAGATCTTGTTGAGCTACTCTTGCTGTTAGTCTTTCTCTAGAAGGTGATAAACTTGGTCAAAGTGATAAACAACCTTGAACATACAAGTCACTTTGTTCATCCACTCAAAGAACATTTATCGAGGATGTGGTTCCATAGTGTAGCAGTTAGCATGTCTGCTTTACACGCAGAAGGTCTTGGGTTCATGCCCTAGTGCAGCCACAGTCCATGGTCTATGGCTATGCCACCCTGAACAAGCCCGATGTCTGCTCTAGAAAGCTAAGCAGGATCGGGCCTGGTTAGTACTTGGATGGGAGACCGTCACCTAGGAAGACCAGGTGCTATAGGCAAAAATTTAAAAAAAGAACATTCATCAAGCTCTTCATCTTCCTGAACTATATCAGAAACTGCAAAGTAACGGAAAGGAAAGAGGAATAAAACAGAGTCCCAGCCTCTCTGTCCTTTCTACCTCCGTCACGATGTCGTTGGTCCTGCCGCTATTTCGCGATGGGTCTCCCTTTCTTTCAGCGACACAAAGCCCTCAGGCCAGAGGCTTGCAGGCTAGATCAGGAGTATTTTCTCAAGGTTTTGGTTGAGGTTAGATGCATAGTGGTGGCAGTTCATCTGTCTTACAGTCCACGAAGACCCTGCCTGTTCATCAGACCCTGTCTTCTCTCGCCGAACAACAAGGCAGCCTCCTAATTTGTTATCCCAATAGTCCCCATCCAAACCATCCTCCCCCCAACCACTGGAACAATCTGCCTAGACCTCAAATATGACTTGGTTAGACCACTGTTCAGAGGGTCGGAGCTCCGAGGTGTCTATACAGTTAAATTCGAGCTCCATAGCATGGTAGACAAGGCTTTCTACAGGACCGGACCTTACTCACTCTCAAGCCTCTTTGTTCATCCCTCTCTACTTCATACTTTATATTCTGGCAATACCAAAGTACTGGTAGCTCCTAACGCCATGCATCTCATGATTTCTCATCTCTCTTCCCTGGTCATGCAGAATCCTCTTCTATTCTTCTTTGCTGCATGAACTCAAGCTCCCGGGCCATCTTTCTGAACTGCGTTCTGAGGAACACTTGGCTCTGAGAAGGTTTTGCTACATGAACTAAACGGGGTCATGGTCAAAGAGTTTGGAAGCTGGTAAGTTGGGAAAAATTAAATGGGCTTTTTCTTTCAGGGCTGCTCAGAGCCTTTCCCATGCTTTACTCATTGTTCTACTATGCTAATGTGCACAAGACCAAACCGCATATATATTTTTTGATGTGTATGTGTTTGTGTGTACAGCACATTTTTATTTTTTTATTTGTAAAAAATTAATTATTTTATGGTGACATTGGTTAGCAAAATCCAATACGTTTCAGCTGTACACTTTAACAGTAAGGCATAGATATATTTACACTGTGTGTTCACCTCCCATAGTTAGATTTCTTTCTGTCACCACATATATGGCCCCCTTTAGCCGTCTATCTCCCCTCTCCTCTCTCCCCTCTGGTAACCACTATTCTATTGTCCACGTGCATGAGCCTCTGCTTGTTCTGTTTGTTTGTTGCTTTTAGCTTTATATCCCACATATAAGTGATATCATGTGATTTTCCACTTTTCTGTCTGGCTTATTTCGCTTAGCATGATTATCTCAAGGTCTATCCATGTTGTTGTAAATGACAGTATTTCAACTCTTCTTATGGCTGAGTAATATTCCATCGTATATATGTACCACAGCTTCTTTAGCCAATCATCTATCATAGGACACTTCGGTTGCTTCCGTGTCCTGGCCACTGTAAATAATGCTGCTATGAACATTGGTGTGCAAATATCTTTCGGGATATGGGTTTTCAAGTCTTTGGGGTAAATACCCAGTAGAGGGATTGATCACAGAATTCTGTTTGTCTCAAATATTTGTTACCATCTATTGTTTCTGGGAATATAGTTGAAGAAAATTATCCTAGGCGGTAACTCATTCTACAGCTTTGAACAAATGAGTTAATTTGTTCATTCAGAGCACATTTATTATTTGTATCAAAGTGAAAAGTAATGAAGAGGCAAAGAGGAAATTCAGAGTCCTTTCCATAGAAAAGGTCAGTTCTTTTGACTATACTTTCCTTGCTTCTAGTTCTCAAGGGATCTTAAAGGTGCCAACGAGATGTATTTGAAGCCCTCTCAGGAAATATGTTAGGTAAGAACACAGAGCATGATTCAAAAACCCACAAAAAAGACATCAAGCCTCCTGCAGGAGAGCGCCTTTCAGGTTGATATGGTTTGTATGGTCTAAATTGCATTACCAACAGCCTCCATCATTGGGAGAATCCGACTAAAACTTGCCCTCTCGAGTTGGTGAGGGGGAAGGGCGTGACCTCTAAGAGCCATCCATAAAAGCTTGTTGGTCTTTTCCTATCTTAAGCCTTACCCAGATATCTGTTTTCTTACGAATTCCATCTCTCCATTACTTTCTTGCCCTCACCCGTGATGGACATTACAGAAATCTCAAAAGGACCATTCCAATGGTCTCACCCTTTGCAGGGAGACGGTGAGTTGAGCTAGTGACTTCCACTGCCCAGCTGAAAAGAGGCAAATCCAGGGCGGAAGCAGGTCCCTGTTTTCCTACACTAGATTCGTTGTTCCAAATGGTACCACTTAGGCACCAACTCTTGAGCTGCCACGCCCTTTCTTACGGTTCACACTCACAAACTCGATTCCCCTGGGAACATGTTTTTGTTAATTGAATGAATCCAGAGTTCACATGTGTTGCCTGAACGTGACATTGTGTCATATTTATTTATATTTCTCCCTGACCATCCACACCACTGCCCCCTTTAGAAACCCACTCTCATTGAGTTGCATGAAAAACAAAACAAAATCCTCCCTTCCCCTGAGAGGCCTGAATCCTGGGGAGCTGGAGCAGAGGAGAGGATTTTTGCCTCTCAAGTTCAGCAGTAAAAATGACTTTCTCCTTTCAGCCGTTGTTCCCTGATGTGACTCTGTGATCAGTATCAAATGCTCGGTAGCAAGAGTTTCTGTAGAGCTTTCTCAGCTAAAATAGATTTAACCTGCCCGCAGCTCTTTGTGAGGGAACAATGAAGGTAACAACAAGGAGCTGCTACATTGTTCATACATGAATAGTCCCGATTCTAGGTATTTGCTGTTGGGCCCTGTAGATTACCTGCAAAGAATGTCCAGCTCCCTCTGTTGAGAAAGGTTAGGCTATAGGCAAGCAGTCCAAGCTGTTTCATGGTAATGAATCAATAGGGCCTGCAATTAATGATGTCTTATTTCAAGATGGTAGGAGGTCGCCTTTAAAAATAGGGTCCGTTTTTGCCTCCAGCCTAATTGCACAGCCCGGGGTGTCTCCTAGTTGAATGGGTCAATATTGTGTGTGAGCTGGGGGGTTGCAGGCTGGAGGAAAGGGGAAGAGGGTGACAAGCAAGGTGGCTTAGGGGGCTTACTTGGGCAAGCTCTGAGGGAAATGAAACCCATATGTGTGATGATTAGCATATGGCTTGGAACCAGGTAAACAGCAGAAGCAGGCTGAAAGGTCAAGAGCATCTTCTGAGTTTTCCATCCCCAGTTTTTCAACTGGGCAAAATCTTGATCATCAGAGAGTCCGGCTACGTGGCTATGAATTAAGTCTTCAGGGACCCATGGCTAGCACACAGTGGTGCTGGCAGAAAAAAAAATCACCAGGTATCGTTTAGAGATTGCACTGGCAGAAGGCTTCGGGTCCAGCACTTCTGAATCCCAGCCATTGCACTGTCATTTACCTTAGGCGCACTATATAACCTTTCTGAGAATCCTTGTCTCATTTGTCCAACATGGATATTATTGCCTGCCTTCAGGGTTCTTGCAAAGAAAATGTGATCCCCTGCTGGAGACTTAATAAATGAGTATGGTAGATGAGACTAGTTTACCCATATCTATCCTCCCCTCTTCCTTATAAACACAATCACAATTTCGTTCAGGGCAACAGTATATTCAGCCAAGAAAATCCTGATTTCCCAGTATCCCTTGTGTTAGGGTGGCCATAAGCCACAGTTCTGGTCCATCAAAAATGGACATATGCTGCGTAAGTCTTCCCAGGGAGCTATTTTCCTCTTCTTCCTTCTTGGAATACAGTTGCAATGCCTGGAAGTGTGAGAGCCGCCATCTTGCAAGCATGAAGACAAACGCCAGGTGCTAAGGAAAGTGAGACAGAGGATAGAGGTCAGGTGGAGGAGCTGGTTAAGTTGTGGAGCACCTGTACCAGCCCTTAGTTGCCTCCCTCAGGACTTCTTGTCAGATGAGGACACTAAATCTTCATATGTTTAAGTCCCCGTCACTTGAACTTTCCCTTACATGCAGCTGAGCACAACCTCTAAATGGTACCTGGTGATTATTATTTCTTCAGGCTGGCGAAACAAGCCTTTGGAAACTTCCATGGGTACTGCCTCAGGTAAGGGGATGGAACACATTGGAAGGCATACAACCTTGTCTCAGGACCTCACTATCTTCCCCTTTATCTGTTGACCCAGGTACCTGAGCTTTTTATTTACACAAGCTTCCTTGCTTATTATTAAATCAAGGCTTGTGGGGAAGTGGAGTTAAATTAAGGAAGATCAGAGGCAAAGATAGCCATGTTACTGCAGAAATACCTGTCTGCATCATATAAGATACTGGGTTTAATCAACTCCAAGAACAAAGGCAGTGCCCAAATGAAGAAACTGCTTGCCACAGCTGACTGCAGCAACCCTACCAAGCACAGGAAGTAAATCTGGGAGTCAGCAGGCCAAAAATCATAATAGTAATAAGATTTGAAAAGCCTCATCCCTAATAAAGAAGCCTTTGCTGAATTCTCATCCCATGGAGAAATAGCCAAGAGTATGGGGCTTATCCAAAGAGACTTAGTGGGACCTTGGGAAAAGTGTAGGTACACCTAAGCTAAGACTGAGATGGGGCCCCTTGACCCAGTGGGAGAGCTCGGAGGAAGCCTTCTATTGACCTTTGAAGGTCAAGCTTCTGGTCCACAGCTCTGGGCAGTGTGGCTTAGAGGTGGCTTCTCCGAGAGAATAGTGGAGTAAAATGAGTCACAAATGAGCTAATCACCATTCATGTTTTGGCTGAAACTGCCAGTCTGACATCCCTCCTAATGGCTGACAAATGTCAGGGTGACTTGTGTGCTTTTTTTGTTAATTGAATTGGTTAATTAGGTCCCAGAGGCCTAGCTGCTAATTATGAGCTACAGCCGAATATGAGCTTTAAAAAAAAAAAACAGATGCAAGGAAGTTAAAACAAAAGAGAAAACACACACACACGCACACGCACACGCGCACACACACACACACACACACACACCCCAACTCCTTTGTGTTCTTTACAATCTGTACTGTTACCTTCTCTTAATTTTTGACCTGCCACATGTTACTACCTTCTTGATGTGTTCAAAAAAAAGAAGACAAGGAAAACTCCAATTCTGCCTTTTTCCATGAAGAGCATCTGCTCAATCAGTGCCTCGTTCATTAATTTTCTGCCAATTAGCAAGAAAAAAAAGGTAGCTGGGGGAGGGGGAGGAAAAATGTCCAGATTTGCCTAATGTGTTACCTTATGATGATGGTGTTCTCAAAAGCTGCACATTGCCTCCCATTTGAGTAAAGAGGTAGTTACTGTCTACAAGGCCCAGCAGTGACTTGTTGAAATTTAAGAAAACTTTTCCAGGATTTCAGAGAACAAGCTCCAGACACAGCGGTTTGCACCGTCCCACTGAGGAATAGTCTTCCTCAAGGTACACAAAGTACCTTCCAGCTCGTAGAGGACTCCAGAAATTTAGTGCTGAAGGTGAGTACCTCCAGGAAGTATCTCCGAACTCTCAATCACACGTTCCTGGTGTTGTCTTTGGTTTTTACATCCAATTAGGGGAGAAAACATTCAAAGTTTCAACTCCCTACCTTCAGTTCACACTGCTTCTGGGAGCTGGCAAGCCCCAAATATTTGACAAACTGGTGGATATTTTTTGGTTGGTAGGGGAGGAAGGATGAGCAGAAGCAGGGAGAGAAACTGAGGCGGGTGGGGCGGGGAGGAAAAGGAGAGAAACTCAAAAGACTTTTGTGACAGAGTCAGATTTTGCTAGCCCCTGAGGTTCAGGCAGAGATATTTGGACAGCATTCTTGTGGGCTACCAGTCTTGAATTCTGAAATCATATGGCCACAAGCTTGGGGTCTTGAAGAATGTGTATGACCCAGACACTGCATGGGACCATCATACCCTGAGAGATTTAGGTGAACTTGACTCACACTCCCAATTCAACAGTCTGCCCTTCCAGCTCAGCCACAAGTCCAGAGCCCTCCTCCCAAAGTCTTCCAATTCCCAGCTTTCTCTGGTGAAGACCTGTGTGTCTGCTCCTGGGGTGATGCCTCAGGTTGGCCCCAAGCTGATTTTTGGTTCCTTGCTGTTTCCAAGGCCTCTAATCATAACTCTCCTTAAGACTTGAGAGAGAGGGACCGTGACCCACCCAGAGCCTTCTGCCATGTGCTTGTCTCTCCTTCAACTCTAGCACCTTTCATTGCTTCCCTCCCAATCTCCTTATGAGAGCCCTCAAAATTTGGACCGCTGCACCCAACTTCTGGCTCAGGGTCACTGAAACGTGCGCACGGAAAGCCCCAAGTTAAAAGAAAAGCTGCATGTTTTATAGTGATTCCACATGAATCTCTGCATTTTTACTCATAGGTGCATATATCTGTGGGGGGGTGTGTGTGTGCGCACACGCACGCACACGCGCACGCGCACACACTTGCCAGCCAGAGTTAAAATAACAACTGACCCCTTGAAGTCATCCTGAGCAAAGCATCTCTGAAGGGTTTTCAGGAAATCATGGTGAAAATCTATGGGGATAGTTGGTGAGGTTGATCGTGCTGGAAAGACACGTCAGTGGCAGGCGGTACAGCACGCTGGTCAAGACCACGTCTCTGAGCCCTGATGACCAACATCTACTTTCTGGCCTTGACACTTGCTAGTTGTGCAACCTTAGATCAGTCACTTCAACATCTTTGAAACTCATGTTTTCATCTTCGAAATACAAATAATAATAGCACCTTTCTCTTGGGGCCGCCGTGGGGAGGAAACGAGATAAGGCCCGTAAGCGATTAGAGCAGAGCCTGACACGCACCAACTACTCAGGAAACATTAGCTACTGTATTTGCTTTCCTCTTCCACTTCGGTCTTTTAAATTCTAAAGTCCACAGAAACATCAGCTACACCAGGATCTTATCTTCAGTATCTTTAACTTGGTTTGCTTTGCTTATGTTTAAATTATTCTCAGATTTCTCTAACATATTTGGTAGAGTGGTTTCTGCTGTTCTTTCTCTGAGACTAGAGTTTTTATGACTCTTAAGCTCAGAAAGATATCAAAATTCTCTTCATATTTATTTGGGCACTGCTCTACCCTGTGGGTCTCACAAATAAGACTCGAAGGAGGACTGTGGGGTGGAGGAAAAATGGGTGTTAATGTTTCATAAGAAGTTGAATGGTATGCCCCAGTTTACCATTCATACCACCTAGCACTTTCTACAGAATTCCTCCTAGGAAGGGACCTGCCTCCTATGCTCTCTGAAGGAAGAGAAGCTAAGTCTCAGTTCTCAGAGCAGGGAGCCCAGGATCTCTTTGAGTGTCCCCATTCCTTTCTGCTAGAGAAACCCCACAATTAGTCCTGAGTTTCTTTTGTTTCATCATCAGCTGAAAGGGAAGATAATTTGGCCACTCTGTAAGGAAGGGTGATCAACCGTGATAGTGCACCCAGGACTGAGGGGTCCTTGGGCACAGTCTTTCAGTACTCAAAGGAGGAAAGTCTCAAGCAAATCAAGATAAGTTGGTCGCCCTCTTGGAAGGCAGATATTTGTTTGTTTAGCAGTCATTGCAGTTGGGGAATGTGCTAGTCCCAAGCCACCCAGGAAGTCAAAACACTCAATAAAAACCTGGGTCCTCTCAGTGCATCAACAGATGCTAAACATGTACATGTAGCTTGGGGGGATCTGAAGGCAGAAGACTTAGAAACACAATTTCTCAGTTACATAAAACATAGGCTGTGGGACTCACCCCCTTGGAAGTTGGAGTCTCAGGTGGGAACTTTTGAAAATGAAGTCCTGAATTAATAAAGCCACTCCCCACAGATTACATTATGGAACATGGAGAGAAGAAAGGAGACGTGGAAGTGACAATAAAACAAAAATGAAAAACTCATAGGGTGCTCGTGGACAGTGCCCTCCAGAGCTACTCCCTGAGGCCAGGCGGCCATGTTCTCACATCCCGACACCTGCGCCTAGAAAGCTTGCCCTTCCCGAGTGGAGCGATTTTCCAACCCTGGCTTGTAATTAAATGGCTAAACATGCTTCCTTCAGATATGCAAAGAATATTGCAAAAAGAAAGGAGGCTTGCATCTCTCCATAGAAGCTTAAGAGAGAAAACAAAACTTAGGGCAAGAGAACTAACATGCACTGAGCACCTAACATAGGCTAGACTGGTCCATGGATTATACAATATTTTCCTTTAATTCTCAGAGAATCTTGAGGGGTTAATGTTACAAATTGGATTTCACATCTGAAGAAACCAGAGCTCAGGGAGGAAATTAAGTGTTCCAAGGTCACTTAGCTAAGAAATGGCAGACCTGGGAATTGTAATAGTTATAATGATAATAATAATTTAATGGAATTAGCCAACATACTGGAGCAACAGTTAATATGTATTAAGTGTTTCTTAGGTCCAAGTACTAGGCTACAATAGTCTTTAATGTTTAATTCCATTTAGTCCTCAAACAATCTTCCAGGTTGGTCACACTTAAGTCTATTCATCAGCTGGGTAAATTAAGGGTTAGAGGGGTTGTATAAATCACTAGAGGACACCCAGTCAGTGAGTGGCGGAGCTGGACATGGAACCTCTGTCTGTCTGGCTCCAGAAACCACTGCACAACACGTGTGACCCTTCGCAGCTCACAAACACACTTTCGTACGTGTTATCATGCTTAACCACTGAGATGGAGATTTTCTGGACTAAAAACGGAGGCCAAGAGAGCTTCTGACTCATCCCAAATCATACTTGAAAGTGTGGGAGGCTGGCAGAAAACTGACTCCAAGTCTAGTGCCGCATGCGGACCGTGGCCCTCTGCATCTACTGAGAAAAAGATTTTCTTCCAAATGGTGGCTTTCTCCTCAGCTACAACAGGAAGCTTCTTCAGTAACCAGACCAACCCCACAGGAGATCACTGAGTGACTCAGAATGGGAAAGAAGATGGTTGTACTAGAGGGCCAAGACAAATGTCCCTGAGTCCCTGCCAACTGCACCGTTCTCCCCCAGACCATGCAGAAAGGCCTAGATCTTGCCTGTGTGTGGAATATTGACCAGGTCGTATTGATGTGCCACCTGCAAGTCTGCCATTCTTTATTGATAACCAATGGTGGTGCCTAAAGTTCAAACACTGCTGGGCGGCTTTCATGTTTGTAAACAGTATTGACGTGCATAAATAAGGGCCCATCAGACTGCAGGATTAAATGAGGATGGAGGCAGAACATTTGGGAGATTAAACCCGGAAGCAGCTAATTAAAATCAGAGTTGGGAACGAAGCTGTAAGTGGTGGCCAATGAATCTAAATGCCTTCCAATCCTGGACACCCCAGCACCCCAATTCGGGCTTTCCCGAGCTGGTGGCCAATAACGCTACTTCCTTCTCCTAAGGCTAAAACTGGTCCCGCACCGCCCTTGACTTACCTCCATAGAACCTTTTAGGCCAGTGACCCTGCAGTCAGCGCCAGAAGACTGGGTGGTCTACGGAGAAGACAGACATCTGACATCACCACGCTGACCCGGATTTTCCAAAACAGCCTAGAAAACAGATGCGTGAACTTGCAATTAAAAAAAAAAAAATTATTAACAAGACAAGTAAAGATAGCAACACTTCCTCCTCAACTCTAAGAGGGTGAGTTTCAAGGACAAGATTGAGTTCAGGAAGGGAGAGGGGCTGCAGATCAATTGTCCTCGTTACTTGTTAATTGATGGCTCAGCCTCAATAGGGCCATGTCGAAAATGTCCCCGGACCCAAAACATCCCTATCGGACCATCCTACTTCACTGCCAGGTGAGTTGGGTGTGTGAGGGCGGCAGCCAGTTGCAGTCTGAATATAAAGAACTCCTCGCAGGACTGACTGCTCAGGGGAAACCTCTTAAGAGCTCTAACAAGAGGAGGTGATTCATGCTTTGGTTGGTGCCGTCTTGATCATCTTTCTGTTGGTGCCTTTTTACCATCTTTAGTGTGGCTTCTTTCAAAACTAATAAAAATAATGCCCAACACTTATTCGGAATATGTTGTGTGCAAACATGATCTTAAGCACTTACATCCATTAGCTTATTGAATTTTCATTAGAAATCCCCCAAGAGGGAGAACTGAGGCACAAATACATGACGTTATTGCCACGGTGACTCCATTTTCCCAAGCAATCTCGGAGGCGGGGCAGACAATGTCAGTCCCATTTTTGAGACAAAGAACAGAAGCCTGAGGAGTAAAATGACCTGCTCAC
This sequence comes from Rousettus aegyptiacus, assembly GCF_014176215.1. NCBI lineage: Eukaryota > Metazoa > Chordata > Mammalia > Chiroptera > Pteropodidae > Rousettus > Rousettus aegyptiacus. Next base: position 48,655,959 of record NW_023416309.1, on the reverse strand, counting down.
AGTCCGAGGTGAACACCTAGGAGAGAACCCTCTTCAGGACACCTACATGCCCTACTTCCGAAGGGGCGGGATGGTCCCCAGATACCATGTCCCATCGCTATTTTCATCCGTGTTCAGTCATAGGCCCAAACACGAACTGGAGGGGATGAGATGCTCTCCAACACGAGGCTGCCGTGAAGAATAAAATCAAGTATTTGAAAAAGCAAAATGTTATGAAAATGCATTGGGCAATTATTCTGATTAGAGGAACTTTTCTCCAAGACAGACCCCAGGGTGGCTTTTTTTCTGAGCTGCTCCCAACAAAGTTATCCTCTGCTGGCTTGAGCGGCAAGGGATCTGCATTGTGTGACCACACCTAGGATTTGGGCGGGAAGGGGTGGGGAGAGGCAGGGAGCCAGCTAGCGGGCCTGTGAGTGAGTGGTATCATGTTCCTGGTTTTAGGTTAGCTCCAGGCCTGGAATGCTTAGCTCATGTGGTTTTTCAAGATTAATCATAAATTACAACAAGCTACTCCTCCTTGGGGTATTTCATTTGCATCGTTTTCTCTCCCAGAGGGCTGAAGGAAGAAAAAATATCCGCTGCACAGCTTTGGAAATTAGCTGCTTGTCACTCACTGGCTCAGAGTGGGATTTGGATCTCGGGGCCTTCGCTCCAGAGCCCTGGACCGGCTCCCCATTAGGCAAGAGACATGCAGCTGGAAGGGGCCCCGCTGCCAAGGCACTTCGGGTGAGGAAAGCCAGTTGTGGGCAGCTCCGCGGTAACGTGAGCCCTGGCTCCTGAGTGCCATCATTTATCTGGAGGTCCCCAGGCACCTTCGAAACTAGGCACGTAGCCCTCCGTATGAATCCGAGGATCCCGAGTGAGCCGGCCAGCGCCTTCTCCCTGGAAAGGAAATTTCATGGTCATATCTTGGGGAAAGGAGCTCCAAGGGAAGGATTCGAGTCCTTGGTAGTCTAGGCAGGGCAGCCAACTGGAAACTGACCCAGGGTGCCTTTCAGAAGGGTAACCCATTGTCTAATTTTATATTATGCAAACTGACCCAGCCAACCCAGACTGAATGGAGTCGGTGTTCGTGGAAGCTGGATCCGGGGAGTGGAATATGTCGCCATAGTTCCCCAGGCACAGGGTCCATACTGTCTGAAGGAAGCCTGCTGGGGCCGGGGCAGCACGGCCGAAGGCACTCGGCTGATACTCAGTGCTCTGAACTGAGTGGTGGGAAAACTGGAATGGAAAACCAGGAAGGCGGACAGAAGCTATGTCATGTGGGCATAGGTGGGGCCATCACGGAAGATCAGGCCCAAGCTGGGCTCCCCACTGGCAGGTCCAGAGGAGCACGAATCCTTGCAGGCCCCCCGGTCAGAAGTGCAATGTTCTGCCTAACTTGGGCAGACTGACTCAGGAACGGGGCTGACACCAGGATCTGGAGAGATGGATCTGCTTGGATTCAGTTCCTGGGGTGCTGGTTGAGGTATCACTGCCAAGTGAGGACACATATCAGAAGTTTGACCTGTAGCCAGAGGGAGATTGATTTATTTCACATAAGCCAACCACTCTAGAAATATGTTCATTAATTTATTACTTTTTGTCCCAACTTATGATTTCCTTTGCTCCACGAGACTTGGTCCTGATTAAATTTTGACCAGTTGCAAATCCCAAATCCACCAGAGAATTCTTCCTCAGAAAGCTGTAACTGTTTCTGCTTCTCAAAACTGAAAGCATTCAGTGTTGGGCTATTCATCAAGAATAAGGGCTTCCTCCCATGACCTGGCCTTGACCTGCCTTCTCCTACCATCTCCCACCCCACACATGAGTGGAGCTAGTATACCTGCCCGGCCTCAAGCTCACAAGGTATGTTTCCCACTCCAGATGTCTCTGATACCACATCATCTTTGCCTGGAGTGTCTCTCCCTCCCCCCGCCCCCACTTTTTATTTTCCAAATTTCTTCTGATTCTGATCTAATTTGCTACCACTTCCATGATCTTAAAAAAATGAGGGCTGCCATAACAAAGTGTCACGAAGTGTTTGGCTTAAGTAACAGAAGACATATTGTCTCACATTTCTGGAGGCTAGAAGTCTGAAACGGAGGTGTTGGCAGGGTTGGTCCCCTCCGAGGGCTGTGAGAGGGAGAGCTGTTCCAGGCCTCTCTCCTTGGCTTGTGGTTGGCTATCTTCATGTTCACGTGGCGTTCTCCCTGAATGCGTGTCTCTGTGTAAAATCTCCCTCTTTTCTAAGAATACCAGTCATACTGGATTAGAGCCCAACCCTAATGACCTTGATTTAACTTGATTACCTTTGTAAAGACTCTATCTCCAAAGAAGGTCACATTTTTTGAGTTACCAAGGATTAGGACTTCGGTGTATGAATTGGCAGGAGTGGGCATAATTAAACTCATAACAAAAGGCATCCATGATTAAAACTGTACTACTTTAGTGCATGATCAGAATTATTTGATTTTGTGCTCACAGAGAGGTAATATAAAGACAGGATTATATAAAGAAGACAGGTGCGTGCTAAAATAAGAAGCAGAGGTCACCATTATCAGGCCACTTGAGGCACCCTCTTCTAAGGGAGCAAATGTTTCATGGAGGACAGAAGGTATGTTTTGGAAAATAGACCATATCAGTTAGAACAGGCTAGGTTGTGCTGTAGTAACATACATTTCCATAATCTCAATGGCTTATAACCAACACAAAGGTTTGTTTCTTGCTCATGCTGCAAGTTCGCTGTGGGCCAACTGCAGCTCCCTGTTGTCCTCACCACTGGACCCAGTTGATGAAGAACTTCCAAAAAGTTCTACCTGGAACTTTACCAATGTTGTGGCAGAAGAAAAGACATATGGCAAATCAAGCATAGCTCTCACAGCTTCTTCTTGGGTAGAGCTCACATTTCACTGCCCAAATGAAGTCACCTGGCTAAGCCTAGTATCAACAGGAAGGAATGTATAATCATCTTGCAGGGGGGGGGGGGGGGATGGGGCGTGGGTAGAAGGAGTGGGGGAGTGGGAGGGTTGGAAGGGGTTGCTATTGCAGGAAGAGGCACTGAATATAAGCATTCATGAGTCCAGTATACCACTCAAACATAACCAGCTTTCTGTGACTTGGGGCCGTCATTTTATTTCTCTAGCCTTGTTTCCTCCTTCGATAAATGGGAATCATAATACTTATTCTACCTTCCTTACAGGGCCATTAAGAATATTAGCCATGATACTAAATATGAAACTGTTTGGCAAATAATTATTAAAGCAACTCAAGGACAAAGGGCAAAAATCTGCCATATTTGAGATCCTAAGTAAATTGTAGTTCATGTCAACTGCAAAAACAAGTAGCCAGTGACAAACCAGGTCTTTCCCCTGAACCCCTGAAAGGGAGGACAGCCTGCCATGGCCAGCAGGTTCAACAAGGAAGGATGAGTTATCTTGCTGACATGTGAGTCCACTCTCTACGGTGAACTCTTTCCTTTCAACAGCTACCCTATTCTCCCACATCCCTGGCTAGTGCGAGAGCAAACGGTGTTCCACAGCAAATGAAAATGAACAGAATGGTATTGCCACCTGCATTCTGGAGCTGAGGAAACAGGCTCAGAGATATTAAGCAACATGTTCAAGGTCACATAATTAGTAAACACATAGCACTTCCTTTAAGCACTTTACATACATTAATGCTTAATCCTTGCAACATCTGTACGAGGTGAATGCTTTCACCATTCCCATTTCACAGATGAGGAAATTGAAGCACAGAGAGGTTAATTTGCCCACCATCATAAGCGGCCAGTCTTGGGAGAGCCCTGGGGTGGGACGTCTTAATATGCACATTTTTCTCTCCATATTTTAGCATCTCTGAAATTGGGATGTTTTTTAACTGATGGCATGTCATAGTTGAAGAGTTAACTTTTTTTTTTCTTAGTGGTATGTAAAATAACCGTACATCTTAAAATGGATGACATCTTACTTGGAATCGATGAAATATGGGACATGATTTCTCCTTGACCTGCCCCTCTCTACTTCCCTTCATCAATTTTAAGATTTAAAAAATGACTCTTCCTTCTGGATAGAGAGGAAACGAGACATAGATCCTATCATCATTCCTTCCCCATCCCTCTAGCCCTCTGGGTGAAGATGCTGGATGGACGCGCTGACAAAAGCTGGCCAGCTCACACGCAATGCAGCAAGCGTGGCTGTGTACTGTCCTGTGTAAGATGAGGTGTTTAGGAGAGAGCGGAGCCGCTCCAACCTGCATTTCCATGAGGTCAGAGTCCTGGCCGGAGGTCCCAGCACACAGAACCCACTTCTGTTCCCCAGTGCCGAGCGCAAATCCATTCTCTGATGTGTGGAGATGAAGCCAGGAAACACGAGTAGGAGCTCACAGGCAACTGCAGAAGGCACGTCTAAGGCTCTGCCGTTACCGAACAAGATGCAAATCTATGTCCGTTTCTTGGGGGGTAAATACTACCACATGTTCCTAAAACTCTCACATCATTTAGTCTGCGCTGACATGAGTCCCCTTGGAAGAGTTAGCATTTGGTTAGGTAAACGTTTCCCCTCTCCCCCCCTCCCACCCCCACCTCCGTAGTTCTCCATCAATATCTTGCAGATGTTGGAACAAGCCGATGACTGACTTCTTTCCCACACTGGAATGCTGGTTCAGGGAAGAATGCAGCCAAGCTTTCTGGCCGCTGTGACCCTCAGCTACGACGGGCCTCCTACATTCTCTTACTTGTGCATCAAGTCTTTGGCTACTCGCTGCCAAGTATTAAGTACTTGTTCCACAAACCTGGTGTAGATTATCACTTCGCTGTATAGATGTATCTAATAGAATTAAATAGTTGGCTCCTGACCAGTAACAGATGTGCTACATATAATGCAATAATAATGAGATAGAAACCACCATGTAATATCGAGGGAAGAGTGGAGGGCGACTTGCATTTCTCTAGTTGGGAAGTCAGCTTGGAGGAAAAAGAAACCAGAAAGGATGGCCATTTACATGCATTGAATAAGCTGCCCCTATATGTTTCAAGTTCCCCAAGGGATGCCTTTTGCAGTCCTGTGCACATACATGGCAGGGGAGGCACACAGTGTGGGGGTGGCATGATTTGTGCTGGAAGGGGACTGATCCAGCTCGATAACCATGCTGGATCAGTCCCATGCCCCCAAACTGGTGCTGCTCGGCATTGGAGGACTGTAATGAAATCATAACAGGATAGTCTCTTATAGGCTGCTCTAGGTGAGGGCTGACAAGTGAAACCTGAGCTCAGGATATCACCCACACAGACAGGGGTAAGGCAAAAGTGTAGATGAGGACAAAAAGAAATCAGGCCACTGCTGGGCAGGTCCCCAGTGTAGGGGACTCCAGAGCTCTTTCCTGAACCTCCCTCAGAATTGAGAAGAGCTGGTCCCTGGGCACATGTTCTCCCTAAGAGTTGACAGCTCTGGTTCCTGGGACTGCTCATCAGGAGACCCAGAAGGGAGTGTCCCTACAGTGAAGAAGCAGACAAACTCAACCCTAAGGTCAAAAGGCAGCCATGGGGGGTGGGGAGGAGGCGTGAATTTCTGCTACATAGCAGCGCTTACTATGAATTCAGAGCTGGGTTGCTTTATTCTGTTGCTGTACCCTCCGTCTTCTTCCCCATTGCCCTCCCTTTCTCTACACTAATGTCTACCAGTTACTTATAGTTGAGTAACAAACAATCCCAAAACTTAATATATGGCTTTTCCCCCTCACAAGTTTATAGGTCATTTGGCCGATCACCAAACTGGCAGGGGACCGATTGGCTAGTCTAGGATGGCCTTAGGTCCTCATAGCTCTCCAGCCCTCCAATAGGCTAGCCCTGCTATATTCTTACGGCAGCATCAGAGTTGTAAGGGAGAGCAAGGCCAGTTGCACAAGAGTGTTGGCGGAAATAGGCATGCACTTCCAAACCTCCACTTGCATCACATTTGCTAGTATCCAATTGGCCAATCATGTCTCATCTGAGTGAGAAGGGACCGCAAAGTTACAGGGCAAAGGGCAAGGATTCAGGGAGGCCATTAATTAGAGCCGTCGATGCAGTCATTCTATTACAGTATACTCAGAATTTTCCAGAGGCTTTCAAGTCTACAAGTTAGGTACAGTCAATGAGAAAGATCAATGACATGCCCTAGAAACCCAATCTTCCTTCATTCCATTCACAGAAATGGTCAAGGGGCAGCTGGGCCAGTTTCTGGTTGTTTCCCAATAGACTTCCACCTTCTACCTTCCCATACACTGATACTTTGGGATTGCCTGCTTCTCCCCCTTCTCTTCCCATGTCCCGACATATGCATACACACTCGAGGTAGACCCTGGTTCAATTTCCTGAGACCCTTCCTGCCACAATTCTCAGCCCGTAAAAAAAAAAAAAAAAAAAAAAAAAAAAAATGGGCGAGACACAGAAAATCTGGATGTGAGAGCACAGCAGACAGTCCCTGAGAGATTAAGTATCAAGAGATGCAAGATAAAGGTGAAAAACAGACTTAATGCTGAGAGGAGTCCAAATAAAACCAGGGCGCCCTGGGTGCAACTGAGGCCAGGACAAGATGAGGGCAAACAGGCCCACCTTGTCAGGTACACAAAATCAAGGGTAGCTTAGACAAGCGGTCCTAATATTACCAAAAGAATCGCTCCAAGAGTGAAAGGAAATGTGCTGGCACATAATAATTGCTCAATAAGTGTTTGTGGCCTGACTGGCTAGGAAACTATTCTAAGAAACCAACAGAATCTCAAACAAAGATTTAGAAACAAGGAGAGTCATTGAAACATATTTGTAAGATTGGAAACAAACAGAACGTTCAACAATAGGGACATGATTAAATAATTTATGCTACATCTATATAATGGCATATCATGCAGTTATTTAAAATGATGTTTTAAATTAAATTTTTATGACTGGAGGAGAGCCTCACCATGTAATTTGAAGTGAAAAAGCACATTACAAAAGTACATGCAATATGATGCCAAGTAGGCATAAAATAAATGTGGTTTTAACAGTGATTTATGGGAGATTTTTGTATCTTTATACATTCTATGTTTTCCAGGTTTTCCATATTGAGTCTATATCTCCTTTATGACAAAAGAAAGAAAGAAAGAAAAGAAAGAAAGAAAGAAAGAAAAGAAAGAAAGGAAGGAAAGGAAGAAGGGAAGGAAGGAAGGAAGGAAGGAAGGGAAGGAGAAGAAAGAAAGAAAGAAAGAAAGAAGAAAGAAAGAAAGAAAGAAAGAAAGAAAGAGAAATAAAGAAGTGAAGTTTCAAAAAAACGTGTATCTTAATTTTGGAACAGGGACCAAGATATTTACTTTTCGCTAATTTTCAGGCACTCTTTAAATACTCTTATATACTCTCCCGTATTTTCACTGGTAGCACTTTCTGCATGCTGTGTATAGTTGGTGGTCTCTCATCTTTCTTCTCCAACAGAACATAATCTACAGAAGGGCAAAGATTTTGCCCGTCTTGTTCACTGATGTGTCCCCAGCACTCACCATAGCCTTATAAACAGCAGGCCCCCAGGAAAATATTTGTTGGGTGAGTGAGTGAATGAACGAACGAATGAATGAATGAAACCACTCAAGGGGATTCCTTTTCCCATCTACTGAGTCAACTAGGATGTCTTGCATATCAGTATTAGGAGCACCTCGATTGATCCATAGAGAGAATTGTTAGGAGCAACTTCGATTTGTGAGTACTCACGGCCTCCAATAGTATCAGCTGCCAGTCGGGGATTTCGCATGGCACCAAGCACTGTGGTGGACAAGATGTCAATGCTTCCCGAGACAGACAGGGCATTCGTAGGGTCAAAGCAGGGAACTCAAGCAGAGAACATAAAGAAAGGCGCAGTTAAACACGGCTGCTGCTTCCCTCTCGAGACATACCATCCTTGAGATCTTCAAGAACCATAAAACTTTTCGTGACCTCCTGCACCATTTGGGGGGCAGCATCAGGAACCCCACACCTGTCCTCCCTACCCACTCCCTTGCGAATGATGCATGTTCCAGACCCTGCTTTTGTCTTCCACCGTATAGAATTCACTCAATTGTATCTCAGCCAGTTTTTTGTCTCACATGCAACTAGTGACTGCTAGTTAGCTATTCTGATGGTTATTCTATCCTATTCTTTATCCATGTCTGTGTCACTCTTTTCTAGGCACATCCAAAAAAAAAATGAGCTAGTCCTATTTATTTCCATTTTTTCTTCTTATCTCTCTCTTCCCCCTCAGACCTATGTTTGAACCCTCCCCCGTCCCTTCAAAAGTCTCAAACACTACTAAAGAGCAAATGAGTAATGTCAGCGACAGGAAAGAGAAAAGAAAGTGAGTAGCAAAATGAGCCAGAGAGAGCACATTCACGGTTTCAGGTCCTCGAAAGCACCCCCGAGTTTCCTGTCAGAGTCTTCTCACCATCCTTTAATTAAACCTGCCTTTACACAACCACCAGTGCCTGAGATAAAGAAAAATAAGCGTTTTTATCAGGTGTCTTATTGGTCTCTTGTTTCCTTATATGTGAAGTTTTCCACTCATAAAAGCACACACAAGCCGTATTTCACGTTGTAATAGCAATGGCTACTGTTTATTGAGCCCTTACCTTTGCCCAGGCAGTGTGCTTAGAACTGAGTCTGCTTGAATTATTGAATTACCTCAACAACCCATGAGCTAGGACTATTATTATTTTCCATTTTCCAGAGGGGAAAACTGAGGCTCATAGAGAGTGAGCAGCTTGTTTACAGCCATTCAGTTTACCCCTTCGTAGACTGATCTGGAAGAATAATCACCATTCATAGCATTATTTCCACCAGGAAATATATATATATATATATATATATATATATATATATATTCCTGTTCCAGAAGACTCACACTCACACCCATGCGCGCGCGCGCGCGCACACACACACACACACACACACACACACGCTTCCGCTTCTTAGAAGAGGGAGAAGTCAATGTGTGTGACACTTCTGTCACTGCGGAAGATTCCCAGGTGGGTGGCTTCTGGCAATAAGCTCAATAGATCTGCCTCTGGATTAATGCCAAGTTCTTGTGCCCTGCTAGTCACAGCGATCAGTCCACAAGGTGAACCACAAGGTCGACCAACCAAGTCCTTAGGATTTAAAAAATTGAACCCGGGAGGAAGCCCTACTCTGCCTGCCCGCCTCCTGTGTTATCACTGAAAGGATATGAGTATGGCTGCTGAAGCCTACGGAAGAATGAGGGGATGAGGCTGGAGGAGAGAAAGAAGCGAAGAAGGAGAAGCAGAAACCAACACTGAGAAAGAGAGGAGGAGGAGAGAATGAGATTCAGTCCAGTTGTCCCTAAGCTCTCTTTATTCGGTTTCACGAGCTGCCCCTTAACTGCTTCCTTCCTAAGTGAGGAAACGGAGTCAGGACAGTGAAGATCCTTGCTTAAGTTCATGCATTAAGCTAGTGACACAGCCAAGCCTGGAGCCCAAGTCCCAGACTCCCAGCGCAGCGCACCCATGTGCCCGTGGGGCTGAGGGCAGGAACACACTCAGGGTTGAGAACAGAGGAGAAGGTAGTGCTCTGTGCTTTTGGTTATGCCCAGGGCTTAGCCATCCATGCTAAGCTCATGCCTAGCTCCATGACTGCTGCTTGGCTGGCTCAGCAGCAAACTAGTGGATGCCTCATTAACTGGATCCACCTGTGGGCACTTTATTTAATTATCTCAATTGGAATGGAGTCAAGATGCTGGAGTTAATATCCTTCCACTTTCTGGGAGCTAATTATCACCTGTAGCTTGGCCCCAGGCACATACGGAAGGGGTCACCAACAGCACTGTAAATGTGTTGACTGAATCGAGAGCATTCCCTCTCATTTTGGTGGGAAAGGTGAGTTAAACATGACAGAAGGTCACAAAGCATCTGGTCCAGCGTGTGCCTCCAGAGATTAGAGCTTTGTGCCCCGGCTTGTCCATTCCCATCACCAGGCTGGGCGTAAGGAAGTGCCCAGAATCTGGGACCTAAAAACAACAACAGCTGCCTCTTACGGAGCCCTTACTGTGTGCCAAGCCCTCCTCAGCTATTATCATAAACTCTCACAACAGCTCTGACCTGGTAAGGGTCTGTCAGCTCAAAGCGGTTAAGTGACTTGCCCTGAGTTTCACCGGTAGGCGGCTAGCCTAGCATTCAAACTTCGTCTGGTTTATGTTGGAGCCCTATCTTTTCCCTGACCCTTCTGCCTCACGGTAGGGAAATGATTGCTTACTGTGTGCCAAGCACTGTGATCAATTCTGTAAATATAAAGATATATTTGCTTTTCATATATCCATTTCCTTCAAGGATCTCACAAAGGTCGTTTCGGTATTAAAATAATGAGATTTATCGGACACTGTAAGAGTAGGGTGTTGCAAAGAGCACATAGAGTGTGAAACCAGAAGGTGCGGATTTGATTTTCAGCTCTACCTCTCCCTAAATGTGCGATCTTCCATAAATCGCTTACCTTTGCTAAATTCGGGAACATGGAACTTGTCCCACATACCCTGTTTGTTTCATGGGGGTACCAGGAGCTCAAGTTAGATAACATATGTGAAAACTCTGTTTAGAAGTGCGTGGCTTTGTTTGTTGTAGAAACTATTATTATTGGCTGGACTCCAAGATTGACTTTACTCCTCCAAGAGAAAGGCTTGATTGTAGCATAATTCACAGGCGAGAGAGGTCTCTGCTTATAAAATGGGGTCTAGAAATGGAAACTAAAATCCCTGCATAAGAATTCTTTTTTCTGCCTTGCACAGTCCCAGGGGTAAACAGAAAGAGTCCCTCTGTGCCTTGAAAATGAGCCACTGGTTAATAAATAATAAACAAAAATCATAATTTACTTATAGACTTTCTGGTACCGGAATTTAAGACGATTTTCTCCCATTTTTGCCTAGAAGAGTGTTCCAAGGGAAACTGTTGGTCTTGTTACATAACAGTAGCATATGTCATTATTGTATTTCTTCCTTCATTTGTCATATATCAGGAGGGCATTTTAGGGGTTGCCCTATAGGCAAGAAATAGGATTGCAGGTAGACCAACTTGGCAGTTTATCTTACCAGGGCAGTGCCTGTTTTCCCAATAAAGCTCTTGCATAAGGAGGTTATTCAGTGTCAGATCCAAGGCAGCCAACTTGCCCCAACTTGTCTGGGACATTCATGGTTTTAGCTTTGAAAGTTCTGCTTCCCAGAGCCCCTTTAATCCTGGGAACACTGGGATAGTTGATGACTCACACTTCACATTCCCCTCCTGGTGCAGAGAGCACAGTGGGCCTGAGTCAGCAAGTGCCCCATCCCTCCTCTATCCTGTAGGGCAAATTGTTTAACTTCTCTGAGCCTTAGTTTCTCCATCTGTAAATGGGGAGAACAGCAGAACCTGCCTCTCAGATCATCGTGAGGAGAAAACGAGTGTATGTGGAAAGCACGCCACACAGGGCAGCTGTGTGGAACTAAATAATCTTAGTTGTTGTCACTGCCTGGTGCTGGCCACAAGGAGCTCACACTCAAGTCAAGGTGACAGGACAAATACTTTCCAACGCAATTTCGTGTCTTCTTCCTCTTCCCTTTGCATCTCCCTTTCTGATTTTTCCTCCTTCATAACTTCCTCTGCACCACTGTTTCTTGTTCCCTCATCCAAGCATGCAAGATGCTGTTTCTTTCACAGTGCATTATTCACTTCTTGGCAGGGAGTACCGTCCTCATAAGAATTAACATTTGGGATTTATTTACTGGCTTACAAAGTGCCAGAATTGCGTGGGGAATTCAGTTGCACAAACTCTCTTGATGGGAAATCAATGAGAAATTGAGAAGAAGGGGGTCTTGAGGATCAAACGGCAAGCCCTTCGCAATCCTTGATTGAAAACTTGGTCCTGGCTGATTTATTGTCGTTCTCAAAGTGGTGCGAGGGAGGGACAAGGTCTCTCTCTGGAGTCCCCTCGCTGACCACCAAATTGAACAGTTAGACCCATTCCCAGTCTTACATGAGATTAGTCACAGGATATTTCATTTTAAATCCAATGGAATGTTTTCCTAAATCAGACAAGACTCGTTCAACGTTTATGGCTGTTTTGCTGGAATTCTCTTTGGCTCTAGGAGGGATTTGAAAATTAAATACATTTCCTTTTGGTGACCTGGGGCTGAGCTGGAGGGAGATGAGGCCGTAGGCTTGGGCCAGCGGTAACTTGTCAGGCTTGTTCCAAGAAGTCTCTCCCATTGGCCACCCTTCCCAAGCACCTGCAGCCCACTGCCTGGCCAAGCCAGACACCTCATCCCCACAGGCCTTCCTTCCATTACCCAGCCTGCCGGTGTACCATGGAAATTTGAAGACACAACACAAATATTTTGTAAAATTAAAAAGGTGGGGCAAGCTTGAGCCATTTGGCAGAGAATTGCAAGGCTCACATGAGGCTTTCTTTTCACATCAGAACTTTCTTTTTGCCTGTGTGTTGGATAAAAATATAAAATTTCTACCAAAGTAACTGTGGCCAGAAGTTGCAGAATTTGTCTGATAGTAGTTTGTTGTTTCACTTGTTTTTAAAACAGATGAATAGATGAAAAGAGAGGCGGTCAGAGAGGAATAACGGAGAGACGCAATTATGAAGACATGAGATGGTGGCAAGAAAAACATGACTAACTGCCTAAAACTAACACTCTCTTCTCCAAAACCTACAGTGACTTCCCTGGAGATAGATGAAATCTTAAAGGTGTGTTTCCCCATTTTATGATTTCAAGTGAATTCTATTTTAATTGATCATTTCTGCCTCTTCCCTTATATCCTTTTTATCTGCAGATCATATCTGCAAGGTCTGGAAAAGTGCTTGCTATTATTAAACCTGACTTAATCCAAAGGGTTTGCGTTTTCATCCACACAAGAATGAGTGTTCCTGGGAGCATCTTCCAGGCTGTCCGATGAGCAATAATTGGGCTTAGCTGAGTGTGCTTCCTCTGGGGAGGACACAAGCCCTGACAAAGCCAACTGCAGAAATAATCATTAAATAAATGTCTGGTTCTGTTTTATCAAGTGCATCCATTAGGATGCACTAGAGTGCAAATAATAGAAAATTTCATTCAAAATACTGAGGAAGGTATTATATCCCAAATACCGAAAGTCCAGAGGTAGCTGGGCTGCCAAGTTGGTTCTGGCCAGTCAACTAGATCATCAAGGACCAGTGTTCTTCCGGTCTTTCCATCTGGAATCCATGGAGTTGACAACATCCTAAGGCAGGTTTCTCTAGTGATTGTAACACAGCTGGCAGTGGCAATCGGGGTGAAGTGTTTCTCTGTTGTGTCTCTCAAGAGACACTCTCTAGATACTCTCCAATAAAAAGAAAGACAGACTTTTTCAGAAGCCTCCAATCTACGGCTTCTCACATTGCATTGTCTTCAACTGAGTCACATGCCTGTTCCTCTCTATCATTGGCTAGAAGGAGTGATCGTCCTAGAGTTGTAGTCATATCACAGAGAAACACCATTGTGACTCAGTTAGGGGAGGAGCAGACAAACATTGTCCACCATTCTGCGGTTTAGGTGCCTCTCACATTAGATGGTAATTGATGTTCCAGGTTGTAGGACTTTCCAGGAGTTCCAGAAAGTTCCATGTTGTCAATTAACTACAGAGGTCACTCTGCAAAGATATGTAATGGTGTCCACTCCACACCAAAGCCCTCAGCTTTGACTTAAATATTATCGGATTTGAAGGAATATCTTGGCACCTTTCCCCAAGTCTTTCTCCACAGTGGCCAGTTGAGAACAGGGATTACTTCTGCCTAGTTCACCATTGTATTCCATGCTGCCTGGCCATTAGTAACTTAATCAATATTTATTGAGTGTGTGTAGCCCCCTGCCCCCAAAAATTCTAGGTGAGTCTTTTTCTTAACTTGTATTCATGTTCTTTGTTCCTCTTACTCTAAATGTTCTCTCTCTTTCTCTCTATTCCCTTAGAAGCCTCAGTGGCCTTGAAATAACCATGTCCTCTAAGAATAACAATAGCTTTCATTTACTTATTGAGCCCTTACTATATGTCCTGCCCAGTGTTAATCACTCCACAGATATTACCTCATTTAATGTTCACAAAATACGATCGGGTTTATTTATAGGTAGAGAAAATGCCTTACCAAAGGCCACATAATCTGTAAACAGAAACAAAATAGAGATTCAAGCCCGGAGAGGCACCAAAGCCTGGCACCCCAGCTGCTCTCTGCATGCATTCTCGGACTTCTGAAGCCCACAGACACCCTTCTGCTGCTATTCTCACGGTCCGTGCTCTTCTGATGATTTCCAATGTCCGCACCTAAGTCTCACTCCCCTCGCACCATGTTATGTTCTAAAGGCCAGAGGACTGTGGTTTCATCGTGCTTGGCCTCCAAAGCTCACCCTAGCAGAGATCTTTGTCTTGAGTAAATGTCATTCGCATTGAATGGCATCTGGGGCTCTGGCCTCTGGATGGCTCAACAGCAGCCAAAGCGTGGAGACTGTTAAGGTTCCCCTTGGCCCAGCCTGTGTATTTTCTATGTCTTGGCCAAACCAGCTTGCAGCAGGCACTGCCTCAGACTGTCACTCTAGAGCAAAGCTCAGTGTCCATCTTAATAAAGCATGAAGTCAGCCATAGGGTCCCAGGCTGCCTGGTTTGGCTTTTTTCTCCTCAGCATGAGCAAGCTCAGTGATCCTAGCCCCCTGGCCCTGCTGAAGACCCTTCTGCCTCGTGCTGTCCATACTTGTCTGTGCGCATAGCTCTTCCAGGCTAGGAAGGAGCGCTCAAGCTGTCAAAGAGCACCAGGGCACTGGACTCTTCCTCATCCATTAAAATACCATAAAGTTCCTGACTCCCAGCTGGAGGCACAAGAATGAAACAACTGCTTATTATGGGTCATGTACTCCAGGCCCTGCTTTAAGAGCTGTCAGCTGGGCCACACACATACACAGCCTTCTCAGGACAGCTCTGACCACTTATTCCTACAGCCCAGCCAAATTTAGGGCAAGTGTATGGCCACTAGTCTATTGGGCCAGCCATTGGAGAAGCTGGCATTGCTACAGGCTGACTGATTCATCTGGAAACCAAAAGCAATTGCTGACATCTGAAGGCCATGGGATTGGGTTCCAAGTGCTGGGTCATTAGCTGCAATCATGGGAGGAAAAAGATGATAGTGAAGGCAAAGGCAGACAGAAAGCCTATTCTATTGTTACCATTCCTAAAAACTGAGAGGCTGAAATCCCTCCGTCACCAAAGCCTAGTCCCCAGATGATGAATCAAGTTCTATCATTGAGATCGTGAAGCTTTATCTGGCTCAGTCTAGTAGATCTCAAAACCAGCTGCCACCTTCTCTGCTTATTGTTCTTTCTAATCTCATCCCTTGCCCTTTCCCCTTATTTCTGCTTGGGCAGAAAGACCAGGGGAGCAACACTCCATTCTCTTCTTGGCTCAGCACCCAGTTCTTTCCTTTCTGTCCTAGCTCTCCAGGATAGGAAGAGATTAGGATGCTCAGGACATAAAGACAGAATTACCTGAGAAGTTCAGGGAAGCACCCATGTGTAGCCTTTGTATGAGATAAAAAGGCAACAGAATGCTTTCTCCCATCCCTTATGCTCAACACAAAGCAAGTTGGAAAGGTTGAAAGATTTGATAAGTGAAAAAAACACGAAAGAAAATGGTTAGAATAAGTCCAAGCAGCTGAGTGATCACAATAAAGGTGAATGGGTCAAAGCCATCACATTAAAGGATAAAGATTTTTGTATTGGATTTAAAATATACCCAAACTGGCTTTTTGGTACTTAGGAGCCATAACTAAAATAAAATGACAAAACAAGGTTGAAAATGAAGAGATGATAAAACAGGCTCCCAAACAAAGGGGAAGCAGAGATGGCAAACCAAGGGAGAGAGGTCACCAGGCATGTCCCCACTCTCTAAGAAACAGTATATTTAAAAAAGATATGTTACTTGGCTCTATCCTTTAAGTGACCTTGAAGAAAAGAATTTAGGGAAAAGATGTCCTACTGGGATCTCCAGGACAGAATCCATGTTAAAGCTTCCCCTCCCTTCATCAGACCTGCCTCAGCCCATCACTCTGGAGCAAAGGTCAGTCAGTGTTCATCTGAGGGAAGCATAAAGTCAGTCATAGGGTCCCAGGGTGACTGGCTTGGCTTCATTCCCTTCAACACAAGCGAATTCAGTGATGCATCCCCTACAATTTTAGAAGCTGAAAGGTGTACAGAAGTCTTTTGGATGGACGATTTCATCTGTATTCTCTCTGTTTCCAAACAAAGGTAAAGATGTTAGATTAAAAACAAGTTTAGAAGTCTCTCCATGCTTCTCCCCAGTACTACCCCCAGAAAATAGCCTCTGGCTAACCTATTTGGGTAATCCCCCAGGCAAAGTCACACATGGGCCACAGAGCCAATTTTGTGAGTGTGTTAATTGGGCTGTCCATTAATGCATCCAAGTGAAACCAGCACTAAGATAAATGGTGATGACCCAGCAGAAGAACCAATGGGCCAGTGTGTGTATGTGCAGGTATTCTATAGACAGGTCTCAAAAGGCTTGGAAAATCCATTAATACAGTATGCAAATTATGAGTCTATGAGCTCCTCCTTCCCACTCCCCCTCTGCTCAGGGACAGAGGTCACAGCTTCCAGTACATTTCCAATGGATTCATGACCTCAAAATGTTTTAGGGCTATTGACTGGTATAATAATTTCAGACTGAAATGAGAATCAGTGGCTTACTTCCTGCAAGGACCCACATGCCAATGCCTGGGGGTCCTACTGGCATTTACAAAGCAGAGGTGTTCCCAAAGTTCGTAAAACTAAGCACAGAACTCAGCCCTCATTGATACGGGTTAAGGGAGCTATGGTAGAGTCTGAGGAGGGTGGGGCCTAATGAGGCCTCGCAGTAAACCAAGAGTGGGATTCCTTTTTTACTGGTTCCCTTCCCCAAACATTCCATAATCCATTCATATGGAAAAGCATTTTCTAGAGAGCTCAGTTAAACTAATCCCTTAAACTTCCCCTTGGAAAACTGGGTTCACTGGTAGAATAAATTCGGAAAATACTGCATATGTTATCCTCCCCAATGAAGATTCATGGTGCATCTTTTACAATAAACCTTCGGATAAATCCTACAGTAAAGAAAAGCACCGAATTGAGTTTAACACAGTATTTCCAAAAACTATTTAAGCAGACTTTTCTCCTCCCCAGAACTCCTCTAAGCATGCCACTTAACCAGAGTTCCACTGCACACGCTTTGGGAAATGCAAAGAAAGTCAAAAGTCTAAAGCCCTTCTCATCATTCTAGGCCAACCTCCTGGTTCTTCTCCCCTCCCCTTCCAGTCAAACTTGGTGCCCACTCTAATCCAATCACACCTTGCCCTTCCCCACCTCTTGCTTTTACTGGCCTCATACCACCCTCCTCTTTTAGCACTCTTCCCCAAGTCCTCCTGATGCTCTAAATCTTATCTATTGTTAGTCCTAGGATGCATCCCTCATTTCTTTCACAAAAACTTCTGGCAAAGAGCAAATATGCTTGGTGCGTGAGAGAAGAGGGTAAAAGTGAGGATACAGCAAAGAAGGTAAACCTCTGTGGTCACCCCATGCCATTTCCCAGGGATCTTGGACAAACTGTTCTTAGATGTGGACATCTAACTTTCCCATTAGTTCAACAATGCTGCTGCTGCCCAGTCATCTCTATGCACTTTCAGGCTAGAGGTAATGGGATGATGGAGAGGAAAGAGAGAACAAAGCAAATGTAAACAATGAATGAGTATCAAGCACAGGGTCAAGGCACACTGACTTCTCTTATTAGGGATTTACCTTCAGAGTAATGCCCTTCTGAACCCAATCAGCTCCTCTGACTTCTCTGTGCTTTAGCTGTTGCATTTTTGTAATGAGGACAGCAATCGCATCCATCTCATAGACTTATTGTAAGGATTCAATGAAATATAAAACCCCTACAAAAGTACCTGGCTCATATAGACACTTGTGAGTAGCAAGTATCATTATCATTATTATTACTATATAAAGCACCGGTTAGGGGAGTCAGTGTGCCTGAGTTCTAGGCCCAGGTCTACCTCTGGTGTTCATCCTGGGCTTGGAAAACTCTGGGCCTCAGTTTTTCTATCTGTAAAACGGAGTTCTGTTCCTCCTCAGGAGGGTGGCAGGAGGTTCAAATGAGACAAGAACTTTGTACAACGAAAAACTCCAAGAGAGTTGTAAGATACCATTAGGAGGTAACCACCACATGCAGTCTGGGTCACCGACTAATCTTTAGTCATCCTCAGCATCACATGTGACTTTTCTTTCTCCCAACTCTTCCTTATTGCTGAGATTCTAGATTCAGATGTCTTGCACTAAAGTGTCTGGTGTGGCTGCCAGGACTTCCTTTGCTGTGGCTCCAGGCATACAGGATCCTTAGGAGACTGAAGAGACGACAAAGAATATTCTGTCTTCCAAAATCTCAAAACTTCATTGACTTCATTAGTTTCATGTTGTCTGGCCGGACACCAGAGTCTTTATAATAATTCTAAAAATGGGCCTTTTGAGCAAGACTCACACGGGAAAGAGAAAAATGCTTCCGATGACAAGATTTATTCTTAAAGTTATTACTATTATTGTTATTGTTATTCTAAGCAAGTATTATGACTGTGATTATGACGGCAAGCATTCACTGTGAGCCAGGGACTATGCTGAGAGAAAAGCAGGCATTTATACACTTGTTCCTCAAAATAGCCTTCTGAGGGAGGTACTGGCATTACCCCCAGTTTACAGATGGTTAAACTGAAGCCCAGCTCGCTGCTAGCGCCATAATAACTTGCATCGCAAGGTTGGAGAGAAGGGGCCGCAATCACAGAGGGAGAAAGCAGCCCCCTCTCGTGCTGTCAAACTCTTCTGGGAGGTGCTTGCCCTCAGAGCATGTCTCCTGTCTTCTCCTGGTGGAGTCCTTTGCTTCTAGATACAAAGCCATAGCATGGAAAGCTTCAGGCTGAGCCAATCATCTTGGTTTGAACTTGGGTTCTCAACACAAGGTCTGGCATTAGAAGACCTTGCTAAAATTACATTGCTTATTGTTATTTTCTTTACCCTAAGGACAGGGTGTCGAGTTAATCATACTCTTCAGTTCATGGCACATTATCATCACTGATAGATTGAGTGGTTCATTCATTTTATTTCTTCCTTTCGATCCTTACATTCCATGTCCATTCTTCTCCTCTCGTAGTCAGCTCATCTAATTGTTTCATGTGCTCTTTTTGTTTTTTATGTATTGCTGCTTCATGTTCATCTACTTTTAACTTCTGTAGATCACAGTGTCTTATCTATTTCATTCTGTTTCTTTTCTTTTTCTTTCTGTTCTTTGAACTCGGGATCATATTTTAAGACCCATCCATGTTGATGGATACGTACATACACTGAGTCCATTCATTCCAACAATGAGTTTTCCGAGGGGAAGGTGAAGGCAAATAAGATGACGGGCATGAGGATTATTTCATTGACAAGTCAAAGCAGGAGTCTGAGACGACAAAGCGCCAAGTTCTACCAAGTGGAGCAGATCCCTGCCCTCTCTCTGGCCTGCACACTGACCTAGAAGTCCAGAATGGACTCCCACAGATACCGCATTTAACAGTGTCAACCAGACATAGGGAAGAGAAATCAAGGGATGGAGATCAAGCACAGTGAATACTGACGCAGTCACTTCTGCTCTGACAAACCCCCATCTGAGACATCTGCGGTGTTCGGCCTCACCCAACCCCGCCCGGCCGTGCTGCTGATATTGAGTGCATGTATGGCTCTGTGGCTTCAGGCCACTTCATTAGCAAGTCAGAGGAGAGTCTTCCACGTGTCCTGGGCATAGAGGCTTGCTTGGCCTGAGGGGCTGCCAAGGCTGAAGAAGGGGAGTCACGGGATATCACTCAGCCTTTTGGCAGCTCTTCTTGCCCTCTCTATACCCACACAGAACCAGAGGAATGGCTGATGTTATAATAAATCAAAACCAGTTTCATTCTTTAAAATTGAAATTTCACAGGTCATCAGCCTACCCCATGGCCCACTTCCCTTGGAAAGGATGAACAAATAATTGAAATCATATGAGCCAGTTTGATTAGAAAAGTGAATGTGGTTTGGAGTAGAGGCCCAGATTTTCTATCCTTGGCAACTAACTTAATGCCCCTCCACCCCCCACCACCACCCCGCACCCACCCACCTTCCCTAAGCCTAAACTCTTTAGAGATAAAGCTACCTTCTTGCCCAGGGAGGGACTTTATCCCAATTGAAGAGGCAAGAGGTTATCTGCCGCCCCAGGGGCCAAGGCTATTCACCACCAGAACAGACAGATGAAAAGGGAAAAAGTTCAGCCACACACAAGTGTTTCCAAACCTTTGACAGGTGTCTGCCTCCTACCCCCTACCCTGTCCCTCACCCTTCAGAAGTGACCAGTTGTTTGGTGGGCTGTAGATACAACTACAGACAACACAACTTCATCAATGACCCCCAAGGATTAGAGTTTACTATGAAAATCTATTTCATGTTTACAAAGTAGCTGCAGAAATGATGATAGAGAAAAAGAGGGAGAGAATATGGAAAGGGTTTCTTATTATGCTTCTCAGAATATTTTCTGGGCACTCTAACGCACGGTTCCTAACTCAGCAACGACTGTGCCCTATCCTGTCTGGGTGGAGAGAGCAGTTAGTTTGCTATGTCCCACTTAACAGCAAATCAAGGAGTTAGGCAGACTCCCAGAAATCTATTTTTTGACTAGATTCTACACATCCTTCTTGGACATGCTAAGCTAATACTCAAAGAAAGAAGTACCTGTCGTTAATGGATGAACATAGCTCTCCCTTAGTGGTGTTTCACCCAGAAGTTTTAGAAGGTATGCTTTGGAAGTTGAATGGCCCTTTAACTTGAGTGGCCCTGTCTAACTTCTAGGACATTATTCTCTCCCATGAGACTCAGCTAGTCACAAATCCCCCTACTAAACTAAGAACACATCCATATTGTCCTTAGGGCAATCTTCCTTCACTAACAAAAAAAGTTCTCCGGTGAGACTCTGGGTCTGGTCACAAAAAAGCAACTTCCCTTCAAAACAAAAACAAAAACAAAATTAAGTCCAGCATCTTCTCTGAGCACCTTGTAAGCCTAAAATCTTCCAGTTCCAAAACTCAGGGTGGGGAATTGGCCACAAAATTGCCTCCAGCTGTCTGAGCTTTCCTGATAACCTTTTATGACCCCACAAGCCAATCCCACAGCCATATCAAATGCAGACCAGCAATGACCTCTAACAACCTGGACCTCAGAAGCCACGAGTCTCAGAGCCAAGAGTGGCTTAAGCCAAATGTGCATGCAGAATAGAGCTGGTAAATGCTGAAGGGTCTTCTTCTTCTTCTTTTTTAATACCTCTTGTTAAACATGTTTTCCCCAAGACCTCCAGCTATCTATTGCTCTTTTTTTTTTTTTTTAGGCTTAGTAAGGTGAACTACCTTCCCCCATAGACCTCCCCTGCAAATTGCTTTTCAATAATCCCAACACAACCTGCTGGCAGCCATATTCTACATAACAATGCAGCTTGCAAATGTATCACCTGCAATTATAACTCTAGCTTTGATGTAAGACCAATTTAAAGATAGAAAATCTGGGTCTAATTAAGACAGCTCAAGCTTAGACTGATAAGCGTCACCTTCATTACAGCTCGTGTGAGCTGAAAGCCACCCCAAAGACTCAAGAATCGGTTGGGAATATATTCCTGGCATTTCAAAGCACATTTCATTGTAAAACAGGTTTCTGGCCTCTACATTTACTTCCATGGACTCATTAGCAGAGTCTTCCCTTCCTATTTGATCTACCCCTGCAAAAATATTTCTCCATGTTGCAAAGACAATGACAAAGGAAGTTCCCAGACTGGAAGATGTTTACTCTGGGGCAAACCAATGATGTCGCCCCTACTTAAAACACTCCGGTGACTTCCCATTGCTTTAGAATAAAATCCCACATCCTTGCTATGTCCCACAAGGCCCTGAAGGGCCTGGACACCATCTGAGCATCCCGCCTCATCTCACTGCCTGCTCCCCTTAGTAACAGGGTTCAGCCCGCAGGCCTATTTCTGTTCATTGACCCCGTGAAACTGTTCCCACCTCACAGTCTTGTATTTGCTGTCCTCTTTTTCTGGAATCTTGCTCTCTCCGCTTTTTGCGTAGTTGGCTCTTTCTCATTGTCTTACCCAATGTCACCTCCTAGGAGAGGTCGTCCCTGCCCACTCTACTTACAGTAACCCCATCCCTCTCCCTCGTCTTGTTCACATTTCCAGTTTTGGAGAGTTTCTCTCTCTGAGTAGAGCTCCACAGGGAGTTTTCTGGTATCTAGTACAGCATTAGTAGGCACTTGATAAAAAGTATATAAAATCAATAAATTGACAAAAGACCAGTGGCTTCTAGTTAATGGGCTGATACATTATAAAACTCGGCTATTCCCATAGCTGCACGGATTGTAGGAGTTTGAAAGGACGGGGCTCAGGTGCCCCTTTGCCATGCTGAAATTCCCTCTCCAAGATCAAAAATGAGTGTCCCCAGTCTCGGCTAGGGCACTTCTGGTGCTTTATAGTCTCATTGGCCATGGGAGGCCATTATCTGTGAAACTGTTTTCAAACTTTAGGATGGCCATTTCTCAAAAGCACTCATGGCAGTGGTTACTTACTAAACCAACTCTCCCTGGCAGTGCAAGGAAGGAATGTCACCGTTTTGGCTCCCAGCTCCTTCTACATAAAGAGCTGTGAGGCTAAATTCAGAGTCTTAATGAAAACGATGATGTCGGTGACAATATCTAACATTTACCGAGTACGTACCAGGTGCCATGCACTATGCCAAATGCTGTAGACATCTTATGTCATTTAATCCTCACGACAACCCAGGAGGTAGGTACTAGTACTTGTCCCATTTTACAGAAAGGGAAATGATACTTACACTGGTTACTTGCCCTGAGTGACAATCCAGTTCCTGAGAAGTCCAAATCTGGTTCTACCTCTACTTCCCGATTCCCTTATCCCTAGCTTGCTTCATTTTTCATCTGAAGACCCTGGGAGCCAGGCCTGGATCTCCACAGTGTCAGAAAGAAGATTCCAGAGCCAAGGTAGATGTTTCTGCAAAGCTGTGGGCATACGATTAACTTGCAGGTGTGAGGACGTCTGGCACCCTTCCTTGCCAGTACTTCGTGCGCTCACGAACTGAGTCTGCGAGCAGAGGTGACCATTATGGAGAGCCGGCTGGGCCTGAGCGGGGCCTGGGGAGCCCCGTGGCCGCCCCCGCCAGCATGCTGTGTAAATGATCATACACGTAGACAGCCCCATCAATTGGGTGTTTCTCTGCTTAAAAATCGGTAGGATAAAATGTTTCCTTCTTTATAGTCAGGGCATGTTCTAGACCCCTCAGGGGGCCTTTGAAAAGGGCTGGTTTTGTATTTAAGAGTAAAGCGTTGTTATCAAGAATTTTTAATATATTCTGCAGCAATTGAGAGATGACACCCACTTCAGAAGCTCCTAAAAAAGAAGCCTCTGAAGGGATTTAGAGGCACCCCATGGAGGAGAGAGTTCAGGGGTTTCAGGCTCTCAGCTGAGAAGAGGCAGCTCTGGGATGGGGGGTGATGTCAGAGGTTGCTGGGGTGCCCCGATGTTCGGAAAGTAGCAGGAGGGCAGAGCACAGGGCAGTAGGCTCCCAGGGGGAGTTTATGGAGTTTGTGGGTGCAGGGAGCAGAGATGGTGCTGTTTCTGCTCTGCTCGGGCACTTAAATGCCCTCAGGGCTGCCAGTCCGCCTTAGAAATCATTTTGCTGGTCCTGGCACAAGGATATAGTGTGAACTCCAAGGTAGCGCCAGAATTTCTGCACAGTAGGGCTTAAGGGAAGTTGGACACAATATTTTGGGGGGAAGGGGGATTATTTTTATCCAGCGCATATGTGGGGTGTGGAGATAGGCTGGATTTACTTTGAGGATCGCCAGAGCCATCAAGGGTCAGTTCCTCCCTGAAGTATCTACTTCATAGCCCTCGAAAGAAGGAAAAGGCGGGGGGTGGGGGGGGGGAGAGAAGGGGGAGACTTCTGGAGAAACCCAGGGCATTTATGGGAAACTTATTAACATTAAATCCTCCAGGGAACTCAAAGGCTAACCAACCTGTGCATAGCTGGAAAAACCAAATTAGGCAAATAGCCAGCCAATTAATGGAGAAGACCCAGCCAGATCCAGTCAAAATACTTGTTTTCCTTCTATTTCAGTCAAGGTGATTGATTCTCTTTCCCTAAAGAGCTACAGAAAGCAGCATCCTATGTGACGTCTGTCTCTGGAAGTTTCTCCCAGCCACTGTCTGTAGGGGAAGCACAACATTCCCCACATATTGAAAGCAAGGGCAGCTATCGATTTTGTTGTTGTTATTTAAGAGTAAAATTTAAAAGAGAGAAGAGTAAAGCCCATCAGAGTGCTGCCACCCACCTCTGCTCCTCAAACTCTCTCTAGGCCAAGAAAGAAGCTTCTGGAACCACCCTGGTTCTCGGCATGCTCAGAGCAGTTAATTTACCGATTACAGGCCTCACACAGTGATCTGAACCTGAAATAATATTTTCTGATCTTTAGTTTGATCATCGAATTGACTATAACCTTTATTAAGAGAAAAATAGTGGTAATTATTTTAATCGAGAGTTTTTGAAGCAGAAAATGACTTATAATAGTTTGAAAAGAGTAAAATCTTAGAAAAAGGCAAAAATTCAACTACTCAGTGAATTTTCCAAAAGAGTAGCTCATGTACTTGTATGAAAAATGAAGAGTTAATAGTACACAGGTGAATAATTACATAGAAATAAATAAGACGGGAAGTAGATAAAAAGATCCATATCCCAAAGATGGTGGAGAGTTGTGCCTCTCCCAGCAGAGTTAAACAAATGAGGCGACTATCCATGTAGGCAAGCCTTTCCCTAACATTCAGATAATTGGACCTACAAAGTGCAATTTTCTAAATGGGGACGAGGGCTTGGTTTTAGAGGGTTCTTATAGGATCATAATCTGCCTGCAGCCGCCTGACTCCCAGTTAGACCCCCCGCAGTGCCCTGGCAGGGTGGGGGTGGGAGAGGTGGCCTCAGAAGGTTATCGATGTCATCTGTCTTCCATGCCTTGAAAAATCTCTGCAAAATTTCTAACAACTCGTTCCTGAAGATCGTTAGCTGAATCTTCGGGTATATTTAATATTTTCAGTTTAGGGGAGAAAAGAGCCATGTCGATACCATTGTCCTGGCATCTTTTCACATGGAAACCTTTCCAACACCTTACTGCACTGTGAAGTATCTGGCCCTAGCCAGGGTCCTCTCCCAGCAGGAAGAATGGGGCCCAGAAAGCCTGCTCGACATCTGAAACCTGCTCTGCGCAGGCCTCCACCTACCCGGGGAGGGTGTGCTTGGCTGAGAGGGGAACAGGACACAGGACAAGTCCAGTGGTGTCTCCCCAAAGGACTCAGAAGGCACCCAGCTCACTTGCCTGATGCGTAGTGTCGTGGAGCCCCCAAACCCCACACTAGCAGAAGGTTCATTGTGTTTGGTGACATTGAGTGCTAGCTGTGTTCACTGAGAACTTAGTAACACCCAGCTGCCATCTGTCCTGACTCTGACGTGGCCCTCCACAGTGTCTGCTCTTCAGCCTTGAGCTCACTGACCCGTGCACAGGTCTGGCCCTCAGTTTCTTCATCTCTCAGGTACATTCAGGAAACAATCATTTCCAAGCTAACTCCGAGGCAGTCTGGCAGACTGTACTAATTTCCTAGCACTAGTGTAATAAATTATCCCAAACTGGGTGGCTTAAAATTACATTTATTTGCTCGCAATTCTCGAAGCCCAAAGTCCAAGATCGAGGCGTTCGCAGAGTCATGCTCTCTGAAGGCCCCCGAGGAGGGTCGTCCCTTCGCCACTCTCGAGCTTCCGGCGGTCGCAGAATCCTCGGCCTTCCTCGGCCTGTAGCTGTATCGCCCCAACTTCTGCCTCTGTGCTCACATGTCCTTCCCTGTGTGTCAGTGTCTCAGTCCAAATTTTACTCTTAAGGGTACCGGCCATTGAATCAGGGTCGCCCTAATCTTGTATGACCTGATCTTAACTTGATCACATCTACAAAGACCCCCTTTCCAAATAAGGTTGCCTTCGGAGTTGTTGGGGTTGGAACTTCAGTGTTATCTTTGGGTGGGGGGGGATCCTATTCGGCCAGTTCAGAGACTGTACATTTCCCTGTTATTGCATTGAATTGTCGGTTTTGAAGCAGAATTTGGCATTTGTGTTGGCTTTGAGGTGACCACAAGCACTATTAAATTCATGCATTTTCTCTTTTAGGCTAAGGGAAAATTTAGCCCATCTCTGCAGAAATTCAGGATTTCTACCAAAACCAGAGGGTCACTTTGGACAAAATCCCCCCCTCGCCACCCTTCTGGAATCTTCTCCATCCCTCTGCTTTACAAGATGAGGAATGACTTCCACTTGCACAGCTGCGATGGGAGAGGCAGGATCACCTAGTGGTTCAGGGCGCTCTGCTTCCCAGTCCTGGCTTTGCCTCAGACCAGCTGTGTGACCTTGAGCACATAACACTGGAGATGATAAAGATAAAATAGTACTTGCCTCAGAGGGTTATAGGATCAAATGAGTTTATAAACAGTAAATGCTGCTGTGTTGTGCCTGAAACTTATTAAGTGTTGAATGAAGGTTAATGATAAACCTCCGTTTATCTGGGAGGGCACACTGTTGGATCCAGGAGTGTGGGTCAATAGATTTTTGCACAGTTACATTAATGTTATGACTCAAACACACACCTAAGAGATTGGGCAGGATCTGCTACCAATAAGAATTCCGAGCACCTAATGACATTTAATGAGCCCCTACCATGTGTCAAAGCTGGTGCCAACTGCTTTACATTGCTCCTCTTTGCACACAGTGAACCTAAAAGGTAGGTCTTGTTTTTATCCTTATCCTACGGATGAGGAAACTGAGGCCCAGAGCGTTTTGGCGACAAGTCACATAGCTGACCCTGTAGTACTAGGCTTTAACCTAGTCAAAACTAACGCTTAATACCTAAATTCTACTGCCGTAAGAGTTCCATCCCAAGATCATCTCACCGAAAAGAATAATCTGGAATGGAGAAATTCTGCCTTAGGGCTCAGGAGACAAGCTGAGCACGTGGAGAACACAGAATCCCCGGCACGCACACCTGAAGGAGGAAGGCCCTTGACCGGCCGGATTAGCTCTGCTCTCTGCTCGCTGGCCGCTTGCTCTCCAGCCTCTGGAGTAATGGGCCCCACTCCCTAGTTCCTCTTTTTCACTCTTCTCAGCCAGTGAGGAGCCGCAATCATTTCCAGACTCTCCTCACGTTGCAGGCTCGGGAGCACCTGGCAGCAGAGAAAAAACACACACACAAATAAGAGTGACAGCTCCCAGCCTGGAGGCCGGATTTCTCCTTGTTCCCAGGCAGAAACACGCGGGGTTGTAAGCTGAGCCTTCCAGGGTCACAGCTGGCCGTTGGGTAACCCCGGGTCTCATGCCTCACTTCTCCCAGCCCCCGGCTCCATGCACAACTTTTGGCACTGCTGGAACTAATGACTCAAATGCCAATCAGAGCCTGGCAGCTGTCTGGGCTGTACACTGTCAATGCCGCTGGTCAGCCACCCTTCTATGAAAAACCAAGGGAGCCAGCAGGCTGCAGCTGAGACACTACGGCTCCTGGGTGCCCACCCTCCCAGCCCCACCGTACTCACCCTGCCTTTTCCTTTCTGCCAGGTTGAAGGCTTTGACTTAATCCCACCCAAAGGCTCAGGATCTCCTGAGACAGGAAATGTATTACCACGGCAGTAGGGGAAAGTGTCTGTTTCATCAAAAGACTGGGCTTTTGCCCAATGTGTTGATTATTTTCCTGCTGACTAAGAAAGTTATCAAACCTTCCCTAATCATCGGTTTCCCCATCTAATAAACAGGTATAATACCATTCCCATTGTGTGAGAGGCAGAAGAATGTCCCTTAAAGCACTCAGCACAGAGCCTGGCACATGCAATAGATGTTGTTCACATCATCATCATCAGAAAGGCAACACTCATGAATTTGGGCAGGGCACTTAACTGCAACTTCGAGGGTGGGAGGTAGAAAATAGGGCCGGCCCAAGGATTCATGGGGGAAGGATGGTTTCCCATGACCCTCACCTTCCCACTCTGGGCTTTGTGGGAGTGGGGTGGGGTGCGGGGTGGGGGGGGAGAGGCTAGATCATCTAGACTGAAAAATGGAGTTGGAGAAGACAGTTGTTAGAAAGAAGGAAAAAACCAACCTTCTCCAAGGCCAGGTGCTGAGCTAGAAACTTAAGATGCTATTTCATTAGGCCTTGCCGCCACCCAGCAGAGCAATAAGTTTCTCTCATTTTGCAGAGTAGGAAGTTGAAGTTTGCTGACAGTAAGAGCTCTGCCCCCAGTCCCTCAACTGGCTAGGCGGTTGTGTTGAGCTTTGAATCCGGCTCTGGTAACCTGGAAGTTTCACACTTGAGATGGACAAAAAGCTGGCAAGGAGTAAAGCTACCTCCCAAATATAAACATCAGTAAAGGCCAGTGCTGGAAAGTTCAATGCAACTAGTCCAGTTCTCCTTTTATAGATGAGAAAACTAGGCTCAGAGAGGTTAAGTAACTTACCCAAAGACACACAGTGAGCTGGTGACATGATGAGGACCAGAGCCCGGATCTATAGCATCACTTCAGAATAGGATGAGTCACTTCAAAGTGGCCTCCAAACTCTCACAGGACAGAAATACAAACCTGGATTGGGAAAGGAAAGAGATCCTTAAAAGGTTCAGGAAGAAAGTTCTGAAGATCTTGTTGAGAAACTGGGGCGAGCTTGCTTTCCTGGTTCCTTTTTCATCCCCCATCAGGGAGCAAGCCCTTCCCTGGAGCCCCTTTCTGCCTCTGTTCTCCACGACCTTCACAGCCGACTCCGACAAAGAATATTATTTCTTCATCTCAGTCCTTCTAAGGAGAAAGGATCAAACATCTCACTTTCAAGATTCGTGAACTATCATTGAAAGGGTAATAAGCCCCTGAAAATGTAATTTTTCAAGAAACATTTGTGTCTTGAAAATATACCTTGTGTCAAGAGTCTGCATCGTTTGAAAGAACATTCTCGCTGCTCCTGAAAGGATTTCGGTAGCCCTTGTTGAGAGCTCTCCTCAACGGAAGGAGTAGGTTAAATGGTCCTTATTAGGGTCACCGAAGATCCCAGCTCTGATTTGCTTAGGCGCCTTCAACTTGAGTCATTACTGCTATGATGATAATGGCATTCTTCACAATAATAACTATTTATTGAGTGTATTTTTATGTGTCAGGTACTGTATTGAGTATGTCATAGAATTTATTCTCACTTCCATTTACAACCTTTACACACTCTCCTCCCCCCTGCCAAATAGATAGTACAGTTAACATTACCACTTTACAAGTAAGATCAGAGAGGCCAAGTAACTTGTCCAAGGAAACGCGTAAGTTTAGGAACCATGATTTGAACCTCGGACATGTGCCTACAAGCTGTACCCTTCTCCATAAAGCCATTGACTAAAAGATCTCTTAGTTCCATAGAGGCATCAGATGTGGGTAGATCCGCCTTTTTTTCTGCTCTACTCAGTCACCTTGGGCCTATTAAAAAGCCTTCATATATCCAGTCGACAAACATCCCCGCAGACTGACCATCTAACTAGGAGACAGGCTCTGTCCTGCACTCTGTGGAATCAAGTGAAAAATGGGACATTCTACTTTCAAAGGTTCCATTGTGTACTGAGTGAGGCCGGCTAGAAACAGGAAAATGACAACCTCGCATCATATGCAATTTGGGTGTGTGCGCACATATGTGTGTTTTAATTCAGTGTGGTGGTCAAGGAGTCAGGCTTTGGAGCTAGACTGCCTGGAATCAAATCCTGATTTTACTGCTCACTAAATGTGATGAGTTGACTGTGTTCTCTAAAAAGATATGTGAAGTCCTAACTCCCAGTATTCCAGAATGTGACTTTATTTGGAAATAGGGTGCTTGCAGATGCAATGAATTAAGATTAAGCCATTAAAGTGAGTCCTGGCCCAATATAACTGGTGTGCTTATAAGAAGAGAGCGGGGAGGAAAAGACAGAGAAAGAGACACACACGCAGAGAAGAATGCCACATGACGACAGAGGCAGAAGCCGGAGTTGTTCAGCGACAAACCAGGAAACACCAAGAACTGCCAGCAACGCCAGAAGCTAATCGCAAAGCGTGGAACGAATTCTCCCTTAGAGGCTTTGGGAGACTGTGGCCCTGCTGACACTGTGATCTCAAACTTCTAGCCTCCAGAACTGTGAAAGAATAAATTTCTGTGGTTTTA
Organism: Rousettus aegyptiacus; assembly: GCF_014176215.1. Lineage (NCBI taxonomy): Eukaryota > Metazoa > Chordata > Mammalia > Chiroptera > Pteropodidae > Rousettus > Rousettus aegyptiacus. The sequence continues at coordinate 48,625,613 of NW_023416309.1, read as the reverse complement.
AGGCACTCCGTTATACTTTTTATGGCAGCCCTAGGAAACTAATACACTAAATATAGCTGTAGCCAAGTTAATCTAACTTTCCGTGCCTCAATACTTACATTTGGCAACAATTAGTATTTGCCTTCGAGGGTCGTTCAGAAACTAGATAGTCCAGAAAGCTCTCAGCATAGTACTTGGCACATTGTAAGAGCTCGGTAAAGGTTGCCATCGTTGCTACTTGTTTTTTTTTGTGTGGTGTGTGTGTGTGTGTGTGTGTGTGTGTGTGTGTGTGTGTGTTTTAATGTGGAGGGGCACTATGGTTTTCATTCGATTTTCAAATAGTCTGTGTTGCAAAAAAGGGCTGAGAAGAACTGCCTTAGGTCTCGGCATCTACAGGTGACTTCAGTAGATCAATGGACCCCTCTACCTTCCTCGAGCACCCGCACCCATAACTTGCCACAGAAGAGAAATGCTGCAATCTCTGTGCATCTCCCCTGTGACAAAACAGCACGACTCCTCGTGATTTGCACGCACTGCCTCCTTGCGTGCTGATGGTCACTCTAAGAGGTGAGAAAAATCTCCATTTCACAAATGAAGAAAGCAAAGACTTCCTCACTCTTGCTCTCTCTCCTGCTCTCTCACCTGCCCAGCTGGCTGCACATCTCAGGAGACCACGAAACTTCACTGATTTCACCAAACTAGGTGGTTAGAATTGAAGACCTCAGAACCACAAGACCTTGGGGACAAGTCCTTAGTGAAGGTCACAGCTTGGCCCCAGAGAGGGGCTAACTTGGTATTAACTAGAGAGTCAAAATGGTTGAGGACACAGAGGTAGAATGGAATCTACCCCTGGCTTTTTGTGTGGTAATGCAAATTACGTCACAATACACCAAGTTACAGACTGTTCCTTCTGATTCTTGCTGTGCCTGTGGATTTCTTCGTTTTCATCCCCAACCACTCAGCAGATGATGCTAATGAATGAGTTAGTTCCATGCTATAAGGAGGCAGACACTGTGTCGCCTGGGGCACTTCCTTTTTGGCTTCTGTTGCTAAAAATGTCCAGCCTAGGTCATTGCCCTAGTCTGAAAATCTACCCGGCCATGCTCCTCAAAGGAATGACTCTTTTACCCATTTCCATGAGATAATCTTGGCTTCCTTTTGTTTGGCCAAGTTCAGTCCTTTAATGCACGAACTTCCTCAAGCCAGGCAGGGAAAAGCTGGGAGCAAACTTGAAATGCACAGTTACAATGAAAGAGACATTAGTTTAAAGTCTTCAAGAGTTGGCAAGAAAATGGGTTTTCCTGGATGGCAGAGTCACGCCTGGGGGAAACAAAGGGAGTACAAGAAGAGCGGTATAAAAGGAGACATCCCGGCCAAGTGGCGATTCCTTCACCCCCTAGCCAGGGGTGGGTGTTCGTGCCGACGTCTGCCACCTATTTATGCTTGGAGCTTGGCAAGAACGATTGATTCTTTCCCTAAACTCATCCAATACTTTTAACTTACTTTGTAAGTTGGTTTATTCCATCAAAATCTAAACCTTATTCTCAACTTTTCATTAAAAAAACTTTTCTCTCTAATGTCTTAATTATCTGAGTAAGTCACCAAACCTGTTGAGTATACTTGCACACATATCAACGTCTACATGTGTAGATAAGAATGGATCAAATATAGAAGTGATTGAATTTTTAAAAAACACTGGCAAGAAATACTATCTTATTCCTGGGATGGAAGAAGAGATTTAAATGTGCATCCTCTAAATCGGGTTTCTAACTGGATTGAGATCACGACCTGTGTGCCTCTCCTTGTCCCTGTACCCACCTCACCTGCATCGATTTGCTACCAATCTAGACACATCTAGGATTTGGATTCTGATCATTTCCTAGAAGAAAAAAAAATCTCGAGAAAAGATATCCCAGGAGATGGCATTTCTGCTTCATCACAAGTGTATCTTTCCTGGGCTATATCAGCATTTCCTTCTCGGATGTGAGATAAGGCACCAGATGTGACAGACCCCATTCCTGTCCGGAAAGCACGCTGACAACAGTAACCCCTTCAGTGGTGCTAGGAAGAGGGGTCACGGAGACCTCGACCAGCTTTCCCAGATAGCTGAGGACCCCAGGGCAGCCGAGCCCAACACAAGCCAAGGGGTGAGTGAAGAAGCAAGCATGCGATACCAGGCAGATTCCAACACCTCTGAGTATTGATTGCCAAGGTACTCCGAGGTTCAGCCTGGCAGGCAGGTAGGTGCAGATACATATTCTCACCTGGATGTTTTAAAAAGAAAGAAAATTCCCTGGAAATGTTGGATCCTTTTCTTAAGGCTCAGCAAGTGCCTCCCAACTCAAGTTTTGGGTTGTGGGTCTTTCTTTACAGTTACGGTTTGAATATCTGTATCCCCCAGTGATGCTATTAGAAGGTAGGGCCTTTGGAAGGTGCTTAAGCCATAAGGGTAGAATCTGATGAATGGGATTAGTCGTTTGCAAAAGAGACTCCAGAGAGATCTCTCTGCCCCTTCCACTATGTGTGGATACAATGAGAAGTCTGCGACCCAGAGAAGGCCCTCGCTGGACCATGCTGGTACCCTAACCTTATATTTTCAGCCTTTAACTGTGAGGAATGAATTTCTGTTGCTTATAAGCTAAGGTATTTTGTGATGGTGGCCCAACAGGACTAAGGTATTTACCATCATAGTTCACCGAATTATTACCTCTCATTGTAGGCTAGTCACCAAGTTGAGAAGTGGGCTCCTCTAACAACCTTCTCATACACTTGAAACTAAAAACAACAAAAAATCAAAAATGCAACGTTAATTTACAATAAGCTTTGAGAAGCCTAAAGAACAGGGTTTCATTCACCAGCTCTTCCATCTCCGATGGACTCAACAGCTGTGCCAGAAGGCACAGACTCCCACTAATCTATTACCCCCACATGAAGAGCCTGCTTCCGAGTGCCAAAATCAAATGGAACCCGGGCATCTATCATCCTCCAAATGGGATGTTTCGTTCTCTCTTAACTTCATTCTGGGTGTTTGAAAATAGAGTGATGTTGATTTTTATTTCTTTTGGACAAAGCAGCCATGGCCATTTCCCCCACAGCTCCATAGCCAGCCACCCAAAATGCACTATCTAAATATTTATCATAGCCTAACATGGGGTCGGCTTGAGTTCATTAGTTTTTCTGATTATCCCAGCATTCGATGCAAGAAAAAAAAGTGCCACGAGTACTGTAAATATTTACAGATTACTTAAATCAGAGAGTCTTGCTTTGGCTCCAAATGGCTCACCCTACATTTGTACCACAGGCAAGACAGGCACCAGAGCACATATGTTGAGTGCAAAAACCCACAGGAACATGCCAGAGCTGCTACTGCAGACAAGGACAGCCCCTCCTAGAATGCACAGCTAAACAGAGGCGCCTGCACTTTGTATTTCTAGAACGGATGGACCTTTAATTATTCAGAACCACGAGGGTTTAACATTATTTATAGTATTAAAGTTAATCATTTATTTAGCACGGTTTCTCCGAAAGAGTTCAGGATAACCTTTATAATGCTCATTAAGCAGCAACATGTAATAATTAGCACTTATTCTTTTTCTGTCTTCCTGGCTGAGCCATAGATATCCCAAGGGCAGGGCTGCCTGGTTCGCTGCTTTATCCTGTGCTTAGAACACAATCTTTTACATAGTAGGTGCTTAATATGTATTTATAGACTGAACACATCAACTTAGACCTTTGCTTTTCATTTGAGTCTCAAAGATGCACAGACTAGATTTTATTTTGAGGTTTAAACTCAACTAGGTTAAGCTCCTAAATCTGAGTTATTACTTTGTTTTCTCTCAATGGTAGACTTTGGGGTCTTCTAAAGAGCTCAAGCAGAAAGTTAGGAGGCTTGGTTCCCTTTCTGCCTCTAATTTCTGTGTGACTTTGAACAGACGCTTGCTTAGACCATTGATCAAGAGTTCCTTGATTGGAGTCTTTGGATCTACTAGGGGTTCATGGATAGGCTATGGTGTCTATGAAACCTCTGAAATAGTCTGCCCAAATGTACCATGACCCAAAAGTGCTCTTCTGTCTTATGAGAGAGTCCATGGCTTCAAGTAGGTTCACTAAGAACTCAATAATTAAAATAAAGTTAAGAATCATCCTCTTTGTCTCTTTAATAATTGAGGGTGGTGGTGGAACAGATTAAATCAGTCTTCCCTGACATGTAAATAGAGGTTGCTTGTACCGTGCACCCTGACTCCTATCCCTGATGCACACTCAAGTGTGAGTACGTTTGATCCAACACACAGTCTTCTACAGAATTGATGGCTATCGCCAAAGTCAGGAATGAGCACAGGTTGCACATGACAGACAGGAGGAGCTCAGAGAAAAAGTTCAGGTAATAGAGTTGGATCGAAGTCCAAAACACTATTCTCTACGTATCCTGTTATTCAACTTGGACCTCTGATTTTAAAAATTATTAAATATCAAGACTATACTTTAAGTTTCTTTGGTATCCCCAAATTAAGTTTATCTCCCATCCCACAAAAAGGCATACCTGATTCACGCTTTTAAAACGGATCAGAGTTTAACAGAGTAGCATAATCTACCTGTCATTCCCACAGCTTCTGGAATTGGGCCAAATGAGCCTTAAACACAATTCCATTTTATTCACAGCTGGCACGTGAGCTGCGTCTCAACCTTGACCAAATGTTCTTTTCTGATTGGAGTGTTTCTGTATTGCTTAGACATTTTAAACAACGGGCCCCAGAGTTGGATGCTAAAACTTTGGGGTTGAAGTAGAGTCTTAGCCCAAGGAAGATTAACAATGATAGTCCAACTGCCAGAGAGTCCTTCAAATGAAGGAAAGATCATCTACATGTTGAAAAGTGGGAAAGGGCTCTCTCCTTCTACCCCATCTCCACAACTCTGGGAAAAGTACTAAAAATTAAGTAAAACAACACTCAGGTGTGAAACAGATTATGACTCACAGCTGGAGGCAAAGAAGTTGCAATTCTATCCAATTACGCCAATTTAATTGGGTGTTAAAAAAATCGTAGGTCCCAACAGTAGTTTCCTGGCCAGACGGCAGTCTATAATATAGAGAAGCAGCACCTCTATTTGTTAGGAATTGGGACGTGGGGCTGAGGAGAGAAAGCCCAACACAGTGCTTAGAGTACCCCTAAGGTGGGAGCCATTTTCACTTTGAAGATGAATTGACGTCTGGTTTGGATGTTGAAGACTTCAAGATTCTTCTCTGGGGTTTGTGAGAGCACAGTTTGAAGAAGGGGCCTGAAAAGTTTTTCAGCTCCCGGATTCCCAGGAAAAGCACTGTATTCAGAATCTCCCACTTACTTCTTACAAGTCTAAAATCAACCTCCAAATTTGTGAAAAACTGTATACAACCTGAATGTCTAACTTTAGGAGGAAGTTTGGGCAATTTGAGCTACATCAATGTCACGGCAACAATTTCAGCCAGTACAAATGTTCACGGAGAATTTCTAATAACATGGGGAAATGTGTGTGATATAATGTTAAGCTAAAAATGTAGGATACAAAATTGTAGAAACAATGTCCAAAAGGCATAGAAAAGTAGCCCAAATTTAAACGTGATTTTCATTTAATGATAGACTGATAAGCAATGATTCTTTCTTCATCTTGTTATACTGTATTTTCCAAAAACTCACACAACTTCATGTATTGTTTTTATACAGGAATCAAAAGAATTTAATAAAAAAGAAAAAAAAACTCACTCCCACTCAGATGTGCCACTTTAATCTGACTGATCTGTCCTCTGTATCCGGCTTGCATCTTTTCTCTGCCCCTTTGCTCCAAAGCATCCCCTAACCCTGGCATACTCTCCTTGCTCCTCTCTGCTTATCCACACCTTCCCCATCCTCCAGCCTTCTGGGTTCCCTGCCGGGCCCATCTGGGAAGCTGCTGGGCCCATCCCAGTCACAGAAGATCCCTCCTTCTGAACACCTGTACCACAATTTCATCCACGCCATTCGTGAAGCCTTGGAATTGGTAAAAAAATTTTGCTGTGATCATATCATCTCCATGCCTAGTCCACACCTCAGATCAATTACCCCCAGAATCTCTCAGGCAGGGCCCAGGCATTAGCATCTTTTAAAGCTCAGTAGGTGATGTCAATGTGCAGCCAGGACTGAGAATCACTGGTCGAAAGTCAAAAGTCACCTTCTGTATATACAGCAATTATTTATCCCAGATTTTCTGGGCCAGTTTTAATCCAAGTATCTCTAACATTGATCCTACATAAACCATGGGAGCTTCCCAGAAATCCTGGTTTTCTAGTGCTTAACAATAATAATAATAATAATAATAATAATAATAGTACTAATTATTAATAGTAGTAGTAGTTAAACAATATTAACTATGTCTTTGAAATGCACATGGACACTAGACCCATATCATATTTTTTTGGTTGCTTCAAATATATTCATTTTGAGTTCCAGTAGTCATCCAATTTGAAAAATAAAAATGCAGGATGCCCCCTATTAAATTTACATGTCAGAGTAACGGTAAATAATTTTAAAGGACATATTCTGAGATATACTTATCCTAAAAATTTATTTACTGTTTATCTGCAATGCAAATTTAACCAGGCATCTGTATTTTACCTGGTAACCCTTGGTGCAGGAAATAGGGTCTTTGTCGTTGAGGGCTTTTATTTCCTGTAGTGCTGTCATGGAGCCCTCATAGAGTCAGAGCTGAACTCCCAATGTGACTGAGTTATTGACTACAGAATAAGCTAACTCCAGAATCATCTGGGAGAAAGGCCCTGCTTTCTAGGCTCTGCCACTGAGGGGGCAAGTTTCATTTGACTTGCAGGACTAGAGATGAAGCCAGAATAGAAATACTGCTTCCAGCCTGTGCCGAGAGTTTCAGCTTCACTAGCCTATATTGGGCAGTGGCTCGAAGTATGAGGTTCTAGAGTGAGAGAGTTCTGGGTGTGGATATCACCTCTCCCTGCTAATGTATGATTTGGGGCAAGTTAATAAACTTCCATGAGCCTCAATTTTCTCATCTGTAAAATGGGGAGAATCATACATTCCTACCCAATAATCAGTCTTAGGATGAAATAAGATTATGTTTGAAAGTTTAGTGCTTGGGCCATTATTATTGTTACATAAAAGGGCTTCATTTTTACCCCATATTCGGCCAACCAGCAAATAAATACACTAGGCTGCTTGCCCTGACTCAAGTATTGTTCTTGTCCTCATCCTGCCGTTTCTGACGGAAGCAGACAGTAACGACTGGGAAAGGAGCTATGGGAAAAGAGCCAGATTCTTTGAGAATGCGAGATCGAAGACTCTTTATATAAGGCAGATCTCAGTTGGTAGAATTTTACACAAATGACAACCATTTGGCTAGCTTTCGCAGGAAGATTTTATGCTCTTGAGTGTGGTCCCCCAGCCAATCCACGAGAAGGAAATGAGAGGCCAGGGTCACAGCAAACACTGGGGTCTTTGATCGGCCCCGAGTGCTGGAACCAAGGGCCAGCACAACTCTTGTGTGTTGTGTCTTCAAATTCCTGCAGGTCAAAAACCATGTTTCTCTCTCAGCGTTTCTTTCTACCCTGGGGCAATTCCAGATCTCCTCGTCTGATGCTGCCTACAGCCACCCCTGCCTGAATAGTGAGACACTAACCAGACGTGATTTTTCGGTTTTTCAAAAACTAGTTTGAAAAATATCACCTGGGACAGCCTGAAAAAGAATGCCAGGCTGCCTGCCCCTCGCAGTCCACAAAAAGATACATCAGCTGCCCATCGCTGTCAGCTCTCTGCTCAGACTATGACAAGCTGCAACGTAGGGAGGACAAGGGAAGCCTCTCGGTTACCCTAGGCAGAATGGACCCCGTTCCTGCACAGATCCCAGGGGGGAACTGAAAATGGGGCTAGAAGAGGGGAGGGGAAATGAGGGAGCCAGGGAGCTCAGCGTCTTCAGGTCATTCTTCCAAGCTCATCTTCTACGCCAAGTCATATCATTGGGTCCTCTCCAGACACATTTGGGGGAAGCAGTGGGGAGAAGGAAAGCTAGGCCCATCATTACACAGGCAACCCACTCAACCTTTCTGAGTTCCAATACAGTCCTCTGTGAGGTAGGGACGGTATCCTCCTTGCTCTCCTTAGAGTAGTTGAGAGGGTCAAAGGAGGTCACATATGCGAAAGTGCTTAGCAAACTGTAAAGCACTGAAGATATTCTGTGGATTACTATTATTGCATTTCTTTCTCTGCTGAGACAGTGAATCCACCCAGATGTTGAAACAAGCCAAAGCTATGAAGAACTCCACGATCTCTATGCACCTCACTCAACTTAAACCAGGAAGACAGCTCACAAACCCATGATAAACAATTGCTGACAGCCTGTTCTGTTTCCCCACAGTGTACTTGAGTTCTTTTCCAGTGTCTGTTCTGTATCAGGGAAGATACTGCTGGTGAGCTGAGGGGGAGGGAGAGAGCCAGTGGCTTTTAGGTGGCCAGGCCAAGGAGGTTCTGGGCTGGCGATGCAAGATAAGTTAGGTGTGGAAAGCCTGCCTGTTTGCTAAGCCTGGCTCAGAAATGGGGTTGACCCCCTTGGTCTTCTCGCTTGATGCACACCCAGATGAGGTGACAACAGACTGCAGAGGGCAGGGGGCTGGTCTTATGGTTTCCCATCTGGTCTCGTTTGGCTTTGGGGGTTTGGCGCCTCTGACAGACACATGGAGAACAGCCTTGTCGTCTTGAATCAGACAGTCGGCCTCAGTGCGCACGAGTACGTGTGAGATTTCACACATGTTCACTGGAGGAAGGAGGTCGCGGAGCAGGAGAAGAGGCATATTTACATTCTCTGCAAGTGTTTGGATTTTTAAAGGAAAAAAGTAGACATTTTACAGGGCATGTTATAAACCAAGGTAACCCCTCGCCCCCACACCCCCCTTTACCCGCCCCCACTGCCCTGTGTTATTGGAGAAACACCAACAGCCCCAAGCAGGAGAGAGTTGATTCCATTCTCTGGGGCTGGGAATGCCTTCCTGGTTTGCTTGAGAGATTCCCTTGCCTTATTTCCTCTGCCTGCTATCATCTCACAGCAAGGCTCGGGGGCGGGATGGTATTTGTACGCTATTTTAAAAATCTGTTCTGGGAAATACAAAGTCCATAACCTACATGCCAAGAATCGAAAAACTGAGTACCTTAAAAACACTCTAAAAATACGACTATTGTTACCTTCTCTGTTATTTCGCTTTTCACTTGACTGTTACCTGACGAAGACAATAAAATAATTGTTTAAAAAATGGACACAAATCTACATGGATAATGATAATGCGGCTGGAGATGGGAGATGACGATGAGAGCTAGAGGAGACCGCTCGGCAGGAAGAACAGCTGTCATGCCCCACCCCTCCCAGCCGTGATGTGGGTGATTCCTCTCATCCAGCATCAGTCTCCTCAGGAGTCTCAGCCAGCCTTAGCCATCTTGAAAAGTGCCACTGTGAAGTTAGCTAGGAGGCACTCATGAAAATGCTAGAATGTGCTAGAGTTGTCCAAATCCTTCCGCATATGATTCCATTTAGTAGCCCCCCAAAGAAAGACCCAGCAGGATGACAATTATTATCCCCATTTATAAGGGTTGAAACTGAGACTCAGAAATGCAAATATTTCCAGTTCCCAAAGCTAAGCGGGAATAGAGAGCTAAGACTTCTGAGTTCATGTCTCCCGTTCTTAGACTTACACAGAGGCCAAAGTAGCCTAGTGGCAGAGCTTGTAAGCTCTCATGCCAGGTTATCTAGGTTCAAGTCCCAGCTCTGATACATGTTTGTTTTTCTGACCTTGGGGCAAAATACTTAAATTCTCTGACTCAATTCCCTCATCAGTAAATTGGGGATAATAACAGTAGGACCCACTTTACAAGGTCATTGAAAAGATTGAATAAAATCATACATGTAAAGTACTTAGCCCAATGCCAGACACTTGACATATGTCAGCTCCCTGAACTTGGGAATTATTGAATATAAATGTATTCAAATTATTTTTATTTGCCATTCTATTCAAGTTTCCTGATATGTCTTGTTTTTCAATGCTCATTGTAATAGAACCCAATAGTCACTATACCTATTAAAAGGTCCCTCAGACCTAAACCTTTTTTCCTCGGGGTGGAAAATTGGGACCAGACCTGCTTTATTACAACAATGTAAAAATAGTTTCTCATGCATCTCTCACAGCCCCCAGGAAATAAGCAGTGGCCTACAAACTCTTCCAGACTTGCCCAAGATCCCGGTTAAGTGAAAGGAGTGAGGCTCTTCCCTGGGACAATGTAAATATACCTTTGGGGTGAAATAAAACACTATTTTAAATAATTTCATCACTGAAGGAAAGATGTAAAAAAAAAGTCTGAACAACAAGAAGGACACTTCCACTGTGACTAGCGGTCATGTCTCCAGGGTGTGGGCAGGAATCAAGGATGATAATTTTTAGTATTTGTACATTTCAATAATGTTTGCATTTCTTACCACAGATACATATTATTTTGTAATAAGATACTAAAATGTTGCACCATTCCTAGGCTGGCTAGAGGGTGAACTCTGTAGAAATGACCCTAGGCCCTTCTCAATGGGGAAGCTAAAATTTTTCTTAAGAATCAGCTCCAGTGCTTAAAGGAATGGATCTTAAAAGTTGTCGTCACAGGAAAAAACACATGTTCTATCTATCATCTATCTATCTATCTATCTATCTATCTATCTATCTATCTATCTACCTATCTATCTATCTTTCTTTCTATCTACCTACCTACCTACCTACCTACCTACCTAAGATGATAGATGTTAATTAAACTTACTGTGGTAATCATTTTACAGTATATATGTAAGTCGAGTCATTATGTTATACACCTTAAACTTACACAGTGCTGTATGTCAGTTATAGCTCAGGAAAACTGGAAGAGAAAAGAAGACCCAGCTCGATCATAAATTCCTCTTGGAAGCTCTTCCAGGTGGAATTCATTATCCCTCCTTTTGTGCTCCAACAGCACTTTGTGCCTTCCAGTGTTACAGCACTTCATTAATTCAGCCTTTCATTTGTTCATCCGCTCAACAGATGCACTGTGTATGAGGCCCTGTGGGAAGCTCTGGGAAGCAAAGGTCAACAAGACAGGCGAGGTGTCCGCTTGCATGAAACATGTTCTGGCGTGGGGAGCTCAACAGTAACCCACCCTGAGCCCTGGAGCCATCAGCTGTCATGAGCTATGATGGAGATGGGACAAGAGCCAAAAGAGCACACAGTTCAGAGACCTGACCCAGGCCACAAGTCCTGGGAAGGTTTCCCTGTGTGAGTGACCTTTCAGCTGGGAACTGAGAGATGAGAAGCAGCGTTAGCTCGGTGAAAGGGCGGGAGGAAGACCATTTAGTTGGGTTTTGGTCTGAGCACCCAGGCAGGCACTGACATGAGAAGCAACAGTGCTCGCCAAAGAAATGAGAGTAGATAGACCCAGCTTACCAGTGCGTCAGACCCTGGAGAAAGGGCTAAGGTGAGAACAGAGAAGAGGCAGGGGCCAGATCACAGGATGCTTTGCAGAACATGGGATTTCACGTCTTTTCCTAAGAACAGGTAAAAGCCACTGAGAGATGGACTCCACTGGTTTTCTCGTCTGTCTTCACTCACCTCCACTTTGACCAGCTCCTCACTCAGTGCCTAACAATGAATGGGAGCTTTGTAATTATCCATTGCCTGACTGAACCGACTCACCCTAAAGAGGAAGATCCTGCAAGCGAAGAACATGACCGTGCATCTCACCTCCCTCTCCTCCCTTTTGCTCCCGCCCCAGTCCAGGCCTGCACTCTGAGAAGCATAAAACCCACACAGAGAAGGAGCTGCTAGAAATGACATGCAGAGCTGAGCCATTTCTTCCATTTCACAGTCCTTCCAAAATGTTCGTGACTGGCCTCAGATATTGTTTTTCTGACTTCCGAGATAGACAGACAAACAAACCAAAACCAGAGACTCAGAAGGGGTGAGCATTTGCCAATGACCATACTGCAAAGCCCTGGCTACTCTGAAAATCACTTTTTGGCCAGTTTCCGAGAGCTGCCTACCCTCCATCCCCTACCTAAATATATATTTGTAGGCTTAATTACACGAATTTGCTTTCCGTTAGCTCAAAGAAAATAGGTACAGGGGCATTTTTAATGCTGCACAAAAATGAAAGTATACTGAAACCATCCTGACCTCAAACCGAATGGCAAAGCAGTTGGATTCCTCAGCGGCAACCAAATACTTTTTATAGAACAGGAAGTCAATTGAGAAATCATAAAAAATTAGAGTTGGGAAGGACCTCTGTGCTCACGAGGGTCAGGTCCCAGGAGCTGCTGCAGAATTGTTCCCTGTGGTGAAAGGTCTAATGTTTTGTCCACTCAAGTTTTAAATATCTCTCCCAATAGCTCACTCCTGGGGACACCTCTCCACAGGGCAATAGATCTTGCTGTCAGGGCTTTTTTCCTGCTATTCAATCTCACTTTTCCTTGCCTCCACTTCATCCCATTTGTCTTTGGCAATGATTTAGACAAGCGCGTGCTGACGTTTGAAAACAAAAAGCCCTGTCTTTGCCTTCAACTTCGTTTTCCAGACCCCTCCACCTATGGAAACTTCCGAGACCTGGGAGGAAGAGAGGAAGGGCAGCAAGGAAACAAGCTGACGTTGGTTCTCCAAGAAGCCATGTCAAAGGGCCAAACCCCAGAGACTTGAGCCCCCAGGTGGACGAGAAGAGAGTAACTTGTCTCCAGAGCTTGCAGGTTACTTGGGGCCCCATTCTCGGAGGCGGAGGAGACAGGCACCGGGTTTTCTGGGCAGCCCGGAGTCTAACAGCCTCTTGGCGCCGCGGCTGGGACAGAAGGTGGCAGCAGAGCATCAGGCTCTGTGGGCCAGGAGGACCTGGATAACACAGAAAAAGCCCCAACAATTCGGCACTTTAACGGGGAGGTTGGGGAACGCTCGGCCAAGCCTGAGCTGCGAATCAAGGCTCTGGCTAGTTTTTTAAGACAAACTCCAAACAGTCAGAATTCTGTGAGCACAGTCCATTCTGTCCCTAAGAACATTCTGCAGCCAGAATTTAATCCAAAGAATAACTTTGGTCCTAAACAGTGACGTTGGTCCAAGTTGATCTAAACACATAAACCTGCCATCTGTTCCGGTGTGTTGTGAGCAAATTTTAGTGTTTAAAGAAATTTAGGGTTATTACATATCTTTTCTTTATTCTTCCTAGCCCCGAGCTATTTACTACTGCATTCGTCTCTAGTTTTCTGGTTTCCCTTCGTTTGGTTTGATTTCGTACTTATTTGGTCGTGTTTGCAAGCAATCTTTCCGAAGCCAACACAGAGAGAGTAAGCATTTCTGACTTCAGCAGGACTCCTGCTGGGGAACCAATTAAATGTCCTACCCACCAGGGAGAGTGTGATATTTTTTATTACTTTCTAATTTCGGGCCCTGAAATGGCTTCAGTGATCAGAACATTCTTCTGCTTAAGAACCTAAAGGAGTTAGTGGAACGATGCTTTTGATTTGTATTTCATTTATCATGGTCCACACCCGCCAAGTGTTCTCCAAGGGTTTCCATGGGGCCTCAGATTCTTGAAGTGGGGGAAAAAAACAGAATTGGAAAAAAAAAAAATCAGTTAGGAAACTTTCTTTCTACTTTGCCTTATCATTCTGGAAACTGCCTTACTTTGGGAAAGTCTTTTTTTTTTTTTTTTTTTTTTTTTTTTGAGAAGTCAGTGGACTAAGAAAAAAAACAATAGAAGAATTAGAACAAAACAATTTCAGTGGATTCTGTTTAAACTATAATAGCAAATGACAACTATGCTTCTTTCTCCTTAGGAATGGCCTGATAGAAGGCTCTCCTAAATGCTCGTTAAGCCAAAAGGGAAGAGCTGGGTTTGTTTATTTATAAATTCACAGGAACCCCCACACAAGGTTTTCGCTGCTGTTTGTTTCATACCTCCTTCTCTTCTTTAAAGAGTTAGCATGAAACGGAAAGGCTTGAAAAGGAGGCGGGGGCAGGAGTCCAAATAGGTTCTAATGAGGAAGAAGGGAAAAAAGTACAATTCCCCCCGAATGTCGGAATTTCTATTTATTTATCTTTGCAACAAGGAAGGACGCCTTAAAATCCCGAATTGCTCGCGGATAAAACCAAATACTAACAGCCCTGCAAAACAACTAAAAGCCCAAATTATGAGCTGTTCCAACTCCTTCCCACTTGCCACAGGGGTCTTGGCTAAGGTTTGTGGGGTTTTTTTTTTTTTAATCTCTTTTCTTTTTCTTTCTTTTTGCTTTTTTTTTTTTTTTTTTTTAACTGGCTTGCTCGCTTAGCCAGGAGGTAATTCTGAATGTTTATCTGAAGTATCTCCCTGATATGCTGAGGGGACTTTTCTCTCAAGCAAAAAACTCCCCTGAAAACAGGGGCTTGTTTCGATTCCCGTTAAATAATGCTCAGTGTTGAGATTTTTTTTTTTTTACTAGTGAATGGTTTCTTTTAGCGAGACTGACAACAAAAGCCAACATATATAGCCATGTTCAGCAACAACTTTTGTAAAACAGAATTTAAAAATTAACATTTATAATTTCATAATAAGCCAACTACCTTATTTGCTATTATATATGATGATCTATTAAAATCATTTTTCCTGCTTTTAAATTGAAGTCCCATGAGAGCAAAAATGTTTATCTTTATTGTTTATAGCCCCGTTAAGTACCACTTTATCATATGATTCAAAATTCAACAATATAATTTAGCAGTCAGCATGTATTTATTTAAAGAAAGAGTAAGTGTTTCTTCAGAGTTTGTCTAAATTTAAATTCACAAACCAAGCCACCTCTCTTCCTTCTTTCGTTCTTTTCTTCCTTCTTTCCTTCCCTCTCTCCCTCCTTCTTTCTTTCCTTCCTTTCATACATTCGTTTGAAAACCCAGTGACTGAATATTGTTGGGTTTAAAAGGTCTACAAGAATTCAGTTTCCCTTCAGGGATAAAGAGTTGTAGATTATTTGAAATGACCAGCTCCATTCTTTAGGGAGAATACTATATATAACTTTGACTAAAAAGGCAATGTTCCAGATCAAAATATTGTCTGGAACTACACTGGCAAAGAGAATCAAACAGATTATACAGTAAATAAAAACACAAACGCATGAATGAAGGAATACACAGGCAGACATAAAGCAGAATCAAAATACTCGAAGCATCCAGTTAACCGAGGCACCAAGTTACCTGGACAACTGTCTAAATTCTCCCTAAGACTTGGCTCCAACTGAGTAAATACTCATTGTGCAACCTCTTGCCTCCTTCAAGAGAACAGATTGTTAGCCTCTGGGAAGTAGCACTATTTCAATCAACCAATTTGGCACGTTGTGTTTTACAGTTTCTAAAATTAACACAGAATCCAAACAAAAACAGAGCTAGCACGGAACTATATGTGAAGGACACTGTCACCTGGTTCCTCTGAATCTGTTCGTTATCAAAATTAGCTGCCTTGTTTGTCCTGCTCCCATTTTTGAATGCACACCATTAATTAAGCAACCTGTCATGATGTGCTGGTAATGACCAACTTTTCCAGGATTCTTGTTTTAAATACAGAATTTGATAGGAGTCCCCGAGCTGGGAGCTGGTGAGGAGGTGGAGGAGATTTGCAGGTGGGATTCAGTACTGCTTCTAGCGACCCTCGATTGCTTGAGCGAGGACCGTGCGTGGAAACAGTGCCAGTTTGTTCCCTGCGTTGAGCAAGGCTAAATTTTTCCAGGCTTTGCCGAAGAATTTTCTTCACAATATCTGCATGAATTATGAAGCTGACTTCTAACCAGATGTCGGGCGCTCTGCCCTTCCTGTTTGCTCAGGGCGCATCGATGTTTAACTCATCAGGTGCCTTGCGTTAGTCTCATTTTTCAACCTATTCTCATTCAGGGGTTAACATGGAATGAAGATTTCTTTTTAAGTCACTTCGATTTTACACAGTTTCCATAAACAGACCCATGAAACTCTGAAGAGAATGTTGACAGAATTGAAGTGGGGAGGGCAGGGAGGAGGAGCAGGGAGAAAGCAAGCAAGATGATTTAAAAAAAAAAAAGAAAGAAAGAAAGAAAAGCCAAAGAATAGTTAACAATGCATTTTCTCAAAGTGACTTCTGGCCGCTCACCTAAACTGAAACCATCACTCCGAGCATTCTTGTGGCCGATGCTTCCTGGGGGTGCACTATCTTCAGGAAACACATCCCACGAAGGCCTTTGCAGGAAGCCAACTCACTCAATGTTAAAAGGAGCCACAGCAGATTCTTAAAATTCTGGCTTTCACACCCTGACTTTTCATTGAATGTTCTTATTAAAAATTTCCTCCATCATCCTCAACATATACAATTTTCCAAGACAAAGAATGAATTTTTAGAGTCTCTGCGTGCCCATAAAATTCTGTCTCAGAGATTTTATTAATAATCATAAAAACATCAGTACCCATCAGAATCACTTTGGAAAGGGAGAGGCAATGTTTCCTAAAAGTGCATTCAAATTGTCTGAAACTGGTGTTAGAATGAAAAGGGGGTTAACTGGAGACTGATGATTGATTGACCTCCCTGATTCCCTACCATTCACCATTGAGGACATGCCATCCGGAAGCCAAGACAAGTCTGCTTGGTTAGAAGCAGGCACCTACCATGTATGAAGTTAAAGCAGTTCCACCAGGAGGAAACATTTCGGCCCTCATGGCTGTAGGTTGTGCCTTTATTCATGACATGGAGGAAAGGGGTGGGACGAGGGATTCAGCATTACATATTTTTTATGGATATGTTTCTTGGGACCCTGAGAAGTCTAGAATGAAGTGCTTAAAATGACTATTTGACTGTTCCCCAGCCAACTGTAAGCATTGGCCCCAGAGCCCTTGCTTGTTGATTGTCAGTTAAGAGCAACCAAAATAGCTAACAGTGAAATGATCCCTGCAAAGGGATTTGTAGGGTGGTCTCCTTGGCTCGCTCTTCAGAGGAGGTTGACTGTGTGATCATGATCCTCTTTCCCCAAGAGCCTTCACTTTTTCTTTTCACATCGTACTATAAGCCAGACTTTGGTCATAGAAATTGAAAATTCTGATGATCAAAAATTTGTGAGGGATTTGGAGTGATGGGGTGCACCGCACAAGACAATGGTCCCGTCAATAGGAGAGTTATTGAGAAGCAAGCTAACGATGCCGTAATCCACCAATAGCCAGGCGGCGCGGGGTGGCCGCGAGGGCAAGAGTTTTTGAGTCAGAGAGACGAAAATCAGTATCGGTTCTGTCACTTCTGGTTTCTAACCTCTCTACGTCTCAATTTTCTCATGTGCAAAATGTAGGATGATGACATCTACTTTAACGGATTATTGGGCTTTAGGAATCTATGCATGGAAAGCACCTGACACAGAGCCCGGGATCTCGTCAGCCCCCAGAATACGCTCTTGTCTTCTCTTCATCACAACCGAGAAGAGTTTTCTGCTTGCTTCCTATAATAAAAATGGTTCACTTAACCGGCTAACAGGCAACATAAACTGGGAAAATGCATATTCCTAGGTACCTTCAAGGGTGAGAACCAGAAATCTTCCCCAGGTCAGTCTAATGCAGCCCACCTGACCTAGGACCACAGACCAATACTCTACCCCATTTCTACAAAAGATGATGGAGAAGCATTAAATGCAGCTGCTGTCTCTAAGGATTTATTGTCTGGTTGTGAAAACCAATATACATAAACTCTCCCTCTACATGCACACGTCACCTTGGTCTCCGACTTTCAGAACTGTGAGAAATAAGTGTTTGTTGTTTAAGTCACCCAGTTCACAGTATTTTGTTATAGCATCCTGTGCTGCCTGAGATACCCAGCCAGTGAACGTCTAGAACCATCTGAACTGAATCTTATGGCTCAGACTTGGAAGAGGAAGGTAGGAAGGACCAACAGTCACTCTCACTCCTCGAGAATCAAGGCCAGATGGGGTACACTCATATCCATGATTCAGGAGTCATTCATTCATGTACAGAGAAATACAGTCTTTGAAGTTACACAATACTTCTCCCAGCAAAAGTCTGCACATTTTCCTGTGCCCCTTGAACCGTGATCATAAGGTCAGGTAAGCAAATATATTCATTTGGACAAGCAATTACCGTAAAAGTCTGACTGTAAGGCAAAGCGTTTCCCCTAAAACTACTTCGTAGAATATAAGTCCTGACAAAGTTTCTCATTCCTGACACTTTCTCAATTACTTTATTTTGAACATGAAGGAAGCATTTTGGGGTAGACATCAGCTTGAAGTGATCCCAACAGATGATGGGGTGGGGGGTGGAGGGAGAGGATACCAGAGGCTTATAAATGTCGCCTGATACTATTAAGTGAAAAAAGAGAGGCAAAAATATTTAACACAGATTTGGTTGCTATTTCTGAAGATATGACTTAATCATTAAAAATATTTAAGGTATTTTAAGCAAGTGTTTTTAAAGCTCACTTTAAAAAACATGTATATTGTCGGTGGTGAACTTATGGAGATCATAAATATCTACCTAGAAGATAATTGAAAAAAAACCTCTTGGGGCTTATCATAAAATTTTCAGTAACAGCATCTTACATGGATTCAAAATGCTGTGTTTTGAACAATTTAGAAGTGAAGGTAAAGTGCAATGAAGAACTGTGTTCGATGGTTCAAAAATGGCTTCGGCAACAAGGGCAAATGAGAAAGGTGCACTGGAAACGTCTGAATACAGTTATTTCATGACCTAAACTTTTTTTAAAAAGATTGTGGAAAATGATGTGTCTAAATACTTATACTATTCTATGTAATATGTACTATGCAAAGAAATTGATCTATTGAGTATGGAAATAAACATCTTACTAGTTCATAAAAGTTTATTTATTCAACTTGATTTTCTCTCTGGAAAGGGAGAGATTGCCTCATTTTTGGATTTGCTCAGTTGAGGCACCTATTGCTTTCAAGATGCTGTGCGAGTCCCTGGGGGTAATACATGGAGCACATGCTTCTGCCCTGTGGAGAATACTTGTTCTCCAGGGGAATATTAGACAGCAGCAGGAGAAGCAGGTTCCACAATGATTCAGTGCAATTTGGCTTCGGGTAAGTGGTTCGGACAATAAGCTGAAAGGGGGCAGGACAAGCTTTGAGGGATGCTTCCAGATGACCTTCCTGAAACTCAAATAAGATGTGTCATTCTCTTCTGAAAGACTGAAGATCAACTTCTCTCCTGTGGTTCCCAGGGCCACCATGGTCTGAACATCTCCCTCCTGCCACGCCCGTCTCTAGCTTCCTTCTCCTTCTGCTGATTCCCCTGCCCTAACCATGCTTTGGACACCCTGATGCACACCTCCAGCTCTAACTCTCCTCCTGCTACCTGCCTCCACCCTGGACCATGCCTTCGTTCCTGCTCTTCTCTGCCTGTCTCTCTGTCTTTGCAACTCGCTCTCTCCTCTCCTCTTTCTTCACAAACTCCTTCCCCTTCTTCAAACTTTAGCTCAATCCTTGTATCCCCTGGGAAGCCTTTCCTACCCCAGTTTTGGTCAGGCTTTTTTGCTTCAACTCTCACAAAACTGCGGTTCTTTCCTTTAAAGCATTTCTCTTTGTTTATGCTCATGGATCCACTAGTGTCATTCCCGATTGATGTCTGTCTCTCCTTTCATGCTATAAGCCTATTGAGAGCAGAGTCTTCATCCTTTTCGACTCCTCACTGTATCCCCAAGGCCTGGCCCAGTGTAGATACTCAATAAATAGTTGTCGAGTGAATCGACGGTTCATTGAATGTGTATTTGGTACAACCTTTAGCCTTAGGCTTGTTATTACTATCTTTATTACAGGACAACCACTGAGATTGAATGGCATTACTATAATTCAAGCTCTTTATCTGTATTATTTCATTTACTCCTCACCAAACCCTACGATGTAAGTTCTGTTATTATTACTCTTGCTTTTCATATGAGGGGTTTGGGACTCGGAAGAGAAGTAATTTTGTCAAAGTTACAGGCACAGCTAGTGTATGGAGAAGCTGGAGTTTAATCCTTGCTCTGTCTGACTCTAGAGCACTACCGCAATATAATATATTGTATTATATTATATTATATTTTTATTAATTTATTATTTATATTATATTAATATCATCCTTGATACTCATTTGGAGTCTACATATACAATCTAGTGTGAGATCTACTACTTCTTAAAAGCTCTTGATCATGCCTCTTGTCTTCACCCTCTGACTTTACTTTTCACTGGTTCTCCACCATTTAGTAATTTCCCGGCTGGTGGAGTCATTCTTATTATTTATAAACATATCTAATGTATCTTTGTTATATTACTCCCTTATCGAGATTGATTAGAAGCTCCCCCCCCCCACTTCCATCCAGTGCAGAAAACGCATCTTTTAAAAAACATATTGACATACAATATTAGTTTCAAGTGTACAACACAGTGATTTGACAGTTATGTACCTTATGATGTGATCACCATGAAAGGTCTAGTAACCACCTGTCGACGTACAAAGTCATAATATTATTGACCATACTCCCTGTGCTGTATGTCACATCCCTGTGACTTATTTATTTTATAACTGGAAGTTTGTATCTTTTAGTTCCCGTCACCTTTTTCACCCATCTCTCCACAGAGGCAGAAAAAGCTTCTATGTGGCTGAAGACATCTGGCAGGTGCTGGACATGCAGTGGGGACTCACCTATTTCTCCTCTATTGATTGGTGGCATCTCAAGGATTTCCTTAGAAGCAACAACTCATAATTGAAGCATAAACCAGAGCTAACTCTGGTGTGCCTTTGATGTTGCTTTCTCCAGAATTTAATCAACATCTCGTCTCTAAGGGATATGATCTTTAAAAATCTTATGTGCTTCATTCAACCCATTAGCAAATATTCATTGGGGGCCAGTTGCTGGCCAGATCCCCATCTCCTTCATCCGACCCCAAAAAGAGACACTTGTTCAGATAGTCTGCATGCCTGCTCTCTGTCTTGGGTCTTTGAGTGGCTTCGTTAACTCACTCAGACCACCAGTGACTCTGTAGGAAGCCCCTCCCCCCCTTTATTAATGTCACTAAAAGCCCCAGGTTACAACATGTTAGCCTTTCAACCCCATGCTCAGATGCCTTCCCAAGACATAAGGAAAACCCAGGAACAAGGCATCTTTGGAACTGCAGAGGTTGTATGTGAGATAAAAATAGCAGCGGAGATTCATAATTGTAAAACAACACAGATCAAGAGAGAAAGAATCAAATAAGAAATGGTAAATATTCAATAAAGAGCATGATTAGCGTTCTTGGGCAGGGAATACCTACAGCTATCTTTATACCAACTTAAATTAGGCAGAAGAAGCTCTAACCACAAGGATAAAATGAAATAATGGAAGCATTATTTCTAGTGGGACTTGCAGTGCTATTTGGCCTAATTATTCGTGATATTTCACCCATAGTGTAAGAAGCTTCTTCAGAGGAAAGAAATAACAGTTTGTCTCCTTGAGAACAGAGAACAAAGGGCCTTAGAGCTCTCCAGAAGCTCGTCTATTATTAGGAAGAGAAAGAATCTGTCCATTAGCAGGAAATCCCCCTGGAAATCTCGAATATCTTCCCAAATAATGCTGCAATAAACTGCAAATGCCCACAAGGAAGTAAATACAGAAGACGTAGGCCTTGCTACATAGATAAGAGAGAACGTGTACTTTGCACAGGCCAAAGGAACATCCCCTCCACCCTTGCTCTATGGTGAATGGAGTGGGTGTGGGTATGGGGTGTGGGTGTGTGGATACGGGTGTGCCCATGTGTGTATGTGTACACATGTGTGCACCATAACTATAAAATGGGAAAAGGGAGTATATCCAAAGATTTGCTTTCCTAAATACCCTTTAGTATAAAAGACTAGGTTTGGCTGAGAACAATAGAAACCCCCAATAACAACGGCCTGAGCAAGTGGGTTTCTCTTCCTAGCGACCAGAAGAACCTAGACACAACAATGTCTCTATCGCTACAGATGTGAGCAAGGGAAGCAATCAGCTCAGTGATCTCCTTCTGGCCCCGACTTCCTCGACAGGGACAAAACACATCCCTCTCCTTCCAGAATGTGACCCCCAAGGCTAGTAAACCCCTAAGGTGATTCATTTTTAGTTTAAACTGTTCTCATTCCCTTGCAACCCATTTTCATTAGATCTTGGACCACTTGGGAAGCCCGCACGGTACCACAGAACTACAAAGGAGGGACTGTTGTTGGAAATTTTGGATCATAAGGCAGGGGTTGGGAGAGATACTTTGAGGCAATGGGCCATCCAGTGGCCCTCAAATCACCCCTAGGTTTAGGTAGAGAGCCAGACCTAGGAACTCCCAATATTCTAACTAGCCTGGTGGTAAACACATCTTGTCCTTATGATCATGTCTCATGCATAAACAATTCCCATCCAAAGAGCGAGGGGCTGGAACTTGAGTATACGATGTTCTAGCTACAACTAGGGTTTTCTCCTTTGTATATTTGAGATATTTAACACTTGGAGAAGCCACCAGATGAATGCTTCTGATTAATAACTTGCCTGTCTAAACCAAGCTTCCAAGCATAAAAATCTAGCTCGATCTTTCATCTCTCTGGGCCTCAATTTCCTCTTTTGTAAAATGAAGCGGTGGTATTTGAATTCTCTTCCAACTCAGAGGTTATATGAATCTCCACTCACAGAGAGGGTAGGATCACCTGGTGGTTTCTGAGGATGGAAGGAGAGAGTTCAAATGGTGCTCTGCCACTTACCAGCTGTTTATACAAGGGAAACACATCTCTAAACCTAAATCTTGATTTCTAATCTATAAACGAGGAGCAGTAACAGCACCTACTGGTGAGGGTCTCCCAGAGATTAAATAATTATATTAATAACTTAGCACAGTGTGCTTGGCACATGATACATTCGCAGTAGGTGTTAGTCATCATAGCACTGAGGACCTCAAGTGTCCTTAAAACGCATCCATCCTGCAGATTATCACACCCACCCCCTAACACCATAGGACACACACGCGGGCTGACTTGTCATCTTTGATAAATGTTGCTTTTATTAATTAACTCTGTGTGAGGGAAAAACTAAAGCAAAGGGATGGAGGGAGTAGGAGTGAGGGGGCCTGAGCTGTGAAATATTCCTGAGTTATTTTCTAAATAACCTGGCTTGGCAAAAGAAAGGGGAAGAGAGAATCCCTTCCCAAGCACATATCCTGTTAGTTTTCAAACCTGCGCATATTTCAATGAAATTTAATCCATATGTTTCTGGTCCTTTTGTACTTACCCTATCAAAGCATTGCTTGAAAATAATTATTTGATGTCCAACCAACAGCCTTTCCTGCTGATTTTCCCACGCAGCCACTTGGGTGATAGTTGCCCAAAAGGCAAATGGCCCCAGTTAAGACTCAAGTTGTCTTCTGCCTACCGTCCTGTGGATGTAGCAGCCAACCTTAGGGGCCCTCCACTCTTGGCTAGAGATGATTAGACTGAGGTGGATAGCTGTCCTGGGGTGGCCATCATGGGCATACTGGCTACCTCTGAATGCAGCCTGACTTAAAAAGATGAGCTTATCTCTCACCACAAAGAGCCAATCTCTCTCTTTGGAATACGAATGAAGTGAGACAGAATGAAGACGTCAGTGAGCTGTGGATCCTAGAGCTATATGGTCATGCAAATACTGGGCTAGGGCCATTATGAGCTGTTTTAGTGTATTCCATGGAAGTAGACCCCTGAGTTTATTGGGGAGGTAGTCCCAGAAAACAGTGGTAAGGGAATGGGAAAGAGAGAAGGAAAGGGAGCAAGCCAGTCGAGCACATTTCTGTAGAGGGCAACTGGAGTTTCATCTTGCTGGGAAACTCAGAGAACCAGGGTAGAATGTGAACCTTGGTCATCTTGCTCAAGGGGTGAAGGAGCTGGGAGATTTGTCCTCCAACTTCCGTCAGTTACTGGTTGAGGACCCCTCCCAGGGGTATAGATGCACCAGTTCTTCTGGTCTGCCCTGCAACAAACAGTCATAGGTGCTGGCAGTTAAAACGTGGACTGTTTTGCCTGAAAGACATAAGTGCTGAAGGCGTTTGTGCAGGGGCAAACAGCATCATTGCATGGGCAAATCACATAGGCTGAACCCATGGCAGTCAGATATATAGAGAGAAACAATAGAATAGGTATGAAACAGCACAGGCATGGAACACAGGATGGGGGAGCAATCGCATGGAGGAGAGGATGTAGAAGCAGGCATGATCTCAGGCCGGGATATCACGATGGACTTTCTGTGCCAAATTCATAAGACTGGTTGTATCCAAAGGCAGTGGTCAGACACTAAGGCTATGGAATGCATCATGAGACTGAGCTCTAGAGAAGGTGTATAGATACAGAGCACATTGTGGGAGGGGCAATACAACGACAGCCAGAAGCTCAGCCTGGCGCACTGTGCCAGAGGAGAGATGACGAGGGTTGACTTAGCTTATATTGGAGAGGGAGAGGTGATGATTGTGAAAGATATTTGGAGCATAGAATTTCCAAGACTTGCAGCTTTGGGGAGTGGAACGAGAAAGGAGTATTAAGGGAGAAAGCGCACAGGGAACTCATAGGGTGCAGTTCAGCGGTAATCGCAAGAGCTTTCCTGGCCTTCCGTGGTGGAAATGAAGGTCTTTCTCTCAGAAATTCAGTGGTCATCCATGGAGCCCCGGCTTAGTTCTCAGAGCTCAGCAAAGAAGTATGCTGCTTCGGGTCTCAGCAAGAGGAAGGAGCGGAGCAAAGCAGGACCCAGACAGGGCCGACTGAGGAAGCGCTCATCCTTTTCGTGCTCTGCTTTCTAAACCTCTTAACTTTTCGTTCAGGGCCTTCCAGAAACTGATGCCAATCTGAAGCACCAGCTTTATCTCCCGCCCTTGTCCTACCCATGTTGTACTCCAGACAGGCTTATTGCGTTCCCACTTCATGTTATTCAGGCCATTTCAACCATCCAGAAAGTCATCCGTATCCTCCGAGTTCCAACACCACCTCCCTCTTCCACGAAGCCAGGCAGATAGTCTCCAGAAAATAAAAGGCCTCCAGGAAACACAATCTTGGCTCTTGTTCAGAGTAGCCTGGGAAGTCTGGTGAAACAGGAGAAGCTCTCTGCTCCCCAGGCAGTCTCCGAAGAAGTAAGAAGCAGGAAGATGGAGACACAGTAGGTAGCACATCCTGGGAACAACGTGCCAGAAGAAAAAGTCTAACCGCCTATCTGCCTGGCCCTGCTTGTAGAAAAGGGCGGCCGGAAGAAGGAGATCATCTTCTCAGCTTCTATACGAGAGGTGGGCAGTGAGACTTATGTCTTTGCCAAGATTTCACATGATAGTGGGTGGGGGAAGGAGGTAATTCCACATCAGAAAGCCAAGGTGAGGTGCTGTAGGCAACCAGACAGCAAATGTCTCCCGTGGTGGGGAATAGGCTAGAAGTTAGGTCAGACCGGAAGACTTCGGGGGGCCAGTGACCACCACTAGCCCGTGTCTCATTGTGAAGCGATGCATGATTCCTGCATTGCAGGAGGCTCTAGACTCCCTTCTGAGTTGGAGTGAAGCCTGGTAGGGGGCTTTTCTTGCATGTTTCTAGCCTTGCTGCGGGCAATCGACTTGAACGGCTTATACCGACTGGGATCTTTTCTTGGGAGATCACACAGATGACCTTTTCTTTCCCAGTACAGGATATTCAGAATAAGAAGGAAGTAGAATTGAATACAGAAGTGAAAATCACAGAGTCCAGAGTCCTAGACTTGTCTAGTTCAATGGCTTAAGGCAAGCCTCAGTTTCCTCCTGTGTAAAATAGGCATGCCAAATCCTTCACCTGATTTACCAGGAGAAAAGTCAGTCACAGTTGTAAATGTACTTGAAAACACAACGTACCAATAGATCTGGCTATGGATATTTGAGGGACCCCCATTAGCAATTATCCAAATTTGTGTGTGATTATAGCTAATCTCTTCAGCAGTTCTCTTGCAAAAAAAAAAAAAAAGTGTGTATGTATGTATATATGCACAGACATATGTATATATACATATGTGAACACACATACACATAATACCATGAAAGCTTTCGCACAAGCGCTGATGTGCTTGGGTTACAACTGAAAAGTATCCAGCCCTCCAAATATCCCCTTGGGGTGGGGCACAATCTGTTGAGGAGTAAGGCTGAAAGTTTTATCACTCTTCCTGTAGCAACCTAAATTTCTTTGGGCCTCTCCCAAGTCAAGTAAAACAGTCACAGTAAAATGCTGGCTCAGCATTTCAGTTTCTGTGAGGATGTGTGCCAACACGATATGGATCACGGACACAGGGGAGTTTTCAAACCAATAATGCAAATGAAAATAAAGTAAGTTTGGGCAAGCAGCCTGCTATGTTAGTACTGCGTTCAGTGTTATGAGCTACCTTCCCCTGAAAAACGATTGCCCCTAGAGGTACTTGTTGGAAAACCCAAAACTGCTCTCCTAACTTGGAGATGTTAATCTTGAATCCACCAGATGCCGCGTGCTCAGTGGGGCCCCTTCCAGCCTCCATCTGAACGTCGAGCGCGGTCCTCCTTGTTTTCTTCTCACTTCCCCCTCCTCGTTTCCACCATGCCTGTCCTACTTCCCTGGCACAGATTTAAATGTCTGGGTAGAAACAGTTGTTCTCTGTCAGTGATTTCTAAACACATCGCAACTCTTTCCAAATTGTAAAAGTCTCATCTCGCTCCCGACTCCCTTCCACTTTTCTGGGTGCAACAGTTAGCTATAAAGCAGGTTTCGTAAAGGGGAAGTGGGCAAAGACAAGTAATTTGGCTCTAAATACCTTTTCTTTAAAAGTAAACCTGACGGGAAAGCTCTCTTATCCTGAAAAGTGAAAAATAATTTGGGTTGTAAAAGATGAGCAGTCATAAGTTCCAGTTCTCTGGGCTGGCTCGTCCCTCACTTAGAGGAAGATCACAATCTGATCATTGTTCCTGTGTAAGCTCAGCGGAGCGGGGGCCATACGTCAGGAGACCCTGTGCAAGGCGTGTGCTCAGGGGGTGCTGGGAAGACACGGGCTGGCCAGCCCTGGTCAGGTGGTTAGATGGAGCAGTACATGGGGAGACTCATCGAGGGGGTGCGGGGGCAGATGAAAACCCACGTGGACTGTTCTGAGCTGTCCATCAGGTAGGGTCCAGGCGAAGAGAGAGTGAGGTGCTCTGCATGGCCGAGGAGGAGCAGGGTAGGAAAAAGACCCAGCAGAGATGGAATCGGGTGAAGGAAGAGCCATTCGTGGTCTGTTTGGGGATGAGCTGGCGAAGCTTTCCAAGGAGTCCCTGGGGAGGGACGTGAGCCTGCATGGCTGCCTTTGCCGCAGCTGAAATAATTTTTTGTTGTTGGTTTTACATGCGAGCCAAGAGCGATATCAGGAAGAACTGTGATCAGAAGAGAGAAACTTTCTAAGCGCTTCGGCAGCCTGGAAAAAGACCTAAGGTGAGGCAGCTCTAACTCGACGGTCACGTGAATGAGTAGCATCAGGAAAGTCTAAACATCCTCACAATGTGCGAAGGTAGCACACCGATATATCACCGGCACAAAAAGATGGTGCCCAGCTTATCAAAAGTCCTCAAAATCAACCACCAACACTGTGGTCTGACCAGTACAGTTTGGGTAGAGTTCGGGGTACCTACTTTATCTAGAGTTACCCTTCCTCCATCTCTTACTAATTACATTGGCTTTGCCAAGTTTCTTCATCCTCATCTTTACACTGGGGCTGATCGGAGGGTTGTTCGAGGACTAAACACATGTGAAATGCTTAGCACGATGCCCGACGCCAAGTAATTGTTCAGTAAATATCGGTTACCGCCACTTGCTCTGAGGCAGTATAAAAATTGCAAGGTTATTCCAAACAGAGGATAACCAGGAGTCCTGTCTTCTGATGAGACCGACCAGCACCACATTGCATTTATTATTGTTCTTCTCTTTCCCGCTGTACTGCCATTCTAATTCTGGGCTTTTTACTGATGGTGTGAAAAAAAAAAAATCAAATCGGCTTTTCCTGAGACTTATCTCATGCAAAAAGTTCCACAGGAAGATCATGTGTGACCATAACCTGTGGACACATTAAATATAAATGAAGAGATGTTTCCCCACTTAATAGTCACCATTTGATATGGTTCGATATGTGTCCGGCACTGTCCGGGTATTAATTACCTCATTTCATCCTTTTGAAACTTTGCAGGATAAGTATTATCATTCCTATTTTTCACAGAGAGAAACGAAGAGGAGTGAAGAGGTGGAAAAAGGAAGGGAGGGAACGAGAAGAAAAAGGACCTGAATTGTCTTGCTTTGTTACCCTCCATAAACCCCACGCCACACAGAGGGTCCATGCGGTAGCAATTCTGAATGGGCTTAGTAAGAAAGACCCGATCAACCCCACTTCTCCCAGAAAAACTGTAAAAAGAAGTAAAGCTTCCTCCTCCCTCTGCAAGAGCCAATCAAGTGGCACCTTCTTGGTAATATTTCTCTTACTGTCCTTAGAGACACAGAGTCTCCCTCTCCCCTGCTCCCCTGTGCCTCGTCCACGTCTCCTGTGATGACGGTGATGAGATTGCATTATAATCTCACCTGACAGGACCCCACCCTCCTTTTCAAGAGTGTCCCTAGCTCCTGGACAACGCCTAACATATAAAAGTTGCTCAGTATTAAATTGAATGAAGATAAGTTTGCTCTATACCGTGTGGGTGTCCAAACGAAACAAAACATGACTCAGTCTCAAGCTTTCTTTATTCTCTTTACTTGGAATCCTAAAAGCAGTAGTGGTTACGTCCTTTATGAGCCAAGGATCTATAATCCAAGTGGTAAGAAGTTAGAAAAAAGAAAACAAAGATGCCTGCTAATGCCCACATGGTTCTGGATGTGCTAGCTTATGCCAATAGACAAGGAAAAGAAATGACACGTATGAATTAGAAAAGAAGAGACGAACTGGCCATGTTAAAAAATCCAAAAGAATCCACAAATCATTAGTACTAACAATAGAGGGTGTCAGAATTGGAAAGAAAATCGACCTCCTAAAATTAATAGCATTTCTATTCACCAACAATATTCCACTCAATCCGCTTAAGAAATATAATAGGAAGAATAAAAAGGAGGGGGAGAGGGATGAGGAGAAGAAGGAGAATAGGCAGACGAGTGAGGGAGGAAATAAAATGTGTTTCTAGTTAAACACCTCATTGTCTTTTTGTCTTTGGAATGGCGTGGAGAGACGTGGAAATTTTTGACCAAGGCAAGCACAGGGCCCCTTGGCTGCATTTCATCCTAAAACAAGGAAGCCTCTCCTACCCACAGAGAACTGCATAGAGGTCTTCAAGCTGAGTTGGCACATAGTGGACAGGCAGTAAGCAGGGATTGAACCAGGTGATGTCCCTGATTCCCTCCAATCCTGAGACCTATTAGGATAAACACTCCAGTCTATTCAGGAGGAAGAGTATCACCACTAGTTACCTTGTTTGGGAACTGTAACAGGCAACCGGTAAGATGGCTCGTAATAATTCCAGCCTTCTCATCATATTCATGCCCTTGAATAACCCCTGCCCCTTGAGTGTGGACTGGATTTACTGATGCATCTTTAACAAACAGAACATACCAGAAGTGATGAGATGTCTCTTCCAACAATAGGTTATAAAAGTTTATGGTTTTCATCTTGGGCATCTTTTTTCACTTTCATACTTGCTAGGTCTACAGAGAAACCAGCTGCCAAGTTGTAAAGTGCCCCGTGAAGAGGTCTGCATGACAGAAAAGAATGACAGGCTTCAAGCTAATAGCTAGCAAGGGCTTGAGGTCCTGAGTCCAACAGCCCAAGAGAAACTGAATCCAGTCAACAGCCACACGAGTGAGCTTAGAAGAAGCTCCTCCCCCATCGGGCCTTCAGGTGAGGGTACAGGCCTGGCTGGCAGCTTGGCTCCAACTTCATGAGATACTGCAATTCAGAGGCACCTAGCTCAGCTGCATCTGAATTCCAGACCCACGGAAACTGAGATAATAAATGTTTGCTGCTTTAAGCTGCTGAATTTTGAGGTAATTTGTTATGCAGCACTAGATAACTAACACAGGAATCTTTTTTGTATGTAGCTCATGTTCTGAACTTATGTTTCTGGTCATTAGCCTATATGTTTTACAAAGATTTCTAAAGTTCAAAATTCTTAGAGTCCCCTCTTATGACAGTCACAATTTCTTTGGGTTCTGGACCTCACCCTCCTCATATCTAAATTAGTTGGAAATAGGAAGAAGGTGCTACAGAGTGTGGCTCAACTGTGAAGTATATACTCTTATTTTAGTTTGACCTCCATTCAGAAAACTAGCTGGCCCGCTGGCATGTTTCACTTGCATCCACTCAGGCTGCACAGATACTACTGTTAAGAGCATCAACCGGTATCACCACCCGAAATTAGCAATGACTCTGGGGCAAACTGGTACGTCAGGTCATGGCCATGCATTGTCCATGATTTTAGTGTTCATCATCATTCCATTTAGTGGTACTGAGGTTCCACTGACAACCTGGTGCTAACACAAGCATTTGGCCTGGCTGATTATTTCAGTTCCCTGGTATTCTTCCAGATTGGGCTCCGTAATACTGCGCCTTTGGCCTGAAGGCCCAATGCGGGAGGAGCTGCCTTTAAGCTCACTCGTGTGGCTGTTGACTGGATTCAGTTTCTCTTGGGCTGTGGGACTCGGGACCTCAAGTCCTTGCTAGCTATTGGCTTGACTCCTGTCATTCTTTTTTGTCATGTAGGCCTCTCCACAGGGCACTTTGCAACCTGGCAGCTGGCTTCTCTGTAGACCTAGCAAGTGTAAATGCGAGAAAAGACACCCAAGATAGGCCAATACTCTTTCCCCTACATCTTCACACTACTAAATGCTTGTTCTTTACCTTTCACCTTAGATGCCACTTCCTTTGTGATGTGCTTCCCGACCACCGAGCCCAAGTCTGAGGTCAGTGCTCATTCTATGTTCTCCAGTGATACCCTGTACTTCCACAACCATAATACTTCTCACTTTATGTGATAGCATCTGATTATGAATCTTTTCCCCTTACTAGACTAAATCTGCAAGACAAACTGTCTTGTTTCTTTTGGTCGCTGTTTCATCTGACACCTAATAATCAAATAATAAATATGTGTTAAATAAATGAATACTCTGGACTCTTCAGGCCAAAAAATTTACCTCTCAAACTTATCCAAGTGTCTTACCATCAAAACCTCAAAGAACAACAACCTAGTTAGAGAATGCAGCAATAAAAGGAAGTTGGAATGCAGAAGAACATACATATTCCAAGGAGAGTGGAAGAATGTGACAGCTGTCCAGATAATACAAACCATCAGGTGCACTTTTGCTGCAATTCACTGGTTAATTCAGGTGAGAGTGCTCGGTTGGCCTAAATTGTCAGGATAATACCCTTTTTTTGCTTTGGTCCATAAACTCTTTTATCTCCTTTACATTCGAGTAGTTGGCCAAGCTTATCATTATCACTGGAGAATGTGGACCGATTCCAAAGACTGACCTTACTCTGATCCAGTTTCATACCTTTTAGTCCTATTTCATTTCTTTTACTTCTCGTTGGTTCCTTGGATTAAGGGCTTCAAAACTGTTTAAGAGCAACTTTCTGTTTGACCAGTCTTACAATTGAACCTCAGTGAGCTTCGGTGTTTGCTATTTGCTTTGCATATTATTCTGGCTTTGAGAATGTTGATGTCAAACTTTTAAAATATGATGGAAGGAAAGACTTAAAATATTTCCAGAGAAAATCTTATTGATGTCTTAAATCTTCTTGTCTTTTGCAATTTATCTTAAACCACATGACTGTACGAAATAGCTAACAGAAATGTTGCCGTTCCCTAGTCTGTCTCCAGAGAGAAAAGTCATTTTGAACAAAAATAAGTTAAAAATTCAATTTAAGTGACTGGTTGATCCAATCTACAAGAGTAACAATAGAGTAGATACCACCTATATCAATTAGCTTTTGTTGTATAAGAAACCAGTTACCCAACACTTAGTGGCTTAAAATAACAATATATTATTTAACTCATAATTCTATGGGTGGGCTGGGTAGTCTGCTCTGAGCTGGCTCAGTTGCTCTCTGCAGCTGGTTATTCCCATGCATCGTCTGTAGCCACCTGATAGGTCACCTAGTGACTGGATGATCCAGAATGGCCTCTCTTACATGTCTGAGTTGACAGGCTATCTGCTGGGTCACCCTGGTTCCTCATGAGGCCTCTTATCTTCCAGTAGGCTAGTTCAAATTCATTTACATATTAGTGTCAGGAATCCACGCTCAGCAAAAGACAGAAAAGTCCAATAGGTAAGCAATTTTCAAACCTCTCCCTGTTTCACATTTGCTGATGCCGCAAGTCTCATAGTTAACCAAGATTCAAGGAGCAGAAAAATAACCTCTACTTCTTAATAGGATATCACAAGAGGGGTGGATGTAGAGAGAGGAAGGATCTAGGACCCTTTGACAATGATCATATCATTTTCATACAACTCACCTTGCTCCGTCTTCATGGCAGCCTGTGAAAGGAGCATCATTTCCATTTTATGAATGAAGTCACCGAGGCATGGAGAGGTGAAGTAACATGTATATGGTTATACCACTGACAAGTGGCAGAGCTGGGGTTTGAACTAAGTTCTGTCTCACTCCGAAGCCTGTATTTCTAATCATTCTGCTTTGTGCCAGATCCACGTACTGGCTGGTTACTAACAGGTTGCATGCTCATCTGAATTCAAGGCTATTTTTTTTTTCATGTGTATAGGCGGCAGCCACAGTCAGTCTGTGTTTATCAAATATTTTCAGAATATTTTGCAAAGATTATTTTCATTACCAGTTCAATGAAACCTCAAGCCCCAGATGTGGTTAGTCAGGCCCTCTTCTCCTGAACTTTAAAGCCCTGAGGCACTTTATGGTAATGTAACCTCAACCTCTCCAACTCCTCAGTGACATTCCTTCCTGCTTATAAACAGAAAAGTATCTTTGTTTTTGAAGCCATGAAATTCAGCTGCAGGTCCACCCTTGGAACAGACGAGGCTCAGAAAATGAGCCCAACTGTCCTTTCAAGACCAAAGAGGAGCTCAGGGCCACATCCAGGGATGTTGTCTCTTTGCATAGATAAGAAATGGTCGTGAGAGCCCTTCAAGTTTCAAACAAATCACAAACCACACAAAAATGAAGCCAGAGCCACAGTGAGCAGAGCCTCAGAGCTGCTCTCAGTCCAGTCCCTGCAAAGACAGGTTCTCTCCATTTCTTCTTTCTACTTTTCCTTCTTCTTGCCATGGCTCTCCCTTCCTCAAAGCCCCTCTTAAGCGGCTCTCCCACCCTCACTCTTTTCTTTACTAGAGCATCTTTGTTTCTCACTTCTTCCGTTTTTCCATTTCTTATCATCCAAACATCCTTTCCTCTTCTCCCCAGACCTTCCTTTGGCTGAAGAATGCCATTTTGCAATAGAAATGGGCCCAAAAGATGCCTTCGGTTGCAATTTGAAAAGATGAAGGACCCATGAGGTGAATTAAATGTACGTGATGAATCTGGTAAGTGTTTAATTTGAGGGAATAAAAACACATTATTTTTCTACTTACATATATTCTAATTCAACTCTGAAATTTCCCATTGAGTAGGAATGAATTTATCTTCATTTGACAATTTTATGACCCAAATCAGCCAGCTCTGCCCATTTATCTGATTTAAAATGCAACCAAAGGACTGGACTGCTTTAACAGAAGTCCAAGTATGGCCGTCAGTGTTTGCCATCAACATCGATTTTTCATAATATTCAAGTTTCCCCAGCGTGGCTATCACAGCCTCCCAGTTAAGCTTACCTCCTGAATGACCATTATTCAGCAATAGCAAATGATTCAGTAATGAAAACGAGAGCTTGATTTTTTTTCTTTTTAAAGATTTATTAAAGCTCCTCAGAGGCTGTTTTTATAAAACCCAGCCCTTAGAGTGGCTGACCTTAAAAATGTGTTTATCTAAGCTATATTCCCCAAGACGTCGACCAACATGATAAATAATTTATTTAATGTTTCCTTAAATATTATTTAGTTTGGTTTAAACCCAAAGTAGAAACTTCTTCTCTCCAAAAGGAACACTGTCTCATTTCTTGTATACAATGGAAACATTTGGGGACAAATTAAAGAAATATAATCTTTTTCACAAATTTTGGCTTACTATGTGAGCACTGGTTAAACCAGGGGCTGCCGAATAAATGTTGCGAGCTTTGGGTGTTAAATTAGAAGCCCGGACTTTGTTGATGATTATATGCTTATTTCAAGCATTTCCTTATATTGGTAGGAAAATAAATATCCACAAATAAACACAGCAAGTGGGGCACAAAGGGAAGCTCAATAGAAAAATACCCCCCAACCACATCATAAAAATGCAGGGTATGGGTTCACAATGAGAAGGTTTTTTTTCCCCAGAGGTTTTGGTAAATCCAATGCTTGGTTGCATCGGAATCATCCTTGAGGAGAACTTGCTAAAGGTTCCTACTTCCTCTGCAGAATTGCCCCTCGATCCATAGGACTAGTAATCCCAGAATTCCACAGAGGCAGGCCTGACATAGTCTAGACTATCAGATTCATCTCTCTGGGCCCCTGACTGTTCACATCCCACGAGGGCTCAACCCGCGCCGACTGTAATCCTTGGGCGTTTTTAATGTGAGAAACAGGCCTCACTCTTTGAATCACAGAACTGGAAACATCGCAGAGGCTGCCTGGGAAAAAGCCTGGCTACAGAAGAGGAAAGAAGGCCAGGGGAGAAGGAGAACCGAGGCATGGAGATGGTGATTCCTGACAACGCTGTGTAAGCTCCTGAATCCAGCCGAGCCAACCATAAAATCTTCCCTCTTGCTTAAGCTGGCCGAAATCGAATTGGCATGTCCCCTCTAACAACCCAAAGGTCCTGACTAATCCGATGAACCAAGGATGAGACACAAGAGACCCTCAAGGGATGTTTGTTTGTTTGTCCCTAGCTTTCTGGTGGTAACTTAGATTTGTGCCTATCTTAGATCCTAGCTTCAGAGCTGCATATAATTCTGTTTACCTTTTTTACCTTTTTTTTTTTTTTTTTTTTTTGGGGGTGAAAAGTTTCCTATAGAAACAGGACAGCATGATGCCTAGTTAGATTCTCAAGGAAGTGTGATTGCTGCACCCTATAACGAGTGACTCCCTAAGAGCATTCTTGCTGATTTCGGAATGTATCTTTGGATTAACATTAAACACGGATGTGTGTTCAATGCCCTTAGAATCCTTACACTTCAAGTACAATTATGAAACTAGTTTTTGAAGGCGCATTTTGGGTCCAGGTGGACATGCCCTTAGCACCTTAACGCTGTTACCGTTTGAATGATTGCTGTGTGTGCCATGTGTGGTGTTGAGGCCTTTACGTGTCCAGTCTTTTTAAAGCTTGCCCAAATCCTATGTGGTTGGTGCCAATTCCATCCTGTTTCACAGATAAGGAAGAGACATTCAGAATGGCTCAGAAATTTCCTCAAGGTCACACAGTTAATGAGTTGTAGAGGCTGGATGAAATTCCGGGTCTGCGATATTCTATTCCCCCATCCCACACCCAAGCCCTGGCCCCTCTGCTAAGAAAGTAAAAAGCAGAGGGGTAGCCACAGAATAGACCAGCTCTACCACCCAAGATTCAGGAGGGGCTACCAAGTAGGTCGCCAGTAAGCAAAGGCAATTAGATCTGGAGTTAACATGTTCTAGGCTGGCATTTCCAGTCCCACTATTTTTTCCATATCTATCCCTGGATATATCTTTTATCCCTCTAAGCCTCAGTTTCCACTGCTTTAGAGCAGGCTAACAATACTGTAGTGGATAGTTTCCAAACAGTTTCCCATCTATGTAGGCACATGCCACTCCTTGCGTCAAGAGGAGAATCTGTCTTCCTCTCCTTGAATTTGGGCTGGACACAGCACATGTTTGGGCCAATAGAATGGGAAGGCAGTGACATTCTGGGACTTCCATGCCCAGACCTTAAAATTCTACTCCTTCTCCCTTGGAGTCCAGACTCCACACTCTAAGGAAGTCCCGGTAAGACTGGCGAATGATTAGGGGACCTGGGGAATGACCGGCCATCTTAAATATTCGAGACCTGTCCAAACTCCCCAGGGAAATGCAGCCACACAAAAACTCTAATCAAGACCAGTAGAAGAATCTGCCCAGCTGAACCCTAGCCAAAAGGGTTCCCACAGAAATGTGAGAAATAATAAATATTGTCCTTTTAATCCATTATATTTGGGGTGATTTGTTTTGCAGCAATAGATAACTGACAAACTTACCTCAGTGGGTTGCTGGGAGGTTTAAACA
The DNA here is from genome assembly GCF_014176215.1 of Rousettus aegyptiacus. NCBI lineage: Eukaryota > Metazoa > Chordata > Mammalia > Chiroptera > Pteropodidae > Rousettus > Rousettus aegyptiacus. The sequence goes on along the minus strand of NW_023416309.1, from coordinate 48,589,315 downwards.
GGCTAATGCGTTCAACACATAGGATGGCGCTTGGCACCCACGCATCAGAACGCGTTTACTGGGCAAGAACTTTGCGCTCGACACCACTTGAGGCAGCTGGGATCCTGAGGAGACAAAGTCCCTGCCCTCTCGGAGCTTACTTTGTAAGAGGAGGAACAAGAAATACGCAAAAATAGATAATCTAACGCTAAGTACTGATCGCTGCTGGCAGAGTTGCTACCTACCTACGAATGCTGCATTGTCTGTGTGTGCTGCTGACCGCCCTGGGTTCACAGGCCCTCCCAGTTCATGCCTTCGGCCACTAGATGACAATGACGCAGGGTAGAAGGCAGAGCCTGAGGGACGGAGGACTGTTTTGTTGTGCTGGGAGTGGACCTTACCGGGTGGGAGATCTGAGCAGACATCTGACTGACATGAGGCAGTGAGCCTTCCCAAGTGTGCCCAAGACCCCCAGAGCTTGTCCCCATCCCCATAGTGTATTTTAATTATTTGTTTTCATCTTGTCTTTCCTCATTGTGGGAAAGTCCTCAGGGACAAACTGTGGTTAAAGTCACTGAGTTAAGAAGCAAGCCCAAAACATAGCAGCTACCCTCTGCGGGAGACATGCAGAGCAGTCCAGCTTCCCATTTCACAAACTGGTGACTCACCTGTCACATGACTCCACGCTCAGCCTGAGGAAGCCCGGCCTTACTGGGGCCCAGTGGCTGGGAGCAGCCACCTTCCTCTCACACACACCTGAGCTGAACCCTCCGTAGCCATCACTGGAAGAGAAGTATCTACACATAGCCACACCTCCCTGAGCTAAATCCCTACAGAGCCCACTGGGGTGCAGGAGAGAGATTTCTAGAGATGGGAAAACCCGGGGGGGGGGGTCTGGGCTCTGTCTCCCCCTTCACCCAGAAGCCAAACTGCAACTTCCAGAGAGGACTCGGGGAAAGATGCCTCAGAGAGCAAGTTTCTCATTGACAGAGAGCCCCCCTCGCCCCACTGGAAACGTCATCTCAGTTTGAAAAGCAACACGTCTTATTTCAAAGACAACACCAACACCTTAGTTGTACACAGCCACGGGCCAGCAGGGTGAGCTTCCCCTTCTGCCCTTCCCTCCAAAGCCCTCTTTATTCTTAGAGAGACCAGATAACAGGGGGACTTGTCCTCCGAGCTAGAGCTGGTGGCTGTGCATTCCACAGAGGGGCCTTGCTATTTGCTTCTCTGAAAAAGAAAGCCCAGCCCATCATGGCTGTTTCCTGATAAAGAGTCCTCTCTCCCTCTCCTCTCCTCTCCTCTCCTCTCCTCTCCTCTCCTCTCCTCTCCTCTCCTCTCTTCTCCTCTCCTCTCCTCTCCTCTCCTCTCCTCTCCTCTTCTCTCTCTCTCTCACTCTCTCCCCCCACCAACCCCGCCTCTCCTGCAGCTGCTTCTGGTTCAAGCCACTGCCTGCCCCGACTAATAATGCCTTGTCACGCAGCGACAGAATTATGGTCTCACACTGGTTTCACATGTCACAAATAATTGCTCTCCTTGCGCATCATATTGAAGTTGTCAGAACCCTCTTACGCCTATAATTTGTGTGAGTTGATCATACTTTGGTAAATCAGCAGGTCACGACCTGTGCCCTTTAGCCCCAGCGGCTGGCTGAGAACGACCTACAAATCTCGTGACAGGGACAACAGAGAGGGTATGAACCGTTCAATTGCTTGTGTCTATCAGCCGCCACGGAGAAGTGTTCTCTCCTTTCGCCATCACTTTACATGAACTAACGTGGCACCTTATGTCATCCTGCCTTAATTTCTTCGCATCTGTTTTTCCCCCTTCTACATTTTTTTAAGCACTTTTGGATATTTCTAATTTTTTTTTTTCTTTACCACAAGACATTTTGGTGCCAAACTCAAGTATCTTCCATGTGTTTTAAATAAAAACCTCCAGTGTCTGTGATAAAGCCAGGAGACCTCACTCTGTATCCAGACCAACTGAACAGCGTTTCTCTCTTGCTCTACAAACGGTTAAACCCCTCTGGCAGCTTTATGAGCTCCTTCGCTAACACTTTATTGGGTAACACGTTCACAAATAGTGTTCCAGAGCCTTTGTTTTCATTAAGGTACAACATGTACCATCAAGTTGCATTTAATTCACTGCTTCATATTTTATACACGGTATCGCTGACCGAGGCCTTCAGTAACTAATACTGGAAAGAGGGTAATGAAGTTCAAGCTGCTTTTATTACCTGAGATCCTCAATAATTGGCTTCTAAAAAAGTCAGTGGAAAAGAAGCGAGATGACCGAGTGCTGGCCAGACAGATGCTCAGCAGATACATTGGAGTGAGGTCAAGAATAAAATGCTTTTATGGGGGTCTGTCTCTGGGGAAGCTATTGTAAGTTAGGTGCCCAAAGATTAGCTAGCACTCTTCTTGATTTAAGAAACAGAAGAAGACGGTGTGAACGTGTGCCTGAATGTCCACTCTGACGGCTTCTCTTTCTTTGGCAAGCTACCCTACCCCTGCAGAGAAGTGACAGTGGGCTGGAAACTCTGAAGGCAGATGGCAACATCTGACTTCCCATCCTTACATGCCAGGGAATGAAGACCATGCCATCTGCTGCTGCGAAAGCAGGTGTAAGGGCAACGAGTGAAATGGAAACCAAATGAGGCAAGCTCTCGGTCCGCACCAAGACAAGGCATGTGAATTTAATGTCAAAAGTAGCGGCAGAAGTGACATGAACCGAGGATAAATAGCAGCACACGAATGATACAGAGTCTCATTGGAGGACACAAAGCCAAATTGTTCTACTGTGTCGGTCCCTTATTCCTCAACTCGACTGGTTTATAGGCTCACACCAATGAGGATGCTGGAAGGGACTTCACTTTATATTCAATGTACAGACTCCTAATCACCAGGTTGGGGCAGGGAGTGAGGTAGAAATGGGTTGGGGAAGAAAATGTAGTGCCCGGGTCATAACTATAAACCTCCAAAGTCTCCACGTGCAAGGCAAGTTCAATGTGAATGTGGGTGATCATGGGCTCTAGGCTCACTTTGCTGCCCTCTTTGCTGAAAGAGTTGAGTGGAAGAGGCAGACAGATGGAGGTTCAGATCACAGCACAACCTCCAACCAGCCTGGTGACCTTGGCCAGTTACCTCTGCTCTCTGGGTCCCAGTTTCCTCATCTGTACAGTATTTGGTATATAGCAGGTGCTGAGCAAATCTTAATTTTGTCTCAGTCAGATTTGCATTTGCAAGCAAAGTAGCCTAATGGCTAACTTCACCGGAAAAAGAATTTGTAAGGAATATCTTGGGTAGCTCATGGAGTATATAGAAAGATTAGAAAACTGATCTGGAATGACAGGAGGCTGGAAAGCAAAGAACATGGTGAAGGTCGTGCCTCGGGTCTTGTCTGGTTACGATGCTGCCACTGGCACCACAACCACTGGCCATTCGGTGCCGCCACTCTACTCCAGACTTCTCGAAGAATCTCTGCTTTGCTCCCTCCAGATTCAAAGTCCCAGGCAGCACCTCTGAATGGCCAGTCCTAGCTCACACGGCCATGACCGAGCTGCCAGAGGAAGGGAAGAGAAAATATACTCAGGAACTTTGGAAGGCACTCGCCATGGCTTAGCGAAACCCTTCGCCAGGTGTTGCCTTCATTCTTATCTCCATGGAACTGGGGGAGAGGGGAGTTCTAGTCTTAGGTTTTACTCCCAACCACTTTAATACAGGACATGTTTTGGCTTCTTTTTCAACAGAGGAAGGGGGAACATGTGTAGCCAAGCACTTTGATTGGCTTGTCAAAAGCCACTTAGAAGTACAAGTGACAAGGTATGGAACAAAAATGTGCATATCTCCAATCCCTGTCATATCCATACTACTAGCTCGTGGAGTGACCATGGAGAAACTCCAGAGGGAAAAGTGGAGCCATGGCTTCCAATAAGAGCAGTGAACCCAGGCTACCAAGTGCAAAGTCATTTTTAACTTCCATCTCTGTCACTGTGAGACAGAGCTTTAAAGAAGTACCTTGGCTGGAGAAGCAAAATGGTGACTCAGCCAAGTTTATGAACCAGGAGAAAATGAAAAACTATCTGCAAGGTTGAGTTGCACACATAATTATTGAGTGGTTATGCTCTAGGAACCAGGCTAAGTGCTTTGGTGGCATTATTTTACTTAAGAGTCAAAATCAATCAGTGAGATATCTATGACTATCCTCATTTCACAAACGGGGATCTTAAGGTCCAGAGGTTAAGAGCACATGGGAAAACATGGACATGGCACAAAGCCTGGGCCCCAGAGCTCTGCCTTCAAAGTGGAACATGCCCACGGATGCCTCTGGGTGGTGGTGGCGTGTAAAAGGGACACGGGAATCTCAGGACACAGTATCGTGGGTGCTTAAGAAATGCCTGGTGATATCATAATCTCAAAACCGGTATTGTTTAGGCTCAGGGATCAAGAGACAAAAAGCTGAGGAATATTTCATGATCTGGAAACTTTCAGTGCCTTTAATATGAAAATGCTCGACATAAAATATTAAAGATGTAAGGATTCAGAGGTTGCAGGAGGCCAAAGAAGATTAAGAGCTTTTTTCCTCCAAATGAAGTGCATAGTGTATCCATTATGGAACATGAAGATTTCCCCTCCCCTCCCCCACTCTCTCCACTTAATACAGAAAACACTGAAAACTTTGAAGAAACCCGTTCTTTGTTCTTTAAGTTCCATGATTAATTAGGTATAAGCCATGTTTCAAAACGTTTCGTCATTTATTTGTAATTCTCCCCAGAGCGTGTACAGTAACTTGGCTCAGAACACATAGATTACATTGCAAATGCTACTCATATGCTGAAACTTTTTATGTTTCCTTCCCTTTCCTTCTCTGCTTTCCCCAGTAATACCAGAGTCAAAGAACAAAGCTGGATTTCAACCTGAGAGCACGGCCTGCTCTGTATGGAGTCTATCGGTAACCCCAGAACGGGGGACTGGACCTGGAAACGGCCAGGGGGCAGCCTCATGCCCACTCATGGATGGACCTTCCAAAGGTGCTTCCAGCCTCCAGTCAAGCAAAGATGCCCATTTGCTTCAAGACCCTCTATATCTCTTCATCTCCATCCCCATCTCCCTCCCCAGGAGTAGCCCTCAAGTATAAACTCCTGAGCAATATCTATAGTGGTGACCAAGTAGAATCCAACTGCGTGACTCTGACTTGACTCTTGGAGCTTCATTATTCTCACCTGTAAAATGCAGGTAATAATAACCTCAGTCCACTGGGTCGATCCTAGGCCCATATGTGATTTAGTGCAGCGTTTCATTCGAAGTGTGCTCCGTATGAATGGTCACTGTGATTTTTATTATTGTCAGTCTGGCCCAACATCCCAACCCAAACACACACACACACGCTCTTCTTTCTTGTCTTCTAATAGACTCGCTACTGAGGCAACCCATTGCTTTGGAATATCTTCATTTCCACACCTTTGTTTCCCTTCACTTTTGTCCAAAAGAATACTCTTCCTCCCACATTCGGATTAAATGCTGCCACCTCTTCCGAGAAGCCTCCGTTAGTAGTCCCAGGAAGAATCACGTATTCGTCCTGTGTTCTCAGTCCTCACTTTGCAGACTCTCCGAGCTAGTAAAGTGGTGAAGTCTGAGGCCTGGTCTCAGGAAATTTCATCTGCCTGGAGTTTGAAAGGATGCTGGGTTGATTCACTAGGTGTCTTGTTTTCCTAGTGCTGCCATAACAAATTACCACAAACCGAATGGCTTAAAGAACAGAAATTTATTGTCTCGCAGTCCTGGAGGCCAGAAGTCCAAGATCAAGGTGTTGGCAGGGTTGGTTCCTTCTCCGAGCTCTGATGGAAAATCAGTTTTAGGCCTCTCTTAGATTCGGGCGCTTCGTTGGCAATATCTGTCGTTCCTTGACTCGTATAAGGATTGCCCTTTACCTCTCTGCCTCTATCTTCACATGGCCTTTCCCTTATGTGTGTCTCTGTCTCCATGTCGAAATCTGCTATTTTTATAATGACATGATTACATTGGATTAGGGCCAACCCTAATGACCTCACCTTAACTTGATCATCTACAAAGACCCTATTTCCAGGTAATGGTATATTCACAAGTACTGGAGGTTAGGACTTCAACATCTTTTTAGAGTGGATGTAATTCAACCCATAACATAATTCAGCCCACAAGGAGTGGGTGAGTAATAATTTAAGTCTGTGTTTGGAGTCAAAGGGTAAGACAGAGCCCTATAGGTTCATTTCACTCCTAATTATAGTAGGGACAGAGCACCAAGAATTCTTGGAGGGTCTCACCGTAGTATCACCCAAGCCTTTCTTTATCATCAAACTCAGGCTGGTGGTTCTTAAACCTGGCTTCCAGGATAGAATTATCAGTAAATCCTAAAGATACACACACACACACACACACACACACACACACACTCCAAGCTTGAATATGGGGAAAGGCAAAATCAAAATCAGTCTGTCTTCCACTATGGTTTTTTTTTTTTTTTAGCTGCAGTCAGGGTCAAGAACCACTGTACTAGACTAAACATACAAACAACTCACATGGTTTTCCCTGGTTTAGCCCAAGAGGTTTTCTTGTTTGGGAGATTACAGTGTACTCAGGATGTTTAAATGACTGTTAAAAAAAAATTAAACTCATCTCTTACGTAGAATTCTATAAAACATACAGAATTTTAAAATTCTCCAGGTGGCTGAGATTAAGAGGAAATATACTCTCTCCTAAAATATGCAGCCATTGCCTTATTGCTGATCTCCTTTTGGTAAGACCAGCTCTTGCACAAGTGGAGAAGTATAGGTAGGCTAAGGTTTCAGTCTCACGTAAATGTAAATGCTTTGAGATCTGTGAAGGGAAGATTTTATAACCGAAGACACTGTTGTCGGCTATTCCCATGGTGGCCAGAATAATATTCCAGGCTTATGTCCAGTCTGGCCAGATGATTCATCATGGACTTGGTATTATTGGTGCCTGGTGTTTCAGCTGAGAAATGAGCCAGTGTACAGGGAGAAGAGTGGTCCTCCCTATCTGTGGGTGATATGTCTCAAGACCTCCAGTGGAGGCCTGTAACTACAGATAGTACTGAACCCTATATATTCTATATTTTTCCCTGTGTATACATACCTACGGTAGTTTAATTTATAAATTAGGCACAGTAGGAGATTAACAATAATAACTACTAATAAAATAGAGCAATTATAATAATATGCTATAATAAAAGTTATGTGAATGTGCTCTCTGTCTCTCTCAACATGTGGACTGTACTAACATTTCTTCTTATGATGATGACGTGAGATGACAAAATTCCTATGTGATGAGATGAAGTGAGGTGAATTACATAAACGTTGTGACATAACAGGCTACTATTGACCTTCCGATGATACATCGGAAGGATCAAAACCAGCATGACTTTTTTATTCATCACAATTTCGTGGATGGAAGAATCGTGCTTACCATAGATCTTAGCAACCTCAGCATACAATTTTTTTTCTTTCCTTATTAAGTCGAGAACTTTCAACTTTTTACTTAAAGGAAGCACTGTGGCTTCTCTTTGGCATATTCAAATTGTCAGCATCACTACTTTGCACTCTGAGGCCACTATTAAGTAAAATACGGGTGACTCAAATGCAAGCACCGCGATACCACAACAGTTGATCTGGTAATGGAGATGGCTACTAAGTGACTAATGGGCATATAAAGTGTGGAGATGCTGGTCAGAGGGGTACTTTACCCAGGCAGGATGGAGCAGAACAGCTCAAGATTTCATTGCCCTACTCAGAATGACACGCAATTTAAACTTAAGGATTGTTTATTTCTGAAATTTTCCGATTACTATTTCTGGACCACAATTACCTTGAGTAACTAAAACCATTGAAAGTGATACCATGGTTAAGGCTTGCAGATACCTGGAGAGGAATGAGCAGTCCACGGCCAGACTTTTGGTAGAAAAGGTAGTGGGAATACTGGTAATAATAGCTAACTCTTACATAAGTATATTGTGCATCTTGTGGTTATGGTAGCAATGCCCTTATTACTTACCAAGTTTTATACCAATTTTTCAACTGCCAAAATTCCATTTTGAATATTTGTGTACTTGAATCACTACATTCTTTCTTGTTTCTTAAAAATATAAACACAAGGAAGATAAATGCATTTCTACTTGGGGCATTTTATTAAAGGTCCTAAAAGAACAAAAAGGTACTTAAATTGGTGTTTCAATCTTTGGTGAGCTAAGGAGCGGATCCCTGAGAACAAGGTCTCAGAAACAGCAAAATAACGAGTAGATAGGCCCTATAAAAAGACTGGAAAATTACTGATTCTTATCAAATTCAGTTTTCTTATTTCAGAGGGAGTTGAAGGAAGAGGAATAATAGAAAATGGGATAGTCAGTTAGAACTGCGTGGTTAGTCGCAGAGCCTGCAAACCCCAGGGGTGTAAATGATACCTACAGCCTGCATCTTCACCGTAATAACACAAATGACAATTTACCAATTGCCATGAGTTTGTCCTCAGTTTGATTACCCTGGTTGTAGCAGAGAGGGCCCAGCAAAAAGAGAAGGAAGGTACAGACTTTGCCTGGGTCACATGAGTGACGTTGGTGAGGTTAGAAACCAAGGAGCCCTCTTCTGCCAAGAAGTTGATCTCCAGTATTTATTTGGGTGCAAACCAAAGTAGAATAATGGGAAAGGAGGTCCTTCATGTAAAAGAAACTCAAAAGCTTTACAGACTGAATTAGGTGTAATCCTTATGGGATCCCTAACAGCTCATAAATAACTTTTAATGAGATTTCCAGCAAGTAAAATAGCACGTGGGGGAAAAAGTATTCTTTTTTATTTTTGTTATTTTGTTTTCAATAAAGCACATACTTCATATCGCTGTTTTCCAAACCCATAACTGAAAGAAGGGAAACCATTTCAATAAGAAGAGATTAGTACTGAAACTATTTAATTAACTGATAGGGACAGGAAACACTTGAATATGTCATTGAAAATTCTTGACATTGACCACTAATCTATGGAAACTTATAGAGCTGAGTCTAAAGCATGTTCCGGAGTTAAGCAGAGAAATAAATCAAGGTTTGCAAATGTCATTTAAGTTTTCACCTGTCCCACGATTCAAAATTATTGGCTTCCCAATGAAAAGCATATGTTGTGTCCCTTGCCTGGGGAGTAGTAATGAAGTGAGGCAGACACTCTCCAGCTCTCCCTCCCATCGTGCCCCTCTTGGTTTCCCATCGAGTGAAAATAATTACTGTATCCTTAAGGGAGCGCTTCCCCTGCTTCCCCACGTCTGGTCTCCCGATAAGCCCTGCCATGCTGGCTCCCCAAGCCCTGCCCCTCTTCCTTGAGGGACCACGGTTTGATTTATGAGAAAATAGTTGGCAAATTGCGATGTCCATCTTGATGGATGACATCATTTGGACCATTTTGCTGATCATGTATGACTACCTTTTTTTGTTTAGCCTGGTTGCAATTGATCCTCAGCTCCAACAGCTGAAGAAGGGGGGGGGGGTAAAAATAGCAATTGCCTTTTCTTCAAGAGGTCACTAAGCAGAAAGAGCTCTGGCCTTTTGTTCCCTTGGAACCCACGAGCGATGTTCAAGCCTTTTATAAAGAGCTCTCACAGGCGTTCTCTTAGAGATCCAAAAGAAGGCTCTTAGAGGTAGGCAAGATAGGTATCGCTTTCCTCATTGGGAAAATAAGAAAAGTGAAATTCAGAGAGACTGAGTATTTTGTCCAAGGTCACACAGCTGGTCAAAATCAGGGGTTTGAATCTTGGTCTTTTCACTCCAAAGCAAGTGCTGGTTTCTCTTCCCAGCACTTCTCAGTGGAGCAAGGGTGTACACTTGATGACAAAATCAAACTCCCTCTGTATTAGGCGATTAAATTCCACTTTCCCCTTCCCAAGTTATTGCAGTAGCTTCCTCACTCATCTCCAGACCTCTCCTTGCTTCCTCTCCATCTTTCCTCCCAGCAGTTGGCCAGCATGGTAATTCTACAAAAACAAATCCAATCACGTCATCGCACTGTTTACCAAGTTTAACATCTCCCTAGTCTCTGTAACTTGCCTCTCAAAATTCTCATCTCATTCTCTCTAAAAGAAAAGTTTCAGGGGTGTGGGTTGGAGCCTAAAGCTGTCCACTTTGAATTTCTTTGAAATTTCTTTGAAATCTTACGCATTATCTCAAATTTTAAGATGACTTTTTTATTCCACTCAATACATCTTCGGGTTTTTTTTCTTTTTTTAATTTAAAAACAGTGATTTTTCTCTAAAATTTTTTAAATACAGTCGAGGCCCCAGAAAGCTGCTTCATCTTTATCCTATTGTTATCGCTTTGTACACTCCCCCATAACCCTCCTTGTTTGAGGAGCTGGGTGTCAGGGGAGCAAGTCTAGAACTTTGGCATTTACAGTAAGGCTCTTGTCAAGCTGCTCTACCTTCCTCATGGCCCCATTTCTGCCACACACCCCCAGATTCCTTACACGACAGCCACCCTGCTCTTCCATCCCTCAGTGTCTTTGCACGTGCTGTTCCCTTAGCCTGGAAGTCTCCTCTTCCTGTACCTCAAAGCCCCCAGCACACATGGCAGTCCTCAGTGCACCCTTCCGCATTCACCCCATTCATGGTAGCAGTTAACCTTTTGCATCCTGATCATTTACAGGCGGGGTATATCTTTCCTCCACTAAACTAAGTGCTGTCGCCCATCATTTCTGTCATCACATACAGTGCCCAGTATACTTGGCACAAACAATGCAGTAGATAATGCTTGTAAAATGAATGAAAGATATAACACGCTTCCCACTAGGAGATTTGTTTTCAGAAGCTAACCTAATCTCGGTGGCTTATATTTTACAGTTTATAAGAGCTTCCACACATTAAAAAAGAAAAAAAACTCTAGTATGTGTTTTTTGTGTCTGCCAGGTTCATGATCTTATTTGATCTTCACGTTTGTGCCATGAAACAAACAACTTACCTTGTCCCTTTGCCATAATTTAGGGGTGAAGTCCAGGCACTGCATTTGCACCACCTGGGCTCCAATAGCCTCCTACTTACTAACTCTGCATGACCTCGATTTCCTCATCTGTAGAAGGGGATGATAATGGTACTGCTGACAGGCAGCATATATGCTCTAGAGATAATAGCCTAAGTCGGAGACCTGCAAACTGCAACCCAGGGGCCAAGCATGGCCCACCGCCTGATTGTGTATGGCCTGCAAACTGAGAATGAGTTTTATAAATTTAAATGATTTTAAAAATCAAAAGAAAATAATACATTGTGATACATGAAAATTACATGAAGTTCAAATTTCAGTCTTGATAAAGTTTTATTAGAACATAGCCCTGCTCATGTGCTTATATACTGTCTGTCACTGTTTTTGTGCTAGAATAGCTAAGTTCAGTGACTGTGACGAAGACCATTCAGCCGGCAGGCTTCAATTATTTACTATATGACCCTTTACAGAGGAAGTTTTCTCATTCCTGACTTATGTTCAAATCCCACCTCAGCCTCTTAGGAGCTCTGTGACCTTGGGGGAACAGTCAACTTCTCTACGCCACAGTTTCCTCTACTGCAAAATGGAGACAATAATAATCTCTGCCTCACAAGGGCTTTGTGAGATTAATAAAGTGCTTGGTAAGGACCCAGTAAATGTTAGCTAATATTACTAAGCTACCTTCCCAGAGGGCTGGAATTTGCCAAGTAATAGAGTGAGGGTGAGAAGGGGCTGCTCGTGCCAGCTGGGTGGAGAGTTCCAACTCGATGTAATTGGAGAGGCTGAGACTCAAAATGTGAGCCAAAGTGTGTCAAAGGAGAAAAACAAGGGCCAAGGTGCAGATACCCAGGAAAGTCTCAGTGAACACCTTTCCAAAACGTCCAGGCAGGACCAAAGCTGGGATGGCATATAAACTGGGTTTATATGGAACCAACTCAGAAGCCAGTGAGGCTCAAGCAAGAGTAGAATGTTCTGGAAGATTCTCCAGGTCCCAGGCAGTGCTCCCTGTAAGGACTGGCTTAAACAGACAGGCATGCCACTCTCATTTATCAATGAGGAGACAGATGCTCCAAGTGGTTAAATGGCTTGCCCGAGATAATACAACTTATAAATGACTAAATCCAAAATACCAGATATCCAGACCAGGAATTCTCCTTCTACTTCAGCTGCCTCTGCCAACTTTCCTACCCACTGTTTCAAGTTCAAATCCTTTAATGGCCCTTACAAACCTCAGGTGAATCCAAGGGAAACCTCAGGTCTCTGTTGTTGTGTTGTTTTGTTTTCTTCCAAGGCATATCAAGTTGTAATTTTTTTTTAAACTATCAAGCATAAATTAATGTATTTTCTCCTTTTCTGAAATTAGATTCCTTGTTGCTGGGTGCATCAGGTACATGTTCTGCAGGCTCAGATTTTCAGCAATGTCTCTGATGGGACCTCTAGCCTACGGGGGCATTTTTCTCACATAGTTCAATGACAACCCTGCAAATGGCAAATTGTTTATGATTTGAGAGCAGCAATGATTCAAGATGCACTGAAAGAAGAAGTTGTGGGGAAAGCAGACTAAGAAAAGCAACAAATAATTCAAGGATCTAGGCCACACATAAGCCTATAGTGTTCAATAGGTCCTTGGTAAAAATATCTTTATAATGTCTACATATCTTCCAAAGAAGGCTCCAGATCCACAGCTCTTGTTTATTATTTTTTAACAAATGTGATTGCCAAAGAAGACTAAGCTCAGAAAGGCATTCTCCCAGGGCAGGGGGAGGACAATTCTGCTTTAGAGCCTGAGACACAGAAGGCTTTTCCTGCTCCGTCAAAAGCGGGGATTCTTGTTTATTTGACGATTTTTCTTCCTTGGACATTGTATTTAAACAAGTGTCTCCTTTTGGTCCAGTGTTTCTTCAAATTTATTTATAGAAGAACCTTTCCTTCCCCCTTCTAATCTGTTTTTCATATTTTGGTGAAAGGGATAATATATAAAATTTTACAAGGGTTTCACTTTCTTTACATTTCCGAAATGTGGGCATCTGGTGATCCCATTAATATAGCAAGTGATGTCCATTCACAGAACTCACTCCATCTTTAATTCATGCTAAAGAGCAGTGCAGTGATTTGAAGAATACACTGTCTTCCAAAGTCTTTTAGAAATGTTATTTAAAAAAAAATCTATCTAGCATTCTTCAATTAGTTTTGTACCACTCATATCTTCAGTTTCCAAAGTTTCCCCTTTCCGTCTGTTTTCCCAAGTGGCAAAATACATAGCACTATTATTTTCTGGATTCTGCCCAAAGCACGCTTTCTTATGCTATAAGTTTCTCACCAGGACCCATCTAAAATTTTAGACTTTCAGGGCTGAGGGAAGAGGGAGAACAAGCGAGCAGACTGCACACCACTATGCATTACAATGACCCTCGAAATACTATATTCCTGCTGAGAGCACCTCAGATTTGGTCAGACTCTGGGAAGCTCAAATTAGAGTTTATAATCTCCTGAAAGTGACGGCGCCCCAAAAGTTGGCTCAGTTCCTGTGATGTCGTCAATACATTTAAGTATGTGAGAGAAGTGTTTGGATAGGATGTATGGAAAAGACACACACACACACACGCGCGCGCGCACGCACAAAATGCAATAGTTCAACCATGGGCCAAGGGATTAATGCTAATTTCAGAATCTTTGCCTAAAGAAATCTTGTCTATAAACTCTTTACGATGCTTTTATTATTGTTGTTGGTAATAATAATAACGACATCACTTAAAATAGAAATGGTAGTTTGGGCAGGAAATGCTCAAGCTACGTATTTGATTTCCTATTTGATTTGGGTGAGGATGGTCCCCTCAAACAAGGCTTTGAGTGATATGCATTTTTATGACACACTAGGACTACAAGTTTCTCCTTAAAAGTTCTCTGCATGTTAGAATGTTACTTATACATAGAATCCATTTAAATTGACAGGCTGATGAATGACCTGCCCAGGTAATATAGATGACTGTGGGTAAACATATTGGGTGCAATGTATTTTAATGATGTCTAAACAGTCAGATGCTGGTACACCTAGCTGGGAAAGGTCTGTTGAAATTGAACCTGCTTGTTTTCTTCAAGTTTATTCCCAATAATTTATGAGTTTAAATGTGGTCTGCAGGTTTGTATTTCCTGTGGTTGGCCCTCCCCTGGAGCTGAGTTGGGGCTCTGCTCCATTAAGCTAGCAAATGAGTTGCCTTGAATTTAAGTAGTTCCTGGAAGTGGTATTCCTTAAGAACAATTAGGTCCCCCAGAGTCAGAGTGAATCACGTTCACCTGATGCCTCTGAAACCCATGTAGCACCTGTTGTTCTGGTCCTAGGAACGATCCTTAGAGAAGCTAATAGTCTAACAGAGTAACTAGAAATTACATGATGTAACATCAAACACATAGCATCACTTACACTGTATTATAGCACAATGTCTGTAATTGAATACATCAAGCTTTTAGACACAATATCCAGCTGACAAGACATACAGGGGATAGAGGGACAAACTAAACACCACCACAAGGAAGCAACCAGACAAATCTAGACAGGAGAACGTTCTGCAGGACCTCCAGCCTGACCTCTTCAACAAGGCAGTGACATTTTCGGATCAGTTGAGAACATTTAAATATAACCTGATTTTAGAAGAGATGAAAATTTACTAAAACGGAAAAGTGAAGATTGTTGCCAGAAGAAAGTAGATTACAAAAGAGGAAGTATAGTATAATCTCATGTTGGCTTTAAAAAAAAATCCATGTGTGTGTAAAGATCTGGAAGTTTATGCACACATATACTAAATTCCATTGATGATCTTCATGGGGACTGGTTGCATGTATTAGTTTCCTACTGCTGCTGTAACAAATTAGCACAAATTTCGTGGCTTAAAACAACACGAATTTATTGTCTTATATTTCTGAAAGTCAAAAAACCCTTTCACTGGGATAAAATCGAAGTCTCCTCTGTAGTTCTAGTTCATTTTCATGCTTTTTCCAGGGCCACCTGCACTCCGTGGGTCACAGCCCCGCATCCGTCCAACCTTTGCTCTGCTGTCACACACCTTTCTCTCCCCCTGCTTTCATCGTCACACCTCCTTCTCTGACTCTAATCTTCCTGTCTCCCTTGTAAAGTGACCCTTGTGACTGTATTCAGCCCACCAGATAATCCAGAATAATCTCCCATCTCAAGACCCTTAACTTACTTATATTTGAAAAAGTCCCTTTTGTGGTGTAAGGCAATAAATATATTCACAGGTTCCAGGGTAGGGCAAGGATAGCTTTGGGGGAAGACGAGGACATTATCTGACCTACCTATAGTGGGAATGTGTGTTCTTCATCTCTTAATTTTTGCTTCTCTGTATTTTCTGATTTTATACAGAGCACATGTCCTAGTTCTTTAATATAAAAAGCAAAATGTCATATTTCTCTTCCGGCCCAGGAACTCTGCAGTTCTCCCTTAGTGAGTCTCGAGTTACAGAGCACAGAGGACTGGCCCACAGGTGATGATCCAACACTGCTGGACATGGAAAAGGACATGGGAGGTGGTGTCAACACCCTCCTAAACTGAATGGCTACATTCAAGAACACCACCACCATTGCCAGGCACCATTCTTGCTTGAGGACTTCATGTGCTCAAAGGATTACCTCAGTGCCAGAGGTACTGGGCCCTATTTTACAGAAGAGGACACTAAAACTCATATAGGTTAAGGAACTTGCCCAAGGCCACAACCTATCCATTATAGAGTCAGGTTCCGAAGCTTGTAACCTCTACTCATCTTTTCTCACTGAAGAGACCTGGAGTGGTCAAGTCATTTCTTCACAACAAGCAGGTAATCTGCCTCTTCTGGAGTTAAATATCAGGGAGTTTAAGCTGGAAGAGGCCTCCTCTATCACTAAGCCCAAGCTTCCTATTGTACAGATGAGCAAACCCAGACACACATCAATGCAGCTCATCAGTGAGAGGGCCAAGAATAGTACTCCAGGCTCCTGGCCGCCTGCCTTCCCCAGCGGTTTTTATACTAAACTATAGGCCTCCATTCTTTGTTCATTTTCATCTGCCTAGCTGGCAGAAAAATAATTATTTGTCCCCAAATTAAAACAGATAAAAAGAAATGAAATGGCTAGGACTGTGTCAGTACTTATGGCTGGGATGTTAATCTTCTGCCTTCAGGTAAAGTAGCTCAAACCAAACCTACCCTTTGATTACTTGCCTTTCGTGGGGGGACTCCATTGAGAGGAAGACAGTGTTTACAGAGGAGCTGGATCCCTGGTCACCATACTGATTCTGGCATCTCCGACATCCAAAGAAGGCCCCAGTTATTTCCCAGGGGACCAGTGCACTCATCTTCCCATTAATCGCAGGCCATTTCTGCCCCATCTTTCATGCCTTCTACTCCAACAAAGCCCTAACTGGCAAGAAATTTGGCATTTAGGTGAGGGAAAGGGCCTGGGTTTGTGGCAGTCAGTTTGCTTAGTTCCTTGATAACTATCCAACTGGTTCTGGTTTAGCTCACCAGATAGGTGGCATACACCCAGAGAGCAAGAGTCTCATGACTCACTTGGTTTAAAGATGCTCTTTAAGGATTAGATGAGACATCCCTTCAGCTGGATGTGGTGGCCACTCAAGTTTTCATATGGCTCCTTCTAAACCTCAGACTTGCTCAAAACTTTAGTATGAATCTCTGAAGTGGACTCTTATAAATAGCCTCCCTGCCTTCAGCCTTCCCTGATCCTCCATTCAACCTGTCTACACAAGGCTAGAGCATCATCTTGAAGATCAATTTTGACCAAGAGTCCTTCTCTCAAAATCTCTCAGTGGTTCCCTTTTGCCCACAGGATCAAGTGACTGCTTCTTTATGCCCCCAGCCCAGTCCACATCACAACAGGCAGCTCATGTTCCCTTTAGGCTACCCTGCTGCCAGTGTCCCATAAAGTCAACTCTGCTACTGGTTCCTACAGCCATCATCGGCATGACTTCTGATGCTAACAGTTCTGTGATGGTATCATGAATGCTGATGGCATCTGAGTTGAGGGTATTACCGCCAATGGCCCAGCCCACTGAAGACAGCCAGAGTCTGCTGCTGAGGAGGCAATGCTAATGGTGCCAGTTACCCATTCTTCTGAGGTTGCGAAAACCCCTATCCCCAAGGCCATTAATGTTTTGGGTATTTGGTGCCTCCTCTCTGTTAGCTTCCACAGAGCCCCCATGGAGGCAGAACTAAAAGATCATTGGCCATAACTTGTGGCTCTCACTAATTCTAGGACAAACTTATAACCAGACAGCTTCTCCAGTCCTCATTAGACAGACCTGGAGAGGGAACAACCTACCAGCCTCCCAATGGACCTAGACGTGCTCAATGCCTAGAGCAAATACATCCTTCTATATTCTATTCCACAGTATGAGCCACGAACTATTTCATTGACCATAACATGACTAAAATACCTGTATTCAGAATACCATAATAAAGCAAATTCTTTCTTCAAGACCACACTTCGTAATTTTTTCATTAGCATTTTTTAAGCTTATTCATTTGTAGCAAGAAGCAAGTGTCAAAGGTATAAGAGAAATATGCGGGCAAAAGCTTAAAACCGAGAAGTTTCTTTCAAGTAACTTAACGCTATTCTGCAGATCTGGAAAAGCTTTCTCTTACTCCATTTTCAGGCAAGCGTTCCAGGGTTCTGCAAAGATGTAACTTGACGATGCTGTCTGCATTTTGCAAATGAGAAAGAATGCCCACTAGGGAGACTCAGAAATCTCTCAAGCCTTTTTAGAACTCGGGTCTCTGGCCTCCCTTGCCACCGCACCTACTTTCTTCACAGTTATATCCTGGCAAGTGAAAATCTACCAGCTAGGCGGAGCCACTGCCACCATCAGCAATTCCATGCAGTCCACTTTGTCAGGTAGCATGGTTTACAGATGATGGTACAAAAATCAGAGCTTGGCAAAAAGCTCTTCTTTTCAGATATTTTATGTGGCAAAAGAAAAAAAGAAGAAGGAAAACATACCCAGATCTTTTTCAAAAATCACTTACAATCAGCTGGAAGGTATTCGGTGAACTTTGTTTTACAGCGTTTTGTGGCCAGTTACAAATTTGGGTCATGCCCTGCAATCAATCTTTGCCGGGAACTTTCACTGAGGCCATCAGGGGAATTAGAAATAAAATGTTAGAGGCAGAATCAAGAATGCGCAGATGAGCTGGAGAAACTTGTGACTGGCTTTCTGGATGCATGATGAAAGAACAGCTGGATAACTCCGGTACAGACCCAGAACCGGGCTCTCATCCAATGTCACTCAAAATTAAACCTGGAGTGTTTCCCTCCACCTCTGATGGCATGGAGGCTTTACTGACTTAAGGACCGAGACCAAATCATCTCTCTGTGATTATTTTATTGGCTGCAAGGTACAAGAAATAATGGTTACAACATGAAACTGTACTGTTTGAGGGAATCAGGAGAACAGCCAAGTCTAAAGAACGTTCCATGTCTTATCGGCAAGTATACATCCTCCTTGCCTGGGAAGCTTAGCAAATTTCTAAAGGAATGAGTGCAATTCCTCCCAAAATCTGGTGAGTGAAAGTGGCTCTCTTTAACAAACATTCTTCTTTGTGACGAACCTGGCTTTCATCTCTAAAAAAGCAAGTAAGAGGAGGGAGTGGGAGCTCCATCTTTGCTTTGTTTGGAGGACCATAAAGATGTTTCCAGTTCTTCCCAGAAGCAAGCCGTTAAATGTAGAGCTCCTTCTCTCCTCTAGAGACAATCTCTCTTTGAGAGGAGCTGCACGGCCATGAAAATTGAAGGTTACCTTCAAACTGCCGAGATTTCCCCAGGACTTAAATGGAGACATTCACCACCACCCCACCTCCTTAAAACCCCCAAATCCCAGGAAAGAAAACTTGATCCTAAATATGAAGATCCTTGTTGACATTCCATTTAATAAGCAACCCCTCTGATATTTTTTAGGAGGAAATTATATACAACTACTGAAAATAGTGATCTGGATGCCTATCTTTGATCGCTAGAGGTGTTGGTTAGATAATAATATAGAAGTCTGACCACAAGAATCAGGTACCATCTATCGAGTACTTATTTGTGCTAGGTTATAAGCTAGGTGCTTTGCATTAAATACCTCATGTAATCCTTACAAGAATCCTAGAAACGAGGAAGTATTTTTATCTTTATTTGACAAATAAAGAACTGAGAGGTTAAGTAACTTGTCGAGGTCACACAGCAGTTAAGTCATAGAGCTGGAGTTTGACCCTACTCAGTGAAGCTCTTAATCCTGTCCCTGTCAGTCCTCAGAACTAAGGCCTTCCCCAAATCTGAGAAGGGAGGAAGAGATTCTAGTCAGACTTTGAAGTGCTAAGGAGAGGTTTCAATCACAGAGGGAAAGAATTGAGCTTGAGAAACATGGAGCCAAGGTCCTGTGAGGAGCCCCTCTGTCTTAAATAACAGGGGAAGGCTGTTGGGCTGCATTTGGACAAAGGGTAATGGCAGGAACAAGGCCAGAAGTGGGCCACATAGCAGAGGAGAGAAGGGAGGCCAAATGACCACAGGGGCAGTAGAGCTGGGATCAGGCCACAGGGTGTGACTCCCTGGAGGGATAACCAGCTTTGTAAGGGAAGTGCTTAGTCCTCCTGGGACTCTCAGACTGCCTGGCAAGGCTGTCATTGGACCTAGAACAATCGAAAACTTAAGTGTAAGATTCATTGTGACCCATGGTGATAGTTGTCGCTGTGTTAACTAGTGCATTATTTTGGGTTCTTTGAGAAGCAGACTCTAAGACTGGAAGGACCTGACAGGAGAGGGATTTAGTTGGGGAAATGCATGTGGCAGAGGAAGTGGGGAACTTTCGACAGCAATGCCAGTCGACCCCTGCGGAGGACAGAAGGAAGGAAGGAGGATTGGGTAGGAAGAGTTTCAGACAGCACAGTTCCAAGAACAGTTTGGCCGGATTGACAAGGACTTCTTGAGGCAGGGTCACCTGTGGGAAGAGTCTTGGCTTTCTTAGAAATGGGCCTTTGTAGCTTCCTGCGCTTGGTCATTGGCTAGGAACAGCTCACAGGGAGTGTGGCCTCAGCACTGCCTCAGTGGTGGATCCAGAAAGAAGGCAGCAGGGGCCATCAGTCAATTATGCTCCCACAGCAGTAACTCTGAGTGCTGCCTTTTCGTATCCTCTTGCTGGTTCCAAAACAGGATAGGGCAACTCATGGGGGATCATTGGAATGTTAAGTGAAGGAGTTAATAGTGCATACCCCATGCAGTCGCTGTGAAGATCAAATGGGCAAATGCATGCCAGCACCTAGCACAGTGTTGGCACCCAAGAAATCCTAAGATAACAATAGTCGTCATCTTATTAAGCAGTTTAGGAGATGATAGAGATCTTTATGAGGAACTACACTCACTTCTCAGTTCCATCCTGCGTTAACTAGTTATCTTCTTCTGAGGATATTTCCACAGCAACTAGACACTCTATCTCTGTCCCCGCCCCCTCCCCGTGCTTACTCTTCCGAGAGAACCAGGCTGAGTTACATGATGCTCCTCCAGCGCACAGGTAGAGAAACTGATCCACATTTTGCTTGACCTGAGCCTTCCGATTAAAAAGTCGACCCACCCTCCCTCTGGAGCAGAATTTCTCTTCTAAATGTGAACTGAACTTACTCAGTTCTTCTGAGATAAAGACCAGCTTCTGAACAAAAATGGTTTTGATTATCCAAGCAAAGCTGACCGTTAGCCAGTGAGATGTGAGATATGGGGCTCCACCAAAGGGGTATGGGAGGTCTGAGGCCAACCATATTGATTAGCAGGCTAAAGAAAATAGAGTGTCATGCTCCATTGACGCCCCTGGGCAATGCCATTCTTGCCCTCCCTGGCGACCATTTCGTTTAATTATTTTAAGGCAGGGTTTTATGGACTGTTTGCCAGACCTCATGTTTGTCCTGGGCACCTCAAGTTTCAGACGTTTACAGGAGTTGACTCTAGTTAAAATTCTTTTTGTTGTGAATGCACTCAATTTGGGGACTAGGGTCTGGGATGGAAGGAGTGAGAAACCCCAGCTAGAGTGGCACTGAAAACATCCTTCTCCGAGAAAACATCGAGGATATATTAGAAAAACTTCAAAATGATAGAGACAACCATGCACAAAGATTTGCTAAACTTGGAGGATTCTGTCTTTGAACTACAGTAGTCCCATTAGATGGCACCTGAAAGATAAGCATTCATGGAAAATATAGAAAAATTCCTCCGTCAGAGGCTGGTATTGCCTTCTTGTCCTCATCTGAGAAACAGCCCAATTTTCTGGCATTTGGGAATGAGTAATATTTAAAGATTTAGGGAAAATTAGTCAAATGCACCTTGATTATAAACACATGGACTCATTTCATTTGGTTATTTTAAAATGTGGGTTTTAACCAGCTGCCATTAATAGCGAGTGTGTTGCTTGTCTGTTTTCCCCTCTTCTTGTAATGGACACGAGCAAAAGGGAAGAAATATTTAGCCATTTTGGATCTCTTTCCAGAGCAGGAAGAATTATTGAATATAAATTGTATCTTCCTATCTCATGAAACAAATGAAACCTTCTAAATTAAATAAAAGGAAAATTAACAATCAGGATTAGGTAAAAAGCATTACATTTCCTCGGGGCTCGAGTTACAAAGATATGTTTTTGTAAAAGAAAGAAAGGTCAGTTACCACTATTAAACTTGTATATTGTTTTATACTAAGTCCTTTCAGTGGCCTCTCTGAGGGACCGTTTAGTTTGTATTACACTCTAATAAACTCCAGGTGCACAGGACAAACTGAGTAATCAAAACCCGATGGCCCAAACTAGTTAAAAATAATGTGGTACATTCCTGGTTCTCTGCATTTAATTTATTGTTAATCATTGTTATTACTTACATTTATTGGGTAGTTTTTCCAGATTTATTAGGCACTACATTTAACAGTGTTATCGCTTGTAACTGACCATCAGTGGAATCGAAAACATATTTTTGTAAAGACTCTTACCCTAATTAGTAAGTTGTTTCCCTTTGAGACTAAACAGACCCCAAAAACGACTGTGTTATTTTCCCCTTGAGTCAGAGGGAAACTCTGGTACGAAAACCCATTTTCGCTAAAACCACCTGTTGGATGATAAAGAAAGGGGTATCATTCCAGGGACACCAAGGCGACCTTTCCATTAAAAGCAGAAAAATGAGGAACTTTATTCGGCAGGTCAGGGCTAGTCCCCTCCCGCAGTCCATGGGTGTGACTTCTCAGATGCCAAGAAAGGACAGGTGGAGAACCTGTTCCTCCACCTGCCTGGAATTCTATTATCCAGAAGCAAACCTTTGGGCAAATGGCAGAAGTAATCCTTTGACTAAAATTCACGCTCAGGTATAAATGCCTGAGATTCTCCTAACCTTTCCTAAGAGTTGTTTTTGGCAAGCAGGTGAGAGAGAGCACAAAATACCAAAAGGAGAAATAACAGAAGGCGACAGAACCGAACAGGCATCTTCTTGTCCCTGATTTCACTGGTCCTAGTCTTGCCAGAGAGCAGCATCTCTCAGTAGGAATGGAGTGAAGTAAGTGGCTCCGCACAGAAGACTAGCCCCACCCCCAAGGATAGAGTCATTCCTTTGGCTCCATACACTCAGCCCTGGTGAACCTAGCTCAGGAAGTGGCCCCCAGGGGGCGCTCCAGCCTCAGCTGCAGAGCTCCAACTTCAGCATGCAGCAATGAGGCTCATGACAAATTACTTGTTAAATGACTGTGTGGATGCTAATTCCTATCATATTCTACACCTTTAGTTGGAGCCTACTGGTAGAAGGAAAGGCCACTAGAATGGGAGGCAAGAGTCTTGAGCTATTGTCCTCATTCTACTGAGTGACCTTGGGCAAGTCCCTAGCTCTCCTTTGAAATGTAGTTTGCTCTGCTATAGAATGAGATGGTGTGGTGGTCGACTGATTGCATTAAAGTCCCAGTGCTTCACACACACACACACACACACACACACACATCACTTACACACGCACGCATCTCTGAATCCATGCTCTTTGTCAAGTGACTTTACTTTCCTCTCACCTAAGAGACAGAGTCCACTTCCTCACTCCCCGAATCTGAGCTGGTCTTATGACTCACTCTGACCAAGAAAATACAGCAGAAGTGACAATGTGCCCATTCTAAGTAGATGCCTCGTGAAGCTTTGTTGTTTCTAACTTACTCTCTAACCTAGCATCCTCTGGGATGAAAGACATGGGGAGTAAAGCCGAGCCCCCCAGGTTTCCCCAGCCAAGGTCAGCTTTGGTCAGGCGACAGCAAGACAATCCCCAGACATGTGAATGAGTCTAACCAAGATCAACAGTGCTGCTGACCTTGGACACAAGAGCAATAAATGCTTGTTATTTTGTGTCACTGAAGTTCGTGGCCGTTTGTCCAACAGCACTATTGTGACAATACATAACTGATAGATGATGTCATTAGACAATCTCTCAAGTCCATTCCAGCTCTAAATTCTATCAGCTACTTAGAACCTAATCCAGTATACGGGCAAATATCTAGCCCTAATTGTGTTCCCCCTGAGACATTGGTGGGTCTCTTTACCTCCCTAGGCCTATTTTAAATAGAGAATGATAATTCTGGTCACCTTCTCTTTATACCTCATAGGCTGGGCCCCTCACAGGGATATTTTAGAGGACAAATTGAATACTCAATATGGAATCACTTTGAACCATTCAAATGGCAGACTCTGTTATTAGTTAATTCTTAGCCATAATAATGTTACCTCTTCTTAGAGATCTCATTAGGAAGCCCCCTAAGGTGACATCACTTACAAAACAAGTGAAAAATCAAGTAGATGTTGTTTAAAAACCCATTTGGGTCTCTCACAGGGTATCCACATTAAATGCTCTAAATTAGTATTTTTGTTTCCGAGCAACTGTAGAGTAGACCCTTTTGATGCCTCTAAGGGTATTTCTTCACTCATTTTATGTTTTTGATCCAAATTACTTTGACCCATGGTTTTACTACATGGAACTAAAGGAGAATTAAGATAAATTGAAGGGGTAGTGAAATGGAAGAGACTGGAAAGAAAAGAGAATTACTTAATTACTCCACTCATCCATTCATTCAATAAATACCTAACAAGTGTTGATGATGTCATAGGCCTATATTTGGCCCTGGGGTTCTTTGGTGACTCAAATCAGTCTTGCCCCTGCTCTCATAGAGGCTGGGGGTACATCTTAGAGGAGAAGGAGACACTAAATAATTAATTACCAGAATGTTAGGGAGCCAAATTACTAATATGAAATCTGGCAAAAAAAAAAGAAGAGGGGGGAAAAATCAAGCATTTATCCTGCCTTTCCAAAATACACTATCTTTCAGTAGCTGAATAGAAGTTGAGGGCAGCTTTCTCTTTTTTAGAAATATGCTCATTAATATACAAAGAAAGAATAATAAATTAGAATGTCACCATTTCTCAACCCTTACAATGAATGAATGGATCTAGACATTGAGCATCAAAGACCACTAACTCAAAGACAGAGATAATCAGACATTGCATGCCTCCTGATGGAAGAAGACGCCAACTTCTGTAAAGGAGTCTTGCCAACTACACACACACACACACACACACACACACACACACACCCCTAAATCTAGTCAAGACTTAAGAGCCAACTCTAAATTTACAAGATATTCAGAGGACAGAAGAACATGTTCAATTACACCAAAGGGATGTGATCAGCAAAGTCTAGACTGTGGAAATATATACGGAACAAAACAAACTAAATTTGTTTACAAATAAATTGCAAGAGGAAAAACAGGAGACAGAGGAGGAATTTGTAGATAAACAAAAACTTAAAAGACAAAGAGACAAAACTAAACTAGAGGGTCCAGGGATGTACACTCAGGTAATAAAACAAAGAAGAAAGAGGTAATGAAACAAGGAAGAGAAGTGGTGACTTCTAGGGGAAGGTACCAGACCTCTGGAGAGCTTTGGAGTGGATGGGCAGAATGCTATTGTTTGACCTGAGTAGCAATGTCAATGTTGTTTACTTTCTAATAGTCCATGATGCCATAACTTTCCTGTAGTTTTCTGTGTCTGTGTGACAATTTACAGGGAAAAAAGCTAAAAGCACTTATTTACGAACATTTTAAAATATCACGATTGGTATAAATGCTTCCAAAAACAAATTTCAGGGACTGGAAGAGCTTAAAGAAAGACTTACCCTAGTCTGGTGGAGACAGATAAGCAAGAAGATGGAAGAAGAGCTCCAGACAGAGGGAACAGCAGGAGCAATGGCCCCGAGGTGGGAGGTGGCGTAGATAATCGCAGCGCCTGCCATAGAACCTGGAGATGGCCGATGGGTCTTTCAGTAAATCCTTATTACATAGATGAACAAATGGGGCTGGGACGCCTTCACTGGGTGTATGCATTTTCTATCGCTGTTAACAGTTTACCGCAAACTTAGTAGCCCTCTGAACAACACGAATTTATTATCTTACAGTTTGGTAAGTTAGAAGTTCAACATGGGTCTCATGAGGCTAAACTCAAGTTGTCAGCAGGACTGAATCTTTTCCGAAAGTCCTAGGGGAAAATCCATTTTTCTTTTTCAGCTTCCAGAGAAGCCCTCACTCCTTGGCCTGGGACCCTCTCCCTCCACCTTCAAAGCCAACACAGGAAGGTTGAGTCTTTCTCACATCTCATCACTCAGACCCTCTCTTCTGCCTCCCTCTTTTACTTATAAGGATTGTTGTGGTTTTTAGGATCATCTCCCTATTTTAAAGTCAGCTGATAGAGGACTTGATTCCATCTGGAACCTTAATTTTCCTTTGCGTGTAATATAATGCATTCATAGGTTTGGGAGATCAGGACTTGGACATTTGGGAGGAGATATTCTGCCTACCACACTGAGCAAACTTTTATTGAACAACAACTATGTCTAAATGCTAGTGATATAGGAGTTGAAGAGGTAAGGCCCTTGTGCTTAAGGAGCTTGCAACCCAGAGTGGGCAGATAGTATATAAAGAGGAAAACAAATATAGAAATAGTCCCAACTGGCTTGAAATAAAAGTAAGAAGAAGAAGGACAAAACCCGTAAGTCACTGCCTTCAAAGACACTATTTGTTTATTGACTGTTTCCCAACAACTGGAACTAAAGCCCACTGTCTCCATTTATCTGACTCACAGCATTACTCTCTTTCTAGTTGGGTTTTTATACTTTGTTAAAAAAAAAAAAACCCTAAAATTAAGAGTTAAAAAAAAATTTAAAGGCCCCTTGTGCTTATCTCTAGAATCCAATTTGGATGGATTTTTTTTTTTTAAATATTCTAAAGCATTCCTAATATAAAACTTCTCTGCTTCTGGTTTCCAGTGGAAATTTATTATTTGAGGGCAGACTTTTAAACATGTCACTCTTTGCCAGCATGCCTCAGGGTACAAGTACAATAAATAAAGGGTATATTGAAATAGAATATTTCAAATAACTAGCAGCATCATTAAAACATCAAATTAAATGAACAGAAAACAAACAGATTTTGGTTTCCTTGTATAATCAGATATTCCCCACTAAGGGCTCTCGAGTGGGTTGTAACACCAGCCATGCCAGCTGTCGCCTCCCAGTTAAGTACTCATTTTACCGGCCAAAAAATAAAGTGGAGGAAAAGGGGGGGAAAAACATCTTAGCTGCACCAGACACCCAAAATATACCTGTTTATTCAAGGCTTTGGAAGCCTCTGAAGGCAAAGTGAATCTTCGATCTGAATCTGAAGTCAGGGCTCTATTAGCACAGTCGTCAACATTAATGCTTTCTGGACTCTTTTAAGAAGAGAAGTGCCTCCCCTCAGCGTCTAGAGTTCAGAGACTCACCCCGTGTCCCAGGGTCTCAGTGGTACTCTTGGCATTTGGGGCGGAACAGTTCATTTTTGCATGTCGGATCTTCAGCATTCCTGTCCCCTTCCCCCATATACACACAGTTACTAGGTCAAGCAAAAATGCCTCCAAACATATCCAAATCCTCTGCTGCAGTGGGAGATAGCACACCATTGTCAACAAGAAAGCTTCTAGCAGCCTCCGTTCGTGATGAGTTCTCCTTGCCCTTGTAACACCTGTGGTATGTCCTGCCCTTGAGAGATGCAACGTAATCATCACCATAGACTGCGCACATGGTGTAGATACACCCTGTGTTCATCTAGCTCTGTGATGACACCCATGTTTCAACCCCGAGGATGGAGTGGCATCTTAGCGCATAGCCCAAGGGGAAACAGGGTGTGAAGGGCTTAGGAGTACAGGCCAGGAGTCAGAGGACATGTGTTTCAATCCAGGCTCTACCATTTCCTTGTTTTGAGAACTTGAGCAGTTACTTTGCCTCTGTAAGTCTTAGTTCCTGCATCTAAAAGTAAAGTAAAATCTTTATTTTACCTCCTAGGTCGTGAGAAGACTAAACAGAATAATATATGTAATGCACTTAGAACCATGCCTGACACATAGCAAACACTCACTAAAGACTGGTTAGCGTCACTGTTTTTATTGTCTGTGACTATAAAAATGAAACAGTGCTTCGTGCTTCGTAAGTACTGATAGAGAAATACTGATAGATGCTTGGTATTTATTTATTTGTTTGTTTGTTTGTTTGGTCTTCCTTTTTTTCATAGGAAGGAAACCATTTTCAGGTCTCCATTCACTGCTTCTTATAGTTTACTGGAAATTTATCCCCACGTTGATGGAACATGAAACCAAAAGGATCATGTGTCATTGGTCCAAGATATCAAAGGTGGCAGCAGTACCTGGTGACATTATCCATACCTGAGGTTCCACGTAGGGCCCTGACTCTCTGTTAATGGTGGCACCATCTACCCTTTTGTTCAACCCAAAAGCCTGAGACTCCGCCTTGATTTTTCTCTTGCCCGTCTCCCACTCACACATCCAAAATCCAAATAATCAGCAAGTGCTACCTCTATGTCTTGAATCTGTCCATTTTTCTCCCACTCCACTGCCACTACCCTGGTCCAAACCACCATCATTTCTCACCTAGAATTTTGCAATATTTTTCTTGATTGATCCACTCTTGTAGCCCTATAATTTATTCTCCCATAAAGCAATCAGAGCGGTCTTTTAAAAATCAGACCAGGCCCTTCATTCTCCTACCTAAAAATTCTCCAGTGCCTCATCATCGAACTTAGAATAAAACCCCAAGGCCTAATGTCATTCATCTAGCCCCTGTCTACCTCTCCAGACATTGTCATTACATACTATGTTCCTCCCCACCCCCTTCCCCATGCCTGCTTATTCTGTTCCAGTCACACTGACCCTCAGACAAAACGAGCTCTTTTCTCTCTTTAGGGGCCTGGGCTCGCCGTTCCCTCTGCCTGGAACATTCTGCACTCAGATCTATCATGTCTGGCTCCTTTGTATCATTTGGATCTCAATTCAGATGTCATCTTCTCAGAATGGTTTGTTCTCTGCTGTCTTCCCAGCACCCAGAAGGATGCCTGGCATACAGTGAGCACTCCATGGATATTTATGGAGAAGAGAATGAATAGTCAAAACAACTGAACAGTTTTTTAGGAGATGATCACCACCACACCCTAAGGAAAGGGTGACAAAGATCATCCCTTCTATGAGGCTCTTCATGTAGTTTAGGGAGAGATTGATCTACCCTCTCAAAACACCCAGCAAGCTGTGCCAGAGAACACAGAATGCACGACTCCTCAGAAACACAATGAGCTAAAAGTCATACTTCTTCAGCAGATGAAAAGCCATACCAAGTGCCTTAGATAGCTTCTAGAGTTAAGCAACCACACCATTGACAACAGCCAAAGAAAATGCTGCAGCTCATACCAAAAGAGTATCTGCAGCTCAGACTGACATTTCGACAAAAATTGGATTACTTTGTCCTTCCTGGAAATGCATGATCTGGTCACATAATGGGATACTATTCAATTAGCAAGGTTCCTGGTTGTTCTAAGTGTATAAGAAAAGTGGTCGACTTTTAGAGAGAGCCTTGTGACACAAAGGAATTTGACTTCTGCTGCCCAAACTCGGGCTCAGCTCAGCTGTCCCAGAAAAGCAATTAAATGACATTCTTGACAACTGGACAGAAACTCTTATCTCTTGGTCAGCATATTATCTCCCCCAGGAGGAATTTCCTGGGGAATCTATTTGAGATCAGAATGTTTCTCACTGAAATGTACATAATCAACATTCGACTGATTTAGTTATTTTAATCCCAATTTTAATAGATGGCACCCATATAGAGGTAATAATTGGAGACATGGAAGAGGATTAAGTCACCATTGGAGGAAGAAATGTCGGATAAAGAGGTGGAGGATGCATGGCGAGTGCGGGGCGGGGCAGGAGGCAACACAGGAATTAAAAGAGGAGGCGAAAAAGGAGTGGGTGGGGTACCCCAAGGACTTGACCTAAGGCCCAGCAGGTTGTTTTCAAATGTCCCTCCACCCCCACCAGCACTAGCCCATAACTCTTCAAAAGCCAGACAATATTTAATTCACCTTCATGCAGGGACTAACTGTCCCCTGTTCCTTCAGACCCTTGTTATAGCAAGTTTACAGAACGACAGCATCCAGAACGATGGACAGTAAAGCGAGAGGATGCAAGCTGTGCTTCTGGGGCCATATATATAACCCCATTCATGTCAAACTCTCAGCCTAACGAATGAATCAGAAATATAAAGAATGGAGATGAGAACTTAACATTTTCAGACCTTCAGATGGCAACAGCTCAGCTCAATATCCAGCAGAAAGTCAAATGCAGCAAAATAACCAGCACATAGGGGCCATGTGTGCCGGGACCACTTCTGTCTTGTTCATCTCAGGAGAGAGGGCAGGGGAAGGTCCAAGGGCTAGAACAATCAACTCATCCCAATTTACCTGAGACTCTCCTCATTTTAAAAGTAAAAGCTCCATGTCTCAGGAACCCTCTCAGTCCCCCTAAACAGAGCTTTTAGCCTGCATTGGTTAAATAATTGAGAGATGGGACTACCTCACAGAGCTGTTGAAGATCAAAGAAACTATGTCTATAAAGATGCTTTAAGAATTCTTAACAGCATCCTCTTGGAAAGTATCGCTCAGTGTTGAGTGTGATTAGCCTGAGGTCTTGTGCTGATTGACAAGAAGGAGCAACACTCGTACCCTACTTTGCTTGCCAGGTGCAGCTGTCCCCTGGTCGCCAGGACTCTTGCTGATTGAGAGAATGACAGAGTCCAAACAAGGGATGGGAAGATGAGGGGCAGTGCAGGCATGATCCTGGGAACACTTGTCCAACCCCACTCACGTCAAACTCTCGTCTTAGTGCTCGTCACCTGTGTTCTGATCCAAGAACAGATGATGAACTCACATTGCCACCAAGTTCCTCCACCAATGGGAGGTGGAGTAGGGATCGGAGGAGACTGAGAGTTGTTCCAGACCAGTTGAATCAAATGACCTTCTCTCAACATCTCCAAACCTCAGTTCCCTCAATCACCACCACTGAGGTCTTTATAGATGCCATTTCTCTAACCAGGTAACAGGTGGATATGCAGATAGGAGAAGCCCCCAGAGAATAAAATTGTTTCACATAATAAAGTTGGGAGGAAGGGACCGTGAAAAGAGAGAACTGACTTGGCTTGGGGAGAAGCCGCTGGAGCAAGGATGGGTTATAATACTGGGGAAAAGAGCATTTTTATAAAGATTCATGTCAGTAGTACACATTAACGTATCCCCTCACTGCCTCTTTAAGAAAACCCTTCTGCAGAGACTTACGATTTGACATCTTTGGGTTCAAAACTGTGCTCTTTTTGAATATGCCAAACCAGCAGTAACTAGTAAAACAGGGACCAGTTTTATTTGGGCCACACTTTCATTACACCTGGCCAGGGGGAGAGGGAGGTAAAATTTATCCTTAGGGTCAATAACAAGGGAGAGAAAAGGGGGAAAGAGTGAGGGCCCTAGGGCAGGATCTGCCATATTCAAGACAGAAAAGGAAAAAGAGCTTGCGATGGGACCTGAGGAAGGTTCAAGGCCTCAAGTAGGGCATGGAGCATGAGCACATCACCTTGACCTTGAGCCTGGCCTCATTTTCATTTGTAGGGAACAAACTGTGGGCCTGTGTACATTCACCAAATCTCATTCCCGTTTTGTTTTCTTCTACCTGCTAACCCTGTGAGACCCTTACATAGACACAGAAATTGCCTGAAAGCCATCAGCATACCTAACTAAGAGCAAGGCCTCTCATCAAGCACATAATGGCTGAGATTCTGAGTGCCTTTGTGTTCCATAGCATTCCAAAGGCTTCAAGCACATTATCTTACTGTTTCTGACTGTAACCCAACAAAGGAGGCTGATTGGATCATCCCCATTCAGCTGATGAAGAACATGAACCAAAAAAGAAATCAGCCTGAAGTGACCCAGCTGGCCAGGGCCAGGCTGATATGAAACCCCAGCCTCCTGGTGGCCCCTTTTTGCAAACCAATGCCTTCCACTTCCAGATAGACGAAACAGAGGCCAAGGGCACGGCCACAGGGCCTGGGAATCTGGCTGTGCACTTGGAGCTGACCTCCGCTTAAGACTGACACTGATTCAGGATCTGACGAAAGTCTGCTCTAAGCAAACCCTGTGGGCTTGTAAATATGACCTTGGAGCTTGATTTCTCCAAGTAGTTTAATCAAAAATTTCTTCAACTCTTTCTACTGTCGCCTTTGTGAGTGTGAAGGTTGGAATCTAGACCTTCAGAAGGTTACTTGTGAACTGTCAGCAGGGTCCTTTGGACCTTTCTGTGAAAAGGCCCAAAATACTCTCCCAGATAGTCAAAATTCTTCAGGAACAGGAGAATCAAAAGAGTGACAACCAGCCAACTGAGAAGTCCTGATGAAAACCGCTAGGTCATATTTTTCTATAAGCATTGTCACCTACTTGAAAGTCTGAGTCATTTTGCCAGTCTCAGGGGGGTGGGTGAGTCACATTGATGAGAAGGATACTTTTCTTCTTTAACCTAGTTCTCTAACATTTTAAATGAATACTTATTGGTCTGTCCAGCTCTTAAAATATCCAGATGGGTTGTATAAGGTCCAGCATCATGATTGTTTGTGCGAGGTCACTCCTTACATTTGTGAATTTGAGTCTTTTATTGCTCAGAATGAATGTTCTCACTTAAAAAAAAAAAGCTCAACCCAAGTTATAATAGCAAAAATAATTTTATATCCTCCCACAGAGCTGGAAACTTCAACACAGTTATGAAGGAACTGGGCTTCAGAATCAGAACTGAAAATGAATAGTTTAGTTTCCCAGTCCAATCTAAGCAAAGAGCTGGAGGAAAGAATAGGAAAAAATGAATGGGATTTAAGACTTTCTAATAGTTCCAGAAAACAAAAGTTGCCTAAGTGATTTAGGCTAGGACTGTGCTTCCTTGAGTTTTATTTTTAATTGCAGATGCCTTTTGGGATTTAGTGACACAATTAAGAAGAGAAACGCATAATTTTTGTCCTTTTATCAAACCCAAACATCAGCTGAAAGATGAACAAGGAAGCACAAGAGAAAGTTGAAACTTCCCTGTGAAGGTCACCCTGGGCCACCTAATGCTTTGACATCGGGGCGATTCGATTCAAGATGCTACCTGGGGAGCCTGTAGCAGCTTGATAGCCGTGGACTGTCTCCATTTTTTCAACACCAAAATGTTTGAGTGATCCATGCTGTGTTCTCAGAGTTTAAAATGGTGTCCAAAATTCTATAACAAGAATATATTTCAAGGTTTCAATAAGTCTTTATAATATCTTTGTCCTTTTAATAAAGACCAAAAAAAAAAAAGGTGAGGAATTTGGATAGTATCTACATCTTTCTAACTTAAAACTCTCTCATTTAAACAGGAGGAATCGTACACCTGATCTGGAATATCCAAATTAGCAAGCTACACTGACTATATGTGTCAGTTTTTGCTACAGTAACAAACATCCCCAACATTTCAATGACTTAAACATTTAATTCTTGTTCAGAGACAGGGAGAGCTGTGGATTAATTGTGGTTCTGCTGAGTTCTGCTGGGTTTTGCTGTGATTAGCTTAGCTCAATAACTTTTGTCTTCTCATGTCTTCATGATCGAGGACAGCTGTTCAAGGAGACAAATGGAAGCATGTAACGCCTCTTAAAGTTTGGCTAAGAACTGATATGTTGTCACTCCTGCCCATATTCATTAATCAAAGTAAGCCAAATGGCTAGGACCAAGGACAATGAGACAGGAATAAATAATACAGAGAGTGGAAAGAATGAACACTGTCGAGTACCATCATTAACTACAACAATCTTCCCTCTTGGTCACTAATGTTTGCTTTCCTCCTACCAAAAATTATATTGAACTCCCCTCCCTAAAACATTCCAATAGCCTCATTTAATCATGGCATCAGACTTAAAGCCAAGGACCTCAGGATCTACATCAGATTTAGATGTCACTCCTCTTGCTTTGGAGAACTATGAACTAAAAGAAAATTATACACAGCCCCTTCCCCTATTCATACATACATACAATACAACAAATACCTCCAGATGGAAAGGGAAGGAGAGGGAACACATAGCACTCAGTGAGTGGTTGTGATGGTTAATTTGTAATGTCAATTTGGCTGGGCCACAGGGCCCAGATATTTGGTCATACACTATTCTGAATGTTTCTGTGGATGAAGTTAGTATTTAAATCGGCGGATTTTTAGCAACGCAGATTATCCTCCATACTGTATATGGGCCTCACTCAATCAGTTGAAGACTCTAACAGAACAAAGACTGACCTTTCCAAAGCAAGAAGAAATTCTGCCAGCAAGACGTCCTTTGGACTTGCACTGCAATTCTTCCTTACATCTTCAGCCAGCTGGTCTACCCTGCAGATATTGAACTTGCCACGCCTACACAATTGCATGAGCCAGTTCTCTCTCTCTCTTTCATATATATATATATACATATTCTCTCCTGTTGGTTCTGTTTCTCTAGAGAACCCAGACTAATAGAAAGGTTCACTGCAATTCTGAAATTTCTCCTGGATTAGACCTTTTTTTATGTCTCCCGGGAGTAGTTCCCCAGTTTATAACTCTCCATGGCTCCTGACCATATTCACTGGGAAGCCCTTCCTTTTTCATTTTCCTACATTGGAAGATACACTTATTTTGGTGGCTGAGCAGCTTTTTCTGCATCCTTCCAGCACATAAAATGTAGAGACTCAAGGGCTGTTTTACATTTTGAATAATCTCCTTCCCTTTTATTCAGGCTGGTGGCATTTTTGGCAATATAGCTCTCTCAGATTCTCTGTTAGGTGCTTCGGGTTTTTTAAATCAGTTTGATTCCAGGAAGTTCTGTGG
Organism: Rousettus aegyptiacus; assembly: GCF_014176215.1. Classification (NCBI taxonomy): domain Eukaryota; kingdom Metazoa; phylum Chordata; class Mammalia; order Chiroptera; family Pteropodidae; genus Rousettus; species Rousettus aegyptiacus. The sequence goes on along the minus strand of NW_023416309.1, from coordinate 48,555,033 downwards.
ACCAATAGTAGAACCCGCAATCTTTCTCCAGACTTGTTTCTTCCTATAGACTTAGTTATAGCTCCTTTGAACTTATCAGGTCTTTGTGAGACTACCTTAGGACTATTTAACTTGAAATATTTGAGCAAATGCAAGGACTTTGGGGGAAAAACAAACCAATCAGAGGTCATAACAAATGCTTGATGGCCAAGATCTCATTATGGTGTTTGTCCTAAGGTTATATCTTAATCTGAAAATATTTTACCGACTGGAAATACATCCTTTAACTCTGCAAGTCTGAGAATTTCTGTTTTTCTCCCTTGCCTGTTTCATCTCTGTAGGAAGAGAGAGCGTTGTTAGAATTTACTTCCAAGAGAGGTAGCCCTAAATTGAGTCCTGAAGAATATGTAGGAGGTAAGTAACTAAAACTACAGGAAGGCAGGCATGTCGGCAGAGAGATCAGCAGAGAAAAGACATGCACGATTTGGCTGGGAGGGCAGTGTAGCTCAGGCTGAGCATGTTGGAACCAGGAATGCAAGGGATGAGGGGGCTGAGGGTCTGCACAGTGTTCTGTGAGATCAGGGGGGAACCTTGCATGTCACACATCAGAGTGTGAACTTTATGCAGAGGGCATTTAAGGCTCATTTTAAAACGTTAATGTTGCATGGTCAGACACAGCTCAACACAAGCTGCCTTTCCTTTACACGGTTCATATGTAAAAGGGAGAGCTATGCCTCGTCACAGCTTTACAAGGCCTTCTAATTTGATTTTTAAACTTTTAAAACAAATGGCATGAAAATGGCTGGAGAGGACAATCGGCTATTGCAGGCAGCAAAAAATGATAATCTTTCATGCGAAGGCAAGCAACCTGAGGGCTCCAGGGTGGCCTGCTGCTTGTCTTTATATTTTCCAAAGACCGAGCTTTACTCTAAAAGCTTCCCTCTTCCTTAGGCATTTCCAAGAGTTCAGGCCAGCAGGCATTGGCAGGCTGCTCATCATCTTACGGAATAATAAACCTCGAGATGGTATCTCCAAGCAACCTCTGCAACTTCTCAGTTCTGACTTGAGTACATGCTGCTTCTAATTCATCCTGGGGATTAGGAGCAGTGTGAGCAGGTGGGATTCTCTTGTTTCGTTCTTTTTTGTGTATGTCTTGTTCTACTTCATGCCTACAGGCCTGCTGAAGATTGCCTGGCCTCACTTCCCGATCCCAGCTGTCAGCACAACAGAACCGGTCCAATAGGATTCTAGCCATAAACAGACCAGACCACAAAGATGAAGTCAGGTCCTGGGTCCTGCAAACTTGGATTCTGGTCTCGGCTTTGCTGCTTCCTTGCTGTGCTTCCCAGGGAAACTCATTTAACTTCTCATGAGGAACAGTGGAAAGGATGGGCTTCATAACCTCTGGAAATGCTGAGACTTACAAAGTTGGTTTGTTTCTTTTACCATCTTTGCGCTGGTGTCTACTCAGGGAGTGTGTCCCAGAAATATCTATGGGGCTTGAAGAAGATAAACACAGTCAACTCCACCCCTTGCTCCAGATTCTGCCTTGTATTTTAAAGAGCAAGTCCTGACGCCCAGGGATGTCCACCTAGAGGAACAGCATGGAGGCACTGGAATGCTGGCGTGACAGAGAGGAAAGCTGGGACAAGCAAGAAACTTAATGGCGTGTCGGGTAACAACTCAGAAAACCCAATTGAAGCGCATTTAGTAACCTTCGTTGGATACAGTCCCATTCACACATGGAACTCTCATGGAGACAAAAAACGCGTATCATAGAGAATAAATATCTCAGGCAAAAACAACTGAGAACATTAGAAGTCTTCAGAATAACAACGGCCAGATTTTCTGAAGATTTGCCGTTAGCTTATTTGTAGCAGTTATCATTCGTTTAGAGTTTTACATGAGTTATAGTCACGACTGAAAAACAATAATAATTTTCTCCTCTTTTACCGTAAAATGACCTCCGCAAAAGTGACAAGAGTTGGCATTTGAATGTCTCGCAATAGTACTCCTGAAAAAATGGAATCTAAGTGCTCCCAGTTGTAAAATTAAAGGTTACTTGAAACGTGTTTGTCAGGATGCTGTCTTTTAGGAGACAAAGATACTGAAACATAACTGTTAACCAATTTAATTTTACTAGTAAATAAATAATTCTATCCTCAGAGTTTCCCTCGACTTTAGTAAAGTGTTGCAGTCTTCATGTCATTAACATATTTTACCTTAATAATTGTCTTGTTTTTACTTCAAGCGAACTGAAATTTTTGATGGAATTGCTGAGCTGTCTGCCTTCTCTCTCATTACCGTCCCCTTCTTTGCCCTCCAAAACAGAGAGGAAGTAAAAACTGGTGATAATGAAGAATTTTAAGTTCTACCCGGAAGAATCAATCCAGGGTATTAGGGTACTGAATGAGACTGAGTGGCAGATATCAGTGATTTAATTTTACTTTCTTAACTTGGCTTTTTTGAAAAACATTTTCATGTGTGACCTGGAGAGAAGAAAGGCAAAATGAAAACAGACAGGAACAAAGGAACTGCTGTGAGTTTTTAAAATATATACATTCATGGTTGGTGGTAAAAAAAAAAAAAAAAAAAAAAATCCCACTTTAGCAGGGAGAGAAGAAAGATTCAGGGGCACTTGGTATTATCGGTCTCGATGCCAGGAGCAATTCGGGATCTGGCCCTGTGTTTTTCTCTTCAGTCTCTGGAAAAGACTGGGAAGATGAAATGGTGGAAGACGCATAGAGCTCAGTTAATCCCAGAACAATGAGAAGAGGACAAGAATGAGAGCGAGGAGACCCATATTCAAGTCCTGTATCTTCCACCAAAAAACCATGTGGCTGTACGAGTAAAACGAATCCATCAATGACCTTGCAAGGGACAAGCAGGCTGGGAGCAAGACAATCTCTGATTGACATGAATCTACTCTGAATTCATTCCACCTCCATAGAACCTCTAAAAGTATGTCAGCATGCAAACATGGGACCTCAGGAGGCCCATTTGCCACAGGTTTGAACCATAAGACTCCTTGTAAATGACAAATGCAATGCTCCTTGAGGTGGGTTAAAACATGCCCATAATTCTTTGAGGTGTCCTGCCTTAGTGACCCCAAGATCACTCTATTCCAAGACCTGAAGGAGGACCCAAGAGCAGAGACAGGAAGACAAACACATCTGCTGGTTTGAAAGGGCAGGCTGCACGTGGGGAACAGACCATGTTGTATATTCAGGTTCGGAAGGCAAGAGGACCCATAATCATTATAGGAACAACTCAGAGCCAAGCAGGAGGGGCCATACAACACTTGAACAGCCTTGGGAAGTCTCTACTAGCCTTCATTGAAAATAGGGTGAGTGAGTTTATCTGGAGAGCTGCAGTTACTAAGGAGAATAACTTTCTTTCAGAAACAAAACAGGCCACAGGATATAGGATCTAGTAACTTTTAAATGTGAAGTATATAACTTGACCAAAATGAAATGATCACCGACTTTAAGAATAATAAGTAATTCTCTGACCATTTGTGAACAGCTTTAATTGGGTAGATAGCTATTTATTGCATGTGTGTGTCCATGCATGCATGCAAACACATGTGTGCGCGCGCGCGCGCACACACACACACGCGCGCGCACGCACACACCCCAAAAAGAGATAATGATTAATCCAGAATCCTACGTTGTTAACTTTGTGATTTGACATTTCAGGAAAGAAAGTAGGTAAGCTAGATCCTTCTAAATTGTAAATTTTCAGTTAGGGTCATATTACATGGTCTAAGTTATTTCCCTTTTTGATCTAACTTCCAGGAAGACCAGAACTAAATTGACTTATTATGATAACTATATATAATCTTACACTCTGATTTTTTAAAAATTCTATTTCTTTACTTTCTTCTCCACCACCCCCTCTCGCCACAGCCTACCCTTCTAATTTATATTTGCCTTAGTACTCATGCCTTTTTTTATTTTCATTTTTCTTTTGCTGGAAATTTTTGTTTAATTAGATGTTTAGTTATACATACTTCCTGTAGAACATCTCAAATTCATTCTGAAATGACAGTATTAACAGCATAACAGGAAAACCTACACTTTCATTATTCTTATATGCCAAGTACTAAATGCTTTGTGTATATTGTAAACATAGTAGAGAAAGGCATCATCACCTCCACTTTATGAATGAGGAAACTGAGGTATAAGAGCCACTTGTCCAAGCTTAAATGTGAGTCAAGCAGCCGAGTTTGACTTCTGATAGTTTTGACCTGAGCAGGTGCTGTTCTTCCTTACTGTGCTATTGGCCTTGATTGAGGAGATGGTAAGTCAGCTAGCCAGCAACACACAAGTGCATACACACACACATACGCATACATACACAGACACTCTACGTACAACGGGCTTCCAAGGCAGAGAGCTCAGGGCATCACCTCCCTGCTGTTTCTCCAGACTTGAAAACAGGCCAGGTGGCATGTGGGATGCCAATGAAGAGCATGATGTGCTGAAGAAAAGCAGCCTAGAAAAGACTCTTTGCAAAGGCTCAGCTGGAGAGGAAGATGCGGCCCTCCTTGACCCCCACGGGGCTCCTCTGCTCTGTTAGTACAGCTCTCCACGTTGCAGACGTCGGCTGTGACACTTCTGTGGAGTGGAGAACAATCCGACCCGGTGCCCCCTGCAGCCTGTGGCTGAGAGCGAGCCTGCCCCACGAGGCGATGAGAGGGCCCGGGATGGTGTACATTGATTGTCTGCACCAACGCTGGCTCAAAAGTCAATATCTGCTTGACAGGCTGCGAAGTGTCCTCATGCATGCTGGGAGTCCGGCTCCTCAAAAATGTGCTGTCCCTTTTCTTGTAGATGATAAAGTGGGGAAGAAAAAGAGACAAGACAGAGTAGACCCAGCAGTATTGGAAGTTCTTAACTGACTTCCAAGTAGTCTACTTTGAATCCTTTTATAAGAATTCCAGGGTGGTAATGTGTGAGCAGGAAGCTAAGATTTATAGCATATCTACTGTGCTCCCAGTATCATGCTAAACCCATCTCGAGTAAGTTTGATTTAATGTCCAGGGCTTATTAGAGAATCACAAATTTCCTCCTCGTGTGTTTTGGGGAAACCCTCAGCATCCCATACCGTTTCTGGCCTCCCTACCTTTTTGGTCCCTTCCATGGGAGAGAGAATTATTTACTTAACTAATGAAGAGTGGGCTTGAAGGACAGAACATAATGTGGCTCCACCCCTTCCCTGCTTCTCTTTGGGATCCATCTGCTTGCTGAGGGACCTCCCTTAACTCTGCCCTTCCACTCCCTGAGTTTAATACTAGGCTCTGCTCCATAGGGGGCGGGGCACTAAGTGGAGATTTGCTTTAGCCCTTAGGTCTACAGGTATCTGACAGGGTAAGTCTGTCTCCATTTGGGTTCATCATTTGACAACTCACTGTTGCTGGATGCCATGGACCCAAGGCACATCCTCCAGCCTCCCCTTGAAGGTAATAAAGGTGGTGTTTTTATTGTCACCTGCCTGACTCCTGCATCTATTTCTCAATTGGTGTCAAACTCGGTTACTGCCAAACTTCCTATGTGGCCTTGGGAAACCTCCTAAACCCCTCTGAGTTCATTTATTCTGCAAGCATTAAATATCTTTCAATGAGATTTGTGGGAGATAAAGAAGAAACAGAATGCAAACATCGCTCTCCAAGTACCCACTGCCAAGTGGTAAATTCATACAAATATAAGTTTGCAAGATAAGAGTGCTGGGATGGATTAGTAATGTCTGCCTTGGGCATGGTATATGATAGTGGTATTTGTCATCCCTGCTCTGTGGAATTAGAAGGTTTAAATGGAGTGTCTGTTTCCTGGGTTCTGTTAAATCTGGTAGAAAAACCTTCCTACCTCCTCATTCAATGTAATCTAATTCAACAGACATTTGTTTGTTGCTTTCTACATGCTGGGCATTTATATTAAAAAATTCTCTAGTTTCTCTATGATATGTCCATCTGGTCATTATGAGCATCAATCTTTGCTTAGTTGGGAGATGCTTTATGGAGGACTTCTGTATGAACTCCCTATACAGGGCAAGCATACATGTCATATTTTAACCTGTAAAAACTCAACATGGAGACTAATAGCAACACATGATGATAGAGCACAGTATTTTTTTTCTGAGACAGCTGACTCTATTTATGAAATCTGGATTCATAAAGACGTGGCTGAGAAGTGCCTTCACAATGACCACAACTTTATCTAAATGCCCCGCAGTATCTAAAGCTAAGCTTTGCCACACTGTCGCACTGAATCCTTGCCACTACCCATGAGGCTGCCTCTGCTGTCATCCCCACTCTTCCCATTTTACAGATGGTGAAATTAAAGTTTAGAAAGGATAGTGGTCTGCCTAATGGCCCAGGGTGGCAAGTGACAGAGCTGAGCCTCAGACCCAGAACTGTGTACGCCCAGAGTCCATAATCATCTTGCTCTAATACAGTCCTTCATTGATGAAAACAAAACAAAACATCTTCCAAGCTAAAACTTTCCTTCTGAAAAGTACTAAACATTACACATCACACCATTGAACCCCAGTTCCCCCAGTTTGAGCAAGGCATTACCAATGGGCTACCTTGGATGAGACAGTTCCCTCATGGGGACCTGGTTTCTCGGCCTGTGAAATATGAGTACCCAACTTGATGACATGAAGTTTTTTGTAGCTCACAACAAAACCTTTTGATGTACATTTCAAAATCAAGATGGCAAAGTCGTAAGAAAATGCGTATGTAATTTACCTGTGTCATATGTTAATTCAATAACACTCTCTAGCTAATAATTTGGTTACCATTTTTCTCCCAGAGCCAAATGGGGAAATGGTTCTCTTTCTAGGTCATTGAAAGTAGAGACTGAAGGAATCATATTTTCAAGCTGTTATGCCAAGCTGCTGCCTTCATCAGCACTAATGTATTCTAAAAGCAGTGTTTGGCAACTGTAGATGGAGGTCCTGGAGCTGGATTACATTTCTAAGTCAAAATGCAGTAAAGTTCATGTTCAGAAGGATTTCACCATAATCCAATAGCACCTTAATGGGCCTTTAAGCCTCAAACCACATTTTAACCCCTGAATTCTCAGGGAGGGCTTGGTCATATCATTTTTCAATAGAGACATTTCATGGTTTATTGATTTTATCCAAGAGTAAGGAAAGGCACTTATGGAAAAAAGGAGTTTGGCTTAACTTGTAAAACTAAATGGATCCTGAGCTAGGAGATTTAAAGGAGTTTTGCATGCTAAACACCACACTGAATGAATTGCGTATAAACAGCTGAGCCTGTGAGAACAGTGACAATAGTTTCCTTTGCAGGAGTTTACAATAGCTGCATTTGATCGAGGACAAGAGTATTTCTCCTTTTTTGCCCAGCTAAACTGCAAGATGGACCATAACCTGGACTTTTTAGGTTTTTGCCTAAGCACGCAAGTTGATTCTGAAATGCCCAAGGCTGGGTAACAGACCATACGAACACTAATGGAAGTGTTAAGTCTTGGGGAGCTGGAAGGTTGTTCACCTCACTGTTTTAAATTTATAAAGAAGAAAGTGAAGGAAGAAAAAGAGAGAAAGCAAGCAAAGCAAGAAAGAAGAGAAGAAACAGAAGGACGCACTGTGTTCATGGGTGGAGATGAGTTGCTTACTGCCCACTTGGTTTGCTTTCTCCTTGGGCATCTTGACAATGGCTGTCTCTATTCGGTCCTTTCTTGATTAGATGAAGAAGGTAGAGTTACCGCACAAAGGTAGAGTGGTGATGAGTTGATGGAATCCTGGCCTTGGAGGAAATTTTAGACATCTTCATTGACAAATAAGAAAACCAAGGCAACCGAAGACCAAGAGGTGAGGTGATTGCCTAAGCCTCTCAGCTTAGAAGTGGCAAGACTGGTACGAAATGCTGGCATCCCTCTCCTGTGCCGCCACTTATTCCAGAGCATCTCACCATGGCCCTCCGATCATACATCCACAGCCGTCCTCTCCCAGTATAAAATCCTCAGGTCGCTGTCGTACAAGAAAAGTGCAATATGAAAGAGACTTTGAATTCTGACAATAAGACAAACTGAGTCGAGAAGTTAGAATCACAACCACGTTACCCACTCATGCTCAATAACTAGCAGTTACTAGCTGGTGCCACCAAGATACTCTTTATTAGCAGAGTAGAAGAAGGTCAACATCGCATCATTTCATTGAAATAATCGAGTATTTTTGAAGTCCTCACCCATGCCATGGGGAAAGAAATAGACAGGGAGTGGAGATGGGAAGCAGAGTGGTGGACCAGAAGACCTGTTTTACAGGGCCCCATGGTTATTTAGTAGCCAGAGTTCAACCCCAGAGAGACCTATGATGAATATCACAGTTCTGCTATCACGGCACACAAGCAGTGGGTGTTCCTATATCCTAACAATCATACAGGAAGAGCCAGAACCTCTGATGAAAGTAGACACAGCACACAACAACCAAGTCAAATGTTCAGACGTGGTTTTTTTATGTTATCTAAGAGCAGAAATCCTAATAGAGGAATCTAATCCAAATGGTTGAGATGTTAAAAAATTGCACCCACTTTCTGATTCAACAAACATGTTTCCAGTGCCCACTCTACTATGCTAGGCACTGGCGGGGAGCAGGAAATAAGGCCAAAGTGCTCCATGCCCTTGTGGCACCCAGTGGGCGAGAGCTACAATGCGGGGAGGCCACGTGAGAAAACTGGTGCTGGGGTCAGGGGTGTAGATCTAGTTCAGGCCTGGAAAGACCTTCCTAAGGAGGTGACGGTACATGTGAGACGTGCAACGGGAGCAGGTGCCATCCCTGGGAAGCATGGAGGCTCACCCAGGCAGCAGATCCCGCAGGCGGAAGTGGGAAATGGCTTGGTTTGCCCGGAGCTGAAGGGAGGCAAGTGGGGAGGAGAGGGAGGTGTGTGGTACAAGATGAAGCTGGAGCCCTGTGGGCCTGGGGGGCGGCAGGGGGGTGTGGATTTTATTCTGAGCACAATAGGGGCCCATTGAAGGGCTTAGCGACAGTCAATAGGAAGGCGCACAAAGGCCTACGTGAGGGCCCAGCACAGCCCCGCAAGCCCTGCAGTCAGGGCCTCGCTAAGCACTCACTGCATTGTCTCCGTGGACTCCTTTCACAACAGCCTCTCGGCCCCTGATTTTCTCAGCTCTTTCTCTCCATGGCTCTCCTATAGCTTTGGAATGAACACAAACTAGGGAGAAAGAAGAAAAGCGCCCAGCCCCCAGGGGCCCACTGGAAGTGCAGGGACAAGGAGCACAGGGAGGCCAGCCCTCTGTGGGCAGAGGCGGGGGAGGCTGAGAGGAAAGAGCCAAAAGACAAGATCAGGCACTTTTGCAGACCCCAGCCTCCCTCAGATTCTTGGAGGAAGGAGAAAGTGAAAGGCAGCTGTGGGAAATGGAGGGACAAATGAGTCAGCTGGCACTTGCCTCTGGGACTGGAAAGAGCGTAAAAGTTGGGGTCAGAAAGCCCTGATTCAAGTCCCAATTCAGCTGTGTAACAAAAGCTATACTAGAGAGGCTTGGTTTGCCCCCAGACACACTCTCCATCCTTCTCCACCCTAGGCTATTCCCAGGGAGCCGGATCTCTTGCTCTCGGCTTCCACTTGGGTTTGGCCGATGGAGGTAGGAGGTCTGTGAGTGTGAGGTAAGAGAAATCCTGGCATTTATGCACCCCCAGTTCTCTTATTCCTGGGCTGTGGATTTTTAGCTGATGGGTTTCTTTTCTGAAGGCCTTGGTTCCTGCCAGATAGCTCTGTTCTAAAATTCTCTCCAGATCCTTGCAACAGCTCCTGCCTCTCTGCATGTCTAGGAGACGTCATGGCTTCTCACTGTCGCAAGCTCTATGCACTTCCTCGCTACTCCCTAGCTGACCCAATAGGCAGCTGCGTTAAGTCTCTGAGACTCAGTTTTCCCCATTGGTAGCATCCTTAGTGAGAAATTCTTGTGGACAATAAATCAAGCAAAATGCTGCACAGAAAAAAGCCCACCAGCTCTTCACAATACCCAAAAGGTGGAAACAGTCCAAATGGCCATCACCAGATGAATGCATAAACAAATTCTAGACTAGCCGTACCATGGAATATTATTCAGCCATGAATAATATTCCAAAAAGGAATGGAGTACAGTTGCGTACTACAACGGCAGATGAATCTTGAAAACGTGCTAAATGAAAGAAGCCAGGCACAAAAGTTTATGTATTGTATGATTCAAAACATTCAAAATTGATAAGTGTGTAGAGATACAAAGCCAATAGGTAGTTGGCAGGGGCTGGAGGGAGGGGAGATGTGGAGAATCTGCTTGACGGGGAAGGGGTTGACTTTGGAGTGGCGAAGATATTTTGCAACTAGTCAGAAGTGGTGGTTGCACAACGCTGTGAAAGTGCCGAATGCCACTGAACTGTCGGCTTTAAAATAGTTAATGATATGTTATGTGAATTTCACCTGAATAAACTACTTTGAAGAAAAGAAAACCTATAGGAAGCTATAAAATGTTAAATAGATACCATAATTTTTCTAATTATAATAAAAATATATGCAGCTAATACATACATATATATACATGTACACACAGCACGACATACACATAACAAAACTTTAATGTAATTATTATAATTCTCACTACGGATGAAAAATTTGGGCCACAGAGAAATTAAGTAACTTGCCCAAGCTCATACAGCTAAGTAATAGAGTGAGAATTTGAACCCCAGTGGAAGCTTCCAGAGTCTGTCCTCTCAACATTGTACTGGATTCTCTCTTAGAAGAGTGGGATGGTCAGCTGCTTAGAAGCCACCCTCTAATAGAGACTAGGAGCCTCAAAATAAAAATTGTAGCAGCCAATATTATAATAAGCTAACCTGAGAAATGCTTTAGGGCAGGAGCTAGACTCTGTCGATATCCTTATATTTGCAAAGGAGGAAACTGGACCTAGAGAGGGTAACGAAATTGCCCGTGATAACACAGCCAGCAGATGTCTCAAGTATGTTCATAAATCACTATTACCTTGGTGGCCAAATCTTCCTGGGGCTGTCTTAATACAGCACCAGAAATCTCATTTGTAATGGATCTCCCTAGGCGGAAAGAATGACTTTCTGGAGAAACAAACACATAGCCCTGATTTGTAATGTTTACTGACTTCCACAGTATAAATACTCTCCACTTTGCTGATTTCAAGCCTCAAGGTGGTGTCACTGAGCCCAGACCTGGGAAGAGGTCTCATGAGCCTGTCAGGCTGGCTCCGTGATGCCACTGCCCCAGGGATCTTGGGTAAAAGGTTGATGTGGACTCTCAAAAGCAAACAAAGCCCCAGGTCTTCTGGATCAAGACTCAGAGACAAAGATGCCTTTAACTTTTAGAGGTACAGTCAAGGTGAGCAGGGTCAGGGATAGGGGGAGGAGTAATTTTCTGGGCAGGTGTGGAATAGTCTAAGAATGTCCATGACACTTATGAGAGTTAAGAGGTAATATTTGCAGTTAGTATGTGGGAGATGCTTAATAATTAATCACTATCAAGTTATTATTATCAAGTCATAATAGAACCTTGCATTTGCATGAAAACTTCTCATCGATTATGTTTAAGATTTGCAATTTCCAGGTTTCAAGATCAGATAGGAAGCATTTACCCTCACTGGGCAGTTGATGAAACAGGCAGAGAGGAGAAGCAACTTGCATTCAACAGAGCCAGCTGGAACCAAGGTCATTTGAACCAAGGTTCAGATACTGGAGAGCCAACTTTCTGGAAGTTGGTTTGACCCAGGTGACAGTACGGAGCAAGTCCTACTTAGGGGAGTGGTCCTAATCAATGAACAGATTAAGGTGGGGGTGGAGCGGAGTGACAAGCCTGCCCCAGGCTCCCAGACCTGCAGAGTGAAATAGTCCTCAAGCACCAAGACTTCAAGGAAAGGGGTGAGTGGATGAGTTGGGTGATTCCTGATCCAAGAAGGTAAAGTCCTCGCAGAGGTGCTGCCAGCCCAGATTTCACCTGCCGTGAATCTGAAAATCTGGAAAATCAAGTCCTGGGTAGAACCCCAGTGGGAAATAAACTAACATTTATGCTCTGATCTCGCTGACCTCCACTGTCCATCTCACCTGAACAAAGCTCCTCATTTTGCTAGTAGAGAAGGAATGTGGTGTGACTGCAAATTTCATGCAATTTAGGAGGCAAAGAGCCTTTTCGGGATTATGACCAGATCGATAATTCATAATCTATAATCCCAGTCTTTCATTTCCTCCCTCTTATCCCCCAACACAGCTGTATCATTAATTTCTTTCAACTTTTTATTTTGAAATGATCACAGACTCAAAGGAAGTTGTAAGCCCTTCACCCAGCTCCCTCCAATGGTAACATCTTATGTAACTAGTACAATATCAAAACCAGAAATTTGACATTGGTACAATACTGCTAACTCGACCACTGACCTTGTACCGTTTTCGCCAGTTTTTTATGCACTCCTCTGTGTTGGGGGAAGAGGGTGGAGGTCAATGCAATTCGATCCTGCATATAACTTTGTATAACCACCACCAAATAGGATCCGGACTATTTCATCACCACAAAGAAACTGTCCTGGGCTCCCCTTTATAGACCTATCCCATTCCCACCCCATCCCTGTCTCCTGGCCACCACCAACCGGTTCTCCAGCTCTATAGTTTTGTCATTTTGTATGTGTTACATAAATGGTATTATACAGTATGAAATCTTTTGAGATCGGCTATTTTCACTAAGCATAATGCCCTTATCTATTTTGCTATGTGTTATGAGTTGCATTGTATCCCCCTCAAATTCATAAGTTGAAGTTCTAACCCCTCAGTACCTCAGAATGTGAGCTCTTTTGAAAATAGGGTCACTGTAGATGTATTTAGTTAACAGGTGGTCATACTAGAATAGGGAGGATCCCTATGAATGGTGTCCTTATAAAAAGAAGAAAATTAGACGCAGACATCCACACAGGGAGAATGCCATACAGATTGGAGTTATGCTGTCACAAGCTAAGGAACTACCAAAAGCTAGAGAGAGGCCAGAGACAGTTTCTTCCCCAACAGAGGGAGCACGACCCTACTGGCACCTTGATCTTGGAATCCTAGCCTCCAGAACTGTAAGGTAAGAAATGTCTCTTGTTTAAGCCTCTCAGTTTTGTGGTACTTTGTTACAGCAGCAGTAGTAAACTAATACATTGCATGTCTCAAAAGTTTGTTCCTTTTTATTGCTGAAGAGTGTTCCATTGTGTGGATATATGAAAGAGTGTTTAACTATTCACCCATTGGAGGACATCTGAATTGTTTCTAGTTTTATGCTATTATGAATAAAGCTGCTATGAACATCACATACTGGTTTTTGTCTGAACATAAGTTCTTATTTCTCTGGAAAAAATATCCAAGAGTACAACTGCTGTGTCTTAAGGCAAGTGTATGTTTGTTTAGTTAATAAGAAATTGCCAGACGATTTTCTCATATCGTTAATTTTTATGACACATGAACTCTTCTTGCCTCTGATAAGCACTCCTTCCATTTTTAAAGACTGCAATGGACTCTGAGAGGGAAGGTGGAAGGAGGGAGAGGATGGAGTCACAGCTAGGAAGCATGAAAAAACAATAAAAATTTGGCATCCTGAAAACTTATGCTGCTGATAATGGGACAGTGGGTTAACAAAAAAAAAAAAAAAGCCACAACCTTGGTGATCCAAATGAAGTCAGCAATTCAACAAATATTGATTCAATGTAACCTACATGTCAGACACCACCCCGGACTCTGAGAAGACCACATGAACTAGGATGAAGATGTGTTCCTCAGAACCTCTCAACCTGGTTTAAGAGATAAATGCAAAGAATCTTCATGCTATCTAGTATGATTATAAGGTCAGGGAACTGGAAGATATGCATGATTCGAAATATCAGATAAACCCAAAATTATGAGTGCTGAGCTCTAGAGGGTACAAAATGATCTTGCTCCCTTCCTAACTTCTTCTTACTTAGTATGTTATTGTCTGAGATGTGAGTAGGCAGCCTGATGATAAGACTGAGATTAAAGTTTAGTTCTGGGCAAACCAGAAAGTGAACGTCAAGACTCAGAATCACTTTTTGACAGGTTGAGCTCCTGGAAATGGAGTATGACAGTTGGATTAGTCACAAAAACAAGAAGTGTTTTATTGGATTATCTAGATCATCTCTCTAGCTGAACCTGTTCACTCAGGATGGCCCACCTCTCATGCTCCCAAAGGCTTTCTTTAGGGAATGCATTTACTACCTGCCAGCTTTTCTTGTCAATCTGCCACTTTTTTCTTTCTCTCCTGTGAAGGAACAAAGGCTGGAACCTTGAGGAATGAAAGTTTATGGGCGAGTCCATGGCCTTCATTGTTTCTTCTCAACAGAAAGAATTTAAGATCCAAATCAGGACTGACTCTGCACTTAATCCAATCAATAAAGCTCTTCAAATAAAGTAAGTAATCTCCCTTGCCCTGCCCTGAAAAGAAGAATATTTATTGACTTTAAACATCCCATAAATGTTTAATCCCTTGACTCGTCTTTCGTAAATCTTAGTTTGGGCACAGGCTATGATATTCGGCTCTCTAACATTGATATTCTGCTGTCCACACAAGAGATTGGGACCCCGGGACTGACCCAAACAAGAGGGTGGTTGCTGTGATACTAGTCTGTGAAGACAGGTCTCTGAGATTACAAACCAGAACGAGGATCGTGACAGCTAGTTGTCTGAATATCCATTTACCTCTGAGCTTTTGTTAAACATGGGAGCCAGCTTGATTACATTTCCTAGACTTCCCTGCATCTAAGTGTGGTCACATGACTAAGCTCTGGCCAACGAGATGTAAGCAGAAATGATATGTGCAATCTCCATGCCATAGCCTTAAAAAAAAAAAAAGAGGGTATACTCCCTTTGTCTTTCTATCTTGCCTCACAGAAAGTTGACATATGGAGAGCCATTAGGGAGTATGCATTCAAGAACAACATCTCAGAGATAATGGAAAAAAATGAGAGTGTGGGGTTCCGAGTCCTCACCTCTGTAGAGCCACTTCATCAACCAACTGCTTATTCTTGGGAAATCTCATGAAGGTGAAGTTACCTTCCATCTTTCTTGCTTAAGCCAATGTTATTCTGATCTTTGAAACAGCAGTTGAATTCATATTCTGCTAATACATGGAATAAATCCAAGGGAGGGAGCCAACTGATGTATGAAATGGAAAGAATTGAGAAAATAGGAAAGCGGGCAAGGGTCTACCCTTAGATAGAGAGTGGCACAATTGTGTGCATGGGATGGCCTACTAGTTTGATGCATGTGGCAGCCAACAGTTAATATTCGTTGGCAGAAAGGTCTCTCTCCGGAAGTGTGACAGCCTCGTTCTTACCTCCTGGACTTCGCACGTGCTTTTGCCTTAGCCTGGGATCCCCTTCTCACATCCACTGTCCCCAATACCTGGATAAATTCTACTCATCCTTCAGATTTCTGCATACATTGTCCTTTTCCAGGGAGAGGCCTTCTCTAGGTGAGGCCCTCCCCACCCGACCGACACTCTGCGTTCCCCTCGACACATCCCCTGCCTGTCGCACCTGCCTGTTCATTTCTCTGGCTGCCCCTCCAACTGAGAATCCTAAGAGGACAGGGACCACAGCTGACTGTTAGCCATTGTATTCCCAAAGTTAGCTCCAGGCTGCACATGGGATGCTCAGTGACCCTGGAAAGAATCACAAAGCTGGAAGCAGGCTCTGAAAGGTGTAGTCAAACCCCAGTGGCCTGAGAATTTGGGAGTCTTGATCTGGAATTAAATCCTCTAGCAAATCCTGCTTGCTGGAGAGAGCCAGCCAAGTGCCCGAACGCCTCATCCTCGGGGAAAATAACTGGGGGGTGCCATCTTCCAGCGGGGGTGCCAACCACTTACCATCCTGACTAGACTTTTTCTCTCTCAAATTTTCCCTTGTTCAGGTGACTGTTGTAAAGTTGGGGGTCTGTTTTTCTCTGTTTCCTTCTCACTCTCCTCCTTGGCTTTCATGTTTCCAGTTGTCATTCTGCTGTTTGGAGCCGAGCACTGTCGCTCGCAGCTGTCTGCCAACCGCCCCCTCGCCGCCTCTGCCCCACACCACCCACCTGCCTCTGATGAGCACAAAGCATTGGGCTCCTCTGCTTCCGTGCCTGCAGCACCGAGTGAAAGCTTCGCTTTTATCACCGAGTCCCCTTTGCCTCCAACTTTTTCATGTCTTATTAAAGCTCAAACTGGTTCGAGCATTTCTTCAAAAGCCACACAGATTATTCAAAACAACAACAATAGGAGAGGAATGAAAGCAACTAAACTGAAAAATTTATCTGGTACATCCAACCCCTCAGTCTCTTGCTTTTTTTTTTTTTTTTTTTTTTTTTTTGACAGTTATGCACATTACACAGAGCAGGTCAAGTCTCCCTAGACAAAGCCTGGTGTCCTCCCGGTGTCGCCCCGCGGTCCATGTTCCTCCCAGGAGCAAGGTGACTTGTCTAGGCTGCCAGCCTCAGAGGCGTGTGAACTGCACAGGGCCTGGTGCTCACAGAGACCCGTGCCTGTTTTAATGCTCTGTAATCGTGGTCTTGGATTCTTAATAACTTTTGAACAAGAGCCCATGTTTCCATTTGGCATTAGGTCCTGCAAACCAGGTAGCCCACGCTATCTTTGGACATCACATCTTGTCAATCACAGCTGCCTTCCTGCATGCCAGACTCAGAACCTTCCAGTATCATAAGGACCTCTGAATCGCAGACTATCGGAACTAGAAAGTGTCAAGGGACAAAGGTGAAAAAGGACAGACATCCAAGTTGGGTTTGGATCCCACCCTGCAATTTACTGGCCTTAGACTAATTATCGCAATCTGAGCCTCAGTTTCCCCATCTGTAAAATGAAGAAAGCCATATCTTACCTCATAGAGTTGTTGGGAAGATCAACGAAGATAATTTATTAGAACAAGGCATCTGGAAGAGACTGGGATTTAAAACATTTGAGGTTGGAAAGTGTCCATTTGGGGAATTTCAGACAGTCTCTGTAGTTTATGAGGGGGAAAAAATGAATCTGTTTTTGGAACAGACACTTCCTTTGTTTAAGGAGGGGCCAGGTCACAGGGCCATTTTGGTCCTACTGGTAGGCCAGTTCTTATCCAAATGTGTACCATTTAAAAATGTCAATTGGAGAGTCTCCAGATAAATTCTAAATTCAGAAATTCTTTTTCTGTAAAACTTGTAAGTTCACTGTCCAGTGCCTGAAAAATCACTGTATATTCTTGGAAGATTAGTTTGTTTTATGGAGGAAAAAAAATGAGCTCACACATGATCCAGTGCCAATACCTACCCCCATGAGGAGGGAGATGTAGGGTTAGCCCCCAAAATGGGGCCTTAGCTGCTGAGTTGGTGTGTGGGGCTACTGAGCTGAAGAAGCCAGACTTGGTGAAGCCAGAGGGTTGTGGCTGGGTCTGAGAGTGGCCTGACAGGTGGCAGTGGGCATTTCCTCCAGAGGTAATAAAAGTCCCACTGTCAGGCTTCCTGGAAATTTGGCTAAATACTGCTGAAGAGGATGAGGTGGACTTTGGACTGGAAAAGACGGAACGTTTCCTCTCTCTGAGAATGGCCTTGAATGCTCAGCAGAAATGTTCTGAGGGTTCCTTTTGGGTCCCCTAGCCACATGAAAGCCCAGGAGAAGCTATGCAAGGTCAAGTTTAGTCTTTTAGTTTAGTCGAGTTTAGTCAATTCTGTTATCCCTAAACATTTAGTAAAGTTATTCCATTTTCATCTAAAAAAATCACCTTGTACAACTTAAATATATATCATTTTTATTTGTCAAACATAGCTCAATAAAGCTGGAAAGGAAGTTATACCATTTTCATTCTATTTTAACTGTGCTTTGGGGACTGAAGGAAGGAGCTCACATCTACGTTAGGGATGAAGATACTCAAGGGTGAGTGTGAGCAGCCTGGGGGACAGATCGCTAGAGATGCCCAGCTGAGTTAGAGAGGAGCAATAATGCAGAACGAGGCTGAGAGGGATGACAAGTCGCCACCTGGATAGATATGTGGAACTTATACACGTTCTTCAGGGTTCCCAGAAATACCCTAGAGAAGGGAACTTTCTTAAAGAAGGGACTTCCTTTATCCTATGAGATGGAGGTTTGAGTTATTCGATGGTCACAGATGACTGAACAAGGAGAGCAGTGATGAGAAGGAGGAGAGGTCAGCTGGGTTCCACATGTAAAATGACTTAATTTGACACTTACTGGTCAATATAATTATTATTATTATTACTTTACAGTTGAGGTAAAGAAAGACCCAGAAAGCAGAATCTATTTTTCCAAAACGTCCATGATTTTTTTTGCCAGCAACATCTCCTTACTAAAGAGCCTGCTCTGTCCACTTGCCCAGAAGGAACAGCCCGTGGCATCATGGAACCATTTTCCCTGATCACTGCCTGATTGGACCAGATGCTAACACCTGACGCAAGTTAAGCCAATCAGATCCTCTCTCCTTGATATCTAAACAAAGCGATCATTGGTCTGGACTATGTCAGTGAGCTATAAGGAGCCAAGGTTGTCAAGACTGGAATTGGAGCCAAGGTCAGCCAAAGCCATGGGCGGGCAAAGTCAGGAGGAGCAGAGAGAAGCCTGCCAGGGAAAGTCATCTTCGGGGAGGAGAGTTGAGCCAGTTCTGGAGACCTGTGGAAACAGGCATCCCTCGGTGTCCAAAGTGGTGAGTTGCCACTTGCTGCGAGGCCAAGCTGAACTTCCTGCAATCGGGCCCCAGGAGCAGCGCCTGAATACCGATAATAAGACCTATCTTTTTTATTTGAATTAAATTTAAAGAGCTTCTTCCCTTGAAACTAGCAATCCTTTGGCCCAGGTCACCAGAGAGGGTCAAGGCTTGCTGGCGGACTCCTCGCCCAGTACTTTTTCAGAGGCACCACAATGTCTGCTTCCTCCTTTGGGGTAAGGCAGACTTCTTGGGTGTTAACTAGATCTGTTCAGGTATTTTGTAGTGAAAATGTAATTTTTCTTATATCCTCACAAAGTTATGGATGGGACACAATGCCCATAAATGGCCCAAGTTTCTATCTAAAGATCTAAGTAGGGATGGTCACATGACCCTTGAAAGCCCATTGGTAGACACCTGGCCAAGGCAGTGGCCAACACCAGTTTAGAGACCAAAGGAGCCTTTGTCTGTGGCCTGGCAGAGCTCCCTGCTCTGGACCAGGTGCTCAAGTTGCATATCCTGACATCGGGTGACTCCCAGAAAACAGTGAGACTCCAGCCTACAGTGGCCAAGTTCCATGTATTATTCCTCTGCTAGGAAACAAATAACTTGGCAGGCAAAGTCACTTGGGAACTTGCCACCATTAGTGAGAAAGCTGGGACCCATTTAGCCTGGCGCCCTCTATATGTAACAATCCACTTAACCTCTCCACTGGCCCATTGCTTTGCTGTTCTTTGTCTGGGACCCTCGATAAAAGATAAACTTCTTCAAATTAACAACAGTAATAGTAAGAGCTGAGCACCTGTCAGTACTAGGTCTTATCTATACGATTCCTTTAGCCTCCAAAACCACCATATAAAATAGGTATTGTCACTGCATTTCACAGATAAGTAAGCTGAGGCTCAGAGAGAGTTATTAAATATTTTGCCTGAAGTTGCTCAGCTGGCAGGTATGAGAGCTGGGAGTCCATCCACTCCACTCTGTCACTAATAAAAGCTAGCATTTACTGAGTTCATAAACTGTGCTCTGGACCAGGGGTCCCCACCCCCTTGGACAAGGACAGATACTGCCCTATTAGGAACCGGGCCATACAGCAGGAGGTGAGTGGCAGGTGAGCCAGTGAAGCTTCATCTGTATCTGTAGCTGCTCCCCAGTGCTAGCATCACCGCCTCAGCTCCTCCTCAGATCATCAGGAATTAGATTCTCATAGGAGCACCAATAGGTCCCTGGTACCCTAAGGGTTGGGGACCACTATTCTAGACGCTTTGCTTAAATTCCTTCGATCATTCTCTACGACATTATGGTACAATTATACTAATGTATGGATGTGGAAAATTTGCCTGAATGGATGGTAGATGGTAAAGGTGAGATCTAAACTTGATTCTGGCTGGTCCCCAAGTCAGAGTTTCTGCTCAGGACCCCTTCTAACTTCTCTTCCAAGCCCATCTCTGGCAGGACCTGGCTGCATGTGGTTCTTAAGGTCCAGCTAAGATGGTAATTGATATACTGTCCTCCTGGGCTCCTCCCACTGGCCTTCACTGTTCCACACAGCACCTCCTTGGACCTCACGACTGCTCTGGGAGGTGGGCCGATCTCATCCCTAAAGCTCCACCTCCTGGGCCCAGTCGATGCTTTGTCAATTCTAAGGGCACACAGCTGATAAGCGGCAGAGCTCGGCCTTAAACATGGACAGGCTTTCTCCACAGGACCACGCTGAATCTTTAAGAGACGTACGATTAGAGTCTCTGGAAAACCAAAAATCCCTCAGGTGAAAAGAAATGAGTAGCAAACAGATGGAATTTGGGGCAGAATGACAGGCCACACAGAAGGAAGCGTCCCAGCGTTCCAAAGCCTCTAGAGTTGCTCTACCATAGTCAGCAATGTCGGGGGGGTCCTGAGGAGACCAGCCCTGTTTCCAGAAGCATCTGGTGACTGTGGAATCAAGGCACCTTTGTGATCATACAACAGCAGGTCTGCAAGGCATTGGCTAGTTCTGATTTACCACCACTTGAAAAGAGAGAGAGCAAGAGCGAGTGAGAAGGAGAGAGAGAGAGAGAGACTAAACTCTTAAATTCTTACTTTTCCAAAAGCTAAAGCAGAAAAAATGAAAAAGCACAAGTCCCCTAAATTTGCCATGGCCTTGGCCTGCCTTGCCACCATTGTGATGGATTATGTTTTTACTCAATAATATAATAGATGGTTGCCTAATTCACCCAACTATATACAGACTTGCTTAAAATCCATTCTCCTCATAAACAAGAGCATAATTTTAACCACCAAACCACTCAAATTCTTAACCCCAAGCCACCTTATTTGCATTTTTCCCTACAGAGGTTACATTTTTTTATTTCTTTAACTGGACGATTTTGAGCATGAAGCCTGACCGCCAGGCGTGTTGGGTGACAACATCCTCACTTTACCGCCATATGCACCCCTCTCCCCCATTTCCAGAATGTAAGGAATGTTTCATGGCTTTGGACCCCTTCCAGAACTGAAAGAATGTTAAAAGATTTGGGGCTAAGTCTGTGGGGTCAGAAGAGGATTCGAACGGACAGTACAGGTCCCCTGAGACCCTTCTGGTTTTTGGCATCTCAAACAGTTGCCACACATGTTGGGGCTCTTATTTTCACATGCTTTATTTCTGGGAGCCCCAGCGATGCTCTTAGAGCCATAGGAAAAACAAAAGAGGACAAAAATAGATCATTTAGTGAATCGGATAGAGATGTGGTACACATATACAGTGGAATACTACTCAGCCATATTTAAAGATGACATATTGCCATTTGCAACAACATGGGTGGATCCTGAGGATATCATGCTAAGCAATTTAAGTTGGGCAGAAAAAGTCAAGAACCATACGATTTCACTCGTAAGTGAGATATAAAACTGAAAGCGACAGACAGACAAACAAAAACTGATAGACACGTCAACAGTATGGTGGTTACGAGAGGGAAAAGGGTTGTGGGGAGCTAGAAGAATAAAGGGGATCAAATATGTGGTGACAGAAGGAATTTTTCTATTAACCAATGTCACCCCAATAAAGTTAATAAAAATTTAAAAAATCCTTCAAGTGTCTCCCAAATTGTTTCCTCTCCCAACTCTCTCCTTCATTTAATTACTTCGTCTTACAAAAAGAGACAGTTGTGACCCAGTTTTCAGGCCCGACTCGATCCATTTCCCTATTGACCGGAGTGATAAATTAATGAGAATGCACTTGTCACAACAAGTGCAGATGGCAGGTTTACAATAGAGCAGCTTTCTAAAGGATTCTGTGCCTGTTTGCATTTTTCTGGGGTTTTGTCGATTTGCTTGTTTTTGTTGTTATTGTTGTTATTTTTAATCTTCCACCTTCTTGAAGAACCCTTCTGCAGGGCAAGGTCATTGGGGGCCTTTAATGACAGAGTAGCTTTGCACGTAACTTGCAGCCACAGTGCCATTTAAGATCAAAGAGGCAAGGCAGAATTAATGGAAAACAATTGCTGTTTCTCTGTAAGAATTTCTGGATGTTAACTATCTCTGACCGTGTGTCAACTTCTTCCAACTTCATTCATCAACAGACTCTCTTGAAACCTCGTGGATCCCCTGGCCTATAATCTTCTTTTGTTTCTGTAATGAGATGAAGGGAAATAACTTCCACTGAAATAAGTTCCAATTAATTATGCCTCTGAGTAAATCTTTTGGATCACGATAAGTAGTTCACAGTACGAAGTGCCAACTCTCCTGGAATATGTGTGTACACACTCACTTTTTGTTTCTTGTTTCTTTTCAAGAAGTAAGGAAAATCAGGCAACATTTCAAAACTCGGAAACTGATTGCAGTTAACTACCTTGGAGAATGAGCCACAATTCGGGAGATGAGACTGATAAGACTTCAAATCTTCTGGAAACATTCTTTGGCCAGGAGGAATTGGACTCGTGTTTTTGTTGTTGTTGTTGTTGTTGTCGTCGTCGTTGCTATTGTTTTCTGTTAAATTTAAATTCCATGAAATTATCTGAAATTATCTACACATAGACTTCTGATGGAAAGTGTTGGGGGGATGGGTAGCGAGCATGGAATGGGGGAGTGACTAAGTTGAAACAGAAATTTTGTTTTTCGAAGTCAAAGTTTAATTACAAATTTGGATTTTTGTAAGGGGGAAAGGTTAACAATTTTTTTTGAAAGTCATTTGATGGCTTTGGATAAAAGGTTCTAAACTGGGAAGATGGCCACCAAGTAATGATCTGAAATTTACAGAAGTTTTCTATGCACAAATTATATGTGAAAATGTGGGGGTGGGGGTATGCTTAGCCAGTTGAGCAGTAATTCTCAACCAAAGAGAGGACAGAATAGAAAAAAAAAGAGAGCCCTGGGGAACACCATCATTTAAAAGAAAAGTAGACATGGAAGAGATGGAAGAGATGTAGACTAAGGTAGCCCAGACACAACGAGCATCCTTTATTGATCACTTAACATATTTTGAGTATAGAGCTAAGCACATCTCAAACACAGACATTGACTAGATTCATTTTTAGACAGTGAAATGGAAGCTCAAGGTAAATACTATCAAACAAGGAAGCCAGGATTTAAAGCCAGGTCAGTCTGCCCCCACAGCACAAGCTCTTAACCCTGAACTATCTTGCAGACTGAGGAAACAAATTCTGCAAAGACTTGGGGAAGAGGACAGAAGAGGCAAAACTTTCAATAAGGTGAAAAATGGTGTTTTGTTTGAAATATACAAAAGAGTTAGAGAGTGGGTGTTGAAAAAGTCAGAATTGAATTTGGCAGCTAAGAGGTTGTAATGGTTAATTTTATATGTCTCCTGGATTGGGCCCAAGGGTGCCAATATTTGGTCAAACATTACTCTGGGTGTCTTTTCTGAGGATGTTTTTTAATAAGATTAACATTTAAACCAGTAGACCGAGGAAAGTATTTTGCCCTTCCTGATATGGGTGGGCCTCATCTAATCAGTTGAAGACCTGACTAGAACAAAAAGACTGACCATCTTTCAAGTAAGAGAGAATTCCTCCTGGCTGACAATGGCCTGCAGACTGGTATATTGGCTTGTTTCCTGCTTCCAGACATGAACTGTAAGTTTAGCTCTTCCTGGGTCCAAGCCTGCCAGCTCACCCCAGAGATATCAGGACTTGTCGGCCTCCATAACTATGTGAGCCAATTCCTTATAATAAATCTCTTTACACACACACACACACACACACACACACACACACACACAATTGGTTCTGGTACTCTTGAGAACCCTGACTAATACAGAGGTTACTCTAGGAAGATGACCAATGACTTCACAAATATATTTGCTCTTTTTTTCCAAACTTAGCTGTACAAAGTCGAGGACCACCTAAGTTCTTGCCTGAAGACAGTGTCTAGAACAGTAAACTATTCCTATGAAAGGCCAGATAGTAGAGTTTAAGTTTTATGGGTTGTAAAATCATCATTCTAACTGCTTACCTCTGCCATTGTCTAGCAAAAGCAGCCATATCCAATATGTAAGTGAATGTGTATGGTATTATCTCAATAAAACTTTATTTAAAAACAAGCAGTCAGCCAGATTTGGCCTGCAGGCTGTAGTTTGCCAATCCCTTTTTCTACAATAATATTTTGTAGATAGTAAATGTTCCTTGGTTTAGAATCACCTATATATTATAGCTTTTGACCAAGCAATTTTACTTCTAAGATTTCATCTTAAGTCTTTTATTTTCATTAAATCTTTTATTATTTTATTAAATCTTATATTTTTGTTTATAAAATAATTTCTCTTTCTCAAAGATTTGTTAGATGAATGTTCATTGTTTCATTGTTTTATTGCTTATAGTAGAGAAGAATGGAAGCAACCAAAATTAGGGATTGGTTAAATAAATCATGTTTTGTTCACATAACAGATTATCAGGCAGCCATATGAAATGTCACAAAAGAATATTTAATGACATCCACCTATATTTACTATATATGGTTAAGTGAACAAAGCAGGTTATAAAGTAGTTTGAACAAAATGATCCATGTTTGTAATGTAATATGTGTATGTAGTAGTTTTAATTTTTTAAATATTTTTCTGTTTTCTAAACTTTTTACAATGAGCAGCTTACTTTATTTATTTGTTTATTTGTTTGTTTGTTTGTTTTTAAGGGGAAAAAAAGCATTTAAAATATATCTATGCACAGCAAAGATTTAATAAACCTAAAAGAGGACGCACTTACTCCACAGGTCAGTTATTTCATGGATAGGCCCCACCCCAGCCTAACGATTTTCCAAGAAATCCATAGACTCTTGTGATTCCATGTAATGGAAAAGGTGACAAGATTCAATATGAATATGATTGCCGCGTATCAGCACCTTTTATGAGTCAAGCTCCTTGCTGAGATACAAAGGAACTAAGATACAACCTCTGCCCTGTGGTTCACGACCTTGTGAGAGAGGGGGAAAAGCACGCACAAAAATAGCTATCACGCAGGTCAGCCCTCAGAGGTCCACTGAGAGAGGTGTGTGATGCTATGGGGGTCTGGTGTTGGGGTCAGGCGGGAGGGGAAAGAATCCAACATTAATCGTGCTCGCACTAGACACCAAGAACCGTATCTCATTTAATCCTCCCAACGGCTCCTTGAGGATGTCTATCCTTCAGGCTCTGAGAGCAGGCAAGAGAAGTGGAAGGCTCGGGACTTGGGGGGAGTAGAGATTTGTCTGCTCAGTTCCAGGATTCTCATTTTTTTCCCCCACCCCAGTGTGTCCTACAGTGTGAGACATAGACAATCACCCTCTGGAAACAGATGTTCTATTCTAAAAAGAGTTCCATGATCAAAGATTTGGGACAAGTAAGGTCAACACCCTCTAGAGAGTTAATCAACACATTAGCACATTACAGGCTCTGAGAAGTCCTGCAGCAAGACCCGTGCAAGAGCATTTCCTATACTGACTTGGCCACTGAACCATTTTCTCATGTACCATCTGCTAATCCCCTTGGTACCAGGGAGAGAAGGACTGTGACAGAGAGCAGCTCAGGAGCAGGGAAGCTAATAAGCCCCAAAGGGTGAGGGAGACTTTGACGGGTGCAGTAGAGGAAACAGGTTATTATTATCCTTTGTAGGAATAGCCAAGTGGTGGCTAGAATATTCCAGGAGCCTGAGAAGCACCCTAAATGAAGCTCCCTTACCCCTGATACAAGCGCTGGGGTGTGAGGATTTGTGCAGTCACATCTCCCTGTGGATACGGTGATGCTGAAACACAGAAGGCCATGAAAAAGGCACAAGTGACAGCCAAATAGATGATGAGTTAATTTCCCCATGAGGACGTGAGCCCCATGGCCCAAACGGGCACACAATTGGCCTAATTTTTCCTCAAGGGAATGTCTTCCCTCAAGAAAGAAAGCCTCTAAGGAGTTCTCACTCTCATTTATAAACAGCCATGGATGATGCCTTCCCATAATCTCTCCACGCACTGCCCTTTGGACTCTCACTTAACCTAAATTGCTGTCTGCTTCACTGGGGTCCCTGGACGTCTGCACCTGCCTGGTAGCCAGCCCTTCCCTACTTCTCCAGATCTTAGCTCTCCCAGCGCCTGCCCACACAAAGGGCAGGCAGAGGGGACCACAAACTCAAGAGCTGGCCCTTCGGGAACCCTCCATGGATACGGACATGGGGTATCTAGGGAGAAGGCCATCAGGCTACCAAAATTAGAGGAAGCGCACCACCAGGTGTACACCACACATTTATTCTTATCATTCACACACTTGGGACTCAGCCCTGGCTTTGACTCCTGCCTCTAACCCACACCAGCTATGGGTCTTTTGACAAAGGACACAGAGCCAGAAGCAAAGCCTGGCAAACAATAGGACTCAAAAACAGCTCTGATGGTGACAACTGAGGCATCGCCCTGACCTGAAAGACTGTGGCTGGGGAGAAAAAAAATAGGAAGAAATGCAGCCTGCATGAGAACTTTCCCTCCCAGACATCCAGTGCTGACTGAAGGTGAGTTCTAAGGCGAAAGGCCCAGGGTGTCACCACAGGCAATAGGAAGCTTCACAGAAGAACTAGGGTCTTAAAATAAGATCACGATCAGGAGGGAAGTGGGGAGAGAGGAACAGTACAAGCAAAGGCCCAGAGGCTGGCCCAGAAGAGAAGCCCTAGCCAGCCAGACCTGAGAGGACTGGGGACAGGGAGACGAGAAGGGAGCGGCGAGGGGCGGGTCGTGACAAGCGTCTAAAGCCAAACAGATGGTGCAACAGGATGCAGAGCCCTTAAAGAATCCCGAGCTCCAACACAGAGGATCAGAACGGTCACTGGAAGAAATGTATCGGGCCTGTGTGTCCATGGCATGTGTGAAGGAGAAAGGACATCTGAGGAGATAAGAGAGCAGCCACAGGGCCAAGTCACAGCAGATTTCACCAGAAAACAACAGAAGTGTTGTTGAGAAGGACCGTCAAAAACAAACAAACACACAAGACCCTCGGCGCCTCCGCTTCCCCTGGGATCATCTGCTGTGATCCTTCCAGGTCTTTACTTCTCGGGAGGGCGTCGGGACCAGGCGGGGATGGGCAAAGCCTCTCTAGCCCATGTGTAATGATTTAATTTTTACAAAATTAGATTAATGCATTACTTGTGTAATGAAAAATTAATTGGGGGGAAAAAAAACTCAAGAAATCTACCTTCTCGGCATTTTTAAAAGGATATTCCTCATAGGGATTAGTTTTTTACTTTTATGTGGAGGTCTCCACAAATAAGCCGAAGGAAACGCCAACATCTCTGGGAGAATTTTCATCTGAGGCCTAAAAGCTGCCTCCACACACTTCCTCGGCGGCCTGAGCTAACCAGCGCGGGCGCCTTTATTGAAGGTTCGTCGAAAATGAACGCACCAGGGGACTAGCCAGGGGTCCCCCCAGCCTGCTAGCTCAGGATTTATCAATTACGCCTCCAAGGTTCACTTCTCCCCAACCTGCCACCTCAGAAAACACTTTTCCTGCCGGGAACTGTGCTTTCTCCCTACCGTGAATACTTCCAAGCCAAACCAGCAGCGTGGCAAGCTTTCCACCGGAAATGAAGTTTCACACTGCTATCGTCCTTGGCATCTGATGGGGACAAGGACGCTCCCAAGCCAGATCCTAGAAAACCAGTTGGAGCCCCATTTTATACTCGTGTCCCTCCCTGTCTTGTCAAAGGTCCCTTCTGCCCCCTGTCATCACCGGGAGAAAAAAGACTGAAGGCTGCACTGGCTGGGCAGTGATCAGCAGCGCAGAAGGCACTAAGGGAGAGGAAAATATGCGGCATTAATATTTAATGCCCCTTTCTCCATTTTCCCCTAATAAGCTGAGCTCTATGGCAGGGAGAGCTGATTTATTTTGTCAGCAGTGGAAATATTTCAAGTATGATGCATGTCACTGGGTCACTCGGAACCCATCACACAAAAACACACACTGCAGAAGCATCCAAGGGAAGAATCTTCTGGACTTGATCTCAAAGACTTCAGGCTTCGGGAAGTCTTGCGAACAGCAGGAGATTTCAGTAAGAACTGGTGCAGGGCGGGCAGTGGGATGGGCTCTAGGCCACAAGTCTGCGCCCCCGGTTGATGTGAGAACATGGCGGAGAGAGCGAAGGCTTTGAAGGCAAAGAGCCCTGGTGCCCCATTCTTACCTCCTCCCCGCCAACCCCCGCCCTGGCACCAGCGGCTTCCCATTGCAAGTGACTGCAACTCTTTGTCTGAGGGTTTCTCTGGCCACCAGGGCTTTTTCTGCCCATTAGCAAGGCAGGTAGAAGAGCCGAGGACTCAACACTGGAAATAGCTCTTGCGTGACATCAGATGGGATTTGGTGGAAGAATAGTACAGCTTCTTTGCCCCTCCGAGATGGGCTCTATACCGAGATGGGCTCTATACCGTCTCCCAGAGGTCCCCAGGGGGACTGAGCCCCAGTTGCCTGTAGCAGCAACCTGTCCGCCAGCACACCTGGTGTGGCCATCCTCCCCCTCCCTGTCTCAATTCCGCGCTCCCTTCCCAGTATCTTCCTGGTTCTTTCTGGCATCACCGCCCAAATAAACTTGCAGCCAGATGGTTGTCTTAGGGTCTTCTGGGCAAACTATTCCATCGTTGGTTTTCTCATGTGTAAAAGTGGCCATAGCAGCAATCATCTGCTCGTAGCTTTGAGAGTCAAATAGAATACTGTACATGACAGCACCAGTATGGTAGAGAGTCGATAAATGCCAGATTCTTTAATCTCCAATGAGAATGCGGGTTTCTTGTAAGCTAAGCACCAAAACCTGATGTTAGATACAAAATAAGTTCTCGTGCTATTCCTACGTGAATATTAATTTAGCCTAACTCTTCATATTTTTCTCACCATGCAGTTAGTACATTAATGAGAAGAATTGGAGAAAGTGCTACAAAGATGATGGTAGAAAGGCTATCTGCCTCTAAGCCAAGTGATCTAAGTGTGTAATAGATTGAGTTTTGGCCCCCTCAAAAAGATATGTCCAAGTCCTAACCCCTGGTGCCTGTGAGTACGACCCAGTTTAGAAGTTCTTGAGACACAGAGACAAGGGGGGAAGGTCATATAAAGATGGAAGTTGAGATTGGAGTTACACATCTACAAGCCAAAGAATGCCAAGGATTTCTGGAGCCACCAGAAGCCAAAAACAAAAAAAAAAAACAAAAACAAACAAACAAACAAACAAACAAAAAACAGAGCATAGAAAGGATTCTCCCTCGGAGCCTCCGTAAGGAAACCACCCAGCCAACACATTGACTTCAGATCCCCGAATTCCAGAACTATGAGAAAAGTAATTCCTGTTATTTTAGCCCCCCCATTCATGGTCATTTGTTACAGCAGCCGTAGGAAACCGATACATTTGGGTAAGACCAGGAAGTGGTACTTGCCACTCCTGCTCATATCCGCTGGTTGGAACTCACCCACAGGGCCCCACCGTAATCCAAGCCTGGGAAGCAAAGCCTGGCTATGTGCCCGGAAAGCATGTGCGTTCGTGACCCCTAACAGTTTCTGCCAAATTCACAGAACCGTTTGCCAAGAGGTTGGGCAGGAAGATCCAGCCAGACTCAAGGCACAGGATGAGTCTGGTCAGGACACAATTGCTGCAGCCATGGACACAGGTGTCCTCTCTGGGCACCTGTGTCCTCCACATCAGCTGCACATTAGAGGCACCAGAAGGGGCTGACTTTGAAAAACTACTATTTCTCTCATTCCCCAGTGATTCTGACTTAATCGTTCTCAGGTGAGACCCAGACCCCTGGGGGTCATTCTAAGTGCAGCCAGGATTGAGAATGAGTGTCCTCAGCTGTTTTTCAATAAAAAATGTTCTTGTAGATTGTCTCCTCTGAAACTCAAAACAACCCTAGGCGTAATGATGGACTTATCTCACTGGCCTCATTTCGCAGATGAGGAAACTAAGTCCCCGAGAGTTAAAATGGTTCTTTTCTGCTGCCCCGTTACTCAGAGCACAGCCAGGACGTGAAGTCTGGTCTACAAGGGTAAGCCCAATGTCACCACACCCAAACTCGTTCATAGCAAGACGGTTAGCTAAGAAACTTGCCACCCCTTCTTAATGAGGCCTGGAAGTGGTGGGAGATTAGTGAGCCCTACATTCGAAGCAAAATGACCGTATCCTCCTCTCAACATCAAATTTCCGACATGTCAAGAGAGGGTTTTCCAGCCTGACATGAGCCAGCCCTTCAGATGGGAGGCCGTTTTTACCCATGAAGGACTCCAGGCTTGAGATCTGAAATATCATTGGCTCCCAAATACTACAAGCCAGTACAAACTAAAAACAAATAAATGCTTAATTAATATATACAAATGTCATTACTTATTAAATTTAGTATGCATTAAAATTTTACAGTATTTGAATGCAATTTGTAGATTTCCTTGCTTTGCCATGCACAATTAGCTGCGAAACCTGAGAAACCATGACTAATTACAAAATAAATGAGTTACTTGGAGCCATATCATTTCAAAAGCAATATCATAAAAATCCTTTGAAGTATTTTGATAGCAAAAAAAAATCGCTATAATGTGAGTGCTTTTAGTATTTTCGACATGACGTAAGGTGGGACCATCAAAAGCAGAGCGTGCCCAGGGCTAAGGGAGGACTGAAAGTGGCCCTGGTCGTACGTGATGCCCAGGTGCTCAACACCCCCATCCCAAAACGTACTGTCCAAGCCTGCTGGCGACAAGACTGGGATCGCCACAGCCATGGGCCCTGGCTTCCCCAGGGGTCACCACAGCTTCGGAAAGATGTTGTGAATAAAAATAGGACTTCCGCAACGCTTCGTCATAACTGATTGATAGAAATCTCCATTGGGAATTGATTTTTTTTTTTTTGAATATGCAATCTTTATTCTTCTCATTGGCTTCTGACATTTCCCTGGATAGCCTTTCCACAGGTTACTCACTGCCTACACTTGATCAGACCGAACTGGCCTATGTCAGCCTAGACCTGGGACTTCTCTGATAGATTTCTCTTCCTTCCTCCTCCTTGGGGAGAGACTCTCCACCTCTCTCTTCCTGTTTCCCTCTCACTTTCTCCTTCCTTTCTTCCCTCTTATTCCCACCACATTCACCTTCTCAGGCTACATATATTGATAGATATTAGAAACACAATAGTTTAAAAGGCATGGAACCCGCCCTCAAAAAACTAAAATCTAGTGGGGAGGGAAGATTACGAGAACAGATATGTCAATAAATAATCAGAAATCAAGGCCATGCAGATAAACCTACGTAGAATCATAGGTATGTAGAAGGGAACAACGAAAAGAAAAAGCCAATTTCTATTTGCAAAAGTCAGAAAAGGCTTCCCTGAGAACATTTCCTGCCCGGGAACATGTTATCATTCTGACTCCGTGCTGTTTAGAGCTGATTTGGGGAGAAACGAAGATGGGTAGGCACAAAATGCTGCTGTCTGAAATACTTGTGTGAGGCCATTAGTCTTTTTGTCAGGTTAGGAGATATGATTTTATGATGTTCTTCAATATATTTTATATATAGACCCATTTAATAAATTCCTCCAAGTACTGGGACACAAGGAAAGGCTTGTCTTTCCATAATGACTTGGCATCAGATAATGAGAGTGAGGTAATTCAATAGATTTTCCTTTTTGCCTTAGCTGCCAGGAAACTCAGAGATAAATTCCATACCTATGAACAGAGATTATCTCATCATTCCTTAATCTCTGGTGGAAGATATAATTTATGATAAAAACTGCTAACCTCTGAATTCTTAGCATGGCCTATGGTTTTGCTTAGGTCCTCTCCTAGTAATAAGGCTACATTATCTTTTTTAGAAAAGAACACTTTTTAGAAAAGAACACATTTGAGACGTTTAATGACTGAACTATTAGTCTCACGAAGTCAGGGACTGTATCTGTATCACGTATCACAGTAATACCATTACATGGGAAAGTTTGCCAAAAAGATTAGTGCTCAAATAATAATTTAAATTAGTGCTCAAAACAAAACAAAAAAAAAATTAGTGCTTAGATTGTTGCAGGAATAAGTGCATGAATAAATGAATGAGATAAGCATAAAGAGAGAACCCCTTATCTGAATGTACTTCCATCTAATGTTTCTCTTTGCCAGTTGTTACTTGCTGCTCCCTACCACCAAGGAATGCCAGGGGCAACTTTCTCCAGCACAGCACTGATCACATGACGGTGCTCAGCTATCACATACACATCCCTAAGCCTCGCTCCAAAGCATTCCAAGCTACTCCTTTGCCTTCCTAGTTGAGGTAGTGGACACCTATCACACCCTGCATTCCTTCCCTTTGGGCATTGACCTTCCTTAAATCCACATATTTTCTGGTAGGGATCTCAGGTTCATAGTTCTATTTCCCCTACTACGGGGTGTTCCAGAACTCAGACTGGTCCCTTAGTGAGCTTATAACCCAAGAATGGCCCATTGAAGTCCTTTGGGTGAATTTATATAGACAATGGGAGACAAAAGATATCTCTCAAACTGGGACAGGTAAGAATCACATAAGTATAGAGTTTCTGGGGACCAGTCTCTTTAACAGGAAAAAAGAGTTTGCCGGAGAATAAAGCTAACGAATAGAACACAGAGCAGGAGACGCAGAAGGAGACGGGGAGGGGGAGAGGAAACACACCTGGATTTAACCATGCCTGAATCCATCCCAGTTTTGTCAGCTGATAAATTCCTTTTCTTGCTTGAACTAGTTTAAATTGTTACTCTCGCACTTTTTAATAGTCCTGACAGAGGCTAACAAGCATAAATTCCTAACTCCTCTCTCTGATCTTCCAAAAGCAATCTGCAATGTATTGTCATGGACAGGACCACAGGGTTAATCCCCATGGTTCTCCTTCTCAAGCTATTAGGTGAAGAAATTGTTTTTTAAGTTCCAGATACTATATATCCAAGAAAAGAGTTACATTCAGAATATTAAAGTAACTCCTCCTCTTCAGTAAGAAAAGGATTGAAAACTGAATAGAAAAATGGGCAAAACACTTGAACAGCCACTTTTAAAAAAGAAAGAGGATATGCAAAAGGCCAATAAACATAAGCAAAGGAGCTCAGTTTCAGCAGTCATGAAGGAAATGCCAAAGAAATTCACGAAGAAAAAAAAAAAACCATGCATTTCTGTTAGAATACACAGATAAGAAAGAGCAGTAGAGTTCAGTCACAGACCAACATGTGGCCCTGCCCCGCAGCACACTCGTCCACAGCTCACACAACAGGCAACTTGCCACCCGAGCCGACGATAGCTGAGCTGGTCAGTTCCCTGTCCACCCATGCAAGTCGTCTGATCACACGCCGAGACACTGCATCATTGTCAGATTGCCATAGACATGTCTAAATATTTAGCCTCAAATTCTGTATCCGTCTCATTGCAGAACGGTACTAGTTTATGGTTGATACCAGTCTCCAAAGCACTGACCGATAACTAATGCTGCCGGGATTCTGTTGTCTAGAGCAGGAAAAACTTGGTAGGTGGATACCTTTGTGGAATGGGGGCTTGGCCAGGTTTACTTCAGTGGGGCGGCTGCATGATAACCAAGGGTTTCCCTACTGTAAACCAACAGATGAAGAAAAGACACTTATTGCAAAATCGCTGAAAAAACTCCAAAGCGAGAGTCCTGTTTTCTGCCTCTCAGTCCACTGTCAGAATATAAGAAATAATATACACAACTTCCAAACTTCACGGAAACAAATAAATGGAACCAAAACCCAATATTTCTATCCTAATAGACACACACACACACACACACACAATTACAAATATCACAATTTATGGCCAGTAGAAAACATGAAATAAGATGTCAGAAAGAAGTCTAAACATATCT
Source organism: Rousettus aegyptiacus (assembly GCF_014176215.1). NCBI lineage: Eukaryota > Metazoa > Chordata > Mammalia > Chiroptera > Pteropodidae > Rousettus > Rousettus aegyptiacus. The sequence continues at coordinate 48,521,066 of NW_023416309.1, read as the reverse complement.
ATGATCACCATAGATGTGAATAAATAAAGTTATTTTAGGGGAAGTCCAAGACTTTCAGATTTTGAAATCCACCTCAACGTTATCCACAATTCAGACTGGAAACAAAACGACACGGAAAGGTTAAAAATGGAAGAAATGATAAAAGATAACCCAATCCGATGCTAATAAAAATTAAGTAGGCATGATAGTATTGATATCAGACGAAATAAGAATTCAAAATGAAAAGCATTTGATAAGACTATCTGATTGGGTGGTGAGCATGGCTATTTTTCTACTTGAAACAGTCACACGGTCCTAAAAAGTCAAAATACATGCTCGCTAAGGAACATCAATATGGCATAGATATAATGGAAAGATCTGTGAGGTCTGTGTATATGTTGCAGGGGGCATGTAAATGTGCATATATGACTGCGTGAGCAAAATGCTTCTGGGTGCTATGGTGCTATGCCAGGCTTCAGCTATCTGTCCCCTGGAGCTGACCATCTAAGCTGGGCAATTCAGTCACAGATGCGTATACAGAAGAGCCCCATCCCGACAAGCTGGGAATTCTGCCAATGAGGAAGCTGATACATGAGAATTTGGCATATGAGCCAGCTTTAGGGGAGTGGAGGTTGCCCCATAAATGGGAGCGACAATTCCATACCACCAAAGGAGGTGGCCCGCAGGATTGCCGTCTGCTCCCGATACCGCAGTCTGAAACCCCAGAGCTGGCAGCTGCCATTTGGGGCACTACTGGCTCCTTGGCCACCTGTCTGGGCACGATGAGACTCCTGCCGTTGAGAACTTTTTCACAGACCCTGTCACCCTTGGTGTTTCCAAAGCAAATATCCCCGGGCCCCCCACTTGCATCTGTTTCCCATTCGAGGCCTGAGAACGACACACCCGTTTGTTAAGAACTTCACCGAAGAGTAGACAAGAAATAGCCTCCTGAAAACGCACGGCAGAGGGCCTGAATCTCTGCTCCCGTGCCTCACAGCCCGGTGCCTGAATCTTAATGGAGGCCATACCAGACACTGATTTCTAGAAGCATCAGGAGCCTCAGAGCTGGCTGCTCAGGAGAGGGAGGCCTACGGGGGGCAGGGGCTGCTGCACGGGGGCAGAGGAGGAGCAGGAGGTGGAAGATCATTTCCACAGTGGAATTCCGGTCAGATTAGAGCCTCGGCCGCTGCTGGGAACTCGACTGCGCAGCTCAGTGTCTTTTGTCCTGCCCGCAGCCCACCGTGGGGATCGCTGAATGCACTGCGGACATTTTTGGCAGGCTGGCCTCTGTGCTGGGCTCACATTCATTAATCTGCCTGCCACGGAGCCCCCGTGAAAAGAGGAAATTGTTTCACGCTTGCCGAGAGACAAGGGAAAAGGGCCTGGAGCAGGAAGAAGGCCCACGCTTGGGGTGCTGCAGTGTTACCCCCGGGGGGGCCAGAGAGACCAACCTCTTTGGGGAGCAGGCCAGCCCTTCCCTGAGAGGCCCTTGGAATTCTTGCAGGCCAGGCTGCTAATTGGCCCGGTAAGGGGGGCTGGGTGCAGTTGCTCCTGCTGAAGCTATGGGCCTGGAACAATCAGGGCCTGTCTTCTGACAGAGATGACAAATGGAGGAAGTGAAGGGGGGGTACGCGAGCATAGAGAAAGCATGGACAAGAGGAAACACTGAGTGCACATTGCCGTGATGAATTTTAAAGGCAGGCTCTTGAAGGTAGGAGAAAAACTGGGGGGTCACGGAGCCCAAGTTAGTTGGGATCTTCCTTTCAGGGTGTTTGGAAGAGACCGTTGTTGCGGCCGCACAGGAGGACAGATGCCTCAGTGTCTGTCGAAGCAGCCTCAGCAGCACGTGGAGACCTGAACAAGGCTGAGTCCTTTCTGCGTGTTTTGGGAGGACCGGGGAATGCACAGGGCCTGCTCCCCTTACGGATGTCTGGGTCCCAAATGCCAAGAGTCATAGAAAAAAAGTTGCTATGTATGATACCAAAGTGTTTCTTAATGAGAAAAAAAAAAAAAAGACCCCTTGTTCTGCTGAGTGTCCAGATCAGTTCAGACACCTTCTCTGTGGAGAAGGAGCTGGGAAACGCTCAACCGCGCTAACAAAGGGGAAAGAATGTGGAGCTCCCAGGAATGAGCAGCAGGAGGGCATGAGAGAGGAGCTGGGAGGGGAGGAAGACAAGGATGCCAGCCAGATGGCAGAGGCCCATACCTTCCTGTGGCACCCCTCCTCCACTTTTTATGATGTCAGCCAAGACCTCGGTGCCCGGCATGAATGGAGTTCAGGGAAGAGGCCCTTGCAAGCAGGTGTGGGGGTAAAAGTACATGTGTATGTGCAGATGCTGGAGCCAAAGGAGCCACGGGAAGAAGCAGAGCTCTCCTCAAAGGTTTGGGGGATTTGCAGGCCTGGATCCTCAAAGGACAGGGAAGTCACTGACCTAAAGATCGATCACACAAGGGTCCGGGGCTGGGGATAGCCCCCATTCCTTGGCCAGATACCTTATCTCAGTGCCTGTCCACTTACTTGGACATCCAGATGCGTTCTTCATGTCTTTACCCCATTTTTTAAGTTATAATTTACGCACAGTAAAAGTCACCATTTTTAGTGTCATTCTGCAAGTTTTGATAAATGCATATTGCTATGTAGTCATTATCATAAACAAGATATAGAACATTTCTATTATTTCAGAAAGTTCCCTTCGGCGCCTTTGAAAATCAAAATGCAGATCTGTTTTCTGTCTCTATGGTTTTGCCTTTTCCAGAATGTCATATAAGTGAAATCATATGGCATCTAGCCTTTTGAATCTGGCTTCTTTTACTTAGCACAATGCGTTTGAGATTCATCCAGGTTGCTGCGTACATCAGAATTTTGTTTCTTTTGATTGCTGAGTAGTATTTCATTGTGTGGATCAATTCGTTGGTCTATTTCTTAGCTGAGGAACATCTGGGTTGCTTTCTCTCACGTCCTTTTGATAGGTGAAGATTATTTTTAAAAAGTAAGTTCACTGGACTTTGGTAATTCCTCTCCTCAAGGGAATCGAAGTTAGCTTTCTAGGTATATTCCTTCCTTTAGTATCCGCCTCCCAAGCTTGGTGCAAATAGTTAATTGTAATAACTCACAAAGAGACTTTGTTTGTTTTATTCTATATTAGCTTTATTGAAGTATAGTTCACATACCATACAATTCACCCATTTAAATTGAATAATTCAAGGGCTTCTAGAATACTGACAGAGTTATACATCCATCACCTGAATCAATTTTAGAGCATTTTCATTACTGCAGCTGAAAAATATCATACTGCTTAGCTGTCACCTCCAGTACTCATCTATATTCTGTCTCTATAGATTGACCTATTCTGGACATTTCATAAAAATGGAATCTTACAACGTGTGTCTTTTTGTGCCTGGCTTTTTGCACTTAGCTTAATGTTTGCAATTTTCATTCATGTTATAACATGTATCACTACTTCATTCCCTTTTATGACTATATAATATGGATACATTGTTAGTTTATCCATTCATCAGCTGATGGACATTTGGAAGGTTTCTACTTTAGGGCTATTATAAATAATGCTGCTGTGAATACTTATGTCCAAGTTTTTGTGTGGTCATATGTTTTCAGTATACATCTCGGAGCAAAACTGCTGGATTATATGGTAACTCTATGTTTAGCAATTCGAGGAACTGCCAAACTATTTTCCAAATGACTACATCATTTTATATTCCACAAAGGCGCTTTGAAAGTGTAAAAGTATAATGCGAATGGTTGCAATTTAATATTATTTGTTGAGATGGCAAGACTAATATGTGCTCATTATAATAACTTAGACAATACCAAGTGACACCACCCCTTCTGTCCCGCTAACCCCTACATAGAAGCACTGTAAAAAATTTGGTATGTAGTCACCCATCTTTTTTTTTTGCTCAACACACGTATACGAAACTTACGCACTTTTGTTAAAACTAAAATGCATTCTTACCATACACAGAACTCTTTCTTTTTAAAAATTGTGATAAAATACATATAACATAAAATTTACTATTCTAACCATTTTTAAGCGGGTCAGTGGCATTAAGTTCATTCGCATTGTTGTGCTAACATCACCAACATCCACCCACAGAACTCATTTTAATCTTACAAAACTGAAACTTTATGCATTAAATGATAACTCCCCATTCCGCGCCCCCCCTCCCCTGCCCCTAGCTCCTGGCAATCACCATTTTGCTCTCTGTTTCTATGAATTTGATTATTCTAAGTACCTCATTTGAGTGGAATCATACAGTATTTGTCCTTTTGTCACGGGCTTATTTCACTTAGCATGATATCTTCAGATTCATCCATGTCGTAGCTTATGTGTGAGTTTCCTTCCTTTTTAAGGCTGAACAATCATCCATACATCCACCACACTGTGTTTGCCCGTTCATCTGTAGATGGACACTTGGATTGCTTCTACCTTTTAGCTATTGTGAATGATGCTGCTATGAACATGGTCATATAGATATTTCTTCATGTTCCTACTTTCAATGGAGTAAATATCCTCTAACTCTCTATCTAAAAAAAATAAATAAATGTTTTATTGAAGTTTATGTCACTTAAAAAAATTTAACATTGTGCTAATATGGTTCTTCTAAATTACTGAATCACCTTCACACTTTAAATTGCTCACTTTTCATCCACAATATGGATGTCTTATGATCAATTTAAATATTCCCACTCATGAGAAATGGAATAGATATTATTACTGGGTATTTCCCATGGGCTGGCCATGGTGCACAGTTTTTCATGTGCATTGGCTGATGGGATCTTCACAACAGTCCTTTGAGGTAAATATAATTTTTGGCCCTATTTTAAATACAAAGAAACTAAGGATAGAGGGTTTAAGTAATCTGCCCAAGGCCATTCTGCTAGTAAAGTCTGTCTGTCTCCTCTGTTTAACTTCAGCATATTAACTAATAACATTCCGAGGGGTCTCTTTTGGCCGACCAAGGAGTGAGGGGCATGCAAGAGGACTTGAATGTATGGGCAGATTTGAATTCCAGGAATCATGGGGCTGATTCTCCAATTAGAGCAGATCTGCCTTCCTACAATCAGTGTCCTTTCTCAGAGGTCAGGCTTCGTGGAGCTCAGAAAACCAGAGCAGATTCCCATCTCCCTAATGAGGGCTGGTCCATCATGCTTGTTCTCTTCTGCTTCTTTTTCTTCTTCTCTTACTTTGACCCCTACACTGTTCTTCTCCAGACTCCCCAGATTCAGGTGACAAAACTCCATCTCAAATTAGCATACACAAACAGAATGTTTCAGTTCATTTCACTGGAAACATAAGGGTGCATCTGGCCTCAATCATGATCGGATACAAGGGCTCAAATGATGTCATCAGGCTTACTCCATCTCCCAGCTCTGTTTCTCTTTGGATGGTAACCTAATTCTTTGCTGCAATGGACAGGCTTTCTCCATGAAATAGGAAAGCTAACCACCAACCAGAAACTTCAACACCGATTTTAACACTTAGCTATCCCAGCATTCATATATCAGTCTCAGGGAAGGATTCCAATTGGCTCTGCTTGAGCCATATGATAATTCTTTAACCAACCACATGGCCGGAAAGAGGTAGTATTAGGACTGATGCAGACTCAATGGCATGGGTGGCAGTTAGTGGTATGAGAGGGGAAGAGAAAGCATGTGTGCTAACAGACAGAAATAATAACTACCTTCATACTTTGTTTTGGTCAAACAGCTCTCTCATGACAGCAATAAACTCCCTACATGAAACTACTACTATTATTGCCACTACTGCCACTCAACACCCACCTTGCCAGAGAGTGAGTGGACTCTGAGCACTCTTCTTTAGAAAAAATGCAGGCTTCAGGTCTATAGAGATAGCCAATCCAAACAGCCCTGTTTCCCCTTTTGGGAGGAAACATCACACTATCTAAAAATTTCGATCATCTGCTGCTTCTTCCAACTCACTCCCTAGGCTTAGCTCATCTTTCAGCAGGCCTCGTTTCTTCCCAGCTCGAAGGTACAAGAACATGAGGTGCCCAGATGTACTGGCTGTTTACATTGCATGGAGCATGAGGCTGTGCGTGTGGCTCCCCACTCATCCCTGGATTCTTTCTCGCTGCAGTCCTAGTCTCTGATGTTTGCTACAAGCCAAGTGGTCACGGACAAGCCTGGTCATTACGCTGCCTCTTCCCCTGACTCGCTGTAGATCGGACCAGATGAAATATTTGGTTTTCTCATCATAGGGGGGCCTGATATTTCTTCACTGTTTGGTTAAACGTTACGTGGACGCCAGGCTCTTCTGTTTGGTGTGGGGGTTTTTTGTTTGTTTGTTTGGCGTTTTGCAGCATGTCATGACTAATTCATCCATAGCCTGCAGACAAGCTACAGTATTTGGCACTTTCCTCCTCCTCTTCTTTGTCTCCCCTTTCTCTTCCTGTACCTTAGTCCCACCTTGATGAAAAGGTTCTCTTTCCTATGACAACACCAAATAGTCTTGTCTATAGGTGAACTTGGACCAGTATTTCAAACTGTCAGAGACTAACCTTTGGGGAATAATAACAATATTTGTTTAAAATAGCTAGATGCCCCCTGAACCATTTACCTGTGCCAAACTGAGAAATAAATCACAGAATATAAAACAGATCAACAGAACCACAAAACTCTCATTTTCAAATGAGTCACAAGCTAAAGAAACGAGCAGAATGAGCGATTGGCATTATATTGTTGTTACAACTAATGAGGCTTAAGTAGTACTTTATCATTCTCAAAGCACTTTCTTATCTACCAGCTCATTTTATTTTCTATAGTCATATAAGAAGGAAGTAGAATAGGGATTGTTCGTGTTTCCATTTTGCAGGTGGAAAGATGGCAGATCCATTTCTTGGGGTGGACCTCTTCAGGAAGCCTTTCAGAACGAAACACCTAGTGGGCTTCCTGATAACTCACACCAAGAAATGGGAGATCAGGTATAAAGTTGATATCAGAGACTTGAGCTGAAAGCTTGTCAACTCATCTTTTTTCTACACACATATTCCCAGTGTACTAGATGAAATCAGTTGAAACGAGGCAAATTCTCCAAAAATCACAACCTTGATGCCAACTAAGCCAATGGTGTAGCCCCACTTGACAGCTGAGTAAACTGCAACAGCAAAGGTCACTTGGTGGCTGGTATAAATCATACAAATAGTTGGTGAAGATAGAAATAGAATCAAATTCTTATCCAGACACAGCATGTTATCCTACTTTGCAGTAGATATAGGATTACTTTCCATTTTGCATACTTGACAAGAATGTAACTCCCATGAAGAAGAAACAAGAACTGTACATTTCTTTGACCTGCTCCACTCGCTCTCCAGAAAGCTAAGAATATAAATATACAGATTATTGTTTATACATTACCACTGCGGCCTTGAGTTGAGAAATCCACTAAACCTGCTCTCTGTTCTCTGAGCTTTGGATTCTTGACGTCCTTTGCGCCAACAGGAAAACGAATGTGGTTCTCTCACTGGATCCTCACAGTTATGGGTCATTCTGAATGGGCACCATAGGGATAAGAAAACAGGAAAAGAGATGGCAAAGGACAAAGATCCTTCAGAGCTACACGGAAGATATTGGTGTGTGTAGATAATTTAAAAAGAAAAAGTATAATTAGCAGCTAGCCACCTATCTGCTCATTTAATCATTAATCCAATAACCATCTATTAAAAGTCCCAACTGACCTTGAGGTTCTTGTGAGCATTAAATGAGAACACATGTGGATGAGAAACCCAGCGTAATGCCCATCATACATGGTGGGGCCTCAGTCAATGCTGGGTCCCTTTGTTCCCAAGGTTCTAACTGTGTGCCATCTTGAGCAAGAACCTGTTAACGAAAATGAAAGTGGTGTCTATGTAGGTGAAAACTAGAGACGGTGTGCAGCGGGAAGAGTAGAAGGTGAATGTAGTCGTGTTGGAGAGGCTAGACTGGGCAGGGCCGTGCTGCATGCCAAGCCCTATGGAATCTCAGACTCGAGTTGCTATCAAATTCCCAATAATTCTCATGACATGATCCCACAGCTGGGCAAGTTTAGAGTTTAAATAACCTCATGGTCAAGGGAGATCCTGGGATATAACAGAAGGTGTACTTGGCCATGAAAGAGCTCTGAAGCTCTCTGGCCATTTTCTCATTTGCAAAACAAAAGGGTAAAGACTAGATGCTTTCTATGACTCACTATGACTGTGAGTCAAGGTTTTCCTTATGCGAAGACAACTCCTTCACTATAATCTCAGTTCACTTCCTTTTATGAAATCAACAAACTCTAGTCTTCCTAATATAATAAAGAGATCATTGGGGTGGGTGGACCAAGGCTCATGGGATGGGGACTCGGCCTCTTCAGAACCAGCTGGTTCTGGCCAATCTCACAGCCACATCTGGTTCCAGAGTCCTGCTAAAGTTTGGAAGCACCCCCACCCCCATTCTCCAGAGGGATCTATCCAGGGTAGTTGACCCTAGAGTTCTTGGGAAGCACGCATTGCAGAAAGCTTGCTGTAGAGGCCCACCCTAAGAAGTGGAACCTACAGAAATGGTAAAGCAGGAACCCCTTGCAGTGGGTTCCAAGGACCACCATCTCCTCTGGTACAGACTTACCAAGCCTTCAGAAAGGATGTCCAGCCTAGGCCCCATAGAAACTCCACTTCACATAACCCAACACATCCCCATTGTACGGCTGAGGTGACTTTGGTTTGATGAGATTAAAACATCTTCCTAGGGGCTCACAATGCGTGAAGGACAGAACCAGGATTCCAGCCCTGGTCTTTGTGAACCAAAAGAGGACCATGAACTCTCTAGCTAAAGAGACATCAAAAAGAGCCTTTATGGGGACCAGATTTCCTAAGAGAGCAACCAGAGGGTGGGTAGGGCAAAGAGAAGTTCCTGGAAGAGGCAGCTGGACAAGGCTGTTAAGGAAGACTACCCCCATGCAGACCTTAAGGTCTGGGGAGCACGGACACCAGGGGTAGGACACTGCCTTCTAGATGTCTCCTGACACACGATGAGACCATCCTCCAGTTGGAGTATCCCAAAGGCTGGGGCCTGGGACATCAGCCCCAATTCCTAAATCATAGGCATGACTGCTATGCGTCCTTGTTCAGACTGTGCCTTGTGTAAGCACATTTGGCCAAGAAAAGGAGTGCTTTCTCCTGCCGAGCCCAGTGCCTGCAGGCCTATGTCTGGCTTCAGTGGGTGACATTCCTAATTCATTTAAAGGTACCATAAGAGTGAACCGTGGCTCCCTCTTGAAGCAACCCCCCTTTCTGGATCTCTACATTTATTTACTCCATAAATACTTATTACATGCCAGGCCATTCAAAGACAAGGGAGACACAGTCCTTGCTTTCAAGTCGTTGAAGGTCTGGTGGAGGAAGCAGGCACAGTGCCTCTGACCATGGAAAAGCACAGGATCAGGAGCACAGGGAGGCCAGGTGAGGGCCCTACGTCTGCATTCCTGAGTCCCTTATAGCTAATCACCCTCGATTATGTTTTCCTTCTCCTTGCTCTCCCTTACTTGACAAATCAGAATCCAGCTAGGCGAACGCCCACTTCCCATCTCACCAGATGCTTTCCATTCATCCGATCCCCGGCTTAGTCTGACCTGGGCTGGTCACCCTTCACCCCCAGGTGTAGTCAAAAGGTCCTTTGTCTCCGGAGACTCTGGGAAATTCCTTCCTTCCTCCCAGCTTGGGGACCTGCCATTCTTAATAGGTTCAATATTTGATTGTCAACAGATGGAAGGGTCAATTCTCAAACACCAAGGGCTTTGGGTCTGAGTTGTTTGTTTAAGTCCCTCCGACTCTCCACAGGATCTCAGGCCAAGATGTTAGGCTGAACCTAAAATCCATCAAGCCCCAAGCTACAGGAAAAGTGGCTTAAAATACAAAATGTGCTAATACGCGGTGCTATGCATCCTTCTCAAGCATAGATGCACCTTGTCTCTGAGCAGTTTAAAGAACAGCATATGCATCGGTCTGAGGTGCCCAGATCCTTTTAAACATACTTAAAAACAACAACAACAGTAACAATAGGGCATCTCACTTAGCATTTCTGGGTGGCCGTGTATTGAAATCCTGTTTTCTAGAAATCTCCCTCATTTACTAAAGCGTGGTTGGCCTCACCATTCCCTTGCTTGCAGTTTCTTACAGAAAGGAAACTGGGGACTTCAGAGAGAGAGAACCTGGGGCCTATGTGGAGTGTGGAGGTAGGATTCTTCTGGGGTGGCCTTTCCAGAAAGCCAGCAAATAAGGAGACTGAGCCCAAAGCCTTCCTATCAAACAATAGCCAACCAAGGTACGCCAAGGGCCATGCTGGGGGCTGTGCAGACCCCCACAATCAGAAACCTCCAGTGGACCAGGGGCCGGGTCAAGACAACCACCCGCCATCCCCGGTTCCACCTATCCTAGCCCTAGAAAGCTCCATCTGTGAAAAATGTCACCCAAAGGAGCCATTCTCTCTGTGCCATTGGAAATGAGGGATCGCTTTGGATAAAAAGGAAGCAGTCAGTGAACATTCTAACAGCTTAGATCTAAAATCCACACACCCTTCTTGGGAGGACTCTGGGGCTCCAAGACCCCCAGGCTCAGCCGCTCCTCCCTGCCTCTGGTTCCCCATATTGCTCACGGCACAAGGGTAGAGTAGCCATGGGTAGAAAAGATAAATGGCCACCTTGGGGAGGCATTGATTCTATAAAAAGCAAGTGCATGGCTATAAATAGCATTCTGGGCTATATGCAAATAATAGGCAAATCTACCTGAGAGTTCTTATTCTACTAAATATTTTATGAGCACCAAACGACTGGCTTGCTTCATGAAGTAGAAATATTAATGGCTAACATTTATTGAGCACTTACTATATGTCCAAACTGGAAAACCAGAGCACTCAGGGAGGGAGGGATCTTTGCAGGAGAGTTGGAAATGGAGCGGAAATAGCAAGGAAGGTCAAGAGCAGAAGCCCGGAGGCAAGAATGGAGGCTGGAGCAGAATTCCTACAAGACCGTTCTGAAGGGAGATAGGTCGACTGTGGGTCGGGGTCTCACCTGTAGGGCCTGCACGTCTTACCATGGACAGGCAAGTTTTAGTGGCTGCTTCCTTACACCAGTCCCTTTATGGGGCTATTGGGCCTGGGGCCGAGCGAAGCAAAAAGGTTTTGACAGTTTCATTTTATTTTGTTCTAAACAAGAGATAATATGAACTAGGCACCTGGGAGTGGTTTGAATTAACAACCCAAACCAAACGAACAGCTGCATCCCAGAGAAGGGGGAGAAGTTTCCTGCTTTTGACCATATTTCCTTTCAGCAACATTACATTAACACTTATGAAATACAGCCGAAAAGTCAGGCAGTATTTAAGGGGAAGAGAAAGGTACTTCCATACTCTGTGCAAAACGTACTGTCAATTAATTGGCCGTGTAAGCCTGGGTTTTCAAATCATCTGCAGAAGTCTCAAGGTTAATGAAACCATTACGTATGCATGGATGTTGTGGAAGGGGGAAAACGAGGAAGAAATAATTGACAAAGCTCTCCATCTAGCTTTGCAGTGTGGGCTATTCTTATCTGACAGTACTTATCAAAGTCAGGTATGTGGGCGGAATGGGTCTCTGAGTGTGTGTGCGTGCGTGCGTGGGTATGCATATGTGTGTGTATATAACCATGCTAATGAGAACAATTATATTTCTCCATCTGGAATCCATTAACCGTGATTATGATGACGGACTCTCCTACCCTTATTACTATCGGGATTAGCTAACCCCATTATTACCCAGGCCACCTTTCTCAATCTGCTCCACGGAGCGGAGAAGACGGTTTCCTGTCATCTGAGCCATCTCCCTCTCTCCCACTCTGGAGCCATTGTAAACTCCCCCACCCCATCTCAATTACAAGAGCCCTAATGGGGCCTCCTGTCCCAAGTGACAGGCCTCTGCAGGTGTTTAGGAGGCTGGGGGTGGGGAGGGGGGACGGCCAGCTGATCCGCGTGGTCACAAGTCTTACACTCACTCCATCGGGCTCATGGCACCAGGCCTGTGTCTTGCAGGTGTTCGGCAATTATCTCGGCCCAGTTACCTCATCGTCTCTTTGGGTGGATGGAAAAAATAAATAAGGCACATTAAAGAGGTTGTTATTCCAAAATAAGAAAAGCCTAGGGACCCCAAATGCAATGCTTGATTTCTTCAATCAAGCCTATGGCTTCGAGACCTGGACCTGTCCCCGCTGCCACCAAAACTGGAAACAAGGAGACGACTTAGGGGTGCCCTCTGGATGAAAACTTCGGGTTTCCCTCTTCCCTAGGAGCCCTGCTTTCCCCCTTCCCAAAGAATCTTATTTCCCGGCCACCCCTCGCCCCACCCCCACCAAGAGGCGGCGGCAGCAAGCAGGGACTTTAAAAACAAAGTTTGAGAAAATGATTTGATATTTCCCAAAATGTCATCAAAAAAGCCACTACGAGTGAAGTCAGGAAATCGTTGATTATCTGACCCTTCTGTCATGGTTTAGCACTGTTTCTGCTTATTTGTAATGTTGTCAGAGGTGTACACCATGACTTTTTTAGGAATTGGGTCCCCAGCCATAGCATCCTCTCGGTATGCCTGAGACAGCCATGCCCTGAGTCTTCAGGGCAGCCAGAGCCCCCAGGTGGTAGGTACCTCTAGCTCAAAAAAGCTCCTCCATTTACCCCAGAGTGGAGTCAATAGTATTTATCATTCGTGCATCAAAATATGAAAAGGTTGGGAAGCGGTGCTTTAAAGGTCTCATTTTGCCCTTCTCTGCATTGTCCCTCATCTCTGTTTTGTTTTGTTTGGTTTTTAACATGATTAGAAAACTAAAGCTGTAAGGACTGTTACCTTGTCCAGTAAGGACAAAGAGCCCCGAGGGTTCCATGACTTGCCTGAGGCCACACATTCAGCTAGTGACAGAGCTAGGACTAAAACTTAGGATTCTTGGCTCCCAGTTGGGTTCTCCTGTAACCACTTTCGGACTTGAAGTAGACATTTTCCCTGCTTCCTGCACTTTGAAAGTGTCTCTAGCCCCTCTCTGTTGCTTCTCTGTCCCCTGCTGACCAGCAGGTGCAAATTTGCACATCCAGGCCACCAATCTGAACCAGCAGGGCATCAGGAACTCACCCAAGCAGGAGAACTCACAGCTTTCATGCTTCCTGACTCAGGGGGGAAGGTGGAGCAATTCTGCTTTAATCTGCCATTCGTGGCTTTAGTCGGGAAGGTCTGGGAAGACATTCTCGGGGAGGCCGCTGTGAGATCGCCCTCTGCATCCCACGTGGATGTGGGCATGAGCTGCCGGAGCAGGTTTTGGTTCACGGTGATTCAGAGAAACCTTGTCCTAAGTGCTAATCTCCTTTTCACAGCCCATTGGCACTGGGTTCACCGTGGCACATAAGAGTCATAAATTTGGAGTGAGCAGGCTCCAATGTGGGCAGTCTGGGGGACCACGAGGTGCCACAAATATCCCTTTTCCAAGCAAATTTCAAAGTCTGGACTTTGGGAAACAAGGGAACTTCTGTGAAGATGAGCAAACCAGACAACTCGTCAGACCCAACTTGACCCTATTTGAAACCATCCGAGCTTCTGTTCCTCTGTTTAGAGATGAAAGGAGTTTTTTGTTTGCTTGCTTTTGACACTGTCTATATTAATGTTCAACCTCGGCAAATAGAGGGCTTCCCACCCTAGTTAGAAATAAATGGCTTAATCTCATTAGTGTCCAGGGGAAGCAGGAGATGATGGATTTGTTCTAATTCTTCCTTGAGAAGGGGTGGGATGATTCCTGCGCTAAACGCTTGTTACTGGAGGTCAGGAGAATTAGCAGTTCCCACGTACGCTGCCATGTCCACACCGGGCACAATGCATAAGTTCATCCAAACTATAGCTGATGACTGTTTGGAGATCAGGTGGAGAATGTCAAGGTGGCTATATGAGTTGTCTAAAGGAATTCAAGATATTTTAAATTAAAATATATGTATGGGTGACCAGAAAGCTGGGAGATGGGTACTCCCCCTGCAATGATGTAGAAATAAAAACTGAAACAACTTTTCTGAATGGCAATTTGACAAATATATACCAAAGATCTTAAAAATGTATACCTTTTGACTCAGCAATTCTAAGAATTTTACCCCAAGGAAATAATCAGAAATGTGTACAAAGGTCTACACATGCAAATTTTCATCACAGCAATTCTGCAGAGTAGGAAAAAATAAAAACAACTTAAATGTCTAATAATAGAAATTCACTTTTTTAAAAAAAAATGATACATTGCAATAGAGCCACTGAAAATAGGGAATTAGAAATTAAAATAGGGAATTTTTTCAAGAGATTATTATAAGTGAAAAAGTCAGGCTACAGAAGTTCTTCTAATATTATTTCAAATTTAGAAAAATCTTTTTGTGTGCGTATTGATTAAAACGCATATTTGAAGGCTATTCCCAAAGTTTTCCACAATGAAATATGTTGTTCTTCCATTCATGAATAAAAATTTTTAAAAACTGAAGTGAATTCCTTCAGCTATAAAATAGAGGAACAATAATAGAGAAAATAGTACCTTTTCTTAGTATTAATCCAATCCTCTCGGCCCTATTCTCAGCTCTCAAACAAAATTTTTCTTAAATGTTCTATCTCATCCAATCAAAACCCCAAATCTACTGAGCCCATCCAAAACACGAACTTAGTTTTGTCACATATACATTGCACTGTAATTTTACAGGCAAAAGTGAATATTCTTCACACTCTTTACTTGTGAGAAAATAGACCCATCGCCACGTCCGCTGTTTGGGACTGGTATGTTCCTCAGCCCACAGGACTGAGACTTTCTCTGCGCCTTCACCGCCATCACCTCCCTTCCATAGAGATTCTTTCCTGGAGAGCAACCACGGCAGAGCCCTTCCGGGAACGGCCTCATGTTATACTTCTAAATCCCTTGGTATCCAAAGCCAGAGAGGTCCTGGGAATGCCAGCCTTAACGCTAAGGAAGTGATGCCCACCGGCAGACAGACCACAGAAAGTAAACCAGAATTGTATCTTTGTCTAAGAAGTCGCCTTGTGTGTCTGGAAAAAAAATAAATAAATAAAACAAACTTAGGCATTTTTCTCATTGTTATGGAACTGCCATGGCCGAGCAAAAGAATTCAAAAAGATTTTTGGTGGCGTTCAAAGGTGGCCTTTGCCGCACCACAAGTTAGCCGTGCGGTATGTTTCACAACTTGCCCCTCCACCATCGCAGCCCCCTGGGCCTGCCGACGCCCCTGGCTAAGGTGCAGCAGCAGAGTTCATCATGGCCAAGTACATCTAATGACCAAAATTGCTCCTTTTTCCTCCTACGCAATCGAAAAATTCCCTCCAGAATAGCTGCTTAGAGGCATTGATAGGAAAACAATCTGAATGAATTGTTCAAATCACGACATAAGTGACTATGGCCTAGTTCTTCTCCCTGTGGGTGTCTTTTAAGTGATAATGATTTCTTTCTTTTTAAAGAGTAGCCTTTGAACCATGTACATTCGAATCACCTGGGTGCTTATTGAAATAATGGGTTTCTGGGCCCCACTCCTATCAGAATCCTTCCTGGTAGGGTCCAGGGATCTGCATTTTAAACAAGCCCCTTTGTTTCTTATGCACCCTAAAATAAAGTTAGTTAATCAGTGAAGTATAAAAGAGAGTGCCTATCTCTGAGCAGAGAAGCAGTCATAGTTAAATGACTCACTTTCCACTCCAGGACCATCCACATTTAAAAAAAAAAAAAAAAAAAACAGAGGTTAGTAATTCCATTAATACTTAATAAATGCTTTTTATGCAGCAAGCTCCGTTGTCATCTACATTTGCAGAAACTGAGGCTCAGATTAATTAGGTAACTTCCCCAAGGTCACAGGGCTTTTAAATGTCAGATCTTGCTTTGAACCTCAGCAGCCTTAAGAAAGCCTCCTTAGGACTTACTTTAAATATCGAGTTTGATCTGTCACAATCACAACTTCTCCAACTTAGCTCAGATAGGCAGCAGTGGCCCGCACTTAAAAGGCTGTGAAGATGTAGCTAAAAAGAGGGGGCAGGGACTGACTTAAGTGGTGAATTACTTAGAGCACTACACCACGTGTCAATTCTCATTGAACATTTTGGACACCAGTTTAGGCTGGTTGATGTATTATAGTTTTGACTGAGAAGGCTCAGGACTTTGAAACTGTTCCCTTTGTGCTTTGATTACACATTTGTTCTGACTTGAAAAAGGATTATGTTGTTAGGAGCCACACACTCCCTCATAGTGCTTGGTTGTAGCTGTTTCCATCTGTAATGATTGTTTAATGACTATTTAAGAAAGGGCCACCTGAGGTTCTCTAATCACCCGATTTTTATTAAGTGCTCAAGGAAATCACACAGGTGCAGAATTGCCTAATTGACATACAAGCTGTGAGTTGTGCGGAGCCCCCTTTCTCCAGAGGAGGAAACGCAAGGCTGATGGCAATGTGACCCCCACCCGCCGCCAAAGGGGAAACCTCTGTGACATAGAGGGAATAGCACCTTTGTTCCCCCAGGGAGAGCAGCAGAGGGATTTGGGAGACAGGATGGACAAGAGAGAGACAGAGAGACCAGAAGCAACAGTTACTATGAAGAGGATGGGAACAAGGTCCAGAGAGATCACTGAGGATTCGAATGGAGCTCAGGGACCTTCTTCCCCCAGTTCCCTGATGAGCATCCTGGAGATCTAAGATCCATCACCCCGAGGGCGTAGAAATCTTCAACCCTAGTCAGAATGACATGTGTCGCTGACTAGTTCAATAAACAGCTGTTGGTGATCAAGACACCGTTATGGTCGCTGTGAAGTACACAGATGTACGAAGCACAGACTTTACCTGTGAGGGACTTATGGTCTGGGGTAAATGAGGAAACATAGGTATATTATTACTGCAGCAATACCTACCATTTATTTATCCCTTCTATGTACCACACACCGCTACATGGTTTGCAAACATAATCGAAGGACATTGTTTCCATCTCTGGATGACAAATACCGAGACTTAAAGTAATTAGGCTCCTTACCCAAAATCGTGTAGCTAATAAGCAATGGAGCCAACATTTGAATAGAGCTCTGGCTTCAAATTCATGCTCTTACCCATTTTCCTAGGCAACGAATTAAACTTAGTTATCGTACAAATGGAAAACAAAATGTGCCCAGGGTATCACGGGAACAACGAAAGCCACCGCTTGGCCCATCTTACATTCACATTCTGGATCTAGCACTTACTAAACATAAAAAACCTTGGGCAAAGAATTTGCGCCCTCTCAGCTTTATTTTCCCATCTGTAGAATGAGTTCAATAATATTGAACACATAGGATTATCTTAGAATGAAAGGGGATAAAGTACATAAAGCATCCACCAGAGAATCAACTACTAGGTCACATAGTAGGTAATCAGTGAATATTGCTTTCCCTCCCCTTTCTGGCTGCTTTTCAGCTGGGAAACAGTGGGAGCTGGCAGCCCAAAGCCAAAACAGGCCCAGAGTACATGGGGTAATGAGAACTTCCATGCTCTGCTAGTAAAGGTGTGGACAAGGGCAGCCCCCGTAGGGAGCACTGTCATATTACCTAGTGAAAACTAAGTAAGGAAATGCAACAAGGTCCAGAAGGGGACAGGCCTGGGGTGCTCATGACAGCACTGTCCACAGCAGCGGAAGTTTGGAAGCAATCTAGACGTCTGTCACTCGGAAATAGCAAGATTATGGGGATCGTCTATTATTAGAGGTAATGCAGCATCCATGTATTCAACATGGAGAGAACTTACAGAATTTTGAAGTAACAAGTAGGAATCATCAAGAGATCTATAGCTCAATTCTATTTATATAAATAAAAAATCCTTGCACACTCAAAATAGCATTATATATTTTGCAGCGATGCCCACGTATCTAACATATACCTCTGTGCAAATAATGACTCTCCAAAACGTCCACATCCGAATCCCCAGAACGTGTGACTGTGTCGTGTTATATGTCAAGAGGGAATTTATGTTGCTAGTCAGCTGACCTTGAGATGAGCAGCTAGCCTGGATTATCCATATGGTCCCAATGCCACAACGAGGGCCCTTATAAGTGAAAGAGGGAGTAGGAGGGTGAGTATAAGGGTGACACGTGTGAGAAAGACTAGGCTAGCCATTCCTGGCCTTGAAGAAAGAAGGGAGCCGGGAGCCAAAGAACACAGGCAGCATCTAGAAGCTGGAAAAGGCAAGAAAACAGATTCCTCCCTAGAGCCTCCAGAAGAAACACTGCCCTGCTGACATCTTGACTTTAGCCCAGCGGGACCCATTTTGGGCTTCTGACCTCCAGAACGGTAAGGTAATAAACTTGTGTTGTTTTCATCCACTCCATCTGTGGCGATTTGTTACAGCATCAATAGGAGACTAATACAGTATCAAACACATTAACACGAGTACCAGTGATGGAAGGGGGGGGGGGGTGGCGGTGAGGACCAGAAATAAAAGGAGTGCTGTGTGTGCAGGTACCAAAAGTGATAGTATGCCCTGTGCCGAGGAGTGTGCTAAATAACTCTGTACCTGAGGAGAAGGGAAAGAGAGAGAGGAAAGAATGAAGGGGGTTGGAGGGAGAGGGAACAGAGGGAGGAGATGGGGAGCTGGTTTGCCTGGTGGCACATGTCACATGGTGCCTTCATGTTCTGTACAGTGCCCCAGATGCACTGCATGAACCAGAGCATAGATGAGAACGGATGACCTTAAAGCTGGTGCACAGTGAAGGACCGAGCGTGTTAAGGTGGTTAGATTGAAACAACCTCTAGAAGGAGCTGGAACCTGGTCTATGGTTTCACCTGGTTTCGGGGTGTCGTACTAAGCAATTTTTCCCTACCACCCTAACCCAAAGGTACTTCTGGGTTGGGTGCAGAAGATCAACTATAGAAAATCGGAATTTTCTTTTAAAATAGTGTGTGAATACCAATTTTGCAGAATCTCATGCAGAAAATAGAAGATGAAACATGTCACAAATCATTTTAAGAGGCTAGTACTCTCCTGATACCAAAACCTGATAAAGACAGCACAGATAAAGAAAACTACAAATATCCCTCAAGAACTTAGACATAAAAGTCTTCAACAAAGTATTAGCAAATTGAATCCAGCTGTACTAAAATGAATTATATACCATGACCAAGTGGGATTTATTTCAGGTATGCAAGGCTGGTTCAACACTCGAAAAGCAATCAATGTAATACACCATATCTACAGGCTAAAGAAGAAAAAGAAATCATGTGATCATATCAATTGATGCAGAAAAAGCATTTGACAAAACCCAACATCCATTCATGATAAACATTTCTCAGAAAAATGGGAATAGAGGGAAATTTCTCAACTTGACACAGAATACCACCATAAACACCTACAGCTAACGTCATACTTAATGGTAAAAGACTGAACGTTTTTTTCCCCCAAATCAGGAACAAGGCAAGGAAGCCTATTCTCGTTGCTCTTCAACATAATACTTAGACGGAAAAAAATGGTATACTTATTGGGCCTTCCTGTATTTCCCAATGGGAGGAGCCGATATCTGGACCTCCACTCACCTCTGGAAAGGTGAGGACCTCAGAGATGCAGCCCGTGGGCCTCACCCTTGGTATTTAAGCTGCCCAAACAGCAGCATTCCAGTCTGAAGTCCCTCCCACTGCTCTCTCTCATACGCTTTTTTTTTTTCTGTTTTACTATAAATTTTATTTAACATTGATTATTAGATTCTAACCCTCACTGGATCTCTTCGTTCTTTTGAAGCTAAAGAGCTTCCCAAGTTAGCCTCAATCCAGTCCAAAGTAAGAGAAAAGAATCTGGATCGCATGCTGTTTCGCATTACCTGGAATCTATTAGAATAAGAGCTTGCCTTGCGTAACCCTCCACAGATTGCAGAATGCTTTCTTGTTCATTATCTCATCAGATCCGATCCTCTCCTCTTGCCTCTGTGCCTTTCCCTGGCTCCCCCCGGGGGAAGAGGGCATTGCTCCCTCCTTGAAGCTCCCAAAGCACTTTCTACTTGCACCTATTGCCACACCTGGCATGTTCCAGTAAAGCACTCACTCCTTCGGGTCTCTATCCCCTCTGGACCAGGAGGGAGCTCGCATTGATTAATGCAGCATCTCCTCCCCAGCACCAGAACAGGCTCAGTACTGGGGTTTGTGTGTGTCAATTGAGAGGTAAGTATTTGGATCACGTAGAAAAGACTCGGTAACTGGTAGTTGGAGTGGAGTGTGGGAGAGAAGAAGCTGGGACTCCGGCACACTGAAGGACGCCCTCAAGGTCACACAGCTAGATGGTGACAAAGCTGGGCTTTGACATAGATCGTTTGCCTTTCATTTGGATAAACAGACCCTTTTAACCTGCTGATGTCCTGCCCTGTAACTCTGGAGGGACCATACTCCAGGAAAGCAGCCGAGGGTGTAATCCATACCTCTGCATGGAAGCTGAAGAGAAAGAAACAGCCTTGTTGCTGCCGAGTGAAGGCTCAGCGCAGACGCAGAAAGACAGGCGGGACTCTCAGAGCCTCTGAAAACAGAATGCAGACCACAGAGCCTGGCCTATCACGAGTTCAACAAAGTTTTTCCGTGTTGAACTCTGAACTTTGAGAAGTCTGGAATCTTTAGCAATTGCTTATTGCCTGCAGGATAGATACAGTTAGTCCCGTGCCTTCTGGGCATGCCCTTAGCTGCAATCCTCATTGAAGTTGCTATGCTGCTGCTTTCAAAACTGCTCAAATTCCTTCACTCAAGTGTTCTTAGCACTTATGTTGATAGGGAATACTTCAAAGGGTACATCTTTACTTTATCAAATCTGATCTAATTTTGCAGATGGAATCAAAGAGGTTCATTTCGAGTCTAGTCAAGTTTGCCAACCATCCTGGAGAGGAGGCATCAATGCCTTGTCGTTTGCGTAATTAACCTAAACTGAGAGGCCCCAAAGACACCTGGGCCTTGGGCCATCCAGACCCAGAGAGCCCTGGGTGGAAGGAGGGGCCTCCCTCCACATGAGGGGACCACAGGGAAAGAAAGGACTGGTCTAAGGCATCCTGGGACCTATGGCTGGTCATTCACAGCAGTCAAATACGAGATGGGTGTTCCAGGGGAGTTCTTTGAAAACAGAAAATATAATGAGCTTCTGCGTGCCTGGCGGTCTTTAGAACGTGCTGTACGGTGTAGGGGGGCCCCGGACACGGGCAGCCAGGGCCCGGAACATTAACCTTCACCCTCGGCTACGGGAACAATTATGCTTCTCTTCTGCCAACCTGGCACTTTTTATAAAATCCAAAACTTGATGTCGGTGCTAATTTGCCCCTGATACCTGCGTTTGAAGCTGGATCCAGGCATGGATTCAGCTGCCTAGACAGACGGTAATTTCCAACTGAGCTATTATAATTGTTACAGTAAAATGTCTGTCTGCATACAACACACCAGGTCAGGGGGAAAAGCATTGATTTAGGTATTCAGAAAAGTTCTCTGGGGCTCAGGGATGAGACAGCGCTGGTTGGTTTTATTTTATTTGGAGATATATGTATGTATATATACAGGGGCAGCCATCTCACGTTGAAATTGAACAGGAAGGCAAGCACTCAGTGGTTTATTTCGTAATGTCCTCAGCTTTGGGGTCTCTCATTTCAAAAGCTCTTCAAAACTCTCACACATAACCTGCCCCCACCCCCTTGGCTTTGGACTTCAGAGGGAGTCATCTCATTTGCCAGCCTCTGGGAGGTCAGTAGGAAGTGATCACAGGGACTTTGTGCAAGTCCCATGCCAACTGAACATGAAAAGTCTCCAAGATTGGGATCTCTGCCCCTGCGTTCTGGTCATCAAAGGGCTGGGTGTCACTCTCCCTTTTTCTCTGAGGAGAAAACCGGGCCTGGCCTAGGAGGTGGAGCACCCATCTGAGCCCTGAGGCCTCCAGGCCCACCCCCACTCCCAGATTGCCTGGCTCCTTACCCCCTCCCTAAGAGCTCCCCCACCTCTCTCTCCTCCAAACACTTCTCTACACAGCAGCCAGAGTGACCCTCTAGAAATAGATCAGCGAAGACGGAATCCTGAACTTGGCTTTGAGGGCTCTGTGATCTGCCCTGACTACCTCTCCCCCGAGCCTGCTCTCCCTAGCCAGGGCTGGCTTTATGGGCATGTGATCTCTGCAGCCACAAAGGGCCCCACATACAGAAGGTTCCCTTTCTCACTGTTTTTGAAATTCTTAATAATTTTTTAACGAGAGGTCCACATTTTAATTTTGCACTGGGCTCTGCAAATTATGTAGCCATAATTTGAACTATATATTGCCTGGAACTTTCTATATATCTGTCTGCCACCATATTCCACATACCTTCCCAAGCTTCCTCCTGCCAAAAGCCTTCGCATGTGCTGTTCCTCCTACATGGAAGGCTCCTAAACACCCATCCTCACCATTGACACTGCCTGCTACTTATTTCACTCTTACTCATTCCTTGAATCTCAGCTAAATTACTTACTACTTCTTCCAGGAAGTCCTCTCTGCCCTCCCCAGCTGGGTGAAGTTAAAGCACCATAATCTTCTTCTCCATTGCTCTTTCTACAGTTGCAAATCTATATTTATTATATATTTATGCACCTTTGATTATGGTCTGCCTTCCCCTCTGGAATATAAATCCTTAGAGAGCAGAAACCACACCTCATTTTTGGCTCACCACTGTAGCCTCAGTACCCAGCACTGTGCTTGGCACATAATACTCCATAAGTGTGTGTTGAATTAATTACATAATGTAAGAGGAGAAAGCAATAGAGCATAGTGTTTCGGAGGCAGGTTTTGCAGTCAGACTACCTGGCTTCATATTTATTTTTGCTGCTGGCTGGGTTATCTCAGGTAAATTCCCTAACCTCTCTGTGCTTCCTTTTTCTTTTCATCAGGAAGGAAAGGAATAAAATGGGCAACTCATAGAACCATTGTGAACTTTAGATGAAACAATGTATGTGGGACAGTTGGGATGGTTGCCTGATACACAGTCCGCACCCCAAATGTCTCGTGCTGTTACTATAGGACAGCTGGTGAGCACTGCACATGGGCACTTAGTGCCTCCTGTGTCCTTGGAACCACCTCAGATGGCAGGAATTGGGGCTCCCAGCATGGCACAGGTTTATCCATTGCCAGAGCAGGACAAGAATCCATTGCAGTCCATCTCCTTGCCTTGTAATTGTGTCAACAATGTAGTAATTGAGAAAAGGTAGTAAATGAGATTATCAGGGAGTTACAAAAGCCCAGGGGGGCATTCTGGCTCCATTCCTCACTACAGATGCCTCTCGATTTACGATGGGGTGACTTCCCAGTAAATCCACCCTAAATTGAGAATATCGTTAAGTCAAAAATGCATTTAATACACCTAACTTACTGGACATCGTAGTTTAGCCTAGCCTACCCCGAATGTGCTCAGAACACTTACATTAGCCTCAGTCGGGAAAAATCATCTCGCTGCTGCTGCCCAGCCTCACTAGAGCATCCGAACACACATCGCGAGTCCGGGAAAAGATCAAAATTCAAAGTTCAAAGTACGGTTTCTAATAAATGCCTATCGCTTTCCCACCATGCTAAAGTTGAAGAATTGTAAGTCCAGGACCATTTGTATTTGAGTGCTTTGGGACTATTTTCTTCATTTTTTAGGTCTCAGTTTCCTCATCTGTATAAATCAAGGAGACCATAGGGTCGCTGTATGAAGTGAGATAAACCTCGTAAAGCACCTGGCACAGGGCAGGATTCATGGTAAATATTCAGGACAGTTTGGCTCTCAGTGCGACGGTAAAGCCACATGCTGGAGTCACTGCTGCTGGGCGGGGGCAGCTGCGTGAACCCTCACATGTCAGAGCTGCCTTGTTCCCATATTCACAGCTACCAATGTTTCTAAAGAGGATTCGGATTGTGTGTGTAGAGGAGGACATCTCCGTCCAGAACCCCTTCGGTTTTTGACATTCCTTTGATGAATGAAGATGTGCCAGCCCCAGCACCTCTGCTTTCTAAATTGGGAGGCACCATTCCCTGGCACGGAGGGTCTTCAGAAGGCTGGAGGCCTCAGGTGCAGACCTCCGAGGCTTGCTGCTGCCCTCCATCCACATGGAGAAGATGAGGGCCTGGGGAGCAAAGGGTTAATCCCAGCAGGTGCTGTCCTTTGTCCACACGTCAGGAACCAAAGACAACCTCATGCAGCCAGAACGGCTAGAATGTGCTTATCTGGGATTAAAACAGAAACCTGGCTCCTCCCTCAGCCAGTAACATAAAGCTTCAAGGAAAGAAAAAAAAAAATCCACCATGCTCTAGCCCATCGCTGACTCCTCAGCCCACAGAAAAAAACGCTTTCTACCTGCTGATTATGTAAACTCAGTAAGACTGGGCCTTCTTCTCCTCTCCTCAGAATGAGTTTAGGCTGATGGAGAGGGAAAGTCAGGTGCCACTGGCGAGTCCTCAGGCCTTGGCTGTGGTCCAAACATATCATGTTCTCCAGGTGAGCTGGGTGGCGCTGGAGGGACACCTTGGAGCAGCTGAGGTGGGGCCAGGGAGGTTGAGAAGGTGAACAAGGGAGTCCCTCCTCCATATCATCAATACACTATAGATTTGACATAGGTATCGGGCTTCAAAGGAGGGTTCTGTTTGGGGACAAAAAGTCACTTCTTACAAGTTACTACTGAAAGTTTTTAAAAATACCGATTTCGTTCTTTCCCTCGTTTAACTCACAAGAAAGCTGACACCTAGAGAAGGCTTCAAAACTTACTTGTACAACTAGTTATCGGCAAAGAAAAGGCCAGAACCCAAGCCCCTCAGAGCTGGCCAGCGCTGCCATACCCAGCATTAGGGCTAGTGAGCTATGGACTTGGAAAGTGGGATCTGCACGAGGAAACAATTTTTAGAGAGAAGAAAAACTCATTGAGCCAGAGAAGACTTGAGAAAAGTTTTTTCTTCCCTGTTGTAGGAAAGATTGGACTGAAGATGGTGGCACTGACCCTCCCATAGTCCCCCTGCCTCTTGAATGCCCTTGAGGTGTTCTCTACCATAGAAAAGTAGGGTCATGCCCATTCCTGGAGACCTTCCCTTCCAGCCCTTCTCGTCAGGAGCCTCCCTGGCCTGCCTGGCACTAGTCCTCGGCATTGGAAGCACATTGGTGGATGGCTGTAAGCTGTGGCGACCCATAACCAGACAGTCTTGTCTTTGGGTGAATATTGTTGAGTGCTAATCTCTAAATTCTTTTGAATCTAGCCTTGTGGCATGGGAATGAGAGGCTGATGAGCTGGCCATGAGGATGTTACTAATTGATTGAAACAAAATGTCCTTCTGACAGAGGGGCCCTGGAACCTGCTTTGGTGAGTCATAAAATCTAAAAGATTTTGAGCAGAAAGAGACATTCAAGGTTATCTAGGCTAATGACTATTCTAGAGATGAGGATGCTGAAGCTCAGAAAGAAAAAGTAACTTACTCAAATCAAGAAAAGGTAAAAATATATCATAATAGACCTGTGCCTCTGGGGTAGAGGAAACAATTGTTTCATCTCTCCCCAAAATGTAACCGCCTCATCTCAAACCAAATGCATCCTCTTTCTTGAGCTACAAGACTCTCTTCGCAATCTCCCACCTCCCCACATGCCCCAAATCTCATTCTAAAAGTTGCTGTCCCCTTGATAAGAAGGCTTAGCTTCTGGATAAGTCATAATACCCTATCTCTCTCCCACCCCAGTCGGCTGAGCGATGTAGGGGGCTCAGAACGTGTTGGTCCACATCTGAAGTACTAACCCACAGAGCTGAAGTTGAAGTGTAACCTTGATGCTGTGTCCATGACACTATATCGTGACCTGGGAAGAACTTCACTTAGCTTCGACTTACCCAAGCCCTATTCCAAGGCAATGAATCCAGTTAACAAGAACCAATGTGGGGAAAGTGGGTCATGTTAGCCAAGACTATTGAAGAGGATTGTCCATGTAATTAGTGCAATAAAAAAGTCCAGGAACTGACCCTTTACTCGATTCTGAGGAAAGGATCCCATTTTCCAAATCACAGAGCAGACATAAAATTAACACAGAGGTAAAGAATACCCCTCTGGTCAATCAAAGTAAGGAAGATGGTGATCACTACAGATCAACTTCCTATCTCGATATATGAGGTTCGTAGTTCATTAGTCTCCTTTGCTCTAATCGCTTCCATTCATTTCTTTTAAATCTTTAAAATTTTCTAATTTTTACCTCTATTTATTCATTTATTTAAAAAAAAAAAAAAAAGCAACATCAAGATGTTGGCCAAACCCTCATCACCACTCGACACTTTTTCTGCTACCCCTCACCCCTAACCCAGCCAGCCTCGCCTCCAAAATGAGCCCGCAATGAAAGTACAGCAAGCTCTGTGCATTTTAAAGAGTTAGCCTATTTTCAACTATAAAATAATATGTGGCATAGAAAACAGCATGTAGGATGAAAAAAAAGATCCTGTTTAGTTTCAGCGTGACATGTGCCTGGGGGAAGAAGTGCAGAGCTCATTGGCAAGCCGACTGTTGAAACCCTGACCAGTGAGTTACAAAGTGTCATCATTTAATATGCCAGTCAGCTCTGCCTTTTCCAGGCCGATCACTCCTTTCGTGCTGGGGAGAGGGCAGGGGTGGGGTGCAGAGGAGAAATTGAATAGGGGGGGTGAGGGAGCAGCAGAATGAACGAGTTAAGGGGCACACAGAATGAGGGATTGCAGAACGCTGCGTTATTTAATTTCCCTCCCACCTCCATCTGAGCCTCATCGGGGCCCACTGGGATGGACTGGCCAGAGCTCAGTGGCTCTTGGTCATGGCAGCTGCCCAGGTGAGGCATCCACAAATTAAGAATCCAAGCCTTGCCTATGCCTGAGACATGAGTATACTGGACCCCAAAGTCACAGAACTTACCCATGTCCCCAGAGCTGGGGTCACCTTCTGGCCCTAGATGCTACCCAAAACACCAGCTTCTAAAGCTATAGGCAAAAAGGTCACCAAATCTGAACCTGTTACCACCTGCTGCAAGCTTGACACATTCCTGTGTTTAGACATCAGTGCAAGATCCCCATCCCCTTTCATAACTCTGAGCTTCACATCCAACTTACATTAACAGGGTTCAGCAGAAGCAGGGCTTTTGCCTCTCTCTCCCCCTACCTCAGCCCCCTCTCTCGGACTGTCAGCCTTTTCTTCATCAACTATATTTGTTACAGTCAAGTCCTGTCAACTGTCACAGCTTACATACAGACTGCCAGTAAATATGTCTTTCCACTCATTAGACATTCCTCCCAGTCACCTTGGGATTTCTACCTTGTCTATCTCACTCCGAAAAACTTTTGTTCAGAAGTATGAGACACCCACTGCGCCATGTCAGCTTGCGGCCATTACCTCAGGAAGTGACAGAAAACACCCAACTGTCACTCATTAAGATCCATTTTTTCCAGAGTTGATGCAAGTCAGACTTTGCCCCCAAAACGAATCATGATTTATTTAATATATTTGCTTCTACAAGTGTCAGCTCATCAGCTTTAAATGTTCCTCCTTTAACTCTATTGAGAACTGCACAGAAAGTTTTCTTTGAAACCTAGTTTTTGCTTTAAGGCTTAATAATTAAAACAGAACCAAGAACAGTCAAGACTCTGCTCCATAGGTGCACTTTGTTGGCCCCTGGTTTTATAATTATATGTACAAAGCAGTCGTGTTGGAATTATCGCTGGACACGCTGGGGAAATTGTCTCCCACTGAGCGAGCTGGCTTTTTCTGCCAGGCGCACTGGGCTGGGGCAAGATGAAATGAAAACCCAGGATGGTTTGAAAGCAGGGACAAAAATAACAATTAGGGAAGTGAGGAGGAGAAAAATGCAGTTTCTTAATTGCTCGGCCCAAGTACCAGCGGGCAGCTCCCCACCACGCTGCAGGAGTGTGGGACCCTGGAGGACCCAATGCTGTCCAGAGGCCTAGGGGATGCGGACAAAGGGACATGGCCACAGCTTTCCGGGAAAGATGCCCGAGGCCTGGCTTTGACCTGGATTTCAGGAGAGATCAAAGCCTGAGCCAAAGAGGAAGGTGATTTGACTGGCCGACTGCTTCCTGTAGGGAGCTCCAGCCAAGGTCATTACCGGCCACCCTTCTCTCTGCTTCAGACTCACTCTGGTTGGTCCTTTCTCCTGGGAGGAGAAGTTGAGCCTCTTGGGAGGGGCCGCTCAGAAGTGCCCAGCAACCTGACGTTTTCCTCAGCCTGGCAGTAGAACGGGGACTAATTCTCACCCAATACCTAGGCACACTTCCCTCCATCCCAGGGCCCAGGGATCCAGAGCAAGGTTAATCCTGGAGCCGGCCCCATCACCATATGCAGCCATGTTAGGGCTAGGGCTATACAGTGGGATCAGCACAAAATAATAGAAAAGAAAGGACAAAAGCCATGTGAATTGCTCCAAAAGGACATAGGCAGTCTGGGGAGAAAGCAGGGCTCCTGTCATCAAACATTCTACCACCGCTTGCCGGGGTGTGGCATGGGAGAGCCAGGCCTCACCTGGACATCTAGGCTCTTGGACACTCCAGTCCCCTTGATGCTGAAGATCATAGGAAGCTAAGAGAATATTATTTTTCCAGGTGTTATTTTGGCTTGTTTCTTCATTACCAAGACAGAGTGGGCCTCTATTCACAAAATCTCCCGCTCTATCTGGCTGAGGGCTCAAATCTCCCCCACCCCAGAGCCCAGCCTGTGGGTTTAGGGCATCCATCACTGATGGACTCACATGGCCTGGGGCAGCAGGAGGAGCTGGGAGTCTGAGGGAAGAGTCTGGAAGCAAGTTCTAGAAGAAAGGTGCTTAGGAGATGCCGGGGCCGCCGCTCACTTAAATGACCGCCCTGGCTTTCCTGCTCCGCACATCCATTCTCCAACTGGTGCTGATCTTAAAATTCAGATTTGATCACAAAATTACCCACCCGTACCCACAAACCCTCCAACAGCGGGTGTGTGCAAGGCCCTGCCTACTTCATCTTTGGATCTTGGTGTCTCGGGAGCCTACGGCAGACCTGGGCCCTGTGAGACAAGGGACACAGCTGGAGGTGAAGAGTGCCGCATGGCTGCCCGGGACATAGAGAGGAAGGTGGGAAAGGAAGGGAAGAAGTGGCGGAGTGGCTAGTCCTTTGCCACAGCACCCTACGGTTTCCAACGGGTGTTGTCCATGCTGGTGAATCTGATTGACTGAAACCACACCATGTGCTCAAGGAACCAAGAGGGCTGAGAAAGTGAGCACTGCCCTTTCCTACCTCTGCTCCCCTCCAAGACTCATAGAGTGGAGAATTCCCCAACTATAAGGAGGAGTTTCCGCGGCTGGCCTCCAATGAAAGAAAACGTCTTCTCTCAACTCAGCTCGTTGCCAGAGTACAGCTCTCCCAGGGAAGCTGGCAACGAACTCCCAGGTAGGCCTAATGGGGGGACATTTTCCATGTCTCTAGCTCCCCAAATACCAGGAACGAGACCATCAACCACCAAGCACCTACCCTAACCATCCATCTACCTATCCTGCTCCTTGACCTGGTATGACAGGCAAAACTCTGAGGGGGAAAAAAAACACATCGAAAATCAGCCTGCATATGGAACCCTTTCATGTGGCTCATGATCTGTAGCTCAGAAGGTAGAATCAGATATGGAAGTATTTGATGATGCTAAATCCATTCCCAGCCCTTTATTCCGGCGTTTAAAACCATCGTCTGTTTTTAAGAAGTGAAGGGCTTTAATGTGCAGAGGGAAGACAAGGAACTGGGCTCCTCTCCACATAGAATACCAGGAGACGGGGGCTGCAGAAAGTTCTGGAGTCTTTTTTCCTCCAACTCCGTCAGCAGGGAGAAGCCCCTACCTGCTGATCTCTAAAAATGATGGCTAATGATTTACAGCTGTGCTGAAATTGGGACCCTGTGTTAATTATAAACCAGAGCAGAAGATGTTTGGAATTGATGTATCTCCTTGGAGACACTGATCCCTAAGTAGGCTCCCTTTCCCAAACAGGAACAAAAGGAAACAGATGTGTTTTCCTCCTCTGTTGGAGAGCTTGCCCCAGAGCCCTACTAAAATCCTACTTTCTCCATGAAGCTATCACTGATGAGTGACTCCCTGCTCCATAACTCCTAGAGCAGCGGTCCCCAACCTTTTTGGCATAAATGCCTGATCATCTGAAATGGAGCTGAGGCAATGAGGCTAGCGCCGGGGAGCGCCTGCAAATACAGATGAAGCTTTGCTCACTTGCCTACTGCACACCTCATGCTCTGTGGCCTGGTTTCTAACAGGCCATGACCCGGTCCCAGTCCACGGCCCAGGAGTCTGCAGACCTTTGTCCTAGAGCATCTACTATCTATACCACTTGCTTCACTTAGTACAATATCATTTGTTCATTTGTTCATTCATTCACAAAACCTTCATTAAACTACTGTGCACCACTTAGAAAATGTGAAGTAGAGATGGGGAATGACTTACCCAAGGTCGCATCTGTCTTAGGAGGGTCTCTGGGCTCCCACGGCTCCCAAAAAACTGGTCCCCATTGCTGGTTAATTTCCTCCACCTCAGCTCTATTCGTTGAGAACCAGCTATCACCCTGCCCTGTAATCCACTGACACGTCCCTCCAACCCATCAGATTTTGAGCACCTAGATCAATGATTCTCAATCCTGGCTACATAGTGAAATCACCTGGAAAGCTTTCAACAAGCCTCAGTACCTCCCTAGAGATTCTAATTTAATTGGACCACTACCCCTAGGTCATTCTAATAGGCATCCATGATTGGGAAGCACCAATCTAGAATGCTGCATCTCAAAATTAGTGAGCATACACATCACGTGGTGGTGATACAGATTCTAATTTAGTAGGTCTGGGCTAAGGCCCAGGATTCTGCATTTGTAATACGCTCCCAGGTGATGCCAATGCTGCTGGTCTATGAACCCTACTTTGAGTAGGAAGAACGTGGTTTCCTAACCTCAGAACTATTGACGTTTAGGGCTGGATAATTCTTTGTTTGCTAGAGGGAGATGGTCGTCCTCCTATGCATTGTAGGATGTTTAGCAACCCTCCAGCCACTAGATGCCAGTAGCACCTTCCCTAGTTGTGACAATCAAAATGTCTCCAGACAACACCAAATGTCCATTTTGGGGATGGTAGTGAGCACAGTCACCCCAGTTAAGAACCACTGTTCTAAAGGACAAATACTGAAGCTAGCACCCTTGAGTCTCCTATCTCCTACGCTACGTTGCCCCGTTAACTGTCTGTTCATGCTCATCTTGTTTACTAAATTTGTAAATTACTTAAAAGTAAAGATTATATCCCATTCGTTATCAGTTACTAGTTCAGCAAATGCTTAGTCGAGTGCTAAGCAACGCACTAAGCCTAGGAATAATAACAAAGGTAGCTAAAGCTATGTGTGCATTATCTCTTCATCCTCAATATGGCCCTTGGAAGTAGGTCCTGGGGTTAGCCCCATGTTACAGATAAGGTAACCGAAGTTAGAGAAGTTAAGTAACTTGCCTCAAATCATACAGCTAGTCAGTTATAGAAACGAAATACAATAATGAATAGGATTCAGATGTTTTCTCAGTGGAGTTCATGATCATACAGTCAACATAAGCAAGACTGCTTCTGATTCTACCTTGGTAGGAAAAGAACTAGCAGCCAGGGTGGAAGGAGCTCACAAAGAGTGTGGTTAGTCCCACTGAGGAGCAGGAAGGAGGAAGAGGACCTCACACAGGAGGTGATAATTGAGCCAAATCTGAAAGGATGAGAGGAATTTCACAATTATCCGTTTACTTGTCTTTCCCCAACCCTCAACGGACATGAGTCTCTTACGAGTATGTGAGCCTCTCATTTATTTTTCTAACTTCAGTTCCTGGCATGGTGCTAGTCACACAACACATGTTCAATAAATGTCTGGTGAATAAATGAACACAGCAGCTGTACAAAAAATATTGTTAAGTTTTTCGATGTGGTAATGGTTGTGAGATTATATACATATATATTTAAAGACCCCTTATTTTTTTAAAGGTACATACTGAAACACAGATAAAGAGATATTAATGTCTGAGAGGCAAAGGGTGAAAATTAGGATGACACAAAATTGATCCTAAACTGGTAATTATTGAAATTAGGAGATGGTACCGATGCTTCACTGTATTATTCTTTTTTTTTAATTGAGTTTTACTGAGGTATAACTTATATAACATACAATTCACCCATTTATAGCATACAATTCAATGACTTTTAGTGTAATCATCATCACAATCAATCTTATAATATGTTTATGTACCCCTCAGCTATAATCCCTTAATTCTACCCCATCCTCACCCTTAGCTTCTGGGAACCACTAATTTACTTCCTGTCTCTATAGACTTATTCTGGACATTTTATTTAAATGGTGTCCTACAATATGAGGTCTTTTGTGACTGGCTTCTTTCACTTAGCATAATGTTTTCTAGGCTTATTCATGTTATAGTGTATATCAGTACTTCCTTTCTTTTCATGGCTAAATAATATTCTATTGTATGGATATACCACATTTTATTTATCCATTCCTCATCACTTGATGGACATTTAGGTTGTTTCCTCTTGGAGGCTATTATGAATAATGCTACTGTGAATAGTTATGTACAAGTTTTTGTTTGTTTGTTTTTTCTCTTCGGTATAGAAGAGTGGAATTGCTGGGTCATATGGTAACTTTCTGTTTCACCATTTAAGAAATTGCCACACTGTTTCCCAAAGCAGCTGAATCATTTTGCATTCCCACCGGCAGTGTTCTGTCTCTTTCTATATATGTTTGAAATTTTTATAATTAAAAAAAAAAATCATTTTAAACCCACCCTCACAGGCTGAAAACCACCAATGCATAATCACCTTGCCGACAATTGCGACTTTTTCTAACATCTCTGTGTCGCTTTTACCAACACAGGCACTCTGGGATAAGATCATGACCCATCGTCATTTTGAAAGCTTTTTTGTTTATTAGGGTTTTAGGCATAGCCCTTCTTTCTTTCATTTTAGGAATGCAGCCTCTGAAGAAACCCAAAAGATTGGAGTCATAAATGACCTAAAGCAAGTTCCCAGAGCAGAGGGAATCAGAGGCAGAAATCTCATCCTGCAATGCAGGTAAGTAGACCTGAGCGTGGTGACTACCCCCAGTGTAATTATACAAAATGACTGCCACAAAGGAAAGAATTGCTGTGATAAGATGAGGGGAGGGGATCGAGTCTGTGGAGCCCCAAGGTTAAATACTGGGGCATGAGTAGATGTAAACAAGAGAAATCTTTCAGCACAACAATTTGGGACATAATGGCACACAGAGTCGCATTCTGCAGGTGTACAGCAAGTACTTGGCTACATTATTCCATCCCAGGTTCCCATTTTCTCTTGTCAAGAGGTCTTTGACTGAAGATACAATTGTCTTCCAAAGAAAGGCTGAAATGCCATGTGAATGACTTGAGTGATAGTTGGTAGCATCTTGGATGCTCAAGAAAAAGCAATGCTAATGGATTTGTACACTGAAAAGCATGAAAAAGAAGAGGGGGGAAAGGCCCCACCAGGCCACTGCAAAAGCACATCCAAGAGCCTTCTGCTGAGGCCCTGCCGGGGAACTAAGGCTCTGGTAAAAACCCTGGGACAGATTGCATCAGGAGTGGTAGTGATCCCTCATCCTGATGAGGAAAAAGGATGCCTGGGTTCCTGAAAGACCCGACTCTGCCTCCCCACCTCCCCCAACATTCAGCCTGTGCTGAGCCTCCTTTCTCAAATCCTCAAAGAATTAGCAGGTGTTCCCTACAGATC
Source organism: Rousettus aegyptiacus (assembly GCF_014176215.1). Lineage (NCBI taxonomy): Eukaryota > Metazoa > Chordata > Mammalia > Chiroptera > Pteropodidae > Rousettus > Rousettus aegyptiacus. The sequence goes on along the minus strand of NW_023416309.1, from coordinate 48,487,293 downwards.
TGAGGGATGCAGCTCCCTGCCTCCCACAAGCAATATCTCTGACCCGGGCCCAGGGCAGCCCTCCCTCTCAGGTATACCTGATAGCAAAGCATCCTGGGAGTCTTCCCAGCCTGCACCACACATTGGCCTGCCCTTCCTCGAAGTTTACAAGCTCAAAAGAAAGCTCAAATGAGCAGAATTTCGGGATAACGAGATAAAATAAATATAGAACACAGGCACAAGAAAGGACCTCCTGGTCCACCTGACTCGACACCCTCTTTTTACAGACAAGAATACTGAGACCCAGAGAGGGTAAGCAACTCAATGAGGTTACATTATCAGCTCCTGTCGAGACATGTAATTCCATAACTAATTCCATAATTCCATTTTTGTCCCCCACAGAAGGTGGAGTTTCCTGGGCGGGGTGGGCGGGGGATAAAGGAATATCACTTAAGAATCCTTTCTCTAATATGTCTGGCTCTGGAGATGAGTTAGGACAGGGAGACCTGAGATTTTTTATGTTCTAATATTTTAGTTAACCATGACCTAGAAACCACATCTCAGGCATTCTTTTTGAAGATGACGGTAGCCTTTACTGCACATTGGGTTGTCTTTGTGAATGTTAGCAATGGGAAATTAGATAATGGATTTTTGGAGATTGTATAGTCCAACCGCCTTTATACAAATGAGGAAACTAAGGTGCTGAGAGAGGATGAGATTTGCTCAGGTCACAGAGCTCACCCCCCTCCAGTGCTTCAATTCCAGACAAAGGCGCCACCCACCATCCATCTAGCTAAGGAACTGCGAACACCCTACACGTGCCATCACCACCCGTCCCTATCCAACTGTCTCCAGTCTGCCACATCCTGCGTCCTCTCCATTTCCTCCACCTTTAGCCTATAACAGGTTATCATTATCTCTTGCTTGATTCCTAAGCATTCTCAACCTTCAACCCTTGGCCTCAGTCATTCTCAAAACCTCAGCTAGAGCAGTCATTGCAAAACCAGATTTGAGCATGTCACTCTCACTTTTAAAACCGCTCAGTGGCCCTAGAGATAAATCCTCCAATTCTGATGTCTACGAAGACCTGCCTGGCCTGGCCCCTGAGTGTGTCCCTGAAATCATCTTGAACCACTCTCGCCCCTACTGTCCTTGTCCAAGCCACACTGACTTTCTTTCCATCCCTCAAACATACTATATTCCCTCCCACCTCTGGGCTTTTTCAAGAACGCTGTTCCCTCTCTGGAAGGTTCTTGTCCTACTGCTCACTGAATTCTCTTGAAGGTTTTTGCTTGAGTCCGTCCTTCCTCAGGGAAGATGTCTCTGAACCTTACCCTGGGTGGGGATCCTATGTTTCATACTTTCGGAGCAAAGCTTTCTTTTATAACATTTATCATCATACATCCATTAGTGTGATGAATTGAACACAGTCTATTTCCCCAGACAATAAGGGTGAAGCCTATTCAGTTTCACTGTTGGTTTGTTTGTTTTTTTTCCAGCACCTAACATAGTGCCAGATACCAGGCACATTCAGTGATTATGTACCTGTATGACCTGGACAGTTGTCAAAATATTGAAATATTTCAATATCTTTTGGTAATTAACTGCTGCTCCAAACCTCCAATGTGCCCCATGGTATGCGCCCCAACCTATCTCTTCCCCTGGATCATTCAGAGTACCCCATAACCTCACAATTAAAGGAGTAATGTTTGGCACAGCACTCAGATAATAATGGCTAAATATTTTGCATATCACTCCAGCCTGCACATAGCAGGCACTTAATAATTATAAGTTGACTAGAAAATGATGGTCAGAGCTAGAAATAATGGTTCGACCTAGATCTATCGACTCCCTGCTAACTATTCTTTCTGCTCTGTCCTGCTGTTCCCCGCCCCCTTCCCCAGGTGGCACAAAGTGTTTTCTCTGAAGGCTCTGGAAGGTAGTATAATCAAGTTCACCCTTAGATCCTTCTGAACATCCCTGATCCATACTTCAAGGTTTCAAGAGCATTGCAGCAGGTACCTGCCTTGCTTGGCACTGAAGTCCACAGCATTTGGTTGCCACCAGGAGCACAGATGTGCAGGTAAACTTGCCTCGCCATGTGCCAAAACTCTCTAAGGAATCCCCACTTCAGCAGAAACCATGTGACTCTGGAAAATCCATTTACTTTTTCAAAGGGGTGCAATCACCTGGATGTAGACTATTTACCAGTCAGTCTTCCCACTGGAGAAGCAGAGAAAGAAGGAAAATCTTTCTTCTATTAAGGAAGATATTTAATTCTAATCGTGTTTTGATTCCTGGGCCATTGTGACCATAGTGGGGCTCCCCAACTTCTGAGCATTGAAAAGGCAATGCCTTTCTTAGTTTGAGTTTCCACAAAAGTGGACTCTAAGGAAAATATTTTAGTATAAGCACCTAATTTGAGAGATGAACCAAGAAAGCACTATGAAGGAGAAGGAAGCGAGCCCAGTAAAGAGTGTGTTAATGAGCAGGCTACTTCTGTGGGTGACGAGCTCATCCTCACAACAGGCCCTGATGGACTCTATGGCCTGTTTCTGAACTGCCTGTCAGAGGGAAGGAAGCTGGGATATTTATCCTCCCATTCCCATCCCTCGTTGATTGAGAGTTCCTCCAGGGCATTCATTCTCTCGCACTTCTGGTTTGCCCTGTGATCTGGCCAAGCAGTCAGGAGGCCAGAAAAGGACTCAGACTAAGAGACCCACAGAGCCATTAGGGTGTTTGGAAACTGTCTGCAGGTGATCTCATGCGAGGTCAAGGCGTGTGTTCAGGAGGTTCCAACAGCATCCATTACCATGTCCGAATGCCTTCAAGAGGAAAACCCTTGGAGGCCACTAAGGAACCTGGACTTTGAGCAGTGTAGTATGGTGGTAAGAACTTGGCCTTCAGAATCCAAGTCTTAAGCTTAACAAATCTCTCTGTCACTAGTTGAGTCACTGGGTGGGTTAACCTCTCTGTGAACTTCAGGGTTTTGGTTTTTTGTTTGTTTCTTTGTTTACCTCAAAGATTATAATAAAGATAAAATTAAGTACTATATATAAATTGACTGGTACAGTGCTGGACACATAGAAGATATAGTCCTGGGCACATTATTGATAACTAACATAATAGTAATAATTGCCATTTATATAAAATAAATCATTTACTCTTGAGTTTTTCATGATCTGAAAGGCTTGTCAGGCTGAGGGTCTGGGAAGAGTAACGCCGTCTCAAGTTTAACCTTTGGTTTTCTTTCACTTGCTCAACTGTTTATTTGTTCATTCAACAAATATTTGACGGTATTTTTGAGAACGCATTTCAATGACCTCATCAGCAACAAGGAGGGTTGGCAATAATTGCTGCAATTGTTATTTCTCAAGTACCTTCTAGCATTTGCCATCTTTCAATCTTCCTGTTCTCTGCAGGAAGATAGCTTAATTACAAGAGTGTTATAATTATATCATGGTGTATAAATATTGATACTAGCTACATGACTTTGAACAAATCATTGAACCCTTCTATACTTCTTTATCTGTCAAATGACTTGCTTTGCAGAGCTGCTGCAAAAACTAACAGAGATGGCATTCTACGAACAGCTTCCAGTGTCAGGCACATGATAGCAAAGGGACGTTATTGTTTCCTCCCCATCATCTCCAGGTTCAATAGCTAAACGTTAAGGCATATTAAAAGGGTCAGCATTTCGAATCTCTATGCAAAGCGAGAACGACACAACAAGCTGTAAGTGAAGCTGAGCTCATCAGCCACACTTCTATGCTACATAAAAGGATAAGCCCTGCTAGGCTGTGACACTCAAGAACAAGTCTTTTTCAGCTGGTTATTCCCTTACTCCCAATGTGCTGCCTGCACATAATAGGGACTTGGTCAATATTTGTTGATAAATAAATGAAACTTATCCAGCCTGCTATTCTGAATAATAACACAACAACAACAACAACAACAACAACAACAACAAAACACTTCAAAGAAGACACCATGGACAAACCTAAGATCCTTGATGATAAATGTGATGGCATTTCTTGATCCCTAGTGACAAGCCAGTTAGGTACTTGGTTGAATTACATTCTAGCTAAATGGAATAAAATGTCTCCTAAGACCAGAATCCACCTGCACTATAAATACAGACCACTGGACTAGAAGGCCTATTCTGAAGAGAACCACTTAGGAGCCTAGTCATTTAAAATATATATTGTTCAGTCTTAAAAGCAGAAATATGAGGAAGTGCAAACGGCAGAAAACTGCAGAGTCTTCCGACTCAAAGTGTGGTCCACCGAGCAGCATAGCATCTCCTGCGAGCTTGTTCAGAATGACAGGCTCTCAGGCCACACCCCAGGCCCGTCGGAGGAGAATCTGCATTTTACAGGCTACCTACATGATTCTCAAGTTTGAGCCATGTTCCCCCTGGTTTTCTAACTGGGCTGCAGAGCATCTGGGGAGTTTTTTTTTTTTTTAAAACAAACAAACAAACAAAAAACATTGATGTCTGGGTTCTACTCCCAAGATGCTGGTTATTTGATCTGGAATGCAGGTTGGGCAAAGTGATTATTAAAAAAAATAGTAATTATAAAAATAATAATTAGAACCCCCTGGGGATGCAGCCCAGGTCAAGAGCCCTGCCTAGACCTTCACCGGGGAGCTAACGCAGGGAAAGAGCTGGTTTTTCCTCATGGAGAATGATTATTTCCCCCAAGTTCTTCACGGTACCTCATATCTGGCCATTGGGAAGAAGGCTTCAATGTCATTCGAGAGCCAGGCCCACACCAGGGCAGGCCTCCACCTACTGAGAGAAGAAAAAATCAACCCCAAATCCAGCTTTCCCTTTCTTTAATTTTCTGTGTCCGCCTGCTGCCCAGCCCTGCTCACATCGCTGAGGTTTGTACATCTGGTTCTGTTCCTTGGAAATATCTTCCCTTCTCATTGCTTCCCTCCCCTCAGGGACAGCTTTCCTCATTCCTGCCCAGGAGAATGACCCGGGGCCAGCAGGATCTAGCCCGGGAATGTCCCCACAGCGTCCTCCCCCGCCCAGACCTCCAGGTGGAATTTTGAAGTGATTACGTCAGCTGTGGCAGGCCAGCCTGTTCATCAGAAACGCTGCAATCCTAGCAGGATCTCATTGGGACAAGCATGAGGTTCTGGCTAATTTTAAATGTAATTAAAAGATTTTCTTCCTTTCTTTCTTTCAAGGCATGCTCAATTTCCATAGCTCTCCCCACCCCACCCCTTAGAATACAGTTCTTTTGAGGTCCTCAATTTTTTTTTCCCCCCAAATGAGAACACTTACAACAGATAAAAATCCTTTGCTTATTTGGCCTAGTTTATCGGCAGATAGTATTTTTACAATGCAGAAAGGTTTTTAATGGGAAATGGAAAATGTCTTTTCTCCCAAAATGCTGATAATTAAAAAAAAAAAATCTTTTTTTTTTTATTTTCTTCAAATTGCTTTTTATAACCCATTCAGCATTTTCAGAGACATAATTAAAACATCAAACAGTTTTCCTGCTGGTTATGCTAAAATTTGAATACTGAGGCAGCCACTATTATTAGATATTAAAATAGACTTGAGTATTTATTAAAAAGATCCTCTTGAGTAACTATTCATTTGGGTTTGCTCTGTTTAACATAAAGACAAGCCCCATGATGTGAAAAAATACCTGTTTCTAATAAAGACCATAATTGGTAGCAGGAGGATATTTTTTAAAAATATAAAATATGTATTTTGTTCACTATTTTTCCAGCTTAATGTGACTAATTTCCCCATTCAACTTTATCCCTAAGGAACACTATAGAAAGAAAGGCCATTACCAATACATGAAGCTCGGTCGTTGGCTTTCGTGGGATGTAATTGCTATCAAGGAGGCTAGTAGCTGGGTAATTTTGGTTTAAATGAGTACATAGCCTGAAAAAGGATAAATTAACCTCTGTAGAACTGAAATTAGATTTCAGCGAGTGATTGTTCTAGCTCGACGCACACTGAGTCCAGGGCCGAGGAAAATGCTGCCCAGAAGGAAAAGCCAGTGAAATGCCAAATGCACAGTCAATGGTGCGGGGAGAACTCGGGAGCCGATTCAAGGACGGGGCAGAAATGGTGGGAAACGAGAGCATTCGTTTCTCGGGTTTTTCCGCGGGCTCGCAGACACTTTCCAGATAATAGATTTTAGTCTTTTCACAGAACCTCAGCAGGCTTCTCAGAGTCTAAAGCAGATCAGGTCGATTTATTGGACACACTTTTACTACCGGCATATGTCATGATAGAGCTGTGTCTGATACAAAAAGAGTAATAGTAGAATGAATGTGTAAATCCCATGCGAGAATCGGCCCTCATCTCCCTGGGGCTTATTAACAGAAGTGAGACTGGTGAGCAACTCTAGAATACAAGACTGCTTCTTGAATAGCATGACATTTCGGAACTCAGAATGGAGTTACCATTTTGGATTCAGGACAAGATGGAAGTCTTCTCAGCAGAGGTGGCATTGAGCTGGGTCTGGAAACACATGTCAGTGAGAGAAATCACGTCCTGTTAAGTCTTCAGCCTTCTAGAAATGACTGCAACACTAGAGTGTGTCGAAACTCCTAGAACTAATTTTATATCTGTGACTCTGTTTATGCAAACTCATACCCCTGAGTACAGTCCTTGCTTTCTTTGGGGGATGAAGAATGATCAAAGGATCTGCAGACATTAACTAGATGTCTATCCCATGCAAGGTACCATTAGATGCTGCTGGAAAATGAGAAGAGGTAGCAAAATTAACATCTGCAACTGGCAATCTACTTAAAGATCAGGATGTATACAACCCCTGGCAGCCAAATCTAACCAGTGCAGGAACTAAAAGGTGGGTACCAGATGAGCGCCACAGTTGCTGATGCTGTGGAAGGTGAGCATAAGAGTGACCCCTCTGGTCCTGGCAGCTGGGAAGTCTAGCTTAAGAGCCTAAGGCTGGAACTTAAAGCTAATATACCGAAGAGCCTGTTCTAGGTAAAGAACTCTCACAATGAAACACAAGAGGCAAGGAGGAAAGGAAACTGCATTCCTTGGCTAAGACACTTGGCACTTTCAAACCAGAGAACAGATAGTTTCAATAAGGAGTGAGAGATTTCCCAAGATAACAGTCCCCCCTCCCTCTCCCTGCTTCCTCTGTCCTTTCTAACTAAGCACATCCCAGTCCCCAGCCCTTATCTTATTTGATGAAGCTGGCCAGTGTTATTTTGGGAGGAACAAGGGCTTGGAAAGGCTTCATTGCCAAATTCTTCTTGATGAAAGCCTTTTCCTTCTCAGCTCCATAACCCCCACCCACTCAGAGGGCGGACCCAAATCTCCAGGCCCTAAGGTTAAGGACCCTGAACTGCAGGTGGGGAGCACACCTGGGAATGTCACAGCTCTTCCCATGGCCTCCCAGATGGAGTTCTGATGGATGGTAAACACAGAAGAAGGGCTCAAGCTCTACGGAGCCAGCACTGAACACATATTTAGAGCCAAAGAATTTTGTTTCACTATCCTCTGTCGAAGTAAAAACAGCTCCAAGAGTATTCCCTGGAGTGCGAAACAGTTCTCTCATCATACAGGGTTCAAAGACACTGTGAGGCGGGTACCGTGGCTGAAAGTGTCTGTATATAATAATGCCTTTATGATGTTGTTTTGTTTCTGGCTTGCCTTTACCTGAATTATCTGAAGACATTGTTTGAGGCTATGAAAAAATATGAATAATATTAGGCCTTGAGATCAAAAATCATTTTTTATTTCCATGGTTGTTAGCCGCCAATATCCTACGCACGGCTCTCAATTTCCAAAGCCGCAGTGAAATGTTGGAGAGATCAGGTGAGGGAATTTTTTTGTTTCTTATTTTTGTTACTATACACTGGTCTTGATTTTTAAAGCGGTTGAAAGCTGTTTGATATGGTAAAACTAATCACGAGAGGGAAACCGCAATTTAAACGTGCGATAAAAAGACACTGCATACGTGCATAACGAGATGTCCACTCCTCGGAACGAATTATTTACCACCTTTCAGGATGGCCCCATGTGCTCCTACAACCCAGAATGCCTTGAGAAGAGATTCTGCCAAGGATGAGGGACCAGCTCTGGCTGGAGATCCAAAGAGGGCTTCCCATGCGAATGACAACCCTTTGGCCCATCCTTCAAATCAACAAACGCGCCTTTTGATTTTTTTCTGCCTCTTTTTCTCTTTCGCCACTCTGCTCGTTCAACCCTGTGTAGTAAAGAACTAAGTCTGAAGAACTAAATAAAAAGTTTGATTTTTCCCCCCTTGTTGCCTAATTCATAAACAGTGCCCAATCCATGTCCCAACAAGCAAATGACAACCAAAGCCACAGCTGATAGACGTTCACCTCAGGCCGACTGGCTTTCAGGCATAGGCTCCAGGAGCTGCCGGAACCCGAAGATCGAGCATTCACCATGTAACGGTTACTGTGACCTGGGAAGACAGAGCATCTGGTGTTGGGCCTGGCTTACACTCTAACTAGGCCACACATTTGGACAAGTCAACACCTCTGCCAGGCCTCAGTTTCTTTATGCTTCCTCTATTCTCCCAGCTCATATACCTCGAAATCAGAGGCCTGTCGATACCTCGGTCTTCGCCGGCCATATTCCCAACTGGTTTCTGAGTCGCAGAGTCGTGACCCTCGAGCGCACTCTCCTTTTCATTCCTTCCGCCCTGCCGGAGCTGCTCACCCATCTCCCGTCCTCCAGTTTCTTCCCTCTCCCTTACTCCACTTTCAGAATTACCACCATACGCGCTTCTCTGATTCTGTCCTTCACCTGTTTAAAAACCACACGTGGTTCCCCCTGACCTCTCAGTTCATGCCTGTCAGTCGCAGGCCTCAATGCCCACTGCCCCCCTAAATACACCTGCTCTCCAGCCAAACAGCACGTCTTGCTTTTCACATACACTTCTATGCTTTTCCACATCCACACACTTGCTCACACTGACTCCTCCTCCTGGAATGATCGCCCCCCACTGCCATCCCCTCTCTCACCCCTAATTTCGGCATATCAAAATCTCTATTTGATTTATGTATAAGAAGATGCACCAAAACATTATTTGTAACTGTGAGAAAATGGAACAAACTGAATGTCTATTTGGACAAAAATGGTCTAGTTACTGGATAAGCATACGATGACTTTATAGACCACGGTTTTGAAGCATATTTAATGATATGTGAAAACTCCTTATTCTATTAAGTGAGTCAACCTCAAAAGTATTTACTTACTCACTATAAGCCCAATTTTTCGAATTTCGTATGTACGTGCATGAATACATAGACATATATAAACACAAAGAGAAAAGTCTGAACGGAATGCACCCAAACATTACTTCTGTTTGCTCAGATTCTGAGAATATTAATTTCCTTCTTTATATATTTTACTGTTTTTTATAATGAACATGTATTATTATTATTTTTTTATAAATTAAAGGTACCATAAACAATCATTGGCCATAAAACAGTGAACAAAAGAAATTCTACCATTACTCAAGTGGCATCTAAAACACTATTTCCTCAAAGACTTTCTTGATGGCATGCCTCATCCATTCGACCACTGGCCCCCACCAATTCGATGTAACGTTTTCTTCAACTGGCCCCTACGTTGGCACACAGCCTATTCTACTTCATATTGGAGCTACTGTGTATATCTTTTATCCCTCCCTTTCAACTATAAACTGCCTGGAAGTAAGGACTCAGTGTCACATCTACCTCCTCTCTTGGTCCAGGCACACAGCTGGGCCTCCATACATGCTTTCTACTTGAATTGGCCACATATAGGCTCTAGGACTAAAAGGGTCAGTAACTGGATAGTCCACACTTCTCCATCAGCCATCCTGGAAATCTCAGCACATTTTCTCTTTTTATAGTTCTTCAGAGCACCAGTTTAAAGAGAAGTAGCTCAAATAACCTTTATTTACTCATTTCTTCAGAAAAGAAGAGAAAGCCAGCTCCAACTCACCTCTGGTCTCTTCTTGTTAGAAAGTTCAAGAGACACTTGGCAGTGTTGACCCTTCAATATGAAGCCTACATTCAACATTTCCTTGTGAGTATTTGTATCTCAAAACAAAGAACATCCTCATTGTTAAAAACCTAAGTGATAGATGTGGAGCCATTACTGGAACTTTACCTCCTGGCTCCTAAGCTAAGAAGTGTCAGATACTATAAATTGAGATAAATGTGGCCAGTGATTTCACACCGATCTCTAATAAGAGGCTTTCCCAAGAGTTATCATCAACTTGGACCTCAATCCAAGACTCTGAAGAGTAAACACCCTCGACTGCAAAGATTTTGTCTTCCAGCCCCCTGATGCTTTGCCAACAGGAAGACTTCTGTTGCTCCCATTATTTTTTTTTCTCCCTCACCAAGACAGAGAAATGCAATTCTCTGATGTATGTAGGAGGAAGTGATGGAGATTACCTGGTTAGATAGTGGCTCAAACACTCAGGCAGAGGAGGATACATTCCCTACTTTTGAGGAGAAACAATATATGAAGGAATTATTTAATTTAAGAGTTACCACAAGCCAACCCCCAAGAGTGTCCACCCTTCTCTGAGTCCTCTTAATCCTTCGAATTCTGCTCAAGTTTCACTCCTTTAAGTAGATCCTCTGAGATCATCCATCTATAATCACTTCCTTCCTTAATGCCCACAGCTGACAAAATACCTGCCTAAATAAAATTTTATGAAAATTATTGACAATGTAAATAAAGCATCCAATACAGGGATGCTCAATAATTATTATTAATAAACTATTGTATAGTTTTTAATTATACTTATTTGTTCAATTTAATGTCAGCTCCCTGAAGAGCAGGATCACGTCTTCAGAAGTAAAGCTTTAGCTAGTCATCATTGATGGGAAATGGATTGCTCTAGGGCTCAGAAATTTCCTGGATATCTGAGAGTTTAACTCTTTCAGTATGGCACACAGACATTGTCCTACAACTTCCGTTGAGCCCTGACACATAACAGAGTCTATGTGGTTGAAGTCAGCACATTCAAGGACTCTGCTGAGGAGTGCATGGCTTTTTGTGTTTCTGAAGAGAGAGCAATCCTACATCTCTCCCTTCTTCACTGACTTCTGCCTCCACTGTTTGGGAATCTGTTCTTTGCTCCCTCAGCACCACATCTAATCTCCCAATGTCCTCTGAGGTTGCCTTTGATAGCTACCATTCTCTTCCTACTTCCCTTGACCCTCTTCACTCACTCTTCCCTTTGTCTCCTCTTAACTATCTTGGCTCATATGTAGAAATCTGTGGCCTCTCTAGGGATTGCCACATGTTCCTCTAAAGCCACAGCCTCCACGGTCCTCCCTGCTTGGGTCTGCAGGTAACCACTGCCACCTTTACTCCCTAAAGGAACTCCCTTTTTCATTATATCCAGGCAAGTTATCATTCTGAATGATGAAAATTAACCTCAAGATAATAAAGACTTTAACTCCTTCTTAATGACCTCCCATTTCTGGTAGAGTTAAAGATGTTCAATTTATAATAAAAACTAGCTAGTTGATTCAGTGAAGTAGTTACTGAACAAGAAACTACAGGCTCAAGGCTATATCGGGCTTCAGCATATAAAGGATGAGTGTGATCCACAGAAAGTTCCCAAAGCAATCCAAGGCTATGCTGAGTTTGAGGGGGATAGAAAGTTTTAAGTGAGTTAGTTTGATTTTTGTAATTTCCTAAAGACATTTGACATCAGAAGATTTCAGGGCTCCAGACATCTCGGTCTCTGTGGCATGACCCAGCGTGAGGCAAGAAGCCCAGAGAGCAGACACTGCCTCAATCTTCAGCCCTCTGCAGATAATTAGCATGGCTAAGGAGCAAACAAATTCATGCCTACTGCTCTGTCTCTGTGGCTCTCGCTGAGGTCTGGGAGAGAGAGACTTTTTCTTCCTCAACCAAGGCACGTGGAGGTGACTGGGGAAAGATCCATGGAAGATGAAAATACTGTCTTGTGGAGACACACCGCGACATGCTCTGTGAACTTCTTCTGATTTGCAAATGAAATTTCTCCCACAGACAATGCGAGCAGCACCAAGCTCTGATTGAAGACACAACTCATGAAAGTCTCCAAGTCGAAGTCAGAAAAACCTCCAGCCGCTGAAGGCAGAAGGCAGCACTGGAAATAATGAACCACATTAACTAAGAGATCGCAAAAGCCATCTTTATTAGACAGTTGTGCAGGTCAAAAGGAAACCAGACAGGAGACATCAAGAGGAAACTCAGGCTCCCCAGGATAATTACAGTGCAATTAATAAAGGGTGAGTCACAGCCCCGGATGGAAGTGGGATCCGCTGCAGCTAGGAGGAGAGGGCTCTCAGACCAGTCTCATGGCCGGTCAGCAGTAATTCCCCTTCCTCACCATCTGTGGAACCCAAGGACACATCCTCAGGAAATGGGTCAATAAGATGACGTCACTATAAAAAAATCAACTGTAGAATCGACAAATATCAACACAGAAAGTGCATCCCCTAGGAAATTAGAAATGGATTTAAAAGATGTCTGCTCCAGTCTGTAGGCTCGATGGGTCTCTGACAGCAACCCGAGAGGACAGACAGTAACCAAGAGAGAACAAAAGGGAGGATAAGAGGAAACTAATATGCATTGAGCACCTGCAGGGTACTGGGTGCTGAAGACGATGGTTTCCTCCCCATTACGCTATGGGTTAAGTCTCTTTATCCTCATTTCATAGATGTGGAAACAGTTTTAAAGAGGTTTCAGAAAAGCAGACAAAGAGGAAGGCACAAAGAAGCAGAGATAGAGGTTGAGGGTAGGGGATGAGAGGAGAAAGAACACTAATCGATCTTGAAAAGTTGTCTACATTCTCTTCTCATTCCCACTGGCCCTTTTCCCAGCTGGAATCCTGGACCACACATAAGGCAGAGGTCACCATGCTATAGAAATACTCTTTCAAGAGCCACATGCAGGACCGAGCAACATTTCAGATCTACTCGAGCACGCAGTACTTGCACCAGACCAAGGGAAAAAGACTGCTCAGAGTACGGTGTCTATTTATCACTGGGGAGTGCATTATAAGTGCAGACTCTTGAGTGGACTCTGGATCAGTAGGTGATTGTGATGAGAGAGATGGCCACAAAGTATGTTTCAGGGAAAGAGTCGTACGAGTTTAAATTCCTTGAATTAAAAGTCTGTTGGGTGATGTTACTGAGCATTTCTCTCTCCCCATCCAAGAGTACCTATGGAGCTCTGAGAACTTTCTGGGATGTAGAAGAGCAGAAGCAGACCAGTCAAGTGCCCCTATTACCATTTCTCTCATCTCAACACCCCTGTGGGAAAGTAAATTAGTTGGGACTCTTTTAGTTGTAAACAGTGTTTTGCTGGAGCTGCTGGTACCTGCTCACAAAAGCCAAATGGTAAATATTAATAAATTTGCAAGCTGCTTGTTAAACCTTAACAGCTTAAAATCTGTCACAATGGGAGCATTTACACCATGGTAATTGGCAAATGCTAAAAAATCAAAGCATTAAGCTCTTTTTTTTTCTTTTTTTATCTTTTTCCCAGGAAGCCAGCTTACTACCATACCACAGAAAGGCTATTCAAACCAGCTTAAGCAAAAATGGATATTTGTTTGTTCTTATAACTAGAGAGCCCAGGGGTAAAAGCGCCTTTAGAGATAGCTGTATCTAAAACCTTAAAAAATACTGTTAAATCTTTGTTTCTTTTCTCATCTTTCAGCTCCACTTTTCTCTGTGTTGATTTTAATCAGCAGATAGACTTCCTCTATGTGGCAAGGAAGATGGCAACTGACTGTCCTATTCATGTTCACCCAACTTACAAAGCCCAAGGCAAAAGAATAATCCTCCAGTTGGCTCTACGGAGAAGTCCTGAGAGGATTTTGATTAGCGTTGGGTCACATGCCCATTCCTGAACCAATCACTGAGATAGGGAAAATGAGAACTCTAATTGGCCAGCAAAGATCATGTGACCTCCCCTGAGATGCAGACCTAGCCACTGTGATTGACATATAGGATTTTTTAAAAAAACTTAAAGCTTGGATTTGATATTCGACCAACCTAGTTGTCTTAAGTCAGACAATGGACAACAAAGTCTTCTGAAATTAAAGGTTTTTCTCTGCCCATCAATGCACTAGAGAACGGGAAGGATTTAGGAAGTCAGTTGGAATTGGGCAGTGAAGAAAGCCTATATAAAAAGACAATAATTTCAAAGCAATAAGATAGGAAAATGATAAGCACAGGGTATGAGAGCCAGACATCCCTGGGCAACATTAACTGCTACCACATCAGTTGTTGTAAAAACCAGGTGAGATATACATGAACAGAGTGAGGCAGATGCTTGGCACATTGTGAATGCTCAATAAATGGTAGCTGCCATTATCATTATTACCTTTATCTATCTATGCCTTAGATTCTTCACCCGTAAATGGAAAATGATGATGAGACTTCCTCTGTGGGGTTGTCGTGAGGTTATGAGATATTACAGTGTAGGCCTTGTCCATTGTGGCAACTCCATGTAAATCATAACTATTTCTTTCAGATAGATACATTACTCTTCAAGTCTCCCTTGTGCCTCAGCTCCATCTTTGAATTAACAAAATAAACAGTTGACATCTTCCTTCCCTCTGAGCACACCCAGAAAGTCAAGGAAATAAGACAACCATTTTGTCTCCAAAAGGAACCTTTCTGGAAATGTGTTTCTCAGGCAGTTTTTCCAGAACAGGTGGATTTGGTTGAAGAGAAGTCAGATGTGAGCAAATATTTTTTCTCATGCTGATTCTTTGAGAAAGTTGTACAATCTACTGAAAGGTTAAAAAAAAAATCTTCCATCTTTCCAACTTCAAAGACATTGAAGGAGGTTATCACTGAAGTACACAAGAATCTTCAGCAGAGTGAATAATATCCAATGCATGTTTCTACTTTTGATATTGCCTCAATGACAGGAATGGGGGCAGAAGTGGAAGTTCAAAAAAAAAACAAATTCAGAAGAGACAGATGGGAAGAGCTTTGTCACTCAAAGAATAATAAATGTTTGCAATGGCCTACTGGGCAAGGCTGTTGAGGTAAAGACAGTAGGTTCGTTCAAGTAGCAATTAGATGCTATCCTGGGGGAAAGATCGTATTACAAGAGAGAAGCATCAATGTGGTGAATGGCTTTTCACGCTCCTAACACTGCCTATGTTCTTTTCATACTCTTGAGGGTCTGCAGTCCCAGTAGAATATGTGAGCACAGAAATTAGGCCCAGCAGTGAGCCCCGAGAAACTGGGCCGAGAGAAATAATGCTGTTCGGGCAGGACCACAATTTGCAATGTTTGACAATAGCATCCATTTCGTTTCTGTTGTTTCTTGTGTCTTGCAAAACCCAGATGATACTAGGTCAGGGAATGGAAGACAATCAGGTCCTAGGCCCCCTCTAGCTATGTTCAGCTATGCCCAATTACACCACACGAAGCCTGCTACATTCCTGGGTTGGTGAATTCAATGTCATCTACAAATGAGGTATTAAAGTATGTGATGATCCCCAAAGAGAAAGGCCTTTGGCCAAAGCAAAAAAGAGCTTTTCTTCTTGGAAGTTTATCTTGATCTTTGCCTCTCCTGCTCTCAGGGATTTTAATTTATGGGCTACTTCCCAACATGAGGAAAAGTTATTATTTTCAGATAATTTTTAGGACACACAATTTCTAGATTACATTTGGATACTAGTGTTTTTCAGGTCCACTCTTAAGGCCTTTTAAATTTTGTGTCAAAGACGTAATTCAAGTTTACAGCACAGCTTCTTCATTTCAACACCAAGATAAGACATTCGCATAATGACCTCCAAAATCCCACTCCCAAGTCATGTTTCAGAAGAGCAGGTAGACGCACATAGAATCTTGAACATAAAGGAAAAGAGGCAATCAAAAATGAATAAATCCCTGTTGGGATTTTTATTGCAATTGAACTGAGCATCTAGGTCAATCTGGGAACAAATGCCATTTGTACAATATTAAGCCTTTCTAACCATGAATATGATATATCTTCATTACTTATATTTCTTTAATATATCTGAATAAAGTTTATTTTTCAGCACAAAGTGCTTGCTATCCTTCGTTGGATTTTCCCAGTATTATTTATATTTATAGATGCTTAGATAGATGATAGATAGATGATAGAGATAGATAGATAGATAGATAGATAGATAGATAGATAGATAGATAGATAGAAGATAGATGATAGACAGATAATAAATAGAAGATAGAGAGATGATAGATAGATGATAGATAGATAGATAGATAGATAGATAGATAGATAGATATTTTATTGGTATTGTATCAGTAAACCAGATAGATATTTTATTGGTATTGTATCAGTAAACCAGAAATAACTTTTAAGAGCTCAAGTAGAGTGATATTTAATTTAAAAAAAGATTTCAATGGTTATAATATTGTCAGAAGGACTTCAGGACTAAAAGAGGAGGGTGTTTTCCAGAGATCAGGACACTGCTTTCATCTCTAATGCCCACAAGCCTACTACACTCACTGCGCTGAGCTGCTGGAGCTGCCAAGGCTGTCATAGAATGGAGGTCACCCCATTGCCACTGCTGCTAATGCTGTCAGAGCATTTGTCACTGATGCTCCTCTGAAAAGAAGCCACACCCATACTGCTTGTGAATATCAACTCTGCTGGAGCACGCAGTTGCCTGAAGTTGCCCACTCTTGATGGATCCACTAGCAGAATAATTTCTCCATAACTTCCATCATCTAATCTCTCACCAGTGTCAAAACCTAACTAGAGTCCAACTAGCAGGTAAGTTTGAGAAATATAGTTTTCAGCTTTCAGCTTTCCATAAAACAGAGTAGAACATGGAAATGAAGAAATGGGGCCAAGTACTAATAGTCTAAGATCTAACAAATATCTTTTATTAAATTATTTCTAAATGATTCACTCTTAAATATAGAGGAACATTAAATATTGTCAAATATTTGAGAAAAGTATGTAAAAGGAAAGAAAAAGACCAAGTAAATAATACAAAAAATATTATTCTCAGAAAAATGTGTTAATTTTGGAAATAGAAGAGAGTTTTTTTTAAGTATTTGTTTTAAGAAACCACTGCACTCATAAAACAAGAATGTGAGAAAAGAAAAAAAATCAGATACTTAAAAATTAGAAATATAATGTTGAAGTTAAAATGTCAACAGAAAGACAAGAAGATAAAAGTGAGTAAATCTGGCATAAAGTAAAGCACAAAAACAAATTTTTCATTGTAAACATGACAGACAACCTAATAAACAAATGAAAACTCTATTCCCAAGGTTAGACTAATAGTAGTTCATAAAAGATAGAATAGAGAAAATTTAAGCAAAAAAGATATCAAAGAAATAGTACAGGAGGGTATCACAAAGTTGAAATACAGAAGTCTTCAGATTATAAGGAAAATTAATGTGAAAAATGCACACCTTGGCAAACAAACAGAAAACTTCAGAACATCAAGAATAAAGAAGGAATGGGGAAGGTTACCTTAAAAGTTACATTAGGAGAAAATAAGGTTGCCTACAGAGAAAGTAGAATCAGATTGGTATTATATTTCTCATCAATACATTAGATAAGAGGAGGCAACAAAGAAATGCCTTTGAAAGTATTTTATTCACATAACCTGGTACCCAGCCAAACTGTCACTGAAGGGTAGAAGGAAGACATTTTCAGACATTTAAGGACTTAAAATTTTCACCTCTTATATTCTTTCTTTGATGTTACTTGAGGTTCTGGTCTAACAAAACAAGAGGTTAAGCCACGAAAAAGGAAAACAAGAAATCCAGGAAAGAGTATAAACAACCAAAAAGGGCAACAAATTGGAATCCCAGGATAATGATTGTACTTCAATTGTACAGAACTATGAGTTTACATTTAGTAGTTTATGGAGGATTTGGAAGGATATATCTGAGAAAGTAATGGGGAGGGAAGAATTTAAAAGATTTTTAAAAAATGATTTTAAAAATATGATTTTAAAAATAATTCAAGAAAAAAAGAAATGTCATTAGAAATGCTTCAATATGAACATGAAATTCATAACAGAAATAAAACTGGTGAAACAAGACATTTTTAAAAAGATACTCATTTTCACTAGTAATATTATTAAATTATTAATGCATTAATTTTGGCTGATCAGTTTTATAAACATTAAATATTGATTGTATTTGTGCCAATAAGAATGTAATTACATGGTCACTTTTGTCTGTTATCGATATCTTTTTGAAAGGTGATTGGCAATAATTATCAAAAACTTTTAAATGAACATATTTTTTTACCAAAAAAAACAATTCTGGAAATCTAGGTTAAGGGAATATTTACATATAATACTGAAATATTCACTCTAGCATGGTTTGTATCAGTAAAAAAAAAATTCATATATTTTTATCAATGTCAAATAAGAAGTTGATGAATAGATAAATTATAACACATTCACACTGAAGAATATTATGTAAACATAAAAAATCCAAGCAATATTGCTAGATGAAAAACAAACAGCAGAACAACATGGATATATAAAAATAAGTTTATATAAAACAAAAGTGTAGATATGTGTTTATATATACATATGAATGAAAAGAAATATGCTCTAGGGTTGGGAGTAAATTGAGAACAAGGGAAGAGTGATGAGTTTAAACATTGCTCTACATACTTTAATTAATTAAGTCTTTTATAAGATGATATATTTATGTTAAATTTTAAGATGAATAAGCTCCCTAATAAAGTCCATGTACTCTTAGGCTACATACCAAAGAAGAGAAGTCTAAGACAAAGGATGTAATTGTCCTACTCGATGCTGTGCGTAATCCAACACTGACAGCTGAGCGCCAGCCACAACTGAAGAAGGACATGCATAAATTGAATCAAATCCAGAAGGTGATCATCAGGATGGTGAAAGATCTGGAATATCATGATAGCTGAGGATCAACATTTAAATAATGAGACTCTTTAGCCAGGGGGGAAAAAAGAGCATAATTTAAAAGGTCATGATTTAAAAAATGATATGATAGCTCTCTTGAAATATGAAATTTTTTGTGTGTCGAATTGGACTAATGGGTGAAAGTTATAAAAAAGAAAAATTTATGTTCACTAGAAAGAAAATTCGATTTTAAAAAATATACATAAAGATTTAAAAACAGGATATATTCTATTATCTAACAAATTTGTACAGTTTTTATAATTAAAATAATACCTAGGTGATGAGAGTGGATGGAAATAACTATTCTCATTTATGGCTATCTAATTGACTTTCAGAAAGGCTCTTCCCAATTTTTCCTTTCACTGTATATACATATCCATAGAATGTTCACAGAATAATATAATTTTATTCACTCGGCAACTATGGATTAGCCATCTACGTTGCACTAGGCACGGAAATACCGTATGCTAGATACTAGGTACTGACAGCTGCCCTTAAGAGGCTGAGAGTCCAACACTGGCTTCCCTGGGTTCAAGTCAATAGCCTACCCCTAGCATCTATCAAGTTTGCCAATGCAAATTAATATTAATTAACCTCAGTAACAGCTTGAACCCTCCCCCTTTTCACCTCTGCTCCTCCACATTGCTTGAAGTCAGCAGCCCAGCCCTCTGAGTCTTCTGTCTGAACTAACGCTTCTGTCACTGCTCTTTTGTGTTGCGTGTGTCCCATCCTTAATCTCTAGGTTGCTTCCCGGAGAATCCTTATCCACTCAAAGTAGCCTTTATGGGTCTTTCCCAAAGTCCCTCTTCAACCTGGCGTCCATTTTAACCACCTGCATCCTAGATAATAAATGGCTACTTCCAGTAAGTAAACACATGATCTATTTTCTGAGCCTATGCACGAAGTCAAATATGGCCACCATGTTGGAAGGCTGATGCAGAGACATCATGGGAATCACCTGACAAACAAAAAGCACAGTCCGAGCCATCCCAGAAAAATTGAGGAAGAACGAGCTTCAGCTTCGGTCTGGGAGATTTACATCAGTTATGTGGGCACATGCGTATGTGTTGCAAGAATTGAGGTGGGGGGGGGCAGCTGTTCAATCAGTGTTAGGGATGCATTATTTTGAGTTAAGTATGACCTTCTCCCCATACAACAGCAGGAGTTAGTGATAAAGTAGGAATTGCCATCCTCGTTTCATAATGGAGGAACTTAAGGCACAGACAGTTCAGGTAAATTGCCCAAGGTCACTTAGCTGTAGAGCCTGGGTCCAAATGCAGAGGTATCTGACTTCAAAACCCAAACTCTTAACCAGGTCAAGCCAGTTTCTGGCAAACAGAAAATGATCAAGTGGGGACTCCAACCCTCCCAGTTATAGCTGCTACTCCCATTCCCACTGTGGAGTTGAAACAAGTGCGCCCATTACTCACCTGGTTTTCCTTCATCATCACGCTCCCCTGGCGATCTGCGTTCTGTCAACGGTGGCTCCTAAGGCTGGAAAACGCTTGTCCTATGTTCACTAAGGCACAATTTGGGCTGGCGTCCTAGCATTTTTGCATATTGGTTAAGAACATAGGCTTTGGAATCAGACAGACCTGGGTTAAATCCCTGAACTCCTCTGAGCCCCAATTCCTTGCCTGGAACCTGTGGATAATATTCTGACCTCTAAGCTGGTTCCATGGATTACACGAGGCGGCACCTGTGAAGCACAGCACCGGGCACCATGGCCAAATCAACGCTAGCCATTAAAATTTTTGTTATTATCAAAGGCTCATGTGAGAGTTCTTATTGCTGAAGACAGCGACAGCTGCCTGGTGTTCTTACTCGCCCAGTTCTCAGCAGGTCATTGTCTCTTCAGGATTGTCTCTGAGGCAAGGGCCACGGGACACCCCGGCTGCCCTGCACACCACTCAACTCACCACTGTAACTCTCTGATCGGCCAGCAGTTTGCATTTCTCCCATTTCACAGATCTCTCTCAGTGACTCTCAGTTGCCCTGCGTTGCAGCCAGCATTGTCTCCAAATGGCACACAAAGGCCCAAGGAAATGGAGAAGTTTGCCCGAGATTATACAATGATTCAGAAAGAGCCAAGAGTGGAACGACCCCTCCCTGGCTTCCTTCGTTTCACATCGCTCGCTAGTATAATACCCTTTACCAGGGACTCAGGAAGGAATGGGGCAGCTGCCCATTCCGGGGCTGATGAAACTTCTCAGTGTAAACAGGACCCTCTTCTGGGTCTTCTCTACAGCCTTGGCATCGTCTCACGAGTCAAACATGACCACAGGCCAAGCCCATTGCCAGCCCAGCTCTGCCAAGAAACGTGAAGCTCAACTACACTTGACTCTCAAATAAATCCTTTAAGTCAGAACAGGTGCCATCAGTTTGGCCTGGAGCCATCAGTGGCACCAATAGCTTGTAGAAAGAAAGTTCTTGAACCAGGGAGAATATAACAGGAGGTTCCTTGGAAGGTGCCAGGTCAGGTTTTTAGGACCTCCAGAGCATACTCCCTGGGTAGAACCAAAGATTCTACCCAAGAAGGCACACTTCAGAAGAGAAGAGGTTGTGGTGCACCAAGGAGAACCCCAGCTAAGGGCCAAAGAGCAAGTGTTTGTCCCAGCTCTGCAGCTCTGAGCATACTCTTCTTGCTCTGGGACTCAGTTTTCCTTAAATGAAGCTTGTAATGAAGGTTCAAAGAGCCTAGTGAACTGTAAAGGGCTGTCCGGGTGGGTGGAGGATCACAGTAGACTGAGACAACACTGGAATGTCCTCTGTTGCTATCATAAGGCATAGGAAAGAACCAAAATGGGACCATCCGGGTGGTCAGGGCCTGAGAACAGGGGCAAGGAAAGGCCATGGACAGAATCAGGACCACTCCCCTCCTCCTTGTTTCCAAACGGAAGGCCCCTGAATACAGGGTTCGAATTTTCTCTCTCTGCTTTACTTTCCCCTTCTTTCTTCTTGTCATCCATTTATCTTCTTACTTTCTTCTTACCTTCCTTCTGCTGTGTGGCTCCAGCCATCAATAATTCCTTTTCTTGCCTGAAACAGACTATGCTTTCTCTCTCTCATCTCAGGATGTTTGCACCTGCTATGCCCTCTCTCTGGACCACTCTTGCCATAACTCCTTGCTTTTTGGATCTCAACTTAGATACCCCTTCCTCTCGGTTGGTTGGGAGGCCCCTGTGCTGGGTTCTATTAGCTCTCAGTGTCTGTGATTGTCCATCTCTCCTCAGGCTATGAGCTCTTAGGGAAGGGTCTTCTTATCCATCAGCTTTCCTTACAGCAGGGGCTCAGAAAATGTGCACTGAGTGAATGAATAAGTAAATCTCAAGAACACAGAGGAGAAAGGTGGGAGCTGGGTCCTCTTTCTACGAGTCCAGTGTTCATTCATCACTCCTTCCTTCATTCAATTATTAACGCACCTTCAACAAGCCAGGTAGTCTGCAAAATGCTGAGCATACAGTGGGGGTGGGGGTGGGGGAGGAATAAACCCTCTATTCTCAGGGAGTTGGAAATCTAGAAAAAAAGGACAGGAAATAACAGATAGTGAGAAAAATAATCTGAGAATGATGAGTGCTATGTGGAAAATTTAAATAAGCTGAAGTGATAAGGCTGGTGGAGACTTTGTACAGATGGGGAAGGCCTCTCTAGAGATGGGACTGAGAGTAAATGATGGGGGGGTGGGGGGAAGAGAGCCAGCCTTCGGAGGGGAATGGAAAGAGTATTCCAGGACAGGGAGGACCGATGCAAGGGCCTTAAATGGGAGGTTAGAACACAAGAAGGTCAATGTGATGGAATGCAATGGGTGACGCGGAGCATGTTCGCGATAAGGCTGGTGAATCAGGAAGGGGCTGGCTCGTGGAAGGCCTCGAGGCCCGTGATAAGGAGGTTCTATTTTAGTCAAGTGGAAGGGGGTCCATTGGAGAGTTCGAAGCCGAGAGTGATGTGATATAATTCATGTTCTCAAAAGATTAGCCTGACTACAGTGTAGAAATGGCCGGAGCAGGGTGGGAACAAGAGTGGAAGTGAAGAGACCAGATAAAAGGCTGTGGTGCTAGTCCCAGCAGGAGGTACCGTTGGCTTTAACTGAGGTGGCCATAGTGATGATGGAGAGAAGTGGATGGATCCACGCTGGAAGGAAGAATTATTCGGTATTTCTCATGTTAGGAAAGTAGGATTGATAGGAAGCACTCATGCATTGGATATGGGGGTGGGATGAAGGAAAGGAGACTCGAGGAACTTGTGGATGGGGGTGACTTTTACTGTAAATAAGAGAGACTTAAGACAGATAATCAGGTTTATTAGGCCCTGTTAATTTTTGAATACCTCTTAGATGTCTAAGGGAAGTGTCACTTAGCAGTTGACTGCACGACTGGGGAAAGATCAAGTTTGGGCAGGCATATCTGGGGATTATTTGCTTTACGTGACTTTGCACAATGTGGGAATGAATGAGATTACCTGGAGATAGTACATGTAGAGAGAGAACAGGGCTCTGGGCGCTCCAACACTGCAGGTCTACAAAAGAGGGGCCAGCCAGCGGAGAGACCGAGAGGAGACAGCCGGAGAAGGGGGAGGAAAAGCAAGGCAGTGTTGGTCTCAAAAGCAAAAGCAAAGAAAGTTAAAATTGCCTTTCTTTTGCAATTTTGCTTCCTTGTCACCACCCCAGGCCCCACCCCAAAAAAAGAAAAAAAGAGAAAAAACTTTCTAGATCTGCCCCACTAAGCTATAAAGGTACCCTCCCTGCTGCTAGGATCAGCTCTTCTCAGGGCTGCCACACTCACCCCACTGGCCAATCCCGCAGCGCGGTCCCTGCCCTTTCTCATTGCCCAGTTCCTCTTTGGACAAAGGCGGGTGCTGGAGGTGGCGATCTCTTGCTGACAGTCTTCCCCGTGTCAACACCACTTGGGGCTCTGCCTCTCCCTCCACAGGCTGAGGGCTCTTCAAGTCTGCGCTTTGCTTCAGTACAGCTCAGAGCTCAAGCTCTCTTCTTGGTAGTCCGTTCTTAGCGCTGAGGCCATCGAGCCGCACTGATCCAGGAGCGCCCGCTCAGAGCAAAACTCGAAGGTGGGACACATCCCACGGCCACAAAAAAAAAACACTTGGAAAGAAACTCAGAGCAATGTCAGGGGAACATAAGGGTCTTAGACTCAGGACAGCCATGTGGGTTGTTCATAATGTGTCCTGCCCAAGAGTGCCAAGCCACAGGGGTGCTTTGCTCCCCAAAGGGGGCACGCTCAGGGCTACATTTCCATTTTCCCAGAGGAGGTGGCTTTTTCTAATTGTCACAAAAGTGCTATATACACAGTGCCATGTGACCACATGTCGGACATGTCACTTGAATTCCTTGTTCCTGACACTTGACTTCTCTGAGCTCACTGCCTGGTTTCTTCAGGCTCGCTGCCTGATGTCTTTGAACCTGTCACTCATTGTCTTTCAGCCTACCATTGTACATTATTTGGACACGGTGACTAATGCCTGGGCTGGCCTCCCAAAGTTTTGGGTCCGCCCCATATTTCTTTAGGTTCTCTGTCTGCCCGTTGTGTCATATCTCCAGGCTGCCAAACTGCCCCAAGCCCTGGGGACCTGGGCTGTTGCTGGATCAGGGAAACCTGGCACATGGACGCTGCTCTGTGGGGCTGCTGTCAGGAACGGAATGGATGTCCCCGTCTCTGGCCTCCAATGGTGACCACTGTGATTAGGCCAAAGGCTCAGCCATGCTTTGAAAGGAGTGTTTGTTTGGTTGGTTTCCCTCCACGATACCTCCAAGGCCAAATCCCTCAGAGGTAAATTCATGTAGCCTTTTTTTGGTTAGGTGGGTTGCTTTTTGTTTAATAGGGAGCTAAGTGTGTAGCACCCTGTGCCTCCAGCCGGGAGTTTAGTGCTGGCAGGGCAAGCAGGCAAGGAAGGCCAGCAGCAGGGGCGGGAGCAGGCCAAGAAAAACCCCCAGGCCTCAGGCAGTGGCAGGAAGGCTGCCTTCACTGCCCGCTCGTGGAAGCCCGGCCTCGGAGCTCCTGGGGGCCGCCCTGGCCTGATGCCAGCAGCTGTTGCTCTGTCCCTTTGCAGAGAGCCAGGGAGACAAAACAGAGCCCAGTTTTAAAAGAGACACAAAGTGGTCTCTTCAGAGAGCCCTGCGGTGATCTGGGCCAACACAGATTGGTATCCTCATGCAGAAAAGGGGCCTCATGAAGCATAAGGTACAATATCCATCACGTGCAAGAATATCAGGCTTGGATAGAATAATAATGCAACTCGCATTTAGCAACCTCCGCCCTGCCCTTACCTGCCAGGCACTGTGCTAAGTGCTTCACACGAACCACACCAACTAGTGTGCACAAGAATACCAGGGAGGTGCAAAGAAGGTCTCCATTTTACAGATTAGAAACGAACATTCGCCCACCTATTAGAAGGGCTAACATTTTACAAACCAATAATGTCAATTTCTATCAAGGATGCGGAGCAACTGGGACTCTCATTCATTGCTGGTCGGGATGCAAAGTGGCACAGCCCCTTGGCAAAGCGACACGGCAGTCTCTATGAAACGGATCATGACCCAGCGAGCCCGCTCCTAGGGAATCACACGTGTGAAATGAAACCGGTACGTAAAGGTTCACAGTGCCTTTATTCGCAATCGCTAAAAACTAAAAACACATGTCCCTCGACTGACCGGTGAAGAAAAAAAAGTTCTTTACTACAACAGAATATTACTCAGCAATATATAGGAGCGCGCTATTTATACAGGAAAAACATGGATGAATCTCAAATGCTTTGTGATAAGTGAAAGAAAACCGTAACAGATGTTTGTGCGTTATACAACTCCACGTGGGTGACAGTCTTATGAAGGAAAAACCGTAGGGACAGAGGACATGTCAGTAGTTGCCAGGGGCCAGGGCTGAGTAGAAGGAATTGGCACAAAGGGACACGGGCAAATTTTTGGAGGGTTTTGGAAATGTTCTATATATCCTGATCATGGTGGTGGTTCCACCACTAGTTGTGTTTGTCGAAACTTGAAGAAATATACACTAAAAGAAGTGAATATTACTATATGCGAATTAAACCTAATTTTTTTTAATGGGGAAAAAAAATCGGTATTTCAACGTGATCAAGTAACTTGCTCAAAGGCAACCAGCCAGGAAGTAGCAGAGTCAAGATTCAAATCCAGCTTTTTAACCAGTATACTGAAGACCATTTAGTCTAAGCCTCATTCACAGGGAGACCAGGGCTGGACATGCCAGGAGATTTAGGAGATGGTAGGTTCTAAGGAGCTGGTTTAAAAAAAAAAAAAATTAATTGAAGGATAATCTCCAAATCATTATTCCTTGAACCCCTCTTGCTACGAATATTTTGAAGTCTGAAAAAACAGTCGTGACTTATTACTCAGGTCGCTAACTCTGTTGTGCTTGAGAGTTATGCAGAGCCGCACCCCCAGAGTCAGGGGATCTGGTCGTCTTCCTTCAGCTGTGACTATTTGCTGTGTCCCTTGGATACGCCATTTATTCCTTCCAGACTCCAGTTTCCTTATCCGTCAGATGAGGAGAATGTTACCCACATCTAGACGAAGTGGGGGATTGAATGAGAATCACAAAACCTATAGTTTTAGACCTTCACGATCTAATTCAACTCCTTTTTTTTTTTTTTAATCTCAGAGGATTGAGTCATTCTGCCACTGCTAATAATAATAGTCGACAACACCTATTGAGCACTTATAATGTGTTATGCAATTTATAGACATTTAATCCCCACTGTCAAGCCTCGAGGTGATAGTATCTCATATAATAGAACAGAATATTGACGCACTTAGAGGTAAAGTAATTTACCAGGATCCCACAACGATCGAACCCGGGCACCCCCATCTCAACTTTCCACTGGCATCTGAAGAATAAGAATTGGTAGCGACACCTCTTGTCCATTATGTAAGTAGCACCCTCTACAGAGCTTTTCCCAAAGGGACGTCAGATGCCAGAAAGGGTTTGTCTCCAATTTGGAAGAGCCAATGGAGCCACAACGGTCACCCGCCCTCCTGTTGGACACCCGACCTTTCCACCATCCTACCGAGCAAGGGTGCACAAAGACAGCGGTGAGTAGCTGAGGGCCATTTGTCCCTGGGAGGGAGGTAAGAGGAAAAGGAAGAGAGAAGCCACTTTTGTGAGAGAACGAGCAAGTGTCACTGCTCTTTCCACTCAGTCCGGGAGGTTTCGTTCCAGCTCATTGTTCCTCGTTATCAGAGCTGACTCTGTTCAGGCGAAGGGCGAACATGCTCCTAAATTTATGTCTCTGTGTGCGACCACGACAATGCGTGTTTTGTGTGCCTCTCCCTGAAAAACTCTTCTCGTGACACGGGCGACCCAGCTTGGACTTGGTCTTTCATGTGCGTTACCCACTCCGACTGGCCCCTGCTGGCAGATTTTTCTTAAAGTCTAAAATGAGGGGCTAACCTTCTCTTCTCGGCTTTTTCTTCTCTGCTACCTATAATCTTGATTTGACTCGCACAAAATGACTCAGTGGGAAACCCACTCAAGAAGGCTTTGACGGGGAACAATGGATGGGCGAGTCTACAGAGGCTGGCCCGCCGCGGCGAGAGAGGGAAAATGGATTAAAGTTTAAAGATGTCATGTATGTTAACCGATCAGTATCGGTTTTATGTATTTTGTCAAAGAGACAACAGTGAAGCTGGGCCCACGAGGGCGAGGGGTGCGAAGGAGGGAGAAGTGGCCCCCACACACTTTGGCCAAAGGCCTCACCAGAGATAACGAGCCCAAGAAGCTGGAGTATTTGAAAGGTAATAATAACAATAATAAAGAAGAAAGGGCCGAGAGTGTCGTGGGATTGTTGTGTGTGTCAGCTTTGTCCTTCCACAATGGCCCAGGGCCAGGAGCCAGGGAGTCACTGGGGCAGCAGAGCGGCTCCTTCAGAAAGCAGACGCTGCTCATTCAGCCCAGATGGCTTTTTTCCAGGATAATGCTCCAATGGGCTCCCCTGGAGCAAGAGGAAGCCCCGGGGAGTCATGGGTGAGGTGGGGGAGAAGGAGCTGAAAGGAATGGCTCCCTGCCGGCCAGGCCCAGCACAGAGCGCTGGAGCAAGGAGGCCTCAAGCCTGCATGGGGCCGCAGCCCTGACCTCGATTCTTGTTCTGGGAGGTGGCTACCCACAATGCCCTCCTCCCCTGACAGGAAGTCAAGAGAATAGATTTGGCCTCTGGAACTTCTCTTCAATATCCCTGAAGAAAAGTGGAATTCCCCACTCTGATTTTTTTTCGACCTCTAAGAACGTTCCCTTTCACATGAACCTCCCTTTTTGAAAGTTTCTAGAATTTTCTCTAGTAGTGACCAGGCTAAAAATGGGGTGTCATCGAATCCTCTTTCTGAAGCAGTGCAGACACACGGGACAAGCCCAGCTTCCTTGGAGGAGACGATGCATGGCAAAGGATACATTCATAAGTTGGCTACTTCCCATTCATGCTCAGAACTCTGAGGACCTGCAACATGAGTGCCCTCTAAATGGACTTCTTCAGAGGACAGCAAGAGGGAGGCTTCACAGCTGGTTTGAAGAATCCCCATGGGCTCCTATCGACATTGTGGAAATATTAATAATGGTATGCTTCTGAGCATCTCTTCCCAATTCCATATACAATGAGGTTCCATTGACAGACTGAAGTTGGCCACGGTAACATACTTATTCCATAGACGTCGGCAAGTGCTACAAATCAGGGAGTTTTCCCCTGAAATGCTAGTAGTTAAACATTTACCAGTTCACTGCGGGATTGTCTGGCCTAGGATTTTGGTCACCGGACCGAGTCACTTGCTCTCTGCAACAGGAGTGAGAACAGGTGGGATGGCAGGTTGCTCTGGAGATGAACCGCGTGAAGGCATGAGTGCTTCCGAGTTCCTCGACTTCGTACTCGTGTGCGCATGCGCAGTCATTCCTTCCCGCTCTCCCTCTCCCTCTCCCTCCTCCCCCATATCGTATCAAAGGGAAAAAAAAATCATTTCCAACTCCAAGGCTTTTTATGAACAACCTGATCTAATGTTTGTCCTCAGTCAGGATAACTGAAGGCCAAAGAGCAGAACCTCATGCTGGGCACAGGAATGTGGGCCACCAAGGAGTGATTCCTGGCCCTAGGGACATCACTTCCCTGTGGACCCCACCTGTTTCCTCACAGGCCTTTCTCTCTGGGCCTCAGCTGAGAAGGCTGAAGCTGTGAGCCCTCTGGAGGGTCATCTGCATTTGAATAGGGAGCCAGGAGGCTGAAAGCCCTTCGGGGCCACAAAACAAAAGGATTCTCAAGGGAGATCTCAGGCCTTGGGAGCACTCTGAGCAAATCTGAGTCTGGTGGCCCTCTGAAAACACATCATGAAGGCAACTCCCGTCTCTCTCCTAGAAGGCTGCACTTGGCCAGGGCCTCCTCTCTCCTGCCCCAGAGAACACAAGGCAATTGCAGCCATGACAATAGCTAATGTCCATGAAACAGACCCGAATGTCAAACACTGGCCCAGGCACTTTAATCTCATCCGAGCCTCCTGTGAGCAGCAGTGTCTTAGTCCTATTCTGCAGCTGACGAAACCGGGGCTTAGGGAAGCTCCTTCACTTGGCCAACCCGCTGAGCCAGGAAGTCACACAGCTGAGATCCAGACCCAGGCAGGCTGACTCCAGAGTTCTCCCTCTCAACTACTATGCTCACTGGGATCCCAGGAAGATGTCCTTTTTTATGTGGACACGCATACCCCCTGCCCATTGCCGCTCAAACAGGGGAGCATCATTGGGCAGGCCCGCACACACAACAGTCTTTCTTTACCCAAGAGCCTCACCACCTAGGAGGCACTTTAAAGTCAGTTTCTCATTTGCTCCTCATGATTTGGTTAAGGCCAGCGTGTATAATGAGGATGCTTTTGCAGAAAGAAATGTTACTTCAAATGCCTCTGGGGTTGGCTCAGGTCACTCATCCCGGCTGGATCTGAAGCACAGTCTCTGGACTCCCAGTCCAGTGCTCCTTTTACTGTAGCATCAACATGCACCACCTTGCCCCTTACCCCCTACAGGAGGTCCAGTTTCTTAGCAGCAGATGAAATCAATTGCTCCCTGGAAATGTGTCAGCCCACTGAGATCAGAAGACAAGTGGCAAGGGGAGAGAAATACTTGAGATTCCTGTTAGGGAACAATGTTGGGCTTGACCTGAATAACACCAGAGAAAAAGGGGAAAATAATAATGTCAGACGTTGCGTAATCTATGGCGACAGAGTGAGGCCGGGGCTGGAAGGAAATAAATAGGGTGGATTTCAAAAGGGCACCTTTCTCCATGGAAAGGAGAAGGGGCTAGGGAAGGCCCCTCACATATACTAGGCATCTACTAGGCACTGGGCAGATATTATTTCAGATCATTCTCATGACAAGTCTAAGTATTATTACCTCCAATCCAGAAATGGGAAACAGAGGTGTTGGGCACGACTTCATCCTCCAGAAGCAGTGCTGAGACGCCCAAAGGCTCTTCTTCAGATAAGGAATGGGCTGAGTGATTCGATATGGTAGGTAAGGGCAAGGACTTTGATAGCCCAAAAGTGGAAACAACCCCAAATTCCATTGACTGGTGAATGGAGAAATAAAATGCAGCAGACCTGCGTAATGGAATACTATCCTCCAATCCAAAGGAAAGTACCACAGACGTGTACTGCCACGTGGGTGGACCTCGAAAATATTATGCTGTCTTGCATTCCCAATGGATACTACATTACCAATAAAGCGGAGAAAATTGGTTCTTTGGGGGCAGGAAAAAAAAAAACTTAAATAATACACTGGTTTGTGGCCCTTCAAAACTCAACTGTACCTGACAAAATCATATTCCTTAATATTTCATTTCTGTCTTTAGGGAGAATTTTAATGAAATTTGGGTTTTCCCCCGGGGGAAGATACGGATGATAGATAATGAAAGAATGGTCGAGAAGCACTGTGGTAGTGAAAGAAACTAGGCACAAAAGACCATATAATGTATGATTCCGTGGATACAAAATGTGAAGAAAGGACAAATCTACAGAAAGAGAAAGCAGATTAGCGGTTGCCTGGGGCTGGGCGTGGGAATTGGGAGTGAGTGCAAACGAAGAAGGATCTTTCTGAAGTGATGAAAATGTTCTAAAAGTGAATTGCAGAGGCGGTTGCACAACTCTGTAAATTTCCATAAAGTCATTGAATTGTCTGCTTAAAGAGAGTGAATTTGCTAGTACTTGGATTATATTTCTATAAAGCTATTTGCGGGGCGGGGGGGTGGGCAGGGAGGAAGAATAGAGGCTTGAGGATGTGAAAGCCCTGGCCCCAGTTCCCATTTCCTGACCCCCATGGCCCAGGCTGGTTGCTCCAGGCCTCACTGTGCTCGTCTGTAAAGTGGGCTGCTTGCTAAGAGAGCGTGGGGAGCCCGCGAGGGTCCCAGGAGACCTGCTACAGCCCTTAGCACTGTGAAGGGAGGGCCCGAGGGAGTTGGCTTCAGGCACTATCTGTGAGACAGACCTAGAAGAACTCCTCAACTTTCAGGCCTCAGATGAAACAGCACCTCCCAGAGAGGCCTCCTTGACCTTTGGAGGTTATTACCCAACATGTCGCCATGTTTATTTCCTTGGAGCACTTAACGGAAATCTCAAGAGGCCCCGTTGTTGACCAGCTCATTGTCTGCCTCCCCACCCTCCACTGGAATGTGAGGTCCAGGAGGCAGGGACCTGGTCGACGTCATCCCTAGAAGAGCGCCCTGCACTGTCGCAAGACGGGGACATCAAAATGCGAGCTACGGTTATTAGTACTGGTTGACTATCAAATGAAGGCCGGCAGGCGAGCTCAGTTTGTTCCTCCAAAAGACACACATTTCTGGAGACTTCTTGCCTCCAGAAAGAATTCTGTATCAAATGTGTGGAGGGGTGAACAATTCTGACAAAAAAAAAAAATTTTTTTTCTCTAATAACATGGAGTCCTTGGCCTTGCGTGCATGCGGGAGCGAGCCTTATCCTGGGGGCCGTGGGGCTCGCGAAACTGCTGAAAACATATGCAGCATGTTGTTTGTTTTCAAGCATATACATTTTTGGGGGGGGTGATGGTCATTAGCACTCACCAGAATCCCAAAGGGGTTCACGACCAAAACAAGGCCATGATTCTCTGGTGTTCCAGTTGAAATGACACTCCCAAGTATGGAGACCATACTATTTTTCCCATATCTATTTTTCTCTCTCTCTGTCTCTCTCTGTGTCTCTCTCTTGCTTTCACATAACACACACACACACACACACACACACACACACACACACTCACCCTGGAAGCTCCTGCCTTAATGAAGAGCTTGGGGTGGGCGGCGATGGGGACTCTTCATGAAACTGAGCACAGACCGGCTGAGACAGAAGCCCAGGGACGTGAGGAGCAGGACTGGGGACATCAGGGCTCACTCCACATCTGTTCCTGGAATATTAAATTGTGAAATTAGAACCTGGCCGAGGACCTATAAAGAAAATCGCAAAGAGATAAAATGAGACAAAACCTCGGCTTGCTTCCTGCCCCTCAGCCAGGGACACCATCTACCTGGAGCCTATGAGAACATGGAAGGCACAGTGAGGGTGGGGGGTTCCTGGGGGGGACCTGAGAGCCGGCGCCGTGGGCTGAATGCTGAGGCTGTGTGATCAACAGGCCTCTGGGTGTGTGTCTGTGTGTGTGTCTGTGTGCGCGTACTCCAGAAAAGAGACAACAATCGGCCGTCTACTCTGAACAGAACATACTTAACCATCCACTCTTAAAACAGGGTGTCGGACCGCCAGCGGCGCAGAAAACCAGCTCCTATTCTCCTAATATCGTGGCCCTTAAAGAATAAAAACGAGAAGGGAGAGGCCAGGGGAACGGGCTAATTACACCTATGAAGCGACAAATCACTTGGAAAACATAAATACGTTTTCAAGGACACTCCTCCACTAACGAAGCTAAAGTGTTTTTCTTTCAAACCCCAGCAAGAAAATCCAAGGGATGAAACAAACTTCGCTTATTTTAGTTTCTACTCAATTACCTGTTAATGGAAAAAATCTGGCACTGACCATAATGAGGCGGGCATGAGCTCACTGGCGTGGGGGTCGGCGCTGTCAGGAAGGCTGCAACAAGCCCAGCATTTATCTGCCTCTCTATAACCCTTTTCAAACTCGCTGTCAGGGAGCCCACGCTGAGCAGGCAGGAGAGGAAGGACTTGGAACCTGCTCCAGGCCTCGGAGGCCCTCTGGGAAAAGGAAAATTGTTGTTGGCAAGTCTGCCTGGCTCCAGAAATTGATCCAGTGCCCCCCACTTGTCCGAGCAGCAGCAGACAGAGCTAAGAATTTTGTTATAATTAAATAGAGTGCTGATTGGTTGCTGGAGGTGGTCTTGAAACTGGTGTTTAAAAGCAGAGGAGAACAACGGTTACTATTCATAGGAAAAGCCCAGAGTCTTAAAAATCCATCTGTTTCATTCCCAAATTTAGGCCAAAAAAATGCTCACTTGCTGTCTTTAAAAATACCACCTGCTTTGCGATGTTGTATAATGTGCCATTATATAAGGTGGGGGGGGGGGCGGAGGGGACGGCCAGGCGAGAGGATGCGACGCGGTGGCCCAGCCCCTTCCTGGAGAGAACAGAAGCCCTCTGCAGAGGCCAGGCTGTCTGCTCCCGAGGCCGCTCTCCCCTCCGATGCCCAACGGCCTGGAGGCACCGAGAGACTTAGCAGCATCGCCAGCGAGTTACAGCCAGAGCCCCCCATCACCAAGCCTGGTGATTCCAGACCTCTGCCCTGCTCTCACCTGGCCTCCAGGAACCGCCATCTGGGGGCTGCACACAGGGCTGGACTGATCTCACCCCACTCACAGCTCACCATAGCTGGTGGTACATGGGGAGGAGAAGCATTCAGGCCCTCTGAGCCCTGGCAACAGGGCTACTTATTACCCTCCTGCAACGTGTCACCCCAACTCTAGGGTACAGCAACCATAGGACATAAGGTTCCTGGTGAGGCAGCCCCACCTCTCCCAAGCGGACAGGTGTCCCAGTCCGGACTAGTCCCAACAACTTTTCCCAAGCCTCAGGGGAATGTCAGGACTCCGTTTCTCCTTAAGATTCTTACTTGCACAGGAACTGAAGAGAATTGGCTCTCTAGCCATTGGCCTAATTTTAACCCCAGCTTTGCCACTTTTGGGCTGACTGACACTGAAGATGTTACTTAGCTCCTTTCCATGATAATAGAAATAGGAAGACTTCTATCATAGTATTGGATGAAGAACAAATTAAAAACAAAACAAAACAAAACAACGAAACAAAAATGCGTGCTGTGCCAGATGCCCGGGAGCCCGGTATGGTGCCTGGCATGTTGGAGGCGCCTGCTGACAGGTGGCCGCTGCATTTCGGAGAACTCCGCACTCCAGTCCTCCATCACATCGGAGTCCATAAATCTGGACACCAACCCAAGACTAGGAACAAGTCTCAGAGCTGGCAGCAGGATGAAAACTCCCCACATCAAAGCCAACTAGTAGAGAACTGAAGGCAGCAGGCAGTTACTGGAAAGATCTCTGGTCTAGATTGCAAGGAGTCGTGGCATCTAGCCTAGACCCTGCCGGCACCCAGCTGCGTGGCTTCAGGCAAGACACTCCTAGGGCCCCTTCTCTGGGCTTCAGTTTCTTCTGGTCCTTCTTTCCAGCTCTTAAGAGATGATGTGGTTTAGAGCAGCTACTCTTCCCTACAGGGCCCTCCTGGAATTCCCACCCAAAAGGATCGAACTTGCATGTCCCCACATCTCCCTCTTGGGAATTCTGATTCCCCAGGAAGGGACGGGGACTGAACAAGGAGTCCCCTCTGTACCCTGACACCAAGGGTAGGCTGTAATTTCAGCAACACAGGTCCCCATTTCCACCCTCCTTCTCAACCCTTGCACCCTGAAAAGCAAATACAGACACCAGAATGGTTTCTAGCAGGGTATTATCTGAAAATTATTAGTAGGAAATTAATCTGTTTTATCATTACTTCTCCTTAGAGGTCATCCCAGAGGCCCCACTCCATCCACATTTTTTTCACTGTGAATTTCTTTCTACACTTGGTCTCATAAATCTAACAGAATGTGTGCGAGGGTGGGCAGTGCATAGCTTGTTTTAAGTAGTAACCAAAACTGCGTTTAGAATACAGAGGAAGTTAGCATTGCTTCATAATTCCATAAGTCAAGTGAATAGGAGGCATTAATTTTTTTTTTTTTTTCCAAAAGGCTTATTTAGTGACTTTTAGCTACAGTGACTTGCTCCTCAGGCCTTGCTCTATAGACCATATGGTAATCATAGCTAAAGTCTCTTATTACCTGATCCGTGTGATACACACAATGAGAGGCCTTTTGTCCAACCTCACCCAACCAATACCACCTTCAGCATTTCAGCGGAATGAAGTGTATATCATCTGTGAGAAAAATTCAGAGGAATCTTGAGTGCATTGGATGAGAAATACCCATCTATTGTATGAAAACCACAATTCATTTATCTGTTCTACTACTATTGATGGACAGTTAGGTTGTGTCCAGTTTCTGGCCATTAACATCTATTAAAGTTAAACGTATGTTAGTGAGACATATTTTTTTGTGTGAATTATTTATTCTAATTTTTTTCATTGTTTTTTGGGGTGGTTTTTGGTTTTTTTTGTTTTTGATTTTTGTTGTTGTTGTTTTTATTTTGTTTCATTTTGTTTTGTTTTGGTCCATTGTCAATTGATTAGCTATCTTTTCTTTTGACTTTTAGGAATTTATTTTTTGCAATTCTGGATATTAGTCCTTTTTCAGATAAGTGTATTTCAAATATTAACTCTTAACTGTAACTTGTCTTTTCACTCTTTAAATGAGTTTGTGATAAACACCTTCAACAAACTAAGACTAGAATACAATTTTTTAAATTTAATAACACGTATCTATGAAAACGTACAGCTTACACTATACTTAATGGTGAAATAGCAAATGTTTTCCCCTGAGTTAAGAAAAAAGACAAGGAAGTATGGTATCTCCACTCCCATTCATTCAATGTTCTCTTGCCAGCACAATTAAAAAAAAAAAAAAAAAGAGAGAGAGAGAGGGAGTATAAAAATTGGTGGAAAGGAAGAAATATTTGTAGATTTGTAGATACTATAATTGTGTGAGTAGAAACATCCAAAAGAAGCTATACCTAATATGTTAGAATTTATATGTGTTGGATAATATACAATATACAATATACAATAATCAAGTATTATCTTACATACAGGTAACAATCAATTAGAACATAAAGTTTTAAAATACCACTTATGATAATTTCAAAAAACATCAAATACTTAGGAATAAATTTAATGAAAGATATGCAAAACTTCTATACATAAAACTATCGAATATTTGCTATGAGCTGAATTGCATTACCACTCCCTTCCCAAATTCATATGTTGAAGCCTTAACCCCCTGCAGCTCAGAATGTGATCTCGGTATTTGGAGATAGGGCCTTTAAAGAGGTGATTAAGGTAGAAAGAGGTCCTATGGGTTAGCCCTCATTCTATACATCTGGTATCCTTGTGAGAAAAGTTTCGGATATAGACACACACAGAGGAAAGACCATTAGAGAACACGGCAGGAAGGCAGCCAACTGCAAGCCAAGGAGAGAGGTCTCAGAAGAAAACCAAACTGCCAGCATCTTGATTTTAGACTTCTAACCTCCAGAACTGTCAGAAAACTAATTCCTGCTGTTGAAGCTATTTTGTTACGGAAGCCCTCGCAAACTAACATTGCTGAGAGAAATTAAGGAATACATAAATAAATGGAGGGACAGACCGTGTTCATGGATAAGAAGACTCAATATTGTTAAGCTGTCAATACTCTCCAGATGGCACTAAAGATTGATCACAACCATAATAAAAAGTCCAGCAGATTTTGTTTGTGTATGTGTATATGGAAATTGACAAGGTAATTCTAAAATGTATATGGAGATGCAAGTCACAATAATCTTAATGGAAAACAAATTTGAAGGACTTATATGCCAGACAGTGAGGCTTATTACAAAGCTACAGTAACCAAAATAGTGTGATACTGGTACCAAGGTAGAAAAAGATCAATGAAATAGAGTGTCAAGAAATAGAGCCACAACCATACTGTCATTTGAATTATACCAGGTCACCAAGATATCCATACAGGAAAAAAAAAGGAACTTTGATATCTGCCTCATATCATACACCAAAATCAATTCCAAGTGGACTGTAAGACCTAAATGTGAAAGGTAAAACAATAAAGCTTCTAGAAGAAAAAAAGAAAGAATATGTTTATAAATTTGGAGCGATAAAATATTTAAGAAGGATTAAAATGCACTAAGCATAAAAGATTGATAAATTAGACTTGATTAAAGAGAAAAACTTTTGCTCATCAAAAGATGCCCTTTTCGAAAAGTTTCATCCACTTGTCAACAGTATTTATTGAGCATTTACCAGACTCTGTCCTAAGTCCTGTGGCTAGAGTGGAAAGCAGAGAGACACTCTCTCCACCCTCTAGCAGTTCATCTTCTAAAGCAGGGCCTGGCAGATTTTTTTCTATAAAAAGCCAGATAGTAAATATTCTAGGCTTTAGGGGCCACTAGTGTTCTCTGCTGCAAATAATCCTCCTCCTCTTTTTTATCCTTCTCCCTCTTTTTCCTTGGCAATTAATTCAACACGCAAAATTATTCCTAACTCACAGCCCTACAAAAACAGGTCACAGGACTTGTCAGGCCTGCAGGCTGTAGTTTGACAACCCCTAGTCTAGAGAGAAGGGAAGATTGACAATATACAGAAAAACAAATAAATAAGCACATAACTTCAAATTCGCATGTGTGATATATGTAAGGATGTGTTATGAACGTGATAAAGGGGTGTTCCAACAAAGAAGAGTAAGGACAGGAAGGAAGGTGCGGGTTAGGTTAGCTGTGCTCCTCTGTGCGCTTCTCAACATGTCTCAGCCTCCCCTGTAGTTAGGCTGGCCTTGTACCTCGAGTTCTGCTCAATGGACTATGAGCGGAAATGATGTTGTCACTTCTGCGTCTATAAAATGTCCTGGTGATGGTCCATTATCTCCTTCTACCATGGGGCTGGGAGATTTCCCTGTGATGTCTGAGAAGTAAACTTTGTTAAGCTATCAATATTTTAGGGTTGGTTTGCAGCCTAGTCTAGCCTACTCTGAATAGCACAGGAGAACTCGTTTAAGCTGAAATATCAGAAGGGGCAAACCGATAGATGCGATTTTCTATTTTATTCCACATTACGCTTTTTAAAATGCTGGCCTTGATCCACTAAATGATTTCCTGACTTATCAGTGGGTTGTAACCCACACTCTGAGAAACATGTATAGTATGTATATACAATATTATAATACATATACTTCTAATTTTCTTCCAAATCTAGGATTCTACAACTTCTAGCACTGAGTCCAAAATAGCTCAATCCATGTAGTTATCAGCTGATTTTATTGTTATTACTTTCACAGAAACCAGAATGAGAAAAATACTGCACACAGATGAAGAGAGAACACTTTGTGATCTCATAGCGAAAGCCATGGATCGAAGTGGCTCCTCCCTCTGCCCTGCCCCGCTGCTCAGAAGGTCTGTCTCCCCGAGGGGCTGTATGGCATAGTATTCAGCTATGCAGGCTCCCGAGCTGGGCTGCTTAGGTTCGGTCTTAGGCTTCCTGCTTCTCACATATGTGCCCTGAGAAAGCCACTTAACCTCTCTCAGCTTCACTTTTTGTGTTTGTAAAATGAACATAAAAGCAATTTCTCTCCCCCTGAGGTTTAAATGAGAAACACAGGTAGAGCTTTTTAGCACATCCTCTTGTCATTATGCTTGTATAAAGCCACTTTCCTGGTGAGCAGCTTGTCTAAGACACAGAAATGATGGTGGCCCCTTTCCTTAAAGACGCGGTCATATGTAAGATGGTGCAGGACTGAGCTTGGAGGGAAAAATAGAGACAAGGCTGACTTCACCCAGACCTATGTGCCAGTGCCTAGCACAGTACCAGGTGCAAATGGGTGTTCAAGAAATGGTTGTTGAATGAATCAATCAATCACTGTACTCACAGCTTCCATCAGGTGAACTCACAAAGTGCCAGCTTTAAAAAAAACCACAAGCTCCAAAGCCAGAATTCGCCAGTGCTGCCCGTCCCTCAGACTCATGCCAGGTTTGCAGGCCTCTGCCATCGCCACATGCCTGGGAATGCTGGCCCTGATCTGAAACGGGAGATGAAGCAGCCGACCCCTGATGAGACAGACTCCTTTAGAAAACCAAATCTGTTTATTAGTAATTTTCACCTCCGGGTTCTGGCCCTCGCCTTGAGGCACCGTTCATAACACTTGTACGTTATTCCATAGTTTCTTTCCAAAGGACTTTAATTTAAAAACACATTTCTGTCCCACAAAAGCACCCTAGCCAGAGCTGCAGAGCCGCAAAAGGTGGAAGACATTTTCACAGGGCCATGAAGTTTCAGGTAAGATGACCGTGGGTGCGTCACAGGAATAGTGTCACTCAACTCTACAATGCGGATGTGTCTAGATCTCTGTGATTCCCTAATCTGGGTTTGAAGAGCTAGACTAGCAGAATCCCAGAGAAATAAGGAAAACAAAGTTGTGACTGGCTTATGCTTTTATAATAATAAACACTTTTATGATTTCCTCTTCCGGGCACTCTGCGTTCTAGCCCTCATAAGAATGTCAAAACAAGTACTATTGGTACCACTTGTTAGCTGAAGAAACAGAGGCTCAGGGAGATGAAGGAATTAGCTGAGGACACACGGTGAGGGAGCTGGGTAGAGGATTCTCCAAGCTCAAGTTCACATCACTGTTCCCAGGTGCTTTCTCTCTCGACCAATCCTGACTCTGGATAAAAGGCCTGACCCTGCACACATTAGCATAATAATGGAAGGCAAACCTTCCAACATCTGAAATGGAAAATCACCTCCTCTAATAATCACTTTCCACACAGGCTCACCCAAAACCACCACCAACAGCCCAATTGGGAAGGTTCTGTTATTTGCTAAGACTCTGTGACTATCCCAGAATCGGCAAGTGCCTCTATAGTGAGTGGGCTGAAGCGTGACCCCCTAAGATATGTCTACATCCTCATCCTAGAACCTGTGTTATTTTTTATGGTAAAGCATGTGATGACAAATCTAAAGATAGCGGCTTGTCTAGGATTGTCCAGTTGGGCCCCAGATACAACCACACGTGTCCTCTAAGAGAGAGGCAGAGGGAGTTTGGGAAACGGCGCAGAGGAGGCAGCGATGTGAAGACAGAGGCAGAGATCTGCGTGAGGCGGCTACAAGGTACACGCCGACTGCAGGCGGCCACAGAGGCCGGGGCGAGGCTCCGGCACCTGCAGGGAGCACACGCTGGCTTCCGGACTTTCTGTCTCCAGAGCTGCGAGCCCTGTTGGCTGAAGCCACCAAGTTTGTGTTAACCTGTTACAGCAGCCACAGGAAACAAACACACCCTCTTAACACGCCAGCTTAACTTGGCCAGGTCCCATCAGAGGTTAGAAACGAGGTGGCTCAGAGTGAACTATGGGCTCCTAGACGTTATCTTAGGGTCTCTTAGTAACAAAACCCCCCACAGATCCATTTTTTCAAGGATGTCGTGGGAAGACACTCATTTTGAAAATAAAACTGTTAAGGCTTCAGAAACCAAACTGATGTACACGAGAATGTTGAAGGACAAGGATTTGGCCTGACATGGGGGAGACTGGCACCTGGGCTGTCGAGAATGAGATAGCTCGGGGGCGGGAGGGGGGGAAGGTCCGTATTAGGATGAAAAGAAGCTCCCCAAAGTATAGCTCAAATGTTGTGGGGTAGTGAGCATGTGGCTGGGAGATCTATTTTTTGAATTTGAGAGATCTGCACTCAGGCAGGCTGATGGCAGAGGGACCGCCCCTCCTCCTACCTGGCCTTTTTTTTTTTTTTTTTTTTGCTCTGTAACAAGGCCACTGAGTTATATTCCAGCTTGACTGAAAGGATTAAGGAAGCAACTGACACCTTGGAAGTTCTGAGAACACAAAATCTGGAAATATCATGGAAAGTTTCCCTTCTGCTTCCCTCGATACAGGTGTTGAGTTGACCAACTTTGTTTACTACTCCTTCCTTCAATAAATCAAGATGGCACACCCTCTCTGCACCAGGCACTGAATCAGGACCAGAGAATACAGCAGAGAACACAAGAGCCACAATCCTGTCCTCTTGGAGGGACTCCCTAGAGCAATGGTTCAGGGGACGTATGGCAATGTCTGGAGACATTTCTGGTTGTCACGACTGGCGGGGTGTGTGTGTGTGTGTGTGTGCGAGCGCGCACGCGGGGGGAGGGGGGCGGAGGGCAGTATTAGTGGCACCTAGTAGGGAGCAGCCAAGTACACTATGTCCTACAATGCACAGGACCAGCCCCCAACCACTAAGAATTATCTGGCCTAAAATGTCAGTAACACTGAGTGGTGCAATTAGTGGCCTAACTAGGTCACATCCATCAACAGGATGGTGGGTGAGAGTGTTAGAGGGGAAAACAGGAAGCTGGAAGAGCATGCGGGAGGGAGAAGGCGCGCTCCGCCCCCGCCCCCGCCCCGCTCCCCGCCCCGCTCCCCGCCCCCTCCCCGCCCCCTCCCCGGCCAAGCTCATGTCTACGCGAGGCCTGAAGGATGAGTGGAAGCAGGTAATGAGGCTGCAGGAGCAGAGCAGAACCTTCCAGGCAGAGGGAAACTGCACCTGTGAAAGTGGAAAAGCAAAAACGCTGACCTCTCGTCTGGCTAAAGGGGTTATAGGAGCGTGCGGGTGGGGGAGGGGCAGAGGAGGAGGTAGAGCGAACGAGGAAACCTTCACAAGCGCTGTGCCCTCACTCTGGAGAAGAAGCACCTTTATTATGTAAGGAGGCATAACTTCATTAAGAACATAGGTTTGGAGTCAGACCTGAATTTAAATCCCAGCTCCACCACCCTACATGCTGTGTAGCTTTGAAGAAGACACAAACCCCGAGTTTTTAAACCCAGTTTCAGAATGTAAAGCAGAGGGCGGAGAGGGAGAATAACATCTACCTCAGGTGGCAGCATTAGGATGAAATGAGAAAATGCACATGAGCAGCTTGGCACTCGGCACAGCCACAAATAGATGTTGTTCTTATTTGTGATGTCAAAGGTCCCTCTGGGGCCAGTGTGCAAAATAAAATGGGGAAGGACAACCAGAATCACTCCTCCCTGGGAACATAAAGCTCCAAGCATAAACAAAATAACTGAAATGTTACAGAATGAGAACTAGCTACCACGAAGCAGAGCTTCTGAGGGACTTCAGGTCCTGATGACAACCCAGTGCAATCCTAACCATGACTGAACCACGAACGAGCAGCTCCCACGCCCATCAGAAAGCACGTCCTCTGGATAAGTGAACACCCACCACCTACATCCGACCACCCTAGTTGGCCTGAGAAATGAATGCTGCGAAACCTTAGGAAAAAATCTTTATCATGGCCCCGGTGGGTGATGGTGATGACCTTGTACCGTGGCCAGGGCACAGCCAAAGAACACGGGTCCCACAGATGGCGAGGCTCCTCCATACAAACCTCCAAGCTTATCGCCTTGATCCAATTTTCTTAACAGCTTCTTGCTCAACGACTTGTTCACTGCCATAGACAGGGTTCCAATCTGACACCCTGGCACCTCAGGCGCCCCGCAACTCTTAGAAAGAAGTT
Organism: Rousettus aegyptiacus; assembly: GCF_014176215.1. Classification (NCBI taxonomy): domain Eukaryota; kingdom Metazoa; phylum Chordata; class Mammalia; order Chiroptera; family Pteropodidae; genus Rousettus; species Rousettus aegyptiacus. Next base: position 48,444,711 of record NW_023416309.1, on the reverse strand, counting down.
AGGATACTTTCGTATCAATGGTCCTTAAATGTGAATGATGTGGTTTCCTAATCTACTCCTGGTGAACAAACTTTCATTAACCAGAATGAAATGAGCTCTATACTGAGAGAGGGACGACTAAACCATCTCGGAGTGGCTGTTCTATATACCCAGCCAGAAGAGTGACATTACTCTGCAACTGTACTTTGCTTTCAGAAATAAACAGGTACACGAAATATGCCCAATATGCATTATGAATGGGGTGGGGGACAACCACCCCTCAAAAGAGTTCAAGACCACTTCTCGGTATCTAAGTGCTGCCCACCACCCATACCAGCCATGTGGTCTCAAGTTCCAGCTTGGGTCTCCGTTTTTCTCTTGAAGGCAGACAGACCCAGTTTCCCCAGGGAGAAAATCCAAATCACAGAAACAAGTGACCAGCCTTCATGTGCACACACTAAGTTGCTTTTATTAATCCAGCACGGCATGCTACAGATACTGTACAGCATGAACATTTATTCATTACAAAAATGGCTTCCAAACCATTAAAAATGAAATTGGAATAAGAGCATAAAACGGAACAGTAACATCACAACTGTTAGGAAACATTCAAAGTATTCACAAAAAATGTTATAGTTAGCATCTTAATAAACCAGAGAAAAATCGGAGACAGTTTTACAATCGCTTCATGTCAACTACAATGGCACTGAATGAACAGGTTTCAGCTTTATACAGCATTTTGCAACATCAACATGCCTAGGTTTTTTTTTATTTTTAAAGTCTGCTACCTACTTGTATGTCGTACGAGTACATAAAAGTGGCAGCTGGTTTTTCCTTTAAGAGTAATCTAATATACAGAATTTTGGCCCTTAAGGGTTTATACCTCTTCATTTAAAATGCTTTCTGGACAATCTGCTACCAAACACATCTTGTTATAGGTGACATTAAAACTACATACAAATCTACCTATGTAACATCACAGCAAAACATGATGAACGAAAATTACAGCATCAAAAAGAGGGAGAAAGCTAAAGTCACTGAGAATTTTGGCACATAAAGTTTTGCACACAGTCAGCCCACATCCTGCAGGGTGTCGGACAGTCGACTGTGAGTTCAAAGGGGAAACAGGATGGTTCCCACTGCTGCTCACACAGCGTCGCTAGAATTCCCTCACTAATTTTCAAGTCTTGTTTTACATAATGGCTTTTAAAGCAACTTTTGTTAATGCTACTGATCCTTTAATGCAACTATTCATGTCCATTTGGCGGCATCTGGGGATTCATACAGGGGGGGAAAAAAGTCAAAAAGGGAAACAAAAAATATATATATACACATTTTATATATAAACTTAAAAACCTTGTACAAATGAGTTGTTATATATAAGATGCTGATGCTAAGGGGAAAAAAATTTTATACAGTTTCAAGAAAAAGGAAAACATATTTTAAAAGGGATGACGTACAGGTTCGACAAGCAATCTCTAAAGCAATAAATACTACTGGCCCAACAGCGTTGTGATTCCATTAATTGTTGAGTAGCATCCCCTCCCCCCAAAAGAACAACACCATGGAACAAGGTATATTAACACATTTTAACCCTTTGTTTCTGTACATTTAAACAATAACAAGTAACATCACAATAAAAGTTGTTTCACACAGAAGAAAAAAAAAGTAACGGCACTGCATTCATCGTGCCCTTATGGTTTCAAAACCAGGTGTAAAATGATTGGTTCGCAAGCTCGTATTTAATACAAATAATACAGAACCAACTCCTTCTGGAGGGCTGCTTCAAAATTGCTTCTTTTTTTTTTCCTTTTTGTTTTTTAATCAGTCTTTTAAAACTAAGCTATCCGAACTACATAACAGTTATGTATATATATATATTTTTTAAACGCTACAAAGACTTTAAACAGCTGTTGATAAAAATTTTGGTAGAATCATGAGGTTCTTCTCTCATCTACATATTTAAAAGGAGAAATTGAAATAAGAATGGGTCAAATATTGACCAATGAACTTGATAAACATTAACTAATGTAGCCACATGGCACAAAATTAAAAGAGTACAAAACAAAACCTTTCAAAGGGAGGGGAAATAAAGAAAAGCAAAACGAAACACTACACAAACCAGCTGGGGCTAACGAAGCTAAAGCTATTCTAAAGACTTGGTTACGAGGGAGAGCGGCTGGGGCTGGGTCCCGGCCAGAGAGCTGTGGGAATGTAAGGAAGATGTTGACGGCTGTGCAATAGATGAGGAGGGCATGATGGGCGGCTGCAAAGCGGCAGGAGGCAGGTCCAAGGCCCCGTTGGGACAGAGGGCGGGGGCCTTGCCATGGGCGGCCTCGGCAAGCAGGAGGGCGGGTGGCGGAGGCATCATGGAGAGGTGGGCCAGGGGGTCGGGCTTCAGGGACAGCGAGAGAGGCTGGGTCTGCTCAGTCTGTGACTTGGCGTCTTGGGGAGGGGAGCCTAGCAGGCTGGGGGAAGGAGGAGGCGAGTCTAGTAAGCTTCCATCTGAAGAGGGTGGGCTGAGGCAGCTGCCTTCACCTTGTATGTAGCGAACGCACTTTTTTTTTCTCCTAGAAACAGGGGAGAGAGTTTCTGTGAATAAAGGGCAAAGGTGCCAAGGGAGAGAGTTATCTAACGCTCAGAGTCAAGATGAAGTCACCTAACAGATGCCCTCCCCCCGACTCCTGGAGACGGCACGCCCACTGGCCAGAGGACTATTAAAATTACACCAGGGCGCCATGCTCACTAACTGCTGCCCCACCTAAGACTGCTCTGCCGAACGAAACAGTCGAGAGTACAGCACTCCCTCCGTACCTGCTTCCCCCGCCCCACTAAATACCCTAGGCCCCGCCCCTGCCCAAAGGTAAGTGAGCAGACTAAAGGATGCCACCTGTACGTGGTGGCGTCTCTGCCAGAAAGTGGCTGCACGCGAACTGAGATGAACTGGAAAACTGGTTATTTCTCTTCGGCTCACACGTCTCCTCACTTTCCCATCACACCTCCCGTTCCCACCGCTATCCCACCCCCTCCCCCAATGGCGTGTGTGTGTGTGTGTGTGTGTGTGTGTGTGTGTGTGAAAGAGAAAGACAGAGCCCTCCTTCCCCAGGAACCTCCTACGAATATAAACTCAAAATGCTGACCACTGAGCCCACAGAGCTGAAGACAGCGCTAGCAAGAGGCTTAAAGGTTTCAACACACCACCGCCACCACCGCCACCACCGCCACCACCACCACCACCACCGCCACCACCGCCACCACCACCACCACCACCGCCACCAGGCTGCTGGCGCCCGGAGAGCTTTCGGGCTTGTCTGTTAAGAACCACACCAAATCAAGAGGTCAGAATCAGGTGAGAGGAGGAGGGAAACAAAAATAAAACAAAATAAACTTAAAAAAAAAACAAAAACGAAAACAAAAAAAAGAAAAAAAAAAACCACCAAAAACAGGTAGAAGAGGATAACAAAGGTGGGGGAGGGGGAAGAATAAGAAAAACAGAAAATGATCCAAAGGAACAAGAATAACTGGTCGTATGGCCTGCAGGTTGTGGATTAAATTATGATTCAGACTTGACTTTTTTTCTTTTTCTTTTTCTTTTTTTTTTGTTAACGATTTGGGGTCTTCCCCTCCCCCAACCCAGAGTGAGAAGGCTGGAAAGGAAAGACGGTGAGGATGGCGTGGCGGGGTCCACGTGGCGAGGCCAGTGAACGGAGGGCACGGCATGTCGCACGGGCGTGACGATGACGGAGTGACGGGTCGCAGCGCGGGCCTCCCTGGGTCGGGGTCATCCTGACTAGTGTTGAAACCACAAAGACTAATTCTGCCCTGTCCCAGAACCAGAACCTCCCCTCTCCGCTTCCTGTTTATGTACGAAGTAGGAATGAACATTTCCGAGCCTCTCTTTCCTGTCATCGAAGGTTGGGGAGATCAAATCAAGAAACTGAGCGTGTGACCTCGAAGCTTCTCCTATTCTGAATCCCAGTCCAGTGGGATAATATCTGGTAGGAAAGGTGATACTGGGGACCAACTCCATCTATGCTCCAAAACTAATGCAGATACAGGGGATGTGCTGATCTAAGGGGAACACAGTCAGAACCGTGGCTGATAACACTCCATCTGAAAACAAGTGTGTAGGCACCAGCTGGCTTTTCATCACTAGAAAGCAACTGAGATGCTGCCTATTTGAAGGCAACCTCTGTCAGATGTCACTGGCCTTTGAAAGGAAGGGGGTGTAATTAGTCTGTGCCCCAGAGCTGCCTAATCAGGCCCCTGAGTGTGTGGGGTATGGATTCAGCAAGATGGCAGGAGAGGAGAGGGGAGGGAAGGGGAAGGGGAAGGATGGGAGAGGCATGCTTGGTCTTCCCTGCCTCCCAGAGGCGAAGACCCGTTGGGCCAGTGGCCTCAGGGTCTATCCGTCCCCTCTCTGAGTTGGAAGGAACTCTAGGGGAGAGTGAGGGCAGCCTCCCTCACCTTCACAATGACATGGTTCCTTTCTCTTCTCTGGGATAAACGGGTTCTGCTCCCATCGCAGAAACCCAGGGTAAACAATTAAGCCTCTCAAGAGTTTTAAGCCACCTTAGCCTGCAGATCAAAACATGCTATAAAAAAAAAAAAACTAAATGTCCATGCATTTTGAAAATGGGAGATGGGAGGGGGTGGGGAGGCATAAGCAAAACAGAGAAAGCAACGGGGAGAAACAAGAGAGAGGAGAGAGACAGAAAGGGCGGAGAACGACAGGAAACGAGGGGGTGACATCAGCAGCATTCCATGCTATATTAGGGCAGAGTGAAAAGACGGGGAAAGCAACTTGGTGGGCTCAAAACAGAATCTTGTTAAAAATGTCCTCAAATGTCAAATAAAATTAGAAGCCTTGTGCAGTGAGTGAGGAGCCCTGATTGGCTAGGAGCCTTTCCGGGGCTCCCCTCACCCCTCCCGCCCTCCTTGTGACACGGAAGTTTCCAAGTCGTGGGGATGAGCAGAGGCATCATGAACACGGGACATGAAGACTATGAATGAGAAAGCGATGCTCCTTCTAACAGGAGGCTGAGCAAAAGGCAGTCGGAACACACACACACACACACATTTCTGACGGTCCAGAAAATGGCTCGTTTTGCAACTTTTTTTTTTTTTTAAAGTACATTTTATCCTATTGATTTAGCATCAAGCCAGATCCTGGCCAAGAGAAAAAGGTGAAGAAAAAAGGGACAAAACCCCCCTTCTTGCCCTTCCCCACCTAGGTTCCATCTCCAATCAAGGAGTGGTGGCCTCTTACAAACCCACTTTCAACTTCACATGGGTTTGTCCTGAAAGGAGACTCGTTCTTCCTGACCCTGTTTTGGAGTTACACCCTCAGAAGAACAGAAATGCACCTGCTAAAAAGCATTTAGGGTAAAACATGCCCCAACGGTAGAAAAAAATGGCCACCGGGAAGCTGCTAATGGTGCTGAGGTGAGGAAGAACACTGAGTAGGGACCTCTCGGCATCCACGACGGCAATGCCGTCACGCTGACAGCTGGCCTCTCAATGCTGCACTTCATGAAATCAAGTTTATGCGGCAGCCGCAAAGGTTTTTCGGCTGTTTTCGTTTTTGGTAAAAACGTCCTGAAAATTCTAGTCTCTGAGGAAGATATCACGCCCTGGCTTTAGCAAGGTGTGGGCTGTGTCTGGGAAGGGGGCCTCCATCCAGTTGGCGTTACTAATGATAACTTTCACCAAAAAAATGCCAAGTCTAACTCGCAGTAACTTCGAAACAAAAAAGGGATTCATAAAACCACCACTCACCTCCTACGAACAAAATACACAAACCAGGCAACAAACCATATTGCGAGGTATGCACAATGGTGTCAGCCATGCATTCCTACGGATGGTGAGAAACCCTCGGAAGAGATCCTGTGATTAGCTCATCCTTGGCCAAGGCAGGGCTTCTTAGAGCAGGACTCTCCAGCTACTTATCTTCCTACTCAGCGCAAATAAAATTCTGACATGAATTCACTGCCTAGATAGATAGGTCAAGCAGAGTTCCTATCTTCTGGGCTAGCTCTAATTAAATACCTAACGTCTTTCGTTAACTTCATCATGAAACTCTTTTCTGTTACACAGAGAAGACCCCAGGACTGTGTGGGAAGGACACCTGTCACCTCCGTGAACACTGCCACCTGGAAAAATGACTGAGAATCCCTCTCTTGCTGGGTGTTCACCCAAGGCCCCCCCCGTCCTCACATAATGGGCAGAGGGTCGTCTGGGGAGTCCCTCTCAGTCAAGACTCTCAGGCCCTCTCTCCCCTAAAGGCGTGGTCAACGCGAGGTGTTTCAGTCTCTTGTACGGCATCGGAGCGGGGGGAAGAGACATGGAGAGTCGTGGGCATGCACAGGATGGGATGGACATCTGAGCTAACGTCTAAACACGCAACACACGGCAAAGGCATGGAAGAGAGGGACACGTGACAAGGGAGGCACTACAGACAGAAAAGCATGTTCGGGTATTGAGATACCTACCATCATAATACTCCAAATTCAAAGACTGCTTGTATCAGAACAAAGAAACAACAAATTTAACCGAAGGTGCTCATTAAAGAAAGGGAAGTGAGACAGGAACTAGTTGGCATCCCTCCACCAAGAAGGAAGTACCTACGCCTTCCCTGAAATTACTAGTTGGATGGAAGCCTGCAGGTGGAACCCGGGTGTTTAATTTGGACTCTTCTGATACATCTCAGAACCAACGGTCTCTCTCGCTCTCTCTCTAAATGCAGACGCATACATTTCTCGTTCTGCAGGCTGGCAGCCCTGCAGCATGCGACTGCATGACTCGCTGCTCGCAGCCCTTTAGCTGGTGCATGCCGTTCAATGCCACGCTTCTTTTCCGCACTGTAAAACAATGTCAGCTAACCAAGCTCCTCTGTACAGAGATGTGGTTTTTAAACATAAAACAAACAAACAAAAAATAAAAAATAAAATAAAAAGTAAAACAAAACCAAAAAAAGCCTGCCCCAGAGCACTTGTCCAAGTCTTGACTCCGAGTTGCATGGGAATGCTACTCCTGGTGCCAATTTTAGCTCATTCAAACCTTTGGAAATGGTGGTCTCTGCACTCAGCACACGGGCCACAGAAGTATTCATGGGGCTGGGCCAGTTCTAGGACACTGGCTTTCAAAGCAAAAGGGTAAGTGCCCGTTCTGGTCAGTTAGGGTTGTGGTCTCGGCCCTACCGCCAGGGTTATATCATTTTTAAGAGAGGGGTGTGGGGAGAAAGAGAAAGTGGGGAGAGGACTCAGCATAAAATTAGCAAGGAAATTTTGAAGAATGAGGATCATTAGTCATTGATATCAGTGCGGGAGTAGATGGGAACGGGGTCAAAATATATTGACACGCTAAGGTACCAGAAGGACAGAATGCTTTGATTTTCCCAAAGGCCTCGCAGTGGTAATATACCTGCATGGTTTGCACCATAAAGTCTGTCGGTCAAGCCCGAACAGTGCCCGACACTTCTTTGGAGTATTTGCATCTGTTAGCATAAGGTAAACACAAAAAATACAACACAATGGTGGGTCGTGCTCAGTTGGATGTGAAATCTCAGCTACAGCTGACTTGTCTTCTAGATCACCTCGGTTCTATTTGATTGTCTTCCCTCACCAAGGGCATGAAAGGAAAGGACTTCTATGAGTCAAAAGAAAAAAAAATAAAATAAAATGATAAAACACACACACACGCACACACACAAAACAACAACCAGAAACCAAAAAACAAGGAAAAATAAATAAAAATAGAGAGAGAAGAGGAGGGGGAAAGGTGACGTTGTTTGCGGCTACCTAGGCCAGGGTTACGAAGGAGGTCACGGAGCCCCACCCTGGGCTGTCATGAGGAGGGGGACGGCAGGTAACATCCCTGGGAGGGGCGCGCTGGGGTTTGCTGTCGCTGACCCGAGGAGGCGCAGATGATGCGGTTTTACAGTGGCATTTTGGCTAGCAGCAGCAGGGGAACAAGCACAACCCTCACAGAGCAGTGTCCCGCGCCCTCGTGTCTCCTAAGATCCACACACAGAGCTACAAAGCGACAGGCCAGAGAGGGGGAAAGGATCGAATAGACCAGCTGCAAACCAGCACAGCGAATCTGGGAAATCTATACACACCTGCAAGGGCCGCACCAGTTATTCTGTTGATCAAGGCCAAAGCGCGCTCGGCATTTCTTAGGAGCGCTCAGGTCTGAATGAGTTCAAGAGAGAAGCGAGCAGAGGAGGAGGACGTGGGAGAGAGGGAGGAAAGAGAGAGAGAAGGGGAGGGAGAAAAAGAGAGAGAGAGAGAGAGAGAGAGAGGGAGGGAGGGAGGGAGGGAGGAAAAAAGGGAGGGAGGGAGAGAAGAAAAAAGAGAAAGATACAAATAAGAAAAAAATAAAAATAAAAAAGGGAATAAATCAATGACCTGGTTACTAATTACAAAATATTGACTTTTGATTTTTAACTTTCTTTAATTAAAAAAAAGGTAAAAAAAAAATCACATTCTTATTCAACTTGTGAAATTAGCTGTTGCAAATAAAGCTGCAGTATCCCTTCGTTAAGGACTGTCTCTCAGATTCGGTTTGAGCTGATAAAGGGAAGTTAGATACTGAAGAACTAGCTTGTAAACAATATTTTTCCTCTTTTGGTTCTGCTTTCCTTTTTTTTTTTTTCTTTCAATTTGTTTTTCTTAAAGAAGAAAATAAAGCAAAGGAGGGAATTAAGTTTGTAACATGCTTTTTTCTTCTCAGAGTACAACAGTTTAAAAAAGAAAAAAACTACAAATAAAAACAGAACAAAATGAAACAAAACAGAAAGAAATAAAGAAAGAAAAGGGTTGTGGGTATTGGGATATTGCAGCTTTTGGAACGTTCATCTTTCTTTTGAAATCTGTTTTCATTAATATTAAGAGAGGAACAGATAAAGGTAAACAGGCTGTATGAATGAGCTGTTAAGAGTTAGTTAGAAGCTCATAGCAGCACTTAAGCAGGTACAGTCAGTAAAATGCTAGTGGGTTTGCAAAGTATGAGCAGAAAAGCAAAAGGAAGAAAAAAAAACTAAAATAAAAAAAAAGCAAAGGAAAAAAAATCATACTGCGGATGCATGCTTGCGTGAGAAAACTTAGTGGGAGCAATGAAAAAAAATGCCATTAGATTAAGGAGGTTTATTACTGAATTCCTTCCGTTTTTTTTTTTTTTTTACCAGTCTCTTTTAAAGAAATACTGCATATTCAATTTGCACAGTTAGTTCAACTCTAAATCACTGTCATCACTGCTTAAACAACTGTCATGGAAAAAATAAATAAATAAACAAAGCAAAAGTTAAATTAAATTAAAAAAAAAAACAACAAAAGCAACTGAAAAAAAAAAAAATCTACCGAAACATACGAAACCGTGTAGATGGTCATTTTAAAGAATGTTCAAATGTCATACGTGATTAATGTTAATCAAACTATAATGGCAAGAAAAATTAAAAAACAGTTTAGCAACTATTTTAACGACTCAAAATGACATTAGCACCTGTAATCGGAGGAAGTGAAAGGCAAGGATTTAGGAAACATTCGCTGTGTTCTGAAAAAAAAGAACAAATTATACAAAGCCTTCAAAATGTTTTTGTTGTTGTTTGTAAAAGCCTGGCCTTCTCCAAGGGACCTCTGAGATTGCCTATGCAGTATTTCTAATTTCTTCTAGAGAATGACAAACCTCCTTAATTTAAGTTGGGTGCAATTTACCACTGTAAAGGCATGCATCGAAACATTCAGGAACAGCCCAGTTAATGCCAAACACTCACATACACCCCTCCTACTCCCCTAGCCCCCTCCTCATCCCTACTCAGACACATACAGAATAAGCAAACTGTATACACCCCGCATAGGCATGCCTCCGGCTCCCCAGTTACAGGCTCTACAGTTATTTAAAAACACATTCCACTAGAATTACAATGTGCTTTTCATGCGACAATGAATGTTACTAGCTTTAAAAGGGCAATCATGAAGCAATTAATTAAAATGCATAAACAAAAAGGCTGGCTAAGATGGGTTCCCCCACAATGTCCTCCTGGCCTTGAGTTTCTCCTGCCTCCCCCGGATAGAAGCCTAATATCAAACAGTGGTCCTCAAAAGAGTATGGCTCCTTCCTGCACCCTCATTATTCTAACTTACCGTTGGTCTCCCCTGGCTGCTTGTCCCTTTTCCTCTTCTTCTTCTTCCCCTAGAGGAACAAACAAAACACAGGGAATTATTTCAATAAAACGAATGGGAAGAGGGTGTCTGGGGTCACCCGGAAATGAGAAGGCGGAAGGAGGGGAGCACCCTGCTCCCTTCATCCACACCAGCTCCTTGAGTGTTTTCCAGCCCCTAAACCCCTTTAATCCAAATGTCCAAATGAACTGTGCTTCAGCTGCAGGGACAACCAATCAGCAGGGGAAAAGAAGGATTCAATGCGGGGTGAAGGAAAGACCTCTTTCCCACGCACCCATGTCCATCCTCGAACCTGACCCAGAGCATCTGATTCCACAAAGGTGACGGGAAGAGCTGGATGAGGAAGATGCAGGAGGTGAGTAGACACAAGGCTAAAGTGGCCCAAGGGTCCACGGCCACAGGATGAATCAGTGTTGAGATGGCTATGTGGACTCAAAACCTTCTCGCCCCATGCAAATCTCTTAAGGCCAAAAGGTCCTTATTTTGAATCAAAAATTAAATGCTTAAGTAGGATTTTTTTTTTTTTTTTTTTTTTTTTTTTTTTTTTTAGAGCTGTAACGTGGGCCTTGCTTTTTAAAAGACAGCAGGGGGAATGAGAAAAGGCAAAATAGAACCAGAAATCATTTGCACTTCTTTTAAAACTGCTGAGTGGACATCCATAAAAGAGGAAAAGTTCTCTATAGTCCCATCTAACATATAATGATTATCATAACCCTAGGAATAACAGCTAATATTTATTGAGCACATACTACACGCCGGGCATGATTTTAAGTGTGCCATGCATATGGATGCATTTAACCTCACACAATCCTATCCAACAGGTATTATCACCACTCCAATTTCACGGATAAGGAAACCAAGGCACAGAGAGGTTACATAACCTTTCTGAGATCACAGAGCTAACAAATGGCGAGACCAGGATGGGAACTCAGGTGCTCTCGATTCCAAGACCCCTCATGCACTAAGCTGCACTACCTACGTGGTTAATGCCCTCTGAGGAAGGTTTTTAACAGATTATGGGTGAACTGCATGGAGTCATTCACATTCTCCAACCAGATCCTCCTTGACAGCTGGACAATCTTCCCATGGATGTAGAAGGGGCACGGGGGGAATTCTGTAGAGCTGACTGCCCCGTTCCAGATCTAAAACCCCTTCTCCATCACCTCACAGTACCTGCCCGTCCTACCCTTAATGAGATAGCTGCCTGGTATATGTGAAATGTCACAAACAGGAGGCACGGTCTCACACTTCTGTTTGTTTCAGAATCTCTCAATATCGCCCTTGCCTAAAGGTTGTCACAGTGTGTTAACACCAACTCCAGAAGTGACAAGAACGGTGATAGGCAGAAAACCTGAGAACCCATAAAGCCTTGTGACGAGAGACTCAGGGCGGAGACTGCGCAGTGTGAGCTCCATCCGAGGGCTAAGAGTCAACTGTTTCAGAGAAAGCCCCTTTTTTCTCTCAGATCTTGGGGCCTGTTCCACTTGGAGAATTTGTCTTGGCCTTCAGCTCGGCATTTCTATTTGAAACATTTTATGTTCCTAGATGTACAATGACAGGAAGGAAGGAAGGAAGGAAGGAAGGAAGGAAGGAAGGAAGGAAGGAAGGGAGGGAGGGAGGGAGGGAGGGAGGGAGGGAGGGAGTGAGGGAGGGAGGGAGGGAAGGAAGGAAGGGAAGGAAGGAAGTTAGTTCACTTCCTTCTCATGAACCTTAGCAGCCCATCTTCATGTCTGCGCCTCTCATGTAAGGAGCAGAGTGTCATGTGGCCACCTTGGAACAGGCAGAGGGTCTACTTTGTTTACTTAGGAGCTTGAGGTAAAAATTCAGCTGGGCACAGTGGTGTCAACATCCACATAACTCAAGGGCTTCTCATCACCTTTAATATAGCGTTCACCCATTTCCAATCTCCTGCAATACATTCTGAAAGGCAAATGAAAAGTCCACTACTCACGGGAAGCTTAAGATAACTGAGATGTTCGTGACTGAGGGAATGATCATTTAGACTAAGGGTTTCTAAAGAGCAGGGGTTGTGTTTTAACCAGAAGACATGAAGGAATTTAATAAATGCTACTTAGTGAAGAGAGGTGCATCTGAAGGGAGGAAGACATCCCCATCACCTCTTTAAATTTAACAAAACAAAGAAAAGGCCTAAAGTATGGTGGTAAGGGGGAAAAAACTCAAGATGAGCAAATGGCCCAGGATTTAGCTTTTTTACCCATTGTAGAGCTAATCTACATGATAAAGAAAATCATGTTCTAATATAATGCCAGGGGTCAGATGTCACTATGGGACCAAAATGTTTCCTCTTGTGCTCCAGGATGTGCCAAACCCAACAACCCAAATGTGACTGCTGAAGATTTCTGTCACCACTTGGCTGGAAAAGTGGAAAGTGAAAGAGGCTTGAGGTTAACTCAGAAGACTTTTTCCAGAAGAACCTCTTGGACTGTACAATGACCAAAGTAATTTGCAGAGAAACTTCTATGTCAACTCAGTTTAAAAAAAAAAAAAAATACTAACAAGTTTTCACCATAATCAAATCCATAAAAGTTTAACTATTGATTCTTGTTCCATAGACTGTTTCCTCGGGCATGGATGGATAGCTGGATGGATGGATGGAAGAAAGGAAGGAAGGAAGGGTGGGAGAAAGAAAGGAAGGGAGGAAGGAAGGAAGGAAAGGTGTTCATACCCATGAGTAATGAGCCATCGTAACAGGATCTGACAGTACCCCCTTGTAAGAGATAAAGCTCCTACAGCCCCAAATCCAGATCTACCTCTAAATTTTCTCTCAGGTCTTATCAGAGGTTCCCCTATTATACACACCCCATTCCAAGTGCCTCATGGACCTGCTAAAACCCCAAGAGCAAGACAAAAAAAGACTCGGAAAACATCCTGACTCCAAGTAAATAATCAAAGCACCCTTTGGAAGCTATCGCAGAGTCGGCCTCGTACCTTTGTGGAGACTTCCCCCTGCACAACTCTAGGGGTACCATGCTCACAGACCATATTATAAACACCTCCCGAGAGTTGTACAGTGCACGCCCTACACAGCTGGACACGAAGGCCCTGCTATGACCCCAAATGCCTACAGGGGATACAATGTCTAGAGAGTAGCCGGATTCCTCTGTGATTACCCAAAGAATCGGATCTGTAGCAGGCAGAAGCTAGAGAGGAACTCTGAGAACCTCTGACCCAAAACCAGGAGAACAGCTGTCCTGGAACGAGAGACCGTAACAGAGGCAGGAAAGCGCCACCTCGAGGTCGGGGGCGGTGAGCAGCCAGCCTGCGGGAGAGCAGGACCTTTCTCATCCTCCTCCTTTCAGCTCCAGAAGAAAGGCTCCCCTGCTGCACACATGCTGAGGACAAACGGAAAGATCCCGAGCAGTTACGACCCTGTGCATGACCATCGGTGAGTGACAAGGGCTCTGAGCAGAGCCACCATGTCATTGAAAAATACCAACGCTAATTCCGGTTTCACTCCCAGGAGGAAGAGAGTCTAGTGCTGGCAGTGGGACCTAGAGGGAGATGGGTGGGTGGGCAGGGAGGAGGGGGGCTGCGGGGCTGGTGGTGACGACGTCATGGGAGTTAAGCTCCATGGTCGTGGTTGTCCACTCTCCCTCATCCGCACGGCAAAGGGGAGACGAGCAGGCTCACGTTTAAAGGCACGGGACTAAGAAGGGAGGGAACCTGGAGCGGCTAGTCAGAGCGAGCAGCAGTCGGATTTCACTCAGGACCCACACGTTCCTGAAGATGGTTTGTGACTTCCTGATGGCTGGCAAGTTCCGGGAGAGTAAATATGTCTGACTTAACTCTGGACTCCCATAATACGGTGTATAGTTAAGTTAAAAATCAGCAATAACTGAATGGATCTCAACCCTCCTATACGGAATGCTTCCTCACCACAGATGACGTCCACGGAGAGTTAGGTCAGGCAGCACTGACTGGTGAAAACATCATCTGTGACCCACGATACCAACAAGAAACAGGAGAAGCCTGTTGCTGGGATTAAGTCAAGTCTGTTTCCCCCACTGACATTAAGTCAAGTTTGTTTCCCCCGCCAAAGTAGATGGTAAAATCACTTCACAAAACCAAAGCTATATAATAAGGTATCAGGCAAATAAGAAACAATTTCATCCATCTAGGAAGGAGAGAGAGCTCAGGACTTGAGCTATTGAGCAAAATGGAAAATAAGAAAGAATGACAGAGGTGACAGAGGTCTCCAGGAGACTCAGTTTATAGGAGGGGAAGGATCATGGATGTCACAACCACTGCAATTAGTAAAAACAACAATCCTGCAGTGTTTTCCAAAACCCAGGAGATTAAATTAGGTGAATCTTGAAACCAACAGAGCCCAGGAACACACACAACACATAAGACACACCCCCTCGTCCTACCCTTGCTGGGTCCCTGCCAAAACATGACTTCTACTGGCTACTTTCAGGGATATTACCATCATGCCCCTCTCAGGATGAACTAGGCTTCTGACTTCTATTGTACCACAGCATAGGACAACTGTTTCATTTGTTCCTCTTAAGGGTGGTGAAGGCCCTACTGGAAGACCTGTGAAGAATTAAATTCCTCCTCCAGCCCTACCCACTCCTCTGTAAGGCCACCCCACAGACCACTGTTGAGAAGCACATAAGCCCCACTGGGCATATATCCTAGAGCCCTGCGTCTTCAAAGACACGGGCAAGAAGATATGGACAGCCCTAAACCGACCTCATGGGTCCTGAGCTGGCACGGCAGCTTCCCCCTGAAGAACTATGCTGCTGGAGCCACACTGGAGGCCAGGACAAGACCCTCCCGCCTGGTGCTTGGACGAGATGCTAACGATCCCAAGGAGCAGGCAAACCGAATGGTTCTGAGGCCTAATCCAAGGTGGCAGTTAGCATTCCCTTTGTCCGCATGGACAACCAGCACATGTCTACGGTCCTGAGAAAAATGATCCACCTACGTAGTTATCCCGTGCAGACCAGCCAGGGTAGAGCTGCATGTGAAGCTGTCGCTCCTTCCGGGCCAGCTCGTAGTACTTTGCTTGTTCTTCTCTAGACAGCGCGTGCCACTGGAGGGAACAAGACAGGGAGGGGGAGGGAAAAGACAGGCAAACGCATCACAGACTACACTGCGGCCAAGGGATAAATAACGCTTCTTTTTTGGAAGAGTCCATCAGAAATGATGTAACCTGCAGCCATTGACAGGCTGAAGGGTCCTGGCACTAACGGGAGCGCTTAGACAAAACACGAATTGTCGTCGATGCCGTTTTATCATTTGTTCTCTGGGGATGCGGAAGATGATGGCTTTGGCTGTTCTGTACGTCAGTCGAATGCGGTCACTGGTCCTGACCCCACGAAAGCCACCGAAGGGGTCGCAATGTAGCTAACGCGAAAGGCCTCTCCAAGCAAGCGAGGACGGGGACATTTTGTCACCCCACCTACTGCATCCTAGTCCATTCTCACCCTCTTCTCCCAGGGGGGGAGCCACCTACCCTTCGCCCCAGGATCTGGTTGATGGCTGCGCTTTCTTTCAACGTGCACTCGGCGACGACCTTTGCTCTCATTTCCTTCATATACAACATGAACGCGTTAAGAGGTTTCTTTATGTGGGGCTTCTTCTTTTCTTCTTCCTTTTTGGAGTCCTGATGCTTTCTGGATGTGGACAAAACAGACAGACCCAACCCAATAAACACCCGTGAGGGCCAACTTCCTCCCCAGCAAAGAGCCCATTCTCCTTGGTTTCTCAACACCCAAACCCAGCAGTCCGAATGAAAAGCACGCTTCCACTTTTGGCCTTCTCCACCCTGGAAAATGGAACAAAACCAGCCAGGGGAGGGACTAGGGGAAGAAAGGCGATTTTGTAATCACTTCCTTAAGTTTCACAAATACACAATTTTCCCAGGCCAGAAGGCAAAGCACCTGTGGCCCTTTCTTTCTACCTCAGCCAGTCTCGTGCTTAAAGGATGGAGTGCCAACTGCTCGATGACGGGGTTAGGGACAGAGTCATCACTGTAAAGCCCAGGCCATCCAAGTACGCAAAAAATAGGAGTGCTCGTCTGCACCACAGCAGGCACTCTCTGCGAAAGCCTGTCTGCAAGATCCGGGGTCCACACACATGGGGTATTTGCCGGAGCCACAGGCAGCGCAGAGAACCCAAGGCAGAGCCACCAACCCAACAGCCACCGCGCCAGCAATGATGAACTGAACACGATAGCGAAGGGGAAAGCGGTCACAAGAGCAACACTTACGAGCTGTGGAGTGAGCCGACGTCACTCTGGGAGGATTCCTGTTTGACTGTTGGTGTGACTATGGCCGGGTGGGGGATGCCGGTCGTGTGTAGAGTGTGATGTGGTGGGACCATATGGGGAGGGAACCTAGAAGACAGAAAGCTGTGTAAATCGTCAGAATCAAAATGAATGAATGGGGAGGGATGTGTACACACAATTAAAAAAAAAAAAAAAACAGCACGTAACGTTCACATGAAAGCAACCCAAGGCATATGAAACCTGTCAGCATTAATTAGCGATAAATTAAACATAATGATTCTCATAATGTCATTAAAGCCAATCTTCCCCTTCATTATTGTTACTGACATGAGACATTACGATTTTTAACATCTTTAGCAAAAGACAAATTTAACTGATGTACTTGGGCGGAAAAGTAGGCTTGGACGACCTGCTGGAAATCACACGTCCACTTGTTCTTTTGAGGCATTATTTTGGCATCTAAGAAGACAATTTCCTAAGTCCTAATCAGCTCTAGAATGAAAGGTGAAATCTTTTGTTGTTTATTGACAACTAGGTAAAATATTAATGTGGCTGAAGTATACACACATTTTTGACAGTGCTGCACATGCCTCGTTAGGCCTCATTCTGTTGGCGCAGTGCAATGAAATTTTTATTCTTCTTTTGCAGGGCGCCCCGTCGTTTTGACAGGAACGGGAGAGAGTAAGGTAGGAAGATGCGGAAAATCTAAGTACTTCCTATGTGGTTCTTATCAGAAGTCATGGGTATTTTAAACATGATGCAAAAAAAAAAAAAAAATAAAGTAAATAAAGGTAAATAAAGTTTGTGCTGTCTCCACTAATCTGTGTGTTTTTAGGAAAGTCCTTTGAAACACTGTTTAGGCCCTGAATTGGCATTTCCCGACACGCAAACCAGCTGGGACGTACCAAAATAATTTCGAAACACTCTTGGTCCATCTGTAAACTGACAACTGGCTTAGACGAACAGCTTTCACGTTTTCTGATCTGCCTGGAGTCACCATGATTTGTACTGGGTTAGAAGAACCACCCTTCTTAAAGGAATGACTAAGATGTCCTCACTTAAAGTCATCAACGGTTTCTGTGACTTCAAGCAAAACGACATACAACAAAACCAGTGACCCAGAGAGCTTTGACAGAGGTCCAGAATCACAGTGGACACGTGACTCAGAAATGCCATCCTGATGTAATTTCTCCTGCCTCTGCTTTTACGAATGTGAAAGTATCAAAAGTTGGTAACAATTACATGATTTAATAAAAATCAAGCAAGCCCTTTTAGGACTAAAAAACAAAACAAAATAACTCAGAGAGAGAATATGAATGAATATGAGAATAAAAGAAAACCGAAAGAATCTCTATCCCCTAAACCCTAAAGAAATGGAAAGCAAACCCGTGGGGGGCACTTGGGCCCCCAAGTTACACCCCGTTCCTTCCACTGCTGGAAGACCTCTGAGGAAACTTAAGAATATGTGTTCTTGGAAGCCCCTGGTGAAGGGGTGGGCGAAGTGGCAGCTTTTACTGTGAATTTCAAAGGCTTGACGTTCCTCAAATATATATGTTCCATTCCTGCTCAATGAGAATATATGTACTGATATGAGAGATGGATGGACGGACGGACGGACGGACGGATGGTTGGATGGATGGATGGATAGGGGAGAGAAAGGAGGGGTAGAAGAAGCGGGGGAGAGAGGGAGGGATCGAGATAAAAAACCCTGTGTGTGTGAGTGTATGTGTGAATGTGTGTACACCAAAAACCACAGGGAGATAACACAGTCTCAGTGCACCATGGGGTGGGAGAAATTTTCCAGTGCAGCCATGAAGAACGAACACTTTCAAGTTCACATACCTATACACATACTCGTGCAGCGGGAAAATGTATAGCAGAGAAAGAGTGTGTGTGTTGTGTGTGTGTATGGGGGGTAGGGGGGAGCTACATGCATACCTTCCTTAAGAAATTCCTTTCTGCAGACAACTGTTATACGAAATGCAATAAACACCCTAAAAATTCTAAGCAGCTCATTATATACCCCCGTCTGCTTTTATGGCTCCAAGCCAGAATATAATGATGAACCTTAACTTGTTAAGGACAACTAATTTTTGTTTCTGGCTGTCTCAGGGGCTTCTCTCTTACTCACTCTCACTTTACTTCACTGTTGACACGTTTCTGTTAACTGGATGTCATCTGCCGGCCTTGATTTTATGCACAAGCAGTAGGATGCATTTTCCTGTGCAACAATCTGGCTTTGAGTTGCATTAGGTTTGTCATTATTCTCTCATTTTCCTCCTTGCACTTGTAACATTTCATCTCTTCCTGCCTTATTTTTTGTGAGCCACGGTGCACCCACATTATGGTTTATACATGATCTCTCTCCCTTTGAAGCCGGCAGATTTCAGAGCCTGCTCTCGTCAGGAGAAGAGCCTTGCGCCAATTTAGCAGGCTGAGGGCCCGGAGCTCCAACATCTCAATCTAAAGGGGGTCACAGGGTGGCACAAGTGAGTGTCAGCAAGAGCTGTTTAATTGCCAATCTAGGCTTCTCCATGGTGTTTAAAGTATAATGACCCATCACTTAATTCTGAGAAGTCCTGGCCCCACTGCTGAATAGAATGAATATCAAAGGGTGTTCTGGAACAGGGCAAGCTGCCTACATTTCCTGTAACTGCCATAAGTATAATAGACCTATACTTCTGTCGTCCCATTACCACAATAATGTATTTAATTTGCTGTATATGCTTTTTAACTAGCTACCTTTCATAAGGCCTACCTGGGGAATCGCCGCCTCCCCCCGCTGCACCTGGAGCCCCTAACCTTTCCACCCACCCTTCCCTTCCTTTCCTCCACCCCTCTCTGCTCACCTATAAACCATCCACTAACCTCCTAATGATAATTCAATCAATAAGCTTAACCCCAATCCCTATCCTGTGATTACTTCACCGCTTTTAACCTCTGGAATGCACCAAATAAACAAACATGAAAAGCAATCAGGTGCATTATATAAATGCTAGGATGGAGGGAGGATGAGCTATGGATTCTAAGCTTCTCAGAAGCAGCTCTCCTCCTGGGAGACTCCCCATTTGTTCTCATGCTTGGTGAAGTTGCAGTGACGTTATTTAATGAATACATCCTTCCTCTTCTCAATGGAGAACACACATCACTCTCCTGCCTAACCGAAGCTGGTGTGGATTTGGGAACTGAGATGACCTATCACCTGTGGGAAATGGATCTTGATACCTGAAGGATAGCCATGGCATAATTATAGGTGTTAGATATGTTATAGTTCTTTTTCATGAATGTTATTCTTTACTCCCCCTCCCCCGCCCCCGCTCCCCAAATCACTGTTTTGTAAGCAGAAAAAGAAGCATCTTGGCCTGTCTTTCCAACCCTTCCTCTGGTCTTTGGTTCCCATGGTGGCTACAGAGATTGAGGGGTCAGCATCCTTGCCATGTAATGCATGCTAATTGAATCATGTGCCATCATCAAAATGGATTAGTTGTTGCAGTCCATCAGGAAAGTCTAAACCTCCACCGATTTAATTAACTTGACTGAAAATCAGATGAACAGAAAATAAAACTATCATTAGGAGCAATTAGTGACTACTTAAACATACCGCTGCCAACCAGTTTGTAAATAAACTAGCAGTCACTGAAAAATTAGCCAGAATTAATTAGAGGGAGGAAAAGGAGAGCATGGGGATTAGAAAGACCTAGGTACACACATGCAAGTGTAGGTGTGCATGCTGTATATGTGCTTCTATGCTTAAAAACATATGCGCATGATTTTTTTTTAACTTTCAGAGTTTCATAGTTGCATAGGCCAGTGTGGTAGGTTAGCCACCATTTGAAATGCGGTCAGTCCAAACTGAGATGTGTTATAAGTATGAAATGCACATCGAATTTCAACAACTAAGTGTAAGAAGGAATGTAAAAATCCTGTTCACAGTTGCTTAATGGGGACAGCATGTCAGAAGGATCATATTTTGACTCTACTGGGTTGAATAAATATTAAAAACAATCTCACCATTTTTTTTAACCTTTTGTTTAATCTGGCTGCTAGAAAACGTAAAATTCCATGTGTGATTCACCTGATATTTCTACTGAACGATGACACTTTAGAGGGGTGTCATTTCTTACCGACACTGAGGAGTCTGAGCTTTGGAAAGACCCATCACCTTTCCTCAAACTCTTCTTTGTATGATGATAAAACCGCTTCCACCCTTCCCTTCCTTATCCAGTACAGGGCAACAGAGAAACAACGCTGTAATAAGCTCTGAATGTTCCGACTACTTCTTCCTGCCTTCTTGAACTCTCACAAAAGATACCGTTCAATTGACTGACTCAACAATTTGACCCTGAAATTTCATCATCACCTACCTGGGAAGTTCAGGATAATTTTTCAGCATTTTCTTAGAAAGAAAGTGTAATGCTCTATGGGTCTTATACCATTCGATTCACATGGTATCAGCAGCCCTGGATGTGGATGGCCTGGTAGCAACATAGAGAACTTTCCGGAAGTTGACCATGGCCTTGGTGGAAGGCCCTGTGCTTGGAACTCACCTGGACATTGAAGCGTTGACCGTGAGTGCTGTGGGGTAGGGGTGACGGAATCCTCCTGTCGTGATTGGGTACACCGGCTGACCTTGCCTACAAAGAGGGGTACAGAGTGAGAGAGCGCAAACAGGGATGGGGGTTGGGAAAAGAGAAAGAAAAAGGAGAAGTTCACTCTGCACAGTAAGCTTTATTCTCATTTGATCAGAACAAAAATCTTGGGAATTGTACAGGAAGGATCAAAGGGAAGAAACACAGAACAATTTGAATGCCATAAATCTGATAGGAATGGCTAATTAAATTTTATAACCTCTGCTTATGTCAATAGAGACCCTCTCCCCAAGCTGAAACTAGGTGTTTTGTTGTAATAATTAAAGGCGAAGTCTCGCTTGCTTTAATGGAGCCATCACACTAATTGAGGGCTACACATCCAAAGGAAAACAATAATGAATGTAAATTTATACCAAAATAAAGTACAGTGAATCAAAGGACTTCAGTTGCGCTTTGGGCCTCTTTCGGTATTTAGATCTCGGTGAGAAAACATTAAATTAACAGAGCTTAATTTGTAGCCTTTTGTCAAATTAACAAGTGTTGACAAGAGTTACCGGGGGGGAGAGTCCCCAAGAAGAATTGTGGGTAACCAATAGACAATCACACCTCATTACAATAATTAAAAAATACAGCAACATGCAAAATAGCATCCTCATGAAAGACACACAACTTTTTTTGACAGAGGGTAGTCTGAGTCTTTTTAAGTAGCCTTCAAACATTTCCCCATCAGCTGAATGGGCAAATGATGACTGAGAACAATTTGAGGAAATGGGACTCGAGCTCGTGTAGACAGTCCATGTCTACCTTCCCAAACAAAATTTAGGGGAACAAAATCGGAAACTATACTCAGAGTTGGTATTTAGTATACCTACTACGTAACACAGTTGTTTCTAAAAACAAACAAATAAAAACAGAGTAGAATCTGTTAAACTGGAGAAATAAGGGTAGAATGAGGGGTGGGAAACCACTCCAAAATTATATCTTCCTTAAGGTTATGAAAGGCTGTCTTTCCAAGACCCAAGCTTGAATGTTTTACCAAGATTTATTCCTGTTGAGATTCAACAAATTGTCCTGTAGAGATCATATATAAACACGTAGAAAAATATACACAAAAAACACACAATCACAAAACATATTACACACATGCAAGCGTACACACATACATGGCATGATTAGGTATTACAGGCCTTTCTACACACTTTTTTAAGTTATCTAGGGAAGGTTAATGGGTGGTAATGTAAAAGCCAAGACATGGTGATTGGAAGGCAAATTATAAAAGACAGTTGGGTGATCTGGGCGCTGCTGGGAGCTAGAGTCCAGCTGCCCCATCCCCACCCCATAAATAGGTCAAGCATTTAATATGTAGAATCTCAGAGAGATGCTGGTTGAACAACATGGAGCTTCTCAACAGACAAAACTTTCCACTGCTGGGAGTCACAACTGTAATGAGGTGGTAGGGTTGTTAAAGAATAACTCCCACTCCCATGCCTGGATTACCACGCTAGGTTGTGCCCGTGGTCACTCCATTACCGCCTCGATCCAGCGACAGCACTCATGTCTGGGCAGCCACCAGCAGAAGAGCTATAATCAGTTTCATTGGACAGAAGCCCTCAGCGCCTTCTGCGATTCCCAGAGTATCTTAAGGGTACCTCCCTTCACAGAGAGAAACTTAGAGCCTTTGGGGACCATGGGTTCAGAACGCTAAGTGTCACTGTTCTTTCTCCTACATAATCCATTCAATGGCTACTGGCTTGCCCACTCTCCCACAGGGCATCTCAGCAAGACCCTTCCCCTACAGACTCCCACCGCCCTCTCTTACCAGCCTGTCTTCTAAAACATACACACACATGCGCAGAATAAATAATAAGCATGCCCATGTAAGAAACGAAAAGGAAATTAAAAAAATGGAACTCCTTACTGTGGTACTAACCATCCTAGCGGATGGGGGATCTGTCCCACGGTGCCGGGCGACAGCGGGTAGTACGGAGATATGTCTGGAGGGTGTGGAGGCCGTGGGATTCCTGAGCAAAGAAGCGCATTTTAGGTGCAAAGGAGAGAGAGAGAAACTGTCGAGAGATGGGAGTAGGGAAAGGATGGAAGCAGGCATCTCTCCTGTAATCTTAGCATGAGGTTCTTTTCGCAATTATGGTTTATCTCATTCTAGATGGATCGATACACTGGGGAAACACAGACAAATTCACAAAATACCAACTGGAGTATTTCTGCCTCATGTGATTGGTGTGGTTATTTGAATTAAAAAAAAAAAACAAAACAAAACCGGGCTTGGCACACAGTAGGTGATCAAGTGACAATTCCCTTTGCCCTCACAACCTGTCTCTTCGGTCTCTTTAATGACATACTCTAACTCTCATAAAAACGAGTTTACTCTGATTTCTGATGTACTTTTGGAGTTATGGCTTTTGGAAAGGTTACCCTTGCCTTCTTCAGAATTCTCCACCTCAGCCTAGAAGATGAACTGTAAGAGAAACTCACCGAATGACATGGCATCTTAGCCAAGGGAGAATCTGAACTGAAGTGACAGGAGATGTTGGAGACCTGGCAAACTCAGTTCTAGAAACTAATTCTCTAAAGGACAGTCACCAGCATGAGTTAACCCCACCTGCTGACTGGGTACTGCTGTGTCATTGGGGGTGGTTCAGGGCCTTCAAGAGACACACAGGAATGAATCCCGAAAGCCCTTGCCACAGGAGCATTCATTCATTCATTCATTCATTCCATGGGAACACATCCAGCAATCAATTCTTAGAAAGGAAGAGCTTTGGGACCAATTCTGATGCCGAGGAGCTGACCTACACAGCTCATGTGGGAAGCCAAAGGAACAATACCACAGAATTAAAACAGTATTGAAGGGCATGAGCTATGTGTTCGTGGATGAAAACTATTTCTTTTTTTTTTTTTTTTAATTCATTCAGGAAGCTTTTAATCTGTAAATTAAGTCTCCCTGGGTGACATTTTCGTGTAGACATTGCTTTCTCTCTATTACAAAAACCAAACAGATTTAGCTGGGCTTGGACCCTACACCACGCCATTCGCACACTTGAAAGAATGTTCATGGAGGAAAAGTAAACAGTCCGCAGACGTTAATCATATGTTTTACGATAACCATTTAAAAGCTATTCCCTGTACTACCATTATTTAAATGAGACGCTGATGCTGCCATTCACTCGAGCAGCCTGGGGCCGGCTGGCAGGCTTCTCCGCCATCCGAGCGCCAGGCTCGGCTCCCCCCGCCATGAGCACAAAGGGGGCTCAGAGGCTGGTAAAAACCAGCTAATGTGTGGCTTCATTCAGGGGCAGCAAAAGCCGCCTGAACAGGCAGTCTACCTCAGCCCAACGCCAAACAATTCCCTCTGACAAAGTGACATGGAATAGCCATTTTTAAATCCATCCTTCTAATTAACTGGCCCGGAAGAGAAACTCCAGCCAGTGCACCACCCAGCCTGTAAGATGCCCCAGCCCCAGCTGTTCTCCCAAGACCACCTGACCTTGAACTGCAGCTGTCTGCCTGTTTTAAACCTTGTCGTAGGCTCTCTGTCCCCTCTGGGGAGAAAGCAGTCGATGAGCGCACAGGATGGAAAGGAGGGGACAAGGCTAAAGGAAAACACAGCAACTTCTGCTTGAGATCCTACTGGTCATCATATGATACAAAAGAAACCCCAGGGGTTTGGGTTTCGCATCTGTATAATGGGCTTGATCATACCCAGGATACTGTAGTGGGGAGAAGAACTCAAGTAAATCAGCCCCGAGAATGTGGAACCCGGTGACGTGGTCTCTTGAGGCTGTGCCAGTAAGTCCTCACCAAGTGACTGGAGTCCGCCAGTCATCAGTGGAACCAGCCCTTCAGGGAGCCATGGCGTTAGGGGTCTTGTGCTCCTAAGGAGCTGAGAAGAGCCCAGAAGATGTGTCTAAAACGACTACCACCTCCGAGTCTGCAGCTCTCGAAACCATGAGCTACTCCTGAGAAACACTGAGTGATTCACAGCCAGGTTCCCAAGACAGCCTCCCTCCTAGGGGTACCTGGAGCCCTAGAGAACTTTAGCGCTACGAATGGACTTCCTCCGAGGAGAGAGGAAACCAGGCCCTTGCCAGGCTCCGGGCTCCCCGGAGGGCTTCCGTTTCTACTACAGGGGCCCCTTCACCACCGCCCCCGGCCAAGCCCACACTCCCACCCCTCCCCCAG
Organism: Rousettus aegyptiacus; assembly: GCF_014176215.1. Lineage (NCBI taxonomy): Eukaryota > Metazoa > Chordata > Mammalia > Chiroptera > Pteropodidae > Rousettus > Rousettus aegyptiacus. Next base: position 48,419,506 of record NW_023416309.1, on the reverse strand, counting down.
CAGGCCCTCCGGTGGCCCCGGGACAAGCGCGTTCTCTTGGCACCCGGGCACGCGGCCTACCTGTTTTGGGGTCTACGTCAGCTGGTAAGTGTGGAGGTGGGTTTCCCGGGGTGAAGTGTTCATTGCTGTACGTGATGAGAGGCGTGAGAGGGTGGACATGGTGAGGGTGCTGCACAACCGGCACTTTGTTCGACTGCGGGAAGGAAAGCGACAGAGAAAGACACCGTCAAGCCAGGTCCCCGGCCGCACGGGACCTGTGGTCCCCTGACCACGCCCTCCCTCCTGGACTTTGTCAAGATGCACTCAATTCCGCCGGCCACCCTGGCCCCCATCCACGTAGCAAAGAGAACAGATAGCTGTGGGACAGCGTTCTGGGGAGGCACGCTGCAGCTTCTACCTCCCACCAAGCCTGGCTTTTAAAATACCTTCTCCACCGCCACCCCAGCACAGAGCCCACAGTTTGCACTTTTCCCATCAACAGGTAAATCGGAAGTGGGGACCTTACTCTCCCAGGCCTACTGTGCTCCTGCATGAGGGGTGGATCTCCTACCCCGTTGCTCTACGAGGAGGCGGGGATGGCACTAGGAAAACCATCAGTCACAAGAAACCCGGCAGGGCCCAAATCTCACCCACCCAGCCTCCTCAGCCACCACCCCAGGCTCCTGCCCCTCAGAACCAGCCGGCATGTCAATCCTTTACAGAGACCGTGGATGAAAAGCCCACTCCTGGCCTGGCTGGGAGTGTGAACTTTACCAGAAAGCTCTCAAGCAAGCACCTGCATATTTTATGCAGATTACAGCAGCCTGATTCATTAGGAAGTCATCAGGGAACTCTGGCAAATTAACTGGATGATGATGAATTGGGCTAATAAATGTGTGTGTGTGTGTGTGTGTGTGTGTGTGTGTGTGTGTGTGTGTGTGTGTTTCAGAAATGGGCAGTCCTAGAAAACGAAGTACAGACATTTTTGTGTTTGGGAAGGGTGGATAGGTGAAGAGAAGCAGGGAAGAAAAGAAAAAAGCATTTTTAAGATTTTTCTAGTTGCCATGACCAGACCCTCCCAAATTATTCTCCTCTGCCTCCCCGACCACGCTCTCAGCGCACCCCACCCCCCTTTCGCTCTGCTATGCTATAACTTAGCCCAGCAAGATCACAAAGAAAAAATTAAGCTGAAACAAGCGAACTACTGGGCCATTTACTGAGAGTAATCCAATTGCAAAAAACCCTATTCCCAATAGAGGATTTTCACTAAAATCCTACAACAGGGACATTTAACCAGATTAGGTACCAGGGAAGATAAAGAGGCTAGTATTAGATGATGAATGGATTAGAGTCAAGTTTCATTTCAGAACGTGTCTTCATTTCCTTTTATTACTTTTAGGAAGGCACAACTTGCATTAACATCAAGGAAAAGGAATCGCATTAGAAGAAAGGAAGTGAGGTTCCAGCGCTGCCCACTAGCGCCTCTTGAGTTCAGGGACCACCAAGCAGTTGGTTATCTTCTTTTTTTTTTTTTTTTTTAAATAGGTGAGAAAGGAGTATAACATGGAAAGAGTATTTCTTACCACAGTTACTCTTTAAAATGTACTTCTAACTTTTTCATGAGTTTATTCTGAAAAGAAAAATATGGCCTTCTTGGATTGCTCCAGAAGAAAAAGTACAAGAGAAAGAAGTCAACACTTTTAACAGCCTGGTCTAATGATACCTAAACGACTGGATATTTTTAGAGAAAAAGGACGGCGAGTTGCTCATAGGCTTGTAGGGTGAGCTATCATTTTGCAGTCAGAACACTAGGGTTAAAATCACCAAAGCAGAGGGAGCTTGGAACCCAGTATCGCATCCTTAGCAGAGGCTATGAAGGGCTGGGCAGGCCGAGGCCAGCAGAGGGAAGGGTTACTGCCCAGAGGCTAGTGCCAGCCTCTCACGGACGGGCACTGAGGAGTCTTTTAGGAGAACAATTCTGATTATGACAGCTTGAAAAGTAACCAACAAATAAGCTCCCACTGTGTGCTAGGGTGAAGAAGGGAAAGAGAAAGGGCGAGGGAGGGAGAGAAAGGGACGGGAAGAGTCAGATGGACTGGAGGAAAGGAAGGTGACTGTTGCCGCCTTCTAGAAGTCTTCTATTTGACTGGAAAGAAACATACCCACTAAAATGAAAGCATTTAAAGGAAACGGTCACGGACAGTTTAAAGTAAGTGCAGAAAACCGGTGGGTTCAGCGGGAAGTGTGGATAGCCCAGAGGAGGGAAGACTGTCACCCAGAGGTTGCAAGGTTACCAGGAATTGGGACTGCCACATGCAATGGAAGGAAGCAAGCGTACAATCCACAATGAGAGCGAAAAGGCTGAGCGCGGGCAGTAAAATTTGCAGTTCTCAACCCTGGCTGAATCAAGCCTCTCTCAGGATGCTCATCACAAGTGCAGATCCCCAATCCTAGGAAAGCTCTCGGGGGGGGGGGGGGCTGTTTCAGCACATGTGGGGGCTCAGGGCCTAGGCATTAGGGTCTGCCAACTGAGGGTCATAGGTGGTGCTCTTCTGTTCAGCCATTACCCCTTGACCAGAGAGCCACGCAGGCACAGACAAGCACAAAGGTTACAAGAGACTTGAGTCCTAGTCCTTCAGAGACTCTGCAGAAAGGGATTAACACGAACCCTGGCACGAGGTAAGCACGGGAACGGCGGTTTAGGGAGGAACTGCCCAATGGCACGGTTTCGTCTGCAGCACAGAAGTGCAGATCCCACGGCTGCGTTCTAAGGAAGACTAACAGGAAATGATGGGGAAAACGTCTTTCTCAACTTGTCCGGCAAAGGACGAAGACCATGTTTGGGCGTCAGTGGAGTTTACTGGGTGTATGCGGAATTCAAATGAATTCTCCCTGTCTCTTCATTACGTGTAAGAAGGTGACTCCAACCAAAGCTGGGCACCTGTCCTGGCTGCTGCCATCCTCCCGCTGCTCTTGCGCCCCTCAGCCCAGCCGATTAGTCTTTTCCTGTTTGGTCAACACTCCAAAGCATGAGGGTAGAGTGAAGGGCATGCGAAGTTTTAACTTCTGCCTAGCTTCAGAAGGGAAAATGGACATGGCTCTCTTTTCTAATCATGATTTCATACCAGGCAGATCCCCATGGAACAATACAACCGCACGTCTCCAAAGCTGGCTGTCTGGTTCCCAAGCAAAGCAGGAGGAATGCAGTGGTATCTGCAGAAACCAGGGTCCAACTGCTGCTCCGTTTGACCTGCCTGCACCTGCACTGCTTTGACAACAGGGAGGCGTTCTTCTGGAAATGCCCACATGTCTCCAGGCTCAGACCCCCAGTCCCTTCTTCCTATGTCACATGATGCCCATTGCTGAGGCCATGTATGCACCTTCCTTGGTGCTACTGTAGCTAAGTTCCTTAAGGACATGGGCTGTGTCTTCTAGAACTCGTGTCCCCTGTCATGCCCAGCGTGTGGAAGTGGTGAGCACAATCTCATAAACTGCATCAAACCTCCACTGCAAGCATTACAGGAAGAGAAGGCTAGAGCCGATCTCACGGACTCGTTTCAGTAAATGGCAGTGCTATGTAAATGGAGTCCACACAGAGTCACAGAACAGAGCTGGGTGGGGCCTTCAGAAACCATTTAGTCTAGCGCTCTGTTCTCACAGTGCCTTAAAGATGGTTTGAGAGTCCACCGCATGTACACGGTGACCATGAGTGGATCTGTGATTCAAGAAAGGCCGAGTTTTAAACTCGACTTCACCGATCTAACTGTGCAACTTCTCTCGGGCCTCCGTTTCAGCCTCTGGGTCTACCTCTATAGGATTGTTGTGAAAATTAAGAGATCAGGATTACAAAGTGCTTAACGCAGTGCCCAATACATAGCTGCACATGCAACGCAGAGGAAGTTTTTGAGAAATACTGTCAGTGAACACTAATGATGAGCATGCGATGAAGATGAGACTCGCTTTCCCTCCTGTCTCTTCTCATCAAATTCACAGGGGAGAAAATGCAGCCCGCAGACTTCAATCCTTATTGCAAAGCTAAGGGGCAGGAACGTATGGATGTTTTTATGGGCACTCTTCCTCAGACATGCCCTTCTTAAAAACATGATAGTCAACTCGTAAATATATTTCATTATCTCCTTGGAAAAGATCACTTTATTATGCTAATAAACAAAGAGTTGAACATTAAATAAAAATAGTCCGGAATGATCAAGGTCCAGAATCAGGGTGATGGCCCTAAAGGAGGAGCTGATATAAATGAAAGGCAAAACCACGCACACAGGAAATGCCCCTTCGACTTCCCTCCCTTCTCTTCTAAGAGCTCCCACTTCTTTAAACAGGCCTTTCAGGAGTAGATTCCACACTGGGCCACCCTAAGAAAATTCAGGTGTGAGAAGCAGCTTTCCTGGGGGAGGGGTACAGACAACCTGCTACAAATAAATGATCCAGAAAGTCTAAATTAAAGCAGAAGTCTGTACTGGGAGTGCTGGCGTCATCTCCTACCCCGTTATCCTTTCGCAAACGGAGTCCAATGTTCAAGGTAAACAACTGCAACGTAAAACCAGGTCCTTCTAGGGAACTGCTTTATCTAAATATTACGTACGGCTTCAAAACTACCTGGGGTGCAAAATCCTTACCTCCAGGGACAGCTAAGTAACGTTCAAGGTTGTGCTGGTGGCTGTCAGGGGCAGCTGTATGGAGAGCCCGATTTCCTGATATTTCACCCTTTAAGAATACAATGAACACCAGGAATCCCTGAGCCACGGAAACAGCGAACCTTCACGAAGTTTTCCACACAGACTCAGGGAGTTACGTCGCAGCTGCCCAGATACACCCACACCGGCAGCACCTGAAACTCGCCCATGGAGCCACCTCGAACCCCTGTCTAGGTGATCTGAGGGGAGGACAGGGGGCAGGAGCAGCGACCAACTGCCATTCCTGACGCTCCCCAGTCAACACCGGCACATCTCACCGCTGCCACCGTTCAGTGGGCTCTGTACCTGCCGCTGTGTTGGGTGTGACACGCTCTTATCTACTAAGTCTTCTCAACAAACCTGCGAAGTGGTAGCCATGTGTTAGCGGTTCCACACAGCAGGTGAAGAAATCCGTCCTGAGTCACGGGCCTGGGGAAGGTGGTATTTCCAGGCCTTGTACCCTGACCTGCCAGACTCCACACCCCTACTGCAACTGCAGAAAGCTCTGGGATGCGGTTCGTTGTCTTGCTGATGGAGTGAGCTGCACCTCATGAGCTCGGCCTGTGCCAACCTTCCCAACTGGATACAGATGCTTCCGGACTCACAAAGGGAACTGTCCCCAATCTCCCATGTACCAGTCTCTGGAACCTAGACCAGTTTCAGTAAACAATGTCCCCTATACACCCAAAACACCCCAAATTAGGAGTGGCTCCAGGCTCCCTGCCTCAGCCAAGGCATCCCCACCATAGGGCACCAAGTATTTTTACAAGGGGTTTTTACAGCATGGGCTGACTATGGGAGGTAATAAGATGTTTCTGCTTCTCCAATACAGGCTCAAGCAGTATCAGGGCCCAGCAGGAGTCCAGTGACAGAGACACATCATGTGTGGTCCGTTCCAGCTGACCAGAACTCAAAAAGAAGTCAGCTGAAAACCCGAAGTAAAGCGAAGTAGATAAAGCTATTTAAAAGGAACCAAAATCCTCATCAAACTTTAAAATCATCAGGGCTTTTACGCTTTCTGTCTGGAGAAATGGCTCTAACCCCAAACTAAGCCTTCCCCAGTTCTGTTCATTAAGCTCTATGGGTTTTGAGTACTGAATAGTTAAATTATAAAGAAAGGGTCCTTTAACAGCCCTCAAAGAGCACAAAGCCTTTCCACCCAAAGTTTCCATCCAACTACAGTGGGGTGGAATGGGGGTGTGCGTGTGGCTGACCTCTGACCTCTCAAGAACCCTTAAGCATAGTGTCCTGCAACTTGGCCGTGCCACCCTCGTCGCCGAGCGCCCCACACCCGCCTGAACACGGCTCATGATTTGGAACCTGGCAAGTGGAAGATTGATTCAGGCATTTCTAGATCCCCCTGCTAGCCCTCCTCTAACCCCAACCCCTCAACCTTCTGTAACTGTGGGGAACCCAAAGGGAATGAAAGCCTGCCATTCACCTCGCAACCTATTAATCAACAGACGTTGAAAACAAATAGAGCCATTGCTAGCCCTGGCCTCTCCGCCGGCCCTCCTCTTCAATACTCCCCTATTGCTCTCCCTTTCTGCAAAAGAAAAATGGGGCCAGAAAGTGCCTTTACGAGCCCAGCACAATAAAACAAAAGCAGCACAGAGGAGCATTTGTCAGCCTTCTCCCCTCCCCAGGGTGGATGGAGGTCTTCGGTGGTCTTAGGTTTCCAGCCCTCCCAGCGTCTGAAACCAGCATCGGGAAGGGACACTTCCCTCCCCGTTTACAGAAAAAATGGGCTTATAGCTCATCTCCAACGCGTTTTTCCAGATGCCACTTACTGTGGCTGCACCGAGGCCAATGGCAACCAGCAACACGTTAGCAGATGCTGCACGTCACTGGAGCCATGGCGTGCTGGCAAGGGGGAGGGGCTGGGGGTGAACAAGGGGCTGTTTCTTACTCATCGACAAGCCCTTGGTGACTCGAGCAGCCCTATTTTTTTCAGACTATGTGCCAAAGGGGGTTGGAACAGTCAGCGAAGCTAAGCCTCCTGTCCCAACAACGCATCACCCCAACAATCGGCCACCACTTGAGCTCCTCCAACCACCTCAAAGAGACACAGGCCAACCTGGGTCCAGGCCTGCACACACGGTCCCACCCCCACTTATCAGGTGAACACCGTGCTGTGGCATCCTGCAGGCTTCCTACATACACAGAGGGAAGGGTGGCAGCTGGACTTCCACCTAGGCCAAATGAGTTTCTTCAATCATGTCACCCTAGGTCCCTCACAGCTCCGAGAAGCCCAGCCAGTGAGGACCCATGGAGGGCAGTGCCCAGGCTCGGCTCGTGGCTGCACGCTGCTCCTTCCTAAGGCCTTGCGCCCAGCTCATGGCGCATCGTCCCCCTGGACAAGGCTTCGACTGATACCATAGCACTGCCTGCTGAAAATAATAAATAAAAAAGAGAAGGCTTCACAGGGTTTGAGTCTTGTTTGGAGAAATGAGGCGGTTGAAGGAAAGTCTGCCTGTGAGACGCAGGAAAGAACAGGCAGCCACCCCCGCAACCTCACCACATAGCTGAAGTCCCCCGCCCGGGCTACTGCGGGACCATGGAGCCAGCCGCACGGCTGCACAAGTTCCGGCGTCTGCAGCCGTGGAAGCCCGACACTCTGGGTGCTGCTTGTCTGTTTTGTAAACTATCAGCGGCCGACTCCCCACCCCAACTCCTCCAATCACATCCATTTAGACAGCAAGAAGAGGAAGAGAGAAGTTTCTCCCTGTCATCTACAAAATACTGCCGACTCACAGTTTCTCGCGTACTCACGCAGGCATTAAAATTCTTGCAAGAAAATGATTGAACAGGGCGGGAAGGGAGAGAAAAAATGTGCAGTCGATTTTCATTCAGATTCTCACATACGCATGAATATACATAGAACTAATTCAAACCATCCTAAGCCCTTGCCCCTACCCCCCACACACTTTTTTTTTTTTTTGCTCTTCTATAATATAACAACCCAACTGGTAACAAACCAAACAAGACTGTCAAGCATTAAGGGTTTAGGGGGCCAAATTCAGCTCTTCTTAATGACCTTTTCTTAATCCCCCAAAAGGAGGCAGGGAGGGGTGGGGGCGGGGCTGGAGGTGTCGGGTGGGGGAGTGGGCACACGAAGGGGGACATTTGAACCTGGAAAATAAAGATGTGCTCCAGCTGCTTGGCTTTGTGAAGCCGCGGCCGAGGCCCAGGCCAGCAAAGCTGTGCTTTCACAGGCTCTTCAACAATTACTTCCAGTTAAGTTCATTAAACATAATTTATTTCCACTCATTCTCATTTATTTTCCAATAAAAAGAAAGCATCCTATTGTGCTCTCGCCGCTCTCTGCAACTACCCTACAAAGCACTTGCAAGCTGAAGTCGTGGGCCGCCCGGTCTGGGCTCCGTCTCACCCCTGACCAGTGAGTTCCCAAGGTTTTCTTCCTGCCGGCCTCCCTCTAGGAGCATGCCCCAGCATCCTGGAGGGCAGTGGGGGGCGTGACAGCGCCACGGGGTTCTCTGACTGTCCTAACCCTTTATCAGGTCTCAGAGATGAAGAACCGGCCACTTCACCCCTAAGAAATTTCCCAGGGATCTGTAATCTCCGCCTTCCCGCAAGATATTTCTCTACTACTTGGAAATTAAAAGACTGGCATTAACATAATCGATCTTGTTAAGTATTTGAGTGTGCAGAGAATGTTTGGAAATTGGGTAAGAGGGTATGGCTGTTTCTAGGAGAGATTTACAAAACAGTGCCAGAAATAAAACTAACCTAATCCAAATGAAGAAATCCAAAAGCTCAAACTGAAAACAATTTTTTAAAAATAATGATTTCCAGCCCACCCCCAACTCCACCCCCAAACACAACCACCCCAAATCTACGTAATTCTAAATATAATGGAAAGGAAATCACCAATTTTGATTTAAAGTAAATTGTAAGTATATAATGATTATTATATCCTGGGGATTTCGAGAAAGAAGTCGGGAGCAAAATCCGATACTACTTTTCTAATTTCTTTACAATGAACGGCTGTCTAAAAATGTCTAGTTTTTCTTCTACGCCCTGTGCCTAACTTTCAAATCTAAAGCGTATTTGAAATTCATGCCTGCTACATGGAGTCTGATAAAAGCTCAAGAAACAGCCATTTCTTGAGAAAACAAGTAAATTCTCCCTTAGAAAGAACAGGTAAACTAAAAGGAGATATGACCAATCTTCATGTGGTCCAAAAGGCACAAACGCCCAAACTCTGGATTCTGCAGGAATTCAGCGAAGGCAGACCGCAAGGAAGACAATGCAAGGGCGGAACTGCATTGTTCTGCTCTATGTTGCCCTGCTGGTGCCCTAAGTGTGGGCATCCTTCCACTGACCTCTACGGCCTCAATAAGGGATACGTGTGAAAAGGACACAGAGCTGCAGTGGGGTAAGGACACAACACTCACTGCTGCTCCCTCCGACTCCAAACTGACTGGGAAGTTTAAGGTAACCAGGGAGTGACCCAGGCAAAGCTCAATTTTTTTTTTTTTTTGTAATGCTCAAATGTGTGTAGAAGTATGTAATCTGAAGGGCATGTCAGGATTTCATCACATTCCAAAATACTGCAGAAGGAAAGAATTCCGTTACATAGCTCAGCCGGGGCCCCCACCAACCCCAAACCGCAAAGGGGAGGTTTTCATAAGAATATAAGGTTGCAGGCTCTGCTGCTTCCAGAAAATGCCGATGCGGCAGCCTGTTGTGACAATACAAAGATCAAAATATCTGTATCACTGGAGTCGGGGATTCACCCTTGCAAAGCAACTCCCTTCCTATAAGACATCAAGAAGGAAGATTTAACCGTCACCGAAGCAGCACCCAAGCAATTTGAGTAAATGAAGATCTGGAACCTCAAAAACAGGAGACTGTGCTGGGTGAGAAATGCGCAGGAACACAGCTCACGCGTCGGCAATGCCTGCCTGCAGCCTCTTCTCCACGATTCTGGACTGTTTCCACAGTCGTACACTGGACTAGAAAGCTGCACACAACCAGAAAGAAAAACCAAGACGTGCTCTCTACCACTCCGTGTTTTTACGGGACATATAGGATTTACCAAGATGGTGAAAACACAAGGACTCTATTTCTAGTCTGTAGTATATCTCATTCCTTCTTCCCTAAAATATCGGATCTAAGAGCTGATCGACCAATGCACATGTTTCTGTGTTTGGCCATTCGACAACAAAAAAATCAGAAAATGAATAATAAAGATAATTAAGGGATCGGATCACCTGCCAAATTCGAGAGAATATCCTCAGAGCTTATGGCAAAAGCTTCGACCCAATAGTTCAACAGAGTGCAATGTATCCTAAACTCAAAATTGGTATTGAAAAGGCCTTCTTCCTAATCATTAACAGCACAGTGGGCTGTCAGCAGCCTCTCGCTCAGGTTTCCAAAACACATTTTATATTAAGTTTAGAAAATACAAACACCACAAGGAAGAAGACTAGCCCTGAAAGGCTGGGGATTGAAAATAAATACAAGTAAAGACTGAGCAACCGAAAGTTAGCATTAAATATGAAACCAGAACACACGGTTTAGACAAGGGCTGCTACTGTGGAAGCCTTACTGCTCGAAAATGTTTCGAGTTTCAAAAAAGTACACTCCTCTATGAGGCAATGTCATTTCTCCTTCTCTTCCTTCCAATGGAGCCCACCCTGATGGGTGAAAGAAAAAAACATTTATTTGTCAGAAGGAACCCCAAACCCCGCCACCCCTTGCCAGATCCCAGCTTACGCGCACTTGGGGAGCCGCCGGCTCTGCGATGCTATATAACTGTTTAGGGTTGGGATGAAAGTCAAGCTTTCTCTCCACCCCATCTTTTTTTTAACCCTTTCTCCCCCTCCCCAAAAAACTGCTATGAAAAATACATCGTGAAAGGGCACAGCTTGAGTCAACCACTTATTCTCATTTTGTTTTTTTTTTCTTTCCCACCATCTGAATTAAAAAAAAAAAAAAAAGCACAGAGGTTTAATGGTCAAGACCATTAGCAAGGACATGAAGGAACACAACACACACACACACACACACACACACACACACACACACACACACACACCCCACTACTCACCCAGCAATTCAAATTGAGGTGCCAACCGCCCAACTGCTGGAAGAGAGAGAACCCGGAGGCCACTGTGCCTCCCTTCCCACTCAAATCTTCCATTCCCACTAAAATTGCATCTCTAGGGTACATAATAGCTTTGGTTTTCTTGCTCTCTACCTCAAAAAAAAAAACTTTCCTTGTACCTTCAAGATGGGACCGGGCCCGCTTTTTTTTCCTCCTCCCTTACTGCTTTTCTCACTTTTCTTTTTCCTCCCAGCCTCCCCTCCCTTTATTCCTTTCTCTTAAAGAGCTGAAAAAAAGCATCTTGAGAGATGGAGTTGGCTCCCAATTTCTGCCTTGGTATTCTCCAAATGCTCACCGTTCTCACTCATGTTGCCTAAAATTACTTGGTTAATGCTTCCCCTTCCACATGCACCTCTCAAAAACCAAAACGAACAAAATAAATAAAAACAAAAAGAAACCTAATAATCTAGTTCAACCGGCTGCAGATTAATTTTTAATTGTTTTTAATTTTAAAACTCCTTCTGGTTTCTAACCTTTACCGCTGCAAAATCCGTGAAGGAGGAAGGGGGAAGGCCCATCTCCCCCAGCCAGCTAAGCAAAGTCCCCCTCCCTCACCCGTTACCTTGGGTAGCAGGGAAAGAGCTACCGCTAAGAGTAGCTAAGAAATTACGGTCAGCCATGAGGGAAAATGATCAACCAGATGTAGTAGGCAGGCACTTTATCTGCAAGATTGTCAAATCCCTCAAAACAAATTTCTTTTAGGGAGAGGGCTGTGATAGGAGAGGGGGAGGGAGGAGAAAAGTATATTTTCTTGTCACAGTGACACGGGAGTGACACTCGGTAGGGCCTTGCCTGCCATACGCGCACACCCTCTCTTCCTTCCAGAGGGAGAGACTGTGCCTGAGAGAGTCTCAACTGACCTCTCTGCAAGCAGAGGGACAGGAGCTCCCTGCGTTCACCGGCATTCCAGTAGTCGGACTGCTAACTCGCTGTTTGCTGAGTTTTGTGAGCTTTCCTGAGAGAGAGAGCGAGAGAGAGAGGCGGCAAGGGGCACAAAGGCTATTCTCTGAACCCAATGAACCCGACTTACTTTTCCTGGGGCTCTCTTAGGATCCAGGGCCGGGTACACATATGTGGGTTTAACTTAATTGCAGTTGAGACTCAAGACATCACAGCCTGAAATAGTCCAATTTTACGTGACAGGGCGGTGGGGGGTGGGGGTAGGAGGAGGGGGAGTGTGGGAGGGTGGCTGATCCAGGAAGGGATAAAGACAGAAGAAAGTTGCAGAGGACAAAACTCTGCCCAGACCACCTTTCCTGTCCTTTCCCCTTACCTACCCGAGTGTTAAAAAGCAAACACACAACTCCGATTTGCATGGAGAGTAGAGAACACCCCTGCTGCCGCAAGGCATCCTGGGTTTGTCTTGCTTGAAGCAAGACCAGTGGCAAAGGTTTGTTTTTTTTTTCTGGAAGCGAGGCACCTAACATAGAGGAGATAGTTTTAATTTACCAACTCGACTGCCCAGCCGTTTATCTCCAAACCCAGCACAGGGCTGTTGTCGTGATACTGGTCTTTAAGCAATCTGTTAATACGCTGGCCAAGTTAATAACACCCCCCCCCCCAAAAAAAAAAAAAAACAAAACGAAACGAAACAGAAAAAGGGGCCTGAAAGGGCTTAAAGATACCAAAAAGTGAGAATTCTTAATTTTCTTCTTCTTAAAAATACTTCTCCGTGGCCCCTCTTGCTGGACTTGCGCGGCCATCCCGTGTAAGTGTCAGGCAGCAATCTTTAAGGCCCTTCATACCAAAACAAAACCCTGCCATTTCCCTTTACATGGCGGTAACAAAGGCGACGAGCCTCTAGTTTGACAAGTAAAAAGCCCCAACCACACAGCCCCCTAATTGCCTTCCCTCCCTCCATTCACGGGGACCACCACACTCCGCCAGCTGCCTTTGTCACACGTGCAATTTCTTAAGTAAACCGCAAGTTCCCTCCCCACTGATGGACAGCTCCCAATCATTCAGCAACAATAACTTATAAAGTGCGGCCAACAGGATGGGCAACTTTGGCTTGAATTTATTTTCGGTTTTCTCAAAAGACAAGGCGAATGAAAACAGCAAGGTGAGCCAACACATTCCAGACAGACCGCCTCCTCCTCCTCCTCCTCAACCAGAACAGGGAAATCTCCTGAATTTCTTCAAACTAACTCCTCCTAAGAAACTGCTTTAGGATATCTGCTGTCCGATTGCTGTTCCCAGTTCCCAGCTGGACCCCAGAGCATCTCAATTGGTCAGAAGTATACCCACACTGAGCACATTTCCATAAAAAATGAGGCGATCAGATGCTGCAAAGTTCTGTGGGATTTTGTAAATAATAATAATAAAAAAAACTTAAGAGAGAGAGAGAGAGAGATTCTTTTCCTTTTAGCATGAAATTACAATCATGTGCACTAGAAATAAAGACGATGGAGGACTGTGAGTTAAGATCCCACTGTCCTCATCCACATCATCAGAAAAGTTTTGTTTCGTGGTTTTTTTTTTTTTTTTAAATAGAGAAGTTTGAGATGAGAGGAGGGGAAAATGGGTCTTGGATAAATAAATACATATGAAAAGGAGAAAAATGCAAACCCTTTAGGAAAATATTTGGGGATCGACAGGGAGGAGGGGAAACAGGAGGGTGGAGCATTTGTGACTTTAACTTGGTGAGGGAAAAGAAACAAAACCTTCTCCCCGAATACTTCCGAGTTCAACAATAATAACAAAGCAGGTTTCTATAGTCACAGGCTAAAAGTTCGCAAATTAAAAAGTAACATCATTTTATTTTCGTTCATTTTTTTTTAAAGACTTAAAAAAAAAAAGACCTATTCCATCAGGCACCTTATCAGTCAAAGGACATCAATCTTAAAAGTTACTGCAAAGTGACAGCAAAGCTTGCGAAGGCTGAGCCCAGGAGCATGCAATGGCATTGGACAAGCGGGGACGCGACAGGGCAGGCGCGGGGACGCAGCGGGCCGGCCACCGCGCTCCGCCGCCCGCCGGCGAGGGGCCGCTTACCATCTA